>NC_138192.1:52997478-54382364 GCF_964194105.1 Spermophilus citellus | reverse complement strand
GAGATAAGTTAGGTCACACCATTATCTTTCTTGAAATGTCTAAATGGTCTCCACCACCCTATTTAATAAGAACTCAAAATTCTTACCTATGCACAAAGCCTTATATGATTACCCAAACTCCAAATACTGTCTCTCTGATCTTACTTCCTGCTGTTCCTTCCCTTAATTTCTTATCACACCTCATAGCCTCCTTGCTCTTCCCCAAACATACTAAAACCAGACTCTACTCTTATTATTACATAGCAGCATTTATCTTTCCATTTTCCTGTAGTGTCCAACTTACAGACAAACACTTGGTGTGCTGCTTCTCCCCCACACCTTCTGCTTTCTGCTCAAATGTCACCTTTTAAAAAAATTCTTCTCAGACACTCATATATTATTCTACTCTATTCTATTTTCCATGCTGAGTTTTGAACTGAATGTGCTTGTCCATGTCTGGGATTGGAATAGTAGTTGGTTGACTACTGTGAGATTTGGATATATGTGCCATTTATCCTTTTTTTAGGTATTTTTTAGTTGTGCATAGACGCAACATTTTATTTTATTGATTTACTTTTCTATGGTGCTGTTATCTCTCTTTTACTCTGCCTTATTTTTCTTCAAAAGCACACATCACTACCTGACACATAACTATTGATTTATTGTCTGTCTCCACCCATAGAATATAAACCCCTTAAGAGGAAGAAATTTGGGTCACTGATATCTGAGGTTATTTTGGTATATACAAAATATAAAGAAATTTGTATTATTTGCTCTTTTACACTTGACACCTATTTCATTGTCCATATTTAAAAATCAGTCATTAAATAAATGAGGGAAGGGTCTTCTCTGAATAATGGATGGTACTTAGTCTTGGACTAAATGCTGCTATGGTTCTTCCAACCACATAATAAAAGAATACCAAAAAGTGTTTATAAAATTGTATAAAACTGTTTCCAAAAAATTTAACTGCCTCCTAGAACAAAGTTCAAGACTACTTATACAAAAATATCCAGCACCCAACAAGGTAAAATCCACAATGTCTGGCATCCAGTTAAAGATTACAAGGCATAATAAAGAGCCTCAAAAACAACCATAATAAGTAGAAAAAAAAATGATCAACTGAAAACCCCAGAATTGGCACAGATGTTAGACTTAGCAGACAAGAATATTAAAACTATTATAACTGCACTCCATATGTTCAAAAAGTTAAGCAGAGATATATAAAAATTTTAAAGCCCCAAATAAAATGTCTACAAAAGAAAACCAGTGTCTGAGATGTAAAATACAACAGACAGAATAAATGACTAATTAGACATTACAGAACAAAAGATTAGGAGTTTTAACAATAGAATAATAGAAACTATCCAAAATGAAACAGAGAGGAAAAGAAATTTGAAAATTGAGAAGAGCATTAGTGAACTGAAGGCAAACTTTAAGCAGTCTAAAATACATAGGATTGGAGTTCTCTTTAAAATAAAAGATGAGCAGTTTAATAATAATAATAATAGTAATAATAATAATAATAGAAGGGAGATAAGCAGAGAAAGTGGTTAAAGGAGTAGAGAGGATAGGGTCAAGGAAGGTAGTGGGAAATGAAATTCATCAAATTATGTTATATGCACATACAAATATGGCATGATTAATCCCACTATTATGTATAACTATTTTGTACCAATAACAACAGTTTAAAAAAACTAAGAATGGGGCCCAGGAAATTTTTAAAATTTGATAAAAGCTATTAACTTATAGATTTAAGATATTTAATGAACTCAGAACACAAGAAAAAAATAAAATTATAGCAACTTACATAGTAATAAGACTGTTTAAAACAGTTATTAAAATAAGAAAATCTTTAAAGTAGCAAAAGAAGAAGGGCACATTATACACAGAGGAACAATCAGCAAAAGGACAGAAAATTTCTTTTATCAGGAACAATGTGAATAAGAAAACAGTTGAACATCTTTAAAGGATTGAAATAAAATCAGCCTAAAATTTTATACACAATAAAAATTAAATGAAGACTTTTTCAGATATACAAAAGCTTTAAGATCTGCATTATAAGAACTGTCAAAGGGATTTTTTCAAACAGAAACTGTCACTGGGTGGAAATATGTTTCTACATAAAGAGCACCAGGAATGCCAATTACATGGATAAATATACATGATTTTTCTTATCATCTAACTCTCTTTATTAAATAATTGACATAAAAATAATACTAGTGTATTGGGTTTCTTGCATATGTATAAGTAAAATGTAGGACAAAATATTTAAAAGACTGAAGAATGGACTAGAAATGAAATTATACTATTATAATGTTCTCACACTATGATGTGACATAATATCACATCATTAATGTGCACTAAGATAATTTAAAAATGTACTACTAACTGGAAACCAGCCATTAAATTAAAACAACAGGTCTAGCTAATCAGCCAACATAGTAGCTAAAACAGAATCATTAAAAACAACTCCATCCAAACAAAAGCCAGAAAAATAAGTAAAATGGGAAGCAAAGAACAAAAGTAAGCAATAGAAAGTAAGTAGCAAGATAAAAACTTAAAAGTAACCAAATTAGTCATCACAATCATTCTAACATGGAAACCGGAGGCTGACATTGTTAGCCAGACACAAGAACCAACAATTCACTGTTCATAGGAAACACACTTTAAACATAAACATAAAAAGGTTAAAAACCAAAGAAGAAAAAAGGATATTACGTGATATCACTAGTCAAAAAAAAAAAAAAACTACAGTGACAATACTAACATTAGACGGCATACAAATCAGGAAAAAAGATATCTCCAAAAATAAAAAAAAAATTCATAAAGATAAAGTGATTAATCATTAAGAGAACATAACAATGCTAAACATTTATGAACCTAAAAAACAAAAGTTTCAAATTAAATGAACAAAAGCTCATTGAACTTCAAAAGCTCATAAATTTCTAATTAAATGCAGAAATATAAATACCTCACTCAATAATTAATAGAACAAACAGAAAAACAGTAAGGATACACTATCAACCAACTTGATTTAATTGGCAATTATAGATCACTCCACTCATCAAAGGAAGAATCCCAATTCTTTTAACATACAGTTGGAACCCACCAAGCTAGAATGTATTCTGTGCAGAAAAAAAACACAAAAACAAAAAGCCTACCTAGGTTAAAAAGATTCAAATCCTCTGTGACTACAATGGAGTTAAATGAGAAATCAGTAACAGAATAACTCAGCTCAGGAAACCCTCAAGTATTTGGAGACTAAACACACTTCTATATAAACCATGGATCAAATATATTTAAAATATAACTAGACATGCAAATGCAAACAGGAAACATCAGAGTCTGTGAGACAATGCTAAACAGAACTCAGTAAGAAATTTGTAATGATATAAAAGTAGAAGAAATTGACCCTCAAAATAAGAAGAAAAGAAATTAAGGGTATAGAAGAAACTAAAAAATAATGAAACCAAAAACCAATAAAGATAAAAGTTGGAGAAACAATAAGAGAGGTAAATAGGGAGCCTACATCATGGGAACAAATTTTTACTCCTCATACTTCAGATAGAGCCCTAATATCCAGAGTATACAAAGAACTCAAAAAATTAGACAATAAGATAACAAATAACCCAATCAACAAATGGGCCAAAGACCTGAACAGACACTTCTCAGAGGAGGATATACAATCAATCAACAAGTACATGAAAAAATGCTCACCATCTCTAGCAGTCAGAGAAATGCAAATCAAAACCACCCTAAGATACCATCTCACTCCAGTAAGATTGGCAGCCACTATGAAGTCAAACAACAACAAGTGCTGGCGAGGATGTGGAGAAAAGGGTACACTTGTACATTGCTGGTGGGACTGCAAATTGGTGCGGCCAATTTGGAAAGCAGTTTGGAGATTCCTGGGAAAAATAGGAATGGAACCACCATTTGACCCTGCTATTGCCCTTCTCGGACTATTCCCTAAAGACCTTAAAAGAGCATGCTACAGGGATACTGCCACATCGATGTTCATAGCAGCACAATTCACAATAGCTAGACTGTGGAACCAACCCAGATGCCCTTCAATAGATGAATGGATAAAAAAAATGTGGCATCTATACACAATGGAGTATTATGCAGCAATAAAAAATGACAAAATCATAGAATGTGCAGGGAAATGGATGGCACTAGAGCAGATTATGCTTAGTGAAGCTAGCCAATCCCTAAAAAACAAATACCAAATGTCTTCTTTGATATAATGAGAGCAACTATGAACAGAGCAGGGAGGAAGAGCAGGAAGAAAAGATTAACATTAAACAGAGACATGAGATGGGAGGGAAAGGGAGAGAAAAGGGAAATTGCATGGAAATGAAGGGAGACCCTCATTGCTATACAAAATTACATATAAGAGGTTGTGAGGGGAATGGGAAATAAACAAGGAGAGAAATAAATTATAGTAGATGGGGTAGAGAGAGAAGATGGGAGGGGAGGGGAGGGGGGATAGTAGGGGATAGGAAAGGTAGCAGAATACAACAATTACTAACAGGGCATTATGTAAAATTGTGGATGTGTAACCGACGTGATTCTGCAATCTGCATTTGGGGTAAAATTGGGGGTTCATAACCCACTTCAATCTAATGTATGAAATATGATATATCAAGAGCTTTGTAATGTTGTGAACAACCAATAAAAAAAAATAAAATAAAATAAAGAAATTTTTTAAAAAGTTGGTTCTTTGAGAAGCTCAATCATTTCATAACCTTCTACACAAATTATTAAGAAAACAAGAGAAAAACAAATTATATTAGGGTTTGGCATAATGTATTCTTCAAATATCAAAAGTATAAAAAGGAACAAAATAAATGGAAAAAATTCTTAAAAGACACAAATCACCAAAGCTTATTCAAGAAGAAATTAGTAACCTATGAATAGCTCTATAATAAATTGTATTTATAGTTCCCATGAAGAAAACATTGGACCCAAAAGGCCTCACAGATGTATTCACCTAAAGTTTAAGGAAAAAAAATAATACTAGTTCTACACAAACACCTCCAGAAAAATGAAAAGTAGAAAGCATCCCCAACTCATTCCACAAAACCAGCATTACTCTAATACCAAAAACAAAATAATACATTATAAGAAAACTGCAAACTAGCCAAGTGCACTGGCACATGCTTACAATCCCAGTTACTTAGGAGGCTGAGGCAAAAAGATTACAAATTCAAGGTCAACCTCAGCAGATTAGTAAGACTCTGTCTCAATATGAAAAAGAAATTTTTTTTGAAAAAACGTTCAACATCTCTAGCAATTAGAGAAATGCAAATCAAAACCACTCTAAGATTTCATATCACACCAGTCAGAATGGCAGCTATTAAGAATACAAACAACAAAAAGTGTTGGCAAGGATGTGGGGGGAAAGGCACACTCATAAATTGCTGATGAGACTGCAAATTGGTGCAGCCAATTTGGAAAATAGTATGGAGATTCCTTGGAGAACTGGGAATAAAATCACCCCACTTGATCCAGCTATTCTACTCCTCAGTCTATACACAAAGGACTTAAAAACAGCATACTACAGGGACACAGCCCCATCAATGTTTATAGCAGCACAATTCCTAATAGCTAAACTCTGGAACCAACCTAGATGCCCTTCAGTACATCTACTGAAGGGATAAAGAAACTGTGGTACATATACATAATGGAATATTATTTAGCATTAAAAGAGAATAAAATCATGGCATTTGCAGGTAAATGGATGGAGTTGGAGAATAGAATGCTAAGTGAAGTTAGCCAATCCCAAGAAACCAAATGCCAAATGTTTTCTCTGATATAAAGATGCTGACTCATAATGGGTATGGGGGGACATTGGAGGAACAGATGAATTCTAGATAGGGCAAAGGGTGGGGGAGGGGAAGGAAGGGGCATGGGGGTGGGAAAGGAAGTGGAATGAGATGAACATCATTACTCTAAGTACATGTATGAAGACACGAATGATGTGACTCTACTTTGTGTACAATAAGAGATAAAAATGTGCTATATTTGTGTTATATGAATTGAAATGCATTCTGCTGTCATATATAACAAATTAGAAAACATTCTTAAAAAAATAAAATGTGCAGAAGGCAAAAAAAAAAAAGGACTGAGGATGTAGCTTTGTGGTAGAGTGCCCCTGGATTTAATCCCCAGTACCAACAAAAAAAAAAAAAAAAAAAGAAAAGAAAACTACAAACCAATATACTTCTTCATGAGCATAGATGTAAAAGTTCTAAACAAAATACCGTAAAATGATAATCCATCACAACCACATATTTTATTGTGAGAATACAAGGTTGGTTTAAAATTCACTTAAAAGATAAAAAAAAATCCACATTGTTTACCATATTAACAAAAATTAAAAGCATGATTATCTCAAGAGACACCAAAAAATCATTTGATAAAATTCAACATCCATTTCTGATAAAAACTCTCAGCACACCAGGAACAGATTGAGGCTTTCCCCTCCTATGAGGAAAAAAGATGTCCGCCCTCTCCTCCTCTGCTAACTACTGTACAGGAGGATGTAGCATGATCTTGCAACAATCCAAGCCCAAGAAATGAAAGGTACCCACACAGAACTGTCTGTATTAGGTATGCATGATCATCTACAGGAAACCTGAATCCCCCCACAACTACAATTTTAATAAGTGATAGTAGGAAGGTTATCAGATATAAGACCAATATACAAAAAATCAACTATATTTAAATATGTCAGCACAAATTATCAGAAATCAAAATTTTGAAAAAAAATCATTTAAATGTAGGTGAAAACCTTGATTACTTTGGTTAGGGAAAGATTTCTTAGTTGTCACACCAAAATTGAGATCCATTTTTCTCACTGTGGTATGTAGATACAATGGACTATTTCTCACCCTTAAAGAAGAATGAAATTATGGCATTGGCCAGTAAATGTATGGAACTGGAGAATATTATGCTAAGCAAAATAAGCCAATCCCAAAGAACCAAAATGAGCCAGTCCCAAAGAACCATATGTTTTCTCTGATATGCAGATGCTAATAAGGTGGGAGAGAACAGAGGTATTTGGGGACTAGACAGAGAGAGTGAGCAGAGGGGAGGGGGCATGGGAGTAGAAATGAGTATAGAATGAATCAGACATTATTACCCTATGTGCATACCTTATTACATGACCTGTGTAACTCTACAACATGTACAGCCAGAGGAATGAGAAGTTATACTCCACTTACATATGATGGGCCAAAATATAATCTGTCATGTTTAACTAATTAGAACAAATTTATTTTTAAATATTCAAAAATTCCTATGAAAATGCAAAGGAAACCAGGGTAGCCCAAACAACCACTTGATTTCAAGTCTTATGACAGAGCTGGGGCAATCAAGTTGGCACAGGCTCATAGACTGGGGACCTTAAGGGGTCCAGTAATAAACATGCATTGGAAATTATCTGAGTGACTGATTTCTGACAGATTTCTCACCATTCAATGGAGAAAAGGACAAACTTCACAGCCACAGTGCTGCAGCAATGGGACGTAAATTTGTAAAAAGTTGAGCTTAGATCCTTTCTTACCCCCTATGAGAAAAATAACTCAAAATAGATCATAGACCGAAAGGTAAGCCTGAAATTATAAAACTGCTAGAGGAAAATACAGGGAAAAAAATCTTGATTACTTTAGTTAAGGGAAGATTTCTTAAGTCGTCACCCTTCAGTTAGGAGAAATTTTTCTTGGTTGTAAGGCAAAATCCTTTAAAAAAAAAAAGTTGATAAATTGAATTTCACAAAGCTAAAACTTTAGTTCTTATTTAAAAGTATATAAAGACAAAACAAAGACTGAAAGAAAATATTTTCAGAGCACATATCTGATAAAGGACTTGCCTAAGGAATACATAATAATGCTCAAAACTAAATGAGAAAACAATCCAACTTTTCAAAAGGGCAAACACCTCACCAAAAAAAAAGCATACAACTGGTAAATATCACATGAAGGATGCTCAGCCTCAATGCCCCATTTCAGTGGGGAAATGCAAGTGGAAACCACAGGACAAGAGATTCACACACCATGTTTTGGTGAAGGTATAGAAAACTGGAACTCTCAATGCTGCTTGTGGGAACATGAAACAGTAACTTGGAAGACAATGTGGCTGTTTATCAAATAGCTAAGCCAATTTAATAAACTGTCACACTGTTTACACAGCTACCATATGATCCAGCCATTGCACAGTATATATCCATACAAAGATTTTTATACAAACGTTCTTGGTAACTTTGTTTGTAATGGCCCAAAGCTGAAAACAACCCCCAATATCTAACAACAGGTGAGTGGCTAAGCCAAATTACAGCATACCCACACAATGGAATGTTGCTCAGCAGTAAAACAGAATGAACTAATGATATACACAACATGCACGAATCACACGATAATTATGCTACGTGAACACAAAAAAGTATACACCATACCCTCAATATAAACAGAAACCACTTTTGTTCCAGGATAAGGGGGCTGACAGAGAGGGACAGGAGGAGGGATTTCCGAGGGGCAGAAGAAAACATGAATGCGTTCATTCGTATTAATGGTGGTGATAGTTGCACAGATGTATGCATATGTACAAACTTTGCAAATTACACACTTTAAATATGCACAGTTTATTGTAGGTCAATTATATCTTAAGAAAACCTGTTTAAAAAATAATAAGATGAGATGGCCTATTTGAGGCTGCCCTTTGGCCAATCTGAATTTTGGCCTCATTAAAAAAATTTCTTGAACAGCATTTAGGAACAGACTGACACTGTGAAGCTTAATGCCCTGTGAAATAGTCTAAACTAATTGTTTCAAAGGCCTGTGGCAGCAGTTTTCTAAGATTATATCAGATGACATGCTTTTTTTCTTTATGTAAACATAAGCTGACATTGTCACTGGACGCCAAACAATGCTCCTACTGCAGTGATCTCAGCCATTCCAAAATGACAGCTGGATGTGTTATTTCACCAAAGAGGACTGATAAACAATGCCCTGAGCTCCCTGGGTTGGTATTTCACCTATTCCTTTACAGTGTGGCTTCTGCAGGAAAGTGTTCAACAGAGAAGGCAGATTTGAATCATTTGTGGATTGGCTGGTGTGTGTGCACTTGTGAGCGAGAAAGATGGACATAGAAAATGAATGAGTTGGAGGGACATACAAAGAGACCCCAAGTCAAGGGGCAATTAATAAACGTATTTCGCTTCTGGAACTTTCTGCCTTTAATCCAGTCATTTCTTCATTACAGGAAAAAAATATGTGGGTGCTATTGCCTGACTTTTAAATAGCTCCCTCTCCTACATTTTGCAGTCCTACCTCAGGAATCCATGGAGTCTACCAGTCAATTTCTTAGCTTTTGTTGAGAGAACAAGCACACCCCAAAATGTGCACTCTTCTGCATTTGAACAAAAATCCCTCCAATCACAGTGCAAATGATTCCTTTTATATGCTTCTTAACATAAATTATCTGCAACCTATGTTACTCCCTTTCTCATACTCAAAAATTCCATCTCACACTGGGTCTCCTTATACTATATCAGTGCTGCGAACATTCAGTCCATTCCAGTGATAACCTGGATTTGACTAAAGCAAGAAGGTGGTCCAGCATTATGATTTACCTACTATTTTTAAAGGATGTTTTTATATATACTCATGTCTTTTTAAAATATTCCTTCACTTCTTTGAATAGAGAAACAGAATCCCTTGATAAAGGTAGAAGATAATTCTAAAAAAAGAAAAAGAAAAGAAAAGAAAGAAAGAAATACAATGAACACTACAACCATAGGTAAATGCCTGCAGAATTTTCTGTAGAAGTCCTAGGTCTAGGAGCAGTTCTCTCTGGAGGCTGGTGTGTCTAACTAAGACATGTCTAGCACTTGCTGATTATCCCTTTTGACAACTGGTATTTCCTTCTTGGCTGGTGAGTTGGGCTAAATGAAAGTTAAGAGGAAATAACTGGTTACATGTTATCATGTGCACCTCCTGTAATGATCTCATGTCATGAGAGTTCCTGCCCTCCAGGATCTCACAGAGTCTGTCACCTGAGACATGAGGCCAAGATGGGTTCAGGGTTCACATAAAAGTCTGACCTACTCTGAAGCCTTGAAAGGAAGCATCAAGGCAGGGTGCTCATATGCAAACTAGAAACAGGTGCTCACTCTGGGCAGATGAGCCTTGTCATGAACACGGCATAGAGGGAGAACAGTGCTTGTGTGATTATTTGACAAAGACCTTCCTTTCTCCAGGCCAACAGAGCCTTCTGCCAGGCAGCACATGAGTTGGATTTTGGCCCCACTTAAGCCATTGGCTCAGTGCCCTTGTGCACAAATACCTGTAGTGGTTTGCCAAGCATAACCTAAGCTTTAGCAATTCCACTAGTTACTACTAAATTCATAATTCAGTGACAATTTTGGGGGCTACTTGTGGTGTCCCTTCCCCACCAATCCTAATTCCTTTTCATTTCCAGCTTTTGGGCTGTGTAGTCTCTCAACAATACTTCTATGGAGATCCACAGGGGAATGAGTATACTGAAGAAAAGAGAGACCTTAGCAGATCCCTTAAGAATTCCAGATGTGCTCTGGCTTTGGTTCATCTCTTCCTGCCCTTGAAATGCTGCATGAAAGGCTGGCTCTGATGGAGAGTCCCCTGTGCAAAGATGGCTAGGTTACTGACAGTTGCACTGACTGAATAATTAGCCAAATTTGAGATGTACATCTTTTGCCAATGGCAAGCTAATGAACGTGAAGTCAAGGTAAGTTATTGAAAGCAGCAGAATAACAACAGGGTCTATTGTTTAAGTAAATGACTTCTGACTGTCTGAAGATACACAGCTCTGCCCTGCAAAATCAGAACACCCACCAGGGTTTGTTCAAACAACAACAGTGTGGATTTAAAATGCCACAGAGAGCTGGGCAGCAGGAGGGCTCAGGAGCAGTATTAGCACAGAGAGGAAGCAGATTTTTATTTGTTTTGCTTCTTCCATTCTGAATGCTGGGTAACTCCCAACCCAGCCTGCATGATCATTTGTAAGAGGATTCTAAGACTTTTAGTAAGTTCAAAGAAGAATTCATTTAACCTTCTACAATAACTCACATAATGCTATCATCTGGAAACATTCATAGTAATAAGACAGACTTGGTTCACAAACACCAGTGGGAGTTGAGGCGGGGGATGAAGAGGAACTAAATTTGTCCAAGAATAAGGTACATTGACCCTATACTCTTGGACGGGAAATCTCCTAAAAGATCCTCTAGCCTAACTAGCACCCACTGCCCACGGGTGACATGGCAGGGAGACACAGGGAAAAAAGCAAGGGTTCCCCCTGCCCAACCCCTACCTACTAAAGGTCAATGTCCTATCCACAGCAGCAGACCAGCCCTCGCCTGCAACTCTGGCCATTTTTCTCTTAAGGCCAAAGGATACCAACCTGAGACCTGCATTTAGAAGACCCATAGAGCTGCTTTGGAATAGTAATTTCAAAAGAAGAGAGGAAAAAAAAGTCATCAAAGCCAAAAGCAAATTGGCCTCAGCCCATGAGTCAATGTCAACTGATTAGCAGTGACTGGTTTGACCCCTGAGTTGAGAAGGATGCTGGACCCAGACCCAGGCCCAAAGGAAATGAGGACAACTTTAAAATACAAAATTCAGCCCAGTTTAGACTGTGATGTACTCCACCGCAGCATATCCCTCCCCGCAGCTTCCAACAGACGTTAATAATCAATCTTTTCCTAACAAGAAGTTGATTTAAAAAAAAAAAAATGTTCTCTTTAGAACAAAAATGTGAAACTGAACATAAAGAGGACAAATTGCTCACACAGCTCTGAGACAGGGGTATGACCACTCCTGAACACATTTCTATGTAAGGCCTGCATGAATCTAGGGAAATAACTTATGGAAAAGCCTCTGGCCCCTGTTTGTTAAATGTCACTCTGCTGTACCAAAAATAAGCATACAAGCAACCTAACACTAACACAGGACAATCAGGCGTGGTCTCATCTTAAGTACTAGTTCCTCTTTTAATTTGGGGGAAAATAGGTTTTAAAAGTCTCTGGGTTTAAGACTGTATTCATGAATATCAGCCCACCATAAAAGAAACCACTTGATCCTACACCATGCATTTCCCTTGATGCTACTCACAGAGCTCTGAGGAGACCTGAGATGGACCTGATGACACCCTGATCATTAGGAATCACTTTAACACCCAACAAATATAGCATTTGACACTCTTAGGAGTTCTCCTGGGTTCCAAGTTAGAGGGATCTTAGAATACCAATTGCCTCCTGCAGGCCTGCTGTGATCCTACCTTAGGCAGTTCAGAGACCCACACTGTTCTGCAAGAATAGATGGAAGAGAAGTGCTTCTGTTTCTTCTGAAGGGACTAATTTGCTGTCCCCAGTCCAAAGGGTCACAACAGCAAAGCTTTTTTTTTTTTTTTTTTTTTCCTTTGTGGATTTCCCTAAGTATAGGCAGAGGTTCTTGAAAAGTCTTAGCTCATAACCAGTTGCATGTGGAGGGTGTTAATGGTCAATGGACATCAGGAAACATTTACTTAAGCAATTGTTTTGGCAGCCAGTCAAGAATGCAGGAGGCCTTCTGAGCTACTGATCATTGCTGTGACAGTTCAATATGTGGGAAAGGCATTCCAGCCTTGTGAAAGTGCAGGACGTGCCCTACATCACAGTCCTGTCATCTCACATTTGTCCTAAACTTCCTCAGTAAAGCAGTATGATTAAAAAAAAGAAAAAATATATAGCCATACATAAAATATAAAACAACTTTCCAATGTCAGTGGATGAGCTTAACTTTCAGAAGCAATGTGAGAAATCAAACCCCATTTTTGGTCATGTCCTAAACAACTCACACAGGGAAAACAGATTTCAAAAACACAGCTCAACGTCAGTCTAATAATATAAAAGTTAGAGCAACTTCAGAAAATTAAAGTTTTAGGGGTTTCATAATGGAATTCAGGATGTACAAACATCGGTACTTACAAGGGTGTGCTAAAGTCATTCAGAGAGAGCATGGAGCTAGGATTTGCAGCTTCTTGGATTTTCCACCTCAAAAAGCAAACAAAAGACAAAGTTATAACAAGTAAGAATTTGCAATGTCTATTTGCAAAATCTTTTAAAAATACCACCTCAAAATAATCAGAAATGTAATATTCAACTCCTGATTAAATTCATTTTGTTTCTGTGCACTAAAAATCACTTGGAGACATGATGGAATGACCAAATAGCTCAAAAACCCTGCTGATGCTTAAATTCATTGACTTTTCCCAATGTTGGTAAAGCAATTTAATTTATATAAGAGGCTGTTTATACTGCCTACTCTGTAATTTTGTATATGTCTCTGATGATACTTGATCCAAGAATGCTACCTTCTTTCATTATTGTTATTTACTGTTACATCTACTTTACCTTCTGGAAGAAGGTACAAGGATCCTAGGACAGATGAACTTGTCACTGCTCTGGGAATGACAAGCTTAATTACCGTCCAGCTGAGATCTTTACGGCCAGGCAGTCCCCAATGGAAGTGACTCTCTGGGTTGCCAGTTCAGAGAATAAAAACATGGGATGCTCAGGAAAAAAATCTGGAATTTCATATAAACAGCAGATACTTCTTTGTAAGTTTAATTGGATGTTCTTTCTTTTACCTGACAACCCAGGGTATTTCTGTATATGATGTGCACAAATGGATGTCCCTTTCTAACATCCTGCTGAAAATATCGCAGGGGGGGCAGACACAAAGTCCAAGAAGAGTGCCTACATCTGCACCTATTCCTTGAAGGTCTCATACTTGAAGAATTTTTGAAGCAGCCTTGCCCTGCACTTGCAGTTGGAGAGATTTCCTTGTTGGGGGAGGCGGGGGAGCGGTGAGGTAGAGCAGAAAACAGCAGTGCATAGTGTCCACAAGACTTTCAGGATTGACCTTTCCAGTAATGCACAGTTCCCATAACACTATCATCATCATCATCATCATCATCATCATCATCATCATCATCATTATCATCATTCATATGTTGCTACTTTTGAGCAACTGTTTACTTGCAAGAAACTGAAACTGGCAAGCATGATTGGTTGAATCCCAATTGAAGATGGAGATTAGCTCCATGTTTTGAGATCTGACTCAAAAATACTTCTATGAAAACAACTGGAGTTTTAAAGCTTCTATTGACACTTTTTTAAAAATTTAAGGTTTTCCCCTTGGACCAGGGGAAAATATCTGATCTTTCATCCCTTTCACCTCCAGCACTAAAACATTCAGTTTGCTTCCTTCTCTCGGTGGGACTTTTACCTGCCTCCACCAAAGAACCTCTCAGTCAACAACTTGCTATCCTTTTCCACCTGCAGAAAGTCCAAGGAAAAAAGAAAAGAAAAAGAAAAAAAAAAATAAAAACTAAGAGGGGAAAAAAAATCAACCACCCAGGGATACAGAGAGGTTTAATTATTGCCTGGAAAGCAACACCTTTTCACAACATCTTTAGGACTGATTTTCATAATTACATACTGATTGAAACTGGGACTTGCAAAAGGGTAAACTCATTTCCATATTAATATTAACTAATGATTACATGACTCAGGACCCAAATTCGGGATCTGAAAGCATGGACTAGGTGGAAATTAACGAAATTAAACCTATCAGTGTAATTTGCTACCTGTTCTCTCAAATGATTTTTCATTCATTAACTAGCAAATGAACTTACATTGGCTTTAGGGTAATTCACAAAAACAGGAATTCAGGCGGCTACCAGGGGAGCCATGACAAACAAGACCTCTTCCGACTCACGGACTCCTTCCTCCCCTTTCTCCTCTCTCTGAGGCTCTCTTGCTTCTTTTACTGCTTTTATTTTTATTTTTATTTTTTTTTTTTTTGGCCCATTCTCTCTCCCTCTCCCGCCCTCCCTCCCTCATTCCCTCACTCTCTTCCTGTCTCTGTCTCTGCATCTGCAAGTATGTCTCTGTATCTGTGTCTTTGTGTGTCTCAGTCCTGTCTCGCTCCCTCCCTCTCTCACCTTTCTCTTCCCTTCCAACCAGCTCACCTCTCACCTTCTAGTCACACCTGCCTGCCTGCCTTCACCTGATTCAGAGCTCAGTCCTCTGCTCCCTCACATGACCTCATCCATTGCTGTGCCTCTCTCCCACTCCACAGAATCCAATGGCTTCAGCACCAAACACAGAGCAATTATTAACCAAACTAGCTAAGAGTCAATAATTTTTTTTTGGCTCAGCCCAAGTGCATACAAATCATTAAGCATGGCTGTGCTTAACCAAGCTCCCATTTAGAAGGCAGGGAAAAAAAAAACAGCTAAAATCGTGCAATAATTTTCACTGGGAATCAAATGGCTTCAGTTATACTCATCTATAGGAAAGTATCACATTGTACTGCACACTACCCTTTTAAAAGGAAAACTGCCCTTTCAACTTTCACCTTTATCTTAATAAATCAGCTATGATTTTCAAGCCATACCCCTTTTTTAAAAATTTTAAATTTATTTTTTGTGCAATATACATAGTAGTGGGGTTCATCCAAGCATATTCATAAATGGCTATAACATGGGGTCTTCTCCATTTTAATTTCCAGTACTACTTTCTTCCCTTCACTCCTCCCTCCCCCTGGTCCCCTCTTCTACTCTAATGGTCTTCCTTCTATTATTTATTTTTTAATTGATGCATTATATTTATATATATAATTAGAATGCATTTTCATATATTCAATAAAAATAATAACTCAGTCAATAAATGGACTTCATTCCCTAGTCCTTCCCCTTTCCCTTCCTTCCTTTTTCCCCTTTCTTCCTCACTTCTACTCTGCAGATCTATTTTTATGAATTCCCTTTTTTTAAATTTTTTAGTTGTTGTTGGCCTTTATTTTATTTAATTTATCTTACATGTGGTGCTGAGAATCAAACCCAGTGCCTCACACATGCTAGGCAAGTGCTGTACCACTGAGCCACAACCCCAGCCCTGAAATCCTTTTATTTCTTTTTTAATTCTTTTTTTCTCTTTAGCTTCCACATATGAGAGAAAACATTTGACCGTTGGCTCTCTGAGTCTAGCTTATTTTACTTATCATCCAAGCTGTATTCCTCTAAAATAAAAATTCTTAGAAGATTTTAAAAATCACATAAGCTATCAACTCAAAGTGGATCCAAGTGGTCTCTAGGGCATTAGACTAGAGACCCTGCACCTACTAGAAGAAAACGTAGTCCCAATCTCCATTATGTCAGTTAGGAATTGAATTCCTCAACAAGACTCCAAAAGCTCAAGAAGTAAAATCAAGAATCAATAAATGGGATGGTATCAAACTAAAAAGCTTCCTCACAACAAAGGAAACAATCAAGAACATGAACAGAGAGCCTACAGAATGGGAGAAAAATCTTTACCACCTGCACCTCAGATAGAGCACTAATCTCCAGGATATACAAAGAACTTAAGAAAAACTTAACACCAAAATAATAATAATAATAATAATAATAATAATAATAATAATAACCCAATCAATAAATGCGCAAAGTAACTGAACAGGTATTTCACAGAAGAATAAATATGAATGACCGACAAAAATATCAAAAAAAGTTCAACATCTCTAGCAATTAGAGAAATGCAAATTAAAATGACACTGATATTCCATCTTACTCCAGTTGGAATGGCAATTATCAAGAATACAAGTAACGAGGGGCTGGGGATATACCTCTGCTGGTAGAATGCTTGCCTTGCATACACAAGGACCTAGGTTTAATCCCTAGCACCATTAAATAAATAAATATAAATATTTATAGAGAGAGTACCAATAAATGTTGGCGAGGATGTGAGGAAAAGATTCACTCATAAATTGCTGGTGGGACTGTAAATTGGTGCAACCACGCTGGAAAGCAGTATGGAGATTTCTCAGAAAACTTGGAGTGGAACCACCATTTGACTCAGTTATCCTACTCCTACTATTTACCCAAAGGACTTAAAACCATCATACTACAATGATACATCTACATCAATGTTTATGCAGCTCAATGCAGCTCAATTCACAATAGCCAAACTGTGAAACCAACCTAAGTGCCCTTCAACAGAATGGATAAAGAAAATATGGTATACATACACAATGGAATATTACTCAGCCATAAAGAAGAATGAAATTATGGCATTTGCCAGTAAATGGATGGAACTGGAGACTATCATGCTACGTGAAATAAACCAATCCCACAGAACCAAAGGCTGAATGTTCTCTCTGATATGTGGATACTGACACACAATAAGGAGAAGGAGAACAAAAGTTCATTGGATTAGACAAAGGGGAATGAAAGGAAGGGAGAGGATGGGAATAAGAAAGACAGTAGAATAAATCAACATAACTTTCCAATGTTCATATATGAACACACAACCAGTGAAACTCCACATCATACACAACCACTAGAATGGGATCTTAATTAGAATAAGTTATACTCCACGTTATCTATGTCAAAATAAACTCTATTTTCATGTATATACAAAAAGAACAAATAAAAATAAAAGAATTCTTACGAAATTTTTAAACATCACATAAGCTAGAATAATTATATAAAAATGATTTATTATTTTGATGACTATTTTTGGAGCTGCTATTTGACGCCTGCCTTGTTCTTCTTAAAAACCCTATGATAAGTGACAGAGCAGTGCCAAGCAGGCAAAGCAACCAAAACATGGTGATGGCTTTCAGCTCTCTCATTACAACCAAGTAGCAAGTTAGGTCTACCTATTGACAAGATAGGAAATGAAATTAAGGAATGCAAAGGGCACTCGTCACCATATTTTTCTACAGATGTCTTGTTTAAAATATTTTTAAAGTCAAGTCTATTTTTGTTTGCTTCACAAAGAAGATTGCATCTGAGAGCTGATGAATGTTCCCAAGATCACCAGTCTTATGGGTAATGTGTCACTCTACAGTTCTAACACAACCTTACCCAGAACCTAATCCCCAAGAGGTTAGCAGGGGAGCTAAGTCTCCTTAGCAATCAGAAGGAGTACAGCCTCCTTACCAACTATTCATTTCCCCCAGACTGAGGTTCAGGGTATTTTTCAGACAATCCTTTTGATATTTGGTTTGGCCAATCTAATCAGGATTTTTATATACAAAATGTTTTCCCAAGACTATGACCATGCCTTGGTTTTCCACATATCACATGGCTTTATTCAACTTTTCATTGTGGGAACTAAAATTCCATTGTCAAAACTTCATGCAAATTTATTTAGTAAAATTGCATGTTGATATTCAAGGGTGCTTGAGCAATTGAAAAGGGAAAAAAACAGTTTTACTTTATGTACTATTTAGTATGTCTAATAATATTTATTCATTCACACCAGGGACCAAAAATAACTAAATCAGTACAAAAAAATGAAATGGATAATTGTTTTCTTATTTGCTGGACAAAGTCTTCTCATACATTATACATGTTTATTTTATCCAATTATGGTCCAAACACTTTACACAAACTGTAATATCAAAGAAACATTGATAAGAAATAAAAATTTAAGAAAACTCATTATAATTAGACAAAACTGATATAAAAAGTAATTGACAAGAATCACAGATAAAGAGGCAAATACGTCACTAAACTAGTAGAAGAGATGAAAGTATAAGAAATTACTTGAAGTGACCACTTAAAGTGGAAAATATATTTTAATTATTTAAAGTGGAAAAAAATCAAAGCTCACAGCCAAGAGCTGAAGTAGTAAAACAAAAAGCAGATTCATGATATATGCAAGAAATGTAAAAGAAAATTCTGACGGAAACAGAAAATCACAAATTCTTTTTCATAGCCATGAGTGATGAAGAAAATGTGGTAGTTAGAATGTACACATAGAAAGAGAGACAAAAGAGACCCAGTCCTGTCCAGACAATGAATAGTGAACTGCGTGCAGCTCAAAATGTCAGAATTTGATCTTTAAAGGTTTGGTACATGAGCACTTAGAAAAAAATCAGAGCTCTTTGGGCACCACTATGGGTCATCCCAGGAAAATGAATGTCATTATACCCTACTTCCTTTCTGAAACGTGTTCCCAGCCTTATTAGTGGAAATGTTGCTGATATCTGAAAATTTATCATGAAGTTCCTTTAGACCAGAGCCTAATTCTTCCTCAGGCTTCTACTCCAGCAGACCTGTTGTACACATTGTGTACAACAATATGTGGAACAATCCAAACTCTATGTGGACCAAGCCAGCCTACACCAAACATCTGCTTGAATCTTCAAGACCAGTTTCTATCACCATGTGTCAAAAATGTAAATCCATACCTACCCATTCCCAAACCTTCCCTATCCTTGCTTCTTCGGGAGCCGTCTTTCTCTGTTCCTGGCCCCTCCAAACTTTCCACTATACCCTTTGGCAGCTTTGTTTCAGGTAAAACATCCCTGAAGCATCCATTGGTCTTCTTCAGAATACTTTTTCCAACTTCTGACTTCAATTGAAGTTTGGCTCTCTCTAGAAATACTGCTTCTTCCCCTGCTGATGCCAACTTCTCTCTCCTCCAATCCTAAGATATGTGGACAGTTTGGCTTTTCGTGACAGAATCCTCAAAGTAGCAATGGCTTTGTAAGATAATATAATGTATTTCTCCCTCACCTACCTTCTGGAGTGGCTTCTGCCTCATGGTACAAGAGAGCTGTCATTTCGCAAGAGGGTACAAAAGGACTAAAGCTAGCAAGAAGAGACAGGGCTTGCTTTTATCCTTAAGGAGGCTGTGTGTCAGTTGCATGCACCATATCCACTTATGTCCCATTGCCCAGAACTTAGTCACATGGCCACCACACCTTCCTGCAGGTAGTCTAAGAAATGTCCTACTCTGAGTTTTCACATGCTTAGCTAAGAATCGCATTGATATTGTCAATATCATGACTCCCATTTGGAGTCTCTGGCTCAGAAGTAAATCTTTGACACTTGGGGCTGCTTCCAGAACTGCATGCCTTTCTTGGTTTACAGAGATTGCCTCATCATGTCCTCTGACTCCCAAATCCTGTTGTCATCTAAGACACAATCCTATGGTATGTGCAGAGATCCTACTCAGAGCTACAGCAGCACAATGAGTTGATGTCATCAAAGCCGAGACCTCCACTTCCCCTCCAGCTCTGCCATCTCCTCCTCACCCATAGGCTAGATCCTGTCATCACCCCTGACATTTTGGGCTTACCCCACACATACCACTAGTCCCAACTTCTTAACCTTCTTTCTCATTCTCTACATGTCACACATCACGACCTCTAACTCCCTGATAGTTACATCTCTCCCAGCCCAGCAGCCTTCTGCCCTATTCCACTCACTCTTTCTTCCCTTCCTCCTTTTTTCACCCAATCTGGACACCACAGTTGCTCACAGTATGAACTATCTCCAGCAGCCCAAGTCCCCACGGAACCACAACTCACCTTACCAGCAAACCTCCATCCTGAATCAATTTTTTCTAAATCAGCAGGTCCTCAAAATTGGCTTAAATTTGTCATAGTGTTAAAAGTATATTTTCATGCCACTTTCTCCTTTCCTAAACCACAGCCTGTAACTTCTCTAGATTTTACCTGAAGAAGTGGAATGGTAATGTGACTCACAAGCAGCACCTCATAAACATTGATTGGTTCATGGGTGAGAAGATAGATAAATGAATTGATGAAAATAATGTAACCTGGACTTAAAATACCTACAAAGATTTGTACACATGTATCTACTTAGAAAAAAAAAAAGAGTGAATACAAATCATGATAAATATAAGCCCATAGGATGCTAGTGAAAGATAGAGTTCATGACTTTATGTTTGGATTTGTCCCACTCAAAAGTAAGAATGAGGAGCTGGGGATGTAGCTCAGTAGTAGAACACTTGCCTATCAAGTGTGAGGCCCTAGGTTCATCTCCAGTACTGAAAAAATAGTTGGGGAGCATGGGGACAGGAAAGATGGTGGAATGAGATGGACATTGTTACCCTAAGTACACGTATGACTGCATATATGGTGCGATGCTACATCATGTACAATCAGAGAATTGGAAAGTTGTGCTGCAGTTGTGTACAATGAATCAAAATGCATTCTGCTGTCATATATACCTAATTTTAATTAATTAGTTTTAAAAAGAAGAAGAATGAGGACATAGTTGACATGATTATTAAAAATACCAAAGACCTGAAACTTACAGTGAAATAAAGATGGTATTCCAAAAATAAGATCCAGAGTCCTCAATAGGCCAAAATAATAGCCCAAACCTTTAATCAATTTTCTTTTTTTTTTCTTGCCATACTGGATATTGAACCCAGGGCTTTGTACATGCTAGGCAAGTTCTCTACCACTGAGCTACATCCCCAGCTCACCTTTAATCTTTGTATACATACATATATATACATTCCATATAAATAAACTTCATATTTCAGTATTTATATGTAATCTCTTTAGTCTTTAATATAATCTTTAGATATATCAATATATTTATTATATCTTTAAATACATATATAAATGTTTGTATTTATACATTCATATATTTAAGTTCTTTAGGTTCTTAGATCTGAAAGCCCAATTTCAGACATGGAAACAAAATGGAATAAACAAAATTATACACATGAAAATACATATATAAGTTTTTATTTCATTGCAAAGCTCAGTATCAAACAAGAGCTTCCTAAGAGCTAATGGTACTTTGCCCTACCTTAATAGACATATGGCATCAAAAACTGAGATATAATTTATTCCATGTTCAATTATGCTTTGCATGTTTAGTGCAGAGCACCCACATATATTCAGAATAAATGAATAAACCAGAACAAATTCCAAGAAAAGTAACCTCACAAAACTCAAGAGAAAGATATGTGTATTAATCATTGCTATATCTGTCCCCACACTTAGCCCAGTGACATTGCCAAATACTCTATAGTTTAACCCAACTCGTGGTTTCAAAATGATCAATGCTTGTCACAAAATAAACACTTTGTTGAAATATATTGAATCATGCAATAAATAAAGACAAACTCTTATTGCTGTGAATCAAGTTTTTAAAGATTTAAGGCCCTTCCATTTTGCTTTATTGGGTCCCCTGTCTGAATTATCTCTCCTGGTGGCCTGAAAGCACTTGTTTAAGAATAGGGTATTCTTCTAAACTAACTAAAAGATATTATAGTATCTCAGTTTGTATAATTTTATAAGCAAAATTTGGCTAAGTCTGTTTTAATATGAACTATATTGCATGAAGGAACTAAGAGTATTGACAATATTTACAAAGATGGTTTCCATTCCTAACAGTCTACGAATACTTCTGAGCCCCCAAAGAAGTTTACAATGAAAATGTATGATCCAGAAAGGCTGATTCAGTCATATTACTTAAGTACACATTGCTTCATTGCTTTCATTATTCAATAAGTCATAAGTCATGTGATTGTCTGGTCCACTGGAAATTATATCTGAACCATTCTTAGAAAAGCAGTCCACTTGCCAGAAAAACAATATAACTGCATGTATGTCCTTGTTACGTTAATGGCTTGGGCTTGACTTGGGCCCTGGAGAGGATAAATTCATATATTTCCAGGTACAAAGTCTTTTTTAAGGATATCACCTGTTATCAGCTATTTCCATTGCAGCACAGTACAACACATAGGAGCACATGGCAGAGGAGCCTTACTCACCTCACAGTGGCCAGGAAGCAAGGAGAGAAACAAAGAAGGGGTTGGGGTCCCAAAATCCCCTTCAAGGGTCCAACTTCAGTAACCTACTTCCTCCATGAGGCCTCACCTCCTAAAGATTCCAATACCTCTGAAGAGTATCACAGGTTGGTGACTAAGCCTTTAAAATAGAGCCTTTGGGGGACATTTAAGATCCAAACTATAACCCAATTATTTTGATTTTTTTAAATGGATTTAGTTTTCAATTCTTTTTATTGAGCCAGTTATGTTTTGAAATAAAACATTTTTAAAAGGCTAATAGCTACAGAGTGAGCAAGACTGCACAATTAAAACCAACCAGCAAACAAAAAACCAGGAAGTCGTTAATAGACAAAAGAAGCTCTCAGGAATTTACTTCCTCTATTTATCCAAAATGAATGCTTTTCATAAATCTCCTACCATCTCCACTGAAGCATAATATTTCTAAACCATAAATAGAGTGTGATCATCCAAGAAAAAAAAATATATTAAGATCAGATGTAAGAATTTTAATTACTTAACAAATTCCAAGTAAAGTAACCTCACAAAATTCATTTGTTCATATCAAGCACATAAAGGTCTACAGGAAAAAATTACTAGATCAAAGAGCTGAGCTATGAGTTGCAGGAGATGACTGGCAAGTACTTGGCAAGCATGATATCAACCTTTTCTCCAGAACCTGTGCAGACACAGAGAAACCCAGCTCTTCCCACTACATACAGAAGCAGCCTCACCATCCTCAACACAAAACGGCAACTGGCCCTTTCCAGTCTGAAGTAAAATATATTAGCCAATCTAGAGTGGGACTCAATAAATGTCTATACTACAGAAGGTGAGTTAATTGCTGGGAATGTTCTCTATCCGTGTTTGTTAACACTTCATGCCAAATGGCTCTCCTGGAATTTAAAACAATGTTCATAGAATTCTGAATGTATACACAAGCAC
The DNA here is from genome assembly GCF_964194105.1 of Spermophilus citellus. NCBI lineage: Eukaryota > Metazoa > Chordata > Mammalia > Rodentia > Sciuridae > Spermophilus > Spermophilus citellus. The sequence continues at coordinate 54,358,789 of NC_138192.1, read as the reverse complement.
ACTTAAAATATGCCAGGTCCTGTCTACATGCTTGGCACACATTCTATCTCTTAGTCTTCATTGCATTAGATGATGGTATTATTAGCATTTTAAGGCACAGGAAACTGAAGCTTCAAGAAGTTAAGTAACAGCCAGGCTGGTTGGCACGTGCCTGTAGTCCCAGCACTCAGGAGGCTGAAATGGGAGGATCCCTTGAGTCCTGAAATTCAAGACCAGCCTGGGCAACAGAGCAAGAACCCCATCTCAAACAAAAAGAAGAAGAAGTAGTTAAATACCTTCTCAAAAGATACCCAAGTAGAATTATGTGATAGCTCTCTCTAGTTCTCACTCAAAAACTGTGCTCTTAGACACTATGCTGAACTATCTCCAGAGCCCTTTGTTCTCAAAGGCTCAAATTATCTATATTATAAAACTACTTTAACAGGAGAATTTCACAAACTCCCTTTATCTTCATGTCTCTTAACCCTAATATGGTTACTCACTACTATGAAAATCCCCTAAATTGTCCACACCATAACCCTGTTTAACTATTGCACATGGTTCCAACATGAAATATCTTAACATTTGATCTAAATCTTACTAAATACTGTTGTATATAACCAGAAGAATTTCTTCTCCTAGATGACAAACTTTAAGGAGGATGTCAGATGGTAGAGGTACAGAAATGATCATGTTCTTACACTGTTAAAACAGAATGGGTGCCACCAGCAAGAAGCATGAGATGAGGCAGTGTGACTGGGATTTGCCCATGAACATTAGAACTTTCCATGTAAACACCGGTCCAAACAAGAAATCCCTAACCAAGCCAAAAAGACAAGAGTGTGCTCACACAGTTAAATTTTGAAACTAAAAAATAAAACATCTTCAAACAAAGGAACATTTATTATATTCATGTATTTGTTCATGTTACTCCTCCTATCAGCATAACCAATCCCTGGGATGGTGAAACCCAGCCTACACTGAACTCAGAACACAAGTAACCATAATGATAGATACCCAAGTAACCTTGGTCCTGAGCACTTTTTTTAAAAAAAGCTCTGAAAGAGTTATATGGTAAGCTGTTTTCTAGATGTCTTGGAAGGTTCTAGAAGCCACCCACCATCATAGAGAAGGAGGAGCTCAGGACACACCTAACACCCACAGAGAATACACCAATTCAAAAAGTGGAAGATAGGGGACATGGGGCAGGGGAAAGCCAGGAGATTAAACAACCTGTTCTTAAGAAGGCTGAATGTGAAGCATATGGAAATGGTAGGAGACCTTCAATGATACACAAAATTATAAGAGGTTATGAGGGGCAAGGGGGAGGGGGGAAAAAGGGGAGAGAATTGAACAACAGCAGAGGAGGTAGAGAGGGAAGATGGGAGGGGAGAGGAGGGGAGGGGGGATAGTAGGGGATAGGAAAGGTAGCAGAATACAACAGTCACTAATATGGCATTATGTAAAAATGTGAGTATGTAACAGATGTGATTCTGCAATCTGCATTTGGGGTAAAAATGGGAGTTCAAAACCCAATTGAGTCTAATGTATGAAAGATGATATATCATAAGCTCTGTAATGTTTTGAACAATCAATAAAAAAAAAAGACCTGCACGGGAATATTCACAGCTGAAGGCTGCTGGATAGAAAGTTCGTCACATTCTCTGATTTGAGTCCATGGACTTGAGTCCATGGAATTAGGTTCAGGAAGATTTGAAGAAAAATGGATATTATACCAGTTTTAAGAAGGGACATTGATGGATGAGTATCAGAATTAACAGAAAGTAATTTTGGCAAAGATGGTGGCAGGAGCAGTGAGGCATATGTTAAAAAAGGGAGTGAATATGAATGGGTGTCACGAGCCATCCATAGGCTATGTTTTCCTTTAGGATCTCTCCCTTTGACAATGATCTAGATCACTCAGGGGAACGCCAGCAAATCTCTGTGAGGTATGTGCATTTGAGCTTATTAGGAGACTGTCCTGATGTGGCTGCCTGATTGGGCTGTGCGACAGTGTGTATGCCTTTTCTCTCGCTCTGCCTGTGAGCCCATATAGCACCTGAGATGGGTGTGGCTCTCCAAGATGTCAGTCAACCTGCTGACCACAAGACTTCACCAAGCAAGACTTCCACCCTTTGAAACTCAATCCCTTGCCTTATTTGGGTGGCATATTCTATGAATGGCTTATCCCCAATAAATAGGGGGGTTTCAGGTTTTTCTCTCTTGCCTCTAGCCTCCTTTGCTCCCCATGTCAGCATGGGAGCTGACACCTGAGGTCTTAAGAGTTGTACCTGACTCCCCAAAAAGGTAAAAAAAAAAAAAAAAAAAAAAAAGAAGAAGAAGAAGAAGAAGGCTGAATGTGGGCGAGAGATGAGAGAGATAAGAAGTCAAAGCATTAAATTATTTATCTGCAAAGAGAGTTGTGGGATGACCATTACCACCTACCTAATGATGGTGCAGAATTGCCAGCCCTGCCAATAAAGAAACAGTTTTTAAATTCCCTTTGCCCAAGAATCTCCAGAGGCCCATGTTTAAAATGCAAATTGATGGACTTTATTTCCAAAGATTCTGATTCAGAAGATACAGTGTATCACCCAGAGATGCATTTTTAAAAGCAATACATGTGATACAGATATGGTGGTACTAGATTGAGAAGCTATGGAATTTCCCTGGGGCATAGGTCCTAATTCCACTAGCTGCCACCAAGTAACTACCCTAACTATCTGTGGTGAGACTCCACAAATCAGAAGGATTTACATAATCTGCTTGCGAGAGAAGTGTATTATAACCATTAACATATGGTTGACCGACTTCTCCTTTCTCCACATGCCTAAAACTCTAAAACACTACAGATGAAAAAGATAGCACTAGTTAAGTATTTTATTTCTTGCTAAACTCAATTATTGTAGATCACATCTTAACCTTACTGTTGTTCTTTTTTCTGGTACATTTTTGTTGCACATCAGAGCAATTTTTAGGAAGCTTGCTTTTAAGTCTAAGGTTTACATATATTTATGATTTTTAATAATCAAAATAAATGATAGAAAGTCTATAACTCTTGTTAAAGGCTGAGTTGTACGTCCCAGAAACATAAGTGGCAAAATTCTAATCCCTGTGTACTCCAGAATATGACTGTATTTGGAGATGGAGTCTTTACAGAGGTAATAAAGTTAAAAGAAAGTCGTTAGGGTAGACTTTAATCCAGTCTGACCAGTGTCCTTATAAGGTAAGGAAATTTAGGAAAGCCAGTTATAGAAAGAAAATAATACAGAGAGAACATGACCGTACACAGGCCAAGGAGAGAGGTGGTGAACAGATCCTTCTTCACAGCCCTTACAAGAAACCAACCCAGCCAACACCTTGACCTTGGACTTCTGGCCTTCAGAACTATAAAAAAAAATACATTTCCATTGATTTAGCCATCTGGTCTGTGGCTTTTGCTACAGCAGCTCTAGAACATCTCCCCAGACAGAAAGAGAAGCAATCCTATTTCATCTACACCCTCTTTAGGTCAGCATCTGACTGCTCTCTCCTTGTCCTGACTCTGAAGAGTGGCCAGGGTCACTCAGACCTGACACCAGGGAGCTGACACTGAGAAAATGAAGGAAGAAAAGAAGCATCTACTTTTTTTATTATTTATTGCTTTCCAATATTTGAAGCCAATGACCCCAGCACTTCTCAATTTCCTGGGGCTCCTTTTCTCCTCCTGAGTCTGGAGGGCAAATGGGGTCTTGGGAGAAAGAAGTCCAAGAAAGAAGTCCAATACTCACATACCCAAAAGCCGGCCCTTTTCCCCCCTTTGTTTTCATATCAAGGAATAGTGGATGTTTGCTTTCATTTTCTAGATGTAGCCCACTCTGGTTTCATTATTAGGAAATGTGTACAGATACTGGTGAGCTGTTTCCACTGGACAGGCTCACACTGGGGGAGTGTCCTGAGTACAGGAATGGGGGAGCACATTCTAGAAAGGTGATTTTGGAAGAACATGGATCACGGTCCACCTTGATCAGAACACTTCACCAAAGGTACATCCATGAGTTGAAAAGGCCCCTGCCTGAGAACAGCTTCCTGGTAACATTCTGGAATTTGATGGAGCTGCTTCTACGGGCCCTGTCTCCTGCTGCCTGCATTAACCAAGAGTCTGTGATGGCCTAACTTCCCCTCATGGGCAATCCAGTCCCCACAGAGAAGTGGACTACGCAGAGGAGGGACCTACCTCCCTATCCCACTAGTCTGTGCTCATTCTTCTTCCATATCATTGGCAGAAAATTTGGAGAAAGGATAATGCTTCAAATCACGGAAGACTTTAGAAAAGTTACCTTAACATAAAAGAGTTCAGTGTCCTCTTTGCTAGAGCAAAATTCAGTAGCTCAAAAGTACTTCCTGGGTTCTGCAACTATGTAACTGTTGACTCCCACAAAGCCAGTTCTTTTATTATGTAATTTTTTTTATTTATATATGACAGCAGAATGCATTACAATTCTTATTACATATGTAGAGCACAATTTTTCATATCTCTGATTGTATACATAGTATATTCACACCAATTCATGTCTTCATACATGTATTTTGGATAGTAATGATACAAAGTCAGTTCTTAAAGAGAACTGACTGCCCATGTCTCCATTGAGGCAACATTCAAAATATTTCTAAACGTAACTAAACTTGAAACCTGTTGCTAAAAGTTAATAAATGTCTTTAAACAGTTCCACTCTTCACAAGTCCAACTTGTCAGTTAACTAACTCAACTTCTTCAAAGGTCAAGTGAGAAAAAAAAATATATGGGAAAATAAATGTGCAATTCTATTGAACCAACTCTTCCCATTCCAATGGGAAGCAGGGGCCAAAGTCTTCCCTTCATCTTTTCTTTGCTCAGGGTATGAGTTCCTCTATATAAGCTTTACCATCAACTCGGGGTAAAAAATAATAATAATTCTAATAAGTTAAGTGGATGTGACACACCAAGAGGTCAGTGGTCACACAGAGACATTTTGAAAATGTATTTTCTAGCTCTGTCCACTGAACAGATCTAAAGTGACTCCATTAGCATGGATCCCGCTAGCATCCTGATCTGGGGTTCTAAATGCATTCTCCACAAAAAGGAACCAGAGCTTCTTGGAGTGATGCCTGATTCCAGAGCTGGGATGGGAAACATGGAAGATGAACAGGGGGCATCTGGTGATACCAGAAAATAAGGAACTAGTCACGGGGGGTTAACTTCAAAGACAAGTAGAGTGTCAAAAACAATAATGGTCATAATTCATTAAAACATATTAAATAGAAATTGTGAATGCTAGTGAGACTCAGAAAAAGCATGAGCAAAGTTCTTTACAGAAGAATCCCTGCATCTCAATGCAGAAGAAATTAAAGAATTACAAAATCTCCATTGTGCAACTTCAGGGGAGTAACTGATTCAGGCAGGGATCAAAGAAAGCTTAAAAAGTGGGTTGAAAAGTTGTTGGGAAACAACATATTTGTACTTTGCCAAATACCACCCCACAAACTCTTACTAACTGCAAAGGAAAAGTGTGTTTTCATGGTGGAAAGATCCAACCGTCGTCACCAACGGTCAACCGCTCAGCATCAGCACATTCTGAGAGATCAGGACCTTGGCCATCTGAAGCTCACAGCCTCACCTGTGAGGTGAAAGGTTTAGCCTCAGTCTGTTCTTGACTGTCAGCCTACTTTCCAATCTATGGGAAATATAGGATACATAAACGACACCTGAGGAAACCAACAAGAAACTCAAAATATGGGGCATCCTCCAAGGAAACTAGCCTAGACTTTCTAGAAAGTTAAAAAAAAAAAAGTGTGCAGGCTGTTACAGGTTAAAAGAGATTAAAGAGGCATGGCAACCACATGCAATGAATGAACCTAGTTAGCATTTCAGTATGGAAGAAAACAAACTTAAAAGACTTTTTTGAATGAACAGAGAAATTGGAAAATGCACTAGGTATTCAATGATAAAAAACAATCACTGTCAAATTTTCTTAAGTGTAATAATTACATAATGGTAATCTAGGGGAAATGGCCTAATTCTTAAGGAGATGCATTCTGTCACAGTTAAGGATGATATGATATGATGTCTGAAATTTAGAGAAAGAGAGAGAATGCTGTTTACTGGTGCAGCATCCAGGCATGGGATGCATGATGCTCTCTCTTTTTTTAGTAACTGCTCTGCAGGTATGTATGCCCTACTGTGCCATTTTATTCCTATTCAAGGATACTTTATTCAGTGTCCCAGACTGTAGCCCTGAGACGTGTTTCAGTATTGGCTGCATTATGTGACAGCAGGAGCGTCAAAGCCATGTGCTGTCACTGAGTTTCCTGAACAGAGGCACAGCCAGGTGCAGCGGGGCAGTCAGGGAGAACTGTTCCACACCCTGAATTCCTTATTTCCTGAGGGCAATGGGGTAGAAAGGGAGGTCTGACTGATGGCTGTACCCAGCCAGGTTCAGCTGACAAGCTTTTCCGGCTGCCTTACTGCAGGATAATTATCAACCATACAATGAAAGTCTACCCAACCTGGGACCTCCACTGAGAAATGAAAAGCCCCAAATAATTTCAAATAATAACAATGACAACCATAGTTCTTGAGGTCTCACCAAGGGATAGACACTGCTCTAAATGTCTTATACATACTCTAACTCGTGGATTTCCACATGGGGTTAATTTTTATCAGAGTATCATTAAGTACAATTATCAAGGACTAAACAAAATACACATGCACATAAAGGCAGAAATAATAATTTGCCATATGGTTGACAAAGTTTAAGTCCTCTTTGCTTGAAGATGCAAGAATTCACATGGGAAAGGAGAGGCAGGTTCACTATTTCTCTCCTAAAAACCATTAATTCACACACCCCCAATTCTTGTGAGTCTAGGCATCCATAACCATTTATCATGAGAAAGAATCAAAATCCCAGCTTGCTTCCTGACATGGGTCCTGCCTACCATTGCAATCAAAGCAAGAGAAATGAAGATATATGACTCTATCCAGCCATTCCTCCGTGGGCACCCCTAATTGGCCATGCGGCCACTGCTCACATCTCTCTTTTCACACGTAACTGTTAGAAAATTCGAAAGACTAGACCAGCTGCTTCCTTCCTCAAAGATACTGCAGACAATTATTAGAGAGAGAGAAAAAGCTTCAGTATCCTATGGAGATAGAATAAAGAGGGGCGGGGAAACCTTCCAACATCATATGTGTGAGAGCAGTGAATAAATTACATGAACAATTGTGGAGAAAAAAAAGTAGCATTCAGAGTGCTACTCCAATACTGAACTACACAATGACCATATAGAAGACAGATTTTTTTCATTATAAAATGGGAAAGCTACCCTGAGATTCCATACAACAGTTGGAATGGATGAACCATCACTACAGGCAATAACATGGATGAAGCCTCAAATAATGTTCACTAAAAGCCAGACACGAAAAAGCACATGTTCTGTGACTATATAGCATTTTTTATTTGACATTTTTAACATATTTTAAATATGTACATAAAATTTCAACCAAGCCTCTCTCCCAAAATGATGCTGACAGAACTCAGAAGGGTAGGGAGGTGATAACTAGGAGGGAGAATGACAAAGGGGTTTACCTGTGAAGTTCTAATCCTTTATACAGATTCCAGCTGACATGGGTGTATTTGATGTGTGAAAATCCATTAAACTGTATTCTTAAATGTGCATTTTTTCCATATGTATGTTATACTTCAATAAAAAAATTTACTTCAAATATGAATACAATTTAATAGTCTTATGCCAAGACATCTCTGACTTTTACTTTTGAAATGACCTCAGAAATGGTGATGTCATATAAAGTCATCAACCTAAAGACAGTGAAGAGCTCAAGGCAATTTGGAGGCAACATCTAAGTCTAAACGTAAAGTGAAATTAGACACAGTCCTTGCAACAGGGTACAAATAACTCTGCAGGAATTAGCGAGAATTGCTGGGAGAAGTAATTGCAAAGGCCTTTGATCTTCTATTATATCTTCTATCTGGGATCTCAAAGAAGCCAGTAAACAAGCAAGGCCCAGTAGTCCCTGGACAAAACCACTTGCCTCGGCATCTTTTTAGAGCACCAGGCCCAAATCCAGTCACATTTGTATGGTAGAAGCTCAATTCAGGGAAGGACTCAGAGATTACTAATGTCCTGATAGAAAAACATTATGACCTAACCAGGATATACATCAATTAACTTCTGTCCACCTTTTATAAACAGAAAGTCAGTCCAAGGGTAAATCTGTGTGTCCTATGGTGGCATTTTCTAATGTATGAAAGAAAGAAAAGAAGAAACAAACTGCAGAGAAAACAGCCTGTGAACCCTAGACCTCCCAATTCTACTTGACCTTCTTGCCTAGCATGATAGATGAAATAGCATCCCCCACCCCCAAAATGAACAGGCTGAAGTTCTCACTCCCAGAACCTCAGAATGTGACTTCATTTGGAAACAGGTTCTTTGAAGATGGAAGTAGTTAAAATGAGAGAAGGGCAAGCCTAAACCCACATGGGTAACTGCGTTCACAGACACACACAGGCAGGATACTGTGTCAAGACTAGAATTGTGTTGTCACAAGCCAAGGAAATACCAGAAGCCACAAGAGACCTGGGACAGGTCCTGTGTAGTGCCTTCAAGGGAACACAGCCCCACCAGAACCCTGATTTCAGCATAGCCCCCAGAACTGAGACTAGACACTTCTGTTGTGTGAGATCCCAGTTTGTTTCTTTGCTTTGACAACTCTAGCAAGCTGGCATACCTACACGTCCTGGCCTGGCAATATTAACAAAGCAGCGCCATTCTTACCTTAGTGATTAAGAAACATGCACAGAGAGGAAAGCAGATTGTCTTAAATCACAAAGTCACTAACAAGGCCTAGAATTCAGGAATCCAGACAGATTCTGCACAAAAAAAAAAAAAAAAAAAAAGTTGCTAAAAGTAAAGAATGAAAGAAATGATAAACTCGCCTTGCCTGGAGGCCCATTAACTCCTCTGACTTGGCTTATGTTGCTTCTGGGTGAGGGAATGGTGGGGGCCAGCATGCGTTCCTGAAGGTGCCTCCCAGCCCTACAATCTAAACCAACACCAGCACACCTTCCCCATAGGCCTGCAATTCCCACTGTGGGAATGAATTACTTTTCAAATACCTGAATCTGCTAAAAAGAATGTGGTTACTGAAAATGAGGCAGGAAAAAAGAAGAGAATATGAATAGAAATGGCATTTTAATAAGTAATGAGACTTCAAGGGAGGCTGGTAGTTCAGAATCACTTCTGAACTCTAATACAGAATTAATCTACATTGTCTTCTAAAAATGTCAGTCCAGCAAAAACCTTACACAATGGTGTCCATTTCAAATGCAGCCACAGAAAATAAAAGTGAGCTTCTTAACATTAACATGAGGGTGGGTCTATGAGTTGAACTCTGGCATGCATGTGCTGGTTATGATTGAAGTCCAGATTGTATTAAACATCAATAATATCCACATTTGGGCTGGGGATATGGCTCAAGCAGTAGCGCGCTCGCCTGGCATGCGTGCAGCCCGGGTTGGATCCTCAGCACCACATACAAAGATGTTGTGTCCGCCGAAAACTGAAAAATAAATATTAAAAATTCTCTCTCTCTCTCTTTAAAAAAATAATAATAATATCCACGTTAAATTTAATATCGGCTGAAAAAGTATTGCTAGAGTTAAATTCTACGAATTGGAAATCCACTAATTTAAAGAATACTAATTAGTACCTTCTACATGCGTAACACCAGTCCAAGCACCAAAAGATGGACCGGAGGTGAACAAATACCAGCCGAGAGCTGAGCTTGCAAACTGCAGTTCAGAGGTAGCTGGCACTGTGGTAATACTCACAATTGCTCCTCCAAGGTGAAAACTGAGCAACAATAATCTTAGAAATTTCCATCTGTTCTTTCAAGTTTTGAAAGTAGCCAGACCTCTGATAACTATCTGAAATTAGTACCCGAGGCTGGGGCTGGCTCATCATAGGTGTAGTGTTTGGGAAGAAAGCTCTCTTGGGTTCTGTGTGGCAACCACAGAAGCAGACCAGGTTCAGCTAGAGAAAGCCAAGGTCACTGATTTAATCCTCAAAGGACCAGGTAACTTCAAGAGACTGGACTCATTACTCTGGCTGACAACACTACATTTCAAGGTATTGGTTTACAGAAAGGGATTAGGTGTCCCACAATGGAGCCAATACATCCAAAGCGTTTCATGGAGGCTGGGGAGGGGGAGGAAAAGTCAAGTGAAGATCTCATTGCAGCAGGAGACACTGGGCCTCCACCAGGAATCATGGCACCTTCCTGGAGGAAGGTAGGGAGGGATGGGAAGTCACAGCAGCACTCTCTCCTCTACCACAGTGGGATGTCCACAGTACTTCAGGGACCTGACACTAGCCTGACATTATGACACTGTGACCTGACATCAGGAGAATGTTGACTGTTATCATCATGTGAGTCCTGAGACTACCCTTTCCTACGAGAACCTAACAGTTTAGAAACAGCTTCTCTAACAATTCAGCCCTTTGGAAAGAAGTAGCAGGTTTTAACCCAAAGCTACACCACTAGCGCTTCTTTCTCAAGGACACCAGACCACTTTCAGACAAAAGACAAATTGGAAGAATAGATGGCCAGAATGATTAACTTCAATCTTTACATGAATAAATTTGAAATCTGTCCATTAAGAAGCTGTTTCGCAGGACAAGGGATTGCACACTGTATTAACGGAGTGGATTTCATTATGGCACGGGTCAGCTCAAAAATGGGGCAATTAGGAATCCAAGATGGCAGGCCAGAGGGAGACAGCATACTGTGTCACTCCATAACCTGGGACTCAGGTAGTGAGAATACTGCTTCTCTGCAGTGATATTCCTGCCCTCGCACAGGAATCACGGTCACCATGCCTTGCAGGGTTCCAGGCCTCAGTGTCAGAGTGGGTCCCCCAACTACTCACCCACACAGGACAACCAGGTACCCAAGCAGAACCATCAGCATCAGCACCGACACAGAATTTTCGGCCACCCACCTGAGCAGAAATCCCTAACACCGCTCCCATGCAGGACACCCAGTAGCTACCCACACACAGGAACTCCAGTTGCCACTCCCATGTGGACTCCCATCTACCAACATGGGGCTCCCCTGATCACCTCCATCTTGGAACTCTGCAGCAACTGAGATAGTTCCCTATGAACTGTAGCCCGCCTGCACCTGAGAACTTCACATAGGTTCTGAAGACAGCCGAAACCACATGCTGCATGCCACAGAGCTGTCTCTGAACACATCATCCACGTCCAACGCCATCAGCTGGCTCCCCCCACCCAACACGACACCCCATTGCTGAAAACAGCTGCCTCCATCTTCAGTCACCTTCATCACTATCTTTAGTGGGGTCAACACCCAGTTTAGAACTACAGCTGGCCAAGGTAAAAAACAATAACGCCTCAGATCCACAGTGCTAGAAGGGAAGACACACAAGCAACATGAAAAGACAAGGGAAGAAAGTGTCTCAAACAAGTCAAGATACCACATTATTAGAATTCATGGCCAGCACAGCAGAAGAAATGACAGAGAAGGAGTTCAGGATGTACATAATTACAATGTTCTGTAAATTAAAGGAGGATATAAAAGAGCAAACAAATACAGGTAGTAAAAGATCATTTTTACAAAGAGCTACATAAACAAATACAGGAAGCAAAGGATTACTTCAATAGGGAGATAGAGGTTCTAGGAAAAAAAAAACCAAACAGAAATCCTTGAAATGAAAGAAACAATAAACCAAATTAAAAGTTCAATTAAAAGCATCACCAATAGATTAGACCACTTGGAAGACAGGACCTCAGACAATGAAGGCAAAATATAAAATAATCTTGAAAAGAATGTAGAACACACAGTGAAAATGGTAAGAAACCATGAACAGGATATTCAAGAAATATAGAATAACATAAAAGACCAAATTTAAGAGTTATTGGGATAGAGGAAGGCATAGACTTCCAGACCAAAGGAATGAACAATCTATTCAATGAAATAATATCAGAAAATTTTCCAGACATGAAGAATGAATTGGAAAATCAAATTCAAGAGGCTTACAGGACACCAAAATCACAACAGATCTACACCAAGGCACATTATAATGAAAATACCCAACATACATAATAAGGAGAGAATGTTAAAAGTCACGAGAGAAAGGAATCGGATTACATATAGGGGAAAACAATTAGGTTATGTGCAGATTTCTCAAACCAGATCCTGAAAGCTAGAAGATCCTAGAACAACATATATCAAGCTCTGAAATAAAATGGATGCCAACCAAGAATCTTATAGCCAGCAAAATTAAGCTTTAGATTTGATGATAAAATAAAAACTTTCCATGATAAACAAAAATTAAAAGAATTTACAGCAAGAAAACCTGCACTACAGAACATCCTTGGCAAAATATTCCATGAAGAGGAAAAGAAAAACAACAATGAGAATCAGCAGAGGGAGGTATCACTCTAAAAGAAAAACTAATCATTGAAGAAACCAAGACAAGTTAAATAATAAAAACATTAAAAAATGGCTGGGGATACAAATCATGTCTCAATAAAAACCCTGAAGGTTAATGAACCTAAAATCACCAATCAAAAGATATAGGCTAGCAGATTGGATTAAAAAAGACTCAACAATATGCTGCCTCCAGGACACTCATATCATAGGAAAACACATCCACAGATTGAAGGTGAAATATTGAAAAAATCACACCACTCACATGGACTGCAGAAGCAAGCAAGGGTATCCATCTTCATATCAAATAAAGTAGACTTCAAGCTAAAGTTAACCAAAAGGGATAAAAAAAAAAAGGACATTTCATACTGTTCAAGGGAACCATACATCAACAAGACATAACAATTATAAATATATATGCCCCCCAAAATGGAGCATCTATGCTCATCAAACAAATTCTTCTCAAGTTCAAGACCACAACACAATAATTTTGGGTGCCTTTAACACACTTCTTTTACCACTTGATAGATCTTCCAAACAAAAGCTGATCAAAGAAACTATAGAACTCAATAATACAATCAATAACTTAGACTTAACTGACATATATAGACTATTTCACCCATCAATGAGCAAATAAACTTTCTTCTCAGCAGCAGGATATTTCTCTAAAATAGACCATAGTTTATGCCACAAAGCAACTCTTAGCAAATACAAGAAAGTAGAGATGCTACCCTGCATTCTATCAGATCATAATGGAATGAAATTAGAAATAAATTACAAAATAAAAACTACTCCAACACCTGGAGACTAAATAATATGCTATTGAATGAACAATGGGTTGCAAAAGACATCAAAGAGATTAAAAAATTCTTAGAAGTAAATGAGGACACTGATACAACATATCGAAATCTCTGGGACACTATGAAGTACTAAGAGGAAAGTTCATTGCATGGAGTTCATTACCTAAAAGAAGAAGTCAACAAATAAATGACCTAACATTACATCTCAAAGCCCTATAAAAAGAAGAAGAAATCAACACCAAATGCAGTAAAGACAGGAAATATTAAAATCGGAGGTGAAATCAATGAAATCAAAAGAAACAACTGAAAAAATTGACAAAACAAAAAGTTGGTTCTTTGAAAAAAATAAATAAAATTGACAAACCCCTCGCCAAGCTAATTAAGAGAAGGAGAGAGAAAACTCAAATTACTAACATATATGATGAAAAAGGAAATATCACAACAGACACTATAGAAATACAGAAGATAATTAGATATTATTTTGAAAACTTGTACTCTAATAAAATAAAAAATATTGAAGGCATCGACAAATTTATAGAATTACATTACTTGCCCAAATTGAATCAGGATGATATACACAATTTAAACAGATCAATTTCATGTGATGAAATAGAAGACACCATCAGAAGCCTACCAATCAAGAAAAGCCTAGGACCTAATGGATACACAGCCAAGTTTTACAAGACCTTTAAAGAAGAACTAATATCAATACTCTTCAATTTATTTCAGGAAATAGAAAAAAGAAGGAGCACTTCCAAACTCATTCTATAAGTCCAATATCACTCTGATTCCAAAACCAGGCAAAGACACATCAAAGAAAAAAACCTCAGACCAATATCTCTAAGGAGCATAGATGCAAAAATTCTCAATAAAATTCTGGCAAATCGAATATAAAAACATCAAAAAATAGGGGCACCACAATCAAGTGGGATTCATCCCAGGGATGCAAGAAAGAAATGGATGTGCTTCTGGTAAAGATTTGCTCCCATACGGAAATCAATAAACGTAATTTATCACATCGATATACTTAAAGAATCATATGATCATCGCAGTTGATGCAGAAAAAGCATTCTACAAAATACAGCACCCATTCATGTTCAAAACACTAGAAAAACTAGGGATAACAGGAGCATATCTCAACACCGTAAAAGCTATCTACACTAAGCCCCAGGCCAACATAATTCTAAATGGAGAAAAATTGAAGGCATTCCCTCTAAAAACTGGAACAAGACAGGGATGTCCTCTTTCACCACTTTTATTTAACATAGTTCTTGAAACACTGGCCAGAGCAATCAGACGGAAGAAAGATATTAAAGGGGTACGAATAGGAAAGGGAACTCAAGTTAGAATTATTTACCAACAATATGGTTCTATACCTAGAAGACCCCCAAAAATTCCACCAGAAATCTTCTAGAACTAATAAATGTATTGAGCAAAGTAACAGGATATAAAATTAACACCCATAAATCAAAGGCATTTCTATATATCAGTGAAAAATTCTCTGAAAGGGAAATGAAGAAAACTACCCCATTTACAATAGTCTCAAAAAATAAATAAATAAAATACTTGGAATCAACCTAACAAAAGAGGTGAAAGACCTCTACAATAAAAACTGCAGAATGCTAAAGCAAGAAATCAAAGAAGACCTTAGAAGATGGAAAGATCTACCTTGTTCTTGGATAGGCAGAAATAGTATTGTCAAAATGACCATACTGTCAAAAGCACTACACATATTTAATGCAATTCCAACCAAAATCCCAATGATATTCCACAGAAATAGAAAGCAGTCGTGAAATTCATCTGGAAAAATAAAAGACCCAGAAAAGCTAAAGCAATCCTTAGCAAGAAGAATGAGGCAGGTGGCATCACTATACCTGACCTTATACTACAGAGCAATATTAATAAAAACAGCATAGTATTGGCACCAAAATAGACTGGTGCAGAATAGAGGACACAGAGACTAACCCACATAATTACAGTTATCTTATATTAGACAAAGGCGCCAAAAACATACATTGGAGAAAAGATAGCCTCTTCAACAAATGGTGCTGGAAAAACTGGAAATCCATATGCAACAAAATTAAATTAAACCCCTATCTCTCACCATGCACAAAACTCAACTCAAAGTGGAACAAGGACCTAAGAATTAAACCAGAGACCCTGCATCTAATAGAAGAAAAGGTAGGCCCAAATCTCCATCATGTCGAATTAGGCCCCAACTTCCTAAATTAGACTCCTATAGCACAAGAATTAAAATCAAGAATCAATAAATGGGATGGATTCAAACTAAAAAAGTTTCTTCTCAGCAAAAGAAACAATCAATGAGGTGAACAGAGAACCTACAGGATGGGAACAAATCTTTACCACAAGCACATCAGATAGAGCCCTAATCTCTAGGATGTATAAAGCACTCAAAAGCCTTAACACCAAAAAAACAAATAACTCAATCAATAAGTGGACCAAGGAACTGAACAGACACTTCTCAGAAGATGATATACAATCAATAAACAAATATATGAAAAAGTGTTCAAGATCTCTAGCAATTAGAAAATTGCAAATCAAAACTACTCTAAGATTTCATCTCACTCCAGTCAGAATGGCAGCTATTAAGAATACAAACAACAAAAATTGTTGGTGAAGACGTGGGGGGAAAGGTACACTCATACATTGCTGGTGGGACTGCAAATTGGTGCAGCCAATATGGAAAGCAGTATGGAGATTCCTTGGAGAACTTGGAATGAAACCACCATTTGACCCAGCTATCCCACTCCTCAGTCTATTCCCAAAGGACTTAAAAACAACATACTACAGGGACATGCCACATCAATGTTTAGAGCAGCACAATTCACAATAGCTAAACTGTGGAACCAACAGATGCCCTTCGTAGATGAATGGATAAAGAAACTGTGGTATCAATAGCTAGACTGTGGAACCAACCTAGATGCCCCTCAATAGATGAATGGATAAAAAAAATGTGGCATCTATACACAATGGAGTATTATGCAGCACTAAGAAATGACAAAATCATAGAATTTGCAGGGAAATGGATGGCATTAGAGCAGATTATGCTAAGCGAAGCTAGCCAAGCCCTAAAAAACAAATGCCAAATGTCTGCTTTGATATAAAGAGAGCAACTAAGAACAGAACAGGAAGGAAGAGCATGAGGAAAAGACTACAGTAAACAAAGACGAATGGGGGGAGAGAAACGGAGAGAGAAGGGAAAGCATATGGAAATGGTAGGAGACCTTCAATGATACATAAAATTATAAGAAGTCATGAGGGGCAAGGGGGAGGGAAAAAAAGGGAGAGAATTGAACAACAGCAGGGGAGGTAGAGAGGGAAGATGGGAGGGGAGGAGAGGAGAGGGGGAATAGTAGGGGATAGGAAAGGTAGCAGAATACAACAGTCACTAATATGGCATTATGTAAAAATGTGAATATGTAACAGATGTGATTCTGCAATCTGTATTTGGGGTGAAAATGGGAGTTCAAAACACAATTTGAGTCAAATGTATGAAAGATGATATATCATGAGCTATGTAATGCTTTAAATAATAAAAAAATTAAAAAAAAAGAAACTGTGGTGTATATACACAATGGAATATTACTCAGCATTAAAAAGAGAATAAAATCATGGCATTTGCAGGTAAATGGATGGAGTTGGAGAATAAAATGCTAAGCGAAATAAGCCAATCCCAAAAAAACAAATGCCGAATGTTTTCTCTGCTATAAGGATGCAGATAAATAATGGGGATGTAGGGGGAGCATGGGAGGAATAGACGAACTCTAGATAGGGCAGAGGAGAAGGAGGGGAAGGGAGGGGGTATGAGGGTAAGAAAGACAGTGGAATGAGATGGACATCATTACTCTAAGCACATGTATGAAGACACAAATGGTATGACTCTATATGGTGTACAATCAGAGATATGAAAAATTGTGCTATATATGTGAAATATGAATTATAATGCATTCTTCTCTCATATATAACAAAGTAGAATAAAAAATAAATTTTAAATAATGGGGCAATTAATCCAGGCTTGGGGGTGTGCTCCTGCTTCAGTTACTTGGGAGGCTGAGGCAAAAGGATCCTTGAGTTCACAAGTTCAAGACCAGGCTTGACAACACAGAGACCCTGTCTCAAAAGGAGAACGGTGCAACTGTAGTGGCATGTGTGCATATAGATATGTTCAGGTCACCGGCTTTAAAGAATAAGATACACAAAAAGATAAGGATGAAAACCTTCAAAGTCACGCCCTTCAATCACTTTAAAAACGGGCTGAAAACAAACATTTCCAAGAGCTGCTCCAACAGAGTCCTAAAGAGATTGTTTAAATTATAGTCACTACTTTCTCACTACAAACCACACTGCCCTTAAGAAAAAAAATAAAAATAAAATGTGAGAGATTAAGATTTCTAAACACAAAGAGCACAAATTTTCAGAGTAAACCTGTTATGTCCAGGTAGCCAGGTAAATCCTGCCAGAAACCAAAGCCACACCTCCAGAAGCTGCTGGGAAGCTAGAAAGTCTCCCAGTTCTCCAGAGTGTTCTAAAAAGACATGACTGGGGGCTGCCTATGCACTGGGCCCACCCCTAGTCAGATCTTTTTAATGAAAAGTGACTTCCTGGGAATTCAACATGAACCTCCAGGGAGCTCTGAGGCATTGTACGGGACTGGCTGCTAAGCTATCCATGGCTGTCCATCCTAGCTGGCTGGCAGTTTGGCTATAGCCAGAAATGCAGTTTGTCATTACTGCAAAGTACAAGTGCAAAGTATATGTTGGGAGCAGGGGCTGCAAACTGTGTTCCTCCTGAGGTAGGAAAGCTTTCACTTCTCCCTACCCAGGCTCCTCTTCTCTCCCTCCTGACTTAATAACCAACTTCAGCCCCGGCACAGCCTATCCTTGACCCTCTGTAGGCAAAGAATCCACAAAAGCTCCTTGAATGACTTAGATTTAAGATATCCATAATAAAAATCCTCCACTGAACAAAGGTAGCTGAGTTTTTTATCCATTTTCACCCCTGGTCTTTTTTTTTTTAATTGAAATGAGGATATTTTCCTACTTTTTAAGGTAATATATCCTCATTATAGCTAATTTTTTGATCCAAAATGCCTTTTTAAAAATTTAATCATATATACATGACCACTGTTCACATTTCCTTCCTTTTACATAATTTTTATTCTGCTTCATACCTATTGCAAAACATATCCTAAATATTCTTATGGTTGTAAAACAGCTCATTATATGAATGGACTACAATTTCCTTATCCTTTCTTTTCTTGTTAAACAATTAACTCACTGTCAATTTTTCCTTAATATTATAAGTTACACTTTAATGAACATCTTTATGCCAATTCTTTCTCTATATGATGAGCATTTCCTTAAAAAGAGATTTCTAGAGCTAGAATTACTCTAGGTATAGTCACTCAGACAAATTATTTTAAAGCTTTCAATAGTTTACTGTCGAAGGGTTGTCATAAATGTTGGTGTTAAAGTCTGTCATTTCATTTTCCCATATTTAAAAAATCTCTCTTCCCCTCCCTGAGTTCTTCTGTAGGGCCTCCTCTCTCCTACACCTGCCTGGCTCCTCCCTCAACCTCCAGTCTCAGCAGCAGGGAGCTGGACCCACTTCCAAGACTTAGGGAGTCTCATTTGGAAGACTTGGAGTTTTGTTTCATATTTACTTTTGTTTTCTTTCTATTTTTTATCAACCTTCAAACCTGCTATAACATATTCAAGAAAGTACTCCATTAACATTGCTTTTTAAATCATGTAGACTACATGATATCTAATCTCACCTGCTTTTTAGAATGTAAGACATTTAGTGATTAGAGACATTTTTATTAACTATCTACCCCTCTCCCACTCCCTACACACACACACAAAAAAAAAAAAAAAACCTAAGATAGTGTTGTGACCAACTTTCTAACTTCCTTCCTTTGTAAAATTTTACATAAGTTCCCAGTCAAATACAGGTCAAATTAAAATTATTCACATTAGTTTACATGAAAGCTTTTTCTATCAGAAGAGCTTTCAATAATTTCTGCCCTCTAGTCCTTAATTTACACAAAACAAAGAAGTTTCCTTTCTTCTTTTCTCCAAAAGAACTTTTGACAACGTTTGAAGAGTTTAAAATCATGGTTTGCTGGTTGTCAGGATTTTTCCTGCATCTCATTAACTATTTAATTTCATCACTCCAACAGATTTAACACAAACACATACATCAAGTCTAAACTGATTGCTCAGAAATGCAAAGTTAATAAACGGAACACACTGCAGAACACAATATGAAACCACAGCCTTAAACATACACACCCATCAAAATAGAAGTGGTCAGTCCAATTCTGGATTAGCTGTTTCTAGGTTTTTGTATTAATATTTGTTTATTCCTCATTCCATTAGGACCAGGGCTGCCCCCATAAGGAAGCAACAGCAAATGTCAAAGGTTTAAAAACAATTTAAAAGAAGGGAAAGAGAAGGAGGAAGATTTCTGGTTTTAAAAAAATCAAATCACCAAGTCCATTGAGCCCCTTAAACTGTGACTATACATTAAGAAAAGATCACCATCATGGATCCAGCCACAAAATAATCCTTCAGTAATGATGTGAACAGCAGAGCTCTCCTTTCTTCCTAATCCACCTCTCCTTTCCTTCATTCCATGGGGACCTCCCAGTCACTCTGCTACCGCAGGCCAGTGTTGTGAATTGATGGATGGCTGTGGCCTCTCCAGCCTACATGTGCTCTAAATCACCTGCTAACTTATAAAATGTTGCTTCTGACTCCGGAGGTCAGGAGTGGGACCTAAGACTCTGCATTCCCATTGGATATGGGCACTGCTGGGCACTGGCAGTTTGAGGACCAGACTGGATAGCAGATATCTACACTCCAGCATTAGGAATCTTATAATTATGGGTTTATAATAAAAATTTCTAAAATATAGCTATTCATGATTAACTAGCTCATTTTGTTTTATGAAATACAGCCATCTCTTGGTACCTCAGGGCAACTGGTTCTAAGAACCCCCATGGATACCAAAAGCCATGGATGCTCAAGTCCCTTATATAAAATGGTGTAGTGTTTGCATAAAACCAATGTCCATCCTCCCATATACTTTAAATCCTCTCTAAATTTCTCATAATGCTGAATGTCATGTCAATGTATCTAAGTAGTTGTTATACTGTATTATTTAGGGAATAGGGACAAGGAAAAACATGTACATGTTCAATACAGACGCAATATTTTTTTTTCAAATATTTCCAATCCCTGGTTGTTTAAATCTGTTGATGGGGAACCTGCAGATATGGAGGACCAACTGCACAAGGTCCTTAAAAAGAGAAAAGATATCCTTTGTTTCCTTAGGATTACTAATACTGATTGAGCATACTGCATTTATAAATTAACAAAATATATTAGAAATTGGTCTTGAAGAAAGAAACCAGCTGCCTGAAAGCGGACAAAGGGGAGGGAGAATTCTCACTATACATTCTTTTACAGCTTTTAAATATGGAGTCACATGCATGAATTACCTATTCAGAAAATAAATTGTATTTTAAAAATTTAAAGCAATTTCATAGGCTATTCCAGAAGCTCAGTAAATGTTAACTCAAATTAATCCATTTCTCAGGGAAGTAAGTGGTAGGCCCAGGGAGACCACTTTCCTTAAATAAATGAGCTTTTTTCTTCAAAGAAGTAATATCCATTTAGCCACCTTCTAGGATCGTGCCAATATTCTATTTTTGTTATGACATTTTCTCAGGTTGATGACTCGTCTCTGGGACTAAAAGGGCCCAACTGCTCACCCTGACTCACAGGAGATTAGAAAAGCCTCCACATTGCCCTGTAAGTCAGGTTCCCATCACTGGAATCAAGAGAAAGCCAAGAAGGCCTTATGGCACCTGAACCTCTGCTCTGTAAATTTGGGAATCCAGTCTGTGCTATAATTGTTCTTATTAATGGCACTGAAGTTGGCATTTGAGATTTGTATAAAAGTAACTGCAACTAAGATCAAAAACCAAAGGAGAGAAAAATTGAGAATGAGAAAGTGTGTGTGTGTGTGTGTGTGTGTGTGTGAGAGAGAGAGAGAGAGAGAGAGAGAGAGAGAGATATCAGAGAAGTGACCCAACAGCTGACCCCTGGAGTAAACATTAGCCTGCCTGTCTGACCTGACCCATGCTGACCGGACTCACCTGCACACTCACCGGTCTCCACAACACATTCTTCTTTACGTAACTTGACTTGGCTCTGTGACTCTCTGTAACTACTGCTTGCATTTGCAATTTTGGAATTAATATTCTTAAATTCTTGAAACTTATCTGGGTTCTGATCTTCTAGTGAGTCACCATCAAGCCAGCTGCACCAGGTCTACTGAGGCTTCCTTCCCCACACCCCTGACTTCTGCCTCCTGCTCCATTTACACTGCCGTCAGCTGGGGTCCCATCCTCTCCCCCTCTGATGGCCTGTGCTCACAACTGAGAGCATTAGCAACCTAGGCTATAGGAGGATCAGAGACAGGCAAGTCCAGGCTGCAGGAGACCCAGTGCCAACATCCAGCCCAAAGAGTTTTGACAGTGGTCCAGCACATGTACCCGTGGGAGCACAGTCAATCATGCCCGATGCAGTCTCCAAGTTCATCATCCATGGAGACTTGACAGTGGTACCTGATAACCAAGAATATCGGGGATGAGGAAAGGAGGTCCTGGTAGCACAGTGGATCTTCCTGACTCTGCACTCAGCGTAGAGCCTCAAACACCCACAGAACACAGCTCAGAACCAACACTGAGTCCTGCCAACATGGGATGGATTTGGGCGGCAAGAACAAGGCAGATCCAGGGACCCATGAAGCAGCCAAGTGGGCTACTGATCAGGCCAAGTTACAGTGCAAGCGGAAAGCCCAAGAAGAACCTCAGAACTAGAAGCCAAGCAAGCACTGTCTGGTCAAGGTGAGAGTGCTATTCTGTGCACATGCCTGCTCTCACCCAGGGTTGGAGCCAGTCTCCTACCTGCCAGCTGATGGGGATATATCTGCCAACATGCCTCTGCCCCCATCAGTGATAGATCAGGAACCCACAGATACTGAGCTGGACCTGTCACTGAAAAGCAAGAGGAGCTACTGTGCTACCACTGCACAGGGCTGGAGAAAGCACTCACAGGTGCCAGCCTGCACTCCCTTGAAATGTCTCACCAGCTCCTCTTGCCCTGCTGTTGTCATCATTATTCTAACCTGTAGTGACATACCTGAAGACATCACCTCATATTATTCTCCAGCCATGCTGGCCCTTTGATGTCCCTTGAATAAACTAGGTAAATTGCCACCCCAGGGCCTTTGCATTTGCCATTTCCTTCCTGCAAAGTTCTTCCCATGGGTACTTTCACAGCACTTCTTCCTTGAATCTTCACTCAAATGTCTCTGCTTCCCAATCTCCCCTTTCTCCAAACTACCACAGTACTGTCTACTCTATGGCAAAACTTTACACTAACCAATAATGCCTGCCTCTCTGGACTACTAAGATAATATTAAATGAGATAATTTGTGCTTAGAAAAGCTCTAGGGTGGTTCTCAGCCCTTGTTGAATGCTTAATAAATCACACCCATTATTAGTATTATTTAGTATATATACTTCATAATATTTATACTGACTTAAGTTCTATATCCACAGCTAGATTATAAGCAAATTGAGGGCAAAGAACTTCTCTCATTACTTTGGAATCTTCCTGAGTCCTTAATACAGATTTCTAATAATTATTAACTGCTTGAAACAAAAAATTTCAACTTTTAAAAATTCATTTGAAAGATTCGTTTGAAAACCTTCGGAACCTCTGTTTAACTTTAGTGATTCCAACCCTCTCCCTCTTCTAGGACTGACCTGCAAACACAGCAAATCCCTGAAAATAGCATTTATAATAGGAACTTTGCTATAGCATGAATACCAAAGCCAAAATACTATATAAAAGATCAAACAAATATTGACTCAAAGAATTTTCCCCAAGGCAACTGTTATAGTCTTATCTTGAATAGAATGTTTGCACAGTTAATTAAGTATTGCTATGGACTCAGCAAAATCCCGGGCAGCCCCTGCCAAGCTGAATTCTACATTCCCACCATCTTATCACTATTTACAAAGCCGTGCACAAGTCCCTCTCCTCCCGTCCCCTCACCTAGCAGCACTACTAAGCTGGGTATGGGATTAAGTGATAAGTAAGTCATACACCTTTTATCCGTGGACAAAAGATAATGGAACCGCAGTGCCAAAGATTCCATTTACCTATCCCACGGCAAATATGCTGTCATTACCCTCCCAGAAATCAATCAGGCTGCATCTGTTACTACCTGTTGACTTCTTGGAAATGTATGAAATAGCAGAACTGGGAGGAAAGGGGCGTTTACTGGTTTCACGGAACATGCCTCAAGACACCAAATGCTAATGAGCGTTTACTTCCTAGGGTTGCTAATCATGAAACCTGGCAGAAGACAGGAGCCTCAAAATTCACCCTAAATCCCCAGATCATTCTCTGCAGTGGGTGGACTCACTGCTAGCTTATTCTGGGTTGTCTCAATTGTGGAGGAGGTCAATTATAAGAGAAGGAAGCCAGCAAGAGTGATTTACAACCTTTCTTCCAATAGCCCACCTGCCTCACTGGGAAACAGAATTATATGAGATAATCTACGCCTCAAAAATCTCTAGCAGTCAGATGTGGTGGTGCACACCTACAATCTCAGCGACTCTGGAGTCTGAGGCAGGAGGATGGCAAGTTCAAGGCCAGCCTCAGCAACTTAGCAAGACCCTGTTTCAAAATAAAAAAATAAAAAGGGCTGAAGATGTGGCTCAGTGGCTAAGTACCCCTAGGTTTAATCTTCAGCGCGCGCACACACACACACACACACACACACACACACACAAAAAAAACTCTAGGACAATGCTCAGCCCTTGTTAAACGCCCAATAAATCACAACCATTATTAATATTGAGCATATATACTTTGTATTATACATACTGACCCCAGCCTTATATCTACTGCTAGATATAAGAAAGTTTCCATTCAGCCATTATTTCTTGAGTGCTTCTGATGGCTCAGGCAGTCTTCCAGCTGCTGGGAATAGAATCAGCAATAAAGTCTACCATACCCTCAGGAAGGGTATATTCTGGTGTACGTAAGATGAAGAGGTGAACAAGATAAATAGATAAATTTTACATTGTTAGATACTGATAAACACTAAGGAGAAGAGAAAAAATAGTTGGGAAGGAGGATAGGAAATGTCAAAGAGCCAAAAGAAAGAAGTGAAATTATCTATGGGCAGCCTGGGACATCCTCAGTGAGAAGCCTATATTTGAGTCCAAAGGGGGGTGAGGGAGCTTCCCCTGCAGAAAAGCAGGCATGGGCATCCCAGGTGGATGAGACTTCCATGCCAAGATCCCACCGCAGACCATCAGTGGCCGATCAGGAGCACTCAGGGAACCAGAATGGGTAAGTCTAGTGTTCAAAGGGAGAGATAAGAAATAAGATGTGAAAGGAACAGGGAATGAGACCATACAGAACCTCGCTTTCAAACTGTACTCATTTATATCAATCATAGAAAAAAAACTGTGCATTTACAAATTTTCATTTACTCAGAACTCCAGGGGTTATTTTTTTCCAAGAATTTTATATATAAATACTTCAAGAGAACAATCTGCCAGAAAAAAAAAATGTTATACAACAAGCCAACATATTTGCCTGGAGAAAAATCCTAAGCTGCTTTTAATAAAAATGAAAACTGTTCATGCTTTGAGTGTAAACTCGTGCAGGACCAGGACGAGGCATCAACAGGACAATGCAGCTCCACACCATGGGCAACGGGACAATCAATGGTGCAGTAGAAAGATGTCCAGCTGGCTAGAAATAATAATATGCAGAATTACAGAGGACTGGAGTGTTGAAATTCACCACAGGGATGTATTTTAAAGTGTGGTAATGCCACAGAGTCTGGCAAATTTCAGAGCCAAGCTGGCTCACGCAATATCCAGACCACACATCTTCCCTGCTCAACCAGCTTCTCAACATAAATAAGATGCTATCAGCCAAGATATGCGACACAGCAAGGTTTGGGGTGGTAGCTGAAGATCTGTTGTCTTCCAATTAATTGTACTCAATCCTGTTCAACCCAGTTTCATAGGCAACGTGGTGAATAGTTTTCCATGAACACACATTCACAACCAACTCCACAGCAGTGACTGCACTGTTCTTTAGGTACACATAATCTGTCCCCAAGGCAACAAGTACAAAATACAGGACACATTGTGATGCTTGTGTAACAAAATATTATTATTTTATTATTATTATTATTATTATTATGACTCAGTAGCCACAATCCCTCCCCACCAAGCTCTCCCGAGGCCACTCCCCCAACCCATTCACAAGTGGACAAATATTTTTGCTGGGTCTCTTCCTTTGGTTAGAAGTTATCAGAACACTAAAAAAAAAGTCAGAAAGGCTAAAGCAATATATGTAAGAAAGAACTTGGGTGAGGATGAAGCTCCTGGAACTTTCCAAAAGTGTGGAATGAAGACTAGAATGAGTTCTGAGGAGAGGTGATCCAGAACAATGTGAAGCAAGAGAGAGAGGAGAGAATCTTTAGAGTTGTTACTTAAAATTTTAAGACATATACAATGGATCATTTTTAATGTTCTCTGAAAGATGCATATTTTGGAGATATTTGTTGGATTTCTTTAGTTTCTGAACTACGCTCCTCTGAATGGCAAATTGCATCCATTACTCTTGGAACAACTAGACTTGGCAAAAGGGTCTAGTCCACGGACAGGAGAATGCACCATATTCTTCACTTGGCATAATATGTTCTGCATTGTCACAAGCAATGGTGCTTTCTATAAAAAAGCATGGCAAAGGTGCTACAGGGACAATCACAACCAGACCTCTCCTCACCCACCTCAAACATAAAAACCTATTATTTCACAGAGGTTAAAAATCACACACCCTCAAACTGCCTAAAAAAGGCAGTGACGTCACTTATCTAGCATTTGTGATGGCTGAGCTCAACCCTCAGTACCACACACACACACACACACACACACACAAAAAAAAAAAAAAAAAAAACAGAGACTTTGGCAAGCATTCTAACTTGCATTTCCAGTCTCAACAAAGAAACCCAAACAACAAAAATCTGCTAATCTGCTTCCTCACAATGGAGTGTCCTAATCATCTAGTTCTATGCAGCTGGCTAAGAAAACAGCACTTTCTGTCAAGATCATCAAAGTCTGAAGTTCCAGGCCTCCCTCTGCCCTTCAGAAGATGATGCATCAGCCAAGTTTGAGAGAAGTGTGGTCACACATGGTTCAAAAGCAAAAGCTTTTCTGCCCTCCAGCAAGGTTCTGGCCAAAGAAGATTCATCTATAACATAGAATATGCCACACCAATAAGCAGTCAATTAGATTTTTGCAATTGCACAAAGAAGATAATAAGGTCTCCATTCTAATTGCAAACTAACTATTTGAGACATTGATGATTACACCAGAAATCTTTTTAAATTATTCAAAACTCAAAAGCAAAGATGATATTTTAAGATAAAGAGTATCTGAATGGAGTTTCTTAAACCAAAGAAAATCATCGAAGACTATGAAAGTGCTATTTTGTGAAATCCAAGGCACTAGGCACAGAGGCTGTTCCATTCTCTGATTCACATGGTTTCCTACTGTCTTGATTTTCTTTTTTTTTTTTTTTAAAGAGAGAGTGAGAGAGGAGAGAGAGAGAGAGAGAGAGAGAGAATTTTTAATATTTATTTTTCTTAGTTCTCGGCGGACACAACATCTCTGTTCGTATGTGGTGCTGAGGATCGAACCCGGGCCGCACGCATGCCAGGCGAGCGCGGTACCGCCTGAGCCACATTCCCAGCCCCTGTCTTGATTTTCTACAAGGATCATAAATGATGCCTACAATCAGGAAAAAAAAAAGTGCCATCTTTTAAATTATGCACAGAAAAGACAGAAAAAGAATGTACCTTTAAAAATTATTAACAAGTAGTATACCTGAGGGACAAACTGCTCTTTACTATTTACTTTTCCATATTCTGGGAAGCTTTCACAATGAAAATATATTAATTTATAATGAAAAACAACTTTAAATATGTTTATTGGGCTGGGGATGTGGCTCAAGCGGTAAAGCGCTCGCCTGGCATGTGCGGGGCTCTGGGTTCGATCCTCAGCACCACATAAAAATTAAAAAAAAATAAAAAAATAAAGATGTTGTGTCCACTGAAAACTGAAAAATAAATATTAAAAAATTTTCTCTCTATCTCTCTTCTCTCTCTCTTTAAAAAAATATGTTTATATTATTAAAATATCAAAGGGCTAAGAAACTTATTAAGGGTCATAATATATATAAAAAAAAATGCGATCAGGAAAAAGCATTCACTGCTGATGAAGCTGCCTACCCCAGTTAAACAATTTAAATGTTATATCCCAGCTCTTCTCAAACTTGAGCGTGTGTAAGCACCACCTGCATGTTAAGATGCAGGTAGTGGAACCTGAGAATCTGCATTTCTAACAAGCCTGCAGGTGACACTGATGCTGCCAATCAATGGACCTTACTCTGAGTAGCCAGGTTCTATGCAACAAGAGAGGAGCAGAGTCCATCTAGGGTTCTCCCAGGAAGCATGCCAAGCTCATTCTAGACTGGGCAGAAGGGAAAGGAAGCTCAACATTCCAGCTCCTTCAGAGTGCTAAAGCAGAAGCTCGATTCATTTCTCTTCAGTCAACCCTTGGTGATTAAATACTTAGTCATGTACTTATAAAGGGGTCCATAAAATGAAAATAATCATGATTCTAGGACTAATGAGCTTGTTAGAGCATCTTATGGAAGCAGCCTTTGGATCTACCTTGGCAGACTGCCTCCGCCCTCCCTGGAATTCTCCATAAACATCCCCAATCTCTCGGCAGTAGTTTTCAAGCTGTTTCCTGTAAAGACTTTGTTGGATGCCTAAGACTAGGTGATGTCTGCGAATTCAGTGTCTGTCACTCATTATGGAGACCAAAGAAGACAAACGTGCCCTCCACAAACTGACCACAACTCACCAGGCAGCTCTGGGAACAGAGGGGTGGAGGGGAGGAGAGGGAACCTGTGAGTGGTGGAGTCACCCTGCCAACCTTCACTGCCCAGAGGCATCTCGGTCCTCCTAGGAGCAAAGGACAAGAACCAGTCAGAAACTCCAGGAAGCCTCACAAAGAGATGACGACACCTAAGAAATTACTGAGGCCCACACCCATCCTCCACCAGGTGAGTTCACCCAAGGCCTTGAGGGTGACCCTGGTCTTTCCTTTTACCCTAAGGAAGAAGGGATCTGGCTGAGAGCCCTCCGGGTTCTATGCTGTGAGACCCTCAGAGAGAAACGAACTTAATTAACCATTCAGAAGAGCACTGAGAATTCCCACCAGCCACCAGGTCCCCAAACCCACATCTGCTGTGTATCCCCAGTGCTGTCATTTCCTGCCTGCCGTGAACTAATTACACACAGTGGGAATTCTGGAGTTGCCGGTTCTAATGTTTATCTGCTGTTAACTTGTTGTGTGACCTCAAAGATATGTCTCTCTAGTGCTTTTCCATCCCCTGCTATAAAAGCAAGATAAGGGAATGACATGCTTGACAAAGTGCCCTAACATAATACTGTAGTCACCTTATCCTAGGATGCTCACGGGATGCTAATTAACGTGTCTCTCCACTAAGGCCTTTCAAGATAACTGATGACATGCTGCGAAAAGCGTGGGATCTCATATCATATTTCCTCTTTGGCCAAATCAGGTTTCAGTGGCCAAGGCTACCCCTAAAGCTGTTGACAAAAGCAGTCTCCAGTGTGCTTTTTGGTAAATCACTCACTTGGATTGACAGGATGCCCATAATTGTAGTTCTAATGACAGACCGTGAGTGGAAGAGATAAGGAAAAATCCCCTTAGATTTCCATAACTTCCAACCTATTTTTTAAATTTTTTTTAGTTATAGATAGACACAATACCTTTATTTTGCTTATTTATTTTTTATGTGGTTCTGGGGATCAAACCCAGTGCCTCACATGTGCGAGGCAAGTGCTCTGCCACTGAGCCGCAACCCCAGCCCAACTTCCAACTTCTAGCACTGAAAAGTTATTGTAAGTAAAACAGGGCTTTGAAACCAGGTAAAAAGTACACTTCAGACTGATTAGTGGCATAGACCGGGTTCTTCTGTGAGAGAAATTGGTTCCAAAACATTCTGAATACAGAACAATCAGTATAAATTGATTTAGTAAATTTTTGTGGGCATAGAAAAATATTCAGTAAGTGGTAGTGATTATATTACCTGTCTGTCAAGACCCCAGCCTTTTTCTTATACATTTGAGTATGCAATATATTAAAAGTTATAACATATTAATCATGTATGCATCACAAATTTAAATTGCCTTAGTCTTTTGCATCTTCATTTGTAGAGAAGTTTTAAATTTTAAAATATGCCCATTTGTTCCTCTTTTCCTCATGAATTACCTCTTTTGCTGTAAATTGCGAAAGTTGTTATTCATGAACAGACCCAATTAATATTATAAGTTCCTGCTAATTTTTCTATAATTTGATTTGCAATATTCAACTCTCTGGAGTTTATTTTGGGGATATGGTATAACTGATGACATGCTGAGGTTCCAATTAATCTCTTATTTCGTTTAAGCCAATTATCAATTAATAAATAACTCTCAGCACTGAGCTGTATGTAGTTGGGAAACCATTTTGATTCATTTTTTAATATAAAATCTAAAATTCTTAAAGCAAAAGCCAAATATACCTATTTTTTAAAAGAAGTCTTAGTAAATGATCATGAACAAATCAAATCCTCAAGTCATTTCAAATTCATTGGAGAATCAGCCCACTAAGCAATAATTCCGGTTTAAAATCAGTTATTCCCATTCGGTAGAAGACTTTGAGAGTATAATTGTAGGGTTCGTAAGTATATGGTAGCTGAGTCACCAACCACTGTTTGAATTTTCTGCTTATTTCATGGGGAGGGGCTACTTCTTGGGTGGTAAAGTTATTCTGAGCCTAAAACCACTGGAAATAATACCCCTTGGTCTAAAAAATATAAATAAGTAAATAAAAGCAGAGAAGTAGAAGAATTCATTGTTTAACGGGGTCAAGATTTAGAGTCATCATTCTATTGATTGTTTCTTCCAGATACGTCAGAAACCTGTTCTATACAAAATGTACTGTATAAATTTGCACTTGCTTTTAGGTTTTTAATTTCAGCCTCCTGCCATTTCCATTAAGATAGAAGTTCCTAGAAAGAAAGGCTTTGTTTCTTGGGGGGGGGGGGAGTAGGGAGAGAGGCAGGGAGAAAAGGGAGACAGTCAGGGAAGGAGGAAGGAAGGAGAGAAGAAGGAGCTAAGGGACTGGCCGATTAATTTGTGAACTTACAGCTACCTCTTTGCTGGGCCCTGCCACACCAGATGCTCTGGAAAGGCTGCCCACAGACCAACTATTTTAGTATTTTAGTTGTAAATGATGCTTAAGGAAAAAAAAAACATATCACTGAAGGTTTTCGTCTGAATTCGTCTCCCCTACTGAGAAATATGGACGGATTTCTGCCATCAGTTCACACCCTGAAGCACAAGACATGATGATCTTTCTCTTCATTTGCATAGCTACCATTCGTCATTATCCAGCCCTATTTTTTACTCAACAAAATAGCATTGCACCATTAAGATTTCAGCATGTCTATTCTTGCAGTGACTATTTTGAATTGTGCCTTTCCAAAGCAATCACTTTAAGGGAAAAAAAAAATCATCACTTCTAAAGTATACACTTGGCTTGGAATAAGAACGTATACAGTGTGTGTGTGGGGGTGTCATTTTCTTGTTGCGTTTTGTGCAAGGAAAGGAATGGTTAAGAGAGGTTCCTCTGGAGCAATGCAGCCATTGGGGTCCCCAACCTTCTAATCCTTGCCTCTAATCCTCTTCCCCAATTAAGGGACTAGAGAAAACGCACTCATTGTCAATGGCACGATTCATTCATCTCATATATGCCAATCACACTGCTAAATGTTTTCCAAGTTATTTCCAGGGCTGTGTTTGTTACCAAAAATTTCTAGAAATGTACTTCCTTCCCATGTCCTGAGACAAATGCTCAATTTAGTATTCTGCCTAATTATTAAGTGTAATTTTAGAGTTGTTGCTTAATTTTTAATCTAATAAGTAACTGGCATTTTAAGAAATTTGATTTTTAATCCCATAATATATTTATATTCTCATTACATAAAACAGAAAGGCATAACCTGTAAAAATGTCCTCCTTGACCCTGCTTCTCTCTTTTCTGCTGAGAAGAATGGGGACATTTGTCATGCAACATAAGGAGCCAGAGAGTAGGGAGATTATCTTACATGCTGGCAAAGGAATCATATTTGACTCCTCCCATCAGTGTCCTCATCCCACTCCCATGCCCTGAGGAGTCTAAGGAGAACTGAGAGGTAGAGTTACACACCAATAAATGCTAACCAGCTGCCTCTCCTGTCTTCTCTCCTGGCATTTCCCTAGGGATGTCCACTGGAGATTCAGGCTCACCTCTTGGGAGGCTCCCAGGGAGCTAAAAGCAAATGGCAAGGCATCTAGAAAAATGCAATGTCCTCAATTGTACTAAGAAAGCGGCATCTAGAAACATATGTCTTAGTCATTTTGTGTTGCTATAACAAAATACCTGAGGCTGGGAAATGTATAAAGATAAAAGATTCACTTGGCTCACAATTCTGATGGCTGGAAAGTCCAAACAGCATAATGCTAGCTAGCATCTGCAAGGGCCCCTGGGCTGTGTCACAGCATAGCAGATAAGCCAAAAGGGAAATGTCAGTGAGCAGAAGGGACCAAGCATAGGGTGTGACTGCACTTTGTAACAACCCACTCCCCAAGAACTGACCCAGTCCAACAAGAATGACACTGCTCCCTTCGGTAGAAGTGCCCAATGACCCAATCACTTTTCACTAGACCTCACAGCTTAAAGGTTCCACCACCTCTCAATCGTAGTACTAGGGACCAAACCAGCATACAAACTTTTGGGGGGACAAATCATGTCCAAACCATAGCAACATGTAAATGAACACATCCTTTATTACTAAATTTAAACACTAAGACCCTCTCATGACAATTTACATCCATCGTACATCACGTTTAAGATCACACTGTAGCCAGGTAAACCTGAGAGAGGCCATGCACAGCCCTGAATCAGCTCCTACACTCACCTCCCAGTTCTCAATGTATTTCATTAAAATACTTCATACATTTCATAAAATATTACTGGAAGGTCTCCTCACCCTCAGCTTCTCTGGAGACTCTCAATTCAAACACACGTTAGCATGTTCTCCCCTCCAATGCACAGTCTCTCCCAACGACTCGGAGGAATAGAAGAAAGAACATCTTTGCTTGGCCCAAAGGTCAGTATTCAGATAATTGGGGATGGTCAGGAACTGAGGCCAGGTGCAGAGTTTGAAGCTTGCCCCAGGAGAAGGCTGACTGTCACCCAGGGAAGTGCTGCAGACACAGGAGTCACCCAGGGCAGCCTGGGTGCCACCTGCTGATCCGATGTTTCCCCCTCTCTGAGTCCGTGCCCCTTGCCAGGTGGACTTTGGCTGGTGTGGACCTAGGCCCTGAGCAGCCTTGCAGTTTCCCTCTTAGCCCTGAGAGCTCTGCCAATGCCTTGGGAAGAAGAGCTACCCCTACGTCTGCTGCCCTCAACTGGGATCCCACATGGAGCAGATGCGAGACCCAACTGCCTTTTTACCCAGGGCTCAGCAAGCCACAGGCCACCCACAACTACAAGAGCAATGACACATAATTCTTGTGCTAAGCCACTGTGTTTGAGAGCATTTTGTTTAATGTGGCTTTACTATGCCAATAGTTAACTGATACACAGTCTAAGGAATCTGCTCATAGAAAATATATCCCCTTCCCAGGGGGGAAAAAAAAACAAAGAAAGCTAAATTTTAATACATGGCCATCATTATAACAGCTTTCAGTAAATGTACTTAGTTATAGCTCACAACAACCCTATGAGACAGGTAGGATTTTTATCCTACTTTAAGGAGGGAGGCCACAGAGACATAGTAGAGTACACTGTCCACAGCTGGAAGTTGGTCACCTGGATCCTGAGCCTTTGCTCTAACTTCTCTGCTGAACGGTCTTGCAAGCATCCCAGCTAATGCTGCCTAAAATTTTGCTGTAGGTTCCCAGGCCCTTGGGATAAAATCCAAACTGTACAGCCTGTTATTACAGGATTGAGTACAGTATTGAGTATTGAGTTTTATGGTATTGAGCACTCAAGGCCCTTCACAACCTGGTACCTCCTTATTCCATCCAACTCCTGCTCCCCACCTCTGCAGCTGCCACCTAACCTCGTCTTCTTCTTCCTCCTGCACAACTTCCTGACACCTCCCTTCAGGTCTGCTCCGACTATACTGAGCCTACACTAAGCCCACCAGCTCCATCACATCTTAGTTCCTTGCTGGGACCCTCTAGGTCACCCTTTAGGGGACAAGCCAGGGATGCCACCTGCAGGAAGCATATCCTACCCCCAGACACATGCCTGTTTCCATGCTGTTTCCCAGCCACTAGGAACTTCTTCACAGAGAACTGCCAACTCTGGGCTGCTCAGCTCCCACTTCAGTGCAGCTGTGAGTCCTTAGGGACAAGGCCTGGGTCTCGTTCATCAGCCCAGTAGTTACTAGGCTGTCTGATCGCATCATGGGAACTCAAGAAAAACTGGCTAAATTGAAAAGCAGGTGAAAGGACAATGACATGACAGAGAAATAGATAAGGAGACAGGAGATTTAAATTTTTCATTTTTCAATAGCCAAGTCTTCATTTCTAATAAATGTTAATTAAAGTGCTCAACCCCCCTGGGTCTCCAGCTAGGTATTCCTCCATTAGAAATGTTCCTTCATGACGGTTTCTTCTGCCAAACCTTCCCTCACAGGCTTATGTGTTCAGGGCGTCTTGGGACAGATAAGCAAAGACACAATATCTCCTTGAAACAGCAGTGGGAATTCAGGGCCGCTCCTTAAACCTTCACCCTGGCAACACAAAAAGACACGTACTGTGCTTCCAAAAGCGAGGGAAGGAAGTTTGTGGCAGAGGAAGGCACATAATTACATGAAAAGAAAAAATTCCCATGTCAGGGAACAGACAGGTGAAGGCCCCACGTGGAGGAAAGGCCTATTCACCAGGAGCTCTGGTGACTCACCGGTAGGCCCAGATCTCAGAAGCTGACAGGTGGTTATTACCGCCTTAACCTTAGAGACTGTCATTAAAAGGTCAGGGCTCGGTGGCCTCACAGCTCCTGCAGAGCACCAATGAGAATGCAAGATGGAGGCTAAGGCTGCCTTCAAAGTCTCAGGTCTCCAGACCATGTCCAGTCTTGGAGAAAAAGAGAGTGCATCGGGCGGTTCCCAGAATGGGAGACAGAGGTCCTTCCCCATGGACAGCTTCCCAGTCACTAATGAATGGCATTCTGTCCCTGAGGCACACATGCCAGCATTACTAGAGAAAGAGAGGGCAGCCCCAGAATAATGGGCACCCCTTGATGCCTTTCACATTCAGCCCGGAGTAGATGTCCGAGCTCCAGACAACTGGAATGTAAGAACCACATCACAGCTTTGGGATCTGGCCACCTAGTAGTTTCCAAGCACCCTATTTAGTCAAAAGCTTATGGAGAAGACACCATTGCTGCTTCTTTTGGGGGGCAGGGCCAGGAACCCCAGTTGTTGGAACAGGGTCAACCTCTGAGAAGGTTTGAGAGAGACTTAGGGGTTCCGTTTGGAAATCACATAGTTAATCCAAACCTGTAGTTTACAGATGTGAAAACTATGGTTCAGATGGTAAGGTGAGTCGTGCAAGGTCCCACAGTCAGAAGGCAGGAGGACTAAGGACAGGACTCCAGTTCCAGACATTCTTTCCTCTACATGGTGCCAACACCTTTTCAAGGAATAGCCCTCCACACCCTTCTCTGCCTCTCTCCCCTTTAGCAAGCCCCCAAAGTCAGTATTCAGATAATTGGAGAAGGTCAGGTACTGAGTCCAGGCGCAGGGTTTGAAGCTTGCCCCAGGAGAAGGCTGACTGTCACCCAGGGAAGTGTCCTCTTAGAAGATAAAAAGCTGCAGACACAGGAGTCACCCAGTGCAGCCTGGATGCCACCCTGCTGAATTGATGCTTCCCCCTGAGCCTACGGCTCAGACGGAGGTAAGAAGCTAGGACTAGGTGACAGCCAGGGTCACAAGCATTTATCACACATAATAGGGAAAACTGCTAAAACCACCCATCCATCACCCACTCTCCCCACATCGGATCCCCAGCATGGTCAGATGATCAGAGGCCTGCGCTGAACTGGAACCTTCTCAGGATCCCCTTCGCACCTCCTTTCCCCATCTGCTGCACTTTTTCCAACACTGAATTAAACAACTGCCTGCATGGCTGTAATTCTTCCATTTGCTGAATTTGTCCCTATGCAGTATTAGTGTTTGGTACTAATGTGCTGTTTGCTCCACTTTGTAATTTTATTTTAGAAGTCTAAAAGGAGAGATGCCAACACTTAATCGTAGGGACTGGAGGGAACTCTACAAACCGCTTACAAGGCACAAACAGAGTAGTTATTTTCCTATTTCCCTTTTGATTGAATTGGCTTCTGTATCATATGCAATAAACAATGTGAACCAGAAAGCATTCTGCAGCCTTATCTCACCTCCTCACATAATCAAAGGAAAAAATACTTTGTAATAAAAAAAAGGAGAAACTAGAACTTCAGATTCCTTTAAAAGTTAATTAAACTTGAAAGCTTTGTGGAGACCATTCATTTTCTTTTGTAGCCAAAAACCGTAAGGTTTGCCTTCCATTTTACCAGTGGGATGAAAAGAAGTAACCTGATGTTACTTTCATCATCATCATAAATAGCATATAATAAAGCTTTTAAAAAAAAGTCTGTCTTTTTAAATAGAAAAATAAAAGTGGAAATGCACATACCATACAATTTTGAATTGACATACAAAAATACTAGGTAAGTTTTTAAAGATGTGACCTATTTAATTGCTTTAGTTAATACTAGTTTCCTTCTTTTCTGGAGAGATGACTTAATCGTAAGCACACAGGTATGACTTTATACATCCTAGGTAATCCTCTGAATTGACAAGTTTAAAACAGAGTGTCCTCTTTACAAAGAAAGTTGAACATGCAATTAACCAGAACAGGAACCCTCCCTAAAGCTTTCTGGGTAGCTCAGATTTGGAGATGGATAACGTCCCCCTCCTTGTCAGTTCCAGTCACAAGCATCTATTGGAAGGACAATGCTGAGCAGTCTTTGCAGGCAAGGTGAAGCAGGAATCCTAGACGAGCCACATTGAAGACGATCAGGAGGCTGGTGTTGGATTACCCATGCCAGACACAACAAATGGAGCCAGGAGTGGGCAGTACGTGGATCATGGATTGCCTGCTTTCAAAGAATGTCCTGCACGTGCGCGCGCGCGCGCGTATTTAAGCATTTCAGAGAAAGAAGAGTTGCTGATAAAAAAAAAAGTACTGGAATTGTTAAATAAGGTAAGTAATTCCTTTTACTGAAAAATACAGAGATGGACAAATAGGGCTTCCAAGGGATTAGTTCTCAAATCTTTTGATTCTATAGTTTAGAAAGTAAATGTTCCAACAGCATATTGAGACCCCAAAGTCCAAATGTGGATTGTTTGCCAGAAATATTTAACTTCCTAATCTCTTCCCCATGACCACCGAGGGATACTGTGTTTAATTCATCTCTGTGATCCTGGCGCAGTACCAACAGCACACAGTGGGCACCATGAAATACGAAAAGCAGGTGGAAACACCAGAGTTTCATTTGTACCTTTAAATAACAAACGCTTACATGTTAGATAATGTCAGTCAAATTCCTTGTCATCTAGATGTCACATGAATAGATTCTTCAACTAAAATAGTTTCTTCCTAGTAGCCACTATGCTGCACTCCCCATTGCATTAGTCAAAGGGAATTTTCATTGCTTCCCAAAAGGAAGCGCCAGCAACTTCTGCTGTAACACCCAGATTCTCAGAGAATAAAAATGGTCATACAAAAATAGCATAAATAATACTGACCATTGCACGAATCAGGAGCATCTGGCAGGACAAGACAAGGCTGTCTGATCTCCCTGCTTCTATTCAACCCAGTACCATAGTTTCCAGCAAAGGCAATTGGGCGAAAAATAAAAAGCAAGCACATAGATTCAAATCACAGAAGATACACTGCCTCCATTTGTAGGTGATATGATCTGTATACAAAAAATCCTAATGAATTCACTAAAAACCTATTAGAGCTAATCAACGAGTTCAGCAAGTTTTCAGGATAAAACATCAAAACACAAGAACCAACTGTATTTCTATGCTCTATTAGTGAAGAACCCAAAAATAAAATGGTCATCTTCAATTACATAACATCAGAAAAACTAAAATTCTCAGGAATAAATTTAACAGTTGACATTTAAGACTTGTATTGTACATAGACAATTATAAAACATCATTGAAAGAAATTAAAGAAGACCTCAATAACTGGAAAAACATCTCATGTTCAGAACTGGAAAACTTAATGTTGTTAAGATGCAATACTTCTCAAAGGGATCTACAAATTCAGTGCAATGTCCACTAATACCCCAGCTGCTTTTTTGTAGAAATTAATAAGTTAGTCTTATGGAAATGTAAGGAACCTAGAAAAGTCAAAAGATTTTGAAAAAGAAGAACAATGCTGGACAACTTATACTTCCCAATTTCAAACTCCTACAAGACAAAAATAACCAAGACTGCATAGTACTGACATTAAGACAGACAAACAGATCAACAGAGTAGGAGCCAAGAGTCCGGAAAGAGACCTAGACATTCATGTCAATTATTTTTTGTCAAGCTTGTCAAGACAATTCGGGAAGAACACTCTTCAGCAAGTGGTCCTGGGACAGGTGGACATCCACATGCAAACGTGAATGTGGACCCCCCTAACTCATATTATATACAAAAATTAACCCCAACTAGATCAAGCCTGTAAATGGAAGAGTTAAAACTATAAAACAATTAAAGGAAAATAGGGGTGAAAATCTTTGTACCTTGAACTAAGCAATGATTTCTTAGATATGACACCAAAAGCACCAGTGGAGAAAAAAAAAGATAAGTATAACATCATCATAATTAAACACCTTACTGTATCAGAGGGCAGTACTGAGGGAGTGAGAAGAGAAAGAATCAAGGAAATAGTTATAAATCTTATTTCTGACAAAGGTCCAGTACCTTGTGATTGAGATAGATATATATATAACGGAAAAAGAAGTCACCCAGCTGAAAAATGGCAAAGGCTTTAAACAAACTTTCTCTCCAAATGATATACCAATGGCTAATAAACATATGAAAATGTGTTCAACACCATTAGTTATTAGTAAAATGTCAATTAAAACCACAAAGAGATATCTCTTCACACCTATCAGATGGCTATAAGCAAAAAGAGGCAAATAGGCAAGAATAAAGATGCTGGTTGTAGTGACACATGCCTGTAATCCCAGCAGCTTGGGAGGAGTATCATAAGTTCAAAGCCAGCCTCAGCAACTTAGTGAGGTCCTAAGCAACTTGTCAAGACCTTGTATCAAAATTTTAAAAAAGAATTTTAAAAGGGCTGGGGATGTTTCTCAGTGGTTAAGCACCTCTGGATTCAATCCAGATACCAAAAAAAAAAAAAAAAAAATGAGAACACACTGGAACCTTCACATGTTGCTAGTGGGAATAAAAATGGCACACCTGCATTGTACCATTTGACAGCTCTTCCATTCCTAGTCAGATATCCAAGAGAACTGAAAACATACATCAGCACAAAACTCCTACATGGATGTTCATTGACTCATTATTCATAATAGAGTGGAAACAACCCAAATGTCCATCAACTGATAGAATAAACAAAAGATACATATCCACATAATGGAATATTATCCAGCCATAAAAAGGAATGAAATACTGGCTTATGTTGAACTTTGAAATCATTTTAAACCTTAAATTTTAAAAACATGCTAAATGAAAGAATCTGGACACAAAACACCTCATATTGTAGAAAGCCAATTGTATAAAAATGCCCCAAACAGGCAAATCTATCAGGACATAAAGTGAATTAGTGATTACCAGTCGGGAGGAGGTGAGAATGGGGATTAATTGCTAATGGGTATGGGATTTTTTTTATAACTTTATATATTTATTTGTTTATTATGTGGTACTGAGGATCAAACCCAGTGCCTCACACATGCTAAACAAGCACTCTACCACTGAGCCATAACCCCAGCTCTGGGATTTCTTTTTGAAGTGCCAAAAAATGTTTTGGATTGAGATAGTGGTGATGATTGCAAAACTTTGTTAATATATTTATATTAACTTGGTGGCACATGCCTGTAATCCCAGCAGTTTAGGAGGCTGACACAGGAGAGTTTTGAGTTCAAAGTCAGCCTCAGCAATTTAGCAAGGCCCTAAGCAAGTAAGTGACACCCTGTCTCTAAATAAAATACAAAATAAGGGCTGTGAGTGTGGTTCAGTGGTAAAGTGCCCTTGGGTTCAATCCTTAGTACAAAAAAATTTATATATACCACTGAACTCCACACTTAAAAGGGCAAATTTATTATATATATATATATATATATATATATATATATATATATATATATAATGTCTCAATTAAATAATGATGGGATGCTGTAGGTACTGCAGGTGAGAATGCCCAACTGGTAGAATTTCGTGGAAGAGAGTTTAGAAAAGAGTATTAAATATCACCCAACAGTTCAAATTCTAAAAGTTCATCTTTGGTAAATAATCAGGAATTTCACAACTTTAGCTGTAAAGATGTTTTCTGCAATGTTGTCTTTATATCAAAATATTAGAAATATCCTAAAGGTCCAACAGAGACTTTGTTGAACTAATTAAAACTCATTCATTCAATGGAGTGTGATCCAGCCATTAAAATTATGTTTGCGATACACAGTTAACTAGAAAAGAGTATACAAACCACAGTATGTAGTACTCTCCTATTTTTGTTTATCTAAAACTGTGCATGTATCATGTTTCCATTATAGTAACAACAGAACTCAGTTCACATAGCAGTCACTAGTCCTGAGTGGTTATTTCAATTTAAGTTGATTAGAATTAATCACAACTGAAACTCTGGTTCCCACTGCACCCATGACATAATAATCACACAAGGACAGTGGCTACTGTATTGGATGGAACACACGACATTTCCATCATCACAGAAAGTTATATTGAACGAGCCAAAACAAGAAAACAAGTCACATGTGCTTTACATGTGCTGGTCATTTTCTTCTCTATATGTTCAGTTTCTACTCTTTTTTTTTTTTTTTGAAGGGTCGGTATGGGTAATTGAACTCAGGGGCACTCAACCACTGAGCTACATTCCCAGCCCTTTTTTATATTTTATTTAGAGAAAGGGTCTCATTGAGTAGCTTAGCAGCCTCTTAGCTGCTGAGGCTGGCTTTGAACTCACGATCCTCCCGCCTCAGCCTCCGGAGCAGCTGGGATTACCAGGCGTGCACCACTGCATCTGGCTTATTTCTACTTTTTTGATAATAAGATAAATGTTTATAACACAATATTTTTTTTAATGATTGAAGGAAAACTGAAACAGGGGAAGAGGGAACTAGGAAAGCACTCACAGACACAGGAGTGACCCACTAACATAGAGAGTTCCCTTGGTCTCAGCAGCAGTGGAGGTTGGTGCTCATCTCTGCATCCACCAAGCTGGGAGCAGCCCCAAGCAAGAACACCACAGATTTCACTGTTCTTACTCAAAATTCAGCAGATTTTAAAGAATCAACACTTCCTCGATTGCTGCAGGCTTTGATGAATTACCAGAAGTGATAACATGGCTGTTTCTGTTCATTTTGTCCAGATTTATAGCAGCTTTCTGGGAGAATTTGCAGACCTCCTCACTGGGCAATGGCCAGAAGTCCTGCCTCCTCATATAGATTTAAAAAATAATAATCCTGTACTGGGGGGTAGGTTTGGGAAAAGAGGCATCTCAAACTCTAGGTGGTAAGATAGATTAGCTCATGCTTTCTGGAAGACAACGTAGAAATATATACCCAACCTTAAAAATATTCTATCCCTCTACTCAATTATGTCACTTTTAGAAAGTTATTCAAAGAAAATAGTTGTGGATGTGCTCAAAGATTTAGCTGTAAGAATGTACATGACAGAGTTGTTTATAATAGCAAAAAGCCAAATGCAAAAGCTAAAAATACAGCAACAGGACACATCCTCATGATGAAATATACCATCCATTAAAAATAATGCTGCGCAGGAATACTTAATGGTGTAGAAAATGTTTATAAATGTAACGTTAAGTTTTAAAAATGAGTTTTAATACAGTGTGAAAGGTATCGTTTCATTTTTGTAACAAACACATACATATGTATACCTATACACATACCTTCTCAGAATATAAATTAGGATGATTATGATCAAGACATAAATAGTGACTATTTCTGTGCCATGGGGAAATATCTAGTTGGGGTGGGAACCTATTCACCACATTTTTTTATGATGAATATATATCACCATGGTGATAAGAGAAAAGTAAAAATTGTTGTCTTTAAAAAAGGTGAAATCACATTAAGACAGGAAATCTTTATACTTAGAACTTGAAATAAAATTATCACTGCAATTTAGTATGTTTACGATTAGCTCCAGGCTTCCTAGCTACCAAGGAAAAAAGAGAAATACAAAGAATTACATAGATCTCCGCTGTTCATCAATTCTTCCCAGGAGACAAACACCATCCTGGTACTGAATTATAGGAGAAATGTATAATATGCATTTCTCAGTAACACCAATGCCTACCCTGGAGTGTGGGCATAGCAGTGAATCACTCCCAGCCCTCATCTTCGTTCCAATTCTTCTTGTAGTTGCTTAAGAACTGTGGTTCCCACAGCTTATGCAGGCACAAACACACACAGAAACAGTACCAGTTTTTCCCATAGCATTCTTCCATCCTTGTTTCCTACCACAGTAAAACAGCCCAAAAATGAATGACGTGTTTTCATCATGACATCAACAATATCCAGCTTTTACACAATATTTTGACACTGGGGCTAATTCACTATAAACAAGAATACTCTGATTGGATCACAGATGAAGTGGGTCATGAGAAGTGTCAGATGCAGCCTATTTTGAGTAATGCATCTGTTGAAGGGCCCTCTGAGAAGAGAGAGTAGACAAAATTGGACCAGTGGCTGTGGGTGTTTGTTTCAAGACTTGAAGGGAGTCATGAAGAGTCAAGGCTAAAGTGACCGGCCCTGAAATGACCCCCATCAGGCTGAGTCTTATCATGATAAGAAAAAGCTTCCAGAATATCACACAAACTACATTTGTCAGAGTCAGAGCCCTGGAAGGCTCTGGCATGGAAGGTGGAGGAGTGAGGGAGTTGAGTCTGTTACCTTCTGTGAACTTGGTCTATAGAAACAATATAAATTAGATTTCCTCTTTATTCCTAATCCAAAATTTCTCTCAAATACTATGAATCCAGTCACTCCTAAAGAGAGTGATTATAGAACCTGGAAGACTCCTAAAATACCTTTCTTCTCCCTTCAAGGCCTACCCACTCCTGAGTACTTTCCACTCCATATATATGACCCTTATCTTCAAGCCCCAAATCCAGTCTTCTACCTGTGTGAACTTCCTCTCATCTGCGACCTCCAAGAGCATGTACCCGCCACCTGACTCAATGATAATCATCCTGCACATCCTGGGTCCCCCATCAGGCCGCAGCTATAGAATATTATTTTACATCTCACCCAGCACCTGCCACAGACCTACCGCATAAACATGGCCAGGACAGTGAGAGGCTGGAAATGCTACTGGAGGAATCAGCATTACAGCAGACCCCAAAACACACTGAGGTGCCAGGGGAGCTGTTTTGAAATGTTTGAAACCATGTCCAGTGGAAGATGGGCTGGGCAAGCATTTTTAATTTTGCAAGAAGCAACTTATTGATGTATCATGAAATTAGTTTAGGAATACAAGACTTACAGTGAGTGTTGTTTCATAAACTGCATGTTTGTGTGCACGTGTGTGTGTCTGTGCATGCACATATGCACAAATATGTATACACATGGTCTGGGTCATACCAATGGATTTCTTTAAAATAGTTTTCAAGGAGTCAGACAAATTATTTGATAGCCTATAGAAGAGAACATTTCAATTCAATAGAAGGAAAGCACCTCTAACAAGGAAAACTATCCCACAATGGGGTATATTATTATGAATGACAAAGAGTTTCCAGCCCCTGAAAAACTTCAGGTAGCCATTGACTGTCATGGAGGGTATTCATATAAGCAGTGGAAAGTTATATAAGAACTCCTTTCCGTTCTATGAAACCATCAGTTGAGATCATAGGCAATTCACTATCACTGAAGGTACAATGAGGGTAGAAACAATTCCACAGGTGAAAGTAAATGGCCTGAAGTTCACTTTTGCCACTTATATTGGAATATATCCTCTGTGAAAGGATTGGTTATAAGTGATATTGAGACCCGGGCTTCTCAGCTTAAATGAACATCCGAAGCACCTGGGAAGCTTAAAGAAGACACTCATGCCTAGATCCTGACATACATCAACTGAGACCCAGGGCCCAAAATTGTAATTGTTTTAATGCTTCCCAGGTAAGGGTTAAAAAACACTGATTTTATATATATGGAATGCATATGTGATATTTTATAGAGCACAAAGTGAAGGAAAACAACACCAGGTTTTTGCATGAAGATCATAAAAAGAAAGAACTTGAAAACATGATATTAGGGCTTTTGATTTCTACCCAGGATATACAGAGCTGAAAAGAGCATCACTCCTGTGCTTATGGTGAATAAAAGGCCACATAAACCACAAGTTAATAGCTTTTTCAAATCCAGCTGGGGAGCAGTATAACACACTAGACCAAAATCTAAGGTGAAATCATACCTGCAGGAAGGAGCAAGATATGAGCATTCGTTTTCCCTGGGTAGATGCACCTGAGTTGGCTAATGAGCATCAAGTAATGAACAACAATGGAATACTAGAGGCTAAGGTGAAAGAGCATAGAGACAGGCTGCTCTGAGGCACAAAGATAAATAAAAACCTAACATTGACAGTGGAACAGATATAGGGAAAAGCCTGTTGGTAAACCATTCCCAGTGCTAAACACAAGGCATCACTTAGAGGAATTTGAAGTCCAGGGTA
This sequence comes from Spermophilus citellus, assembly GCF_964194105.1. Classification (NCBI taxonomy): domain Eukaryota; kingdom Metazoa; phylum Chordata; class Mammalia; order Rodentia; family Sciuridae; genus Spermophilus; species Spermophilus citellus. Next base: position 54,314,261 of record NC_138192.1, on the reverse strand, counting down.
CACCAAGGTAACTGTAGCAACAACAAACCTTAATTCAAGTCAACTCTGACTAAACTCATCAATCCTTACAGTAAGTGCATAGTCTAAATAGAAAGTTATGCCCATTTCAAGACATAGGAAGGGGCTGGGTTGTGGCTTAGTGGTAGAGCACTCACCTAGCACGTGCGAATCCCTGGGTGCGATCCTTAGCACTACATAAATTAAAAAAAAAAATAAAGATATTGTGTCTGACTACAACTAAAAAAATAAATATTTTTTAAAAAGACATAAGAACCATTTATCTCAATCTCTAAAATCCTACCTAAATGTCTAGTTCTCAACAAAAAATTATGGGGCATATGAAAAGCAAAAAGAACTACCCTTTCAAGAGACATAACAATAAATAGAACCAGACTCAGACATGGAATAGATGTTGAAGCTATCACACAGAATTTAAAATAGCCATAATTATTGGTAAAAGACCCAACTGGAAAGGGGTAGAAAATGTGACTATCATCCATTTGGGAAATGGGTAATTTTAGCAGAGAGAAACTATAGAAAAGAATCAAATGGAAATGCTCTACAGGCTAAACATAGTAACAGAAATGAAGAATGCTTCAAAATTAAGATACAATTAAAATTTGAGAAGGAGAAAAGAAAGTAAATGAGACAAAAGAAATAATTGCAATGAATTTCCCCAAATTAATGAAAGGTAAGAAACCACAAATGCAAAAAGCTCAAGAAAACCAAGCTGGATAAATATCAAGCATAAATAAAAAATACTAACACACAGTCCTAGGGTTTAAATTCAAAAAGCTGAAAACCAAAACTTAAAAGGAAATTTTGAGTGCAATGAAAGAAAAATGAAACATTACCTACAAAGGAACAAGGGAAATAACTACAGAAAACTTCTTATCAAAAGGCATGCAAGTAAGAAAAAAATGAAGCAGCGTATTTAAAGTGTTAAAAGGAAAAAACTATCAACCTGTCAACCTATAATTCTATATTCAGTGAAAATATTTTTCAATAATGCAGCAGAAATAAAGCCTGTCATATACCAACAAAAAGCAAGGTAATTCACTGTTAATAATGTTAAATGAAGTTCTTTAGGAGGAAGGAATATGGTACCAGAAACTTGGATATATAGAAAGAAATGGAGATTGCTGAAAATTAAAAAAAAAATGAAAGTCAAATAAAATTATTTTATTGTTATTTTTGATACCTATAAAAGCTGACTGTTCACAACCCAGAGTCAGAAAAAAAAATGACCTACAAGTTAAATCTATCCATTGTCTGTTTTAGTGTGATCCAAGCTAAGAATCTTTTCTATTTTTAAAGGAGAGAGTAAGAAAAGAAGAAAAATGAGTGACAGGGACCATCTGTGGTACCAAAGTCTTTCTGGACCTTTACAGAGTTTGATGATCCCTGGTTTAAAGTAAAAATGAGATCTTTGATTATAGCACATATCTTAAAAATGATGACAAACAATAGCACAAATAACGGAAAAGAAGAAACTGGAAATGCACTGTTTTATGTCACTTGCATTTCACATGAAACAGAATAATATTACTTGAAGGTAGACTCATTAAAGATATATATTAACTCTAGGTAAATCACCAAAAAATGGGAAAGAGACATAAATAAAATGTTCATAATGGGAATAAAAGAAAATCATAATACATGCTTGAGTAACAAGGGAAAAGGACCAAAGAACAGATAGACAAGTAGAAAACAGCTAACAAAACAGGAGATTTTAATTAAGCCAGAATAATGTCATAGTAAATGTGAATTATCTAACACACCAATTAAAAGATGCTGTCAGATTGGTTAAAAAAGACAACTGTATGCTGTTTACCAGAAACCCACCTTCAATATATAGACATATATAAGCTAAAATAATAGAAACAAGATATACAACATGAACATTAACGAAAAGAAAATTGGAGTAGCTATACTATTAAATACACACAAAGTAAATTCCAGAAAAAGGAATATTAGCATGAATAAAGAAGAATATTACATAATAAGAAAGAGATCAGTCTTCCAAGAAGGCATGACAATTCTTAATGTTTATGGACTTATTGGTCAAAACATGAAACAAAAAAGGATAGTGAAGAGAAATTTTAAAAATCTACAATTATAGATGGAGGCTCTAACATTCTTCTCTCAATTATTAATGAAACAAGTAGACAGAAAATCATTAAGAACACAGAAGACCTAAACAACCCCATTAAGCAATTTGACCTAATTGATATTTCTGAAACACTCTACCCAACAATAGTAGAATACACATTCTCTTCAAATGCATACTGAACATTCACCAAGACAGACCATATTCTAGACCAAAAAACAAACATAACCAAAGTTAAAGAATAGAACATACAATTTATATTCTGGGATAATAGTAGAATTAAACTAGAAGTTAAAAGAATAAAGACTTGTAGAAAATTTCCAAGTATTTTTAAACTAAATGACATTTTTAAATAACACATGGGTCAAGAGGAAGTCTCAAGGGAAATTTTAAAATATTTTAAAATAAATGAAAATACCCAAATCAAACTTGTGGAAAGCAGGCTAAAGTAATGCTCAGAGGGAAATACATAGCATTAAATGCTTATATTACAACAGAAGAAATTTTACAATATAAGTTTACTCCTTCATAAAATAGAAAAAAGGAAATTGAACACAAAGCAAGGAAAAGGGAAGAAATTGTAAGAGAGAGAGAGAAGTGAAAAGAGAAAAATAGGCAAATGAAATTTTTAAGATCTAAATTTTTGACAAGTTCAACAAAATTATTCTATACAGAATAAGAAAAAAAATGATGACACAAATTACCAATATCAGGAATGATGAGAGGAACATTGCTAGAAACCACTACAAACATTAAGTGGATAATAAGGGAACATCACAAATATTGCTATGCCCATAAAGTTGACCACTTAGGTGAAGTGGATCAATTGAAAAATACAAAATACCGAAACTCATCAAGAAGAAATAGGTGCCTGAGTAATTCTATATCTATTGAAGAAATTGTAGTTAAAAATCTTTCAACAAAGAAAAGTCTGTGTCCTGATAGTTTCAGTAGCAAAGGCTACCCAACACAGAAAAAAAGAAATAATGTTAATTCTATACAATCTCCAAAAACAGCCAAGGGGAGGTTAGCCCAGGATTGCTAGGATAGTTCAATGTTTGAGAATCAATCAGGATAATTCTATTAAATATGAAGAAAAATCCCTGTCAACATATGGAGAAAAGGCATTCAATAAAATTTAAAATCCAAACTAGAAATACAAGGGAAATTACTTAACCTCACAGGGCATTTACAAAATACTTCAGCACCATACTTATTAGAATAGCAAGACTATCTCTATGTTAAGACACAAGGCAAGGAAATTCTTCGTCACCACTCCTATCCAACACTGGACTACGACTCTTTACCAGCACAATCAAGCAAGAAGAAATAAAAGGCATCCAGATTGGAAGAGAAAAAAAAACTATTTCTATTCACAAGTGACATGATTGTCTATCCCTAAACCTACTAGAACAAACAAGTGACTTTAGCAAGGTCACAGAATGTAAAAATTCATTGTAGGAACAATATGAGGTATAACAAAGAAAATCTGAATGAAAAAAAAAATCTCATGAGATCAAATTATGTAATGTGTAACTCACTTCTTCCAGGTGAACATCTGTCATTTTTTTTGCCCAAATCCATACCTGCTCAGGTCATATTTCTCCACTGGAAATGAGAGATTTCTGGTATCTGACACATTGGAGGTACTCAGTAAGTATTTATGGAATGAATGACAGCCCAAGGTCTATCCCTGCTTCCTTCACATTCTCTCAGTCATCCTGGCCAGCCCATGGAAGTACTGCTGATGAAAACAGCAAAAGAGCCAGGCACAGTAGCACACCCCTGTAATCCCAGAACCTTGGGAGACTGAGGCAGGAGGACTGCAAGTTTGAGGCCAGCCCCAGCAATTTAGCAAGGCCTTTAGCAAATTAGTGAGGCCCTGCCTTGAAATAAAGTAATTTTTTTTAAAAGTGGGCTGGGGATGTGGCTCAGTGGTAAAGTGCCTCTGGGTTCAATTCCCTGAGGAAGAAAAGAAGGAAGGAAGGGGGGAGAGGAAAGGAAGGAGGGAGAGAGGAAGAGAGAAAGGGAGGAAGAGAGGGAGGAAAGAAGAGAGGGAGGGAGGGAGGGAGGAAAAGAAAGAAAGAAAATGGCAACAAAATATGCTGCCCTCCACCCCTGTTCTAGCGTTTTGGTTGCTGTGACTAAAAGGAGCCAACCAGAACAACTGTAAAGGAGGAAAAGTTTATTTGAGGGCTCACAGTTTCAGGTGTCTCAGTCCATGGATAGCAGGCTCCATTCCTCCAGGCTCAAGGTGAGGCAGAACATCATGGCAGAGAGAAGCAGCAGAGAGAAGTGGCTCACTTCACCATCAGAAAGCAGAGAAAGAGAATCCACTCTACAGATACAAAATATATGCCCCATAGCCACATCCCCAATTAACCATCCCCCCCCCACACACACACACACACAGCCCGCAGTTGCCACTCAGCTAATCCCATCAGGGATTAATTCACTGTTTAGGTCAAGACTCTCACAACCTCCAAACCTTCCTGCACTGTGGCACAGGTGAGCTTTTGGGCAACACCTCATTTCCAAACCATAACAACCCCCTCCTTTAGTCACCAGATCTTTTTTTAATTTTGGTACTGGGATTGAACTCAGGGCTACTCAATCACTGAGCCACACCCTCAGCCCTTATTGTCTTTTATTTAGAGACAGGAACTTGCTGAGCTGCTTGGAACCTCACTAAATTGCTGAGGCTGGCCTTGAATTCATAATCCTCCTGCCTCAGCCCCCCAACTCCACATACACCGCACCCCCCATCCTCCAGCCACTGGGATTACAGGCCTGCACCACTGTGCCTGGTTGTGACCAGATCTTTTTGCCAATTTCTGTGCTAACTAGATATAGAGGGGAAAGGATCTTGGGAAGCAGCACATCTGGTTGTTCAACTGAGCACCAAATTTCTAGCACAATCCACCCTATCCAATGGAAGCAGAGGTGGCACTCACTGCATGCTTCAAACAAAAACAGGCTAAAATAAATGACTTAAAAGCAGCTCATGGTAGAGGCTGGTTTCCTACTAAACACAACTACTCAGGTGGTCACTCATTGAACTCAGGGTCAAGAAAATTGTTTTCCAGTCCAGGATCTACCACTAACTGCACCTTCACCAAGTCCCAGTCTGTTCATTTGAAGACAGGTAACAATATGGAGACAAAGCCACGATTTTGAGCAAGCAAGTATTTTCAAGAGGACTGAGGGAAGTTCTGAGGAATGGTGGGCAGCCGGAGGCCCAGCAGAACCACCTGGGAGACATTTTCATGCATAGTCCTTCTTGACACTCCTCCACTCCATCCCACCCTCTGGAGAGTGACCAGCACAGTGTAAGCCGCTGCTGCTGTTACTCAGAAGGATCTCAAAAACTCAGAAAGTCTTTTCCAGGTTTTCAATGTAAGGTCTTTGAGAAACAGGATCAAGATTTAGGCTTCTTATCCACAGTGCAGTCTAACATTGGGCACTCCAGTCTTCCAATCCAGCATTTGCTCCTTCCTCCCCTCAGCCACATTCCACAGTTTTCCTCTTGTACTGTGCTTCTCCAGCGTTTCCGTATATGCCATGCCTTTCATCACCTACCACCACCTGAGGGAGACATGGTTGGCTGCCCCCCTAACAGCCCAACAGGCAGTCTTGCTTTCTTCCTTGCTAGCAGAATTTTGACTGTTCAGATGGGGAGCCGTGTGTATTCAGGGAAGGTGAGCCCACCCTCAGCTTCAGAAAGACTGCTGGGTCAAAACAATTATAGCTACCCTCTTTTCTTTTGCCAGTCACTGGTTTAAAGGTAGATATGTGACCACTGCAGCCCCTGACACCTTGTCAAAGGCACGGGAAACTTCTGGGAAATAGTCATTTCATATCCAAAGGAAAACTGAGAAATAAGCCCTGTCCTCCCTTCTCTGCTTTGGATGTTATCATACGAAGGCAGGATGGAGTCCCAGTATATTATGGAGGGCAGTGCTTTATATGTGTAATAAGGATTGTAATGCATTCCACTGTAGTTGTGCATTTAAAAAAATAATAAAATCAATAAAAAAAGAAAGTCAAGAGAGTTTTCTAGAAATCAATCAAAACCTGTACCGCTTTGAACCACTGACACACACACACCCCCTAGACACTTCCCCTAGACACTTCGTGAGAGACAGTAGATTAGCCTAAATAATGCTACTCACATCAGGAAGTATGCTTACGGATACCCTGCCACATGGCCTAGAAACCCCTCAACTTTTTCTCCTGCAACACCCATACTCATCTCCAATTCGGAGCTCAAGAACAGTTTCCTTGGGAGACTCTGACTACACCTCAGATACATAGACAATCTGACACTGTGAACTGTGCATCCCCATTCTTCCAACTAGACCGTGAGCTTCTCAAAGCAAGGCCTTTCACCCTCAGCAGAAGCCTTGGCATAGGCTGTGCTCTCATTAAATATTGCATAAATGAATGAAGGCTTGCCTGGCAGACTAATGGCACTTAGGCTATCTACACTCTACTCTAGACTTCCTTTAGGTGTTAGTGAGCAAAGCCAGTGATGTGTAATGAACATGTTCTATTTTTGTCTGTCACAATTCAGACTTTTCCTTGGGAAACTGTCCCCTACCCCCAATGCCCTGCAGTTGAGATAGGACTATCACAGTGGCTGAACTAATCCTTCCAGGCTCTGGTGGATTTGGTTAATAGGCCCTCTCCTCTTGTGGAAATCTACTCTCTGCTGAGATGGCTTGGGCATATTTTTGACCTGTAAGTGGATCTATAAGATGTGATAAAAGGATTGAGGGAATAGAAAAATCAACCTTTCTTTCTCTCCCCTCCTCTTGGAGCGTTCTGAAGATGAGGTGTTAGTGCTATTTATCATTCCATAATACAACACAAAGGGGAAAAGAGCCAAGATGTGTATGGAGAGAACTCGCCCTGGAACCTTATATGAGTCCAAAGATCTAGCTATACTGGAAACCAGAGCCCTCGTCCGTTTTATTTATGTGATCCAGTCAATTCCCACATTGCATAAGGCAATTTTCAAGTGACCAAAATCCAATCCAAAGAATTCTGACAGGGTTGATAATGACAATGAGCACAGACAGGAAAAAGTAGGAGGACCTGGGCACTGGCCTCTCTCAATCTTGGCAGCCTAATGGAGGACCAACCCGAAGTAAGTCAAGAGTGGTAAAGAAGGCCTACCCTAATACACTCCATTGGCACTGTGTACCTCTCTTAGGGCCTTCAGGACCCCTTTTCTTTTCAGAAGGGTGCAGAGAACTGGGATAGTATTGCTATATTAGCACATTAGCGAAAAGGGGGAGAGAAACTTCATCACACGGTGTGCTAAGCAATGTGATCCTCCGTGTAACTTAAGGCCATCCTAAGATTATCATACCTATTTTATCTTTAGGAAACAGGCTCAGAGAAGTTAAGTAACTCGTTCAAGGTCACAGAGCTAGTAACTGGAAATGTAAACATCATTCAGGACTTTCCCTACTTTATCACTCTCGGATCGTCAGACCCTGAGAGGTGGACAGTACCCTTCCACCACCGCCAAACCCCACAACGCCGCAGGGCACACAGATCTGCAGCCTTACTACCTAAGTCCCCCGGAGTCAAAGCAGCCTTGGTGTACAGTCTTTCGGAAGCCCCAGTAACCAGCCAATGTGCCGCTCGGTTATTTAACACCAAAAGTAAAAGGCCAGGCAGGGGGAGCAGCAGCGAAAGCGCTGCAGAGAGAAAGGCGGGAGCTCGCTGGCTTCACTATCGGCCTTGAACCCCGCACAGCTCTGCGCTCTCCGCAGTAGTTTGGCCCCCCAGCCTCTCTTCTCCCCGCCAACGCCACCGAAGTCACCCGTCGCTGCGCCCTGGGAACTTGCAAGACCGGTGCAACTGGGGCCCTGCCCCACCGGGTCCAGATGTCATCTGCACACGGCGGGGCGGCGGTGGGACCCCGACCCCTCTCGCGCGCTGCAGTTGGGCGAGCTCCAAGCTCCCGCGGCGCGCAGGGCGGGGCGCAGCGCATTGCCCGCCGCAGCCGCGCGGCCCCGCAGGACCCGGGCGCCGAGTCCGCGGTCCCCGAACCGACCACCGCCCGCGGCCAGCTAAGCCGGCTCCGCTCACCTGCGCGGTCCGTGCCCGCCGGACCTCTCCGCACCCTCGCTCCGCTCCCGGCCCCGGCTCCGAGCTCGCCCGCCGGGGGCTGGCGCTGGCTGCGGCCGCACGGGGCGGGGCACGGCTCCTCCCCGCCCCAAGCCACCTGGGGCGCCCGGTAGGGGGCCGGGCGGGGACAGGTGTGCCCCGCCCGCGAGGGAACAGCCCCAGGTCCAGCTCCGCCGGGAAACCTCAAGGATCCTACGTGGGGTCACAGGGAGACTCAGGCAGCCGCGCGTTAGGTGACACCTGGGACGGTTCCTGCTTAGGAGTCAGGGAGAAGCCTGTTCCCTTCCAGTCTGGCCCGCTCAGAAAACGAACATGAATCGGACCCAACCAAGCACGAAGAGAATGAGTCCAACACCTTGCTTCGTGGGATGTAGAAGTGGAGAGCAAAGACCCTCAGAGGTGAAAATGATGGGCCAAGGGCACAGGAGAGTTAGTTCAGAACCCAAAGACTTCAGGCCTTTCTGGACCATTCCATCCTACCCCATCTACACCTCACTCACCCTTCAAATAACTTCTCCCCTTTCCAAAATAATGACATGAAGCCATAAGTAAGATAATTCAGATAGTGATATGTCCTTCCCACTCCTGGACTGTAAGCTCTACTAGTGGCAGGAACCTTGCCTGTCCAGTGTTCAATCTCCAGAACCTTGAACAACCCAGGACAGAGCAAGTGTTCAGTTAATACCTGAAGAACAGCAAGGTGTGGCCCAGTCCATAGAGTCCAGACTCAAGCTGCCCCCCCCCCAGCCCAAGTTTGCTTCCACATCACTCCTTCGGTATCATTTGAGAACCCAGAACACCAGCCCTCTCCATATCGCTTCCTCCCACACACTACCAGTCAGGCACTTGGCTTATGGAAGGGCTATACTCCCAGTGCACCTTTATAAGTGGTCCAGCAAATCTTTAGGTAGATGTCACAGTCAGGGAACTCTGTCTTGCCAGCTTTGCACTGGTGGGAATGTAAGCCTGAGTTTGGGCAAATAATCCAGGATCCCACGGCTGATATCAGAGCCAAGCCTGGGTCTCAAATTGGCATCTCTTTTAAAAAGAACAAGAGTGGCCTGGAGTCCTGAGGAGCTGGTGGGGCCCTCAGCCAGGACAACTTGGCTGGAAGCAGAACTTCTACAAAATCAAGGTGTGGGTTTGGTCCTCTGCTGAGACCTCTGTCCTAATCTTTCCAGGCATCCTAGGTCAAGTGTGATCTAAGCCATTAGCATTTACTGAAATCCCTGACAAGCTCAAAAACAGTGGCATTTTTTAAGTGTTCTACTCAACAAGGAAATGGCCTTAACACACACACAGTGATGTGTGATGCTCCCATTCATATATTGATTTCATTTATGGACTCCTTAGAGAAATCCAACCCAAGTGTACTACAGGAAACACTGTACAACTTCTAAGTTGCATGGAGAACATTTCTTCATATAACTGTTTCAGGACACTTCTAGGTCTGGATATTAAACCTCCAAGGCCAAAATTGGAGGTTCTCTCCTAAGGTGATGTCAGGGCCAAGCTCTACCCTCCCTCTCATAGGCCCAGCACTTTTAAGACCTGGCCCCTTCTCTCATCAGTGGTTTCCACATCAATGTGTTTAAGATCTGGTGTTGCCTGGCTGGCCAGGGCACACTGAGCAAGGCCAACCTGGATGCCCCACCTAGGTGTGCCCTACCACAGCTGCCACTCCCTGCATTATGGGTGGAGAGGCTGGTGTCCCAGGATGGGGCTGTGGTAGAGCCTACCCTTTGCCACTTGCACCAGCAGGTGGGGCTGAGCAAGGGAGCCGCTCAGTCTCACCCATGCCAAATGGGCCCAGCCCTTTTTATGTTCTGGTTTCCCTCAATGGAGTGTGTGATCCCCTGTGATTTGGGATCCTCCTGCTGTGTGTGTGATCTTGGCTGGGCCAACCTCTGGTAAGTGATGCCACCCAGAAAGGCCTGAGAATCATTAATAAGACACAGGTTCTGCCCTGGTGCTCCTTGCACACACACTCAAGCTCTCTCACGCTCTCTCTCTTTCTGTGTGTGTCTGTCTGTGTGTCTGTTCTGGACTCACCGAGTCACTTTGGGCAAGTTCCTCAATTATTCCCCAATGTTCCCGCTTGGAAAACATGCAGCCACAAAGTCAGACAAGGTCTCTGCTTGAAGTTCTTTGCTTGAACGTGAACTATGAAAGTCTGATACTGTTGTGAGTTTAAGTTGAATAATGCAGAAGTGCTCAAGCCAACTATGAGCATCAAATGCTCAATAAACAGTGCTCGCTCTATCATTAATGTGTCCCAGACTGACAGGGCAGAGAGGGCCAGTGTATGCCAACAGAGTTTATAGTGCCAAAAACAGGGACAAAACACTGGTGGACTTCTTAAGATTTTAGGATGAATCAATGAATTCTTGCAAAAGACTGTGTTTGTTATTATTCGCTGCAGGTGCCTAAGAAAATGACATTTGAACTTGGAAATCTTCAGTTTCTTTTCTGGTTCTAGTTCTGTGAGGGTATCTGACAAAGAAATTTTCCAAAGAGAATGTTATATATAGCATTTAGTGAACTTTGTGCTAGGCATGGTTCTAAATGCTTATATTCATATTCTCCCCCCCCCCGCCCCTCTTAATTTTATATTTAGGGGTTGAGGATTGAACTCATGGCCTCATGATTGCTAGATAAGCACTCTACCACTGAGTTATATCCCAGCCCAAAAAAGATTTTTATTTATTTCATTCCTTGCAGTGCTGGGGCTTGCACCCAGGGGTTTGCTTGTGTTGGACAAGCAGTCTACAACTGAGCTGCATTCCAGCCCCTTAGATTCTCTTTTGAGCCTTGACCGTAGAGTAGGAATTCTCAATCAAGGACCCCACACCCTGCAACAAGATTTATTATTTTGTATCTACATTTGTTTTTCCTAAAACGGAGCACCCACAGCTGTCCTCCTTAGTTTGCAAAGATGTCTGGATCTGAAAAATAGGACTCACTGCCTTCCAGATTAGCCAGGGGTTTTGGAGCAGAAAGATTTGTTTTAGAGACTATGCAGGCCTGGTTCTCAACCTTGAGGACAGGATCACCCATGGCACTACCAAGGACACAGATCCCACCTGGAAATTCTGATTCAAGAAAGCAGAATGGTTTCTGAACAGGCAACTCCAGGGCTTCCCACCTACAGGCAAGCCTGGGAAACTCAGCCCATCCCCCTCCTCATTTCACAGGTGAGGACACAGGCCCAGGGATCAGGACAGCCTGAAACTCATAGGCCAAGGACTCTCCTTCTCTCTAAATCCAGCCTTCACCCACTGGAACAGAGGAAGAAAAATGGTACTCATTCTCACAACCGTGCTCTACACAAGGGCACTCTTAAAATCATACTTCTCCAAAAAGGAAAATAAGAATTGCAGCCATATCTGTTAGCTCAAAGAAGCCTAGAACTTTCTTAAAAGAATTACTTATACTTCAACAGGGAGCATTCTCTCTCTCTCTCTCTCTCTCTCTCTCTCTCTCTCTCACACACACACACACACACACACACACACACACACACACATCATTGCATCCGGCGTCACTATTTGAACAGCTGAAGCTATTCAGCTAACACGTTCAAGTGACATCCTACAAAAATGTAGATGTTGTGTCCCACTTCCTAAACCCTCAGGCTGATGAGACACTGAAGGGGACTTCCCAGGAGGTCATCTAGTCCTGCAGGCCTCATGGTGAAAACCACTTCCTTCCAGGCAGGAGCTCAGTCTGACTCAGGGCAGGCCATTGCTGTGGTGAGGGTGCTTGTCAAATTGAGTTTGGGGAACACCTAGAAACATCACCTGAGGGTTGATCAGACAGAAGTCCAGAATCACCTCTTCCTGGCTGGTGAAACTCTCTGGATGCTTACCAAGGGCAAGCAAGGATGTGTGTGTTTCTTTGGAGTTTTGATGTTCACCAATCACAGAGTCCTGATGTAGCAAAAAGTTGTAATAACCTTCCCAAAGTGTTTTGGACATACATCTCACGTACTAGTCCAGCAAGCAGAATTTCCAAGGTGACGTACTGCAGTGGTTCCATTTTTCTGAGAAGAAGACGATAAAAAGATGCAGGCAGACCCCTCGGGTCTGTGCTTGACCCTGAGGCTGAGCAGCTAATCAGCTCTTCCATATTTATCCCTTAGTATTATTCTTTACACATGCAAAATCTGTGAACCAGCGTGAATCTGCTTGGCTGTTCAAAACACATCAGTTAGGAATGTACTTGCCTCTTTGACTTGGCTTTATAGAGCAAGTACTGAAGCATGGGCTACCAATTTATGGTGTTCTCACAAAATTACAGGTTAAAAAAAAAAAAGTCCAAATGCCTTTCGGTGCTGGTTTTTTTTTATGTTTATTTCATGGTACAGAAATCAAACCCAGGGCTTTGCACGTGATAGGCAAGCACCCTATGTCTGAGCTACACCTCCAGCCTCTGGTCCTGTATTTCTAAATCTAGTAAAGAAGTTTTTGATTATTCCAATTTACTTCTTACTTTCTTTCTTTTTCTTTTTTCTAACTTCTTACTTTCAAAGGCAACACCAACATACTCATCATCCTTCTAATTTGGTAAGCAAATGAAGGATGGTTTTTCCATACCAATGTGGAGAAAATTTTTTAGGTAAAATCAGAGTTCTGTCAATTACCTCTGGCACGCCAGGCAGAAGCCTTGCTCCAGACCTCTGCACCTGTGGTCCCCCTCTGTTTGTGACAGTCTCCAGATCTTGGCATGGTGTGCCTTCATTCATTCTCCTGATCTTCTACTCAAAAGCACCACACACTCTGATTATTTTCTTCACAGCACTTGAATATACTAAATCATCTTAGAAAGTGCTCTTAACTTGTTTATAATTTGCCTCTAAGGAAATGAATGCTCTGTCTTATTTCCTACCTTTCCCCAGCTGTGCTGAGTACCAGAGAGGTGCTCGAATATTTGTTAAAAGAATGAATAGGCACTAACATTTTTGCACAAGGCAGATTTCAGCAGCTCTTTTAAGAGGCGGCTTAGATCTGGAATAAGCTCTGATCTGGGAGCAAAGCAGGATTTGAGCTCCATCCTCTATGCTCCCTGGCACCTATGCAACCCTGGGAATCTTTAGCCCCATGGTTAGGAAAAAGGATCCTGAAGCCAGCTCCACCACCCACTAGCTGTGATGTTGGGCAGCTCCCTTAACCTCTCTGTGCCTCAGTTTCTTCATCTATGTAAAGGGAGAATAGCAGTACCTCTTATCTATTCCTTGTAAAAGATTCCAGAATGCACATGAAGCACTATTATTGTGAGCTGTCAAAATACTGGTTACTTTATGTCATGGGGTGAGGTGACTTGCTTGAGGTATTTGGTTCATAAGGGAAGAGTGGAGCTCTGGAACCCGTCCTTAAACTGCCGAGGTCCACTCTTGATCACAGGGTTCCTGGCACACAGCATGCACTCAGTAAGTGACTGTGGCAAAACATTTCCACACAACTAACTTCAATTCTTGATCTAATTGTGCCAGAAAGGCTTCCAATGTCCTTGATCTTCTGCGTTGTCATTGCAGTTTTGATCTTTACATGCCAAGGGTTGGCGTAGCAGAATGATCCCTGAGTTGAGCAGGGTCTTCTGGGAGTGGGCTCTTCTGACAGCATGCATTATGTGAGAGGAGCCATTTGACCTCACCAGGTAGAACCAATGTCTCTTCTATTCTCTTTTGTTAACTACCAGGTGATTTCTCTGTCTTTTCTTCCACTCTAAAATCTTGGTGATGTACTGTTTCTCTAAGAGCTCCCTAACACATGTTCAATATGGTTAAGAGAAATCTACTTTGAAAGACACTATTTACTTCCAACAACTCATAGGGGAATTTGTAAGTAGCATTTGATAGTAGCTTCCAACCCAGACCTTTGAGATGGACAAGCAGAGGGCTATATGAGAAGGAACCTAAACTCTAGGGTCAAAACTAAAACTGCAACCTCTGACAAGTTACTTTACCTCTTTGGATTTGGGATTTCTCATGGGTTTGTGGTATGAAGTGAGATAATGCATTAAAAGCAGAGGCCATGAACATAGTCATCCCATATTTCTGAGTGACAGGCCCATGGGCGGAGGCCAGAGCTGGCTGGCACCATGCAGTAAGCACCTGCCTCTGGTCTGTGGCCCTAGGAGGTGAGTATTCAGTCACCCGGGCTTGCTACAGAAGTTGCTGTGCTTTTGTGTAGGGCTTGGCTAAATGGCTCCTGAGCATCTCTAATCTCCCTTTGGGGAACTTGCTAAGCTCCTACAAAGATCCTGCTGGGATTTCATCTCTAACTGGGATTACTAGGCTTCCGCTTCCTTGCGTGGGAAACTGCACGGACTTGGTTCATGATCTGGTGTCAGGGCCTCCAGTTCTGATGAGCCGTCTGGTATGAAAAGCCACAAGGCAGTGTGGAAACTACGCGCTGCAGTTATTCACAAGGTATGGCACACCCTCTACCTGGAAAGAGCCCAAGAGCAGCGTTTTTACAAGAGAAAAGAGGGTGAAGGAGTACATGCAATAGATTTATGTGTCCCCACCCCCAAATCCAGTGCTGAAACCCTAATGTCCACCTGGCAGTATAAGGAGTGGGAAGGCGGTTAGGTCATGAGGGTACATCCTCATGAATGGGATTAAAGTCCCTATAAAAGGGACCCCAGAGAGCCCTTGCCCTTCCTTTCCACTGTGTGAGGACACAGTGAGAAGTTAGGGCTCTTCATCCTTGAAGCAGGTCCTCACCAGAACCCAACCACACTGGTGTGGAACTTTCAGCCTCCTCCAGAACCATGAGAAACAGTGTGCCATTTCCAAGTCCCCCCAGCCCACAGGGCTTTGTTACAGCAGCCCCGGCTGACTGAGACAGTGGGGAAAGGAAGAACCCTCAACAGAGGGCCACCAGGAGATCTGATTTCACTGGGTAGAATCAGGTGATTCTCAGAGTGCCCTCTTCCCTTCGGCACCAAGTATGGGTAGGGAGAGGTATAAGGCAACAGATGGGGTCTGAGATAAAAATACCTTTTCTTAGGAAGTTTTTTGATAATAATAATCTCTTTTATTTGAGTAGCACTATTATAAAATGCTTTCCTTCTATTTTTCACTTAATGTCCATAAGATACTATGAAGAATAGAAGGCAGTGGGCTAAATCTCCTTAATTTCAGGTGTGAAGATGAGGTGGTTGAGTCTCTGTGGTTGGGCAACCTGTCTGAGGTCCCTTGGCTGGTGGATGGGAAGCTTAGGGTCAGGTCCAGGTCCTAAGTCCATAGTTCTTCCTGTTGTGGAGCTCCTTTGTGGTATCCCATACTCCAGGGGCACATTGTGGTGTAACATCCCAGAAGAGGGTGTCGCAGGGCAGCAAAATGCTGGTCCTGCCTACAGCCACCGTGGTACTGGCTAAAGGAGTTGACCTCCTGTCACCCACCAGCCTCGCCCTGCCAACCCTGCCTAGCCTGGCAGAAACATCCAACAGGAAAGGCACAGGGGAAGGGAGTCTGCAGTTCAGCAGAGAGCTGTAAGGGAACCCCACTTCCATTTCCACCCCCTTCTGTAGTTGGACTTGCATATGCATGTGTGGTATGACTGGCATGTTTACTTTTTCTAAAATCTAAAGCTCTAAATTGAGATCTGATTAATCATTATGACAGGGCAAGGAAAGAGTAGAGGGCAGCCCTTACCAACAGGGACCCCTGAGCAGCCTCCACAATGACTCACACATCCCTGGGGATGAGGTGACACCCATCGGATGCCATTCAGACCTTCCCCGAGAGCCTGTTGAGATGGCACAAGAAAGCGCTGATAGCATCTCACTTAAGGAGCAGGGGTGACATAGTTTAAAATGCAAACATATGATTAATATTCTGAAGACACAAAAAGTCTCATGGACAATACGTTGAATTTGTCCAACGCACCATCGGCATGCTGTGACGGAAGCAACTGCTGGTCCTCTTCAAAGTGTATTAGGTAGGGCACTACTGAAATGCAGGGAGGCCCCTTCAGAAGCCCTGCAGGTGGGCATTATCAGGAACCTGTTGGGAGGCATCTGCCTTTATTTTTCTTTCCTAGATAATTTGATTGCTTAAAGTAATTCAAATGTAAATGTCTTTGATTCCCATGAAAAGTTGCAAAGACATAAAGTTTCACATTATTTATCTATTTATTTATTTCTTTATTTATTCATATTAGGGTAGAACCAGGGGCACTCTATGACTTAACTACACCCCCAGTCCTTTTTAGTGTATTTCGAGATAGGGCCTCCCTAAATTGCCAAGTCTGGCCTAGAACTTGTGTCCTCCTGTCTCAGCCTCCCCAGTAGCTGGGATTACAGTGTGAATCACCACACCTGGCTTTAGTATAAATTCTTTACAAAAGGGTGTAAGTGTTTTTGAGGCTGTTTGCTGATTATCACTACACGCACACACACACACACACACACACACACACCTACTCACACACAAACTGTTCTAAGAGGCAATATTTTAGCTGTTGAGAACACAACCTTAGAACTGGGTTGTGTAGGATTAAATCCTGGCTCCTACTCTTACTAGCTGTGAGACCTTGGGCAAGCTGCTTAACCACTCTGTGCCCTTTCCTCATCTGCAGAAGGGAGATAATGGTGCCTACCTCATGGGTTATTAGAAGGATTAGATGGATTAAAACATGTAAAGCACTTAAAACAGTGTCTGGCACACCGCCAAAATAGTCTCTTGAATTAATTGACTGCTTACTGCCACTTTTTGAATATTTCAAGGTTCCAATGCTGTTACATGTCATCAGGAACAAGTCTGTCAATTTCCCTAATTTCATTTACACATTCTGAAGGAATAACATTTTGTTGTAGGCAAATCTCTTTGAGAAGCTGCTCCGTGAGAATCATTTGCAGTCTGGTCATGGGGCATGGTGAGGGTTTGGAAAGTCTAGAAGGAAGAGGGCATCACCTGGGACTCCCAAACAGAAACTCATTTTGCATAAGAAAGCAGAGCAAATGGAAATTCCAGAGTTTGCCACGTGGAGGCTGCTCCAAGTAGAAAGACCTCCACAAGTAACCTGTGAGTTCTAAAAATTAATTTTGAGTCCAACTAAGCACAGAAATGGATGGTTTCATTGCAAATTGGATGAAAAAACTATCAATGCCAAAGGGAAAGTTAAAAATCCATGGCTCAGGATGCCTTTTGTCAAGTGAACCCACATTCTCATCTCATGTGTCACAGGAGATGTCTTCTACCGTCAACGGATTATGCACATAAGACAAATTACAAGACGTAGCCTGTCACAAGTGCTAGAATTAAATCTGCCATACACACGTCACCAGTAATTGCCTTTGCAGATTATTGCTTCAGCTGCCCTTTGTCCCATAGATGCTCCAACTCTATGCTTCCAAGTCAAAGCCGGAGCATGGTTCAGAGTTTGAGGGACCAGGAAACCTCAGGAAGGCTTGCAGGAGCTGTCAAGGGGGCCCTTCTGCATTGCAGAGATCTGTGGGGGTCGTTCTCATTGATATTGAAATCGTCTTTATAATCGGGTTCTTTCAGAGGCCGGCTTTCTCATCTCAGACAAACAGGCTTCAGCCTGAATACTCATCCACCACACTTGGAATTTACTATATTAGTCACCTCTAACAATCTTCGGTCTAGAAACTGCCTCTGTTCTTTGGAGAATAATTTTAAGAAAGATGGGTAAAACATCACGAGAGCACACCCTTTGCAGTGCCCTGAATAACACTTATTAACCATTCATTTGGCATCCATCCTTTCTATTTTGAATTAAGGCAGAGAGGCCTATTGTCTGGCTCTTATGCACCATTAACCAAACCAAAAAAGAAATCAAGAACAAGAATGCTTTACACACACGATGCCACGTGTGGTCACATGATTCCAGTGACCTGAGGCAGGGAAGTCTTCTGGTTAAGAAATCAGATAAAAATATAATCCTGTGTCCTGCCATTTGTTGTTCTCAACTTGGATGTCTTCTCATAAGCTCAGGTTCGTACCTTAATACTACGAATCAGTAGGCTGAACAGGAACACACATGCCCCAATCATTCTCAAAAGTTGCCAGTAATCTCTCAACATATACCGAGCTCCAACTCATTAGATGAAGGATGCCAGCCCTCAAGGGTCTACCATTAGAATAAGTGCATTTCTCAGGCAGAAAGAAATTCAGCCAATACATTGGTCTACTGAGCTTTGATTCGATCCTACTTACAAAAAGCTAGTGTGAGACTTTTAAAAAATGCATAGCTGTCTATTCAGAATTGAAGAAACAAATGTCAAAAATTCTTAGGACCTCAATGAAAGAAAAAATTTAAAGCAAATATCCAAACAAGATTGACTTCCCTCATGCTGCTCATTGGACAGCTACTCTCTTGCAATGATTTTCTCTGAGGCCAGAAAATGATTCATCCTAACAGGAATCCTGGTACCTTCCATGAGAGGCCTTTAGGGTGACCCAGATAAGGAAAAACAGACCAGCCAAAGTTTAATTCAGTTTTATTGTCCACTTTTAGTATTTTTCAAATTATACAACATGCAGTCTGCCAGAATATCCATACATCTTCATTTTAGAACCTAGGAGATAACCAAAATTTTCCACGGGCCAGGGGAGGGATACTTCTGGATCTTTTGTGGCATATGTTGTATGGTGTCACTCATTGATACAAACTGCCATCTCCCCCTCAAACCACCAAAACAAGTTTGTCCACAATTTTTTTTAATGAAAACTACTTTACAGATACATAAAGTCCAAAAAACACACATCTGCAGTACACGTGACACACTTTACAAACTAGACATATGTAATTCTACAGAATGCCCTATTCCCCTTGTGTTTGCACACAATGAAAAGTATTTAAAATTGATACACAATTTTTAAGTAAGCACATTTCATGGACTGATGCCTCCTTCAGCAGTTACCTGGCCCTCGTTCAATACTTTTTTAAAAAGTCTAAATTGTAAGTGTTAAATGAAGCAATTTTGGACTATGATGGTTCCTTTCACTTGCTTAAGAAACTCAGAG
This sequence comes from Spermophilus citellus, assembly GCF_964194105.1. Lineage (NCBI taxonomy): Eukaryota > Metazoa > Chordata > Mammalia > Rodentia > Sciuridae > Spermophilus > Spermophilus citellus. The sequence goes on along the minus strand of NC_138192.1, from coordinate 54,295,014 downwards.
TGGGACAATGAGGTGAAATCATCCCCTGACCTCTACCAATTAAAAACTTCCCCAGTGAGTCTTGTATCTAGAGTCCAAATGGCTCCTGCCCTGCTACAACATATACACAAAAGAGGGGATTGTTAGGAGCTTTTATTAGCTTTTAGTTATTCCTACAGGAAAGTGGAGCTGAAAAGTTCCAGTGATGTCCCAGTGATGTCTTGGTTTTGTTTCAACATGAACATCACTCCCTTATATGCACTTGAGGGCTTCAGCAAGTCACTAGATGCTACATTCCAGAAAAACGTTTCTTCATTTATCCCAATACTTCTTTAAATTCTGATTTTCTTAACCATATGATTCTATTTCCTTTAAGAGTCTTAAACACTCTTATTGTCCTGCTTACTACCTGCCATTCAACCAAAGCAAACTAAATAGAATTTGAAGAGATGATACATGTATATAGAATTCTCTAGTAATTAACCAAAGCACATTTGGCATTAATATATTTTGGTTCCCAACCATCCATCTTGCTATCTCAAACACCATTCCTCTAATTTAGCAATCCACCATCCTGCAGGCAGAAATTATTTGTAGAAACTATCTGGCTATTCTCTTATAGCATGAAAGAGCAAACTTTCAAGAAGTAGCATGAAATATAAAATTATTCAAAGGAGAAACACAAACACACAAGCAAAAAGCACATATAACCAAAACACAATCCTAAACTTGGCTGTTCAGACATTTGGAGTATAAGGAGCAAAAGTCTAAAACTAAGAAAATTGCATAAATGTGGCATTTTTTAAACAAGTGGCCTAAGAGTATGTGGTCTTGATATAATAACTGGCTTATTACACAAAGTAATATCTAGGGTCCATTTAAATAAACTCTGTAATCCTTTCCAATGATCTGCCTGCCTTTTGGGACTGTGGAGGAAAGTTGGCTTAGTAGTCCTGTAAAGATTGGAGCTAGATGAACTGACTGGCTGATCAGCAACTAGCAGAATTATCTTTAAAAGACATGAAAGCCAACTTCCCCTGTGAATAAAAGTAAAGCAAATTTTGCAAGACCCTCATAGAGATCAAGTAAGGTGGAAGTACAAGCAAATGTTTCTTTTTGAAACATGAAAGGGCCAAGCAATTCTTCAGAAGTATAAAAGGGGCACCCTGGTAAAAATTACTTTGGAAAGATTCTAAAATAATGTATTTTATGACAGATATTAACAAAGGCAGAGAGAGAGACACAGAGAGAGAGAGAATGCTACTGACCCTTGCTCAATTTCCAAACACAAAAAAGTATAGTTGCTTAATGACAATGTTAAGTAACATGTATGACAATTGTTTAATTGGCAATCCTCTCAAAGACCAATGTTTTAGCTTCCAGAGTCAGAGGCAAACATATCAACAGCAAGGTTATAATGTGTGCCATATGTTATTACCTGACCATGTGTGTAAAACTTGCCCTAAAAGGACCCTCCTATCAGACTGAGAATAATGATCAAGCATTAGCTGTGAAGACATTGACAATGAAAGCAAACAAATGAAAAAAACAAATAAATGAACGAATGCAAAATTGTCATCTTTATGAAAGAAATACTTCAGTAGAATTCATCTTCCTCACTCCTTCAAACACAAAACAAAACACACAAAGACAAACACAACATTTAACAAATAACTTAAGCAGCATTACTTTGCTAGGGAAATTTTATACATGATGAGTTGGAAGTCAACACACGGTCCTTAGCACCCCCCCAACACACACACATACACACACACACCTCGCACACACACACACACACAATCTTTGACTCACAAGACCATGAGAAAGCCCAAAGTCTCCCCTGGCATATACTTCATTCCAACGGTGACAGCTGCAGGGGACAGTGCCAGCCCACACATCTTGGGCATGTATGTGGTAGGATGCTTTCACAGAGATTGGCTGGGTCGTCACCAGCTCTCCCCTAAATTCGTCGTAACAAGCAGCAGCACACAAGATCAACTTACTTGAATCCTTATCAGTCCCCCTGAAAATTTGACTACTTGGAAATGCATCCTTTTAGTATGCCCAACTGGAAGTAAGGAAGTCAGTTCTAGACTCGTGTATTTGAATAAACTAAAAGCTAAATGTAAAAAAATCCATTTATACTCATTTCTTCTAATTGTGCCTAAAGGAAGATAAAGCTTATCTTTAAGAGAGAATTGAAATAAAGAGTCTGCAATCATGGGTTAAAATAACAACTTTTTCATGGCAACTTATTCATAGACAGGCACAAATTTTGTCATTTACTCTCCCCTTGTCCCCAGGGCTTTCTTTTTCAGCTGCTGGAATAACGCTGGATTTCTTTGCAAGGCCTCCTCAAGCTTAAGATGGCTCCCTAGGGAAACAGGCCATCCCAGATGCAAGCTCCCCAGAAGGATCAGGGAGGAAGCAAGAGCAGGGGTGGCCCCATCTCCACTCATCCAACTTTGCAGCATTTTCAACACTTGTGAAGGAATGAAGTTCAAACCAACTGGGCCGGCAGAGACTAGTCACTGCAGGTTCAATAGCAAGCAGCTCGGAGGTGAATTTATGACTTCTTGCATTTACATAGATGGGTTTGAATGAACAAATTCTACATTGCTATTGTCAGATTGTTTTTCTGCCTTGAAGAAATATGCTTTGCATTTTAACAGGTGCCATACTAAAAGGTGTATTTTACAGATCCAGAGATGTGACCAGGATATTCAAAATGCTCTTTAGGGGTAATTTGTTTTCGGAAAAGTGTTCTGAATGAAAATTTTGAACCCTATAGCAGCATTTTTTTTTTGTTCCCTAAAAATATAAAGTAATGTGTTTATTTTACAGGAAACCAGACAGTTGAGGCAGAGTGTGATCGCCTGCCTCCGCGGCACTTGGTTGTTCCCCTCCAGGGAATGGCACATCAGGGTGTTCCGGCGGGACAGTGTACTGCCAGAGGAGGCTCCAGGATGCCCAGAGACCACCCAATGCCCCAGAGGCTCAGGCAGTGGAAGTGGTTTTGAGTAGTAAGTGGATCTTCTGGAATCAGCTTCCGATTTCTCACAAAGAGAAAAATCCAAGCACACGTCTGTACACACAGAAATTCTACACAGCTCAAAATACCTGAAACTGGCATACTGCAGATGGCTGGGGTAAGCAAGTGTAAAAGAAAATGGAAATTGTGTAGGAGGGGGAAAAATAAAGGAGTTGGTGTAGTAGTAGTCCTTGACATGCTACGTGGAATCGTATCTGTTGAGAGAGAACCAGAGAGAGAACATAGGAGTTAGAGAACATAATGTAGAAAGTCACTCCTCAGAAATCATTTTTAATTCTAGAGTTTTAGATCAGAGCTGTCCACTAAAAATATAGTGGGATCACGTATTTAATTTTGATTAAAATTTTAAAATGGAAAGAAACAGGTGAATTATTTTTAGTAATGTGTTTTATATAATGCAATAGATTCAAATTTCAACATGAAGTTAATATCTGGAGATATTTGACATCAACAGATTACTCTTGGGACACTGATACTATTTTTCACTTCCAGCACATCTCAGGGCTTATGAATGATTCCAGTGCTCGTAGACAAATGTGGCTAATGGCTAACTGATTGACAATACTGCCTCCTATATCCTGGTTGAGGTATTTTGTTCTGACAGTCTCAACATTCTCTTCCAAGCCAGGATCTGCTGAGCCAATGGCCACGGTAATAACACAGCGCCCTGCCGAAGGAGAGATCAACACCACTGCTCGTTTGCCAGCACTTGACATTGCCAATCAGGTCAGGCCTGCCCCCTCCCACCTCCCACTCCAGCTGGCTCTAGAGGTTCCCAGTTCTGAGAAAGTGGAGTAATAGAGTTCCACCATAGACCAGCCCCTTTGATTTCATTCCCCTTTCTATCAGAGGTCCATCTGGTCAGACCAGGTCTCCTGAGAGCCTGGACCAGTCCTGCCCTGGAGGACAGCCCCAAGCAGCCTTTCTCAGCCTTTGGACTTCCTCCAGTAAGCTGGAGATGCTGGAAGGTTCAACTTCCTCCAGCAGCTAAGACCTGAATCTGTGATATGACCTGTGCATTTGCAGCAGAGCTCACAGTGTCGGGGGGGGGGGGGGGGGAGGGGGGGGGCGGGGGACAAAGAGGAGAGGACGGGATGGGTGGATAGAGCCTCTTCCTTGACAAACTAACGGAAGTGCCTGGTACATGAGATGCCAGACACTGAGCTCAGCTCCTCCTCTGATTTAAAAAGAGCCCCACAACCTGACACACTGCTCTTCCAGTTGGCCTCTAGAAGGCTTCACTCATTTATGTATGATACTATCAGAGGCAAGCTCACGTATTTTATATAAATAAGCAGGATGTAAATTATATTTAAATAGACATTTTCAGGGTATGGAAAGGGATTGTAAAAGTAGACAGGAGCAAAGTGGTGGGCAAAAGAGAGAGAGAGAGAGAGAGAGAGAGAGAGAGAGAGAGAGAGAAGAAATATACAACAGAAATGGAGCAGGAAAGAAGAGAACTGCACATTCTTTTTAAGAATCTCAATTCCTCCCCAACACAAAAAAATAAATATTTGGGAACCCATTTGGTAACCGCCACTTCTCACTCTAACAGTATCATCTCCACAATTCCAAAGGGCCAATTAAGAAGGTTTGAGCAAATTTATATGGTGATATTATATCATTTTTAGAAGTCACAGAGAGAAAGATTTAGTCCCTAGAAAGAGTATGTTTAACATTTAGCCTTTCTGATGCAATTCCATGCTTTTTGTTAGGTCCGGAAATGAAAAACCTAAAAGCACGGTCATAGTTGTCATTTAAAATCCATCTTGAGCTGAAAACCAGTGGGAATGCTTTTTGAATACCACCACTGAAATCCCCTGTTCACTTCTTTCAGGTTCATTCTTCTGAGCACACTCTCCCCGGGTGAGGGGATGGTCTCCTGCGTGCCTGGAGGCGGGGAGGTGCTGGGCACATACCTTACATTGTTGGATTATGGCTTGATGCAAAGATTGCAGCCAACCTATGTTGACACAGCAAGCATTAGACACACAAACTCCACAGCACGGCCTCAATAACTCCAGCAGACCATGAAGTGACATGATTTCTACCAGAGGCCTTTCATCTGGGTCCCCCACTCTCCCATTGTGCAAGATTCAACATGTTTGGGCTAATAGTCTGAAGGAAATAGGGGGCCACAAAGGAGGCCCAACCTGCTTAGTTTGGTCACCTCAAGGAAAGTGAGAGAGACCTAAGACTGTGACACCACTGAAGGGAAAAACAGGGAACCCACTCAAACAGGTTCCCATCTCTTTCAAAAGAGGCTGTTCCTCTCCATCCCCATTTGAGCATATTTATGGGCCCATCTTAAGTTTGTCTAGCAATGCCCCTCCCCAAAATGAATTCAACCAGGAAACTTCCACCCAGCCTCCCCACTTTCTGAATGTCCATCTTCTCTGATAAATTCAGGAGAGGAAATGGATATATTTTGAAAGTTAATTGTTTATTCCTAAGAGAAACCATTTCTAGTCAGAGAGCCTCTCCCATCCAAGAGAGAGGCTGGGGGAATCTTGAGATTTAAAATACAGTTCTGTTGACCCTCGCTTAGGTGCTCAGAGAACTCACTCACCCAGTGACAGAGGACTGGACCACCAAATGACACACTAGTGGACTGGCCCTGAGGCTCTGCCACGCTGGGGATGGCAATTCAGAGTGGCAATGTGTGAGCAGAGTTAGAAGGAAATAAAAATCCTTTCTTTAGAAGGGGTGGGGAAGGCTGAAGAAAGAAGCTAATCATATGTAAGGATTTCACAAAAAGTATTTAGAGATTCCAACCCCCTGACTTTAGCTTTTGCAATTGCTTACAGTGGATTTAAGCTTAATCCAAACAGTACATAGCTTTATCTTTTCTTTTGTCTTTCTATAATTCAATCCCCATATTATAAGAATCACCAGTTATACTTTTCTCATGACTGCCAAACAGGAGGGGATTCATCTCACTCCAGCTTTGGTACACTCTGCAGTAGAGGAACTGTTAGAGGTGTTCAGAATTTATGACTCTTGAGAAACTGGACATGAAGAAGTATTAAAGTCCGGCAGTCCAGTGCACTGTAGACCAAGTGGGGGACTCTTTCTTCCAGGTGTTGTGCAAGTGGCTCTTTGAATTTAGGACACACTTCAATGCTGCCTGCCTGACCTCTTTCCCTGTAGTCACACTTCATAGGTTTTATTTATTTTTTGTTTGGTTTAGTTTTGTCTCCCCCCACCCCACCATTGCCCAGTAGTAGTGGGGATGGAACTCAGGGCCTCACAGATGCTAGGCAAATATTTACCACTAAGCTATGTCCTGAGCCCCTGCTTCATCTAATCGTAGGTCTGTCCCAGTTGATCACTGCAACATTAGTTAACACCTTAGCATTTGTGAGGGCCTACTTTTTGCCAGGTATTTCTCTAGGAATTTTTTTCTCTCTCACATACACAGTATCCTATTCAATTTCCAGACAAGTCTGTGATGTCAGTGCTATGACCCCAACTTCTCCAGGCTACAGTCTTCTTAGCTGTTCGGTAGCCAAGAATGTTGTCTGGAGTGACAAGACTTCTGTTCATGCACTTCCACCAAAATAGCACACAGCCACAGACAGAATGCAGAAGCAGCTAGGAAAACCCAGCTGTTGTCTATTAAGCCAGATACAGAAGACATTTGCAAAAATGTAAAGCAATGCCATTTAGCCAAGGTTTTGAGGATTTTTTTTAATAGTTACTTTTGATTAAAATAGCATGTATGGGCTTACTATCACTTTTAGATGAATCTTGCAGTATTTTAACATTTAATTTTGGGTATCTATGGATACGTACAACTCACAAATATTAAAGCCTTTTGATGCCATTGGTCTTTTTTTAAGAGTACAAAGAGTCCTAAGGCCAAGAACTTTGAAAACTGCTACATGACCAGAGTTCTTGGTTCAGGAGCTTCTGCCACCAAGCTGTAGGATCCCGATGGCTCACCCTCCTCTTTGGAATACAGAATTCAGAGAGTAGATTAGATATTGCAGACAACCCAGGCCAGCACTGCCTGCCCATCCTGTGCTGGACCTAGTCTAAGCCGGTGTGTTCCTTAATGTGTTCAGTCCTCACAGCCACCCTGTAAGTAGGTACTGGGCACACTTTACAAAGGAGGACACTGAGGTATAGGGAGACAAAATAAATCACCTAATATGTGAGAATCAGGATTCAAACCCAAGCACAGTCCCACAGCACAACCCAAGCCCACGGTCGGCCAGCTCCCCTGCCTGTAACAAAGCCTTCCCTATGTGCAAATTCTTGTACTTCAATCACTAAATGCTAGGATTTTCAAACAGCAGCAGCAAGATGAATGGCCCGATGTTTAGATGTGCAGAATGTGTGGCTGAAGGAACCCTTTGTACCACTGGGGTTCTTGTCAATGAGACTTCTTGGCGTCACTATTTCCGAGGGCTAAACCTGAAAACAACCCCTCATCCACCCTCCAGGTGTGGACCTACGTCAGTATGTTCCTCTTAGTCATATATGGTATTTACTTGTGATTGGGATGTCAAAACCAAAAGGGTCAAGGAGGACATTGGTGCAAGAGAAGAGGAATTCAGGTATTAAGTTACAAAACAGAAAGACTAAGAGTGAGTCAGAGAGGGAAACAGACCAGGGTACAAATGAGCTAGTGCCAGACTGAGAAGCTGGGCCTGAACCCAAGGACACACTAAGGTCCCAAACGGGAAGGGCCTTGATGTTGCAGTAGCCAATTGACTCCAGAGGAAACTGCGTTCTGCCTGGGGTGGAATGAGGAAAGCACGAGACAGGGAGGGACAGTGCGGGGTTCAGAGAAGGGTGGGATTTTCTCAGTTCACAGAAGGAAGACACAGCACGTGAAGTGGATCAAAATTCAGGGCTTCAGCTGAGGTTAGTGGGTACGCAGGAATGGCCAGGTGCACCCAAGTCAAGGACACCTGAAGTTTAAAGGTTAGGTTACTGAATACTGAATTTCCTCTCTGCTATACACCTAGAATCTCCCTGACAGCGTGGTACTTACTGTGACAAGACTTCTAGGATTAGAAAGTAATCTGTGCATTCCTAGCACCTGGCCCTAGTGGGGTGTATAGGGTCTTGATTTAACATCTGATCAGCCATCTTAAATGTTAACCCCCACCTTATAAGTTTCACTTTCCTGTACTTCCTCTTACCTGAACTCCCCACACCCCCATTAGTGACCTACCCCATGTACCATAACCCTAAGCCAATCTCAGAAGGACATGACCCCATGACTCTGGAAAGCCCCAGGGTGCCATCAACCTAAGCCAATCCCTGGCTACTACCACCTGCCTAGCTCTGATGCAAGCACCCCCAGCCTCTCCCACAGCACCACAGCCACAGCTCCAAACCCCCACCCCACAAAAGCTCAATACCCAAACATCTCTGGCCCTCTCTCCATCTATGGAGAAATGTGCCTTTAGTTGTTAGCTTTGACAAATAAGCCTTTGTGTGGATCTCTGCCTGGTCTCCATCCTTCATTCCTTGCTCGCCCATCTCTTGCTTTCTCACTTTCCTTTCAGGGTGGACTGAAGATTCTGAGTGCAGCAGGCACTCAGGAAACACAGTGGTCAGTCACAGCTGGCCATTGTGGCAGCAAAAGGGAACAGTGGTGAACACCCACAGATCTCCATGACGTGTCTGTTTTATCCCACCATTGAAGAAGTTAAAGATGCTATTCGTATTAACCACTGACAAACATGTTCACAATAAAGATCCGGAAGAAGTAGGTCCTGAAGGGAGAGTCATCCTTCAGTGACAGTCATTGGTCCAGGGAATGAACACCTGAGTTATCTAGTTGACCCCTTTATTATAGCCAGGCGTTCATTCCCAGGAACCTCTGGCACCATTTGCTTTTGCTGTAATGAGTTGGCACAACTTTCTATGACTTGAATCACCTTCAAGCAAAAGAGGAAAGAGCTGGACTTGGTAGGAAAATGATGTGTTCCAGCCATGTGAAAACATGACACAAGGTCATGCTGTGATTGTGCAGTGGTTTTAACAAGAAAAGGGTGTGGAAAAAAAAATGGTGTGATGATCCACAGAAGTAAGGGCACACCAAACTCTATAAGAAGCAACACAGCCCAGGGTCACATTGCACTTACCTCTTAAATTTCAGCAAAAGATCAACTTTCGTTAGGTTATGTTAAGGTGGACAGTTTGAATATTTGATCTTATTTTAATCTAATTTCTAAATCTGTTTTGACTTTATAGTTGTATGTAATATGTAAGAAGGAAATGTAGACTATTTAAAAATTGCAAATATTTAAATGTTATAATAAAATAATTTAAATAAACTCTGGGAAACTGTGTATTTATTTGTTTTGGTAGTGAAGACTGAACCCAAGGGCACTGGCTGGATCATTATCATCAACCTACATCTCCAGCCCTCTTTATTTTTTATTTTGAGATAGGGCCTTGTTAAGTTGCTGAGGGTGGCTTTGAACTTGTTCTCTTGCCTCGGCCTCCCGGGTCACTGGGATTACAGGTGTGCATTGCCACTTCTAGTTGAGAATTTATTTCTTCAAATTACTCTTTTAACTACTCAAGTTTGAGACATAATAGTCTAGATATAGAAAAACCAAAGAAAAAAAGAGAGTAAGAATCTCTTTGGCCTTCAAAGTCTTAACAGTCAAGGTTTCAGCAATGCCCTCCTGGCGCCATCTGGTGGACATGTTTGAACTTGTCCCCGCTGACTTGTCAAAGCATGCCAGGAAAGGGAGGCAATCTCCAGGGCTCTCAGAACCAGGGAGGAGCTGGACAAATATTTAATTGGGTGTCTACATCAAGTGTGGGACCTTGAACAAGCACTCAGCCCTACCTGAAAGACCCATTTCACACCTTCCTTTTCTCAAGCCTGCAGACCTGCCTCCCCTCCCAGCTGATAACCTGGCTTCTTACTTGCACCAGAAAATAAGCAGCGAATGTTCAGACCTTTCCACACACCCATCTACCACCTCCCTGCACCTGCACTTTCTACTCTTCCTTCTCTGCTGGATCATTATCATCAACCTACAGATAAGCTGTAATAATATCTCCCAACTTACAAAAGGCACCCATCTCAACCTTTCATCTCCAACTCTACTCTCCTAATAAGACTCCAGGAGTGTTTGCGCACAGTCACAGACGCTACTTCCTCACCCCACTCTCTGGGCCATGTTAACTGGGCCTGAAGTCTCCTCCCTGAAACCTCCAAGGTCACTACCATCTGGCTTTGCTACCCAGTTCCTGTTATCATCTGATTCAAGCTCAGAGCTGACCGACCACTTTCCTTTTAGGACCAGGGCTCTGCCTCCTCATATTCTCCTCAGACCCCTTTACTGGTACCACCTCCTTCTCTAACTTCCCCACTTGCCAGTCCCCTGGATGGTCTAACTCTCCCCTCCCTGTAGTCCTCTCTGCTCCTTCCCACTCCCTCTGGGTTACCTTTTCCAGACCCAAGGTCTTAGCAACTCTTAGTCCTAGCCTCTCTCCTGGGTCCAACTGCCTATCAACACACCCACTTGGATGGGAAGTTCAGTTGGATATCAAAGAGGCAAAGGAAACCAAGCTTTCCCCACAAAATCTATGCATTGCCCAATTTCCCTATCATGGTTATTCACCTAATTGTTATTATTCACCTAATTGTTGGGGCCCAAGCCTAGGGGCATGAATTCCCTCCCTTCCTCCCCCTCTCCTCCTCTTCCTCTTCTCTACCTTAATCAGCCCTAACAGTGAATCTAGCTCTAACACCTGCACCAACTCTGACCACTTCTCACCCTGGCTGCCACTACCTCAATCAGTGCCACAGGTGTCCTCCAAAGTGGACACCTACAGCAGCCTCCTTGGTGAGTCTCTACTCTTACTCTCAACCCACACCCTTTCTCCAGAATCCAGCCCAGAGTGGCCTCCCCCAATCATGAACCAATTCCCACCCCTCTTATACCTAAAGCCCCTCATTTTTCTGGCACAATTAGATTGTAATCTAAACTGCTCACCTTGGCTTCAAAGGCCTCATTCATTGGGACCCAATCCCTTCCCAACAGCTCTAATTAGGATAGTCTCCCAGGATCACTGGCTCCAGCCCTACCAACCTCCCTATCACTCCAAAACACAGTTCATTGATTCTCACCTGGATGGTTCCAACCATTCATACCACTTTCCCCCAGGTTATTGCATAGCTGCCATTTTTCCCCATTCAATTCTCAACCTCTTCTTCTAAAATAGTATCCCCCATCTCTATTCCATTAATCTGTTCTTATTATCTTCAGAGCACTTACAACCATTTGAACTACCTGGTTTCTTTTCTGTCCCCCAAGCAAGTATACCACTGAATAAGGACAAAGTCTTCTACATCTCCTCCACTGTTAAACCAAACACAGAAAATGTTCTAGATGCCCGATCCCAGACAAGGAAACTGAGGCTGAAAGAAGCCAGCAACTTGCCTAATTGAAACACGGGTGTTACACACCAAGGCCACAACTGGTCCAGCCAGTTATAAATCGCATGGATTTAGCTTGCTGCACTATACTGTCCTAAGTCCAGATCTGAGGCTTGGAAAATAACCGTCCCAATGGGACAGCTCCCCCGGATTGAAACCAGATGAGACCAATGCCAGCATGACCATGGATTCTTTGACTTTTTGCACGTTGGCATCTCCAGTGGCTCTGAAACCTTGTTCTGACTATGTCCCTTAAACCCTGAGATGAAGCAGAGGGAATCCCAAAGATCTCCAGATGCCACCCAAGTAAGAATATAACACTCTGGCTCCAGCAGGACTAGAAGAGCCAGCAGTCAGTCAAGGTCACTTTCTGCCAGGGAAAGATATCCCAAAGATCAGGAAAGGCAATCTCACAAAGGTTTTGATCTCATCTAGGCACAGAATTCCATATTTCTAATTATTTTGTAAATTATTTAGCATTTCTTCACTTCTAGTTACAATTCCCCATTCCATTGGTTAAGAACTTTTTTAACCTCTACTGACAAATTCCCAGTTATTTCTTTAAAAATGGATGCTGTTCCTCATAGCTTTTAGATAAATATTACTTTTATAGGTTTTCATATCTGCTCACAGCACCAAATACATGCTCAGTTAGACATGGGCCTTCCCTACTCAATGGTTATAATATATTACTAGAGAGATACAAAATCTATTTTGTAACAATTATATGAATTGAAGACTATGAAACTAATAAAAAATATTTCCTGTAGGTCCCTGGTTCTTAAACTCCTAACACCCTTGGAATGGCTTAATCAATCAGTGAAATTTGTATGCTAATCACATAACTGATGGCTGGGTGGGGGCTTCTCCTAGATAATCTCAGGATGGGGACTGGTTGCCAGGAAAACCACCCATGAACCAAGGAAGATGGAACTTGCAGTCCTCAAGGAGGAGGGACTGCAGATGGAGTTGTCCACCAGTGGCCAATGATTTCATCAATCATGCCCATGTCATGAAGCCTCCGTAAAAACCCAAAGGGTTTGGGGCTCTTCTGGGTTGCTGACCACACAGGGAACCTGGGGGTGGTGCATTTGTTGAAGGCATGAGAGTTCCACACACACCTCAGCCTTACCCAGTGCATTTCAACCATCTGTAACTTTTCTAATACCTTTTAAAACAAATGGGCAGATGTAAGTAAAATGTTTCTGTAAGTTCTGTGAGCTGCTCTAGCAAATTAACTAAACCTGAGAAGAGGTAGGAACCCCAATTTATAGCCAGTTGACCAAAAGTATAGGTTACAACCTAGAGCTTGCCATTGGCAACTGCAGCGGGGGGGGGGGGGGGGGGGCGGGCAGTCTTGTGGAACTGAGCCCTTAACCTATGGGGTTCCATGCTATCTCCAGGGAGTTGGTGCCAGAACTGTATTGAATTAAAGGATGCCCAGTTGGTGTATGCTGGAAAGCCTGGTAGCAACCGTGTGGAGTGGTTGTGAGAACAGGAAAAACACTTTGGATTTTCTTATTTCTAATAAAGGAGAATATAAACCAACATTTATCAACCAATTATTGTGCACCAAGTTCTGCACTGCTCATCTACACTAGCAACAGACATTTTTATTGAGCACTTTTATGTGCCATATAGCTTCCAAGAAGGACCTCATTTAAGCCTCTTATTATTGCCAACCATCCAGGTAAAAGATTCTTCCCATTCCAGGTGAGAAAACAGACTCAGGTTAAGTTACTTGAAGGAAGTGGAAGATGTGCCACTAGAGAAGTCAGGGCCCCCTGTCCAACTCCAGCCCCCTCAACCACGCTGCCCTCCCCAGCACGTTTGCTCTGTGACACTGAGAGAAAGCATCTGGCTACAAGAGCTGGACATCGATAGTGTGCACAATTCTTAACAACCTCACGTGAGGTCAGATAGTAATTATAAAAGAATGAATATCATCTGGCTCTTTCAATTCAGTTCCTGAGACTTAAAGCCACCTCTCTCTTTTCTTAGTTTAGTGTAGCTCTGATTTCCATTTTTCTTATTTTGATAGACGTTGAGCATCTTTTCATAAGTTTAAAAGCCACTTGTACTTCTAGTTCTGTTCCCTTTATTCTTATGTCCTTTGTCTGTTTTCCTAAGGGGTTATTGATTTTTATTATGGAAATATTGACTTTTGATGAAAACAGATTTTTATTATCAGTTTGTAGCCTTCCTCCCTTTTTCTCTTTGTGATATGTATTATTTATGTTTTCCTCAGTCATTTGTATATAAATAACTTTGATGTGCCTATTATTAAACATTTTGTAGAGTTAAATTTACCAGTTTATTCACTCAACAAATAACTTATTGAATTAGTAAAATTCTTAGAAAACCCTGCTTGAGGTCAGACAGGTTTAAAGGATGAATATTATGTGGCTCTTCCTTCATATTCAAGGCCTGAGACTCAAAGTCACCTCCCACTTCAGTCTGCTCTGGGTAAATGCAGTTGACAAACAGGTAAGGTCCTTGTGGATGCTCTTCTGCAGAGGGGAGTCCCAGGGATAAAAGGCAGCTCAGGTGAGTCTTACCACACCTCACCTGTCCATGGAAGTGATTAAGCCAGGCCTGGCTCAGAGTCACCTGCCCCAGCTGGCTCACTAGAAGACCCCAGGGCTCTAGACGGAGGAGAGGTTAGGCCCAGGCCTTTGCTCACCTGGAACCCCAGGGCCTATCCTGCAGCAGAGTGGAACTCTTCCCTATTAAATGTCCATTTGCATGTGGCTGAGATGGTAGGCCTGGGGCTCTGGGAAAGCAAGATGGCTGTGCTCCCAAATATGCCCCAGGGCTGCTCTAAAGAGAAACCACCCCAGACAGCAGGACTCACTTTATTTATTTCTGGTAGTGAGTGGAGTTTGAAGAGCCGCCTCCTCCCCCTCGGATAGCATGGACGGCTGTTGGAGATGATGCTGGGTAGTGTCCAGGGCGGATGGGCTTAGCTATATCCAAGGAACAGAAAAAAAAAGAGAGAGAGAGAACAGACACTTAGTTCTTTCTGTGTATCTATGACCCAGATACCTAGGGTCACAGGGGACAAAAGTCAAAATGCTCATCAACATTACAATGCTCATCCACCACCTTTCTGAAAAGGGGAAATTGGCTCCCCCAGCAGTACAGTTAGCCAATCCAGGACAATCATTCAGGAGACAGAGAATTTACATATCAATTAGCTTATTTTTAAATAAAAAATAATTGAATAAATTGAGACAAAAATTAGAAACAAAGGACTTTCACTTTTATCAAGGTAGCGCCATAGGTTCCCCCAGGGATTTCACAGGGATATGCACAGCCCTGAAACTGGAAGCAGAATTCCATCTGTGATGTGTTATCTGGGGAAAGGAGTCATAGTTTTCAGTAGATTATCAAAGGGTATGAAATCCAACAAATGCAACAAATCACCAATCAAAGGTATTTTAAAACTAGAAACAAGAAATTGCTCGTTCACAATGTATCTGCCCAGCAATATCTAATGGGACATCACCTTACACGGTAGGAGAACTGTTCCAATTTTTTAAAAAGAAAAATCCCTTCTTTAGAGAATATCCCTAAATCCCTTTTATTCCTATGGCTTTAACCTGGCAATTATGACTCAGAGACTACACCCTCCTTTCCTGCTGGGGCAACGTGCCCAAATCCATATAGGTCTTAAAGGGCCCCCTGCAGGATCCTAAACACACCCTGCTCACTGGTGCCAATCTGGCTCTTTCCGGGTTATTTCCAAACCTGTGCTTGCAAGTAGGCAGCATTCCCTAAGGCTTCCTGCCACATACAGGATCCTTCCTGGTTCTGCCTGTAGAACACAAGGGGCCTTCAGGCCTTTCTGAGAAATATTCATATAATTCCAAAATTCCTAACAGCATTCCTCTGTTTAAAAACAAAGACCTTTGCCTATAGCACAGACTGGCTTCTGATCCAGCTGGGAAGTTCTGAATACCACAGCAAGTGCGGGAATAGCTCAGACTTGGGGAGCGGCTCCGACATTCCCACTCTACAGGGATGAACTTGGGGTGCTGTGAGGGCCAAGTCCTGCAAGCTCCATCACAGCCTTTCAGATCAGCAGGGTCCTGGAAGAGATGTCCTCGGTTGCTCCCAATCACCGGGGTACTTTTCGGCGCGCACTCACCAATCTGCGCCGAGTGCGCTCTCCTGGCCATGTTCTTGGCTCTCACTGCCTCCTTGATGCGATCCACCTCCTGCTGGTAGCGCTTGCGGTCCCGCATGGCGTTCTCCTTGGCCTCTTTCAGCGCGCTCTCCAGGGCCTTGACACGCTCCGCGGTGGCGCGCAGCCGCTTCTCCAGCTTGGGCAGCTCACAGCGCAGGTCTGCGTTGTCCCGGACCAGCTGCAAGGAAGGAGGAGAGGGGACAAGTTACCAGGGGGATTTTGTTGCTCTCTGGCAGGACAATCAGAAAGACCAGAAGGTAGAAAAGCCCTGGCGGCTGAAACCACCACCCTGCTAGGTAGGCTTTCATGGTCCAAATGACCATAAACTTAGCCAGCAGCAAAGGAAAAGAAAAATCTCATGCCCTGGGATTCTACTTTGTTAAATATGATTCATGGGCTGCAAGGAATTTGGGCGCGGTAGTGGGGGTTGGGGAATTAAAAGCCATTTCCAGCCATAGGAACTCTAAATATTAGGCAAGATTTACTTCCTCTTTTACTTGAGTGTATGTTTGCGAGGGTAGGGAATAGTATGAAAAATTTTACTACTAGTATATTAGCAGGAAAAAGCTGAGAAATTTAGTGCATTCAAAAGCACTTAGCAAAACACATGCATGTTCTAGAGCGCTCTGAGGACCTCCTTCACAACAGGATCCACTGGCACCCAGTTTGGACCCAGCTTTTCAGTAGATCCAGAGAATAACAGGAATCAGGAGGGTTTTGCTCTTTTCTTCTTACCTAAGACCCACAATTAAGAAGCAACAGGCTAGACCGGGTGAAGAGTGGGGGTAACAGCCCTATTATTTGCAGCCATCTAACTTGGTTAAGTCCTTTGACCACCAGATTTAACAAGAAAACTACTCAATATGGCCATCACTGGAATCCAGGTGAATGGAGAAAGGTTTTAGAAGTCACATAGTGCTTAATCAAAGGGAGCTACAGCTGGGTCTAACCAACTTTGTTTATCCCAGCACCAGCTCCACTGCCTGGCAGTGGGTTTTTAATCAATATTCATTGAATTCATGAATAAAATAATGAGTCGAAGAGAATCCTATTTCAAGTTGCCTGGTGGTTTCTGCTTCTATATTTCTCATCAGCAATTTGCTTGAATGACTTTCACCACATTGATCTGTCATCACCAGGTTTTGTTGAAAAAGACCCAACAAATCAGAAATAACATCGCTCAGCCATGTGCCCCAAACAGTGGGACAATTTCCATCACATCCCAAATCCTAAGGAGGGAAAACAGTCGTGGACATGCCAGCTTTTAGAAACAAAGGATCAGAGACAAACGACCTGCCTAAATCATTAGTGTTTGGATTTGGTTATCACTGTCACTTGGGACAAATTCCAGGCCACAGCAAGGATCTGAGAAGGCACCCAAGATCACCAGGAACAGGGAAACAGAGCCATAAAAATAAGAGCCCTGAACCAGCTCAGTGGATCCACTTGACATTCCTTGGGGCCTTTGGGGCCACAGAGGTGCCTCAGAGGCATTATGAGAGACTCCAAGGTCAGGTGGCATCCAAGGTTGTAGTGGAAGGGGGATGAAGAAACAGGACTCTGAACACCCAACTTCTCAAACCTTAGGGCACCCCACCTCAATTCTCTATTCTGGTCTCAATCAAATTAAGTCTTTCATATATAAAGAAAGTCACTGAGAACTAAAGGATTTTGGATTTCTTCTTCTTCTTCTTTTTTTTTTTTAAGACAGAGGCTCCTGATGGTACCCAGCTCATCTGGAACTCCTGGGCTCAAGTGATCCTCTGGCCTCCCCAGGCCGCCAAACCCATCAAAGACTAAAGGATTCTTAAGGACCTTCCAGTGGGCTCCTCCTCCTTTTATCTTCAACATCAGAGCCTTCTCTGATGATGCGGTGGCCAACCTGGTCAGACTGCTTTCAAAAAAGCGAGGGAAGCAGAGGGAGCTAGTGGAACTCTCCTACCTGCTTGTGCACCTTGGTGAGCTGCTCCAGGTTGTTCTCCAAGAAGGAAATTTTCTGCTTCTGAGCAGCACTGCCCCCTCCATCGTCACTGTCCAGCTCTACACTCTGTGTCAACACCGAGCAGTCAGCGAGGTGGCCTGTCACACCACCCACCCTCCACCCCAATATAATGTGCATCATGCATTTTAAACCTTCTTAAAAGGAAGAAACCCCAATCCCACTGAGAGTAGTCTGAAAGCAAATATAAAGAGAAGCTCTAAAAGTTTTGACTGAACAAACTTCCCAATTAATATCCTTGATTTACACCAAACGTGACTGATCTGAGAAGGAGCTGTTCTTTAGAAGGTGGGGGCCGGGGGGTGCCCTTCAGGTCTGCTTTCAAAAGTTGCAGGTGATTTTTTTTTTTTTAAGGAACTATATCTCTCCCTTCAGGTAGGGAAATAGAGATTTTTCTTTTCAAAAGAAAAATGTTCCAAAACTTATTAAGAACTAGTGTGAAGGCATAAATCCAAGGCTCAAATTTGCTTCAACCACAGGATGGGTTAAGTCACCAAGCTTATAAGCAAACGTCTATGCCCACTAGGAAGTCCCAATGGCCTCTGCCTGTCCTTTCAGCTTCCAACGCTACGCAATTCCTCAGTGAGTCAGTCTCAAACTTAGTCACAGCATCTAGGTGCTGGGTAAATCCTTGAAATTTATTAGATCTTGAAATTGGCAAAAACATCGCCCTCCTGGCAAACAGAGTAGCACAGATGAAATGGGAGATGCGTGTGCAGACACATTCTAGCCTTCAAAATCATAGAGCGTGTCTGCTTCATGTGATTATAAATGACATCACTGTCCTTTTTCTAAGGGTAATGGCTTTATGACCATCTCTTCAGGCTATCACAGGGCTTCTCACATTGAGCCTGCATCAGAATCCTAGGAAGAGGCTTAGTTAAAACAGACTGCTGGGCCCTGCCTCCAGTCTCTGATTCTGTGGATCTGGGATGGGGTCTAAGAATTTGTGTAGTTAAACAAGTTCCCAGGTGCTGCTGACACTGCTGGCCAGAGGATCACACATTGAAAACTGGAGGCTTGACCATAGGCTATTCCTAGAGAGTTTCATCATGAAGTCAGGGAAGTCGGATCTCAAGCTCTTAACCCTCCCTCTGGACAGAGCCTCCTATGGTCAGAGCTTGCAACAGACTTCCAAGACTGTTGTCTTTTCAGTCCTTGTCCTCAGCTCTGGGCAGGTGCCTGCCCCATCTCTAGTCTATCACCTCTGCACTGGCCTCACTCTCCTACCTGGCCCAGGTTCCATGGGCATACGTATTTTGTTGATGATAATCATGGTACACCCCTCTACCTACTTGATGACTGCCACTCAAGCCTTGAAACTCCCATCACTCTCTCCTTCTGTCTGTATTTGCATTTCCAAGATTCTAAACTCACTTCAACTATGCTATCAGGCAGTATGCCACCCATGCTCTGCCCCTCAGCTGGACACTCACACCACTGCTCAGCAACCTGTTTATCTATCCCTAGCAAATGCTCTCTACAGCTGACTGACCCTTCTAATCCTCTTGGACTCCCCATTCTCTTTCCTCCTCCTCCACCAAGAACGGAGCTCCCACATTAACTGAGGATCCAAATCATGGGGTTCCAGTTCTTTCCACTGTGTCACAGAGTTCTCTGCAAATGCTTCTAGCCTGATTCTCCACACCTCCCTCTAGGAAGATGAGTCCCTTTTCCTTACCAGGCCTAGTATATGCATCCATGTTGTTAATTCTGTCCCTCTCAGACCTGGTTCCATTACCTGCCTCCTCATTTTACTATATTGGACCTCTTTCCCTTTGATCCTTCACATAGACAAATATGTATGCACAAACATGCATACATAGTTACACACACACACACACACACACTCTCTCTCTCTCTCTCTCTCTCTCTCTCTCTCTCTCTCTCTCTCTCTGTCTCTCATTCCTTAATACTTGCTAAGAGCCACAGCCGCAAATACTGTCTTTCAATCCTGCCATGCCTCTGCTATGGTCCAATACTCCTCATTGCCTCCTTCTAAATATGTTGAAAATGACCCCTGGCTGTCTTCACCTCATATTCCTCATTAAACTTCTGCAAGCTTCCCTGGGGAGTCATCAATATGGAATTTCCCCAAGATCAGTTTGCAGCATGAGATCAAAGAAACTCAGGTGCAGAGAGCCCGCAGATCTGGATCCTAACCTAATGCTGCTTTTCCCAAGGGTACAATCTTGGGCAAGTTATTTAACATCTGAGCCTATTTCCACATCTGCAAAACAGGAGTACTAAGCACCAATTATATGATTGCTGGGGAATGTAAATAAGATAGTCGCAAACTTTGACCTAGTCCCCAAAAGCCTAGTGATATCCAAGCAGGAGGCTCTCACCATCTCCGGGCTGCAAGGCAATGCTGTTGGACGCCAAGCCCACTCTGGATTTTCCTGCACCAAGCACAGTGGCCTTCATGCAGCAGGAGCCAAATAAATATATGTTCATTTGAAATGAAGGCCAGGGAAAGCATGATGATTTCCTTTTAGTAAGAAGGAAAAATCAGATGGGAAAATGTTCCCAAGTAATTTTTGCCTCTAGCGCATTCTTTTAATAACATTCTCTGGAATGAAGTAATTAATTTTTAAGCACAACCAGCCCCAATTTAAGCAAGTGATATTTCAACTGAAAATGATTCTTCCTGGCCGTCTTTTATTTTCTTCTCAGAACCATTCAGGAAAAAAATAGAACTCACTTTTTTCACTCGGGTGGTCAGATCCTGGACGAAGAGCTTACGGAGATTATGAAGAGTCTGCAGTTCTCTAGACTAGAAGAGAAAAATTTTAAAATGCCACTTCAGTGAAGGGACACATTCAATTTATGACACATTTGCACCAGGTCAATAAACACAAACATTGCCAACATTTTTTTTTCTTTGTAGTACTTCACCCACACTCTTGCACTACACCCCCACCTGTCTCCAACCTGTCTTTTGAGCCCGTCCATGCTACTGTACCTCTGAGGACTTGTCCACCATACCACACCACACTGTATCCTTGACCCAGGTTGGCATCAGGAACCCCTGATGGTGCAGAAGCTGGGAGTCCAGGCGACAAACCATACACTAGAATATAAACCTGCTCCTTTGCTCCCTTCTCGGTGGAACCATTTGTTTCTCAACCACAAAAATTTAAAATTTGCTCACAAAAATTCCCAGTTGGCTGCGTTGCATCAAAATGGATTCCCTTTTCCTTTTGTTTTCTTTTTATTTATCATGTAAACATTATATATAATACCAACAAGTTTAAATTAAAAGTCCCAATTTTCCTCACCCCAACTGACTGGTATTTTCCATGTCTCTGCATCCTCTCTGGCCCAAGTTCACGTGTGTGTTTGGTTTATATCAATGAGCTCATGGGTGAGGCAGCTCTGGGACTTTCCACCTGTGTGACCCTAGGAAAGTTATCTAGACTCTCTGTGCCTTGGTTTTCTTATTTGTAACATGAGGTTTCCCACTCCAACATAGAGGCTCAAGCAACAGCTTCTCAATAGGACTTACAACTCAGGAAATAATGCCAAGAGTCAATAAAAGGGATGGTCTCAAATTAAAAAGCTTCTGCACAGCAAAGGAAACAAGACATAGAGAGCCTACAGAATGCGAGAAAATCTTTGCTAGCTACTCTTCTGGCAGAGGATGAATATCCAGAATACATAAAGAGCTCAAAAAAATAACAACACCAAAAGACCACATAACCCAATTAAAAAATAGGCAAATGACCTAAACAGATACTTCTCAAAAGTAAAAATACAAATGGCCAACAAAATGTTCATCATTAGCAATTAGGGAAATGCAAAGCAAAACAGTACTGAGATTTCATCTCACTCCAATCAGAATGGGAATCATCAAGAATACCAATAATAAATTTTGGAGAGGATGTGGAGAAAAAGAAACAAAACATTTTTACACTGTTGGTGGGATGGTAAATTAGTACAACCACTATGGAAAACTGTATAGAGATTCCTCAAAAGACTAGTCATGGAACCACCACATGAGCCAGCTATACCACTCCTCAGTATTTATCCTAAAAAATTAAAGTCATCAAACTATAGTGATCCATGCATACCCATGTTTATGGGAGCACAATTCACAATAGCCAAACTACCCAGCTAGGTGTCCACCAGTGGATGAATGGATAAAGAAAATCTGGTATTTTTACACAACAAAGTTCTATTCAACCATAAAGAAAAATAAAATTATGTCATCTGCAGGAAAATGGATAGCAGTTGAGACTACTATGTTAAGCAAAAAAAAAAAAAAAAGTCAAACTAAGAAGGTTAAAGGTCAAATGTTTCCTTTCATATGTAGAAGCTAGAGAGAAAAAAGGGAAAGAAAGTTGTTGGGATTTGGGATCTCATGAAAATCAAAGGAAGATCAGCAAGGGACAGGGACGGGGTAGGGGAAGGAGAGGGGAAAGGGAAATACTGGGAAATGATATTGAACAAATTGTATTTTGATACTGTGAGCATGTGCAAATACATATCAACAAATCCCACTGTTATGTACAACTATAATGAGCCAATAAAAAATATGGGGAAAGAACAGTGGTTGCCTTATTACCCTGGTGTCCAGACTAAATGAGACAGTTCTTACAGAAATCTTAAAAATATTTACTCACACATAGTAAGTTCTCAATAAATATTAAAATGAATTTATTGATGTGTCATTTCATATCATAAGACCCACTTCTTCATTAGGTTTTATAATTCTCTTTTGCTATTGTTGCAAATCACACCACAATAAACTTCTTGGGGGCATTTTTTTTCCCTTCATTTTGGATTATTTTCTATAAATGAACCTTGGGAATTAACATTGCTGAAATGAGGACCTGAACCAAGCCTGGTGATCTTTGCTAGCAAAATCAGAAGATGAAATAGTTCTTTCTGTTCAATTCTCATGCATTTACTACAAGAGATATGCTAGTTCCTTGAAAAATGTTTTCCTTTTAGGGAAGGAGGGGAGAAACTTTTCAATATAAGCATTTCAATTCATCTAAATTGACCTACTTTACCATAGAATGTCAATGGATGCAGCTTATACAAACACACACACACAAAAAAAAAAAAAAGAAAGAAAGAAAAGAATAAAGCAAGCCACAAAGCTATGGAAACACTAAGCTTTTTGGAATAAAGGTTTTCTGTTAACTTAAGGTCTTAGTTACTAGTTCCACTTCTGTGTTGAAATAAGAAGCACCTGAAGTCAATTGCAACCTCAGATGAGGTAAATTACTTTCTGCAGGAAGCCAAATGGATCTGTTATTATGAATAATGTGCCACAGTACCTGTCCAAGGCTGAGCCACCCCTCTATCCGTGCAGGTGCAGGGGTGCAGAACAGTGCTACCCATCATGCACATGTGCTATCCCACGCCGCTGCCAGAGGGGGTTCAGCCCCAAGACCCCTCAATGCCTGCAGCCACCCTACCAGCTGTCCCTCTGCTTCAATGGTGATTATATTAGACTTAAATGTAATCACAGTTAATATTTTTCCATAAGAAGTACCATTCTACCAAAGGAAAATGAGAAAATATGTAAGTACCAAATTTTAATATAGAATCCTGAGTGTGGCATCTTTCTCTTGTTTTTACGTGGGTTCAACATTAAACACTTTGGGAGAAGCATTTTAAAACATTTAAAATAGTTCTATTCACGCACTCTGTGCTTAGGCAACTATCATTTGGCTTCCTGCAGCGAATGCTGTTCCTCATCACATTCATTATCATGTCCCCACTTCCAGACTCACTTCCTCCAATCTCTTCCCATCATAGGCTGCTGCCCTGCCCTCCATGTGAAGGCTCATGGCTCAGCTTTCTATCACAGAGGGCAGGGAGGGACTAGAGCAGGAGCCAATGCGGCAGGTGGTGGTGGGGAGGGTCCATTCCTAGAGTCCAGCCTACTTTTGAGGGAGGGTGCTCAAAAGCAGCCAATGCAGCAGGTGGTGGTGGGGAGGGTCCATTCCTAGGGTCCAGCCTACTTTTGAGGCTGGCCTTTGCCACTGTGGTACTCAGCAGTGGGCTTTCCAGACCAACCCCTAGGTGGAGGCTCATCCCTGCCTATTCCCAAACACCCAAGGAGACAGAGCAGGCCTGCACCAGAAGGCACATGTAGCCGAGGACAGCAGGGCTGGCACTGAGGAACATCTATGGCTGAGGGAAAGCACGGGTCTAAGCCAGCACAGGACACAGGATTCCAACCTTGGAATTAGAGTGTGTCAGGCAGGGGGTTAGTGAAGGAGAAGTGGAGGAGCCACCATATTGTGTCAGAGGAAATGCCCTTGGTGGGCTGGATGTGTGCAAGTCAGGAGCAGCCTGTGAGAGTGTGTGTGTGCAGGTACATCCAGAGGAGTGTGAGGTGTGGGTGTGTGGGGATAGGACCAAGTGGACCTGAGGGACCAGTGAGGGAGACACATCAGTGTAGACAGCCCAACATCAAAGAATGCAGGAGAACTTGCTAAGTATCTCCATCACACTCAGGAATACGGGAGCAGGAGAGGACGCTGGCACTGCGGGTGTGTGAATGAGCCTGGTGTGATTGGGGTGAGTGTGAGGAGGCACGTGTGAGTGAGCAAGAGTAGCCATTTATGCACCAATGCACGTGTGTGTGCCATGTGAGTACCTGAAGTACTTGTGTGGTGTGACTGCAGGAGTATGGTGTGTGCCGAACACAGGTGAGTGTGTCATGACGTGTGTACACAAGTGCGTGCGCAAGATGTGGGTGGGAGGGAGATAGAAGAGGTAAGAGACACCGCATGAAGGTGAGGGCGAGGGCGAGGGCTGGTGCGGGTGAAGGCAGAGGCACCCTGAAGCATTCCCCCTCTCTGGCTAGTGGGAATATAGTAAAATTGTAAAGCTCAATATTTTCCTGAATTTCTATAATTATCCTTAATTCCAGGCATCACTTCTCTGGTAAAGCAGACGTAGAGGTGGCTCTGTTTCAGCCTCCCTGCGGCCGCCCTCCCTGCAGACTTCGCAGCTTCCTTCAGCGCCCACAGCCCCCTTCCCTCCCAAATGGCTGCGTCCCCATGC
Source organism: Spermophilus citellus (assembly GCF_964194105.1). NCBI lineage: Eukaryota > Metazoa > Chordata > Mammalia > Rodentia > Sciuridae > Spermophilus > Spermophilus citellus. Next base: position 54,270,347 of record NC_138192.1, on the reverse strand, counting down.
CTCCACCTGGCTTTGAGGGACAACAAATTCCAACCAAGGACTCAGAGCAAAGCCAGATATGGGCTACTGTCAGCCCGCAGCTTGGGGTCACCAGGTCGTGGGGTGGGCTTGGTCCCAGCCAGGTCCACTGGCAAAGCAATGGGAGCAGCATGGACCACATCTGGACAGCCTTTGTTGCTGCGCCCTGAGCAAGTCCTAGCGTGTTTCAGCAAACGGAGCTGATGTAGGAACACAGGCTGTGGGGCAAGACCAGCGCTCACTCTGAGGTGCCTGCAGAGCAGCAAAAGCTGGCCGGAGGAGAGGAAGCCCACAGAGGAAACCAGATGCAAGACAGAGGAAACCAATGGGGATTTCAAGTCATAAACCCCCTAAAGGGAAGTGGGGTCTGCCGCTCCTGTCTCTACCAACAACCCTACAGGTCTCAAGGCCCTCCCTGGCCTGCACCCACTCTGGCCTTTTCCTCTTTGCTTTGCCTTCACTTAGTCTCAGCCACAATGACCAGGTCCTGCTGGTCTTCCACATGCCTGGCATGGGCCACCTCCGGGCCTTGGCATAAGCTGTTGCCTCTGCTTGGAAGGCTGTCCCCCAGACACGCCACATGGCTCACTTCTTTATCTGCTCAAAAGCTCCCTTCTCAGGGTGCCTCCTCTAACCCCCACCCTCTGCACTTTCTAAATGGAACAGTTACAATAATACTTGTAATGAACGTTTTGTGAATATGTTGACTCCTCAGGCTCTGCAGTGTGTTTCAGACTGTGGTCCACCAGGGTAAATTGTGTCAAGTGAAACCTCCCCTGGGGGTGCTGGACATGATTTGTTTCTTTGTTTCTTGTGTCTCTTCCAGCTAAAGGCAAGCTTCCTGAGGGCAGGGATCTTATCTACATTGTTTTTTGTTTCTTTTTGTTACTGGGGATTGAACCTAAGGGTGCTTTACCACTGAGTTATATCTCTAGCCCTTTTTAATTTTTATTTTGAGAAAGAATATCACTAAATTGCTGAGGGTCTTGCTGTCCTCAAACTCGCAATCCTCCTGCCTCAGTCTTCCAAGACTGGGATTACAGGTATGTGCCACCACACTCAGCTATGTGGTATATCTGAGCACCTATAAGAATGCCAGCACTTAGTAGGAGCTCAATAAACATCTGTTGAGAGTTGAAGAGAAGTAAATCACAAAGTGTAGAGGCTATTAACTTGCAGGTATTGATTTGCAATTCAGTTTAATTCTCATTCAGGGGCTTTAGGGTTATAGCTCTAAGGATTTATTGATTGATTGATGATTGATTGATTAATTCTCTGAAGAGCTGGGGAATAAATTGTATAAATACTACTTCTCCACAGAATGCTTTAGTCTAAAATGATATACAAGAAAGGCACATAAGATAAAATTTTAGAATAAACAATTCAACATATCACAAATGAGCCTGGTCTTTGAGACAAAAATGAGTTTGGAAGGTCTTGACTCACCACAGTCTCCTCCAGGCCCTTGAGGTCCTCTCTGGCTTGTTCCCGTTTATCATTGAGCAACCTGAACAACAAAAAAGGAATCATAAACCACCAAAGGGGAATTGAAATTAGGCAGATGCTATTTGCATCTACAGATAAATCAGGAAAACAAACCAACAGCACACAAATAGCCAGTCTGTTTCTAAATTAACCTGAGTATCTGGGCATCTGAATCACAGAGGCAGGGTTGTTAAGACCTCCCAGGCATGAGGGCAAACAGGAAGTATTTGAAAGGTACTCACAGGAGCTTTTCCAGTTTCATTTCTCTCTCCTGGTCCTCTATTTTCAGCTTGTTATAATCAGAACTGAGCTTCTCCTGTTCCAGTTGCAGTTTCTGATTCAAACTGAAATTGAGAGGTAAAAAGCAATATATTACAAGTCAGTCTGAAATTCTGAGTCATCTGGCTAAACTGTGGTTCTGTTCCAACCCCATTAGCTCTGTGCCACAGAGGCAGCGGTTCGGGAGGATTTTGAGGGATCAGAGAACTGCCTCACAGCTTCCTCCCTACCCAAGTGAAAACTAATTTCTGGGAAGCATCTAGAAAGCATGAGACAAGGGCTTTGAGGATGTATTTATAATTTGCTTGTGTGCAGGAGCTGCAGGGAAAAAAATAATGACATTGGAAGATGGCTGATATTTTAAAACAGAAAGAAAGCCCCCTTAGACGAATGTGGCTTGGTCGACTGCAGAGGGCAGGCACACATGGACAGCCTCGGGTGGACATTTCGACCTTCCTCCTCTCCAGCGAGCTCTCCGAAGACATCACCCAGGTCCAAATGCCTGGCTGAGTCTGTGGCATCCTTGAGGGGGGTTCAGAGAGAGGAATTATGAAGAGTGGAGACTCAAGGCTTTGCAGCAGACGGAAATCTGCCATCTGGTTGGGGGCATTGGGTCAGCCTTTACACAGCCCAGTGCTTATAAAGCCTTTTGTATGGGCAGACCCAGACGACTAGGGGAACAGATTAGACACCACATAAAGGAAAGCCCAGAGGCTATTTGCAAGGCAAAACCCGGGAAGCCCCCACCTACTCACTCACCCTCCCTCCTTCCTTCTCGCCTTCCTTCCCTCTCTGGAGCCCCCTCTTCCAGCTGATCATTTTGAGGGTGATTAATCAGAATAATGAACATGAGACAAGCACAACGTGAGTGACAGCATGGGGGTGGCCCAGAGGAGAAGGGGAGAGAGGTTGCTGAGCGCTTCCCTTAGGTGGCTCATGTGCAGAGCGCTGGAGTCATTTAGACTGTGTCAGTTATCATTCTCCTCTCCTAACATGCAAATGCTCCGCACAAGCAGCTCGCAGATGCTGAAAAGAGATTTGGATCAGTAGTCTGGAGAATTAAACTCTTAACTTCAGTCTGACTCCTATTTAGCAATGTGACCTTAAGTAAATAATTTAACCTTGCTTCCCATATAGAACTCCTTTCTTTATCTACAGAAAATGGATGGGGAGGGAAACTTTAAGGGGGAGGGATGTGGGGCAGTGGATGGAACTGTACATAATATAGTTGTTTTCTTTGTAACCCTATGGCTTTTATTTGGAGCATTCAAAAACATTTTTCTGCAAAGGGGTTTGTTCAAAGACTGTGGAGAGGATCCACTCTGCAAATAAGAGCCCTCAGGACAGGACCCCAAAGGCACCTTCTGGCTGGGTGACTTCTGTGTTGCAGATGAAGGGGAAGGTAAGGGAGGAAGATGGAAAGGCATATGGAGCAGGGGGCTCCCCATTGGCTCTGACAAGGCAGGAGTGCAGCTGGCCATGGGGTGGTGTCCCCAGTGAAACAGCAATGAGGTCATCCTGGTGGCGGTGCCACAACTCATGGGCACCTTGGCCAAGCAGACACGTAACAGCATGGGTCCAGGAAGCTGCAGCTGCACAGAGGGCAGGTATGTGCTGGGCAGAGGAGGCAGCATGTGCTGACTTCTCGGAGAGCTTATTAACCTATGAGAACCCCTAGGTCAGGATGAGTTTGTATTGGGGTTGCTTTATTGAGTTTTATTGGAGTTTTTTGTTGGGGGTTGTTCTGGTACTTCCATACAGAGAGTCTTCCCATTTCCTGGGGCATGCATCTGCCCAGCTGAGTTGCCAACAATGTGGTCCTATCCCTGGGGGTGTGGTGATAGGAGGGGCAGACTGGCCTGCCCACCATCTGCCCCACCAGAGCCCTAGGAAGCTCGGCTCCAGATGGGAGAACAGACCTCAAAGCAGCATGCCCAGGCCACTGTGTCAAGGGCAGAGCACAGAGCCCACGGGCGAGGAGAGACCAGCCCCTGGCTAAAAGCCATGTCCTTCCCAATTGGCCCAAGAGGACAGAGCAAGGCACCCTCCCTCCCCCACAGCCCACAAGCCCTAACTCACTCCCGAATCTCGTCAATGATCTTCTGCTTCTCCTCAATTTCATCTCGAAGTCTGGACAGCTGCTTCTGGTGAGCTTCCCGGTGGCTCTCCATCTGCTGCTCCAGCGCCTTCTGCAGCCAGGCCAGGAGAAATATGTCATTCACTTGTTGGCACTCAGCCCACTCTGTGACAAGCCCTGGAACCACGTCTACCTCCCTCGGATCTTAGATCCCCAAAGTAAGGGTGTTTCTGGCTCTTGTGCCTTCAGGACCTGACCTTGCTATATTGGGACAACAAAGCCCAGGGATCTATAATCAAACCAAGTGGATCCTGGGAACAAATTAATCCACTGGTTAAAGAGAAAATTCTCAGCTGGGTGCAGTGAAGCACACCTGTAATCCCAAAGACTGGGGAGGCTGAGGCAGGAGGGATGCAAGTCCAAAGTCAGCCTCAGCAACTTAGGGAGAATCTGTCTCAAAATAAAAAAAAAAAAAAAGGGAGTAGGGGGAGGCCAGGGAGATAGCTCAGTGATAAAGTGCCCCTGGGTTCCTCCCCAGTATTAAATAAATAAAAAGTTCTCCCTTGATCTTCTACAGCTCACCTGGGTTACATGGCTTCTCTAGCCAGGTCAGTCAAAAGGCCTTGACCTCTTATTACTTGAGTGGCCTCAGACAAGCTAGGTAATCTGTGTGGGCTGTACTTCCTCACCAGTCAAATCAAAATGACACTGCCCCCTCCCCCACACACACACACACACTGTCCACTGCAGATTTATGGTGATGTTTGGGGGAGACTTTTCCACCACAGCCTCTGAAAACAGGAGAGGGGCTCAGGAAGATCAGGCATAATTTTATTCTGTTGGCTGGAGCAGGGCCACGTTCTGGGCATTGCTTCAATTGTGTGTGGGCTTTTGCTCGATGAGGCTCAGAATTTGCCCAAAATGAACCTACATTCTATTTCTTCTCACATTTCATTTTATTTACTCAAAAGTCTTATTTCCTAGTCATTTTTCTTACGTTTTCCTTTTCTGATTCAAATATGTCCAATAAAGATCAGCATGTTTAAGATGGAAATTCAAATCTGGAATGTTTCTTTACAAAGATTAAGGGGAGAGGTTTTCTATCACTTAAAGGAAAGGTGAACCCTTCTTCAGAAGTGAACCCCAACAATAATGTGCCCATGCAGTGACTTCTCTCCATCAGGAATGGGGGAGACCAAGGCAGGACTGCAACATAACCATCCTCTACAGACCTGAGGTCCTGGGCAGTCCCAGGGTCATCTTGTACCTGCACCAGCCCACACTGAGAATGGCTCTGAATGTCCAGCAGTGTCCCCCCCACACACACACACACACAATTGCCGTGCACAGGTGTGAAGGGGACAGACTTTTCTAGAACAAAAAAACGCAGTCCAAATGCACCCAATGCTCACCAGGCTTAGTGAGAGGGACAGCTATACACACCTTCATCTCCTCAGCGTCCTGCAGCCGCGTCAGGTGTTCCTTTTCCTTATCCTGGAAACTGACTTCGTGCATTTTTTCTGTTTTGAATTTTAAATGATGATTTAAGATTTAACAAGTAGGTCTCACACCAAAAATAAAAAAATTAAAACACACACACAAGCACGAAAAATGGCAACAGAGTAAAATATCAGATTATATCACCAATTACAACCATGGCAAAAAGAAAATAACCTCTCCATAAGGGAGTCCTGGCTGGAGCCAAGGCTGACCCCTCCCACAGGGTGTCTGGATCAGAGCCCTGCAGAAAGCAGCCATCAATGGGGTGGGGGTGGGGGTGCTAACTGGAAGCAGGATGCCCCCATTGCAGCTGCCTCTAATCACCTCACACCTTGGAAGGCTTGTTCCCACCTGGGCTCTGCACACAGCCCCTGAGGTCATGTACATAAATGCTTTCTACAGATTATAAAGCACCCTGTGAGTGTTAAGTGGCGTTTGGATTCATGCCACTGGTAGAATTCCAGAAAGAGCTCATTTACCTCCCCTGGGTAAACTGTTTATTTTCTACGAATCTGGAGCAGAAAAACAACTGAAGGGTGAGAATAAGGGAAGTAGGAATATAACATAATATTCCCAAGATTAATAAGGAGGCCCACTGGGGGCGGGGCTGTTGTGTGGCCCTCCAGTCTCAGTATTCCTGGTCAATGGGGCCCTGAGGGCGTGGTGCAATGGGGAGTGGGGAGGGGGGTACTGGGGGCCCAAGGTAAAATTATTTAAGACACTGACATCTAGTGCATGATTTCTCTCTAGTTTTTTGCACTTTAGTTCAGGTCTCACTTCTATTCAATGGCATTACTGCAGAAACCATGAATAAAGAGGACAAATGTTTTCCATGTCCAGTTTTTGGTGGCCAACTCTACTTCCTACCACATTCACTACCACATAAAGAAAATGTTACCAGGTTACAGCAGAGTAGGGATGCCCTCTTTCTTTTATGAGTCTGCCTTTGCATTTGAGACAAAATACATTTACTGAGCACATAACTGCCCAACCACAACTTAAATAAAAAGGGATAAAATCATCTCCAATTCTACTACCCTGACAAAACCATTTTTGTTAAATATTAATTATTAGAAACACACACATATCCATTTGTTTTAAACAGTTATAACCACAACACAGATAATATTTTGCAATTGATTTTTTTTTTTTGGTGGAGGGGGACCGGGGATTGTACTCGGGGTCCTCAACCACTGAGCCACATCCCCTCAGTCCTATTTTGTATTTTATTTAGAGACAGGGTCTCACTGAGTTGCTTAGGGCCTCACTAAATTGCTGACACTGGCTTTGAACTCACCATCCTCCTGTCTCTGCCTGCCCCCAGCCGCTGGGATTATAGGTGTGCACCACTGTGCCCAGTGCAAGTGACCTTTACCATTGCATCATCAACACTGGCACATCTCATGGAGTTCATCTCCGGTGTGGAAACAATGTCCTTTTAGAGTTTATTTAACTGTTAAACATTTAGGTGGCTTCTTTTTCTTTTTTTTTTCCCTTTCCTTTTCTTTCTTTCTTTTCTGATCCAAAAGTCTACAATGAATATTTAAGGTTTGAGGATCAAAAGGTATGAAGAAATGTTACAACTGTGAATTCCACTAGTATGTGTAATCATAATGTACTAATAAAAAATTTAAGATTATCCAAATCACTTTCTAAAAAGACTAATAATTTTCATTGCAACCTGCAATATGTGGGTTTGGTCTCACATCATACAACGCATACATTCAGGCAGCCACCCTTGAATTTCTCCTATGTATTCATGTTTACAAAGTGCTTCCTACACCTGTCCAAGGGAAGAGCTCATTCAAGGGCGAGAGAGCACCAGGTTAGCCATGGTGCAAGTTCTTCTTTTTACATTAAGAGCAACAAATACTGTGGAAGGGTGAGATGCACAGATTCAGGCACAAGACAAAATTTTATTTTAAATCATCCCGGGGATGCAGCACAGTGGCTATCTCAGACTGACGAATAGGGCCCCTTAGTAGACAGAGGTAGCCACAATCCTTAGTTATCCTGGACAGTGGCAGTGAAGACAGAAATCAGCAGAGCCAGAGGGGACACCTGGCAAGTTGAAGGGACAGGCCTTGGTGACTGTCAGGGGCTGAGAGCAGCGGAGGCAGAGAATATTCTGGATTGGGCAACTGGGCAGAATGAGGAAGAATAGAAGACAGGCAGATTTGGAGTGGGGGTACACTTCCACAGGTTTCCCCATTTTTTCTTTTTCTTTCGTGATGCTATTGTTTTCAGTAGAACTAGAAACACTCTAATTGAGCAAAACTAAACACCATGACTCCAGCCAAGGAGAGACTGTCTGATTGAAGTCAAGCATTTGACACCTGCAAAGTCGTCAAATATTTACCTTGGGCTCGGAGCTTGGCCAGCTCTTCGCTGAGCGAGTCCTGGGACTCCTCCAGCTGCCTCCTCTTCTGTTCCATGTTCTGCATGTAGTCTGTCAGAGATTTGATCTTGGCTTCGTGCTGTAAACAAGAAAATAGATCAAAAGGAAGAGTGAGCGCCTAGCAAGCGCTGCTCCGGGCTTTGCCTGCGACCGTCCGATGAGAAGCTGCAGAGGAGTTTCTGGTGTCTCTTTTCTGAGTTCCAACACCAAATGGCACATGTTCTGCCCATTGCTGGGATTTGGAATCGAGGACCATTTCTTCCAGGTGCTTCTCTGCTTCATGCCCCACAGACACTACTCATGGCCCTCTCCCTCCTTGTCATCCACCTAACATGGAGGCCAAAGTCCACCCTGGTGTTCCTCCCCGTGGAAAAGAGGGTAGGAGGGCTGGAGGTGAGCTCAATGGTAGAGCACTCACCTGTCACCCACCAGGCCCTGGGTTTAATCTCCAGCACCACAACAAAACAAAAATGTGCTGGAGAGGAAGGAATTAGGAAAGGGGCACAGCTCTGAAAGCCTTATTCTTTGAACATGCCCTCTGGATTCCATCTTCAAACATTAGATCTTTTAAATCCTTCAAACACACTGACTCCTGCGCCAGGGACTTTGCATTTTATGGTTTCTCTATGAAGCTTCTCTCTCCCCAATACCACCCCCAACCCCCACCCAGCACAAACTGTCCTGGCTCACTCCCTTACTACTTAGACCCCAGCATCTTCTTCCAGGACTTACTGCTATATGATTTATCTTATCTATTTTTTTAACTTGCTAGCTTCATGAACGCACAAAGTATATGCTTAATAAATCAGGGAAATAAATAAGGGAAAAAAATGAATGAGTTAATGGGAGCTCATTGACTGAATAGGGATAATAACTTCTAGGTACCTGGATCTGAGGAGCTCACCTTTAGGCAGGAGGACCCTGCAGGCTAGCTCCATGACATAATTTCTCCAGAAAACATACCTCAGCTGGAGCAGTTATTTTTAAAGGAGAGATTTTGATGAAGAAGATGCATGTAAACAAGAATGGTAGCATTTCAGTTGCCAATACTCTGTCAGAGTCTTTAGAGCGCATCCAAAAAGTGTCAAGTTTCATTTCCTTTTGAACCGAATAATGACTGAACCTTCAGGGTTGTGTAATCGTAGCAGAGTACAAACGTTTCATCTAATAGAAAACTATGCATTTTGCTACTAGAAAGAACTTTCTAAACATAACCCCAAAACATCCTAGTCTTCTTGCCTTGGATCTCTTATACTAAAATCAGTGTCAGTCTGAGATCTGGACACTTATCCTCATCCATTTACACAGAGTACAGCTGACACAGTTCCAATGGTTAGATCAGTTCACAGAGGGCACAGAAGGGACTTGGATGTGGAGCTGGTACATCCAGCTGGAAAGAAAAAATGCTGGGCTGCAGACTATGGGACCTCTGCTTGTGGCCTTGCCTTGGCCCCATCTGTTAGGGGCAGGACGCCTTGAAGCACATGCTGTCGCTATCAGAAGTGATCCAGAAACTGAATTTGAGGGCCACCATTCTCAAATGTTTACCATTTTTTCTTCTCCATTTTTACAAATTATGAAAAATATCTTTTTAGAAGAGATGATAAATAATTATAAAAATTATAAATTAGAAAAATATATAGCATCCAGGAAAGGTGGCATAAATTTTGCTCAGAAACCACTCTAATTTATCAGCTATTTATTTCCCTTTCATAGTCCTAGTGTTAGCTGTAGGGGCATATATACTTTACAAAGTTGCAAAGCATAACAAAGATCTATAACTCAGCATTTTCATTTTCACTTAACTTTATATAATTATACTTTCCAAATGGCTAGGTTTTATGGATTTTCATAATAGGAGCTGCATAATATTCTTCCATGTAACTTTGTTATTAGTCTACCAACAGATAGTTGGGTGATTTATTTGATTTTAATGTAAAATAATGCTATATTAAACAGCTTGTGCATAGCTTTTAATATTTTTAATCAGGAAGTACTAATATCATACGAAATGAAAAATCTTCATTTTCATTATCAATGAAAATTAGTAGAAGTAAAATTATTGGACCAAAATATTCTTACATTTTTATGGTTTTTGTATTTCTTGAGCACTTTCCAAATGCACAAACCAAATTATACTTTTATGAACAATGTATGAGCATATCAACCTCACTGTCATCTACTAGCACTGAGAAATCTTTTCTAATACAGTTTTGTCTATTATGTTAGTTATAAAATGGAACCTGGTGGAGCCATTCAGACAAAGAGTTGGAGATGTTTCCATGATTACATATTATTATGCTTAAAAGCACACCAGAATGAAGCATGCTTCTGTCTGTCTCTTAATACTATTGGAGGCACCAATCTTTGTTGGTATGACTGGCCATTTTCGTGCCTAGCATAAGGCCATGAGCCACACACAACTGGACCACTCAGAGGAACCTCAACCCCCAAAGACAAGCCCAGATATCAGTGGCAGCCCAAGAAACTAGGTTACTGTTTTCTAAAACTATCTTACTAAAATGCCTTTCCAATAAGACAAAAAGTAGCCTTGCTCATTGAACAAATGAAAAGTCCTGAGACGTGGGCTTTGGGTTCAAAAACACTTTGGTTAGAGTCCCCAGCTCCACCACCATTTACTGGCTATTTGTGTTTGAAAATACATTCAATCTCAATCTCAGTTTTCTTATCTGAAAAAGAGAAACAATAATAAATCCTGCCTACCAGGGAATTTTTGAAGATCAAGTGAGGAAGATCATGTGAAGTGCTTAGCACAGGGTACAGCACACAGTAAACACTCGATGAAGTGCTACATGATACTATATTAATATTAACAATAACAGCAGCAGTAGTTTCTGTTTTTTAAGATGGGAATCTTAAATCATATATGTTATAGAGACTAAAGGATTCAGGAATTTTGCATTGATTGATAGGAGTTTTAGAGATTCCACCCAATCTTGTCCAAACATTATATATGCCTACTTATCTAGCCATCTATAGATAGATGGAGATATAGACATACATCCTTTAAAAAGAGGGCAGTCTCAAGGGGATTCATGTGATTCACACAATGAAATCTAGTTTTAAGAATAAACCCAAACTGCTTTCAGGGCCAGCTCCTATAGTCCCTGCTACTGCAATTTGTTGTCCTTTTCTTCTTTTCAGATGTTGCAACCTCTTGTTCCTAAAACCCGAACAACTGGTATGGTGGCCATGTCACCGTTTTGTAAGTAAAAATATATGTCAAGGGTCACTGAATCTCTTAACTAACTGTAAGCTGCTGGTATTATTCTGCATTTTTAAAAAGAAATAAAGTTTGCTAATCATTTCTGGCAAGGAGGAGGAGTGGGGGAAGGGGCAGGGGAAGGTCAGGGAGGGGTGAGGAGGGACTGGGGTCCTGGGCTGTCATTGCCTGGGGAGGTCATGGTTATGTAAAGCAAAGTGCATAAACAGTCACCATTATGTCCCATCAGCACCAGTAAGGGCACGGAGGGGAGCAGATCTCAAGAGGACCAGGTGTGAAATAAGGAGGAAAGGGTGGCCTACCTGGGAGATAAGCAGCTGGCAGGCTGCCAGCTCCCGCTCACTGGCGCTCATCTTCCTATTGGAATCCATCTGGGCACTCTCAAGCTGTTTGCTGCGGTTCACCAGGGACTTGACCTCTGACTTCATCTTGCTGATGTATAGGCGGGCCATGGTGAACTCCTCTTCAATGACTCCATTCACATCTGCCAGCTGAGCACAGCAGGGAACACACTCAAATATCACTGCCGTTTCCAGAGGCTCACGGAACCCCCTGAATCCTGACCACAGATGCTCAAGATGTCCATAGATTTCTGGCTAAGCATCTTTAATCATGGAGCAAGCTGAAAATGTTCTCTGGAAAGTACTACGCGTTCAACCCCAAGTTCTCTGAGACCTCGGGTGAAACATCCAATTGAAAACCTCTGCTGAATATAATCCTCAATTAACCAGGTTTTTCATTACGACTGATCTTTAAGATAAAAGAGATGACATCAGGAGAAAAGGCACTGAAGGTTTCAGAAAGGAGATAACTTCAGAACTGTGCTGTGTTCTGCTTAATGCCCTACACCTTGTCTCTCTATAATAACAGTAGGGCCCAATGTTCCTACAGATGACCTTTAATGTCAATAAAAACACAAATCAAAATTTTGATCATGTTCTCCATAGTTTGCCTGTTCAGTTAGAGAAGTAGTCTAATGCCTTCAATGTTTCTATAAGCAACGACAGAAAAGGACTTCCTAGAAAGTCCTTGACAATGTGAATTCATTTTAAAGTCTCCTCTTGAAGTTTTCGTGCATGACTTTTCATGGCTACCAATCAACTTCTTTTCATGCCAAGCAGATAGTAATCTGAGAACAACAGTTGAAATTTACCATTAGAACAGAAGATTCTGACAATCAGCATTCCCCCGTGATGAATATTTTCTAAGTTTCAAATTTCTATTGGAAACAAAAGTTATAGCAAGATATTTGAGATAGACATGCAAGATATTTGCATCTGCTAAGATGCAAACAGGTCTGGAAGGGCAATTGGCCAAATGAACAAGAACTGTTTGTACTTTGTTTAACCACCAGAGGGAAGCCTCGCACCTTAGGAAAAGACAATGCCATCCAGAATCCAGCAGGTAAACATTGGCTGCAACTGGGTTCAGGACTGACTCAGGTATGTTTTTTGTTGTTGTTGTTTGTTTTTTGTTTATTATTGTTGTTGTTGTTTGTTTGCTTGCTTTTTTTTTTATATTCCACAGCACACTCTCACCACCCACTTGTCATTAATTCAGTACATATTTACTTTTTATGTAAACGTTTGCGAGATGGGAAAATGAAATTGGTTATCAGCTCTGAAAATTAGTAGCTAATATGAAATATAATAATCAGTTCTGAGTGCCTGTACCTTGGTGTCAGCCTTCTCATAAGAATTCAACAACAGACCAGGTGCACTGGCAAAAGCCACTAATCCCAGCTACTCAAGAGGCTAAGGAGGGAGGATGGCAAGTTTGAGGCCAACCTGGGCAAATCAGAAAGACCTTGTCTCAGAAAAGACTGGGGACATAGCTCAGTGGTAAAGTGCCTCTGGATTCAATCCCCAGTACCAAAAAAACAAAAAATCAATAACAATACAGTACTTAATAATGACACCGCCAACATCAATCAACACAAGGCAGAATCTACGTTAACAGGATTAAAATCTACAAGTACCAGTTGTAACTCTATCTTCATGGAAGTTCTTGCTCAGCTAGTTGTACTTCTAACTGCCAAAGATTTGCATACCAACACCACCCCTCATTACATTCCTTTATAATCCAAGAGCCTGGAGATGTTAGGTGAGAAAAGCCTACAGTATTTAAGTTCAATTTTATTTTTCTGCCTATGTCCCAGCATGGAACAAGAATGCAGAACATCTTCCAAAGCCCAGCCAGGTGTACCTATGCATCGCCCGGCTCTGTAGACGGGCACAGAACACCGTGTCTTCCAGGTGGGACTCAGACCCTACACTAGCTTCTGACAGGAGATGATGCTGAGCCAGCAGCCTGGGAATCCTGGGAAAAGAACAAACCCCTCTTATCCCCTGGGTCTGTCAAAATAGGACTCTTGGTCTTCTGTGCCCAGGTGTTACCGTGTAGCATGAGGTGCCCCTTTAAAGCTCATGTGTGAGATAAGGCAGGAATAATCGGAAATGACATTTTATTAGATGATGATAGCTGTGAATAGTCCACTTGGTGGATTAATCATTTGAAAGGACTAGCGCACTGGAAGAAGTAGGTTCCTGGGGACATGCCTTTGGGGTTTATATTTTGTCCTTGGCACCTCAATCTCTCTGTTTCCTGGCAGCCATGAGCTCAGCCTCTTTCCTCCACTGCAACTTCTGCCATGAACCTAGGAAACCGAAATAAAGCTCAAAGTAAACTTTTCCTTGTATAAGTTGTTGTTGTCCAGTCTTTTGGTTACAGAGAGAAAAAGTTAACTAACATATCAGGTAAGCTGGGGAAGAGTAAATATATACACATGATAGGCTTGCTGCCAACTGACAGCTGAACATTTCTTTCCCCAACAAGACTTTGAAGATTACTCTTGTCCGAGGAGATCTAAAAGGAGATTTTGAGTCCGTGCCTGATGTGACAAAAGAATACCCCAAACAAATGGTTTTTAACTATGAGGCTTCTTACCACTATAGAGGGCATATATTTAGAAACTTGTGTTTAAGAGTTTGCAGTAATTCCAACACACTATTATTTCAAAAAGAGTAAACCACGGTTTTCTGCTAAAATGTTATTGTTTTTAACTCTCTCAAGGACTGACAATGCCCCCAGCTGTATATACTAGACCATATGGTCCTGTACTAATGACCAATCCAGCTAGAAAGACTGCACCATAGTGAAGTTAAATGGGAAGTAGAACCTGCCCCTTCTACCTGCCTAGAAATGAGTCCACCCCACAACCACCCTAAGTCTCTCAAGCATGGAATGACCATGGAAGGGGAGAAAGTATTGCCATTTCTAGACCAAGTGAAAGTGAAGTGAAGTGATTATTCACATTCTCAGAACCAGACTAAAAGAAATCAGTGTGGGAAAAAGAAATTAGGCGGTCAACCCAGTACAGTTCATTTGCTGTACCTCCACTTTCTTCCTGTTTTAGTCAGCTTTTGTGTCACTGTGACCAAAATACACAACAAGAAAAACTTAGAGGAAGAAAAGTTTATTTCAGAGATCTCAGTCCATTGTTCTGGGCCCAAGGTGAGGCAGCAGGTCAGGGCAAAAGGACTCAGCAGAGGAAAGCTGCTTAGTTCATAAAAGGGTCAGGAAGCAGAAAGAAGGTGGGGAAGAGGCCACAGGGAATCGGCCTGCTTCCAGGGTACACCCCTAGAACCCACCTCTAGCCATACCCCACGTGCCTAGAGTTTCCATCCAGTCGGTCCATTCAAACTAGGATGGACTGATTAGGTTACAGTTCTCATCATCCAATCATTGTACAAACTCTGAAAGTTTCTACATTAACAGGACTTTTTGAAGAACACATCCCATCCAAAGTATAACACTTCCTTTTAAAATTTTTAATTGAAACATAATAATTGTACACATCATTTTATCTTTCTATTCAGTTTCTGTCTAGACTCCTACACATCTTTGGTTTAAAAAAAATGCCCGGCAACATAGATAGTGGGTGCTAACACACCTGGATGATTAACACTGGCTCATCTTTTCATTTACTAGGCTCATCCTGTTACACTGACAAAATATATTGCCTGGACTCTGAAAATGTTTCAAGACACCACTGACATAGGGAAATATGGTAGTGTTTTTATTTTTGTTTGTTTTGTTTTGTTTTGGGTTCCCTGGATGTTCAGGTCTGTCACATTCTGCAATGAGGGCCGAGGGAGATTCCCACACCATCTGTTCTCCTACCATACAGCCCTACCAGGAAAGACCTCCTGAGTCTTTTGAGTCTATGATGGGTGCCACAGCAGCTATCTTGCTACCATGATGCAATGAATCGTGAGAACTGAGAAGGGTCTTAGAAAGAAAATAAAAGATCACTGACACAGACATTCTTGATCAGCCTATTTTCCTACGTCAAAATAACTACCATATCAGTTGAAAGTCATAATCAATAAGAAAAATACCTGAACCTATAATGATAAACCTAACCAGTATGTGCAGAAGTCATGTAACGTCTGAGCTCACAATCTATGAGGTATCTGGACTCATCTGACCATTTTACAAATTAGGAACAAGAGGCCAGAGAAGCACAGCAACCTGCCCAAAGTCATGCAGCCTCTGTCAGCGCTCATTGCCCCAATGATTAAACTATAATTATAAGGAAAAACCAAAACCAGGAGGACTAAGAACATAATGGTCTGTAAGCAAGAGTTATCAATGAAATTAACTGGGGCATCCAATGTCTGGAATCCAAAAATAATCTCCAAAGCATCCAAGTGAGTATTTAAAAATAATCTCAATCATACTTCAGATTCCCAAAGGTAAGGACTTTCTTTTTAATGCCAAAGCACCCAGACACTCTTTGATTTCATTAGCATTTTCATCAGCTCTATTTTAGAACTTAGCATAAAAATACCTTCCTTTATCGTTATCAGCAGCAGGCGCCAACTTCTCATAAATCAACTCTGCCTTCATATTGTGAGGGCCATTTAATCAACCCAATGTCAGAATTTTATTGCTCAACACCAACATATGGTTCTAAAAATTAAATCCTCAAATATAAAACCACCAAACTGGAACTTAATAGGATTAACCCTATAGTACCTGGAAATTCTGTGCTAAAATTAGTTCATTCACAAGGATCCATGAAACAGTCAGTTACAACAGAGATTTACGAAACAATGACGTTGACCAGAGGTTGTGTACCCTAAGCCTAGACCTGTTCCACCATCCAAGGGCAACTTTCTGTTTCCCAAAAATAGTCTATAAATGGAAAACTAATCTTGGGAGCCTTTTCTAGTATTTAACAATTCCGTCTCACAGCCAGAGTGTTCCCCCTAGGCATTTTGACATGAAATTCAGCCTTTTAAAGATAAAATGGCTAAACTCAAAAAATTCCATTTTAGTGATTTGTGAGGAGGAATCTCAGGGGTATAACATCATTCCCCAGCTCAATAAAACCAACACATATTTATCAATGAGCACTCTGCATAGGTGCTGTATTATTTTAAATCTATGATTATCAACATGTTGTGGTATTGGCATAAAGATCAGATCAACGAAACAGAACAGACCACCATCAGCCTCACATGCTTTGGGGACCAGTAGATACATTCATTCCCTTAAGGATTGATGATGGCTTCAAGTCTGTACCCGTCAAAACTTCTCAAACTATACACTTTAAATATGTGAAGCTTACTTTATGTAATTTATACCTCAATAAAGCTGATTTTTTAAGTGTCTCTATCCTGTTTTTTCCAGTTAATGATCATAATGGGCTCTCTCTTTTACTCCATTGACATCAGGAACACCAATGTACCGAACCCCAAGGGATGGGTGATGCTTGGTTTAGACCAATTGTATAATCCCATTCTCCTTGATCTCCCAGCTTCCCTGGCCTTGTGATTTGAGGTAGTCATGTGATCCAATTCTGACCAATGAGGTATAAGGGAAAGTGTGCAGGGGGCTTCTGGGATTATTTCTCTCCTGGGTGAAAGTCATCAGGCTTTTCAGCCCACCCTGTTGGGGATGTGGTTGACTGAGGACGTAATGATGGGTGCCATAGCAGCTATCTTGCTACTATGATGCAATATCCTAAGGGTATGAAAAGGGAACAAACAAACTGAAAGCAGAAAGGAAATAGAAAGACTGAGTTCTTGACATTATCAAGCCACTTCACTGAACCAAAATATGCTTCTCAAATCTTAATCAGCAAAAGAATCTCATTAAATTCTGATTCTGTAGTTCTGAAGTGGGGCCAGATCACACTGAATAATAAGATTCCTGACTTCTCATAGTGTGGATAAATAAATGCAGTTTTATTTCTTAAACCATGGTTAGAATCCTATTACTTTCCCTGAAACATTGCCTAATTCATACTGATTGGATGGAGAATTTTCACTGCAGTTAATTCTTATGGAAAAGGAGAAATACTATACTGAGATTAAAACTGCGGCTTAAGCTATTTGATTCCAAACTTCTGTGATATTGGCAAATAAGTCTAAGGAATAAACCAATTTGCATAAGGCCAACTACCATTTGAAGACCTTCCCTAGATTTGAAAAGTTATTTTTATCCTCCTCACAGCAACACTCACTCATTCAAATATTTCTCAGCACCTTGTGGATGCTAAGCATTGGATGCTTAAAATAATTATATGCAGAGGCTGTTAACTCACAACCACACTATGAAAAAGGGGTAGAGAATAAAAAGAGGGCTGACTTACAGTCTTCACGTCATTGGTGCCAATGATTCCACCTATCTCCCCCAGATCCTTCAGCAGCAGATTCAGGATCTCAGTAGCCCTCTTTTTCTGGTGGTTGCTAAGCTCTTGTAGCTGGCTCAGCTCTCTCTGTGTGGTTGTCAATGTAGTCTGAAAAAACAAAATCCGACCACAAGTTAAAAGAGTTGCCCATCAATTTCACGCACGCAACCTTGTAAATAATAATAGCTTCATGTAAGATGGAGCTCTTTTATCATTTCCTGTGATTTCAACATAGAGTCTTTTTGAGGCAAACTGTAACACAACACTGAATTCTTTGATAAAAAGAATTTTATATCAATAAGTTATATCACGTGGCCTGATCATGTGTCTATATGTCAGACAACAATTCCCAGGTCAGTGAAATCAGTTATTGAAAAATAAATAAAGCTAAAACTGGAACCCTTGGGTTTATAACATTGAATCACTCTTCCTACCACCAGATGTTTTTTTTCAGGGTCCAAACAACCTACAAGTGTCCCCACCTCCACTCCCTAAAAAAAATCTTCTCCTTGGACCACTTCCACATTCCCACCTACTTTATAATAATAGATAGGTCTGGATGAGATGGCCCAGAGGAACACTAACGAGTTTAGAAAACAACTTAGAAAAATCTCCTAATCTTCACAGTGAAGATGAATTAAACACTATTTATTTATTTTTTCAAAATTAGTTAAATTCAACAAGAGATAGATTCTTAATAAATAACAAATGTTCTATTTTCTTTCCAAACTTTAACAAACTCTTCTCTTTCCCATCCTCCATGTACATATCCTTAACTAACTGCCAACATCAATAGAATAGCCACATTTTGGTCTCTTGGTATTAACTCAGCCTACAGAGAAATAATTCCCCTACCCCTAAAGCTGTGGAGGCTAATTCAAAGACATTTATGCAATTCTCCTACAGGCAGCTATTTCACCAGAGAATTTTTTAATGATCTGACTAAAAATAGTGTTCTAATCCAGTCTAATAGTACCTTGGTTTGACAGAAAGTTAGAATTTTATTATGGAAACTGTTTCATTGTTTTGAGAAGGAAATAATGCCAACGACTAGTTAAAAGAATCCTGGAGAAAACACTAGGCAGAGAAAACCTAAAGTCTCTATTCCTAAGTGACTTCTGGATGGGTTTGCTTGGTTTGGTTTGGCATTGCTGCCAACTGCTTATTTCATCTTGTTTTTAAGATCCACAGAAGCAGGGTCCCCACGTTGGGAAGCCACTAGATTGGTGTCTCTGTGTAGCTGAATGTATGGGGCAAGTAGCATTTTCTGTCAGCTTTGCAGTCCTAGGATCAGCACTTTCCTGTGCCATCTGCTGCTCCTCCTGGCCCAGGAGGACTGGATGTTTTTCACAAAGCAGGCTGACCACAATCGCGTGATACCAGGTCATTAGTAGAGGTGCCAAGGACAGCAGCAGGTGATAGCCACTCAGCTTCACCACCCATTTTCTCAGTAAAAAAAAGGACACAGCCCACCACCAGCCACTTCATCAGCTGTTTACTGGCCCTGTTTGCCTGCACACAGCTCATGCAAAACCCACAGCATCCTTTCACTGGGAGAATCTGAGAATAAGGAAACTTGCCGACTGAAACACTGGCTAAAATTGGACAGCAAACAAACAGAAACAGCTTAGTTCCAGGCTTCTGAAGGTAACAGCTGAGAGAAATAGCTGAGGGGAGAGAAAGGATTTCATTCAGGAAGGTATAAACAGGAAGAATGCATTGCAGGTCCCCCAATTCTTGCCTGTTAATAACAATGCTGTGAGGTTTACTTATTGATCTTGAAGGATATGCACAGATCTCTGAAAAGTGCTTTACATAAACTCACTAATGCCAACAACCTACAAGGAGCATGCTGTTGCCATTTTTGTAGATAAAGGAATGAATACTCAAGAAGCTTAAATGCCTTGACTAAGGCCTATGAGTTATGAAGTCAAATTTTAATCAGGACTTGTCTGGCTCCTAAGTCTATACTCTCTTGACTATTTTCAAAAGGTGTCCCTGCTAATGCTACAAATTCCTGGGATATAAAATAGTTGGGAAAAGCAGTTCCAGGATGAGTCGAAAAGTCACTTCTATAAAATATATCAATGGTTGGAGGGACCTCGGAGAATGCATCTAACACTGAATAAGCATTTGGCCAACTGCCTTCCTCGGCACTGTCAACAAATGTCAATGTAAGTACAAGAATGGCAGCTGAGAAAGTCCCACCCCCTAGATAGAAATTCTCCAACCGTTTTCTGGGCCAGTTCATCTGTCAGCTGCTCATTGGCCCTGGTCTTGTCCTCCACTTCCTGTGACTTCTGGTCATAATTGACAGCCAGCTCCTCCAGGGCCTGGAGAACTTCTTTCACCTCATCTTTGGCTGCCTCGTTTTCGATCTGGAGTCGGGTCAGCTCCTCCTGTATCTTCTCATAGTCTCTTCTCGTGGAAGCTAAAAGCTGGGAAATGAGACCGCATGGAACTTATGAAGTTACTACTCAAATAGTTCTGATCTTTGTTTTATCCAAAATAAAGTAATATTAAAGCAAAATACAAGAGAACACGTTGGAAAAGCTCAGGATGACAGGAAACTCCACTATATGTTGCAGATGCTAAATATTTTTTAAATGTTATTTTGAAAATCTGTTCCCTTTTTCTTTGTTCATTTAAAGCTGTGTATACTTAAATCAAAGAATGAATGACACATCAAAAATCACTGCACATTGTAGTTGTCCGGATATTCCACATTAAACCAAAAATGGGGGAATCATTTCTAAGGGTTATAATAATACATATATAGCTTTTACAACATCATCATGTTTTTTATGGTAAACAGGTGGATTTCAAAGTTGACCCAAACTGTATTAAAGAGGCAGTCAGTAAGTTTTTCTTAATGTGCATCAAGAATGCACAGAAGGATATACCCTGAACATCCACACTGATTAAAAGAGAATGTCTGGGTTTGTCAGCATCTTTGCTCCTGTTGTTATTTTCTGATTTTCCTATAATGAATAGATAATGTCTTGATAGTATAGAAAAATAAAAATGTTAAGAGACTGAACTGTAGCAAAAAGGAAATTTATCCCAGGCAGCTGTCCCGATGTTGGGAATGACAAGGAATAGCCTAGGAGGTAGAACACAGGGAACACTGGGCCAGTGAAAGACCTCAGCTAGAAAGATAGAAATCAATTACCTGTAGTTCATTTGATTACAAAGGCATAGACTGTCTCCCTGAGGGAAATGTTTGGGCAGAAGGCATAAATCATTGCACTGGAGAGATGAAAAGAAACAAAGAGGAAGAGGAAGGAAATGGTTACAGAGATGATGATGTCTGTGGAGGGCTGGGACAGCCACCTGCTGTCACTGCATCGTGGGTCCCATCTGCAGCCTTCTATCAATGAAGCAGAAAGCACCTTAAGGCACCAAAGACAAAAAGTACTCAGGCAATCCTCAGCAAGGGAATTACTAATGGTCTGTGTCTGATAGAATGGCTGGCTGTCCTTTGCTTGGGTTCCTGTTTGTAAAATACTTGGCAAACACAATGCAAAAAGGCATTTACTGCAGAATTGAATGCTATCAGGAAGAGACTGAAAACAATTTGCCTCTTTTTATGTGTATGAAATATATGCTAACACAGCACTGGGGCTCCTTTTCTCTTTGCTTTCCCTTCCTCTACCTTCCACTTCTGATTTTGTTTTTGCTTTTGATTCCCTACAGGACAGCAGGAAAACAGGGTCTACACCTAAGACCCAAGCCAGCTGATATGCAGATTCAAAATAGCCTAAAATAGCGGGACCCCTGAGTGCTGGGTCCAAGCAAAGTAGAATCACCCTTGCCTAACTACCAAGAGAGAGATCTCTGCTTTTCCAGGACCGATGGTAACAAGCAGCTACTTATTCTCAAAACCCCAGAGCTCTACAAAGTCAGACATTTATTTTCTAAATTTAGCCCAAATCAGCTTTTAACAGGCATCGAAAGGAAATCTACCAAGAAATTTCCACATGATTCAGTGATTTAAAAATAAAAATTCTTTCCCAATTAAATTTCTGGAACAAACATCAACAACAAAGAATAATAAAAGAACTCTATATAAAAGAATTTATTGTAGTCTTTACCTCATCCTGATCCAACATCTGTTGCTTTAGCTTTTCAGCCAGCTGGCTCTGCTGGTTAATTTCATCATCCTGAAACAAAACATTATGGTTATTTTTTGTTTTTGGTTAGTTATGTCATTTTTTTTATATCCTGGTTTCCCGATGACAGTCGGACACCTGGATGTCAACAGGGGCTTGCTAATAAGATGCAGAAAATGGTGCTGGGACCTTGGGGAATTAGAATACTTCTTCCACCTTTCCCTTTCTCCTTTTCAGGTGAAATATCTGAATAGTCTGAGAAGTACGAGATCCTATGCATTCAACCCAATCCCTGCTCTCCCAGAAGTCAGAGAAACTAGGGCTTGGGAACTAAAAGGAACTTTGGAGAAATCCTTCCTGGCACAAAGATGTTAACAGCGAATTCCTAATTCAAACAATAAGGAAGTGAATCTCCAACCATCGGCACCATAATATATCAATGTCCCAAATCCGGTCAAACACATCAGTGACCAGGAAAGCCACCATGCAACAGGGAGGAAAGACCAGCATTTTCACATTTTTTCACATAGAGGCTTTTACTTAAAACTTTAAAAACATTTACTAGCAAGTTCATCTTGGGCACTAGCAGACCTCCCTGCTTGATTGGAACTTGTTTTTCTTATCAGTTTTAAAAAACCCTGAAGGCAGCTGGGGATCCAAAGGCATTGATGCTTGCTTTCCCAGGCTGTCACTGGTGAGAAAGGCATCTGGCTCTTCTAACTTGCATTTCCTGCCACTAGGTGTTGCTGCCACAAAGGCAAGGACACCCACTGCCACCCCTCAATGCTGCGCAAACACCTCTGCTGTCCCTAGACGAGGTCCACCCCCAGTACAGGCGAAGCAGCCAGCGATGACGCCTGACTGCAAAAGAAACTGTCTTCACGGGCTATTTTCATGATTCAAAGGAAATTTTAAGCACAGCCTGTGAAAAATGACAACCTGGCTCCATATTTGCCTCTCTCTTAGGAATAGGAGAAAAATCCTATTTGATAACACTTCTTTGGTCTATCCCCAGAGTCAAATCCAGTTCAGTATTATTAGATTTCTCTTGGTACCAGGTCCCACCTCTATGTGCTTTCACCAAAAGCCCATTAAAAAACAAAACAAAATTTTAAAAACACCCTGTACTATGCTTTCTGCCTTTTCAGAGATGAGGCAAAGAGGGGTGAACTGGAGTGCCTGGGTCCTAGAACCTCAGTTTCCATGGAAATTCCCAACCTGTTTGGTGGTGTCAATGCATCTGTGTAAATCAGGTGAACTCACTGTCACAAACTAATGCTTTCCAAAGAGCAAGAACATTTCAAAATCAACAGCATAGACTCTGCATCTCCTTTTTCTTTGGTTTTCATCTTTTGGTTTTTCCTCCACTACTCAAAAAGACTCTGTTTCCACCAAACTTTCTACACCCATGTTTCACAATGGTTCTGCAAAATCCTGATGACCTTTCTCCCCAAACCAGATCATTGGCAGGAGAATTAGGGAAATTATACCAGGGTGAAATGGCCTCAAAATGTACTTCTCCAATTAGCAGACTATTTTGTAGGACATATTTTCTGTTCTACCTTATAAACTTAGCTTGTCAGTTACCAGGAGCAATTGTATCTGTGCTCCTCCGCACATAAATATTAAACAACTTAACATAAAAGACCCCAGGAGTTTAACATCAGGGAGCTGCCATCTCTCCCCCAGGACAAATAAACAACACTCCAAGTGATAGGAACAACAAAAGGAGCAAATCAGGGAGTGGACTCTTTGTTCTTAGACTGTGCTCATCTCAAAGATGAGATGTGCTCATCTCAGATGCAAACTTCCTTCCTCACAGGTGACAAGCTGGGACACTGAGACTTTTAAGGTACAAAGAAAAACCTAGGGCCTCTAGGCCCTACCTGGAAGGATGAAGAGCAAGGATTATTATAAAGGACATGCATCATTTGCACTAGACATTTCCCAAACTACATTTACACCTTACTAAGGCAATTTTCTAAGAAATTGGTGTAGTCAATTGTGATTATTTTTTAAATGACTCAAAACTTTCAGAATAAGGTTTGCTGTGCATTTGCTCTATGGTTAAGCATATCTCTCAGGACGGTAAGCTCACTCAGATCTAGTCCACAGAAAGCAGATTTCAAAGCACTTTTCAGATACTGAATTTTCTTATATATGAAATGACACTTAGAGCTCCACAAATAGGGAACTGGTTATTAAAAGGTCGATCATGGTTATTAAAAGGTCACTGGTCACCCTTAATTATAAGATATTTTCCCTGCAATGGTAATTAGTGTAATAAGTAATCAAATTACGCTTCTGCTCACTTATTTCACCTCAGCACAGTAGGATTGGAGAGGTGACTAGGAACAAAGAGGATGCCAACTCCAATTTGTTCCGTTGTAACTGCTCTCGATACCCCTAGGCATCACCACCGCTTCAATACCACAGATGATGTGGCTTCTCCCTCAAGCAAACAAAACCCAGAAGACCAAAATAGAAGGAGCTAATATTTACCGAGCGCCTGCTGCATGCCAGAGACTTGAAATCCCCACTGCTAGCTTTGGAAGCAAGAGCTAGGGACCCCATGTTACAGATGAGAAAAGCACCCTTAGGAGGGCTTTGTCCTAGGCCTGATGGGTCGCAGGCCAGATGCCACAGTGTGTGCTTTTCTACCACCCAGCACTACATTGGGGATACCTGTCTTTAAGTCCCTAGAGACACAGCACAGGGGGACAGAGAGCAGCAAAGAGGAAACTAGGTAGTCTTCCTCCCACTGTAGCCTAGACAGATTCACTGGGGTTGACCAGTTTCTCATTTAAAGGGCTCAGGCCAAAACGAGATGAGAACTGGATTAGGAATCAAAAGATGCATAACCTTGTTCCAGTTCCACCACCTGTAGGTGATGTGAACTTGGATAAATCATATAACTACCCTAGGTTAATGTCTCACCTAGACCCAGAAAGTTTGAGTTCTACTATTTAATGTTCATAAAGACGCCATGCCCCAACTCATGTATTCTTAAGGTATTTAACCACCTTCATCATTGGAAGCTTAGAAATATCTTCTAGAACCTTTGAGAGGTGACGTAAGAACAGCAGTTGATAAGCCATGATCAGGAGTCCTGGCCCAGAGTTACTAGGGCAGACCACTAGCCTTGGTCCCTCTAAGGCTGAGGCTTTGGGGCTCGGTTTGCTCCCACATCTATCAGCACCATTCTACAGTGGACCACAGATGCTATCCTCACATTGTGTGCTTTGCCAGGCTATCAAGGCATGCACTGTAGGCAAATGACATATTAGAAAATGCCCTATGAAAACCAGATATCCATATATAGAAGAATTAAACTAGATCCCCACCACTCACCCTAGGCAAAAGTTAACTCAAAAATAGATTAAAGATCCAGGAATTAAAACAGAAATTTTGCAAATGTTAGAATAAAACACAGGTCAATGTTCCAACATGTTGGCACCAACAACTTTCTCAATAAGACTCCTAAAGCTCAGAAAACAACACCACGTATTAGTAAACAGAAAGGCATCAAATTATAAAGCTTCTGCACTACAAAGGAAACAATTAAAAGCATGAGAGAGAGTCTACAAAATGGGAGAAATCCACAGGAGGATTAATATCCAAAATACAAAGACTCAAAAAACTTAACATCAAAATACAAATAACCCAATCTATAAATGGACAAGTGAACTAAACAGACATTTCTCAAGAAAGTAAAAATGACCAACACATATATGAAAACCCATGTTCAACATCTTTAGCCATCAGGGAAGTGCATATCAAAACTACACTAGGATTTCATCTCACTCCAGTTAGAATGGAAATCATCAAGAATATAAGTAATAAAAAATGTTGGCAAACACATGGGGGGAAAGGGACCCTTACACTGTTGTTGGAATTGTAAATTAATACAACCACTATGGAAATCAGTATGGAGGTTCCTCAAAAGACTGGAAATGAAACCACCTTATGGATGGATGTCCCAGCTTTACTACCCCTTTGGTATTTATCCAAAATAATTAAAGTCAGCTTATTATAGCAATACATGCATACCCATTCACAATAGCCAAGTTATAAAACCAGCCTAGGTGTCTGTAAGCAGATGAATGGATAAAAGGAAATGTGGCATATACACAATGGAGATTTTTCAGCCATTAAAAAAAAATTGTCATTTTCAGAAAAATAGATGAAACCGCAGAACAACATGTTAAGCAAAATTAGCCAGACTCAGAAAGTCAAGGGTTGCATGCTTTCTCTCAAATATGGAAGCTGGAGGGCATAAAAGGGAATCTCATAAAACTAGAAGGGAAACCAGTAGGACAGACAGAGGTAAAGACCAGAGGAGAGGAGGGAAGGGAAAAGGCCGATACCCAGCAATGACACTGACTAAATTATGCCATAAGCAAGAATTAATATGTCACAGTGAATCTCACTAATATACATAAATATTATGTACCAACAAAAATGTAAAAAGGAAAAATGAAAATGCCGTAGGCCAGCCATAAGGAGAGAGAGAGCCTCGAGCCAGTTCTCTGGTCACTAAGTGACTGTCTCAGACATGGCATTTTCTCATCTCTGGGCTCAGTTCCCATGGCTACATGACAGATACGCTAATCAATAAAAGCTCTACAGCCACCAAGGCACACTACGCCAATTCCAGTCGTGGCTGGCATCTATTCTCAGAAGCCTGGAAAGTGGAGTCAGGTCCTCATCTCATCTAAGATGTTCTGTGGGTTCCTAAAACTACCCCTTGAGCCCATTAATCATAAAACAGGAAAAAATATGCACATAGTCTAACTTTCTTGGCTATTTAAACAGCAGAAATTCTTAGGAGAAATCAAGAAATTGCATAAACTTTTAACTTACTAGTTATCTCCATTTTTGTCTTTCAGGTTTTACTTAAACTGGGTAGAAAAGGAAGATGACTGTATGTCCAAACTGTGAAGGGTGAGTGACCTCGCGCTCAAGGGAGTGAAGATTTTATTAAGACTGTTCTGGAAGGGGAAGGGGAAGCACCTCTATGGTGCAATGGATATAGCACACTGGACTTCTAGCCAAACCTGCAGTGGCCATTCAAAAGCAAAGGGGTGACCCTAGTTTAATGCTGTGGTTATAATGCAAATTCCCAGAA
Source organism: Spermophilus citellus (assembly GCF_964194105.1). Taxonomy (NCBI): domain Eukaryota; kingdom Metazoa; phylum Chordata; class Mammalia; order Rodentia; family Sciuridae; genus Spermophilus; species Spermophilus citellus. Next base: position 54,243,406 of record NC_138192.1, on the reverse strand, counting down.
TCACAAACAAGCAGAACTAGCTTCCTTTGGGCAACCAGTCACATTCAGCTTGTAAAGGTGATGGCAGGCTCTGAGCTTTACCCCAAAGAGAGAGACCTGCAAGATTAATGGTGACTTTAACATAACAAAGCTGTTTCTTCCAAGCCAGAGGTGTCCCCAAGCACTCTGAGCTGAACCACAGCAGAAAAGATTAAATCAGACTAAAAATATCAGCAACCTTGATGAAAAGAACTGAAAGGATTTAGAATATTCCAAGGGCAATAAGCCAAGATCACATGAAATGCCAATATCATTTCCTATGCCTCTGGGATTTCTAACTCGGCCTTTATTGGGAATGAATGATACATGTTCTTCAAGGTGTCTTTTCCTCTATTCCAACTTATGCATTTACATGACTATTTGAGTCCCAAAAGTCTGTCATAAAATTAAACATCCCCAATGAGCATGTACAAACTACTTCAATAAACTGCTTCTGAAAACAGCTTCACAGATGAAGTAAACCATCAGTCTGCACTTAGCTTCCCACTCCAGGGCCTTAGAGGTACAATTAAATTCACTGTTGAGCCGCCATCCTTGATCCTAGTTGGGGGGCAACTGTTGAGGGATGGGCCAAGAGAGGAAAGAAAGGTACACACAAGCAAAGGCCACACACACTCACCCACCCCTTCTTCCACACAGTGGTCAGCCAAGTCCAATCTCTGGAGGCAAAGACTAAATAGGACCTGCTTGTGTCGAAGCCAACATCCTGCTCTTTCAATTAAACTCCCATTTCACAAGAACCAAGCTCCCTGAGCCTGTAGGATCCAGAACTAAGAATTATTAGGAAGATAAACATCAAGATTGTTCTGTAACCCTACACATTTCCATAGGATTTGACGCTGTCTGGGATCTTTACTCTCCGCACCCATGCACTGTAAACCTCTGGCTACAGACCTTATCATCCAGTTGTCTGTAGAGACTGGAGATCTCCTCTTCATACTTCTCCTTCTCCTCTGTAGAGATGCCAGCAACAACAGGAGTGATGTTGTCTATGATGGGCGTGTTATCACAGGGCTCCAAGTTCTTCTGGTCCTTGGCACTGATCTGCTCATCCTCAGGCACAGCTTCTCCTGCAAAACACAGCCAAGGGGCGTTGGACGTGAAAGAAACTGAGCCTTCAACTCTCCAGGAAGAGTTCTAGAAATAGTCATTCCTGGTGAAAAATACACAGAGGAAGAGCTCTAGTATAAAGTTAGTCTGTGCTCTTTCTTTGATAAGAAAGGTCAGAGTTAATTGACCAAAATTAGTCTGAGGAAGAAGACTACCCCTCCCCCTTGATGCATTGCCTACTGGTTCCACAGACCACACAAGCTCTTAACTAATCCAATTTGCAGCAATGCCTCAAATTTTTTGCACATACTTTGCTTTTGTTGAGAAATATGCTGAGGCTTTACTTAGAATCACATTCTCTCTAGTGACGGATTCAAAGAGAAACAGGCCTCTGAGGCATGCTAATTACCAATTAATTATATTACTGTTCCATTAGTAGAAACAGCCAAATCAAGGAGCACAACACCATTGTTTAAATAGAACACTGTAGGCCCTAAATCCTCCCAATCTGAGAATCTCTGAGCCTACCAGAAGAAGTGGGGGCTTCGACTAGCACTGTGGGAACACACTTTCCACCGCTCCACTCTCCCCTAGGAAGTCAGAATTAATTGGCTCTGCTAGAGAGTTCAAGCAGAATAGTTTCCTGTGATGTCAGGTAGTCCAGGGAAAGAAAACAGCAGCCAATCCAGAATATGGTACAAAGAACCTTCCCACCACTTCTCAGTCTGCACAGGAGTATTTATTAGGGCCTTCAGAAGAAGCACTGCCAAATTTGACAATGCAAATTGAGGAAAAGGTACAATTCTTAAGCTGGTCAATGGCTATTACCAACAAGAAAATCACCTTGCAAAGACAGAGTGCATGGAGACAGATTCAGTGAAAACCACAGAGCTCAACTGTGTCTCTCAAGTATCTACTTGGAAAGCAAACCCAAAGCAAACACTTCTCCATCACAATGTTTACCACCAACTTCACACTCATTTCACTACAGCCAGTGAGTGTCTGTGATGTTCCATGCCTCACTCAGGTTCTCAGCCCATAAAATCCATCTTGTGAAAGTTCCCCAGGAAAACTCCCCTGAACCAGAGAGAATTAAAAACAAAAAAGTAGAACAGATCCTAATCTGTGCCTTCAGTAATGCTATGTATATGCCTCAAGGAACCCACTTTACACTTTACTTCAACATAAACAAAACACTGTGTGATGGCTTAGTTTTGCTGCTTTCCATTCCATTACTTCACTTGATAATGACAAAATAGTATCTATGTAGGTCCCAATGTCTGGTAAAATTAACCCCATGGTTTCACTTTTGTATCACAGATCCATCTGAAGCAGCAATTTGAAGGAAAAACTATTGCTTTGCTGAATACGAACCTGAGTCAACTCTTTTTCCCTTTTGAACTAGACTGCACCATACCTGAGAGTTTTTCTAAAATTATTGACCTGAAACAAAACCAGAATATAAGAGTAGCCTTTGAACTGAACCTGAACCAAATCAATATTTCATTCAGTTCCAATTCCTGACTTAAAACATCCATCAACAACCTTAGTGTGCAGACTGGATTTCATCCAATTAAACATCTGTATTCTCCTCAGTAGGCTAAATCCATGGGCCATAAAAAGCAGTAAGGTAGATGGATGGATGGACGGATTAAAGGACATTTTCTAGCCACACAAATAATTCAGGACACATTCTCAACATAAACAACTCAAGCAACACAGAACATACATTAAAACTTTAAAGTCCCCTTTCCCCTCCATTCTAACTTGGATCCTTCTCCCACTAACACTTTGGCAAATGTTCTTCCTCTACTTAGTTCCTGACTGAACCTCTAACTTTTCAGGTAGAGCTGCTAAATTTGGGGACAGGGAAATCCACTGCACTATGAATTTGATCTTCCCACGTAAGCATGATGAAGGTGAAAATCTTAACTGTACTGGACCAGAAGCCAGCCAGACCATAAACATATTATCCAGGGGCCAAGTCACCCCAAGAAAGAGATAACAAAAGCATCTGGAAAAGACATATTCCCATATTCTCTGTGTTCTTTGGTTCCAAACGGCTGAAGATGCTTTGATATCATGAGGCTGAGGTGAACTAAGGAGCTGCCAGTGTGTTTTTTGACTCATCTGGGCAGACAGGGGTCAGGGATGAACTCTGTGACCTTAGCAGCATGTGACCTGTTCTGGCCAAAAGTCATAGGTCTAACTCTCCCTAAAACTGCACTCTTCTTCCATTGAGGAATTAGATTACTGAGGTCCAACAAGCTAACCAATGCAGCTACAAGACTCTGGAAGTGATCAATGAACACTCACAAATACCTCCAGTTCTTTGGCAGCTGCTAAAGCTACAGGTCTAATGACTCACAAGCCAAACTTCTGCTCAACCTCTTGATTGCTTTTTGCATAGGAGACGTAATAATAATGCCTTCATCACAGTTGTTCTAAAGATAGATGAAGACAGTATATATAAAAAGCAGAAAAGGTGTTATTGTTTAAAGTCCATCTCAGACCTCCTCTTCTTCCTGACAAATGTGCAAAATTTTAGGCTTGGCAGATAAATTATTATTTTTACTTATTCTGAGATTAATGTTTCTAGTGTTTTCACAATACCTTTGTGGTCAAAGCTCGGTTCCAAAAAGGGGGAAAAAAAGCACACAATATAGTTATGCAAGTCTCTTTCAGGTTTATTTTTATTGTTATTAAAACAATATTTGAAGTCCATAGCAGACTTTCTGGTTTCTCTTGAACAGTTCTCTGAATCAAAGCACCAACATGTCTCCCACAAAGCTACATCTAAACAGCAAGCTCTTGCCAGTCTGTATTCTAAAGGTCAGGCAGTCAGGATTATTTTTTTGCAGCAGCCGTTCAGACTGCGAAGAACAAAGCAGCAACACGCACAAACAAAAGCAGCACAGCTCCTGCCCAAAGAGGAACCAAGAGCTGGTTTCCCCAATACCACTGCCCTTCAAAGGACTGAGAAAATGACTTCCAGAAGCACCCCTGATAACTGCACTGTCCAGCTCACAAAGACGTCGGGGACTGTAAATTCCCAACACCGTGCAAGACCTGACACCAGGCAATCTGTCTCCATGGCAATCTCACCATGTTAATCAAGAATATTCCCTGCACTGCAGTGGACTGAGTCTCCGGAGAAGCCCCCGCTAGGTGATTACGGAATAACTGATTGTAATGAGGAAGACAGCTGCAAACAAACCCTGGAGGAATAATGCCCTGAAATCTGATAGTGGGAGAAGGACCACCAAATAAAAATTAGCACTTTTTTTTTTTATTCTCCTTCTGCATTAAAGGTTGATATCTCTTAGCCTAGACCCTCAGGCGCATGCCTGCTATCTGTAAGGAAAGAGCTTATAAATACTGTAAAGCATCTGATTTTCTACACTGAAAGGCTTGCCCCCCCACCACCAGAAACCTTCCCCTTCTTCAAATAAGCATTCTGGCATTTACTACTGTCAGATGTAATTACCTTTAAGGACTAAAAAGATTTGTGTTTACACAGGAGCACTCATTTGGAGCATACCTATAAGGCTTCCAGAGCATTCTAATTATAAAAAGAAAACCCCCAGAGAGCATAAATAATGTTTCTACAAAAAATAGAAATCCATCAATTGCAATAGACAGAAATGATAGACTAATCAAAAATTCTCATTAGGTCTATTAGTTAAAAATTCTAAAATAGGTTTTTTTGGTTGTTTTCTATTTTCTTTCCAAAAAAGAAAATCATTAGACTGCCAGGAATTCATTAAAATTTCACACATGAAATAGCAACAAGCTAGTTATCCTTTTCATAAGCTGGGTCCCTAAAACCTCAGGAGAACATAGAGAGGTAATTGCATTCTCTCAACAACTCCAGGGCAGAGATTTGCTGGTCACTCACAGCTTCCGCCAGAAACCACTGCAGATCTGGCAAACGAGGTGTTTCGTTTTAATACCAATTAAACAGGCCCAGTAGCAACCCTAACAGTAAGTAATTTCTATATCAAAGAAACTAAAAGGAAACCTTTAAGTTGCCAGATGGGTAAGAGCAGCTGGCTACAAGATGTCATTATATAAACGTGAGGTTTTTGTTTTTGTTTTTTTTTTAAAAAAAGGACTCCTTTAAGAGATTATTTTGCATACAAATAGCATCCCTCACCCTAGTTCCTAAAAATACTGTAAGTAGCTTAAGACATTCTCTAATCCCTTCCAAAGTAATTTTCTAATAAACTGATCACCTGGGACTCCCACCCTCTTTACATTCAGGGCCTCTTGAACAGGCCACAAGGTTCTCCAAGCGGTCAGTATTTTCATTACAATTTGGTTACGCTCTCAAAAAGAGAAAAGAGGGCCTGGCAAATTAGATATCTCAAACACAATGCTGATTTCTATGGATCCACTATAATCATGAATCTGAGAAGGCGGCCAGCATCTTCTACAGATTTAATGCTGAGAGAGCAAATAGCATGCCAACAACTCTGGTCCCAAAGCTCCATAAAGCCCCAAATTGGACTAGAAGTTACAGATTTATCTAGTTATTGAACCATGCCTGTTGGTATGGCAGGTTTTAAACCTAGAGAACAAATCTACTTTAGAGATGACCAGTTCTTCCACACCTTCTCAGCCTGGGAGGAAATAATTTATTTGCATGATTTCTGCAGATGGGGTAAAGCTACCTCCACTCTATTATTTAATCTTATATTAATTATTCAAGAGAAGAGGCTCGGCAGATGCACTAGATTGTCAGGTCATTTCCCTGTTCTCTTGACACCTGGATTTTCAGGTCCTTCTTTTCCTGACTTCAACTCCTACTAAAAAGTTCCTATTCCTTTACTTTCTTTTTCAAATGCAAAATTCAGAGTATCAGAGGTGAGCATGATAAAGTCTGATCTGGCGGCCAAGGGAATGATGGACCCAACCACTTCTGAACATCATGCCCCTACTCTTCAGCCCTTCCTCCCCATACTCCTGTCAAGAGTTTTCTTGATGGATGAAGGGGAGATAGATAGATGACCAGGAAGCCATAATTGAATCCAGCTATCTACATCTATCCCCATATTCAGGATTGTTCAAGTCCTTCCCACACATATGATCAACAAGGCTTTAAAAGGAGAAGTCCATTTTTTGGCAACTGTCTCGCCCCATCCATCTGTTCCTTAAGAAAGTAGGCAAGCATATTTCCTTGAGGGTCAAGTGCCAACAGAGCCTCTAGGTCTGATGAAAGACTGGCCCACAAGATGTCACTAGCAAATTACAGTGACCATGTGCTGCTTTTCAGTCATTTGACATCCATTCTCATAGCAGCACCTCAACCTCTTTCTGAGGAATTACTCCCTGGATTGCATGTAGTCTCTATCAGACAATTTATCAACGTACCCTATCCTTCTCCCCAGTCAAGCCACCACCAAGCGCAGAATTCCTCTTCTATCCAGGGTCTCTGTTCTTCCAACATTATACTACAAGCACAGGAAAAAAACAGCTGGAGAGGATTCATTCCAGGTGCGGCCTGGCCCCTATGAGATCTGCTATGTGTACCAAGCCCAGCTTCTGCCTGTGGAATCTGATTCCTCAGCTGATCTTTGGATTTTGTGACCCCCTCCTATTCTTCTAATGCAGTCTCTTTTTGCTTAAGCTGGGATAGGGTCAATTCCTATGGCTTGCAATCTAAGGACCTTAACTGGCACACTGCAGAATTAAACCAGGCCAGTGGCGTAAAAAGCCTACCTTTACAAAAATAGAGTGTGGCCTCTCCTCCTTAAGCCACCATGCACATGCCCAGAGCTATCCTGCCTTAAGAGACAATGTCAGAAATGAATTCAGGCTTGTGCAGAATATAGCCTATGAGTCATAAGTCCTGGTCTGAGAATCAAGGCTCAGCTGTGCCCTGAGGAAGAAACTGCCCTGCCTGCATTCTGAGTAGCCCAGTCAGAGCTGCTGTGACAAAGTAGGATGCAGATGCACCTGGGGCTTCTAAACACCAGAAATGATTTCTCACAATTCAAGAGCTGGATGTCTGAGAACAGAGTGCCAGCATGGTCAGGTTCTAGTGAGGACCCTCTTTCAGACTTGCAGAAGGCATCTTCTCATTGAACCATCACATAGCAGAAAACAGAGAAGCACGGTCTCTCAGGACTCTTATAAGGGCCCTACATCTTAGGAAATAGTCACTTCTCAAAGGCCTCTTTCCCCAATATTAATACCTCGGAGGTTAGGATATCAACATGTGAATGTTTGGAGGATACAATCTATCATACCCATCAAGCTACGAGGGTACAAAATTGGTACTGGTAGAGGTGGGGGTGGGTAGAGAAGCTGAGACCAGTCTCTAGGCATGTAACAGTAATATTTCACATGGGCAGTGCCTGCCCCTGCCCTGGCACAGTCCCATCACTGTCCATTGGATCAGACAAGTCTCCCTTCTTTATTTACATTCTCTGCAACTGATTCCTGCAACTGATTCCCTCCTCCCTGTATTGCTACCTCATGATCTGTGATAGCAAGTAGGAAAAGGTGTGTGTGCACGCGCACACGCACACACACACACACACACATGCACACACTCAACTGCAGTCCTTCCTGGCTCTCACAGATAGAGTGTACAGGGAAGCTTTTAAATAATGAATGCACCATGCAAGAAAGATGTCTCTTTCCCAGGGAGAGGACACACAATGGACAAGGCGCCCATTACTTGTTCAGACCCCAGTGTGGAAACATCAATACCTGGGAAACGTTAAGGGAAATTAGTGGCTGATTCCTACGGGTTTAAAACCAATGTGTGTGTCAAATTTCAAAAGAAAGTTGGCAATATCCTGCCACTCTGGCTTGAGTACTCCTCATCCCAGCTTTCTAATTTATGCACACCAGCCACACCTTCACGACTTCAGCTAGGAGGAATTAAGACTGATACATGGGGCATCAAAGGGCTTCCAGGCCCTTCTTTCTTTGGTCCTTCTTACTTTTCACACTCGTCTCACTGGCCTGGACACAAATCACTAGCTAGCTCCACGTGCAAGCAGCACCAACAATAGAAATAGCTTGAACTATTCAGATCCTCCAGTTTAGAGCTGTCTAGCCTGTCAGCACCTTAAGGGCTACTGCTTAGGAATTCAACACCCAGCCCCAGAGACATAAAGAAAGCCTGGCTTGGTTTGTGTGTGTGTGAAGTCCACTGACACATCGCATGATGTGCTGTGAGTGCTTGAGATAGCTGTGCACTCATAGTAGGCCCACAGCCAATTCCCACCAATCCCTGCTAACTTTCCACCTAAATACCTCTTGGGTCCATGCATTCCTCTCCCTTCCCCTGCCATACCTCTCAATTAATTTGCCATCATCTCACCCAGTGAGTAGCTCCTTCTCTACCCATTCTAGCTCATTCCCCTACACAACCAATGGAGCTTCAAAAACCCAGATCTTATCATATACTCTACAGCTTAATACCCTGAATGGCTTCTCACTGCTTCCAAGATCCAGGACAACTCTTTTCTGGGAACAGCACCACCTACCCCTCCAAGCTCACCTCAGACCAGTGCATCCCTTACCTCCCCACTGGTCCTTCCTCTCAAGACCCTTATAAATTTGGTTCCCTCTACCCACGCCCCACCCCCACCTAACACCTTCTGTTTCAGCCACCTAACTGCTGTTTCTCTCAGATCTATTCTCTGTACTGCTTATTCCTGGAAGCCCACATGGGCTTCTCAGCCTCCATCAGGCCCCAGTGGTAACAACTCCTGGCTAAATGCAGTTTCCCTTCTTGAAATGCACCATAGAACATCACCACATGTTTATTGACTATGATCTCCGGGCAGAAGAGAGATTGTGCCCAATGGCCCACCCTCCTTTAATCTCCAGCACCCTCATTAATACACGTTTACTTAGCAGGCCTTTATTGCAGATCTATTATGTGCCAGAAATCATGTCTTCCTTTTCTGAAATTATGTGACTTAAAGGCTTATGTAGGATCTCGACAAAAGGCACCAAAAATGGTAATTTCTGAGTAGACTTGCAGTGTGGATGAACTGGGGTACCAGATAGAATGATGCTAAGTGGAGAGGCCAAGAGCAGGATAGAGCGTGCAAAAAGATGCTGGCACTGGGGAGCCAGGCACACGAGGCTGAGGTGGATCCTAAGGCAGCACGAGAAAGGGTGGACAAAAACCAGGTTAACTGCCCAGGTGACAATGTTTCCAAGCCCTGTCCCCCAACACTTTACCAAAAGGCTTTACTGAATGTCCCAGTCATCCAACAGAGAACTGACCCAAGAGGATTCCAGAAATAAAACAACGCTTCATAGGGCCACTCCCCATTTTCCCTTCCACCCCTCCCCACTCTCCTACTTCTGCCAAACTGTAAGGAATCATCCACCAGGTGCTGAATTATTCAATTATTCTAGCAGCTTTCAAAACACATGCACAGCTAGAAACTCTCCTGAAAAGAGAAGCAACCCGTTATTTAGGCTACTAGGTCACTTTTTGATCCTTTGTTGAATCCTCGTTTGCCACATAATTGTTTTTGATTAAGCAGCAGCTCACTGACACCCCACCCTTACTAGCAAAAAGCAGAAGCATGAGATGATCTGCTGCTCGCTCGCTCGGCAGTTACAAACAGGTGCAGTACCTCCTGATCGGGCATGACAGCCCCCAAGCTCCAACACACCCAGAGCTCAGGTCTGCTGTAGTGCTCAAAATAAACACTGGTGACGGCAGCAGAGGGTCTGAGGAAAAACTTCCAACCATCTGCCATCTCCCTGCATGCACACACACCAACCTGCCTCATTTCAGTTAAAAAAAAAGGAAAGAAAGAAAGAAAGGAAAAAAAAAACTCTTCTACTTTCTAACCTCCATCACAGTGTTAAAAATCACTAAAATAACCTGTCTGCACTTGGATCTGGAAACCCCTCTTAACGCCTCACCCACAACCCACCCACCCAATGCACGTCAGCTCTCTGAGATATTTTCTCCCAGTAGAACAAACCACAGAGAATGTTTTGGGGGGAAAAGGAAAACTGGTCACGAAACAAGACTCCATCTTAGCACAGGCTGGCTTCTTTAGGGGCCTCTGTTTCTGCCTTTGATAAAGAAGAGCATGATGGTGAGTTAAGCAAAAAAAAAAAAAAAAAGACCAATGTTTGCCAATGGTGGCTTTTAACCCCAAAGAAATGATAAAATTCATCAGAGAGGAGATTTTTTATTGAGTCCAAAGCAATCTGAGCCACAAAGTCTCAGGCACTACCCACCTCAGAAATGGCTACCAGAATGGAGGGCAGCAGTAGTCAGGGTGTCTCATTGGAAACAGATCAGGCCAAACTTGCCAGCCAACTGACAGGATGCAGGTGGGGATCTGGGCTAGGAAATCAGAAAATATCTGCTTGCTCACTGGACCAAACTCTGCCATCATGCCCTTTACCAAGTGCCTCCCAGGAGGCCAGCAGTCGGGGAAAGAGAAAGCACACACTGGGCCCCCTCCTTCCTCTCCACTCCTCCTTACCATTCCTCCACCTGTTCAGCTCCATCTCCAGATGCTGAATGACATTCTTCAAAGTCTTGTTTTTCTCTTTCTCTTTTTCATATTTCTTCTTCCATTCCTCTGCTGTCAACTCCAGGTTCACAGAGACTGTGTTCTTTATGGTCTTAGCTCTGGGATTAAAAACATGAGGGGAAAATCCTGAGTATGGCTACTAGCATTCACTGAATCAATACAACTAAATCTTGGGCTCCTTTCAGGTCCAAGGGTCTGGACTGGGAGAGCGGGAGGGATCCAGTCATTTTCACCTACCACCCTCCTGGCCGGAGATTAATGGCACTGCGGCTCTTTCAGTTCAGACTCATCCTTTCCTTCTCTCCTTTATATCCCACCAGTCTCTTAACCCAACAGATTTTTATTTGAATTGTCACTCAAGGTTGCCCCTTACTGCATTCTCTGTGCCAGCACCTCACTCTGTGTCCTCAGCCCTACCTAAGGTTATGTCTTTCTCCAGCCTTCAGCCTTCCCCTTAAGTGTCCTGCATGTCACCAGTTTCATCTTCCTAGGTAGATCAACAAACATTTATGAAATACTGGGTATATACCGAGACAAATAGACAAGTTCTCTGGTCTCTTGGAGCCTGGGGCTACTGATATCAATGATAAACAATGAAACATTAGTTATTTCTCTTATTCCCATTTGGCACATAGAAGTATCCCTGCTGTGTTGAACACATACCAACACATGCCTCATATGGTTGAGTCACAGAACCCAGCGAAGCTGGCCAGGTGACAATCATGGTTCCCAACTAAGCACATGCCCCCATCACAGCCATTTGTCACCATACTAGAATAAAGGACCCACTGTTCTCAGATCATCCATTAAAAAAAAGTCATAAATTGAGATATTTTTATTTGTATTTTCCAGTTTAAGACAATTTTTTAAAATAAATAACACGAGGACAAACATGTTTGATGGCCACCATTTTGCTCCTTCTAGTATAAGGGGCTCTGTGATCTCCTACGGTATATGACCTGCAGGGTTGGGATGCCCCATGAATGGTAGCTGGACAGTAACTTAAGGGAGCAGCTGGCAGAGAGCTACACTAGTAATCATGAAACCCAAAATCACAATTTACCTAGGCACACACAAACCGGAACACATAAGCAGCCCTGTCCACTAAAATGTAAGCTGATCATGGCAGGATTCAACTTATTACTTACCTTTTAAAGAAGGTAAAACTTCATTTAAAACTATTTGACAACCTGTTTTACTTGCTATTGGCATTTTCATTTTAAACACCAAACCATCCTTATACCATCATATTTGCCTGTATGATCTGATGTGTGATCCAGGTTAATTACTACTGTCATCAAATGACATTCTGGACATGATTTCTATTTCAGGCTGACAGTACTCATTACCAGCACTACAGATGTCATTCCAAAAATTAATTCCTAAAGCAGACAACTAAATAACCCAACTGTCAAAAGAAGAGTTAAAGGACTTCAATATAAGACTCACTAAAGAATTAGTATAATTTTCTCTCATTCACAGTAGCTTGAGGCTGCTGTCCCCAGAAATGGTTCAATTCTAATTTTTCAAATAGGAGCAATTCTATTACTACTTTAAAGACTGTTTCAGCTTGACACTCTCACCTTGTCTTCGAACATCCTCAGGCGGTACTGTGGATGTTTCTCAGACTGGAGTACAAACACTGAAGCATCTATTAGCAACTTAGTCAGAAAGTGAAAAAATAACTCATGCTAAAACACTGTTGTGTTTTACAGGTGCACTCTGGGACTACTAATCTTACTTTTAAAATCATAAAGTGTCACTTAGTGATTCCAAATGATATCAGAAAGAGCAAGGCCGAGCTTCTACGCTACGCCTAGGCAGTCTCAGCCACAGGTGCGTGTTGCCAGCAGACCCCTGCAAGGAAATCACTGGTGCAACAGGTCTTCATTCTCTGAGCTCTTTTAAAATCTACTCAGCACATTCTTTATCTTCCACTTCTGTAGTAATCAGGGTCCCGGCAGGAAACAGATGACCTGCTCAAACTGCATTATTTGGAGAGAGTTTAACAAAGTGATTAAAAGGTGCTGGGAAATAATGTGATAATGTGGGAGGAGCCATTATCACCCTTCGACTGAAGGGGCCAGAGGGAGGACTCAGAAGAGCAAGGTTGCTTGGTGGAAAACGTAACAGCCTTTGGTGGAGGGCACAGAAGAGAAGCCCCTGACCTCACACTCTTCTTTTGATGACCTGTCCAGGTGCCTTCCCAGTGACTGAACCTGATTAGAAGCCAAAGGTAAAGGAGCCCATTTGCAGTGATCCAAACCAGCCACCTTCCCAGAGCACAGCACAGTGCAGAGACGGAGATTCAGAGGAGTAGGAATGCATCCCGACTCCCACCTGGAACACAAAGCCCCAGTGGAGCAGGACAACGGGCCTCTCTATTCTCCAAAGGCCGAATATAAAGAAATCAGCTCAGGCTGGGGCTGGGGATGTAGATCAAGAGGTAACACGCTCGCCTGGCATGCGCGGGGTGCTGGGTTCAATCCTCAGCACCATATAAAATAGAAAGATGTTGTGACCACCGAAAACTGAAAAATAAATATTAAAAAAAAAAAAAGAAATCAGTTCAGGCTGACAGGGAAAGAAGCCAATGCTCCGAAAATTGCTCTGCAGATTTAAAACAATATACCCCCAAATCCTGGAAGGGCGTGTGTGTGGGTGGGTATATAGAAAATTGGCAAGTTAGTTCTAAAATTTATAGTAGAAATGAAAAAAGCCAAGAATAGCAAGAATAATTTTGAAGATCAAAGGACTAAATATCAATACATAAAAAGCCACAGTAATTAAAACTGCTTACATAGAAACTTTGAAGTAGAGATAGAATAGATTGTCTAGAAACAGACAAATACCCAGTCATCTGATTTATGATGAAGACACCATACGGGACGGGGGAAAGGACAGTCCTCTCAATATATGGCACTAGGGCTCCAGTACCATATAAAAATATTCTACTCCAGATGGACTGTAGGGTAAAATAATAAAGCTTCTAAAAGAGAATGTCTTTAAGACCTTGGGGTAGGCAAAGACTTCTTAAGGAGCACATAAAACAAAAATAAATTTGACTTCATTAAAATTGAAAACCTCTCTTCATAAAAAGTCGCCATTAAGAGAGTTAAAATTCCAGTCGTAAAGTGGGAAAAGATAAATGAAATACATACACCTGACAAAAGACTTGCCCAGGACAACTCCTATAAATCAATAAGAAAAATCTAGGCAAACACTGGAATAGGCATTTCATAAGAAAGAAGTTCAAAACAAATAGCAAAAAAAGGCAAGTAAAACTACAGATACCTTTACACACCTACTAGAATGGTCAAAAGATTTTTAAATGTCAGTTGTTGGGAAAGAAGGGCAGTAAATATAACTTTGAATTACTACTAAAGTCAGTGTGAATTATTGCTATCATTTTGGAAAAGTACTTGGTAGTATCCACAAAATCCGAACACCTCATACAGGAATCCTGCTCTTACCCAACAGAAATGAGGATGTATGTTCACCTAAAGGCACAAGAACCAGGATCATAGTTGATTTACAGCAGCCCCCAAATAAAAACATCCAAATTTTCACCAACGGAAAAATTGGTAAAATACGAAAATTGTGCTCTATATGTATAATACGAATTGTAATGCATTCTGATGTCATACATAACAAATTAAAATAAATTAAAAAAATAACTACTCCTAACAATTTTGATGAATTTCACAGATAACAATGAAAGAAGCCAGATATAAACAGTACCATGTGATCTCATTTATATAAAGGTCAGAGACAACACCAATCCGTGTTGATCCGAGTCAAGACAACAGCTACTCTTGAGAGTTGGGCATGGACTAACAAGGGGCAAAAAGGAGACTTCTGAGACACTGGACAGCAGTTATATATATTTATAAAAATTTGTAAATTTACATTTAAGTTGATGCTTTTATTACATGTATATTATAGTCAATAAAAATGAGTTAAGAAAACTAAACTGCTATAGAAAGGAATCATATCAGATAGAAGAATTTCCAGATTGTCCAATAAACTAGTTACTAAGAAAGAGATTGAATTTCTGTGCCCAGAGGGGTTTTCTTAATAGAACAAACATCCTCCTGTCTAGGATGTTGAAAACAATCTTGCAAAGTGGAATAAAGAGGGTCTCATTCCCTCCTTCCCAAGAAGACCTGGAGCAAAAGGATGAAGAGCATCTACCATCACTTTTTCTTTTTACCATGAACTTTAGCAAATTTAGAGAATAAAGGCCTCTAAGGATCATTAGCTCCTACCTAATTTTGCCACTGAAAATGTGCTTCCCTGCTTCCTGAATATTTAGCTAGCTGTCATCCATGTAGTTACACGGTGATCTGCTATTTGGTTTCTTTTTTTGTACACTTTAGAGCATGTCAAAAGCTTTCACGGGCTGGGGCTGTGCTCAGTGGCTGAACACTTGCCTAGCAGGTGTAAGGTACCGGGTTTGATCCTTAGCACCGTATAAAAGTAAATAAATAAAGTAAAAGTATACTGTCCATCTACAACTACAAAACAATTTTTTTCTTCTTTTTTAAAGGCTTTCATTTCCTGGCTGTCTTATCTTGGTGTTTTCCACGTGTTTGTTGGCTGTAAGGCTGTAATCACAGTGAATAGTACTGTATCGAGACTCTCAAACACGGTGAGTAGACAGGGACCCTGGGCAAAAGAGCACGTGTGGACATATGCAGGGCTTATGCTCAGGCTCACACGTGTGCCTGTGCCTCAACTGCTCAGTCTGCTTCTCAAAGAATTTCAGGCAGTATACAAGGTAACTAAAACCAACAGGAGAGCAGAAAGTAGAAATGCTCTTAAGGCAGGTTTTATAATTTTGTGTAGCTGAAGATACACAGTCATGCATTGCTTAATTCCAAGACACAATCAGAGAAACACCTCAGTAGGCAATTTCATCATGGTAAGAATATCAGAGTGTGTTTACCTAAACTAAGATGGCTATGGGGTGCTGACATAACCTCATGGGACCATTGGCATACCTAGGGTCCACTGTTGCCCAAAATACCCTTCTGCAGACTGTAAAGCAATAGAGATGCCATCCAGTCATGTAGTACTGGGACCTTACCTATTTGATATAGGAAAACAAGGCAGTGATCTGTTGGAGCCTTATTCTAACCACTTCTTACTCATTCACCATCTTTAAGACTCAAACTATGATACCATCTGATTAACCCAAAGTGACCTAATCATTCACCAAAAGCATAAAAAATGCCTTGGTCTTCATTTCCAAAACCTCTCAGGGTTTTTACAGATGCTCCCAATGCACATATAGATATAAATGCTACTCCATAGGTTAGACCCATAGCAGACCTTGATTAAAGTCCTAAAAAAAGGCTACCTGGGGAAGAGCCTTAATTCAATCTGGAGTTTACCCTAGCAGTACAATCCACTTAGCGGAATGAGCCTAACTGTGAGGGTGCTATTATCGAGGCACCTGTTTTGCAGCTTCTCTGTGTTTTGGCTGACTTTAGATTCACACAACACTTCAGTAATTTATGATCTGGAATGGCCCAGATATAAAATCCTTCTCCCCACAGGAGGTAACAAAGGCCAAGTTTATAAAAGACCTCAAAGCTAATGAATGTTAACCCCCCTTGGAGAAGGCAGACCAACCACAGTGGAAAAAGAATAGAGGCCACAGTACCCCTTCCACCTCAGTGCAGGATGCAGAAAAGATTCTCTTGGACATATTCCACTGTGGAATTCAAAGAGGACAGCTGCCTCCCACTTTTCCTCCAAGCAACACTGAATCCCTCGACCGTTCCATGTGCAGCTCACACATCCGGAAGCATGTGTTCAGGATTCTAAGAGGTTTGATAATGTCTATGTTTATTTGGTCATAATTCTTGGTTGGTCTTAGAGATTGTTCTTGGATTGCTTCTTGATGATCCCTTCTAGGGGATAATTAATTTCACTTTCCTTACCATCCCAAGCTAAGGACCCAGACCTGATACTCTGAAGGCATCCTCATAATTTGGCACTTAAACAAAGTCTTCATCGAATAGAGAAGACCTACAACCACTAGCTCAGAATGCTGTATGTGCCATCCACACCTATTTCCCCAATGTCTTCCTCTAGGTGTGTTTCCTGGTCACTGTCAGTTCTAAAAGCTGTGTGCACTGTCTGTTGCTGGAGTTTATTCTAGTTACTTTGGCTTCCTTGGAAGAACCAGGGAGATATTTGTTCTTGGTACCTTCATACTTCCTGTTTCAGCATTTTCCTTTGCTCTCCGGGTGTCCAAGAGAGTATGAGCATTTTACTCTAGACAACTTCACACCTTCAACACAGGGAATAATTGGTAATGTGTGATTATGCCCCATGAATGCTGTGTGTGAGACAGAGACTGAGAGAGACCTCTGTGAGGTAGGAGGGGGCCTCCAGCATCCTTGTCTATCAGTCAGGATTCTCCTGAGAAACAGAACCAACAGGAGGGACAGAGAGAGAGAGAAATATTATATATTCTATTATATATATATATAATTCTATTATATATACAACATGATCTTCCTCTTATTTATTTATTTAAAGAAACTGTGCATGCCCAGTGACTCAGGAGGCTGAGGCAGAAGAATCACAAGTTAAAGGGCAGTCTCAGAAACTTAGCAAGATCTTGTCTCAAAACAAAAAATAAAAAATGCTGGGAATGTACTGCAGTGGTAAAGTACCCTGGGTTCAATCCCTAGTTACAAAAAAGAAAGAAAGAAAGAGGGAAGAAAGGAAGGGAGAGAGGGAGGGAGGAAGGGAGGAAAGAATGAACAAAACAAGGCAAAGAAAAACTGGGAACGCAAATCACCCAATTATCTTGGTCTACATGATCGTAGAGTACAGCAGGCAGCCAGCAAGCTGGACACCTAGACAGGAGTTATGTTACAGTCCTGAGGCAGAATATCTTCTCTGGGAAACTTGGATTCTTGCTTTTAAGGTCTTCAGCTGATTGGATGAGGGCCACCCTCATTATTCAGGGCAATGTACTTTACGCATTGTAGACATTCACTAATTTTACACATTAACCACCAAATACAAAATAGCTTTTGCAGCAACAGCCAGACTATTGTTTGATTAAACTGGGTACTATAGCTTAGCCAAGCTGACACATAAAAATAACATCAAAACTTCTAATCTATGCTGAATCCCATTTCCCCATGAAAACCCTAAACCTTCAGGAAAACCACTGCTCCAAAGCACCTTCCCAGATCCTGGGGAGCCATTTCCCTGCTTGTGAGGGAAGAGGGTCAGGAAGGAGAAATGAAAATTTTAATGACAGGGATGAGGAGTTGCATCTCATTGGCATCCAGTTCCCCACCCCGGCTCCCCTCACCCTATGCCCCACATCCGTGCCCTACACCCCTCGCCCCAGAGCAAAAATTAACCCTGTTGGCATGTCAGCAGCAGGTCCTCCAGCAGGGAGGATTTAAGCCTTTTTTAGTTTTATGTCAAAAGTGTAGCCAAGTGTGTGCCTTGGCCAAAGTGCTCACTCCACCTCTGCAGGTAACTTGTTCCCATGCTCTTACAACATGAATTCTATTCAGGCTCTGCCTAATCCAGCTGCCACTGAAATGGCAGGTGGCACAATTAAAATAATGGCATGATATTTTTTTAAACTGTGCACAATAGGAAAAGAAGACTATTAATTTTCCTAAGTTATCGATTCTTCCACAATCAACATACAAATAAAGCCTTTGAATTATTCATTCTGGACAATCCGAACTCTAGGTGTCCAAGACCTGCTGACTCAGACCTTTCTTGGCCTGCCCCTCAGGGCTCCCCTCCCTTCAACACCACCCCAAACCAGGGAACGTTAAATAGCCTTCCCAGAGAATTGGGTGATTTGAGTTCCTATTTCAAGAACTTATAAATATCTTTTTCAAATAGTGCTGTAAAATTCCTTTAGAAGAGTAATTAAAGACTGAAGAATAAAAGGCTGGGGGCCAGATAGAAAAGAAAAATTAATGAAATTGCTCTAATTTGAGCTTGTCTTTTTGACTCTCAGCTGCCTAGGAATTAAAATTGCTGCCTCCTCAACTGGCTTAAAGTTCTCTGAGCTACAGAAGGCAGCTTCTGCCTCTTCACTAGCACAGTGCTGGGCACTCGGGGGACCAAAGAGACATACCTGACCAAACAAAAGGCCCAAAGTCATCAGTGACACCACACACAGAGATGGTGAATCTTTCCCTTTAAGCCCCAGCACCTAATCTAGAGGACTTCCCAAGGATAGGCCAGCAGGGTAGGGTAGGGTGCCCTGCAGCTCCAACTCATTTTACTGCTTCAAAGCACACACTATGGCTTTATTCAGAGCATCAACTAGTACAGCTTTGCGGGGACTGGGGCGGGGGAGCACACTTTCCTCACATCCTTGAAAGAACCACCTAGGAATAACTGAAGAAACTTACACTGTCCTAAGGTTTGGCCACTCTTGCCACGGAAATAATGAACCCTTGTTACACTGAATTTGGGATGTGCCTGGCAGCTTTTCTGAGTTCAAAGTGCTTAATCTCATTAGCTATCAGATACCATGTCTAATCCGATGTTCAGACTCGTGTCTGCTGTATAATTGGGTTCAATGAGTGTCTTTAACCATAAAGCAGATATAGGCCCATGGAGGAGTTCAGTGTCCTGAAAGAATCAATTAACTAACTTGGGAATAGAGGGAAGGGAAAAAAAAAACATCTCCAACATTCCTAATTAAAGAATGGAAGGTAAACCCGATCCAAACCAACCCAACTCCTGGGAACAGGGCACTACACTTCACTTGTGATAAGCTTTGGGTTCCGCTGTTCGTTCATTTGATAAGCATTATTTACAGGTTATCCTCTTGTCATGCTAAAGGTGTTTGGAAAACGGATGCCACTGACAAAGTCATTCCTGCTGCCACGCAGCTCAGAAACTAGAAGATTGATAAAGAATTAGACCAACCTATTTCATCTGCAAAATAGCTGGCATGACTTTTAATTTCCTGGAATGCTAAATTATAATGACAATTTTTATTTTTCCTCATTTATTCCAGAAATGTAATTTTAGTTCTCCTGTCCCTTCTATCACCATGCTGTCCCTTACACTAGTCTCACCCATTGCCATGACCTTCCTAAGCCTCAATAATGTCAAACTGCTTACAACAAAGGAAGGTAAACTTGCCAGTATTGAGCAGGGTGGAAATTGGAGAAACTCATATAATACTCTCAAACATGCTCTGAAGGAGGCATTATTATGCCTTCTTCTACAGGTGAGAAGACCTGAGGCTCAGAGAGAAGGAAATGAGAGAACAGTCAAGGACAGCACTTAGCTTCAAAACTGGGTTCACTAAACCAGAGGGCTGTGCTCAGCCACTGTGGTGAGCTCATCCAGGATGCCATGGTGCAGATATGGTTTCAGCATGCCCCCTAAGGATTCATGTGTTGAAGCTTGGTTCTCAGAGCAGGATGAGAGATGGTGAAACCTTAAGAAATGAAACCTGGTACAAGGTCATGAGTTATTGGCATTGCTACCCTCAAAAGGAAATGAGGTAGTTCCCATGAAACCCTTGTTAGTTCTCATGAGAAGGTCATTATTAAAAAGCAAGCCTGACCCCTCTCTAGCTTCTCTGGCTCTCTGTCTTATCACACAGACTATTGCCAGTGTAGTGCCATCAGTCATGACAGCCTCACAAGAGTCAAGCTGATGTCAGCACCATGTCCTTGAACCTCTAAAACTAGTAGCTTAAATAAACTTCTTTTCTCTATAAAGTACCCAGCCTCAAATAATTTGTTATAAACAATGGAAAATTTACTCATACAAGGTTTCCTGATCAAGCCACCCACATGTGAGAAGCTGTGGATCAAATACTGTAGTCTGCATCCTAGGACATGCTACATGTTTAGTCATTTACTGGCTGGGTGGTCTCAGGCAAGGTAGCTAATGGCTTTGAAAGCCTCAATTTCATCCTCTGTACAAAGGTGAGATACTGTCTACCTGCAAGAAGTGCTAGTGGGATTTTGACATGACTAACATATATATTGGCACTAAAAAAAAATGTGTTAATGATTACGATACTACTGATGGCCTAAGATCAGAAGAAAGATAATAATCACTTGAAATGATACTTAATATGCTTCCTATATACAGAAGCAAATACCCACTAACAGCAATAGCTTTCAGTTACAGAGCCCAAGGCCCCAGGGGGACCTGGCTTACAAAGATCCAGAATAGTTTTGCTTTACATGTGAAACATTTTTAAAAGAAATAATTCCTTCATAAATGCATTTGGAGCTGGCTTGCTCAAACATATCTTTAGAGGAAACTGTTAAACTCAAGTCCAAGACACCGGGTGGGAAAGGAGGGTAGGAGCAGGATGCACTCCGTGCTTCTCATAAGCAGAAGCTGATTTATAGGTATCCAGAGACCTTTTAGCAAAGTAGGTGTTATCCTACCACAATCCCACTGACCTGAGCATTTGTCTAATCAAGGAAGTCCTTTGGGAGGAAGTAAAGAACCCAAATCCAGTTTAAAAGATATATTAGTTCTACAACATTTCAACATTAATTATTATTTATTTAGACATCCCACAGGTGCCACAACTGTGTAATTCTATGTTCTGTTGAGGGCTCAGGAAATGACTGGGGCTTAATGCAGTTTAAACAGTCATAACAATCTCCCCTACAGAATGCCCATCCCCTCCGTCTTTTTTCTAGCATCCAAAACCATTTCTCAGGCGTAACCACATAACACATTCCCCCAGCAGGAAGGCAGGGGCACCAGGGACATCCGTTTATGAAGGAGGCAGCCAAGTCCCACAGAGAAACATTAAGTTGTCTAAAGATCACAGGATAGTAGAATCCACACCTTCCAACCTCAGGCTCAGCCCATTGGGCACGAAAGATGCTCAGATCATCCAAATCAGCAGCACCCCTAGCACTCAGGGGGCTAACCCCAAGGAACCCAACTGAGAGGATAAGGCCTGGACACCAGAACCAGGGAAACAGGAATGAAGGAGGTCAGCCTTGGTCCAGGGGAGTAAGGATAGGAACAAAAGAATCCAGCCACACACATGAAAGTGAATGCTAGACTCACCAACACTCTACAGAGACTGAGGAGGTCTCACCTGGGCATTTTGAAAGTGAGAAGATGGTTGCTGCTAGCCTCTTCCTTAGCATAAACTCTGTCCCACCTACTATCAGGTAAGTGTGGATTCCTTTCCTTCCCTTGTCTATTTATGTCACTGCTCTATATTCATTTATGTTTCTGGTTGATTTATTATTATTAGGACCTTTGCAATGGATCCTAAATATGAGAGTTAAAGAGGTTATCAATCCTGAGGTTTATACACTTGAAATCATATGAACCTCAGTTAGACTTCAATTCCACAAAGAACAAAAATGATACTCGGCTCTATTACCAATTTGCATCTACAATTAATTTGGGTGTTTTATTTTTTTAGACATCATACTTCTGACTGGTATATTTCTACCCATTCCTTAAAAACATAATCATCCCTTTGGCCTCAATAAATTGTGTCTCAAGTTTACAGATCACCTGCTAGATGCAGTTTAGTAACCCCTTGCCCTCATGTTGTTACTCTTCAACGTGAGTCCTGCGCCACTCAAGGCTAAGACTTAAGAGCCAGCTCAGAGCACGGGTCCCCAGAGACCACACGCACCTCTGTCCAAACATCAGCGTGGACTTGGTCTCAGCCTCATTGAAGACAGAGGGAGAACAGCAAATGACGATGGTAGTTCTACAGTTCCCACCCAGAGAGTCCTGGAGGATCCGAGTCATCTTGCTGTCCCGGTATGGCACGTGTGTTTTCTGTTTGGGAAATAATTAGTATTGGTTTTGACAGCTCTTTGAAAGGAAAAAACACAGAAGCAAGCAAGCAAGCAAGCAAGCTGGGTATGTAGACACTGAACTTAGAAACATGTGTTTCTAAGAATTTGTGGCCAGGTCCCTGGATCTTGCAAAAGTTTAGAATGCCCATAGGAAATCAGCATCACCATTCATACTTTTTAATGGACTGGATCTCCCAGCAACAGGCGTCCACAGCCAGGATTCCCTCTCTCTTTTTCCAAACAGGAAAACAAATGACTCTCTGGGGTGTGTGGCAAAGAGAACAAGGAAACCCAAAGGCGACTTCTGGTAATAGTATTTAATAGATGGAGCAGGATCACTTACTGTCCCTTCTGCCAAGGCAGAGATCACATTTCCAAGGGCGGACAAAGACTTATTGATGTTTTTAGCTTCGTCGAGTACAGCTCCCTCTGCACCAGTTTTGCTGACCTACCGGAGAGAAGGAAAACCAGTGAGCTGCACAGGATGCAAAAGCACAAAGTGGAGATCTGAAGTCCACACACAAGGGCAAAGGGGAAGGCCCTCCTGGAAAGAAAGGAAAAACAGAGGTAAGTAAGAACCACATTGATAAAACCATCCCTGAGGCCTGAGGCTGGGGATTTGGTCTCTCCTGCTGTCATTTTCCTCTCGATTAGGTTTTAGTGGAATGGCTGAAATGCCTCAAGTGGGAAAGCTGCAGATGCTTCCCCCGGGGATATCCATCCAGGGAAATCAGGCTCCAGAAGTTTTGTCACCAGGGTAAGCTCAGGCCCTGGGAGACCAAGCCATAGCCTCCATACCAAGGATGTCCACAGGGAAGCACTGAGAGAAAATGCCATCTAGAGCCACAGCGAAAGGGACAGTGGGGGAAATGTAAATTATGAGCCATCAATTCAGGTAAAGGACCAACAGGTAATGGGGAGGTTGTCCCAACTCTGTTCCTTCCCAGCTTACTTCCATAGCAAAGAAAAAGAAGAAGGAAAGGAAAATAAACAATATCCAAAGAGCAATGCCCATCAGAGAGGCATAAAAAGTCAAGAAGGGGTGCATTACATTGTAAATTTGTCCTTTGTTCCCCCCCTCTGCAGCCAGAAGCCCCATGCACAGTGCCTCCTCTGCTGTGTTATTGCTGGTAATTTCATATTTACAACATTGGCTCTGGGTAGAGAGCCGTTTATAGAGGCTGCAAAAAAAGAGGACTCGACATGATTCATGTCTCTGTTGCCTGCACAAACGGTGCAGGGTGAGCAGCTGCTCTCTAAAGGAAAGAAGAGAAATAATTTTAAACTGCACAAAGATGGGTGTCAATTACAATAAAGGAGAAGCCCCTAAGATACAGGTGGATGCATATTCATTCAAAAAGGAGAGATTCTCATCTGTCTTGGGATTGTGGGTATGGACACCTCTGTTTACAGACAGATCAACTGTGTACCTGATGGGTCACAAATGATAACAGCCTACTCACACTATGGATTTTAAGGTGCTTTTGTATTTGAGTATCTCAACTCCATGAAATACACAAAGCAGGTACTATTTATCACCTTCCTTTACAGACAAGGAAACTGAGCTCCAGAGATGCTAAACTGCCAGCCTCAGGGAGAAAGCCATTTAGAGGAGATGAGAGCTAAAATGCAGAGTTCTGTTCTACAAGTTCACACCACCAGTCATGGGGACACATTTAGGGCAAAGGGAAATGGATGTGAACAAAAGAAACTATATGAAGGACACTTTAAAACATCTCATAAATATCATTAGCAATAAGCACCAACAGTGTGCAGAGACCAGCCTCCCCTCAGATCAGCCAGCTACTAGTAGGCAGTTTTCAGGAGTATTTAGGCCCAAAACACTCATCTCTGCACTCAGCGAGAGTGAAGGGACCACTCTGATCTTTGTCTGGACTCATAGCTGGCATGGCAGTCATGTCACGGTCAGTCTAGAACTGCACCATTACGCCATGGTGGTGAATATCTGCTTGACCAAATTACCAGCCCACACCAGTAAATTTTCAGATTCCAACCAGGAACTTCTAGATGGTTCTATGCACACTGTTTTATAAATGCAAATGAAAGGGTGACCGAAGCACCCATGACTTACATGGCTGTTAGTTACCATTACTGGGAATACAGGAACTCTGTGGTGTATGCAGCAAGTGGGGGTCTACTGTCCAATTAGGGAGAGTGACCAAGCCTCCAGACTTGTCCTGATGTGGACTACCAGCTGATGTCACTGATGATGGGGGAAAGGCATTGTGCACTTGGACTGGCTCTGTGACACTGCCCAAGGGGGTCTGGGAAGCTCACAGGCTAGAGATTCTGGCTAGATTCAGGTTTCAGAAGCTGGAGAGTAGCCCCGGGAGGCTTAAGATCAGGGAACAGAGGGCAAGACAGGATCCGTGGCTAAGACTGACAACAGCCTCATAACCTGAAGGAGCCAAAGCCACCCATGTCAGATACTCAGTCCAGACCACAGCCAGGAGAACCAGGGGACACAGGGACAGGTCTAGGGTCTAGATCTCCTATCAGCAAACGAAACATGCAGAGGCAGGGCTGCCACCCTCCGACCGCAAAGCCCTTTCCTGGCCTGTTTGAGTCTGGCTCCTCCCGGGGATCTTTCCTGTCCTCAGGCATTCCAGTCCCTCCCACATCTGTGCAGCCGCCTTTTGGCCAGGCTAAGTTCAGACCAACACTTGTCAGTGTCATCATCAGGGCCTAACAGGCACAAATCAGAGAGCATTCGATGTACCTGTCTGTGACACAAACAGGAGACTTCAGGAACAGAAAGGAAAGAGCAGGAAAACAAAGGTTGAATTTAATAACACCTTGGCGCAACACTGGAAACTTTAAAAGCTCTTTAAAACCAGGGAATACAGAGGCACAGAAATTATATCATTGCACACTGAAGCAAATGACGGAGAATTACAGATAATACAAATAAAGAAGCAATTACCTTTTCGCTCCCAGCCAAATCAACCAAATAAAGCTTCCCACTGAGTTTTTTTTCAGTCTCTACATTCTCTTGTTTAATATTAATCAGGAAGATACTGTGACTTCTAGAGCTGTGTTCATTCATGTCTGAAAAGGAAAATAGTTTACTGCTCTCCAAAGAACTCATGAACATAGGTAGCAAATCCTGCTCTTAAAAGCACAGCAAATCATGCCTAACCCACTCCACGTCTTTGAAGTGAGTCCAGACAATTTTAAAAATCATCTCAGACCACAGTTTCACCTACAAACAAGGCTCATTTTAGAAATAGAAGATTTTAAAATGTCTTCAACTAGCAAAGAAATTAATCTAAAAATTTTGGTCTGCAGTTTGAGAGAACAGATCTTCCAGCTCTGCTGGAAGCCCCTGTCCTCCAACATCCTCCTCACCTGACTCTCCAAGAAGCTCGCAGCCTCCTCCCCCAGCTCACTTTAAATCCCTCAGACTTAGTACCTGATGTATTCTGCCTTGGTCATGTGTGTAAGCCTGGTCTTATCGGGAATATCATAAGCTGTCTTAAGGAGGGATTAGGACTTTCTTAAGGAAGGATTAAGACACACACTTCTATAACCCATGCTAAGTGCACAGAAGGTCTCCAAGATTAAATATGCCTCATTAGGATGGGGTACTGGAAATAAAAAGCTGTTCTGCCCCTGGTCTTTGTCCACCAAGCATCACAGAGACCCCAGCAGCTGATTCATTCAAACCTCACCAGCAATCATTTCTCAAAAGCATCTAACCAGATTATATGTGAAAAACCCTGAATATCCCATTTTCAAAAATGCCATAAATAATAAATTTAGCAATATTGCATGAAACAAAATCAACAAGCAAAAATCAGGTGTATCTCTATATACTTAAGAGCAAAAAATCACAAAGGAAATTAAGAAAAAAAAGAAAAAATTAAAAAAAAAACGGGTAAAGTGCTTAAGAACAAACTTAACCAAGAAAATAAAAGATTTGACCTGCAAACTAAAAACTATTGCTAAAAAGATATTAAAGACACAAACAAATGAAAACACATCCCATATTCATTGTTAAAAGATTTAATATTTTTAAGATGTCATACCTCCCAAAGCAATCTACAGATTCAAAACAAATTTATATATATATGGGGGTGGGAAGGTACTGGGGTTTGAACTCAGGGGGGCCTCGACCACTGAGCCACATCTCCAGTTCTATTTTGTATATTATTTAGAGACAGGATCTCACTGAGTTGCTTATTTTCCTCACTTTTGCTGAGGCTGGCTTTGAACTTGTAATCTTCCTGCCTCAGCCTCCTGATCACAGGTGTGTACTGCCACACCCAACTCAATAATATTTTTATAGAAATAGAAAAATGTGCCCTCAAATTCATATGGAATCTCAAGAGATCCTAAAATACCAAAATAATTTTGAAAACTAAGAACAAAGTTGGAAGTTTCACACTTATGATTTTCAGAAGTCACTACAAAGCTATAATAACTAAAATAATGTAAGGCCTGGTGTGGTGGCACAGGCCTGGCATCTCTAACATTCAGGAGGCTGAGGCAGGAGGACTGACTGATCCCAGGAGCTGGAGGACAGCCCCAGCAATACAGTGAGACATTCCCACAAAAAAAAGAAAACAAGAGCAGCTGGCACAGTGGTACATGCCTGTAATCCCAGCAGCTCAGGAGGCTGAGGCAGGAGGATTCTGAATTCAATGCCAGCCTCAGCAATTTAGCAAGGCCCTAAGCAACTCAGTGAGACCCTGTTTCTAAAATTTAAAAAGTACAAAAAAGGGCTTGGGATGTTTCTCAGTGGTTAGGCACCCCTTGGTTCAATCCCCGGTACCAAAAAAAAGAAAACAACAATGAGGTGCTAGCATAAAAACAGACACATAGACCAATGAAAGAGAATGGAGAGCTCAGGGAGAAATCCTTGTTGATATAATCAAAATAATTTTTGACAAGATGTCAAGACCATTCAATGGCGGAAGGACAATCTTTTCAACAAATGAGGTTGGAAAAACTGGATATACACACCAAAAAAAAAAAAAAAAAAAGAATCGAACCCTTGATTTTATATAAAAATTAACATAAAAAGGATCAAAGATCTAAATGTAAAAGTTAAAACTAAGAAACTCTTAGAAGAAAACAAAAGTGAAAAGCTTCATAGCATCCGACTTGAAAATGATTTCTTGGCTCTGACATCAAAAGCACAAGCAATGAAAGGAAAAAATACATTCATTGCACTTCTCCGAAATTAAAATGTTTTGCACATCAAGGGACACTATCAACAGAGTGAAAGGCAATCCATAAAATTCGAGAGAATATTTGAAAATCATGTATCTGACAAGAGCTGGATATACAGAACATATAGAGAACTCCAAAAAGTCAATAACAACAACAATATAATTTTTTTAACGGTAAAGAACTTGAATAAGCATTTCTCAAAGAAGATACACAAACTAGACAATAAGCATATGAAATAGTGCTCAACATCACAGATCATTAGGGATATGCAAATCAAAACCACAAAGGATACCAGCTGACACCCATCTGCATAGCTAATACCCCCAGAGAGAGAAAATAACCAGTGTTGATGAGGATGTGCAGAAACTGAAACCCTTGTGCACTGCTGGTGAGACTGTAAAAGGTGCCCCTGCTAGGGAAAACCGTACTGTGGTGACTGAAGAACAACAAGTAGAATTGCCAGAGGATCCAGCAATTAATTCCACTTCTGGGTAAACAGCCAAAGGAAATCAGGAAGTCTGACAAGTATTTGTATATCCATGTTTATTGTAGCATTATTCACGGCAGCCAAAAGGTGGAAGCAACCTAAGAGTCCATTGATGAATAAATGAATAAATAAAATGTGGCATGCAATGGGAGATTAGTCACTCTTAAAAAGGACCCATGCTATAGTATGGAGAGCCCTTGCAGACATTATGCTAAGTGAAATCAGCCAGTCACAAAAAGTGAAATACTGCAGGAATACACTTGCATGAGATACCTTATATGAAATATTTTGTCATGAGACAAAGTAGAACAGTGGCTGGGGAAAAGGGGAACTGAAGATAGTATTTAATGGATACAGATGAAAGACTTCTGGAGATGGATGATGGACACAACCTGAATGCCCTTAATATCACAGAATTGTACACTTAAAATAATTTTTAAAAAAACTTGGCAGAGTGATAATAGTAATGTTCTGAACCAGCAGTTCTGAACCAGGGACCAAAATGGGTTGTCAGGTATGCCATGAACAGCTTATGAAATAGGGAATAATTTCTTTCAGGTACATGTATGTTTGAAGCAGGAAGTGGAGTTTGACCTACACTGCTTACAAGTCTAGGCTCACCTATTAAATTTGCCACCTATTCAAATATCATCTGATACCGTGTTGGTACAGAGAAAAGGTGAGAATTACAGTTCTGGATCACACAATCAAAGAAACTTGGGTATAAGAGACTTCCAAAGCCTAAAGGCTCTCCTGTGGCCTTACCCTGCTTTCCTGCATCTGCACCTCATCACCACCCACCATGACCCTCATCACAGGAAGGAAACCACATGGTGCTTACTTGTCACTGCCACATGCCGGTTGGCTTTGCCTTCGTCTATCACATCCATGACCTCCTCGGGGCTTGACACAAACCGCTCGGTGCAGCCCTGCAAGGGAGTCGGAAGCAAGTTGGTTGGTCATTGGAGAGTCAAAAAGCAACAATATTTTGAAGCAGCTAAACACACTTTCCCATTTCTTTTTAGAGGTTTGGATAAATAGAAAAGCTGCAATGTGGATCCAACAACTTCTCCTTGCCTAGGGCTTGAATTCTACATTAAAGAGAAATGTGAGCAAACCCTGGGAAACCTAGGAGAAACCATAAAAGAAATGCTGGATTCTCCCAGGTTTTTGAGTACATACTCACATTCAATAGCAGTATTTTCAGGAGACAAAACAAAAGAAAAAAATGGATGAGAAGAAATGCATGAAGTACAATGTTGCCTTCCATCTTTATTTATTTACCATTTTAGCCATCAAGAGACACTTTGAAGTTCTACACAAAATGCTATGATGGATTTCTGACTACTAAGTATCAACTATTGCGCTTAAAGCTGAAACCTTTTTTTTCATCCTGCAGTACCAGGGATGGAACCCAGGGGCGCTCTTCTACTGAGCTATATCCCCAGATCCTTTTTTTTTCTTTTTCTCTGATTTTTTTTTTTTTTTTTTTTTTTAGACAAGGTCTAGCTAAGTTGCCCAGGCTGGCCTTGAATTTGTGATTCTCCTGCCTCAACCTCTTCAAATGAAAACGATGCTGGGTGCAGTACTTCATGCCTATAAACCCAGAGAGTCAGGAAGCTAAGGCAGGAGGATTGCAAGTTCAAAACCATCCTCAGAAACTAAGACCTTGTCTTAGTTTCTTAGTGGTAGAGCCCTTCTGGTTCAACCTTCAGGACCACAAAATAAATACACATATAAATAAATAGATATTTTTTAATGTGAACAAAATTAAATAATTTCTAAATAATACTAATTTACATAAAAAGAGCTGGGGTGTAGGTCAGTAGTAAAGTATGTATGCTTAGAATAGTCATGTGAGGTCTTGAGTTTAATTCCCAGAACAAAAGAAAATGATAATGATTTATATAAAGGAAAGATACAATTAAAGAAATCAAATACTGGTTTTTTCAAAACCAAAGAATATAAGAAATGTGATTAAATAACTATATAGCTTTTATAGATAATATTCTGGGCATCTTGTGTAATAATTATTTCAACAGTGCCTGGACAGAAATCAACCACACCACCCATAAAGTCTTCCTCATACCTTTACATACGGGACTCTGTTTTTATCTTCATGAACAGCCAAGTTGGTCTTGGACACTATAGAGATGATAATGATGACATGCGAAGAAGAAAATAAAAGTTAAAGACCCTCTATTGGAAAAAAAAATAGAAATTGTTGCAGAAGATAGGCAAATCTAATCTTTTTGCAATTTTCAAGTTGAAGCTGTATATATGAAAAAGCATATAGCCTGAAGGCAAGACAAGATCTCTATAAATAATTTTCATCAGTTCCTCAAGCGGAAGTGCTGTAAATCGTTTCAACTCCTGGACTTAAGTTAAACAGCAAATAAAGACAAGCATTCAGTTACTCACCATCAAGTAAGTCCCTTATCTTGTCCAAGTAGATCTCGAAATAGGAAACCTGGTTAAAAACAAATTGAATTTGGAATAGAAATGCCACACTGTATTTCAAAAACATCATTATTAGAAGTCATAAAAGCTTCTGTTGTGCATGGCTAAGAAGAGTAAGAGGAGATGCCAAAGGCATCTCTGCTAAGTGTGGATGGTCTCCCTCCCCACACATGGCAAATCCCTTGGTTTCCTCTGGTGTCAGTCACACCATGTGCCAGAGGCCACTTACAGGAGGATTCCAGGCTGTACCTTAGACGAGCACCAAGCAAATTTCTATGTATAACAACAGCCAGGATGGAAAACATTCTCTGCAAGTGACATTTAAAAATTAGTAGGCCTCAGCTTATTGCATGATACTGACAACCTCATCAGACTCCGGGAGAGCACAGGGAAGGACATGGGCAAGGAACTTGGAAGTACAAGAGTCCAAAAGGCAACTGGGAGAGAGCTAGTGATGGCCAGGTATGGAGTCTAGGAAAGATCTGGACAAAATGTGGTTGAATAAAAGTTGATTAGAAGCTGGGCATGGTAGCACATGCCTGTAATCCCAGCTACTCGGAGGACTGAAGCAGGAGGATCACAAATTCAAGGTCAGTCTGGGTACTTTAGCAAGGCCCTGTTTGAAAATAAAAAGGTGTAAGGTCCTGAGTTCAATCTACAGCAACACAAACACACATGAAAGGAAGAGAAGGAAGCCTTCCAGATAATCAATCTCAAATCTCAGCCCAAGAGCCACTTACATCAGCATCACCTACAGAATTTGTTTAAATTGCAGAGCCCTGAAGTCCTACTGAATTAGAATCTCACAGAGACTACACAAGGGCCTAGGAGTCAGCTTCTAAATTCCCCAGGAGATACTTTGCTAGCTGATGTTTAAGAACTCTATAAACTAAATATGTGGTCTTGGGCATTTAATTCACAGGCAGCCAAGACCCTAGGCCTTCCTTTTCCCATCTGTCACAAAGCCATTAGACCTTATGATGTCAAAAATTCCCCCTAGAAGTCTATACTCTGTTTACATCTGACTTCTGCCTCTCAGATGAATTTTTTCTCCTCCATGTTCATAAGTGTTTTTGAAATCTAAACAGGGAAATAACCAAAAAGAAAATACAGTCATACACCCTAGAATGAACTGTGTTTACAACAGTGGTCCCATCAGATTATATTACCTCCTGACATCATACCTTCCTGAGTTTGTGTAAATTTACTCTATAATGCTCACAGAATAACAACATCCCCTAATGGAATAAAAACATTGCCTAACGACGCATCTCTCAAAATACATTCTGTCATTAAGCTCTCATGACTATAGCTACAGAGTTGTAAAGCGAGGCTGTGATAAGCAGGTGAGCCTTCACCCCCATGTCCCAGCTCGGGACCAGTCCTGCCTCTACCTCAGGGAACACGAAGACTCCCTACCTGGTCCAAGTCCCTACCCCAACTCAGCTCTAGCTTATCATCTTTCATGTGCCTCAGTCTGGAACCATCTAACTTCCCAGTTACTGGGGAGACTTGGGGTTCTGGCTTTGAACCTTGAAACCTTTAGCTGAGCCTGCTCTCCTGGTTGTCTGTATCCCTGATAATATCCGACTACCTGAACATCTTTGCAACCCCCCATCCCCCACCCCGTCACTCCATCTGTCATGGACACACAAGTGGTTTTGCTTACTTTTTGGCAGTACTGGGGATTGAACCCAGGGCCTGTACCACTGACCTCCACTCCTGTCCCTCACTCCTGACACACTCCTGCAGCCCTAATTCTTAGGCCTGTTTGGCCTCCAATCCCAAAATGTCTCTAATCCAGACCCTTCTGGCAGCCAGCTCCACGCTGGTGCCAACCCATGCTACTTATTTCAGAATTGTTCGATTTCCATTAAGATTTTCTGTTATCGGCTGTCATGGGCTGGAAAATCCTTCTGGTGACTGCAGCTGCTATCGAAATGCAGACTGCCAACAGGATATGAAGCATAGCAAAACTTGTATTCCTGTTCTGAGAGACACTTACATGGATCACTAGGCAATGCTGAGCTGACGTGGATCTGGGGCGAACAGTCTGGGCCTCTCAGAACACACACTGAGCCCGGATTGGCTGAATTCAAGCTCCCGTTAGCCTGCTTCCCGCAAACAGCTGTGACTCAGCACTAATCCATCCGGCTGAAACAACTGGTCAGCCCTTCTCATCCTACGGAGGTAAATGCCTACCGAGCCTTCATAGGTAGTGGCCACAGGTTTAAAACGGGGCTTGGGAGAGACAGTTAGGACCCACCCGTTGCATTGGTCGCCCGGCAAAGGGAAACGAACTGTCGCCATTTGCAAGAGATACCACCATGGCAGAGAACTGACGTCATCAGACTGCGGCGGAGGAGATAACTTCATTGAAACCTGCGGCTAAAGGTGTGTAATTCCCTAGCCTTCCCCCTCCACACATCGGGGAAACCTTAAGGGCCCCTCCCAGCTCTCCCGTGAGCACGATAGCCAGACCAAGGGAATCTGAGGTGGTTTGGGACCCACGGCGCGGAACTACCGCTCCCACCACTGCTGACAGCTGAGGTCTCTTGCACCAGCTACCGGGGGCGTGGCTATCGGAGGACAAGTAAAATTCGCTGAGGATTCTCAGCCCCAAGCTCTACAAACTTAGGGTCTGAGGGAATGGCAAACTGGAAGAGTGTGCCCAGTCGTTCATGAAAGCAGGGCTACCGGGAGCAGCAGACCTGGCGTGTACCAGTATTGTGGTGAGCGGCACCCGTGAGAGGGGCCTGGCTAGAGGAAAAGTGGGAAGTGACTAGACACAAGAGGAGGCCCTAGACACTCAGGATTGGAGACTCGCCCAGTCTGGGAGGAGCTGCTGCACAGTGATTGGTTCCCGCGTATTGACAGGAGAAACTTGGCCTGGTGGGCACAGCGCCACCTACTGGAAGAGAAGTTAATCAAACTCTAAGACTGCATTTATTAGTTTTTTTTTTTCTTTTTTTCTTTTCTCTTTTTTTTGATTTGGGTTTTTCTTTCATTTTCATTTTTCGTTCTTGCTGTTTTTTTAATTTTTTTACAAATTTTTTTTAAATTTTTTTTCTTCTATTTTTAATTTTTTTAT
This sequence comes from Spermophilus citellus, assembly GCF_964194105.1. NCBI lineage: Eukaryota > Metazoa > Chordata > Mammalia > Rodentia > Sciuridae > Spermophilus > Spermophilus citellus. The sequence goes on along the minus strand of NC_138192.1, from coordinate 54,209,728 downwards.
TATTTTTTTAAAAATTTTTTTTCTTTTTTTATTTCCTATTTTTTTCTTCTTTTGTCTTTTCATTTCTTTTCAATTGTCTTATTCCCCCTTCCTTGAATTCTACCTGCTTACTCTCATTCTCTTTAGTGACTTCTTCCCTTCCCTTCTAATACCTTTCCTCCCAAGCATCAAATAAATTTATAGGAGTAAACAGTAACTCAGCAGTCAAACAGAACAAGAAGTAACATGAGCAGCTTCAAAAAGCAAGGAAGAAAAGGAGTACAAACAATGCAGGACGGCCTAAATATTCAGGAGGACCTAGAGTCATCAGAAAAATGGTCATATAAAGAACTCAAGGAACACCTTAGAGAGATGGAATGGAACCTTAAAGAGGATACAAGACAGCAAATTCAAGCAGCGAAAGAACACATTGAGAATGAATTACATAAACAGATAAAAGAAGAAGTTAAGCATCTTTATCAGGAGATAGAGATTATAAAAAATAATCAAACAATAATTCTAGAAATGAAGGAAACGATAAACCAAATTAAAAACTCAATTGAGAGTATCACTAACAAAGTGGAGCAAGTAGAAGCCAGAACGTCAGATAATGAAGACAAAATATATCATCTTGAAAAGAGTCTAGCAAACTCAGAAAGGCTGGTAAAAAATCACGAGAAAAACATCCAAGAGTTATGGGATAACATAAAAAAACCAAACTTACGAGTCATCGGGATAGAAGAAGGTACAGAGATTCAAACCAAGGGAATGAGTAACCTGCTGAATGAAATAATTACAGAAAACTTTCCAGAAATAAAAAAGGAAACAGATATACAAATTGAAGATGCATACAGGACACCGAGCACACAAAATCACAGTAGACCAACGCCAAGACACATTGTTATGAAGATATCCAATATACAGAACAAAGAGAAAATATTAAAAGCTACAAAAGAAAGGAGACAGATTACATTCAGGGGTAAACCAACAAGGTTAACAACGGATTTTTCATCACAGACACTGAAAGCATGAAGGTCATGGAACAATGTATTTCAAACACTGAAAGACAATGGATGCCAACCAAGAATTTTGTATCCAGTAAAATTAAGCTTCAGGTATGACAACGAAATAAAAATCTTTCATGATAAACAAAAGATAAAAGAATTTGCAGCCAGAAAACCAGCATTGCAAAGCATTTTGAGCAAAACACTACACGAGGAAGAAATGAAAAACAATAACCAAAACCATCAGTAGGAAGTGCCTTGGTAAAGACAGAGGGCGAGGGGAAAGATAATCATGGAGAAACAAACTAAATTTTTTTTAAAAAGGATAAATAATCAAACATGGATGGAAGTACAAACCATATATCAATAGTAACTCTTAATGTTAATGGCTTAAACTCTCCAATAAAGCGACATAGGCTGGTATCATGGATTAAAAAAGTAAATCCAACAATATACTGCCTCCAGGAGACACATCTGATTGGAAAAGACATACACAGGCTGAAGGTGAAAGGATGGGAAAAAATATACCATGCACACGGTTCTCGTAAGCAAGCAGGGGTGGCCATCCTCATATCGAATAAAATCGACTTCAAGACTAAGTTAATCAATAGGGATAAACAAGGACATTATATACTGTTAAAAGGAACCATTCACCAACAAGACATAACAATTATCAATATTTATGCACCAAATAATGGTGCTGCAACATTCATAAAACAAATTCTCCTCAAGTTCAAGAATCAAATAGACCACAACACAATAATTATGGGAGACTTCAACACACCTCTCTCACCATTGGACAGATCCTCCAAACAAAAGTTGAATAAAGAAACTATAGAACTCAATATCACAATCAATAACCTAGACTTAACTGACATATATAGAATATATCAACCATCATCAAATGGATATACTTTTTTCTCAGCAGCACATGGATCCTTCTCAAAAACAGACCATATATTATGCCATAGGGCAACCCTCAGTAAATATAAAGGGGTGGAGATAATACCATGCATTTTATCTGATCATAATGGAATGAAACTGGAAATCAATGATAAAAGAAGGAAGGAAAAATCCTACATCACATGGAAAATGAACAATATGTTACTGAATGATCAATGGGTTACAGAAGACATAAAGGAGGAAATCAAAAAATTCTTAGAGATAAATGAAAATACAGACACAACATATCAGAATCTATGGGACACAATGAAAGCAGTTTAAGAGGAAAATTCATCGCCTGGTGGTCATTCCTCAAAAAAAGAAAAAAACAACAAATAAATGAGCTCACACTTCATCTCAAAGCCCTAGAAAAGGAAGAGCAAAACAACAGCAAATGTAGCAGAAGGCAAGAAATAATTAAAATCAGAGCGGAAATCAATGAAATTGAAACAAAAGAAACTATTGAAAAAATTAACAAAACTAAAAGTTGGTTCTTCGAAAAAATAAATAAGATCGACAGACCTTTAGCCATGCTAACGAAGAGAAGAAGAGAGAGAACTCAAATTACTAACATACGGGATGAAAAAGGCAATATCACAACACATGCTACAGAAATACAGAAGACAATTAGAAATTATTTTGAAACCCTATATTCCAATAAAATAGAAGATAGTGAAGACATCGATAAATTTCTTAAGTCATATGATTTGCCCAGACTGAGTCAGGAGGATACACACAATTTGAACAGACCAATATCAATGGATGAAATTGAAGAAGCCATCAAAAGACTATCACCACTTCTATTCAATATAGTTCTTGAAACACTGGCCAGAGCAATTAGACAGAAGAAAGAAATTAAAGGCATAAAAATAGGAAAAGAAGAACTTAAATTATCACTATTTGCAGATGACATGATTCTATACCTAGAAGACCCAAAAGGGTCTACAAAGAAACTACTAGAACTAATAAATGAATTCAGCAAAGTGGCAGGATATAAAATCAACACGCATAAATCAAAGGCATTTCTATATATCAGCGACAAAACTTCTGAAATGGAAATGAGGAAAAATACTCCATTCACAATATCCTCAAAAAAAATAAAATACTTGGGAATCAACCTAACAAAAGAGGTGAAAGATTTATACAATGAAAACTACAGAACCCTAAAGAGAGAAGTAGAAGAAGATCTTAGAAGATGGAAAAATATACCCTGTTCATGGATAGGCAGAACTAACATCATCAAAATGGCAATATTACCAAAAGTTCTCTATAGGTTTAATGCAATGCCAATCAAAATCCCAAAGGCATTTCTTGTAGAAATAGATAAAGCAATCATGAAATTCATATGGAAAAAAAAAAACCCAGAATAGCAAAAGCAATTCTAAACAGGAAGTGTGAATCAGGCGGTATAGCGATACCAGATTTCAAACTATATTACAGAGCAATAGTAACAAAAACAGCATGGTACTGGTACCGAAACAGGCGGGTGGACCAATGGTATAGAATAGAGGACACAGAGACTAATCCACAAAGTTACAACTATCTTATATTTGATAAAGGGGCTAAAAGCATGCAATGGAGGAAGGATAGCATCTTCAACAAATGGTGTTGGGAAAACTGGAAATCCATATGCAACAAAATGAAACTGAATCCCTTTCTCTCGCCATGCACAAAAGTTAACTCAAAATGGATCAAGGAGCTTGATATCAAATCAGAGACTCTGCGTCTGATAGAAGAAAAAGTTGGCTCCGATCTACATATTGTGGGGTCGGGCTCCAAATTCCTTAATAGGACACCCATAGCACAAGAGTTAATAACAAGAATCAACAAATGGGACTTAATTAAACTTAAAAGTTTTTTCTCAGCAAGAGAAACAATAAGAGAGGTAAATAGGGAGCCTACATCCTGGGAACAAATTTTTACTCCTCACACTTCAGATAGAGCCCTAATATCCAGAGTATACAAAGAACTCAAAAAATTAGACAATAAGATAACAAATAACCCAATCAACAAATGGGCCAAGGACCTGAACAGACACTTCTCAGAGGAGGATATACAATCAATCAACAAGTACATGAAAAAATGCTCACCATCTCTAGCAGTCAGAGAAATGCAAATCAAAACCACCCTAAGATACCATCTCACTCCAGTAAGATTGGCAGCCACTATGAAGTCAAACAACAACAAGTGCTGGCGAGGATGTGGAGAAAAGGGTACACTTGTACATTGCTGGTGGGGCTGCAAATTGGTGCGGCCAATTTGGAAAGCAGTTTGGAGATTCCTGGGAAAGATGGGAATGGAACCACCATTTGACCCTGCTATTGCCCTTCTCGGACTATTCCCTGAAGACCTTAAAAGAGCATGCTACAGGGATACTGCCACATTGATGTTCATAGCAGCACAATTCACAATAGCTAGACTGTGGAACCAACCCAGATGCCCTTCAATAGATGAATGGATAAAAAAAATGTGGCATCTATACACAATGGAGTACTATGCAGCAATAAAAAATGACAAAAATCATAGAATTTGCAGGGAAATGGATGGCACTAGAGCAGATTATGCTTAGTGAAGCTAGCCAATCCCTAAAAAACAAATACCAAATGTCTTCTTTGATATAATGAGAGCAACTATGAACAGAGCAGGGAGGAAGAGCAGGAAGAAAAGATTCACATTAAACAGAGACATGAGATGGGAGGGAAAGGGAGAGAAAAGGGAAATTGCATGGAAATGAAGGGAGACCCTCATTGCTATACAAAATTACATATAAGAGGTTGTGAGGGGAATGGGAAAATAAACAAGGAGAGAAATGAATTACAGTAGATGGGGTAGAGAGAGAAGATGGGATGGGAGGGGAGGGGAGGGGGGATAGTAGGGGATAGGAAAGGTAGCAGAATACAATTACTAATAGGGCATTATGTAAAATTGTGGATGTGTAACCGACGTGATTCTGCAATCTGCATTTGGGGTAAAATTGGGGGTTCATAACCCACTTCAATCTAATGTATGAAATATGATATGTCAAGAGCTTTGTAATGTTGTGAACAACCAATAAAAAAATAAAAGATTTTCTGTTATCTCTGAGATCTTAAACATGTGGCATTATATCCATAGATTATAGAGAATATTAATTACATCTAAAAAGCAGTCACAAATTAGATACTCTCAAATCTGACAATTAGAATCCTACTTACATTTAATAAAAGTAGAAGCAGAATTCTGGTTTATTAATTTCTGCTTTTGGTGGGGTGGGGGGGAGGTTCTAATGTTGTTATCTTGTCATTTCTAAAATTTTGTGAGACCAGGCAGAAAGAAAATAGGCATTGTTTGGCATTGAGCAAGAACATGTTCAGAAATCATGTTTAAAACATCTGTGAGATTCATTTCAAGGAATAGATTTTCAATTTTGCCTTGATCTGATCAGCCCTCTTTCTTTGGATTTAGTCTGTCAATACTAAGTTCAAAATACAGAGCAGTCAGCTGCTAACTTATCTACTAATAATTATTATTTATGAAATAAGAAACATAACTGTTAATGCAAAAAAAGGAACCTGAACTATAAAATTCAGCTATAGAGACTTAGTGTTGTTCCTCTCCCCCTACCCACTCCTTCATGCCAGGGCTGTTTTTATCTTAATAAGATTCTAACACAAGGCAGTATTTCCAGGGCAGTAATTGGTTTAACATCTTATTCCAGGATTATCACATAAGGACTCTGCAGTAGTTTAAGGTATTTAAATGCAAACAGTCTTAGAAAAGCACTAAGCTTTTAAATCTTGATCCCATCAAAGCAACAAGCTTCTGTATCCTTAGATATACCAAAGCTTGGGCAAGAAGGAGAAGCAGGCTTTAGTCAACAAATGGAACTATAAGGAAAAGTGATTTGTTGGATGTCATTTATAATTGGGCAAACGGTTGTTGCCTTCTTTTCATGTAATTTTGGAAAGGTATAGAGCAGACATAAGGGACCAAGTTTAATATAACAGATAAGGTACTGCAGGTGGAGTTGGTCCATTCTAGGGTTATTCTTTCCTTGGACCATCTAACTTTTGCATATTTGAGCTTCAGTTTCCTTATCTCTAATAAGCTCTTAGGTCAAGTGCACTAAGTCTCAGCCTTCAGGAAAATCTCTCAGCTGACCCGATGGGCTCCATGGCTTCTTAAAACTGCTTCTTCTTGTTGGGCACGGTGGTGCATACCTGTAATCCTAGTGGCTCACGAGGTTGAGGCAGGAGGATCATAAGTTCAAAGCTAGCCTTAGCATTTTTAAGGCTCTAAAGCAACTTAGAGAGACCATGTCCCAAAATTAAAAATAAAATAAAGAGATGTATAAAATAAAGGGATGTAGCTCAGTGATTAAGCGTCTCTGGGTTCAATCCTCTGGTACCAAATTAAAAAATGCTGCTCCTTCTTCTCCCCTTCCTCTTAACCCTGTCTCTAGCAATAGGGATGGAAACCCAGAAACCATGTGCATCCTGGACACAGCTAATCATAGCAAGAGACCACCTACTCTAGCCTTGGCCAATGAGCCCCTTCCCAGTGGAATGTGGAACTGTAATAAGAGCATGCGGAAAAGGAGCTACCACGTTGCCCAACTCCCTCCCCAACAAAGACAGAAAGATGGTCTGGGAATAACAGAAAGAAAAATATCAGGGACTGTCATAGGTTATGAAGTCACTTCTGAGAGTGATGAAATGTTCTGGAACTAGATAAGGATCATGACTGTACAATTTTAGATTGTGCATTGTGAAAGGATGAAACATATAAATAAATAAATATATATATATATATATACACACACATATATATATACACACACACATATATATATACACACACATATATGAATTATATCTCATCTTTTAAAGTGAAAAAAAAGAAAGAAAGAAAAGCAGAGCTTGGATTTCCTGCCCTCCACAGCCCCTACTCCATGCAGATCCTTAATCTTGTAATGATTTTCTCAATTTGCTTAAATAAGTAGCCTTTAGTAATCTGCAAACAAAACAGGTCTAATACCCCAATACCAAATTTCATGTATTAACACCTATAATAAGAGAATACAAATCTCCCTTTCAAATCAAAGTTAAGTCAAGCAGAGGTTCTGGTTTAAAACAAAAATAAAGAGGAAGGAAAAAAGGAGGAGGAAAATCCCTTTCCCCAATATATCCCAGAGTATGCTCCTAAAACACTAGCCTGTCACACCCTAAGGGGGTAAATGTGTCCACAGGAATATGTAGCATAGCACATTTCTCCTTTGCAGAGAGGGATTTCCCAACAGCACATTTAAACTCATGATAAATTTGACAATATTCAACAAATCATTTTTCCAGCTTATGTTGTCATATAACCCTTTACTGTGGTAGCCCACCTATTAATAAACAAGTGGTTATATTCCAAGGAACACACTTTGGGGAATGCTCTTCAATACCAAACAGACATATTTCAGTTCTATCTCCAGGAATCCTCAGGTTAAAGGACAGAATTCAGACAACCATCAAGATGATTCTATCCCAAAGAGGACTTTTACTTTCATTACCTCGATATTTCAAGCAAACCATCCAGATGGCTAAGTACAGGCCTATGTCTTTAAATAATAAATAGAGCTGTGCTTTCCACCAGAGTGTCATTTGAAATAGATAAGTTCATCTTTTACATCTAAATAATAGGGAGACTGAGAAACACAATTTTGGGCCCAGTGCCTTCTTTTGGTACTGCATCTGTAGCACTTACCTTGATGTGAAACTCCAGGTTCTCATCCATGGAATAAATATGGTCAAAGATATCATGTGCAATCCTCGGGATGATCCCCATGAGTTGAGGGTCATGCAGCTTTCCCTGGTGGGTGGAATATACAAACACGGGCAGTTAAAAGAGTGCTGGGAAATATGTGCTAGAAAGAAGGGTTCATCCTGGGTTTCTTCAGCAGAACTCCATGGAGAAGAGAGTACCCACACCTAAGCTGTCGGAACCCTTTGGAATCTACCTGAAATACCACCACACCAAAAGCGAGCAAAATAATTCAATATGTTTAGTCTTTTTATCCAGGAAAGAGTTGTCCTCTCAAGTCATGAGGCCCCACAATATTCCCTCTTGCTGGAACTCAGGACAGCAAATGTGTGCATGTAGGTAGTTGCAGGTCGGGGAGGGGGGGAGCAGAAAAAGCAATGAGAGGATATGGGTTTTATTTGTGAATATTTACAAATTGACCAGAACCTACAAGTTCAAGTAAGTTAACCTCCTGGAATAAAATCTCCTTAAGAACTAAAAGACCTCATTTCATTAAAGTCATCCTTGCTCAATAATTTCTAATAACCTTATTCTCAAAATATCTTCAGTATCATTTTACAGACCAATCAAGAAAATCCACTTCATCAATTTATTTTTCAACTTTGTAATTCCCAGCCTGAATTATTCCAGATATTTTTTGGCTGTTTCTAATACTTAATTCACATTTATTAGGAATATGATCATATTCTTTTTTCCACTTTTATTCATCATACCTAGGGAGGTAAGGAATCGATGAATTCTTCTGCTATTTGAACTATTACTAAATCCTATTTTTTTTCTGCCTAGTACTGGAAATTAAACCCAGGGCCTTGTATGTGCTAGACAAGAATTCTACTACTGAGCTACATCTCAACCTTTTTGATTTTGAGACAAGTTCTAATTAGCTATCTTGGTTGGCCTTGAATCCTCCTGCCTTACCTCCCAAGTGGCTGAAATTTCAGGTGTGTACCACCACACATTGACCCTAAATCCAATTTTGAGACCCAGAACTCTGCACCTCCGAAAATGTTCAGGAGATGGCATGGGGGCTAAAGATGCAGCTCAGTAATAGAGTGAGTGCCCCAAGCATGCACAAGGCCCTGGGTTCCACCCAAGGACTGGAGGAGTGGGGTGTGGGGCAGGAGGCCATAGGATCTGACAACAACTCCTAAAGAAGGGTTCCAGAAGCATTGAAAGCAACAGCTTAGTGTGGCTCTAGGTATGCAGCCTCCAGTGAGCCTTCTCAGGCTGCAGTCATAGGTGATAAACTACCCATTAGTGCACAAACACACAGTCTACAGGTCTATAATGATCATGGAAAATGGAAACCCAGAGAATTTTCTAGACCTTTAGGAAGTTATAAACCCTAGGAATAAATGGAAATGAAAGCAAAGCATAAAACTCAGTTTTCCATTCAGTCTTTCAGGGATGCCCAACAACCTTTACAATTTTGACCCATCTCCTTGTTCCAAATAGACCCAGTGCCTGGAAGATCAGCTCTGTTTTCCTCATTTAATTCTTTTTTCTCTGCAGGTTTTCACCACAAAGTATCTCTCTGAAAGTGACTTGCAAGTCAACCTTTGTGTTACCAAAAGCAAGAACTTTGAAGGTAGCCAAGGAAGCACCTGACATTATGGGTCCTCCTTTGCACACCTGACACTCCCTTTTATTAAAAGCAACAGAAAAGTTGAATGCAGATTTGTTTGGCCTCTGGCAATACTCTTACCTGGGAAAATGGGTACTCCTCTGGAATACATTCAGCTATTATAAATAATAAGTCATTTGATGAATTTATACTGCTTTTTAATTTGGCTATATTCTTCCCGAAGATGGGGATGGCCAGGACATTAATAATTCCACCTACCACTCAGGAGACTTAGTATAGTACTTATTGCATAGAATTAGTGCAGAGTTTAAGTTAAATAGGATATATAAAGTGCTTAGTGACACAGGAAGGGCTCAATAAATGTTAACATTATACATTCAGTTCACAGTAGGTTCTCAGTGAGCAGTGGTTGGAACTCATTCAACCTGAAGAGTCTGAAGAACACTCCTTCCCAGACCCTTACTATGTAATTACTATGTATCAGTTATGGTTTGGATGTGAGGTGCTCCCCAAAAGCTCCTGTATAAATGCAGGAATATTCAGAGGTGACATGATTGGATTGTGAGAGCTGTAACTTAATCAGTCTGTTCTAATTAGAATGGACTGAGTGGTAACTATAGGCAGGTGGGTTGTAGCTGGAAGAGGTGGGGGCATGCCCTGGAAGGGTTCCTCTTCCCTGTGACTCCCTTCCCCTTCTCTCTACTTCCTGATCCCATCATGAGTTGAGCTGCTTTCCTCTACTGGGCCCTTCAGCTGTGATGTGCTGCCTCACCTGGGCCCAGAGCAATGAACTCAGGAGTCTGGACTTCGACCTCCGAAACCACGAGTTCCAAATAAATTTTCCCTCCTCTAAGTTGTTCTTGTCAGGTATTTTGGTCATGGCAACCAAAAGCTAACACAATATCTCAGGAAAACACAACATATGGACACTGAGAGTTTGGGACTTTAAAATTGCAGAGACCATCATAAACATGCAACTCATCACGGCCCACACGCTCTGGACTGTGGAGACTTGGCAGACACAGTACCTATGGTGAAAACAGACTTCTTTCTAATCACATGTCAGGACTCCATACAGCCAATCAAAAGACCTCTCTACACAAACATCCAGAGCTCTTTGATAATTCAAGATAGTCGTTTAGCTTTTCCCATGGTCCATGACCAAAGAATGAGTAGTAATCTAAAATTTTTCTACCTGACTCAAATTTGTTCTGTGGGATGTTTTCTCTTTTATCAGATTCATCTTCTAATTGATTCCTGGCTTAAACTGAGCCTGCCAAAGCAGTGTGTGTGTGTGTGTGTGTGTGTGTGTGTGTGTGAGAGAGAGAGAGAGAGAGAGAAACGCTTGTATGTTGGTGTGTGGTATTACATGAGGCTTGTGTGCTATATGTGTGTGTGTTATGTGTCTGTATGTGTATTTCTTTGTGTGTGAATGTGATGTATGTGGAGTACATACAACTGTATGCATGTAATATATATGTATGCCAGGGAGTGTCTGGTGGTGGTGTGTGTGATGTACATGATGGGTGTGTGTGGTATATATGTGTGAGATATATGGAGTGTCTCTGTGTAGTGTGTGTCAAATGTGTGTGAATATATATACAGGAGGCATGCTCATGTATTTGTGTGTAATCTAAGTGTATGCCGGAGGTATCTCTGTGTGACATATGTCTGTGTATGATGTATATGGGATTTGTGGTGTGTGTGTGTAATGTATGTGGAGTGTGCATATGTGTCTGGGTGTGTATGAGAGACAGAGATCTTCACTAATCCTGTGCTGCCTTGCAGATGAAATACACACACACAGAATGCACAATCACCTCAGTCCATAAACAGTGGCGAAAAAGCAGAAAGCTACAGAAATTCAGGGAACAGAAAAGCCTTTCCAGCTGGGGTGACAAAAGTAGGCTTCTCTGGCACCAAATCTTGAGGGATGGGTCAGATTAAGGACGGGCAGAGATAATGCAGGCAGAGGTGAGACCAGGTATAATGAAGCATGGGAACCGAGGAAGAACGGTGCCCATCTATAGAACAGCCTAGCTGGAGGATTAGGCATGACCTCAAGGAGCAAAGAAATGAACTGCTTCATCCTCTTGCTCCTGCCAGAGAGCAAAGAGGAGAAGCATTTTTATAACTGCATCCTGTACAATTCCCTTCAAAAATTTCCCCCACTGAATGTGACCTTCTAGGAGCTGGTATGAAAGAAGAAACAAGACCTAGGCCATTGGCCACTGAACAAGACTCTCTTTGTTCCAGTGCCAGAGGCCCCCTCGACCTCCCAAGCAGGACAGAGTTTCCTGAATCACTTAGGATGGGAAAGCAGGCAGCCAGCAGCATGCGAGCATTAGGCACTCTGCGTGGTTGTGTTCAACGTCACTCCAACAGCCCGGCTCCAAGGCAGTGAAGGCTATACCATTCGGATGACCTCCAGGCATCCCTCTGAGCAAGAGTAAAAACACAAGGTGTTTCCAACAATCTCTACCAGTGTGCTGAAGAGGACCACAAGGGAGGCACAGAGCAGAGAATCCCTTCTGCATCACACACAGAACAAAGAAGAGGCCCTGGCTGCAGCCAGTGCCCCCAGCATCCTGGGTACCCTGGGTACCCCGCAGACAAGTCCATAGCCCTCACATGATGGCACCTCCCAAGCTAGGCAGCAACACTGTCCAGTGATTCATATTCTTACTGAACCCCCCCCCCTTAGATGTTCCATCATGAGAAGCTAATATTTCCAATTTTATGCAGGTTTGTGTTTGTTCCCCTCAACAGAAGATAATGGAATCACCACTGGATATCAGACCCCAAATTGGAGGAATTAAAATGAAAAACAGCTTTAAAATGTGACATCTCTGTTCACTCAGGAAGTTAGCATCCCCCTTTTGAATGCCTCCGAAAGATCATAACGCAAATAATAATTCTGAATACATAAAATCTTCCTTTTAGAGGATGCAGAAACTGCAGAGCTTTTTTGACTTAATTGCATTCCAGGGTCCTGGATTTCTTCATCTCCTATAGGCTCTGTAACTCCAACTCTGGATTCCTCCTTTCCTCTGCTTTCCTCTTGAAATATCCCCTACCTTTCTCCAACCTATAATTACCCTACAAAAGAAGAGGATTCAGCAAGGGGGGCTGGGTGGCAGAGGAAAAGGACTCATCCACACCAACTCCTTTCAACTGCAGGCATTAGTGTGTGATCTTCAGAAGTCAAAATAAAGAAAAACAACTCGTTGCCATCATCTTTTTGAAACCAATAATTCAGGGGCAAAAGAATTTAGGCAACTGGAGGGGAAATCTATAGAGAATCTAGTTTCCTTCAGTTGGCCATGAGTGCTCTCTGGGCAGGAGAGCAGAGTTGACACGGGGAAACAGAAGCACCGAGGACTCTGATTTAGCAAAATGCCTCCCATACTGTTATGAAAGGGCCAGTACAGCTCTTCCCCATCACCCACACCCATCTACTCCCCCAGCCTCCAGTAAGATGCTACCCTGGGGAGCAGTCTCTCTCTTACTGTCTTATAAACTTCTGCCATTTAGTAAATACTCTGTATTTCCCAAAGATTAATGAATCACAAAGCTTAAAAGTGATTCTTGTAAGCATTCTCTATGAGTTGGGGGATTTTAAATATCGAAGGCTGGGGCCATAGCTCAGTGGCAGAGAGCTTGATTAGCACAGGTGAGGAACTGGGTTTGATCCTTGACACCGCATAAAATAAACAAATAAAATAAAGGCATTCTGTCCATCTACAACTACAAAAAATAAAATAAATAAATAAATATTGAAAATTTGTCTTTTGTATTGTACAGTTTGGTAATTTTCAAAAAAAAAAAATAATAGATTGCCTCACAAGAGGCTCTGTCTCCCTCTCGTGTGCCCTGAGACCTATGAAGCATATTCTTCCCACTGCAGTGAGTGGGCCTCAGGAAATGTAAAACTGCAGCTTTTTTAGAAGCTAAAAGGTAAAGGGTTTGGGGCCCAGAAAGAGAGAGAGGGTGAGGGCTGAGGCAGAGCATGGAGACAGGAAAACTGGTGTTACCCAGGGTCACTGCTGTAGGGTGTGAGAGGTGGAGACTTGTCCTCTGGGCAGATACAGCTTGTGTGTCAAGAGACAGTCCTGCTCAAGAAAAGGTGGCAATAAACCTCCTATTTCTTTAATCTGCACAGTCTCTGAACCACTATGTCTCTAGCAAAATCAGTGAAAGAGAGTCAACACCACAGCAACAAGATCTCCCACCCCTACTCGCATCCTATCCAACACCTGAAATCAGTGCATGCAGAACATCAGAGCCCTGAGGATTTTAGCCCTGTGCCTTTGAAATCTCCTCTTCAATAGGAATGATTCATAAGCTAACCCTGTTCTGCAGCAGCCGTCTCCATGCTGTTCCCAGGAGGGTAGGTAAATGAAAACACCTTAGCTTGAAGGATTAAGGATTCAGCTTTCCCTGCTGCTTGTAAGCTTAATTCCCCAAACTTGCTCTGTGCAGTTTCTTATAATAACCACTCTCTCCTCCTCTCCTCACCTGTCAGGTGGGCCTAGCCTTCAGAAGAATTATCCAGCTAAAGGTCATACAGGAGTCCCTGGTAAAAAGGAGGAAGAGGGCGGTGAAAGGGGCCAGTTTGGTCCAAAATATGCCTTCTTTGGAAGACAACTTGAAGTCACAGAGCTCTACAGCAAGCAATGTGACCTGGGGTCACTCCCTTGGATGTCTACAGGGGCCAGATATGCAAGTTAGCAAGGAAGTATGGTCAGTATAAATTCATGTCACCCTCAGTGTGTATGAATTATGCTGGAGAGCCCAGGCCAATGAACATGGGGTGGCCAGGACTACGATGTGGGTACTATTTTAATAAATGTTTTATGGAACCTTTTCTCCATAACATCTGTTGTTCCATGCACAAGAAATGTTAGTGGAAAAGCCAATGAGACAGTAAAGGTCCCTGCTCTAGGGAAGTCTGATTTTCATTTGTGGGGAAATTCACCCATTGTGGTGAGATCTTCAGAATGTTCAACCTATGGTAGAAAAATCAGAACTGTGCGAAGTCATCCCATTTTTAACACTGTCTGCAATTTTCTTTTAAACCACCATACAAACCAAACAATAGTATGTTTGTGGGCTACTTGTGGTCTACAGGCTAACTTCTTCACCTCCCTGACCTATAGTCTGTACTTACTTTAAAGAGTAAGTAAAGCTCTCTCCCATGCAAATGACTGTCACAACAGGCTCTATGGGTTAGGCTTAGGCTGGGCCCCAGTTCTTAAGGATACTCACGCCACTCTTCCTTTATTGATTTGTTGGTTGCTGTTTATTGCAGTGTTAGTGATCGAACCCAGGGCCTCCCACATGCCAGATATATACTATATCACCAAGTACCTCCCAGCCCTGATGATTATGTTTTAACATAATTTATTTCTACAGTTCGACAGAGCTATCAACAAAGAATTGCTTTTATGACTGCTATTTCAAAACTCCTCAAAGACAAAATTAATTGGCCAAACATAACTGTCTCCATTATGCAGTAAAGAAAGCCACATGTCCCTCAAGTTTTGCTGCAGCATCAGTTCTACTCAGTCACTGCAGAGACGGGCTGCACAGCCAGCTGCAACCTTACCTCCATGGTGTGGGTTTTCCCTGACGAAGTCTGTCCATACGCAAAAATGGTCCCATTGTAACCTTCAAGGACATCTGTGAGCAAGGAAAACAAATTAAAATTAACTCATTACTTTGGTCCTATGCTGGTATTGATGCATATTTTAAAACTGCAGTTTCCCATTGGCCCATCTCATTTTTTCACCCAGATGTGTCAACTCCATGTGCATTTTAAGGAAAAATGTGAGATCAGAACAGAAAGAAATGGGCTCACATTTATACAGAGCTCATTAATGAAGAGGAGGCAGACACACTTTCTCCCAGTAATATCAAACTTAAGACACAGATGCCAAGCAGAAAACTAATTTTTTAATAGAAGAATACTTGAGTTTTCCTTCCATTGATCTCTTCAGAATAGTTGGGGGAAAATGTTATCTGTGCTGTAAGTCTCTGGAGTGAGGTTAGACTCAAAGGTCTTGCCTGAAGATTTTGATTTGGGTCAGACTAAACCCTGGCCCAGGCCAGCTCCTCAGGGAGGTTTCTCATGTCGGCCCCACCAGAGCTCTGTCACAACAGACCAGCTGGGGGAGGGAGGAGGCCTCACGCTGTAAATTGACATCCAGTCCGCCTAGAAACCAGCAGGCCCTGACTTAAATTTAATGCCTCTGTTTTTTCAGTGTTGGGGCTAGCAAGGAGGCCCAGGCCCATGAGCATCAGGAATTTCTTTTAATTACACAACCAGCACACTATGCAAGCCCACACACACGGCAGGCCACTTCCATTTCACGCAGGGAGGAGGGGAGGTGTGCTGAACGGAGCTGCTTTCTGCTGCAGAGCTGAAGATTATCTGTGGGAATTCTTTCAAAGCAGCAGAAGTGATTAAAATATATTCCATACTGCTTCCCCCCTTCATCCACATAAACATCACCGAAATAGAAACAATGAATAATTAATATCCCTGACCTGCCATTCTGCACAAGGGGGGGGGGGATTCTTCATGCATGCAGACGGTGAGGGCAGGGAGAGGAGACCCATACAGAGGTGTCCTCTTCAGGGCCACGTGAGAAAAGCAAATCAGGCGATCCGCTCCATCCATCCACTTCAGAATGAGAGAGAAGAGAGTGCTCTCTGAATTTTATGAGGCTGATTTGCTTTTATTTTGCTTTGCCAGGTTTTCTGAATTTCTTTTAATATAGACTGATCTGAGGTTGTTGGAGTGTGAACTGAGATCAGAAAAGAAAGAGGATTTTCCTTTAGGAAGCTAAAAAAAATAGAGAAAAATTAAGCGGTGATATTTTTTTTATTTTTAATCCTAGCAGCTCTGAAGAGTTTGTGTCAAGCTGTACTGAGAAAGACACAAAGAGAGAGAGAGAGAGAGAGAGAGAGAGAGAGAGAGAGAGAGAGAACCAGAGAGAGAAGAGAGGAAATGTTCACACTTATCAGACTGCTGGAAATGGTTTCCTTGGTAACAGCAGAAAGCAAAAATTTGAAAAAGTCAGTGTTAGGGTTAAAGGTTCAAGTTTCAGTTTTCATGAAAATGCCAACTTGCTCAGAGAAAAGATTTCTCAGGCTGGGCATGGTGGTGCATGTTTGTAATCCCAGCTACTCGGTAACTGAGGCGGGAGGATCCCAAGGGCAAGGCTGGCCCGAGCAATTTAGCAAGACTCTGTCTTAAAATAGAATAAAAAGGGTTGGAGATGTAGCTCAGTGGTAGAGCACCACTAGGTTCAATCCACAGTACCACCCAACAAAGATTCCTCAGCCCTGAAGATGGTGGCCAGAGCAGAATATCATGAATATGATGTACTATAAGGGACCCAAAGGAAAGAGTCCTCACCCTTCAGGTATGCTTTCAGAATCCTACATTCATAACACAAACAACTCTAGACAATTGGAACCCTGGCCACAATTACCATACTAAACCTTCTGTTTATTAGAAATTAAGCATTTCTCCCCAGACTGAAAAGGGCTTCCCAGTCATTAGCCCCGAGCTGAGGTATTAGCACAGTACTGAAGAGACCAAACAGAAGTTATGCTCCCTCTCCTTCTCCACAGGGTGGCAGCCTCCACTGGCGCCCTACAAGTGTTCAGGCACACAGGGGGCCCCAGGGAATGACTCTGAGAAACCTGCCACACCTTAAAGGAAACAGTTCAGAGCCCTGGCCCTGCCCACACTAAGAGAGTCCAGTCCAAGGTTCCTCCTCTGCATTCACCCCTGAGGCCACTCTAGCCAAGCACAGGGCACAATCCTGCTAACTGCTGGCTAGCAGCTGCTGCCCCAAAGCTCCTGGATTACATCTATGAAAGGGAAAGCTCACTGATGGTATATCAATTGTTTTGGACCAAGTACATGAGACTGTACTGGAAGAATCCCTTTCTCTCTAGTATTTCAACAATGAGCACAATTTCTCTTTCTTTCTTTCTTTTTTTAAGGAAAAAAGTAAAAAAAAGAAAAAGAAAGAAAGAAAACTTAAACTCTGATTGGCCTTTAAAGTATTTACAATCATGTTACAATTAATACATTATTGAAGAAGCTCCCCAGCATTCAAGGTTGAGCAGAGTTGATGTTGCTCTCAGTTCTGAAAAGAAAAGACAAAGGTCTTTGAATCTAGTGTTCTCTATTTTCTTCTAAACTCCAGGTTTGGGGGTGGGGGGCTGTTTATTCAGTCTGTTTTATTTTTAGTGGAGAAGAAAGGCAGGAGGAGGTCAAGGACAAACAGTGTGTGGAGGGGCTGGACCACTGAGACAACAGGAAGAGGAGGGAGCACAGGATCCACTCGGAAGACAGTGAGAGAAGGTCTGTGCTCAGCACTGCACAGAACACACACCGCCCCGCTCCACAGAAACAGCCCACAAAAAGGCACTTTCATCACACTGAATGGCGGACAGTCCTGGGCCTGAGGAATGCGTTTGTTTTAGCCTCTGCCAAAACAGAGTGACTATTTCTACACAACAGCCATGCTCTGCTGGACAGAACCTTTCTTTGTGATGGGCTCTGGTGTGATATGATCTAAGCTCACACCACACAGCCTGTTGCACCCCTCAAGCCCAGCATACATCCATCCAGCAACCAGGCAAACCCCAGACAGCGTCTACTGCAGGTGCCAAGCACCTTCTGATATCCCCAGAGAACAGGGAAAAGAGTCTCCTTTTGCAGATTTCAGAAGCCCAGATGTGCATATTTCATTTTGCTCAGTTCTGAGCTAGGCTTTGCTTGGACAGAATGAGTTCCATTGTTAGGTAAGAATTTGGGGACCTAATCAGACCTACACATCAGGGTTCCCAAAGAGGCTATTGTGGCTTCCTACCACTTCTTCAGGTGAAATAGAGACCTGTCAGGGATAGTGGCTGACAGGTCATCCCCAGGTTACAATCCTAATCTTCCACCAGCTAATCAAACTGTTCAAATAACCCATGAGTGTAGATTATAGAGGCTATCTGGCCAAACACCAGTGGCCAAGGAGAATGCCCAGCTAGCCTGAAGGACAGTCACTGTGCCCAAGTAAAGGCATGCTGGGTTTCAGAATGAAAATACACCTCACGATTGGCAGACTGCCAGGGCCACCCCAAGGCTCAGGAACCACAATTGCTATTCTCTTCCCTTTACTCTCCTCCTATATCCACTCCTATCCCTGTCTTTTTGCAATGCTTAGTTAATAGTCCATATGGCCTGAGACAAAAGGAACTCATAAAATAATTATTTTATGATTGTTTTTAAGTGCTCATTGTGCACCCACCAGAAAAGTAAGGGCAGGGTAATTCAAAAGAATATAAGTCAGTCGAACAAACCAGGCTCAAGTTCCAGCCCCATGCCTTCCTAACTGACTTGGCCAAGTTACGTTACCTCTCTGAGCCTCAAATTTCTCTTTGGTGTTAAAGAATTAATAATGCTCACACCACATAAAGTTAAGATTTAAGACACAATAACATGTTAAGTGCATAGGGGTACATGATAAATGATAGATAAATAAATATATTTATTCTAAAGAACCATATAAAATACAATAGTAAAATAGGTCTGAGTTTATCATCCTAAGCTTAAAACTTATGGGTCCATACTGCCTCCAGGATAAAGTCCATTAATCTGAATTTCCACCAAACTTGGATCGATCTAACTTTTTCAGCCTCGTTTCTTGTCATCCCCTCTGTACCTTGTGTCACTCCAAGCTGTCCAAGATGCCACATAATTTGTCTTTATGTTTTTGCAACTCCCTCTGCTTATACATTCTACCATCCTCAGGACTCAGTCTTTCCACAAAGTCTTCCTTAATTCTCCATTCCCTTGTCCCATCCACAAAAATCAATACAAAGTGGCCTTCTTCTGTGCTCCCCTAGCATTTTGCACACACCCATCTTAAAGCACATAATGTCTACATGTCTGATAATTATGTATATGTCTGCCTCTTGCCTTGTACTTGCAGACAGTATTATGGATCTTGGTGACTCTATCCCCGGCAGGACTTACACTTACATGGTAATAAGTGGCTAATACTATTTGCATAAGTAAATGAATGAAACTTAAAAGAAATCAGAACTGGAAACCACCTTCTCTAGCATCTGGATATTCCACATCTAGCTAATTTGGAAAACAAATGCCCAGGTGGCTTTTGTAGGCAGGGACATTGTTACCAGGACTTCAACAAAGTATCTAGTAACCATGGTATTTAATTCCTAGGCACCCACAGGCACCTTTCCTATTGCTGTTCCAATCATCACAAACCCTACAACCTCTTCTCAAAGAAGCATTCTACATATGTTTCCAGACAACAGTTTGAAAAGCATCAAACAAAGATGGGAGCATGGGAGATGTCAGAACTCTACAATCAGAAATATTTAAAAACCCAGCAAAGTTGTAAGGAATTAAAAAACTCAGAAAGAATAAAGTCATCCAGTTAAATGGAGTCTTCCAGCACCTCAAAATCATCATGGGTTTAGATAGCCGTGGAAGCAAAGCTCACCAGTCCACCTCATTATCATGAGTCAGGGAACCTTCCAAATCACTCAATTCAAGTCCTGAACTCTAGAAAAAACACCATCTCCCAAACTTGACTTAAGTAGGGCTCTTTATGGCAAGTGATACCTTAGCTGCACTGTATTCCAAGTGACCCTTGCTTACATACCTTGTTTTTACCTTGGCAATGCAGAAATACACAGCGACTTCCTTCCCTTCATACTCATCTCAGTGAATATTTTTAAAAGTTCAATCTGGCTTCATTACCTCCTCCCATACAATCTCTTTTGAAAGGGCAATAAGGTATTCTTCGTTAATACCAAATGAGCATGCTCATATCATGTTTATGTTGCCTTAGAAATGTTGTTTTATCATATCGTGTGAGAGCCTGATTTTATTCTAAATGGTTTTCTTTGTGGCTCACCATTTATACAGGGCCTCAAGTTATCCACAGTTTGAATTGTATCTTCACAAGACCTTCCCAGGGACTGTCTATTTCTTTTCTTCTTCTTAATTTATTTTTAACTGATATATAAAAATGTAGAAATTGTACATGTTAATGGAAAACTGCCTATTTCTGACACTTCAAACTATAGAAAAATCCAAACATTGAAAGAGGCCCAAACATCTAGTGAATAAAGACTCAAAAATTATTACTATTGTTTGTGAATCATAGGCATTTTTAAAAAATGGAATCCATCCATTTCTAATTACATTGGCTTAGAGGGGGTGGGATGTATTTAAATGGCCTTCATGCTTAGCACAGCGTGTAGCAAATGCTATTTGCTTCTGGTAATGAAACAGGAGAGGGAAAAAAAAAGGAAATTCTGCCATATATGTGATTAATCTTACTTTAATAAAAATAGGTATAAGCTTGGGCTGGGGTTGTGGCTCAGCAGTAGAGCACTCGCATAGCATGTGTGAGGCCCTGGGTTCAATCCTCAGCACCACAAAAAAATACATAAATAAAATAAAGGTATTGTATTCAACTAGAACTAAAAAATATTTTTTAAAATAGGTATAAGCTTGATAATAAATGGAAAACAGGGCTGAATAGAAGCAAACCAAGAAAGATATGCTGTGAAAACAGGTTAGATAGGAGGAGAGGTGGGGATAAAGGGGTCAAGAGAAGGCAATATCAGAGTAAGTGATATGCAAGTGTGAAGTTGTCACGATGAAACCTTTGCTTTATACAATTACTATTCACTAATAATTACAATAAAGAGAGAAGCAGAAGAGTAAAGAAGAGAGAAGCAAAAATTACCACCAGATACAAGCCCAAACTATTAATTCCAAAAGAGCACAAATAAAGACGTATTTTTTTTTCTCTTCCCTTTTCTATCATAATATCACCGAGGAGACCTTCAAAATTAATTGATGTCTGCAACAAGAATGTGAATAACCATACATCTCAGCAAGGAACATTACATACTGATGTGAGTCTCCCACGCAGGTGTCCAGGGTCAAAATTAATCTAACAGATGTACCCAGGGCTGATTTTCATGAATTTCAAATAGTTCAGTTAGTCAGCACAGCTTCTAAAAACAAGCAGATCTAAAATGGCACGGTATTTTTTTTTTAAGTTTAGTTTCTACCTTTTGCTTTTTAAATCCAAAGCTACCTGTAGAGGTGGCAGCATCAAGACATTTGGAAATGCCATTGCCATTGCATTCAGATTTGAAGGCATGGATTCAAAGATGAAAACCAAAGTAGCAGAAGATGTCCCCCAGCTTTGTCCAGATGGCCTTCTCCTCCAAGGCAAGCTCCAACCTGCCCCTGATTTGAAAGGGCAAGGTAGAGCAACGTGTAAATTGCTTCATCTCCCTGCTGTTATTTTGACACAAATCCTCCAGAGCCAAGGCCAGCCCCACAGAAAAGGACTGATCTCTGAGACATAAGTGTAGGCTTGAGGCTACCTGTTTGGAGGAACAAATGTCAGGATCTGGGTAGGATGGCTGAAAGTGGGTTAGATGAAATTATAATTAAAGAACGCTGAAGAGCAGGAACAGCTCGATAAGCAGAAGAAGTATAGTATGATTTTATGACACAGGAAAAAAAGATTGTATGATGGCAAGAACTTTCTACTTTTAAGAATTCTTCCAGAGAGATATTAGTATAAAGGAGACAGATGCACAAAATAAATCAGATGAAGATATACAACTGGAGTGTTTGGAATAGGTATTTTCTCCTGCAAAGGAATAAAGATGTTCTTCTACATTTGCAGTAGTTAAAAACCATTATGGAAAAAGTATCACTATAGCCTACCTGGCTTTTAAGCTTTTAGGTAATCAGAATAGCTCTACAAAATGGTGACAAAAGAAATAAAGAAAGGAGGTATAGAGAAATTGAATAACTCGCCTGACATCACAGCAAATCGGGGCCAGAGCCAAGGCTGTCATTCAGTGTTTCTAATTAGCAGGCCTCTGCTGACAGTCAAGGAACATTGATTCCTAGGCTGCAAATATCACTTAATGTTTTCCATTACTCTGAAAGGCCCAGGAGGAAATAAAGAAATAGCACTTACCTTTGACAATTTGCTTCGCGCACGCATTGTAAACCTGCTCTTGGGTTGTGTTGGGCGGCAGTACTCTGTCAAAGACATATGGCTTCCCTTGCTGAAAAAGACAAAAGAAAGAAAAAGGGCAGGGAAAACGCATTAGTAGTTTAGGAATGAAAAGCACTAATATTAGTAGTTAGACCATGGGCGCCAAATCAACCAACCTTATTTTTTAAAAACAGTTGCATGCCTTACTGGGAAATGTTTACAGCATGAACCACATATACACTGTGTGTATGTCTATTGTCTGTTGCAAATCTGAGCAAAAAAGAATTCGTTCTTAAAAGTGAAACATTTTTTTGATGAAAGGTAGGCTGACACTTATTTGAATATAGATTTATTGAGAGCTTACACTGAACTAAATACTGAACAACTAGGAAATAGTCTTGCCCTTGTGAATTGTTTAGCTAAGTATAGAAGATAACTAATAAGCGAGAAGGCAAACAGGAGAACATAAATGCCTAGGTACAAAATGATGGAGCCGGATGAGGGCGTGTCAAGGAAGGCCTTGCTGAGGTGGTCTCAGTTAAGTGGATCTTGAAAGGATCACAAAGATACTTGGGAAGATCTGTGGAAGAAACTAGTAGACAGCAAAAGGATTGGTGAGTCCAAGAGACTAAGGTATGGTATAGAGGAGGTTGGCAAAGAAATCAGGAGCCACCAGTTCACGCAGGGCACTTCGAGCCAAGGTCATATGCTTGGGGTTTTTTTAATGGGAAGACAACATGATCAGATTTCAGAGTTGCTCTCAGTAGTCTTTTATCCCAAAGAATACAAGTGTTTTATATGCAAAAGTGATGCCTTAGCCAGGTTGAGGCTTCTCAGACAAATGAGGCCCAGCCCTTCTCTCCAGTAAAACAAGAGATTTCCCCCATATGGAGTTTGGCATCTGGTTTGATGCTGCACCATGTGCTACTCAAGGAGATAACCAGGAGAGGGGAAAGGAAGAAGCCATAGCATAGCACTACACAAGCACTGGTGCCCAGTAACTCAAGGTTCAATAAGGAGTCATTGAGCACTTCTGTGCCAGGCACGGTGCTAAGTACTGGGAAAAGGCACTGGGGAAAGGTGCCAGGTGAGACAGGTCCAAACAGCACCTCTTCTCCACCAATACAGCCCAGGCAAGCAGCAACCCTTCCCTGCCCTTCCCCAAGCCCAATTCACCCAGGAGGGCCTTCACCTTTCACCACAAACAGTAACATTGGGGAGATGGAAGACAGGGAAACCAAGAGCCTCCTTCATTCCCAGCAATACCTCCTACGAGTGCCCCGGACTCTGAGAACCACCCAAGGACAGTCTTACTCCTGAGAAGATAACTGCTCTCGAGGGATCCAAGTGCAAGGCTTGTTACATCCTATAACCTTCTCACAAAGGACAGAGCTGTCAGACTGTCTTATGGGTTTCCTCACTTATCACTATGGGAAGAGCTGACTGCAGGCAAAATCCCTGTGCTTCAGCTCTAGTCTTGAAAACAGGACTGAGCCAACCCAGGAAACAGGCTTCTTTTATTTGGTCTTAGAAAAATGCAGAATCTTCCAGTACCGTAAAATTTTGTTTTCATGCTCAGTGGCAGAACCAGAGTCTTTCTGCTAAAATTATGGAAAGGGATCATTTTCTGATGTTTTATTCCCAGCTCTGTTCCCTTTGGTCACTGAACCAAGTTTTGGTTGAATAACCCAAAAATATTCCTCACCACAATCTATTGCTAACTCTCAGTCTGCTACATCCTTACTAGTTTTATATGTTTGTAAAATTCAACTAAATGTCAGTAGGGCAAAAGGTAAGAATAAAAATTTACAGTTTGCCTAAGTATTTGTCAATCATTGAATCTTCTGGGAGGAAAAAGGTAGCTTTGCTTAATTTTAAACCAACCCACTATTTCTCTGAACTTAATGAGAATCATCAAAATAAACCATCTTGTTTACAGCACAATCCTACTTGGAGTTTTAGGGGAAAAAATGTACTTAATACAGCAGGAAAAAAATACCTATTAAAACATATATGGTACAAAAAGGAGGACACCCCAATTTTGCCCTTTAACTTAAGGTGCTTATTGGAATACATTATACTTTGACTTTAACAAAGACAGAACAGAATTTGTTGTTTCTCCTTTAAGCAATATCATTTATCAAGTGACAAACAGATAATACAATGCTTTTCCATGACCTAAAGTTAACTCTCAACAGAGACTGACTTCAAGTCATGATGACTGAATTGATGCTAAGAAAAGATAAGATTTAGAAAATGATTTGTTATGAGACCTCTCTTGTCAGGATTAACATCATAAGTAGGGACAATGTAAACATTTTTATGTGTCTTTTCATGCACTGCAAGTCTTAGAAGAGATTGATTAGAATTTAGTTACTGAATATTTTCAGAGAACTAACTTGAACCAGATGTATATACAATTGCCATTTAAAAAAAATAAAATAAAAAGCCACACACATACTAGTTCCTCTTTGTTTCCCCAAGGAGACAAGAGTCTCCATTTCTAGTGCCAGAGTAGCTGAACGTTCTGTAGGGAGACCCTGGGCCCAGCTTGCTCTTGTCATCATGAATTCACAGCTACACAAGAAACTTTTCAAATTACATTGCTGTATAGGAACTGGAGAGCAGCAATGGATGATGAGGCCACCATTTGCCATGCTCAGGAGACATCTTCCTTTTCAGGTGTCTGCTCAGCACATGGTCCTCTCCAACCTCTCTGGCTACCTTCATCAGAGTCCTTTGCTGGTATCTTTCAGGTTTCTAAATGATGATATATTCAGACTCAAGCCTTGCCTCTGCTGACATCCTTGACCTTCATGTAACGGAAACAAATATTTCAATGACACATACCTGTAAACTCAGCAACTGGGGAGGCCAAGGTAGGAGGATTATAAGTTGAAGGCCAGCCTGGGCAACATAATTAGACCTTATCTCATAATTCAAACATTTAAAAAAAGGTCTGGGAATGTACCTCAGTGATAAAGCACCCCTGGGTTCAAACCCCAGTATAGGGAACCAAAAATGAAAGATAGTCAGCCTTCATCTCTCATCTAACATTTAAGTTAATATGCTTACTAGATATTTCCACTTGGATATCCATTAGCCACTCCCAAAGAGAACCATCAAGCCCTCCATATCTGAATGAGAATTATAACACCAATCACCTAGATACTCAGCATCATGCAGCACAATCAGGTTGATGGTACCTACCTGTATCCCAGCTACTTGGGAGGCAGAAGCAGGACTATCATAAATTCTAGGCCAGTCTGCGAAACTTAGTAAGACTCTATAAGAAAATTTGAAAAAAGGACTGGGGATGTAGCTCCATTGTAGAGCATTCCTGGGTTCAATCCCCAGTACCCCCCATACACACACACACACACACACACACACACACACACACACACACAAAAGGAATCACTCAGTATGCACCACAGATTCCATATTCACAAGGTATCCCAATACCTATCCCTTCTTGCTAGCTATATCACACAACTTCAGTCAGCATTTCTCCATCAATCTATTCTGTACAATAGCAAGAGCCTCCCAACATGTCTCCCTGCCACCATTCAATCCTTTTCACTCAGCAGCCAGAGTGAGCATTCTAAAACAATAAATCAGATGATATCATCTCCTCACCTAAAACCCTCCAATGGCTCCTATTATACTTAGTCTAGACGCTCTTTGCCCTTAGCTCTCTGCATTCTCCTCCTCTCAAGACAGTGTGGCACACTGGACTTCCTCCCATACCATGTTTGTTTCCTGCTCAGGACCTTTGCTCTTAACCCTTCCTTCCTTTTGGAATTCTATGATTTCTCATCTCCATTTGGCTCACCACAGCTCTTCATTTGGCTTATCTCCATACCATCCCTCAGATCTCAAATTTCTCCTCCTTCCAGGGCTTCCATGATCTTAACTAAAGCAGACCCACCCCCACCCTGGCATCACTATTACATGACTATTTGACTTGCTCTGTAACAATTATATGTTATCTATTCTCAGCCAACCAATGGACCACTACAATTAAAGCATTTAACCAGCTAAAAGAGAAGCCATATAACTCCCAAGACCTTATAAAGGGACTCTGGATGAGACACCCACACCCAGCATCCTCTACTAATGAAAATAAAGTATGTCAGCATTGCCATGAAGCGTCCACATAGACCAGTGCTAATTGCATACGAGCAGTGTAACTAAAATTAATAACCTACCAGGATCACATACAAAGAATAACAGCAGATGGTTCTTACACTTTCATAGTTAAAATTAAAAACAAAAATCATACCGCCAGAAATTTTATCAAGTTGTTGAGAGCAAAATGTCTGTGAACCATATGGCCTTCCTATTAATATATTTGACCTGTTACCCAGCAACTGCTCCCCAGCCTGGAAGGAACACTACCATGGGAGACAGAAAGCAGACTCATGTAGATGTTTAGAAGACGATCACCAGGAGGGATGTTAAGAAAAGTTAAATTAATTATTAAGAAGAGCTCATGGAGAAGTAATCCGATAACAATCCTCAAGAACGACCAAGAGTTGTGACCAAAGGTTGCCTAAGATTTGAATGACGTTTGTCTATCTTTATCAAGAAACAGGAAAAAAGACTAAAATGTACACAGAGAGATTAAACTCACTCTATGGAATTATCTCCAGACTCTGAGGAGTATTCAGTAGAGGAACTGATGACTGAGACATTCACTAACTCTCTGATCCAGATATTTATGTGACTTCTTTTTGGGAAGTGCAGGAGGCTGTGAGTTCCTTCAGTACAAGCTGACCATTTTCTCACCACTGTCCACCAACACCATCCAATCCTCTGGTCCAAACCCTTTTTATTTTCACTCCCTGAATTCCCACAGGAACTATGAAGTAGACATTACCATTCACATTTCACAAACTGGAAAATTGAGGACAAGCCGTGTTATCAGCTCTATTACTCTGGGGCAATAACTTTAAGGCTCTGATTTAAAGTGTTCTTTCTTTGTACAGTGGTATCTTTCTAGGAAACTCAAAATAATTTTTTTTGAAAAGCAGAACACATACAAAATAGCATATGCTAAGACTAAAGACTGAAGCAAAGTGGCTAATGGGTAACAAAAGACAGTAATCCCCTACTATTGCCTAGAGCAGTTAGCCATGAATGTGGGACTGATAAGAAGCCATTAAGACTTGGGGAAAGGGCAGAACTGGTGAGAAAAGTGGTGCACATTCACATGATAAGCATTCTTTCCACTGAAGGAATGGAAAGTAGGCAAAGGCTGATGGAGGCTAGGAAAAGATAGATCCATATTAGGCTTGCTGGTTAGTTATTAAGGAAAATCCTAGAATTTTTCAAACCCAAAGGTCCTTTAAGATCAATCCAACCCAACATCTGTTTTACAAAGACTGGGAGAGGGTAGGTGACTTGCGGCCAGCTAGGTAAACAGTGGACGGCCCCGGGAATCCAGACATTCAGGTTCCTATCTACTGCACTGCAAGTTCTGCTTTAAGATCACTTGCTCTCTCCAAACATCAAGGGAACAAGCGTGAGCCTCTGGCTCTCCACCGCCCCTGAGCCCTGCCCTCTTTACTTCCCAATCGATTCTAAATGATTTCCAAATACAAACTAATTAGTTCCAATGAACTAAGAGTAGTTGCTATGAGAGCTGAGGTAGAACAGCGAGAGAATTAGAACCCAGCCTCTTAGAGTCGACATGAACATCATCAGCCACTGGACCTTGCTCATCGTCCACCCCTGTGAGCCCTGAGAGGGAATCAGGGACCCACTCACAAGTGGACTAGCAGTGACTGTGAGAAAGCCAAGCCCTTAAGTTGATTTTAAGCCTGCCTCCCTGAAGTGGAAGGCCTGACAATGTCCTCCAGGACAAGACCAATAAGGCGGGGCACAGGATGGCACCATGACTTTGTTTCAGTCTCTTTTTCCTTATCTGAAACAGAAAAAGACAGATGAACTTGCTTCCTAAAAGTTGTACAGATTTGTTTTGACGTGAAGGGCTCCAAAGATGCCAAGGTCAGGACACCAGCAAGGAATCATATTAGTTGGCACAAGAAGAAATTAAATAAGATAAACCCATACACTAGGAAAGACTTTGATAACAACCTGAAAGAATGTTTCCAAAATGTTAGCTCAAAAGTTTTGGTGCTTACTTTTTTATCAACACTAAGTTTTGGTTCTTGTTTATCGAGGTATGGTTCACATCCCATAAACTCTACCCCTTTTAAGAAAATTGCAATTCAGTGGTTTGCAGTATATATACAAGGCTCTGTAATCAGCATCATTGTCTGCTGCCAGACATTTCCATGCCCCCAAAAAGAAACCCTATATCCATTAGCAGTTGCTTTTGATCCCCTCAATCTCTCCTGCTATAGGACAACCACTAATCTTCTTTCTGTCTTTATAGATCTGCCTCCTGCAGACACTTCATATAAATGGAATTACACAGTGTGTAGCCTTTGTGATCACCTTCCTACATTTAGCCTCATGTTTGCAAGGTTCACCCATGTTGTAGCATATATTACTACTTCATTTTTGTGGCTGAATAATACTCCATTGAATGCATATATTTAATTATATGTATTCACTCATCAACTATGGGGAGACATTTCAGTTGTTTCTACTTTAGGGCAATTATGACTGTGGCTCTGAACATTCATGTACAAGCAAGAGTTTATGTAAACATGTGTTTTCAATCTCCCTGGGTATGTATCTAGCAATGGAATGGCTGGGTCAGTAACTTCATGTTTAACTTTCTAAAGAACTGCTGGATTGTTTTCAGAGAGGCTACACTATTCTACATCCCCACCAGAATGGGTTCCGAGTTTTACACATCCTTGTCAACACTTATTCTTGACTATGAAGTAGCATATCAGAAGTTTTTATTTGTTTGTTTGTTTTTTTTTTTTTCAGTTATTGAATCCAGAGGGGCTTAACCACTGAGTCACATTCTCTTTTTTATTTTGAGACAGGGTGTTACTAAGGTGCTTAGGGCTTCACTAAGTTGCTGAGGCTAGCTTTGAACTCACAATCCTCCTGTCTCAGCCTCCCAAGCTGCTGGGATAACAGGTGTGTACCACTGTGCCCAGTGGTATATCAGAAGTTTTATAAATTGGCAATATGTCCTAAAACTCATTTTAACATACATTATAGATCTACAGATATTCCAGGCCTTGTAACGTACTATTTTGATTTTATCAAAATTAACATTTACATAGTGGCTCCAAGTGATAGAAGCATCGTGTGGAAACTGCAGAGCCCATCTCTCTGAGCTCAGTTTCCTTATCTGTTAAATGGAGCCAATAATACCTACAATCAGGCTTCCAGTGAGGATCTGTTATAATCATGCAGATAAAGGAGCTATTGCAGTGCCTGTGTTCTAGAAGATGCTTGAGGTGGCGTCCGTGTCATTCTATGATACAGAGTTTGGTGACCAATACAGTGACTCATATCTGGCCCTCATATTACACCAAACTTCCTGAGCACTGAGCACTTAAAGAAAGGGACACGGAAAAGTGAATCACTCACAGTTTACACTCAGAACTTGGCATTCTGTTGTCCTTATAAAACCTAAGGGTTGAATCACTTCCCAGACTCCTCCAGGTCCCCAAGTCTGCAACTCCCAAGTTCAGCTCCACAGAATGTGGGGCCATATCATTTCCAAAGGTCTCAGCAAAATTCATTGTTTCAGGACCATCCTCTGCATTCTTCCAAAATAATTAGAAATTCCATGTTCCACATGAAGCCCATTCAGGAGGTGAGGAACTGAGATGGGAGCAAGCACGTACAGACTCACCAGCTTTGCTACTACCTCTTTGGAGCCTTCTGGAAACCTGAGTGAAAGTACCCACTGCAAAACTGAATCAGATGCTCTCAGGAGCCTGGCCACATCCTCTCAATTCTCAAAGGCTAACCCTCTCTCCCACAGGCAGTTCCTGCCTCTCTTTGCCTGAGGGTATGCTGGTTGCTGGAGCCCTTCCTGTCACCTGCAGAAGGCCAGGGGGACCTTCCAGGCCACAATTCCAGGATTCTAAGCCATTGGCTGACAGGAAATGGGGTCACTCAAGTGGGGGTGTGCGTGAAAAGGAGTGACTCTGAGGCATGTATTCCAGACGGGCCCCCAGGACCCCCCAGTGCAATGAAGCTCCCACAGTCCATGGTGGCGACTAAAGATGAACTCCTGATTTCCTTCACTTCCCCACCTCACTTCGCTCTTCACCAGTATTTCCAAAGATCACCTCCTGAAACAACTTGCACTCCAATCTTTGTCTTGTACATGCTCTTGGAAGGGCCCACAGAGCCACATCTACCCCAAGGATGACCCATTTAAAATTTATACAAAGGAGCTCAATGAAGACCCTAGCTGACCACAGACATTTTGCTCCCAGACACTTTTGTGCCCTAAGAGGTCTTCCATTCAATAGGCTTAGAGAATCTGGATTCATGGAATCACTGTCAAACGTGGGGCCAGCATTGCTTTGGGAGATACCCAACTAACAGGGGGAGTAGAAATTTATATTCTTGTTAAAATTCAACAAGCTAAGCCAGGTACAATAGTGTGCATCTATGGTCCCAGCTATTCAGGAGGCTGAGGCAGGAAACTCAATTGAGCCCAGGAGTTTGTGACCAGCCTGAGCCACATTGCAAGACCCTGTCTCATAAAGAAAAGAAAAGAAAAAAATTCAATAAGCTGTAGTCCTGGGACACAGCCCTAAAAAAGGGAGTGCCTTTTCCTTCATAAAAGGGTGCTAGTGAATCGCCAAACTGTGGGTCTACAGAGCATTTATTACCAGTTTCTAATGTATGCAAAGTAACACTACCTTCTGAAGGCCCTGCCCTAGCAGAATGCTTTGTACGTGATGGTCCAGGGGAGGTGCTCAGCACATGCCTGCTGGCCATGACAACTGATGCTTGCAGAATGGGTACCAGGGAGGCTAGAGGCGGGGTCCCAGGACACCATCAGATGGTATGAGGGTGCACGTGTTTCACCCTGTCTCCCTCCCATGGGGCAGAAATTTCACTTGGTGCTGACCATGCTCCAATGAAGTTGCGCTGCGTTCCTGCATCCCTTGACCCCTATTTGTTCCCCCCACCACCACCACCACCTACCTCTCTTTTGTCTAGATCTGGCCTGCAAATTCCCAGGCAAAACATCCCCCACCTGGCAGTAATAGCTATGAAAGCCATTCTGGGAAGGCAACCATCAGCTCTTCCCATCACTGTTCAACCCTCTCCCAGGCCCACCAATCTCAAGTGTAGCCACAGACGGGGACCAAACTTTCTCCACTCCAACTCCACATTGCTGTCTCCTCTCACTTCCCACCCCCACCCGTACTGGGATGGTGCTGTGACTGGGAATGTAAATGCCAGCCAGAGCAGCCCAGACATTGCCCTGCCCCTCCCCATATTGGCTTTATGCCCCAAGGAAGACAGCTGGTGCCAGTTCCGGCCAGAGCCATGCTGCTCCCATGAGAGTCTGCAGTGAAACAGACGCGTGCAAGCCACAACCGCTCCTGATGGAGTTGCCAAGGCAATGCCATCCGCTCCACAGATCGAGAAGGCACAAAGGCGACACACATGAAGGCATCTTGTAAGCCTCCTTCCTGCGGGAAACAGGCTACAAATCTCTCCTTTCTGCCAAAATTCCCAGTGTGTGGACACACAGGCACTGTCAAGAACGCAGACAGCTATGAAAGCCATTCTGGGAAGGCAAACTGCCTGGAGTGATAATGAATAAGTTCAGAATTCTTGCCTGGCGAACAGGTAAAATGAAGACAGAAGCAGTACCTCCCTAAAAGAGAATAATTTCACCTGCATTTCAAAATAAGCTCTTATTTGTATGTGACTTTTACTTCAGATCAAATTGAAATGAACTCCCTTCTCTCACGTCCCCAAGTTCTTCTCCTTTTAGCTGTTCTGTACCCTAAAATGCCTCACACAAGACAAGAGAGGTCAGGACAACTGGGTCTTGTCCAGGATCTTGCCCTCATGTACTTTGTGACTTTAAACAGCTTACCTATATTTTCAATAAAGATGTCATCTCTCTGGTTCTAACATTCTATACCAATAATGAGCAGCATCGGAGTTCTGTGACTTTTGCATCAGAGTGGCTTCTGCCTTGAGCACACACAGCCCAAAAGGTCAACTTAAAACCATAGAGAACTCCATGTCCTACAGACTCAGAGAAAGGAAGGAAAATTGCTACTGATTATTTCAACAGATTCGGTGCCAAATCAAGTCTGAAAAAAAAGAAAAAGAAAAAAAAAAGAAATCAAAGCTTCTTCCCCGGAAAGGAGGCAAAAATGCCATTTCACTAAAAGTAGGATGGAGGATTCATTTTGTCAAGTAAATAAATGAGAGCAAGGATGATGCCTGGGCATTATCTTTCTGGGGCACACTGCCCTGGGGGCGGCTTCCTGGCACAGCACTGTGTAATCCAGTCAAACTGCCATTCAACAAACCTCTCCCAGTTAGACTGAGGCTTGCAGGAACACGGGAGCCACTGGTGACACATGTAAAGTTCTCTTCCCTCTAGTCTTTTTGACTACAACCAAAATATAAGAGCTTTCAGACCTTTGCTTGGCTAACTATGCTGAACACAGAGGCTGCCGGTAAACACATAATGCAAATTACTACCACAAGCAGAATTAATATTCTATAGAATTAATATTCTATTAATATTTTTTCACTCTCTGGGAAACAGCTTACATAGTATAATTATCTTGTGACTGGAACACACTACATTTTCATAGTACATTCAGGTTCTCATCTCCGTTCCATCCTCAAGATTTGTGGGTGGGGAAGGAATCATAGTGGCGCCCCCTCCTCCACCAAAGAATCTTAATTACACTTCTCCATAGACCCTTGCCATAATTGCTCCTATTACCAGAATATCAGCAAAAATTTCTGCAAAAAAACTCATTGTGGTTAGGATTTCCTATTTCCTGTTGCTCTGTCTTGCAAAAGCTGAGTTTGGCCGCAGACTTAACGATGTCACTTCTGCTTTTGTTGTAAAACCTCTGACTAATCCAAAAAATGGGACGAAGAGTACTTTCTATGAACTTAAAAACAAATTACCTCTATGTAGACTCCTGTAAAAATGTAAACCTCCAAGCCTTCCTCCCACCCGCCCCCCGGACACACACACACACACACACACACACACACACTGTGTATAAAGTTCCAAGAATTTCCAAACTCATGGTCCAGAGAAAAAATGTTTAGGCAGGAGCCTCACTCTGGACCACTGTAGCCAATAAACCTGCTTCCTACCAATTCCTCGGGTGTCCAGCCTCATCCGTCCTATATCAGAATACTGGCTTCCCCTTTCTGGGAATGGAGAATACCATCCCGTGGCTACATGGAGGGCAATAACTGGAGCTCAGACAAGATTCAGAATTTCTGGTTACAAGTCAAGCCTCTACCCATAACACTATATCACATCTTGCAATTGTTCCTCCAAGAACATATTTATTCCTCAACTACAGATTTTCTAAGAATTCTGCAAAATTTGGTCAAATTTGTGACCTTAAACAACTGGTTACAAATATTTTCTGAGCCTCTTCCTCTCTGGAAAAAAAAAAAAAAGATGGAATCTCTCTGGCTCTAACATACTATAATAATAAAACTTGTCATGTTTGGGACATAATACAGTATAACTCAGAGTGTAATAGTTTAGTTCTACCAATTACAGAAGATTACAGGAATAAGGAGTCTCACAAAAGGGAACGATTACATTAAACAAAACCAGCAGTAGTCAT
The DNA here is from genome assembly GCF_964194105.1 of Spermophilus citellus. Classification (NCBI taxonomy): domain Eukaryota; kingdom Metazoa; phylum Chordata; class Mammalia; order Rodentia; family Sciuridae; genus Spermophilus; species Spermophilus citellus. The sequence goes on along the minus strand of NC_138192.1, from coordinate 54,175,593 downwards.
TAAGTTCAGGATCGCTATGTCCCTATTGGTATCTAAGGAGTCACTCCCACTCAGTTATGGTACATGTGCACTATAAAGGGAAAGCTACTGTATACAAATTCTAACTAGATCTTTTAACTAGCCAACTGAGTCAGGATGGATGAGCTGGAACTTGGGCTACACAAAGCTCATGCACCCCACTGCAGTGAGACACTGCAAAGACAGGATCTTTGGCCCATGCAGGCAGTGGTGGAATGCCCAATTGGCAGATGAAGGCAAAGAAAAAAAAAAGCTTTATAAAGTTTGGTTGTTGCTGAATTCAATCACAAGTTTCTACTCAGAAAATCTAAAAGAAAGGTTGTAAGCATAGCTGACACATCAGCTTTTTATCTTTTAAAAGATTTTTAACTTATCTTAGTGATTGGGACACCTTATTTTTCAGTGCTGGGTAGCCACACACACATGGAATTTGAAGAGGAGAAGCTTCCAGCACTTTCTCTGCCTGTCCCTGCCCCTGCCTCCTTCCTAACTTGAAGTTCCATCATTTGAACCACCAATGGGTTAGATAACAAAAGCCTTTGGTTCTAGAGGACTAGCTGTTACCAAAAAAGCTCTCCAGTCCTCCAGTCCTCTGCCAGGAGCAACAGTTAGCCAGTCAGATTCATCAGTTAATAGAATCGAGATAAAGCAATTGTTCGTTCTTTCTTTTGGTACTAAGAATTGAACCCAAAAGTGCTTAACCACTGAGCCATATCTCCAGCCCTTTTTATTTTATTTATTTATTTATTTTTAAATTTTGAGATAGGGTCTCATTAAGTTGCTAAATTCTGAGGCTGGCCTTGAATTTACAATCCTCCTGTCTCAGCCTCCCAAGCTGCTAGGATTATAAACTTGTAGTACCACACCCAGCCCAGCTGCTCATTTCTGAGCTTCGAAAAGAGGGAGGTTCCCCAGGCAAAGCAGGGATCAGTGTGATGAGATAGAATATACCAATGCCACCTCCTTCATTGCCAGCCTGGGATGACCCCCAGATCACTGCATAAGCCTAGTATCCCACGTGGCTTTTGCTCAACCCTCTAGGTCATCATTGCTTAATACACACTGAGACGCTGGTGATGAAGGTCTGCTGGTCAGCTTCCTCCCCAGGACAAGGGCCCTGGAGCAGTGCTTACCTGTTCCCTCCCAATCTCTTCACCAACACCTTCCTTCTGATGTAAACCAGGCTTAATGTTTTCCTCATCTATCAATTTTTTTTTATTATCCTTCCTCATCCCACCCTCTTTCTCTATCTAACTACTGGAAGACTGGACTTCGCCTCCACTTCCTTACTCCTCCACATCATGTCTAATTTTTACCTTCATTCAGTTGTTTTCTTAAAGCACTGCATGGCCTCCTAATCTTTGATTCTAAGACCCTTTGAAAACCAGCTACACCCTCAAAATTTACAGACTGCGCCCCAGCCTGGCCTTGCTAAAACCCTGAGCCGCCTGATGCTATACGCACTGGCCCGGCTTCTTTCTTGTTTGACTTCTCCCTCCGCCACTAGTTTTCCTTCCTGCCAATACCAAATGTCAGAACGTCACTAGTGAGCTCTCCCGCCCCCCCTTCTGTGCACCCCTCTTCTGTATTTTTTCCCATGTTAGAGCTCTGATGCTCCCATAGATTCAGCCATAAGCCGTGTGCAGAAGATTCACTAAAATCTATCTCCAACTCTGAGGCCCAAATCCACATTACTAACTGTCTGAAGAAAACAGATAGCTGAGAGTCCCCACCTGCCCTAAACAATATATTCGGCCCTCCATTTCTGTAGGTTCCGTATCCACAGAGTCAACCAACCACAGATCAAAAAATATCTGAAAAAAAAATTTTCCTCTATATTGAACATGCATACTTTTTCCTTGTATTCCCTAAACAATACAGTATAGCTATTTACACAGGATTTATTAGATTATTATAAGTCATCTAGAGATGATTTAAAGTATAAGGGAAGGTGTGTGTAAGCTACATGCAAATATCAGGCCTTTTTACGTAAGGAATTTGAGCATTAAAGGATTCTGGTATCCATGGGGTGTCCTGGAACCAGTCCCCCACAGATACCCAAGGACAACTATATGCTGCAGAGAGAGCTCAAGTTTCCTCCTCCCCTCCCCTCCCCACTCGTTGTTTCTCTCACCGTTTCTGGTCATCTAGGCTGTAAAGCTCAGAGCCATCTCTCCCACAGTTCTTCATCACACCAGTTTGTCAGAGTGGTCCTTCATTTCCTTGTTCTGTGTCTTGTTCTGCGTCTCAACTATTCTTAACTACTTTTCACCAAGACTCCGGCAGAAGCCTTCTAAATAGCCTACTTGTCTCTCTTCCCTTTAATGCATTCCACATCCTTTGCCCAATCCATCTGCCTCTGGCTCAGCTCCTAAAAAATGGTGCTTAACAACTTGCTAGAATGTCTGCTGGGTATAAGTGTCCTGGAGAGGCATCTCCACCACACGGGATGTACCAACCCTGGCAGGTGGTTCCTTCCCTAGCAAACACTCAGGAAACATGCTCAACATCATTCCTGCACCCACCTCAAGCCCACACCATTCCCTCCAACAGCAATGCCATCTCAAAGCCTTGACCTTCTTTCTGCCAAAATAAATCTGTTCTTCAAGTCTCATACCAAATGCTCTCTTTCCCAAAATATAGCCTTTTCTTGAGCCTCCCAAATAGATGTGTGTTCTCTCATCCCCCACCCCCCCCACACACACACCCCTCTTCTCTTTGGACAGGCTTGGCACTTTAATAATTCTTCCAGGAGATCTCTGATCACAAATTACAGTCATCCAGACTACCATGTCACAGAAAGAACACGGGATCCAGCATTAGAGATTAGTGTGGGAGAGAGCTCAGATATTTGAGCTTGTATACTAGGCTCTTTGCTTTACCTGGGGCATAATACAAATTTATAACAACTACTATCTAATGTAAGTGCTATTCTCCACACTTTACAAGTAACAAGGTCAAGTTCAGAAAGGCCCCTGGCTTGCACAGACACAAAAGCCCATATTATATCTGTTTCAGATGTTGATTTTTGAGAATCTGTAACTGAGGGGAAATTTAAATAAAAGCTCTAGCTTTACTTGCTTTTTGGTTGACTTTCTTTCTTTTGCAGTACTGAAGATCAAACCCAGATGCTTTACCACTGAACTATATATCCCAACCCCCACCCCACTGTTTTTTTTGTTTTGTTTTGTGACAGGGTTTTGCTAGGTTCCTGAGATTGGTCTTGAATTTGTGATCTTCCTGCTTCAACCTCCCAAATTGCTGGGATTACAGGTGCGCACCACTGCTCCTAACTTAGTTGACTTTAAAAATCACTAATTCTGAATGTCACACAGCTGATCAATACATTATTAGTCTCCCAACAGCTTGGCTCTAGATAACACCCCTGACTTGTGTGTCAGGATGAGAGCCATGTTCTAGGTTATTTTTCAGAGACTTGAAGGCAGTTATAGTCAAACCACTGACTCTTCACTTGGGCTTATACAGGTGTCTAATGAGTTACTAGAACAGGTCTGGGGACACCAGGATGCAGATGACTGAGATATTTCCAAGATTCTCAGGGGCATCGTGACTTTGTGATTGATTACATGTGTCACAATGTCCCTTTCCAGACCAGCGGAGCAGCACCTAGAAGTCCCTAGCCATCAGTCCTTCCTAACCTCAGTGCCCTCCTTTCCCCTTGCCTGAGGATAAGAGGAGCTTGAAACGTGTGCTGAATTAAGATGGCCATTCTGGACATTAGTCCTCCAGCCTCCTATTTGGCTGGCATTTGACTAAATCTTTTCCCTTGATCCAAGTTGTCCTCGATTTACTGGGTCCCTGATGGAGCAGCAAGAATAAGGAACTTGGGTTCAGTAATAAACCAACTAGTCAAACTAATCAAAGGCATATTGCAAATTGGAAAACATTTTATTAGCATCACAAATAAATCTTTTAGTTATTTAAAGACATATTTCCTATCTTATACATCTTTGGATTCCCTGCAGCATTTGCAGCGATTATTAAGATATATAGTTGTTCAATTAAATTGGATTTCTGATACCATGTTTTGAATTAATAGGATTTTGAAAATGTCCCTTCAAAATAGATACGGCCAGTTATTAAGCAGGTCCATGTCAGGCATCTCCACTGTGAAGCTCCAAGGTCAGCACTGCTATCCCCATTTTACAGAATGTCACACAGCTGAGCAATATATTATTAGTCTCCTAAAAGCTTTACTCTATATAACATCTCTGGCTTGTAAGTCAACATGAGAACAATGTTCTAGGTTGTTTTTCAGAGACTTTAAGGCAGTTTCTGTCAAAACCACATCATTCCTGCACCCACCTCAAGCCCACACCATTCCCTCCAACTGCAATGCCATCTCAAAGCCTTGACCTTCTTTCTGCCAAAATAAATCTGCTCTTCAAGTCTCATACCAAATGCTCTCTTTCCCAAGATATAGCCTTTTCTTGAGCCTCCCAAATAGATGTGTGCTCTCTTGTTCTCATTCAGAGGGGGAAATCAGAGTTCAGAAACAATCAATACCTAAGTAACAAAGAGGAGGGGCCAATTTCAGAGCTCATGATTTTCCACTCCTGACCACAAAGATCCAATCTGCTGTATCTCAACCCAACAATACTTCTCCACCAGAGATGATTTTCCTTGTTTGTGATCAGTACATTATTTTCCTGTTCGTAGAGCACCGAGAGAGCTCCCTGCAGACTGCACCCTCACAAGCGCCCGCGCCACCAGCACTCCGCGCCACACACCTAGACACATTTCACATGGTCTTGCAGATTTGGTTTCTCTTCTCACTGCTTTATTCAGCAAATACTTGCTGGGAATCTTCCACATGCCAGCTACTGCTTCAAACAGTGGAAGTGAAGCGAACATCCTGGTCTTTGTGGAGCATTTATTCTGAGTGGGAGGAGACAGACAATCACCATAACAGAGAGAATTTTTGCTAGGGCGTGATATGAGTGTCAGGCAGGATGGACATTCTTGGGGATATGACACTGGAGCAAAGGCCTGGAGGCTTGCCAGCCACAGGAAGAGCAAGCAACAGAGCGATCCAGGTAGGAGTAACCAAAAGAGAGCACCTCGAGTTAGGAAGCACTCAGTCTGTTGGAAGTCGACGTTCTATTTGGAGAGAGTGAGGGATTGGATGGTATGAAATGGTGGCAGAACAGCCAGGCAGATTTCCAGTGCCAGAAAGCCCTGTAGTAAATACATCTGTAACGTACTTTTAAGCGAAGGAATGGCCTGGTCTGGTTTCTGTTTTGGCTGCTCTGTGGGGACTTGGTGTTTGGGAAGGGATTATTTAGGAAGATAAACATGAAAAACAATGAGGAGGCCAGAAGTCCAAAAAGATATGGGGCAGCCTGGACTAAGGAGTAGGTAATGAAGATGGAAAGAAGGGAGTAGGTATGGGGTTGAGTTGGGAGGTGGGTCCTAGATGACAAAGAACCACAGGATAAGCTCTCGCAAACGTCCAAGGGTCTGACTCATTGGTGTCCATGGTAAGCCACAGGCCACATATCACTTCCTGAGGTCAGCCCAACATCAGTGCTGACTGGGTCAGGAAGGACCGTTCATCCTTATTCTCAAAACACTCTTCAGAGACTGCCCATCCTCCTTCAACCTCCAAGTTCAAGCATGCCAAGTTGAATCATCCAAATAGTCCAGATGTCAAGGTAGAAAGAGAACCCAAGTTACTCTATGTCACCACTTTGCATTGCCACAATAATCCATGTGACTGGTGCTGTCACCAGGGAGAGTGTACGAATTTCCCAGTCACTCAACTGTGACACGGTAGATTCACACTCAAGCCCGGCTGTCTCTGACTCCAATGCCTATGTTCCTTGAACCACACCACATACAAAATCCAAAAAGACTTCACTGCAGAGAGAGTGACCTTCACAGTGGCTACAGTGACCATGAGCTGACCACATCCACTCTGGATTCCATTCTTTTACTTCAGTCCCCCACCACCACCACCCACAGGTTGGTTTTCTGTTTGTTTGATTGTTTCCCAAAAGTTTCTAGGTAGAAATAGCCTCTCTTATGTAACACAGGTTACTGATGCTCCCTGGTCAGGCAACCTGGTATAGAGAGGAAGACACAGTCCCCAGGCACCAGGGGCTCAGAATCTAAGGAGGGAGGCAGACAGAAGCAGGAAAGGCAGGTGGTTTTTCTCTCCTAGGTACTTGAAAGCTCTATGAATGCTCAGGGTAAAAATCTGGCTGGTATTTTCAGGGACTTCACTGCTTTTGTGCCACACTGGCCTCATTATGCAGATAACTTCACAGATTCCTTCCATTTTATTATTCTGTAAGAGTACTGTCTAATAAAAAATGTGTCAGTTTAAAAAATGCAAAGTCTCACACAAAGTAGCTCTTTTCTATTTTAAGCCAGCATTGAGAATGTTAGCCTTGCTAGTCAGCGCCTCACTCGATGGTTATGACTGATGCTAAGCACAAAGCCAGGAATGGGAGTCATGGAGGAATTGAACAGCTTCTGGAACCAGGCACCATGGGGTGCATGCTGCCGAAATTACCTTGCTGAACCCACAGGTGTCTGCGTGGAGTAGATAACATTAGGATGCCCATTTTACAGTTGGAGAAATGGAGGCTTAGGGTGGTTAAATTCCTGCGTAGTTTACTAAGTGAAATGTGGGATGGAATAAGAGCCCAGTGATCAACCACTCTCCGATTCTGCTAAGGCCAGAGTTGGCCTTTAAGATGGCTCATGAGTTAGAGATAAGAAACAGGGTTGATGACCAGAGCTTTATTTCATCTGGAAGAGAGGAATCTTGTAGGGTGATTAATTAAAGCACATTCATGATATTTTTAAATTAGACTGAGACAGATACTCTCCATCTCCTCTGGTGATAGAAGAAAGGGCCTTCACTCTCTGCCTGGCAGGTGAAGGTGCTAAAGAATGCCCAGAAGTGGGCTCTTGCCGGACCCTGGAGAGCTCTGGAGTCTGTTTGCCAAACCAAAAATGCCTCCACTTACCATGATTTTTCAGCACATCTGCTTTAAAGTCTTTTTTCTAGCTCTTTCTTTTTTGAGAGTATGCCTTACGCCTGTGGACCCTGGAGAGAGAGGCAAGGACTTCCCTATCTTTTCATCCCTTATGCATTTCTTTAGAAAATGCATATAGAGTTTCTAAAAGTTATCGTCTGAGCTGCCTGGAAAGGTCTACTTTCAACCCTGGTAAATACTAAGATGTCTTTTCCAACCAATTGCACATCATGATTGTGGACGGGGCTGAAATAAGAGAAAAGCCAGGCAAGCCCAAGTGTTCCTGTCAATGGTGACAGCAGCATAGAACAGGCTGGAAAGATTTGAGAGGGGGTGGTGGGGGTGGGGGTGGGGAGTGTGCAGGCTCCAACAGGGACTGCCAGCCTGGAAACCAAGACAGCGTTCCTGATGAAACAAATGACATAATCAGTTTCACCTTGGGAGTCTGCTGAGGAGCCCAGAAGGATGCATTTCCCAAGTTGCCACCACCTTGACTGCCCTGAGCCTCAGAATACGGTAGAAGGGGTGGGACACAGGGCACTCTCTTCTCCTCACCCCGCACCTTCTTCCTGGCCTCAAGGGCAGGTTCTATACCAGCTATTCCTCGGTGTGCTCACACCTCCTTCTCCCACACACTGAGGCCCCCGGGCCTGGATCTGAGGTCAGGAAGCTCTGGACTTGGAGCCACAGCCTGAAAGTCATTTTCCTTTCTCCCTAGGTTAGACTTTCTCCAAATGACTCTGTTTCCACATGTTCCATGACCCCACTCACAAGATACAAGGGACACGTGAGTACAGCAAGCCAGACAAGAAGGGTCCTCAGCTTCTGAGGCTAATGGGAACACTTGGGGCCAGTCCTGCAGTGAGCTGGGTGCTTTTCCAGCCATGATTCCACACCTGGCTGCCTTCTGCCACCATGTCCAAAGCCCAAGGCCTTCATAACAGAGTGGACGCCTTTGGTGAGGCAATAGCTGGCCATCCCTCCAGGCCACATCTTTGAGGAGAATGCCATTCCTGTGACATACCTGGAGCTGAGGCCACTTTCCCCAGCCAGCACATCAGCCACTGCTAAGAGAAAGGGTCGCTCTGCAGTGCTTCCTTCATGAAGCTCTGCAGGGCCCCCAAATTTCAGGCCCTTCCCCCCAAGCAGTCTGAAGAGCAGGTACTACTACCTTCATCGTGCTACTGTCTTCTGGGGACAAGGCGTCCTGAGCCAAGCTCTGCCCTGGGTAAAGCCTGTCAGTTGCCAGTGCCTCCCTCCCCGGGACACCCATACGACCACAGGATCAGTATTTGCCTCGCTCGAGTCCCCCTCTCTCTCTCTGCACTTGCACTTTCACGGTCCTGTACTTCCTCCAGGCTCTCATCCTTGCTTTCCACTCTCCTTTTCCACTGAATTATTTAGACATTAAGAAATAGTAAAATTTACTTGCAGAATTTACTGGTGGAAGAAGAGGCGCCTTCTGCCTTCTCATCCGCCTCTCTTCCCTCTAGCCCCAGGGAAATCTCCCTCTTCCTCTCCTCTCCATCCATCCTCAGTAAACCTGCCCTCCACCTCCCTGACCTGACTCTTTCTAAATCCGTTCACATGCATCTTTACCATCTCCTTCTCTATGATCTAAAAATGTGCCCACATTTTTGCTATCCTGAAAACTAAAAAACCTCTTACCCACCTTGATTTTACCCCCACTCACGGTGCCCCCAACACACACCATGCCCCTGGGCAAAGAGTGCAGCAAACTCTGCATCCTTCCTCCCACTTGCTCCTGGGCCAGTCCTTTGCCAACTCCATGTCAGCAAGATCCACAGCTGTCCCTGCAGAAAACCCCCTGCCTGTCCCTGTCCATTGTCAACCTCTCCAATGCATGTGCTTTGTAGCCCACCCTCCCTTCTGTGATGATTCCTCTCAGGGTTCTGCATCTTCCTTAATTTCCCTTCTTTTTAGGACTTCTCTGGGATTAGAGGAAGAGCAGGTACTACCTTGTCCCTCTTCCCTCTCCCAACTAGTGTCTCCCAACTAGTGTCTCCCAACTCTGGAGTTTGCATAACACCAGCACAACTTCTGCCACAGCAGCACCATCCATTTGATTTAGCATTTTTTAAAATCATTTTCCTTATATATACTTTCAATGAAAGTTTTATATGACTATTATAAGTAAAAAAAAATTAGTATTGCATGCCATAAATGGAAGGTAATAAAAATAAATACAATTAAAACAAAGCAACATTGAATAGTTCTAGCTGGATATTATTGCCACCAAGGACTCCAAGCCTTAACCCTGATCTCTCCTTTTGTTAAGAGGGAAATTCCAAAGAACTGGAGACTAAAGACCAGCAGGAACTGGGCTTTCTCTTTGACAAACTCAGAGTTATTGAAAGAGAAATGAAAACAAAGTAACTTTTGCTAGGTGACTCAGTGTTATCTAAGGCCATGTGAATGAACTGCCTAAAATGATCAACTGCCAAGATAATTTTCCCACTATATACTAGGGGAATCTCACTCCTCCCAGCTTTCTTCAAGGGGCTTAATGGTTGTAACCTCTTCATTGATTGACCATATTTCTTACTTCCATTCCATCTGTCTTTCAAAAATGAAATTATAGACATAATTTCAAAAGAAAATAGATAATGAACACCTTCAATGTAAGAACTAGTACAGAATAGCAGCAAACCACCCAGGCCGGAAGCCCAGACCCACCCAGGCTGGGGCCCTCCATAGGGATAGAACGTGTCCAGAGCCCACCATCCTCAACAACCCATCAATACCAATGAACATACGATGGCCAACATCTAGAGGACTGCATCTTGGCTGTACCATCCACTCACACGCTGTCAGTCCACTGCCCCTCATAGGCTGCTGCCATTATTGTTCTCAATAAGAGGGATCCACATTTAGAGAAGTTAAGGAACTTGCCACTTACTTCTTATAAATGGCAGATTCAGGATTTGCACCCAGTTTGTTGGACTCCAGTGCCCGTGCTCTTAACTCTTATGCTGAGACACAAAGCAATTTTAAACCTCACAAACCTCAAAATAATAGCCTACTGCTCTTAAGCGCAATTAAGACAATGGGTTGACACAACAGGAAAACCATTCAATATGTAATTAAGCATAATTACTGGTGTCCTCTAATTGTTTGAGAAAATAAGTCTTTTGCTCTTGACAAGCTATAATTCTGGTGTGTGCTGAGAAGATTCAAGTCTTCACTTCGATCTGTATACCTCCAGCAAATGCACATATTATTCGTCAAATATCATGGTAAGCACTAGGCCAGCTTGAGGATCTTCAATATGTAACAGAATTAAATAAGATAGGCCTTGAAGGGATTTAAGCCATCCTGCCCATCCCTTCTTTTTACAGATGGAGAAACAAAAAAAAAAAATGCAACTGCTTGAGAACATGCAGGGCTCTGTCTCCTAGCCAAGTGTTCAGGACACCTCAGGGACTAGACAAGTTGAGTTCAGACTGCCTAAGGCTGAAAACCTGGCTTCAACACTTAGAAGCTATGTGACCTTGGCCAAGTTATTTAACCTCTCTGTGCTCAAGTCAGGATGATAATAACAGTAACAATCTGGTAGTTTTTTGTGAGAATTCAATGACTTAGTACATATAAGACACTTGGGACAGTACCTGGGCACAGGGCGTTTAGTCCATACACTTAGCCATTAATACTGTCGCTTCAAACTGTAAACTACACCTTGGCAATGGCCAGGGAGATATTTGAAGGCTCTCATCAAGGCTACTAAGAACAGTGATAAAGGTGGATTCTTATCTGCTGAGGGGATGTCAGAGGAGATCAGCAACATCTACCACACAGACATCAAACTATGAAGCAAACTAGAAGGGCACAGCATTCAGAGCTTTGTGCCATTTTTGGCCAATTAAACTCTGCCAGAACAAGCTTCTGCATCAGTAGCCATGCTCCTATGGGTAGACTTGTTGATTTAGATACTCATGCTTCCAGAAGAGCATATCAAGCAAACATTGATTGAACTAAATGTATTTTGCATCTGGTGCAAAAAGCACCAGGTGTTGTAGGATAGACAAAAAAAAGTTCTGGGTAGGACTACCTTGCAAGCTTTGGAAAACACCTCAAACTCTGCCCCTCTTCTTTCTTGGACCCCATGGCAGACACCATTCATCAATCACCACACAGTTGCCCACAGAGCCCAAAAGTAGCTCCAGTCCAGGCTTACAATTCTCAACTCCTTGCCTTATGAAGCCACTGTCCGTCCACATGTTGAATTGCTGGGATGAAAGGTCTAAGCAGGCAACCAGAGAATGAAATATGGTACTAAGACAGCAGCATCCAAGAGTTATTTTTACTTAAGTTCTTTTGGCAAGACATTTGAGTTTAAAACATCTAAGGACACAATACATAATGCACCTTGTGTTGCAGACAAAAGGTCCAAAGGTCCCAGGGATAATTCACATAAGCAATGTGAAATACTCTTGCTGGAGTACACAGAGTGACAAAACATTCTTGTTCTCCCCAAATAAAAATTAGCAGCATCCTTATTTGAAAAACAAGATGAGAAATATCAGGGACCACCACGTACAAGGTACTGTAAAAAGATGTTCCTGGCACAGTGAGGCTGTCTTGCCCTTGGCCCCTACAGGGGACATTCAGGGGGAGAAGCAGGGATCAGAAATACAATCACACCAGACAGACAGAATCTGAAACGTAAGTCGCACTTATGCTGGTGGTTCTATCACAAAAGGAGCTGCCCAGTCAGTGCCTAGAAAGGAGGCATTCGAAGAAGAGGAAGGAGAGGGTTTCTGTCCTGTCCTGAGCCCAGTCCTATTAGATCCCAACCCTGCACTCCAGAAAGCACATGTGCTTGGGGAAGAGGTCTCCCCCATGCACAGCTCACTCTCCAGAGAGCGAAGTCAAAAATGGTGTTTGAAAAGCAAACTTAACATTTGCTGCAAGTTTTCTGGCCCCGACCAAGGACACTGATCTTTTCAGAAAAGGCTGTAACTGCAAACATGTCTCACATAGGCCATCTTCCAGATTCCTTAAGAGACAGCAAACATTGTTTCCTCTAAAATGTCAAAGAGATCAAGGTCTTGCAGGGGAAGGAGTTAGGAAGGCGCAGGCGCACGCACTGCAAGCAGAGCACCATGGGGAGAACCGCCGCTAGGGTGCGCTCTACATGGGGGTGGCACTTTTGCCCAGTAGGCCACCAGAGCACTGCTGAGAGGAAGCTGCTTAAAATCATATAACGGGGTAAATAGCCTCTCGTAAAGAATAATTAAGACCACTTCATGTCTCAGTTTTAAACCTCTTTAGTTCTGTTTCAATGTGTGGCTTTTTTTTTCTATTTTCTTGAATGAGAAATAGAGCTACATGGTTCAAAATCAAAAGGCAAGTATAAAAGTGAGAAGGCTCCCCACATCTCTGCACTGTTTCCACACCTGCCAACTCAGTGCTGCTACTGGTTCCTCCTATCTTCCCTGAGTTCTCCTGCATATAGAAGCAGTCAAAAAAAAAAAAAAACCCTTAATTTTTCCAATTTATGCCATATAAGGGAGCATGTGACATATACTGCCTCTGCCTTGCTTTTTTCACTTTATGTATCTTGAAGGTCTTTGCACGTATAAGTGGGTTCCTCATCTGTGAACTACCAACCTCAGATCAAAAATACAGTTTGTTTTTTTAATTGTGTTTGTATTACAATAGTTTAGATCTTAAACACCCCCAAAAGTCCATGTGTTAAAGGCTTGGACCCCAGCTAGGTGATATTAGAAGGTGGTAGAAATATTAAGAGGTGGGACCTAGTGGAAGGTTTTAGGTCATTAGGTGCCTGCCCTCCAAGGGGATAGTGGGATGTCAGCTCTTCTCTCTTTTGCTTCTTGACATGAGATGAATGGGCTTCCTCCACATTCGCTTCCACCTTGCCACAGACCCAAAGGCAACTGGGCCAACAGACTGTGAACTGAAACTGCTAAAACTGTGAGCCAAAATAAACCTTTTATCTTTTTAAGATGATTATCTCAGTTGTTTTGTTATAATAATGGAAAACTAACACATGTACAGACTTTTTTTGTCATTACTGCTTAAACAATACAGTGTACAGCTATTTACACAGCATTTGCATTGTGTTAAGTATTACAGGTAATCTAGAGATAATTTAAAGTATACAAGAGGGGCCCAGCCTAGTAGTGCATGCCTGTAATCCCAGAAGCTCAGGAAGCTTAGGAGGAGGATCACAAGTACAAAGTCTGTCTCAGCAACTTAGCGAGGCCCTTAGCAACTTAGCAAGATCCTATCTCAAGATGAAAAATAAGAAAGGCTGGAGATGTGGCTCAGGGTTTAAGCACCCCAGGTTAAATCCATGGTACCAAAAATAAATAAAAGTGTATGGGAGAGGCTAAGGGTGTTGCTTAGTGATAAAGCACATACCCAGCATGTACATTAAACTTTATGTTTAATCCCCAGAACTAATAATAATAATAATAATAATAACAATAATAATAAGTATATGGGAGAATTGTGTAGGTTATATGCAAATGCTAAACCATTTTATATAAGGAACTGAAGCATCCGCAGATTTTGGTACCTGAGTGGGTAGTCCTGGAACAAATTCCTCAAAGATTCTGAAGGAAGACTATGTTGATACAATGAGAGCTTTCTAATTATTGTTTTTTTAAATTTACATACAATGCAAAGATCTGAATTATTTCATCAGATGATTTTGACTATAATATACCCTTGGATAACAACCACACAATACAAAGCATTCCTTGCTAGTCAGTCTGTCTCAGCTGATTTCTGTCACCATAGGCCAATGTGGGGTTTTTTTGCTTTTAATAATGATACAAAGATATCCTGTTCCTGTGGTGAATGTTCCTGGGATATTTCACCCTTGCATGAAGAATCCTCCTTGCCTAGCCCCACCTGCCCTCTTTCACACCAGTGTCCTCTTTGTAGTAACGCCTTTACTTGACCTTCAACATGGAGTCATGATAACCTTTGAAATGATCTTTCTCCCCCAGTCTGAAAGCTTGAGCTCCATTTCTTGGTCTCAGGTGCACCTCTAGTATCTACTGAGAAAGCACCAATTAAATATTTGTCAAATCCTTTCCCAAAGACAGCTTGTAATTAAAAAGTAAAAAAGTGTCGATTACCTGACCCCTGTTGCTATGGAAATGACCAAATGCAAACTTCATTTCACAATGAACTGTCACAAAGGAGACAGGACACTTGTAAAGAGGCAAAGGAAGGTGGCTGAGATGGCAAAGAGCCATTCTCAAGGTTCACTCTCGGACAGGGAAGGGAAGGAGCATGTCAGTTGTCTGCTTCTACTGATAAAAGGAGAAGATGAGGAACATTTTAAAGAGTCAGTTTCCAAGGTTCTGGGGGGTGGGGGCGAAATATGTATATATCAGAGGTTTTTCTTGGGTTGAGCATGAAACTGTCACAAATAAGGCATTCCCTGCATGAGCAGATTGCTAGCCTGTAAGCTCTAAATAAAAATGTTGAGGCAAAGCAGGTTACTGAACAAAGAGTATCCACAGTGATTTGGGTTTGAGAATGAGAGGAGATAAATTATCAAGAAAATCATCTGCTCCAAGGTCTGAAAAGTAGAAGGCCCTGGCAAAATAGAGACATCTTTGGGGAATACTAAAAATAAGCTGCATAGAAGGTAAATGGAGAAAGAAAGAAAAAAAATCACAAAATCAGCAGAATAGCTTTCCAAGGAACAAATCAGGTACCTGAAGAGCAGAAAAAAATGGTTCGATAAAGCTGATCGAGCAGCCTGATTCTGGGGCAGCTGCAAACCTTAATTGTCTCTGCACTGGTGTGAGCCAAGTTGGAAGGAGTGCAGGGGGACTATTACCCCACTGGTTTCCCAGGAGATCTGAACTCATTCTCCTGCCTCCATGGTCCAGGAACCTCCTGTGTTCAGCTGTCAAAGCAGGAGCTGTACTTGAGGATCACGGGGAGCAGAGAAGATCTGACCACAAGGAATTCTAGAGGAAGAAATTCCCATTATTTGGGTGAGACACTCTGCTGAACCTGCTTTTGAGGAGTCTATAGGTAAGCAGGCTGTATTAATTATCCAGTTTTTTCCTTATGCCAAACACATGCACATCTAGGATAGTCTCATTCAAGAGAAAAAATAAATCCTTTCATAATTTGCTTTATTTTACTTGGTTCCCATTTTTTTTGCTTACCCCAAAGCCAAAACTATCAAAGGAATTTAACAGTAAAACAGCAAATAGTTTTAGAACCTATATAAAATCTAAAGGAAACAGCAAGAGACACTTTACATGTTTTGTCATTGAAGCTTTTTTTTTAAATATTTTTTCAGTTGTCAAGGTACTTTTATTTTATTTATATGTGGTGCTGAGAATCAAACCTAGTGCCTCGCACATGCTAGGCAAGTGCTCTACCACTGAGCCACAACCCCAGCCCTCACTGAAGCTTTTTTTTTTTTTTAATTAAAAGGTCTTCTCTATCAAAAAAAAAAAATATATATATATATATCAATAATTATTAATTCTGAAAAGATAGTATTTAACTAATATTTTATATTTCAAGTACTTAATACAATTCTTTTATTTTATAAGCAGGAATTGTATACATAATGCCCCCCACCGCCACATAAAAAGTTGTTAATGCAAAAATGGGCCCTTCAAAATAATACTTTTTCTCTCATATTCATTTCTAGTAAATATACATGTGTTTGCTTTGTAAAAAAATTAAATAATACAAAGTGGTGGGGTGACATATTTGTTTCCTATTGCTGCTGCAACAATCTACCACAAGTTTAAGTTATTATAACAACACAAACGTATTATCTTTAGTTATGGAGATCTAAAGTCTGACCTGGGTCCTGCTGGACTAATACCAAGGTGTCAGCAGAACGTCTTTCCTTCTTGGAGGCTCTAGGTGAGAGGACATTTCTTGCCTCTGACAGTTTCCAGAGACTGCCTGCAACCCTTGGCTCATGTCCCCTTTCATCTTAAAAGCAATAATGGCCTGTCAAGTCTTCCTCATGGTGCCATTTATCTGGTTCTAACTCTTCTGCCTCCCATGTTCCCATTGCACTGGGCCCATGTGAACAATCCAAGATAATTTCTTTATTTGAAGGTCAACTAATTTACAACTTTAGTTCTGTGCACCAACTTCATTCCTGCCAGTCCTGTAACATAACATACGCAGGTTCTAGGATTAAGAAAAGGACATATGTGGGCACCATTATTCTGCCTACCACAGAGGGGATGGGAACTGCGTCGCACAAAATGTTCGGTTCAGGGCCCTGTGACCTTGTGCATCTGATAAATGGTTGGGTGGGAACATTCAAGGTGGGCCAGCCCATTTGACTCTAGGAAGACTGGTAAACTTTTATTTTTTTCAGACTGAGAAGATCTGCTCAATCTCAGACTTTCCATCCACTATCCAGATGCCTGCAAGATTCCATTCCTAGGCCAACTGAACTAGACACCTGATGGGAAAGGCAAGGAGAGAGGTAGAGTTGCACTCAGCATCTACACGCACAAGGTGCTACAGTCCATGTCTGATGGGGGGACACATTGTGTACCCATCCTACTGACTCAAACCCCAGACTTTCCCCACCAGCTTAGGTCACCTCTCCCTGGAGCACACAGAGGTCTGATGACTAAGTGATTACTTGTGATTACTTTGCTAGTGTCTTTAATCTCCCCTCCCCCACACCCCACTCCCATTTTCCTGAATAACAAGATGAACAATTGGTCATCCCTAAAAAAAAAAAAAAAAAAAAAAAAAAAATGCATTGGTTGATCTAAAATAATTTTGAGCCTCAGGCGCTGTGGATCAGTATTAATTTATTATATATATTACACATAAATGTATTTGAAATGTAAGCTTTGGCTGAAATTAGCCCACACTCTTATGAAATGAAAATAATAGCTATAGGGTTATAATAGTGATTCAGTCACTCTACAGCTTTGTTATTAGGAAAACACCAGGAAACAGACTCCCAAGGAAAGAAGTCTCTTATTTCTTTTCTTTTCAAGGCAATTTAAGTAAATTATAGACATTTTCCTTTCAGAGCTAAGAACTATCAATAGAATTTTAAGTGTGTTTCATTTATTCTAATGTCTTCAATTTAGAACTTCTTGGACCCTTCTTTCTTTATGGTTCCAGCTTTCAGTTCAAATTAAAATAATTTTATGAGACTACTAAGTTCCAAATCAAGAGAAGGGTGTTTTGTGTGTGGCTTCTACATTTTGGTACAAAAGAAAATCATTTCAAAGCAATCATTTTCTGTACTTAATGAATCTCTAATTCCTTTCCTTTTGGCTCTATCAACTGAATAGCTAAATAGGAGGTAAAAGGATTTTGGATGTTCAATACAAAACAATTTTCATTCTTTGGAAAATAAAATAACTTTGCAAAATCTGCCCTAACCCTAAAGGTATTTCACGCTCATTAAACCCTGCATACTGTTCACTCACTTGTCAGTGATATTGCCTCTGTTATGTGTGTGTGTTTCCCATGTGTCTGGTATTTTTCTCTCTCCTACTAGACAGTGAGTTGTTTGAGGGTAAATAAGTTAGTCAGCTTTCTGTTACTATAACAAATACCTAAGAAAATCAGTTTAAAAGACAAAAGTGTTATTTTGGCTCATGGTTCTGGAAGTTTCAGCCCATGATTAATTGGCCATGTAGCTTTTGGACCCGTGGCGAGGTAGCAACATGTGGGAAACCTCATGATCAGAAAGCAAAAGAGAGAAAGGAAGAGACCACACTCTTCTTCAAGAGCACATTTGCAATGACCTAAAACTTCCCACTAAGACTAATGTCCTAAAGATTCCACCATTTCCCAATAACACCAAGCTGGGGACCAACTCTTTCTTTAGCACATGGACCTATGGGGGGTCTTTCAGATCCAGACTATATCAGTGAGACAAATGAACTGTGCTCCCCAACGAATGCCTGCATTTGCAATGAATTAACTTCTCAGAAACAATATGTAGGCAGCAACTTTAGTCCTCAAGTAGGACAAATGAGAGATGAAAAGGTAATGAGACTAAAAACAGTCTTAAGAGTGAGAATGTAGGTGCTGCAAGAAATACTCTTTCAGTCATTCATTCATTCCATCATGTGCCCACTGTGAATCACATGCTGAGGATATGAAAAAGATTTAATCATCCCAGTACAATGGCACACACCTATAATCCCAGTGATTTGTTTTGGGAAGGTTTTTGTTGTTGTTGTTGTTTGTTTGTTTGAGTTTGTGGTGCTTGGGATTGAACCCAGGTCCTTCTGCATGCGAGGCAAGTACTTACCAACTAAGCTATATACCCAGCCCTATAATCCCAGAGATTTGGGATGCTGAGGCAGGAGGATCACAAGTTCCAGGCCACCCTAAGCAATTTAGTGAGAGTCTATCTCAAAATAAAAAAAATAAAAAGGTGTGGGGATGTAGCTTAGTGGTAAAGCACTCCTGAGTTCAATCCCCAGTGAAAGAAAGGAAGGAAGGGGAACGGAGGGAGGGAAAGAACAGAATCCAACACTTACCCGAGAGGAGCTCACACAATAAGTGGAATAATTTCAAGAAGGGAGGGACAAAAGACAAAAAGAAATACTTCACCCAGAGTTTCTAGGTAAGAATGAATTTCAAGAGGCACACATTGATGGAAAGAGGGAACCTTATCAATAAAGGCTTAAATGAGTGAGTTTGGGATACAGTGTATGATTAGGTTTGAGAAAGGCAGAAGCCTCCAAAGCAATAGTATAATCAAGGCAATCAGGCAAAAGGCAGATGGCAACTGGGCTGGAATGCAGGGGAGAAAATCATCGCTGAATCACAAAAGTGGACTTGAGAGCTCATTTGAGTGAGTAAAGAAGGGTCATTTAAAATTTTTGTGCAAAGAATTACCATGATCTGAACACTGCTTTAGAAAAAAGATTTTAGCTACAGTGTTACAAAGAGAGTGGGAATGAAGCAGGGAAATGTTTTCCAAGACTATTGCAACTCAAGCAAAAATCAATCAAGGTCTTCAAGACCCATGTGAGGATTAAAAACAAAACCAAAAAAAACTAGGTAGATGGTACTTTCTTACCTTTGCAGTGTACATCTAATGCAACCTACTGCAAAAATTTTAAGAACAAAAACAACCCAAAGGACTTAAAATCCACACACTACAGTGGTGCAGCGACATCAATGTTTATAGCAGCCCAATTCACAATAGCTAAACTATTCAACAAACCTAAATGCCCTTCAACAGATGAATGGATAAACTAAATGGGGTATATATACACAATGGTATACTACTCAGCCTTAAATAATGAAATTATGGAAATGCAGATAAATGGATGGAGCTGGAGAATATTATGCTAAGTGAAATAAGACAATCCCAAAAAACCAAAGGCCAAATGTTTTCTCTGATATTCGGATGCTAATCCATAATGGGGGTGAAGCTAGGGAAGAATGAAGGAACTCTGGATTGAGCAGAGGGGAATGAGGGAGGGGAAGGGGTGTGGGGGTGGAAAGGATGGTGGAATGAGACTGACATTATTACTCTATATACACGTATGATTGCACGAATAGTGTGACTCTGCATCATGTACAGGCAGAGGAATGAGAAGTTGTGCTCCATTTGTTTACAACGAGTTGAAATTCATTCTGCTGTCATGAGTAACTAATTGGAACAAAAATTTTTAAAGTAACAATTATTATTTATATATATATATATATATATTTAGTTGTGGTTGGACACAATGCTTTCATTTTATTTATTTTTATGTGGTGCTGAGGATCGAACCCAGGGCCTCCTGCGTGCTAGGCGAGTGCTGAGCCACAACCCCAGTCCCTGGAACAAATTTTTTTAAAACGGTAAAGAACAAAAACAAGACAAGAATTCCTACTATGCCTGTTTTTATCTTACATTGTCCTAGATATCATATCCAATGTAGCAAGATAAGAAAATAGAAATTAAAAGGGTGCATTCTAGATATCTTTTTAAATCTACTGATAATTTTTTTGGAAGACAGCTTAGCAATGTGCTTGAACACAAACAGATGGCCTTAGAAATTCACAAGCAAAAATAAATTTTTCTGGTTTTAAGGCTCAGAAGAACCCACAGCAAACAAATTTTTACAAGAAATGTATCATAATCCTTTCTTTGAGGACAGGTCCATGTACACCCAAACATTCAGAAGCTGCCAAAGAGGTGCCCTAGCAAATGCACCAAATGCTGAGGAATGGCACTGTGTTCTAGAGAAGAGCCTGAACAGCCTTTCAGATGGAAATGACAGAGAAACCAATTCTGACTTCATATCTAATTTGAGATCAATGCAATGACAAACAACAGAGAAGGGAGGAAAATGTGTAGCCCAGATTGACAACTACCTTCTCCTATAGTAGTTCCCAAACTCATCAGAGGTTGCTAATGGGAAACAATAGAGTTAAAAATGTTTATTTTATTTACTGCAGGATTGCTGGTTCATAGGAGAGGTTTCCAAGAGAGAGAATGTGGGCAACACTTCCCACATGTGATTGGCAATCACATCAAATTCTTTTATCAAGTAAAATCTCGAAGAACTCTGATTTACAAAATACTGTGAACCTGACATTCTCAACTCAGTAGGAAGCAAAATTTGGGTGCAATATAGCAAACAGTTAAAAGCAACGATGCTGGAGCCACACCACCTGGGTTTCAATCCAATCCACAACTTCTTCCTGCGTGAATTTGGGCAACTTACATAACTTCTCCATGTCCCATTTTCCTCCTCTTCAGAATAAGAAGGAGAGAATAACGATGGCACTTAGCTCATAGGGTTAAACTGAACACTGAAATAAATGGAGGAATACATGCAAAGCACTTAAGTGAATGTAGTCAGTACTCTGTTAGAATTACAATATTTTGCAAGCAAGCAGGAAAGACTAGAACCTCACTGAACTAAGAAAATTACTCTTCATGAAGTGATCCATATAAGTCTGTCTGTGACAAGAGCAATAGTACATGCATCATTTGCAGTTCTGCTACTAAAAATGCTATGTTTGTTTTAAAGGTATTATTTTTTAGTTGTAGTTGGACACAATACCTTTATTTCACTTATTTATTTTTATGTGGTACTGAGGATGGAACCCAGGGTCTC
This sequence comes from Spermophilus citellus, assembly GCF_964194105.1. Lineage (NCBI taxonomy): Eukaryota > Metazoa > Chordata > Mammalia > Rodentia > Sciuridae > Spermophilus > Spermophilus citellus. The sequence goes on along the minus strand of NC_138192.1, from coordinate 54,154,472 downwards.
GCACATGCAAGTAGATTGCTCTACCACTGAGCCACAACCCCAGCCCTAGAGATGCTATGTTAACTGGTATTTATACGGAATACATTGATACCTTGAGTCGTGTTTGGGACAGAATAGGAGGGAGGAAAAAAGCAATCTTTAATCTTAAAAAAGATTGAAGAATTTCTTCTAAATACAGTCCTCCTAAGTATCCAGGCTGAAAAGCATTTTCTCTCTAACTTTCAACACTTTCCAGACTAAGTCAGATCTTTTGGAAGGAAATTTAGCTCTAAAGAAATTCTGCCAGCATTAAGCCATCTTAGGGAAGTATATTTTTTACCATCTCTTCCCTCAAAATGATAGAAATGACCAAGAAACATGAAATACTATTGTATACTGTGGAGCCACATTCCAAATTGGATTGTTCTTAGCTGTGATGCAAAACCCTCCCCAGAACAGCCTACACCGTCAGAAAAGAAAAAAAGAAAAAAGCTAAATATGATGAAGGTTACGCATTCAATTCCTTGAAATCTGGTGATCTATGTATGCAAACCAGTAGCAAGAACAACTTCATGCCCCAACTTTGGGGGTTAAATGAGATACACTAATCCTTTTGGATGCTAAATCAAGCACCCATAACAATTGAAAATCATTCTGGATGGATGAGAGCTATATGCTACCTGCTATCTACCTTCATGGGAATCTGCAAAGTGTTTTTGGAAGCCAAATGAGATGCATCAGTGAAGGAGAAAAGTCTCACGGGAGTGTTTCTGAGTCAGCTATAGAGTAACAAGTCACCTAAATCCAATTTAGGTTCCAATAGCCCACTTTCAAGATAGGCCTGCCTAACCACCTTACACACACATTTCAGGAAAGTGGCTCCCATGTTCCTAGTTTGCAAATACAGTGTTCATATTGAGCACCTTTTCTCTCCTATAAAATTTCTTACTCCAGCCTTCCTTTCTCTTTATTTCCTTCTCGGTGTGTTCCATGAGTTGTATACAGTGAGTAGGTCTTAATTAATCATTTTTTAAAAGCTATGATTTAACCAAAGTTATAGGTATAATTTTCACAAACCAATTCATTTAAAAAAAAATAACACTTGATGTAGTTAAGGCACCAAAAAGATCCCCGTGTTTGAGTGACTAAACCTATGCAATAGAGACCAGCATTTTGTATTCAAAGGAAATTCTGTAAGAAAGGAAATGTGTCATATCTTCTGCAATAAGACAAGACAAACACCCAGGAAGGGGCGCACAACACTCCTTTCCTGTCTTTTTGCCCCTGGACTGGATTTCGCCTTCATATGGCCTTTGGAAGATGCTGTCTACCTGACTCAGTTTCTCCTGCCCCACATTTGTCAGGAACCACATGGAATGATGAGGATAGGTGGGCTGTTCCAGAACTAAAACATGCAAGTCCCTGGATACACGCAGCCGTCACAGTGGACAGACAGATGCAAGTGGTGGGAACATGAGGTTAAGGGAGAAATTCTATAAAATGGGCCCACTGTGCTGACCCCACATGCTTCCTTTTCCAAGAAGCAATTTATCTGTACCTCTGCCTGACTTAATTGGACATGCTATGTCACATTCCTCAGCAAACTACCTGTTATCTGCAGAGAAGTGCAGGCCAGAAATAATGTCAACAAAAGTAACCCAAGTTACCCTGAAAGGGAAGACTTTCTTAACCCATTTCACAGACCAAATCCTGGGAGTCAGGGAGATAAGGATAATTCCTCCTAACCATAAAATCTCTAAGAATTTATGGTTAAGAACCCAAATGGAACCGGTCAGCATGGACCAAAGTGACCTAGAGTTGTCATAGCAGTGGGGACTTGAAAGTCTGATGTCATTGCTGTCAGTCAAAAGTCAAGAAGTGGGTTCATTCTCTCCCTTGAAAATGTCCCCTTGTCCCCTTTCCCAGCCCTTCTAATAAATTCATTGCCTATTACTCTGAGTGACATATCAGAAATCTTTCTGACTTGATCACAAGAATAGGAGGTTGAAGGTAGGGGGAGAGAGGTATTCTTGCTGCCTCAGTTTCCTGGAAGGCCTCAGCCCTGTAACAAAAGCAAGAAGTCATGCTTTCAGTGTGGAGTTACCACCTCCTAGAAGAAAGACACTCCTACCATTAACAGTCCAGCATAGCTCCAGGCTATCTAACAAAATGCATTCCAATGGGTGCTGCTGTTAGGATTCAGGCCTAACAAAAGCCATTCAATGCAGTTGCAGAAATAACTGTATCTGTGAACACGTGAGAAGAGCCCAAGTTAGTCCCAAGTGAAAATCACCATTTGCAATCAACTCCTCTGTCAGCTGGATGTGGGATTGGGGGCTTCCCTGCACCCAAGTCCTTTCTTCCTCTATAAAACTCAGAATAGTCCTATCCCTCCAGCCTGACCTTGGGAGTACCCACTGGCAGCAATGTTCTAAATTAAATATTTAGTAAATACTTATACAATTCACTTCAAATCCAGATGAATCAAAGGACAAGCCAAGAAAAAAAAAATCCCTATGGTAACTGAATCTTAGACCACTGCTCTACAAACCACCTTTTCAAATGACTCATGTCCCCTTTACTTCAAAAAATGGGTTCCCAGCCAAACGGGGCATTCATGCATCCCTGGAGAATGTAGGAATTAGTACACCCTTTATGGAAAGCAATAGGATAATATTTAATAGGATCACATTAAAATGTTCACATTAAAATGTTCACAGCATTGGGCCCTGTAAATCTGCTTCTGGAGAATTTATCCTCTAGAAATAACTCAACAAAAGAAAACAGCTCTGTGCATGTAGACGGTCACTCATCTACATCACCCAGTAAAGGGGAGGTGGAGATACAAATGACCACCAGGAAGCCTCGTTAGCAAACTGTTCTCTGTTCACCCAGTAGACATATAAGGAGTCATTGTGAGGTAGAACTATGAAGATATTACATAACAAAACTGTCCATGCCGTAAATGGGGGGGGGGGGGGGGAGAAAGAGGCAGAACCGTATATGATGCACATTTTAAAAACCGTTAAGTACCAACCTAGAGAGGAAGGAAACATAAGGAGGGAAAAAAAGAAAAGGATGGAGATCAGGTTCGCTTTGGTGCTGCGGTGCTTGCATGTTATCATAGCTGGTTTTGCCATTTACAAAGGAGGAAAAAAATCAATTCTGCGCCAACGGACAACAGGGATGTGAATAAGGGCAGGGAGGAGAGCTTTTTCAGCACCGACTCAAACGTCTCCAAAGAGCGGTGTGGCCTTCACCTGAGAGACGATCTCTTCCACGCAGAGATACCAGGACAAAGAGGCACCTGCGAGCGACCAAGGCCGTTTCCTTGGTTTCCCACTGGCAGATCCGACCGACCCCCTCCCTCCACCGGGCCTCCTAATGGGCACTTTCTGTCCCGCAGGGCGGAGGGACCTCATTAGAAAGCGCTGGGACTAAAGGGGAATGCATTTCCAGCACAAGAGGCTTCGTCAAACCTAGCATTAGCGACAGAATGGTGACAGAAGGTAAGTGGCAGATTTGCAATCACTGCGGCGCTTCTTGCCTGGAAATTGAAAACAGCCCTCCCAGGGAGGCGACACCCGAGGAGCTGCCGCGGCACCCGGAGGGGTGACACCCACGGCCTGGAAGCCCCACGCACGCCGGCTGATGGCGAGACCGAGGCACCTTTTGGTGTTCTCCAGGTCACCCACGTCACCTACTGCAAACACAGCGCAACCCCGCGGTCCCAAATGGCATGCCCTTAATTAGAGGGCGCGGACCGTGCGGTTCCTCCCTGGTGTGCTGGGCGGTAACCGCGGTACCTGCTGGAGTTGACAGGAGAGGAAAGGGCCAGCTGGGCTGCGGCACACGTCCCTTCTCAACAGTCCTCAAAACTGAAATATGTAAAGCAGCTCTGTAGAACTGCAAAGTATCTAAAGCAAATTTTACCTTTGTAAAGTGGATTCCTACCCCAACTTCAAGGTTAGGAACCAAATGGTTCTGCCTAACGCCTCCCAGAAGAGAATCGAGTTGTCCCTTTCTGTAACCCCAATAAGGCTTTGCTTCCACTCCATTTTAAAGGATTTTTGCTAATTATTATTACTATTCCTTCATATTGATGGCAGGGATCTTTCGTGCCTTAAGCACCCTAGCAAATCCACAGAGCTTAGAACTAAGCTTGTTAGACAGTAGGCCTTCATTATACAGAAGTGGAATTCAAATTAACAAATGCAAAATCAGAACACGGCATCTATATTTTAGAACAGTGCTATCCAAGAGAAATATAATGCCGCCATAAACGCAAACCACACATTACAATTTTTTCTACTAGTCACATTTTTTAAAAAACAGCAAAGAGGAGGTAAAATTCATCTTATGAATGTTACTTAATTCAAAACATCCCAAATATTATCACTTCAATACATATAAATACGAAGAGTATGAGTATGAGTATTTGACAGTCTTTTTGTTTGAGTCAAGTCTTCAAAATCTGGTGTACGTTTTATATCGACCAAACATCCCAATTTGGACTACACGCATTGCAAGTACTCAGTAGGCAAATGTGACTGGTGGCCATCAGATTGAACAACTAGAGGAAGCTCCAAAACCTTGACAGTGCATAAAATACCCCTTTCAAAAAGGAAACCATTGTTTGTAGTAATAATGAGCTCATTTAAGGTAAAGTTTTCCATTAATCCATATTATCCCTTTAACTTCTTTTTATAGAACCAAGGAAGGAAGTATCAAATAAATGTATGTTTTCCCTTTGTAAACTCTTCTGGCTAAATGTTTAGATCACAAAATGCTATTTAAAATAGATCCTCAGCCAGGGGTGGTGGCTCATGTCTATAATCCCAGCAGCTCAGGAGGCTGAGACAGGAGTATCACAAGTTCAAAGTCAGCCTCAGCAACTTAGCAAGGCCCTCAGCAATTTAGTGAAATTCTGTCTCAAAATTAAAAAATAAAAAGGGTTGGAGATGTGACTCAGTGGTTAAGCCCCTCTGAGTTCAAACTCTGGTCCCAAAAAATAAAAAGAAATAAAATAAAATAGATCCTCAAGCCAGTCTTTACCAGGAACCACACTTACTAAGGGAAATTTAACAGCATGGTAAGCACATGTTGTTACTCAGGGAAATAGTGCTTTGGGTGTTTTTTTTCCATACTTGTTTGAACACATAATTAGTAGGTTGTATTGTTCTCTTAAATAGTTATTACCAAAGGGCTCAACATTTCCTTTCTAAAGTCTACATTTCACATACGTTACATAAACAAACTATTAGTACTTAGAAGGATTTCATAGTATCATGATGGAGCTGGGACCTAAGAATGCCTCAGCCTCCTCTAACAGTCAGCTGACTCCTCTGCCCTTCCTGCTAGGAAGGTAAGTTTGCTCTTCACAGGAATAATGGCACACAAGGTATCCAAGCATCATCCAGGAAAGGCCCCTGCATCCATCATCTTAATACAGAGCCTGACCAAAGACCCAGATAAGGAGGCTCAGGTGCTCTTTCTATTTTCTGCACCTGGGCATCCCACCATCCTGTAGCCCAACCTGTCCTGAACTTGAGCTCAGCTCAGATGAGCCTGAATCTATGGACCCAGTCTAATTGATCCACCGGCTGCATGCAGAGAGGAGGCAGGAAACAACCCCTGGAGACCAACCCATAAAGCCAGACTCTGGGAAGGTCAGCTGACCACAGAGGCCAAGCACAGGGCGAGTGGACATTTCATTCTGGATCCTGCCCATCAGGAACCAGGACCAAGGGAGGTTTCAACAATGACCAATCAGACTAGCTTTTGTCCCTCTCTCTGGGCAGGAGATAGATTTGAAAGGGAACTGAAGTCCCTTCCCCCATAACTATCCAAATTTTCTAATGTCAAATGGAGCTGTTATTTACCCAGGTTCCCAGGTGAAAATCAATAATCTCTGAGGAGTAGGGTGCCAGACAGGTCGTTTTTGAGAAAAACTATGATACAATCTCCTCAGAGAATTGAGCAGACTATTCTGCGTTGCCATAGGAGGCAAAAGGCAAAGCTGGAAATAGAAAAGATCACTCATGAGAGAGACTGGGGAAGAGTCCCTGAGATTTGTCAATCCAGAGCCATGTAATGCTTCCAAAATAATATTATTTATCTGTAGCTGTCAAGACCATACCCTACAAAGTGTTAAAACATAAATTATTGGGATTTGTTTATTTGTACTTTTTCCTTCTACCCTACCTCCTTTTGAAGGTTGTTTTTGGTTTTTGTTTTTTTGTTTTTAAAGAGAAAAGGAGTAAGAAATATGAAAAAAAAATTACAAACTTTTTTCCCTAAAGTATTCTATTGCACTGAATTCGGTTTTTCCTTCCGTGTTTCCCCTTCATCCCTGAAGATGTATTTTCCAATACTCAATTCACATCAAGATAAGACTTTGCTGCCTGAAAAGGCCATACAAAAATCACCTAGGCACACCTAAAATAATTGCTCCAGATTCTTTCAGATTGGTAGCTGCTACCTCAGGGTGCATCCTGAGGTTTGAAGACAAATGAAATACATCTGCCTGTTTCCCTAAACATTTGCACAAGCTGACTAAGGCCAAGGGAAACAGCAGCAGGGAAGAGCCATAAGGCATGAAGCTCTCAATAGCCTTCCAGGTGACTCTGCAACGCTGACATGGGTTGATTAAAAGGATAACTGGGACATGATGCTATTGGGGAGATGGTTGGGGAATCCTGATTAGCCCTGATGGCTCTGTGAGTGTTCCCACTGCCACAGCCGCTACACAGAGGAGTCCGTCAAGAGAAAGCCGCCTCCTGTTGTTTCAAGGTTAATGTGCATGAGCATTTCCTTCTCCTCGCTGGAAATCGATAGTACCTGGCATAGTACCTGGCATTCAGGTTTGAACAAACCCACTGCAAGAGGAAATTTGTGAGGCAATGGAGACTTGTCAGTAAGGAATTATTGTTAATATTTTAGTTATGATAATGTTTGTGGTTATGTTTTAAAATAGAGTCCTGACGTTTTAGAAATACATATTGAAGTGTTCTGGAACAAATGATGCGATATGTGAGATTTTTGCCTCGAAGAACTCTAATGAGTTTGGGGTAAAGAAAGGAGAATAGGAAAAGTTAGGCTGCCCATTTGCTGATCATAGCTAAGACTGGTTGATAGGTACATGGGGTACACTTTGTTATTCTTTCCACTTTGTGGTACATTTCAAATTTTATATTACTTTTAAAGAGTACCTAGAAACCTAGGCGAGGGGAAAACAGCAGCTTTCTCTCTCTGAGAGGGTATTTTATCCCTCAGTTCCTCACTGCCCAGATGATTTAATGTCAGCACTGAGAAGAAAGGGTGCATCCACACTATTTTTCTTTAAAACTACAGTCTTGGCCTCTATTTCTGTCAGCCTCAAGAGAGAAATTTAGCTTTTGATCACCTCCAAGAAACAGCATCCTTTGGGATATTGAAACTGACAAGAGACAGCTTACAAAATCCTATGGTTTACATTAAAAGTCTGAAGGCATCGCCGTGTTCTGGATCTAGGGGTTAACAGTGCATGACGAAGCACACGCTCTTGGTAAGAATTTAATTTAGCACAGCAGTGGATGCCTTATGAGACAAACTGGCAGTGATTCCACAAAGTGAGCAGAGAAGTGCGACTATAAAACAGAGGACAATTCCCCATCTCTAAGTTGCTCCCTCTCAAAACTGGGGATGCCTTAAAATCGTCTATAACCATTTACCCAGCAATTCTAGAAATGTATTCTAAGAAAAAAACTGGGAAATGTACAAACAGGAGTGGTGCACTTATGTTAATCACAGGAAAAAAAAATACAGAAAAAACAAATACTCTCAGTGGGAAACAGTTAACTAACGTCTTGATTGGACAATAATGAAATTATAAGAAATCTTTAAAAATGTCTGAAATTTATGAATTTTAGAACTTATAAAATCATATATGTTTTTAAAAAATGTGTGTGGTAAGAATAGCAAAGAGATGTTAATTATAATAAAATGTTAGCAGTGGTATTTTCTGGTTGGTGATATCACATGTTTTTACTTTCTTCTTCATGGTTTTCTACCTAGTCTAAATTCCTTTATTTCTCCCCCAATGAGTTTGCAATATATTAGGACACACACCCCCACCCCACCCAAGAAAAAGCTTTTTTTTTTATGTGTGTATTGTGGGGGGGGGGGGTTGGGGATTGAACCCAGGGCTTTGGGCATGCAAGGCAAACACTCTACCAACTGAGCTATCCCCAACCCACAAAAGCTATTGTCTAAAGACAATAACAACAAAACCATAAAGACCCTTAAAGTAGGAAAGACCAGTTGCCAGAGCAGACAGAGGTCAAGGTGGAGAACCAAGCAAATAACCTCAGGCTAGGCAGCCAGAGGGGCAGCACTCTCACTTCTTTCCAAGGACATCTTGTGCTGAGCAACTCTTCCCTTCCAGGCACTCACTGTTCCAGGCCTCGGAGAAGGAATAAATGGGACACAATTTCTTGCCCTCAAAGGGTTTTCAGCCTAAATTAAGAAAAGGACACATTTATCCAAATAAAGGAAATGCATTACTCATTACTCGGGGGAGTACAGGGGAAGAGATGACCACTCACTGGCAGGAGGTGGGGTGGAAAGGACTACTGGTCAAGAAAAGACTCAGAGGAGGTGCTGAGGGAGGAGATGGATGAGCAAAGGATGCCTGACATGCAGGGGGACTTTGAAGACCATCACCCCAGGCACAGGAGCCTGGTATGAGAAGCTGGGGGAAGGGGGCAGGCAATGAACATCCTAATCTTTGGAGGGGGGAGCAGAAGCACAGATAAGAAGACATGGGGTAAGGCTAGGGTGGCCTGGAGTACCAAAGGCCTAGAAGACCCCACAGAAGCATCTGGGGGTACCAGGAAAATGAGGGAGGGTCTGGACCATCCCAAGATGAGTCAATCTGACAATATGCAGAGAACTAGCCATAGGTGGGTCTTACATTTTCTGAAGGCTTCCTGTGGACCAGCCACTATGCTCAATACTCTGTGCAGTTAGCTGTTTAAACATCGCAATACCCTAGAGGGAGAGTGCTGTTATCCCAATTTTACAGATGCAGAAACTGAAACTTAGTGTGGTTTAAGAATTTTCCCTAGTTCATAGAGCTAAGAAACAGCAGAGCTAAGAGTTCATGATGGACTATCTAATTCATCCCAGGTTTGGTGCTAGAGAGATGCTAAGATGGACTCTATTTTCTCCCTGGCTCTCTGTGATTTTTACAAATTCACAACTCAATTCCTCTTAAAAGGAAGTTGGATGATATACATCAAGGATAGAGCTATCTCTGCCAAAAATTAAAATAAAATAAGACTTTATGAAAAAGCCTAGGAGAAATAAGGTGAAACTGGATCAGCTAAGGGGCTTTTTTTTCCCCCAATTCAACAGAAACCATTAGGGAGTAGGTCGTTTTGTTTTTGATTTTTTAATAAGAAGACCCAGGTGAGAAATTTAAGAACCAAAGGGAAACCACAGGTGGGGAGGGATCCAATTTTAAATAGGAGAGAAGAACTGAGAATGTAAAACATTATCATTAAGTTGGGGAGATGTGGGAGATACACCCAGGTGGAGGCAGAGGGAAATCTCCAGTGATACCCACGTTATTTAAGAAAATGAAAAAATCAGCATCTATGAAGACTTGATGCCAGGGAGCAAAAATAAGAACCGTAAACCAAGATTAATTTACTAAGCAACTATACAACTATAGTAAAATAGACAAAAACATTAAAAAAAAAAGCTATGGCCCAAGAAACTTCTCTCTTATGTGAGGAACACACACAATTTTATACATGAGCATTGCAAATAAAAAGAACAGCTAATGGAGTCTAAAACTAAACGTAACTAAATGAGCTTTGCCTTCAATGTGGCAAATAAAATTAAAAGAGTGGCTTATTCCAAGCTGGAGAACAGGGTGAATAAAGCCTAAGAAATATTCAGAATGCAAGAAGGATTTCCAGAGGACAGAGTAGGGTTGTAATTTGGGGAGCAAAGCTAATTCTGGAAATGAGGATAATTTATAATTAATTATTATAACAGGAAACATGGGAAATAATTAACCCTTATTGAGCATCTTCTCTGTGTCAGACACGGCTTGACCACTTCATTTATTTCATCCTGATGACCCTGGGAGATAGGTAATTATCTCTACTATAAATATGACAAAAATCAAGGCCCAGAAAAACACTCTTGAAAAAAAGCCCCACAGCAAGCTAATGGACCCATATTCAAGACTTTTCCACCTGCTTCTATTTTCCCCTTCATTAATATAGCACTGACTGTGTGCTCATTGTGAATACTGCATGGTCACCAGTGATGTGAGCCTGATTATAGCAACTCTATTGTGTTCACTCATTCCAGGATTTGAGGGTATACCCATAGGAAACCACGAATGCATTTACAGGGTATAGAAACATCTTTGGATTTAGGGCACAGAGGAATGAAGGACTGATATATCTTGACACTACTAAATTAGAATGTACGTCAAAGTGACTGACTAAACTATTTAAAACTTTGGCTTAAGATGTTATCGCTTTTAGATGAGAAGGCAAAATGGTACCACCACTTTGGAAAACAGATTGGCAATATCTTATAGAATTAAACATATAGTTAACATATGATCCAGCAATCTTACTTCTGGGCATTTACCCAAGAGGAACAAAATTTTATGCTCACACAAAATCTATACACAAAGTTTTATAGCAGCGTTACTCATAATCACTCCACAATGGAAACAACTCAAATGTCCCTCCACAGGGGAATGGACAAATAAACTGTGGTATGTCTGTATAGTAGAAAACTACTATGTAAAAATAAATAAGTAAACAAGTAACACACAAGTAAATCTCAAAGAATCATTAAGCAAAAGAACCCAGACTCAGAAAAGATACTTCTCAATATATGATTCCATTTTATGACAATCTGGAAAAGGCAAAATTATACAGAAAAGAACACATTTGAGGGCTTTTGGGGGGTGCGGAGGGGGGGGAGTCAATAGAACTGTTTTGTATCTCAATTATGATGGTGTATAGTAAGCCCCAAAGACATCCACACCCTCTAGGCTCCAGAATTTATGTGTATGTTAATGGTACATGGTAAAAGGGACTTCGCACATGGAAATACAGAAGCAATTAAGGTTGCTCATCACTGACCTTAAGACTAACTCAGATTATTGGGGGAAGGGGCTCAATGTAATCACATGGGATCTCAAAAATGGAAGGGAGAGGCAGAAGAGTCAGTGACAGGAGAGGTTCAGAGAATGAGGACTCAATCCACAGTTGCTGTTTTTAAAGACGGAGGAAGTGGGGGTCAGGCAGCTAGGACAACATTGTGGCTTCTGGATGCTAAGAACAGCTTTTAGCTAATATTCAGCAGGAAAAGGGATATCAGACCTACAAGGAAGTGAATTCTGCCACCAACCTGAATGAGCAATACCTAGATTCTCCCTAGACCCTCCAGAAAAGAACACAACCCTGCCAGCACTTGGATTTTGACCTTCTGAGATGCAAAGAAGAGAAGCCAGCTGCCCTACTGATCTATAGAGACTATGAGATAATAAATTTTGTTACTTTAAGCCCCTAAATGTGTGCTCATTTGTTAGAGCAACAATAAAGCACTACTACAGGAGAGTTGCCAAACCCTGGGTATATATCAAAATCATAGAGCTGTACTCTAAAAAAATGATATTACTATACACATTTTAAAATTTAATGTTCTTACTTTGAAAGACCTGTAATTACCTGTATTTGTGGACCAAAAGAAAAGTTCTAGGATGTAGCCATATGTCTTTACTTTTTTAGTCCTTAATCTCCAAAATGCTAATCAGACCTGATTTGGTCTCTGTCCCAGGCCCTCCCTTCCCTGTCCATCCTCTGCTGAGAACTAATCTAAGCTTCCTGTGACCAAGGTCACTGTCCTTACCACTGTCCAGTTCAGGGTTGGGTCTAATATTTTGTTGTAGCTCTCAAACAGGTCAGAGCTTAGATTGTCTCAGGAGGAAGCACTAGACATTAGCAAGACTTGGAGTCTCAGGACTGCAAACAAGAGAAAAACCCAACAAGAAAAAACTGAAATGAGAAAGACTACTTCAAATAACTACTGGGAACTCATCAAGTCAGAGATCTTCCATCAACACAGTCACTTCAAAACCACTAGGCAGAGCCTGAAGTAATGGATGACTCGCCAGGACTTTTAGCAGCTAATAGAGGACTACTCTGAGGAATGCTATAACCCTAATACTTTTCTCTGAAGAGTTGATATGTTACAGAAAGGAGCTCCTTCCCTAATGGCTAGCCCACCCCACCCTCCACTTCTAGCTCATTGTCAATGCCATTAACTCTCCTAATTTTTAATAAAGCTGAATGCAGTTTATTCCCAATTTTCTTATAACATTTTTAGTATAATGTTATTTTATCAGATCTACTCAGAAGAATGGCATTTCTCTTTAAAACTGTTATAACTACTTCCCACAGCCTACAATCAATCAAAAGTTCCATAAAGTAAGTATGTCAAAGGGAAGATTTCCAGAATCAACAAAGAGATCAATAAATATTTAAGTGCCTTCCACGAACAAGGTCCTGAGAAGTACAAAGAAGCACAACATGAGTAATCCTTATCTCTACACATGGCTTACAATGGTCCCAGATCTGCGATAAAAACAAATAATAATCAATAATCGAAGGGGAAAAACTGTGAGATGATATACAAAATAAATACTTCAGGGTTTAAAAGTGGGTGAGATTAAAGGTCAGGGAATAAAAGCTTTTGCATAGGAATGGTGGAGTTGATTCCTCCAAGAAAGGCCATTTTCTTAAAAGAGAAGTCTAGAATCTCTACCTACAAAATTTCTCCCTCGGCATACACTTCCATAACAATTGAACAGGACTTTAAAGAAAAAAGCAAACTTAGGGGGAAAAAAAAGTAAACTTAGTTTCAAAAATAAGGAATTTCTGTGGTTCTGAATTCGGACTAATAGCTAACTCCACCAAAATTCATTCTTAACTGGACTCTCTACTCAGTGAAAATGGGTACATACCTGGATTTCTGAGAACCCTCCTGGGACAGGTTCTAACTGAACCAACTTATGTCTATCTACCTGGAGTATAAAACAGAATACAAGCTTCCAGAACTGTCTTTAGATCCATGTTGTTAATTAGGAACAGGAAAGTTTCTCTAACATGAGCCAATCCAAGTCTCAACACACTATAGCATCTGGCAATCTTTTGTTCTATACTCTATCTCACCAAAAAAAAAAAAAAAAAAAAAAAGCATACAGTAACATTTATAGCAGCACTATCCAAACTAGCCCCAAAGTGAAAACTATCCAATTATCTATAAATAATTAATGGATAAATAAATAGATATATTTGTATCATGGAATACTACAGAATAAGGATAAATTTTGTTGAGAATAATGCTGATCACAATGAACATAAAAGAGATATAAGAATTATATGTATATAGAATTTTATGTATATAAAATAAAAAAATAAAACTAATCATAAGTCAGAATAGTGGTTACCCTAAGTCAAGGGAAATTAAGGACTGGAAGGAATAATAGACCTTAGGGTGCTGAAATGTCTGTTTCTTGGTCTGTAAAGTGGTTATAGAGAGCATTTACTTTGTAAAAAGTCATCAAGCTGTACACTTAGTGATGACATTTTTCTATATGAATGCTTTATTTCTGGGACTGGGATGTGGCTTAATGGTAGAACACCTGCCTAAGCACAAAGGCCTAGGTTCCATCCCCACCACAATCACCCCAAAAATGAAGGCTTTATTTCAATTATTTAAAGTATTATACTAGGATGATCAATACTTGCTTTCCAAATGAAGAGCAACATGTGTATTTGCATCAACAATTTTTGTTTATATTTCTCATTTATGTGGGAGTCTAATTTAGTCAATAGCATGCATATTTATATGGGAAAAAATATATACTCAATGTCATAGTATTGAAGAAAGAACTCTAAAATTAACCATTTCTGCACACACAGATCAAAGACAATGCACTTTGTGGAATGGAGAAGTAAGGCGGAATGGGAAAAAGGGAGGGGAAGAAGCAGCAGTAGGGAAGATGGTGAGAACTTTAAAGCCTCTGATGGGAAGGTGGCAGGGTCACCAGAGCATGCATATTTTGTTTAAAAAAAAAAATGTTACAAGGCAAGGGGCAGGAACTAGATGTCCCCAGCAACTCCCACTCTATGTGAAATAGAGGATCAGACTGGGCACACTCTCATTGAAAGCTCTAACCATATCACTAACCCATATATGCCATTAACTGTAGAATTTCCTTCTGTCAATAACTGTAGCAAATACATTTTTTCTACAAGTTAACACTAAGCAGAGAGAAAACCCCTTCTCCTTCCCTCATAGGTCAAGTCTCAAAATGAATATTCATCCACAACGCATTTGGAGGTCAGGATTTCCAGATAGGTTGAAAATGAAAAGGGAAGGGGTATTCAAGAGGAACTGTGCTCTTAGACTAGGTATAAGTTAAAACCTCGATGCCAAAGCCTTGCCAAGGGACCTCTATTGCAGAGAGCGCCCTTTTACCGTTACAAGCCAGCACCTGCTAGTCCCAGGGCCTTTAGCAGGACTGCAGCAGACAACCTTGCCAAAGATTCTGGGTAGAGCCTGGACTGGTAAAAGTAGGCCTCTGGAGACTGAGAAAGGCCAGGATTCTTCCTAAGATACCCTCAGAAAATTGTCACCTGTCAATCACTTGACCTAAATACACTAGTCACTTGGGGGGGATAAGGGGGGAGGGGGTTAGTTGGAGCATGCTCAGTGATCAGGATGACATCACTTAATCAATGCTAGGGACGGGAAGGCTGCATCAGCAGCCTGGAGCGGGCTGCCAGGAACGTGTCAGCAGGGACCTAGTGTCTCGCATTAACTCGGTCCCTCCCCACGCGGCTTCCATACAAAGGGGGCACCGTCAGCCACTCACTTTAGGGACAGAGAACCGGGAACGGGAGAAGAGGCTAGGCAGATTTATTTCGTTTGACATATTCCTTTAAGAACTAAAAATCGCTCGTATTCCTCACTACCACCAGCAGCCCGAGCTGCAAAGAGGGAGCGGAGTTGGGGGAGGGGAAATAAGGGAGACAAGGTGATCAAGACAGAAGGGGCTCCAGCAACACACAGTAACAACTTCTTTAGCACAGAGGGGCTATTTGATTGCTCTCTGGACTCCCTCTTCGCACCGACTCCTCTCCACCCAGCGCAACCCACATCAGAGGGTGTGTGGACACCAGGTGTGTGAGCGGGGGAGGGGGAGGGGGAGGGATCGTCCCTGCAGGGAAGGCACGCATACAGGGCAGCCTGGAGTGACAGGAAGCAGAAGGAGGCACACCAGGCCTTCCGAGGACATCAAGACCACCAGTGTGCCCCTCCACCCTCCACCTTCAACTCGCGGAGCAAGGTGAAACATCCCGGGCAGCCACGACTACAAGACTGCGGAAGCTCCAAGTCAGCCAAGGCTAGGATTTTTCCTTTTTCTTTCTTTTTCTTTCTTTCTTTCCTTTTATGCTAAGGTGGTGCAAAGAAACAAAATGTTCGCTAAATCGAACTGATGCCTGGAAGCATTTGTGGGTTGCAGAGCTTATACTTTTAAGGGGGAGCCTGGGCACCGGGCTAGAGGGCAATCCGAACACGTTACCCACGCGGAGGCGAGTGTGGGGAACAATAGGCCCACCCGGGCCCCCACCCCGTGAACAATGGCGGATCCGAGCCCTTCCTCGCCCCCCACCCCCACCCCCGCCACCCAGGGCCCGCCTCGCTGTCCCCAGTATCCCCTCCACCAGCCAGAGAAGGAACCATTGGGTGGGGCAAGAGGGGTCTCCCGTTGTGTCCACCCAGGAGGGCAGCCACGCAGTAATGTCCGAAGGGGCGGCCCGAATTCTCCGCTCCGTTAGGGAGTCTGGGCGCCGGGCTGCGGCGGGAAGAAGGGGAGGCCAGACGCCCGGACCACTTACCCCGATCACCACGGTCTCGTCGCCTTTGAATTTGGGGATGAATTTGTCCCCCCGGAGGATCTCCGCCTCGTTGAGAGGCCGGAACCGGCACATCACTTTGATGCTGCATTCGGCTGGATCCGCCATCTCGGCCGGCCGCAGGGAGGGGGCGCGGGGATGGGTGGGGGGTCGGGGCTGGGCACCACAAGCGAGGAGGCCACGAACCGCACCGCCCGCAGCTAGGCCGCCTCCTGCAGCCTCCCACGACGCTTCTCAGCAGGTCATCGCGAACTCGGCCAGCTGGGCAGCTCGGGTCGCTCGGAGACCGGGAAGGTGGGCACCCTATCAGCTTCTCGTCCCGCTGGCTGCAGACCTTCTGCCCTAGGCCTGCCCTGCCGCTGCCCTGCGCCCCCGGCCCACCTGCCCGCGACCACGCGGAGGGCGGACAAGGCGATGCGCAGGGAGCGAGCCTCGCCCGGCTCAGACCTCCCGGGCTCCTGCGCGCTCAGCCATCCTGCATCAGCACCAGCGCGCTCCGCCGCCTCCCGGCCCGCCCCTCGGCCCCGCCCTCCCCCTCCGCCCGCCCCAGGAGGGTGACATCAGTGCGAAATCCGCTCGCCGCCGCCCGGGTCCTGAGCGCGGCGCATTCCGGGACTTGTAGTCGTTCTATCACTAGATGGAAGGATGCTTGGGGCTACCTTGTGGGGACAAGACTGTGCCTGGATGCGACTTGAGAGAACTGCAGGTCTGGTCTGGCTGCCCAAGCCAAGAATAGGATGGAACTCATATCCAATATTCCAAAATCTCTATAAATAACCAGGTTTTTGCCAACTCTTCACAAAGATGATCCCAAAAAAGAATCACCACTTAAGACAGTATACAACCGAACAGTTACTGAGTATTTTCTCTGTGTTAAAGAGTTTTGTAAGAGGTATGAGGAAGCGGGGCGTGGGGGGAGGGGGCAATGAGATTTGCATGGGTATTTGGAAACCAGTTAGACCTGAAAATGCCTCTTCAGAAAACAGTTCATAATATATTTTGGCTCAGGGGCTCCTTTAATAGCTGGTGAAAGTTAGAGACCTTTGCCAAAGTAAAAATAATAATAATAATAATAATAATAATAATAAAATAAACCCATGCACATCCCACAGATTTAACAGACTATTTCGAACAGTTGAAGTACAACTGAAGCCTGCCAATGAATTCCAAGTTTAAAACATCTCTCTATTAATTATATCAATTTAGTGAACCTCTGCCTAGTGGTTACTAAAGGAGTATAAGAAGAATGTATTAAATTGTGTCTAAATTTCTATACAGGATATGCCCAGACCCCTATGATCAAATTTTTTTTCTACTTTATGTAGCTTTATCTCTTGCCACTTCTTGTCATGATGTTTATACTCTAGCAAATACCAAACTACTTGTATCTTCCTGCGTTCGCCTCTTGCTCTGCTTGCTTCTGATATCTGTTTAGGTCATTTGCTCTCCTGGAGTCACCCATTCCATCTCAATTAGTAAGTATATTAGGGGTTTTATGGGAACCCAACTGGAGCCATTGAAGCAAAAGAAGACCTTGTCAGAAGAACACAAATTGATCTCGCTTATTCAAGAAGTGATTAAATAACTGAACCAGAAGGCAGGGTACTGTCAGGTAGCCTGTTCTCTCAGCATATTGGCCTCACTCTTTCTCACTCAAAACTACTCCTTCACATGTCAGAAAACCCAGCTGCCAGTAGCCAATCCCCCTCTCCCCATACTGGGTATGGAACCCAGGAGCATTCTACCTCTAAGTTCTATTCCCAGTCTTTCTAAGTTGCCCAATATAAAGAGCAAACTGTGCTCTGCTCTGAGTTACTTCACAATATATAGTACAACAGTTTTAAGGCTATGCCTGAACCTTCATTACTCTGTTATATAAAGCAGTAGTTTGCCATAAGCTACTCCATTCTGAGTTTAAGTGCTGAGGTAGAATGCCTCTACACCTTGTTTGTATAAGTAAACAACTACCATCTGCCTGGCACAACCAAAAGGCATAATCTGATACTCATGCTAATAAGAATGACCACCTGTGAACTTATCAAATTAATCAGCAGCATATGGATGTACAGTATATCAAACTCATCAGAAAAAACAGTACCATGAGTTTACTGAACATAGCAGATCACCAAATGATATAAACCCCTAACTCAGACCTATAAAAAGAGTATCACCCTAAGACTGAACATGGTAGCGCCCTTACCAGCCTTGCCCAGGAAAATTGCCACAGTGGCAAACTTCCAAATCTCTGTCCTCAGGCTTTAACAGAGTGCAATTTCTCCTGCCCTTTATGACCACAGTCAAAATTGACACTGTGAAACTGCCATCTAGACCTTGACCTAGAAGAAGTTCCTGCAGTTTGACAGCACTGCAGCCAGAACAAGTTCTTTGGTTGGTTCTTAATATTATCTGACCACCCGAAGTGACTCTACATTCATATCTGCTCTCTGCCTTTGCTCTCAATTCAGCCTTTTGACCCCCCGTGGCTGCCTTAACGTTTTCACAGCATTTCTGCATGCGTGCGTGCATGCATGTGTCTTCAGTGTTATAGATATTAAAAATTAAGACTGGAACAAAAGAACCTGTGATTGCCCTTGTTATGACTACTAGGTGACCCACAAATATTCAGTGAACTGAAGCTGATGAAAGTGGTGTAACCTGGGAATTTGTCATTCCATAAATTCTGACATTGTGAAAAGACACAAATGTGTTACATCTATGTTAATGATATAGCACTCTCACCACACACTGGGCTGGCCTTGAACTTGCTATCCTCAATCTCCTAAGTAGCTGGGATTACTGGCAGGTACTACTGCATCAGGCTCTGGTATCATTATTCAACATCTACCACTAGATACAGTTAGATGTTTATTCTGAATTTTGATTTGAAGAATCCTAGGAAAAGTCTATGAATGGCTTAGGCCCCTAGACCACTCAACTAGAGTCACGGACTTTATAATATAATAGAGGAATCCCATAGTAGGAAGTTCCTAAAAGAGTCTGAGTGATATTCCCAGAAAAGGGTGAAGCCCAGCTGGCAGAACAATTGGGTGTCCACTCTTACCTTTCTAGCACTCTCTTCCCCTCCAAGACACAGCTTAGCCCTCCTTTCTCAGGAATGCTTCCCTGACTATCTAAACAGCCACACAAGATTGGCAGTCCTCAGTTATGTCTCCTTAATTTCCTATGTCTATCTCTATCACTAATACTGAGGCAGGCAGCATGCTGAAGAAGGAATCCATCCTAGGATGAAGCTACATCTGAGTTTGAATCCCACACTTACAAGATGCATCCTATGGCAAGGGATTCAATTTCCTTAGGACACAGTTTCCTCGTCTCTGTTATTGAAATAGAAATAACATCATAATATTGGAGCAAATGAAAAGAAATAATACTTCAAAAGTGGCTAGCATAGTGTGTGAATATACTTGACATAATCTCTTAAATTTTAGTTACTATTATCACTATTACCAGGTGCTGAATAAATAATTATAAAACAATTGGTTATTCAGTTAATTTTCAGAATACAACTGTTGCTTAAATCCAGGTACACCTGGGAATGCAAGTGCTCTGCCTAGGGGAAAAAATAAGTTCAACGGACACACTAAATTGAACTTTTATGAACCATTATAAACAGTACCAATTTGGCTTCCTCTTCTCAGATGCAGAAGTAGTTTTAAAAAGACCTGAGGACCAGTGGATGCCATGGTACATGCCTATTATCTCAGAGACCAGATCTCAAGTTCAAGGTCAACCTCAGCAACCTAGCTAAGCAACTTAGTGAGACCCTGTCTCAAAGGAAAAAACAAAAGGGGCTGGAAATGCAGTTCATTGGTTAAAGTACCTCTGGGTTCAATCCCCAGTACCAAACAAAACAAAACAAAAAACCCCCAAGTGCCACTTTCCAGTCCGTTTTCACATTAAGTAGTTCTTAGGTTGTGACTCAGAGCCCTGCCATCTGTAGTGGTTAGCTTCTGCTGTGGAGTGGGTGTTGCTGGTGCCCTCAAAATTCATGTTGAAAATTTGGTCCCCACTATAACAGTGTTCAGAGGCTGTGAGGCATTTAAAAGGTGATTAGGTCATTAAGAGGGATTAATGCTGTTTTAGTTTGAACCTGGAATCTCTCTCAAAGACATGTGTTGAAGGGTTGGTCCCAGTGCAGGAATGTTCAGAGGTGGGGTTTGGGGGAAAGTGATTTGATTATGAGGGTTCTGTCCTCACCAATGGATTATCTGTGGCTGAATGAGCTACTGGGAGGTAATGGGAATGTAGGAGGTGAGACTAAGTTGAAAAGTGGATCTTTAGAGGCATGCTCTTGGGACCTATATCTTGTGCCTCTCCTCTTCTCCCATCTTTCTTCTCTCCACCCGCCCCCACTCGCCACTAGAAGGTGAACAGGTTTTCTCTGTCATGCCCTTCTGCCATGATGATCTGCCTCACCATAGGTTCAGAAACCATGGAGCCAACAGAACAAGGACTGAATCCTCTGAAACCATGAGCCAAAATATATCCTTGCTCCTTTAGGTTGCTTTTCTCAGGGATTTTGTCACAGCAATGACTAGTATAAATGCCTTTGTTCTAGGATAAGTTCTTGCTCTAGTGGGACTGTGGATTAGTTACCACAAAAGTTGTTTATTATAAAGCAAGTTTGGCTTCCTCAGCTCTCTTTCTTGCTTCCTCTCCTGGCATGTGATCTTATTCATGGATTCCCACTTCTGCTTTTGCACCATGTTTGAAGCAGCAAGTTTTCCTCACCAGAAGCCAAAGAGATGCCTGGACCATGCCATGACTTCCAGAACTATGAGCCAAAAAAGCCTGTTTTATTGTTGTTTGTTTGGGTATGAATTATCCAATTTCACATATTTTGCCTTAGCAAATAAAATAACTTCATTATATACTGGAGAGGATAGCAGTTTGCCTGGGCCTATCAGAGGATGCCCAGAACCTCACATACACAGGTTTATCTGAGGAGGTCAGAATCATGGGGTAGACGGGGATCTGCCTGGGTGTCACTGGACTCACTCTTCATTCACCCTTTCATCTCGCCATTGTCAACAATTAACTGCATACGTGACACTTGCTATCACTCTGTAAACTTAGATTTATTGAGTGAATCCTTTTCAAAGGGGTTATAGCACAGGACTCCCATTTAAGGGGCGGTTGCAAGTCATTGCCCTCAGACAACTTAGAAATAAACCAGATTACAGAAGGTAAAGAGTTCATTGGTGTCCAAGAAAGCTTAATAGAGGAACAGGCTAAATAGAATTTTTAAAAAATGTTGAAGGGCCACCAAAATACAAGAAACAAGCCAGGAATGGTAGCACACATCTGTAATCCCAGCAGCTCAGGCAAATCTCAAATTCAAAGCCAGACTCAGCAACTTAGGACCTAAGCAATTTAGCAAGACCCTGTCTCAAAATAAAAATAAAATAAAATAGGACTGGAGATATGGCTCCGTGGTTAAGTGCCTTTGGGTTCAATCCCTGGTACCAAAAACAGAAGAAAAACAAAAACAAGAAACAAGAGGGAAAAAACAGATAAATTTAAGTACCTCAAAATTCAAGACCTTTAGCCAGACACAGTGGTTCACACCTATAATCCCAGTGACTCAGGAGGTTGAACCAGGAAAATTGTAAATTCAAGGCCAGCGCCAGCAACTTCAGTGGACCGTGGATCAAAATAAAAAGGGCTGGGGGTGTAGCTCAGTGGTGGAGTGCCCCTGGGTTTAATCATCACTATTACAAAAAAAAAAAAAAGTTTAAATTTTGCACATCAAAGAACACTATCAACAGAATGAAAAGATAACCCATGCATTGGGAGAAAATATTTATAAATCATATATCTGATAGGAAGTTATTATAAAGATGTAAGGAAAATTGACAACCAAAAAACAATTAATTTGATTTTTAAAATGAGCAAAGAGGGCTGAAGGTATAGCTTAACGGTAGAATGCTTGCTTTGAATGCCTTAAGCATTGGGTTCAATCTCCAGCATCAAACAATAAATAAAATAAAATAAAAATAAAACAGAGCAAAGGAATTGAATAGACATTTTTCCAAAAAAGATAAACAAATGATTCAATCCCCAGTACCACAAAAAAAGAAAAAAATATATATAGATAGATATAGATATATGACCAATAAGAACATGAAAAGATGCTCAAGCTGGGGAATAGCTCAGTGGCAGAATGTTTACCCAGCAGGCAGAAGACCCTGAGTTCAGACTCCAGCACCACAAAAAAAGAAAAGAAAAAAAGTTCAATATCACTAATCATTAGGGAAATGCAAATCAAAAGCACAGTGAAATTATAATTTTCACTTCATGCCCATTAGGATGGCTACTGTCAACACACACACACACACACATTCTCTCTCTCTCTCTCTCCCTCTCCTCTCCTCTCCTCTCCTCTCCTCTCCTCTCCTCTCCTCTCCTCTCCTCTCTCTCTTCAATAAGGATATGAATAAATTGAAACTCTCGTGCACTCTTGGTGGGAGTTTAAAATGGTACAACTGCCATGGAAACATTCTATCAGTTCCTCAAAAAGTTAAACATAAAATTACCATATGATCCTATAATTCCACTTCTAGGTATACTCTCCCAAAGAATTAAAATCAGGCACTCAAATAGGTGCATCCATATTATTACTCCTAATCACCAAAGATGAAAGCACCCCAGTTTCCATCAACTGATGAATGAATGAACAAAATGGAGCCCATGCATACAATGGAATATCATTCAGCCTCAAAAGGGAAGGGAAGCCTGACACATGTATAACATGGGTGAATCCAGGACCTTATGTTAAGTAAAACAAGCCATTCACAAAAGAACAGCTATGTTTGTCCCTCGGCACCCGTGAGTGATTGGTTCTAGAACCCCCTCCCCCTACAGATAACCAAAATCCAACTTTACACAAGACCCTCATATAAAATGGTACGGTATTTGTATACAATCTATACACATCTTCCTGTATACTTTAAATAACCCCTAGGTTATTTATAATGCCTAATACAATGAAAATGTTATATAAGTAGTTTTTATACTGTATTGTTTAGGGGATAATGACAAGAAAAATATCTGTTCATGCTCAGTATACACACAATACTTTTTTACAAATATTTCCCATCTGCAGTTGGTTGAATCTACAAATGGGGAATCTATGGAGGCAAAGAGCCACCGGTAACAGGGTTGGGGGACAGTACATGCCTATAATCCCAGGGATTGAGGAGGCTGAGACAGAATAATCACAAGATTGAGGCCAGCCTCAGCAATCTAGTGAGATATTATCTCAAAATAAAAAATAAAAAAGTCTGGCAACATAGCTCCGTGGTAAAACACCCCTGGGTTCAATCCCTGATACTAGTGCTACTACTACTAATAAAAGGCCTACAGTATTATATGATTCCATGTGATCCCTGTGTTCATAGACACAGGAAGTAGAATATTGGTTGCCAGGGGGTTGGGGAGAAATGGGAAGTTATTATTTAATAGGTACACATGATGTACCTATATATTCTATATGCTATATATTCTTTTATTTTTTGTTCACAATTCCTGGCTCATAATTCCCACAGCCCTTGTTATTTCCTCCCATTCTTGGCTCTGAAAGCAGCTTCAAAACAACTTCAGAGCATCAGAAGTGAAAGGCAGTCTTTTGTTATAATGTTGAGGCCCATTGGGCCTCAGAAGAAGTCTTCAGAAATTAAAATCTCTCTTGCTGACATCCTGTTTTCCTCCCACCTGTTCCTATTTCTGCCAAGTTTGGCCATAAGCTATTATTTCTCTTCTCCAAGGGAGGTCATGGAAAACAAAAGTATACTCTAATCTTCTGCCTTTCTCTCATGGACCTGGTCATAAAGAAGTTCTGTGATGATAAGACTCCCGTTTCAGAAGAGGTTTTGCCCCATACCCTGGAGGAAGGAATGCTGCACAGAGAGGCCAAGAAGAATCTGAACAGACAGGCCTTGTTGGGTTCCCCCTCTGGCTCTACCAGCATAGATCACATCCTTTTTGTCCAGTCACATTTCGACACGCTGGTCGATGCTTCAATCATGCCTAAGTGAAGAAGTCTCCATAAAAACCCAAAGGACAAGCCAGGCATGGTGGTGAAGCCTGTAATCCCCCCAACTCGAGAGACTTAGGCAAGAGAATCACAAGTTTGAAGCCAGCCTCAGCAGCTTAGACAGGCCCTAAGGAACTTAGTAAACCTTGTCTCAAAACAAAATATAAAAAGGCTGGAGATGTGGTTCAGTGGTAGAGCACCCTGGGTTCAATCCCCAGTACTAAAAAAAATAAATAAAACCCCCAAAGAATGAGATTCAGGCAGCTTCAGGATAGTGGAGCCCATGGAGGCCCAGAGGAAGGCGAACAAGGACTCATCCACGTGCCAGGAGGGTGGAACACCCTCATTCCATGGGAAATCCCTTCATGAAGCCCTCGCCCCTTTAATGCCTTCAATAATTGATAAACATGGCTCCATGAATGCTGTGAGCTGCTTTTCCCCTTCTCAAGTCATTTGTCCCTCTGATTTGGCACCTGATTGATGCTTATAATAACTTTCATATTAATGTCTATTTCTGTTCTCAGGTCTTCCCACTTCACAGTAGTTTTTTTTTTTTTTCATGTTAATGTTTTGTGTGTATGATGCTCCTTTTTCTATATTATGGGAATCATGTATTACTTACATGCTTGATGTGTATTTTCTTAATGACCAATCCATGTCCATCATAATCATGGTAAGAACAAGAAATGAATGAATATATAAACCTGAACATAATGAAAATGTATTGTAGATGGAGTCTTGGGATCAGTATCCTTCATTTTTCATTCCAGATTAGTTGTGAACAAATTCTGTGACCCTGGAAAAAAGTATTCAACTTCTCTGAATATTTTTTTTATCCCATCTGTTGAAACTATGCTAAAAATATTAACTATTCTAGATATGTGAGAAGTGAAAAAGAAATACTGCTTTGGAAATAAACTCTGGAAAAGGATGTGAAGAAATTGGGAGAATTACTCTTCCCAAGACAACATGAAAAAAAGGAAAAGGGCTGGGGTTGTGGCTCAGTGTTAGAGTGCTCACCTAGCACATGCGAGGCCCAACTACAACTAAAACATAAATATTAAAAAATTTTTGAAAAAAAGATCTATATTAATGTAAAGCTACATTATTATTCCAAGGGCTTGTGTAATAATTAGGCACAAAGTAGTAGCTTAATAAGTTGCTTTCAAGCATTTGTTCATCATTCCATACTTTCAACGAATGTGGATTTTCAGTGCAGAAAGGAATCCCTGGGGTTCCTAGTACATAAAACATTTGCTTCAGGGAATGACAAAGTCCCACTATCTTGATTTTTGCTCATAGTGAAATGAGCAGGTGTGATGTGCCCTAATAGGAAAGCACCTACTCTCTCTACCTCCTGACCCAACAAGGCCTCCTGGCAGCAAGGACTTGCAGGTCCTCAGTGAGGGGTTAACAAACTGAGGAACTGGCCAGCTAGCACAGGGAAGAGCCTCCAGCACACTCATAGTTCCCCAGTCCACATCTCTTCTGTCGTCTCCACCTGTAACACTTGCATGGCTCTAAAGTTTCATTGTTGAGCTGAAACAGAAAATGAAGAATTATCTGGATCCCTCGGGCAATAATGCGCAGCCTCACTTTGACTTGCTGGAGGGTGTCAGAAATCAAGGCCAGAGTGTGCGAGTTTCTTCCACCCTTTTCTCCCCTGAGTTATCAGTCATTTTCCAAGCACTCTGCTTCCTTTTATTCATCCCACTCCTACAGAATAGTTTCTGTCCAGGTCTCTACTGCCAGTAAGAAGTGTAAATTGAAGCAATTATCTGGATTGTTCAAGGGAAAAAAAAAAAGCTTCAGAAATTCTTCTGTCTGAGTGATCTAGGTAATTGCTTCCATTTTCACATCAGCTCCCCGTCTTCGGCAGCCCCTAGGATAGCCATTTAACTCAAACCGCAGGGTCTGCAGGTTATTGAGCAGGTCTAATCATTTCTGATTGCCCAGGCCCAGCTCCATTCTTGTAAGTGAAAGAAAAAAAAAGATCTGACCATGGTGAAGATTAAAAACCAAACGAGCAGATGAAATGTTTTTGAAAAGATGTTGAAAGATTCTTTTGAAACTTTCAAAAATAATCTGTTGCCATGGAATAGAAAATCTGAATGTCTTTTAAAATTGATCACCTCTGGGCTGGGGATATAGTTCAGTTAGTAGAGTATTTGCCTTGTAAGTACAAGGCCCTCGATTCTAATACCTCGATTCTAATACCCAGGAAAGAAAGAAAAAAAAAATCTATCAGCTTAAGATGTCCAGATAACTCAGCTCAGGGAGGAAGAAGACGATCACAGCCCTTTAGCATGACATTAGCTGATCTGAAGGAGGAAGCCCTTCCTCTTCCAGAGAGCTGACACATTGACTCAGATTTGTTTTCCTGGATTAAAACTTTAGTATTAATTATTGTGGGGGGATGAGGGAGTCAGGGGCTCTAGAAAAATAAGATGGGGGAACAATTGAATCTAAAAAGGGAGAGGAAAAGAATAGAGAAAAGTCAAATCCTTGTGACCTGGAGGTAGGGAAGGGACACCTGTGAATGAGCACTGGCAATCACACAATCCCAGGGCAGCCAGGGGTCCAGTTGCAGGTCCATTTAGGAGCTGAGATGCAGGAAGTGAGGGGCATCAAAGACCCCTTCCCTTCTCACGGCTGACTCAGCACAATCCCAGGTGACCTGTATGTCACTATTCTCTCATCTTCGAGAATTCATTCAGGCCCCATTTGGACACAAAATCTGGTATTGGTAGTTCTTCTAAAACTCCACTCAGAGGAAAGCACTAAGAAGGACATAATTTCTCCTAACATGAGCCAGGAAACAGAGAAGAGGAACTTCTATTGCGTATCCACAGTGAGCTACCTAAAAATCACCAAGTAGACTTCATGTCTCTAAAGTCCTGTCTCCATCATACAGCCACACAGGGTCCCTTTCTCCTCTGACACCTCACATGACTTCTCTGTCAAAGCCAGTCCATGGTGGTCCAGCTTTGTCCCAAGCTTGCAGCTCCAAACTCATCACTGTGCTCAGCAAAACAGAACTAGACTCCTCTTCCAGGGCTCCATCCTCCTGAGAGACTGTGGGAAAGAAGAATGAATATGAACACTCTTCTTCTATTACCCACAGCAGCACCCTCAGCAAATCAGTTCCTTGTAAATATGTTAAAGACACTAGAGACCTCGAGGGATGATGGGGTCTCCCCAAAGAGAATCTCCTTTACTTTTTGAAGCAGTGAATGATAGTGAGTTTTCTTTCATAGAGGTCAAGTAAAAATACCCAAGACCTAGATGCCTTTGTTCAACACTTATATCTGTTATCTATTGCTCTGTAACAAATGACACCAACACTTACAACATCACTTGTTATTTTATAGTAGGTCAGGAAACTGGGCACCCCATAGCCCAGTGGATTTGATTCTCTCATGCAGGGCTATGGTTATCATAAGGCTCAATCAGGGAGAGAACCACTTCCAAACTCACTCATATGGTTGTTGGCCAGAGGCTGGCCTCGATTCCCCAATCATAGTGGGCCTCAAACAGAAGCAGGCAGAACAAGGGAAAGAGAAGAAGCAAGATAGAAACCACAGTCTTTTATAAGTTAATCTTATCCATTACTGTTGCCAGATTCCATTAACCAGAAACAAATACATTCAGTGCACATTCAAAAGGAAAATGTTACACAAACGTATGACTACTAAGAAGTCTGGGCCATTGGGAGCCATTTAGAAAGCTGCCCACCACAATAACCAGTTACTTACTGATCATTTATACTGAAATGAGGCATAGAATAGAGGCAAAAAAACACAACTTTGTTTTTTGTGTTGTTGGTGCTGGGATCAAACCCAGGTCCTTGGGTATACTAGACAAATGTTATATCACTGAGTCCCAATTCCAGCCCAAGGAATACAACTTTGATACCCAAGGAGACCTCTTCCTCAAATAATTCTAATCTAACTGGGCAATAAGCTATAGGGAAATGAAGAGAAATAACATTCTAAGCAAAAACCCAAGACAGCAACCATCAAAGAAAAAAACAATATATTATCCCTTATAAAAATATAGTCTTCTCCATCAAAATCCTCACATAGTAATAATAAAACAATCAGCTAAGGAAGGCTTTTGCAACATACATGACAAAGAGTCAATATCTTTAATAAAGAATTCTTACAAATCAATATGACAGTTGTAAATGCACAGTAGAAAAACCAACCAAGAGCATTAAAACGCAATACACAAAAGAATTACAAATTATCCTGAAATGCATGAAAAACTCTTTAGCCTCATTGGTAACCAAGGAAATGCCTATTAAATTGACAAAGATGACAAAGAATAATAGCCCTCCATATTATAAAGTATACCAGGAAGGCAGCCTCTCCTTATCCTCCTGCTGAGAGGATAGGTTTATAACATTTTTCTGGGAGGGCAACATAAATCTAAACCTGAAAGGTGTACAGGTACAGACTTCCTGCCCAAAGAGGCGGAGGTTTGAAAGCATGCCTAACTTCAGGGGACAGAAAATGCAGAGTTGTGTGGAGACTCTATAAAATAAAATTGGAAAAAAAGTTGGAAATTTTGCCAAGTCATTCAGAGCTTGAACGGCAGGCTGGAGTGTCTGGGTGGCTTTCAACTGGCCGTGGGAAGCCCTGGAGGTTTGTAATTCAAGCAGTCAGATAAAAGCAGAACTCTAAGCACACTTAGAAGCACCAATGAGATATTGAGAGTGCAGGGGTAGAATTGGAGAGACTCATCGCTCTTCCTTTGGGGCTCCGACTTTCTCTCTGTCTTTGAACTCACTGTCCAGTGCCCTTCTTCCTCGGTAGAGACTAGGATGAATAGCTCCAGCCTTTTGGGCTCCTTTGGTCTCAGTACTTGAGGCCTAAAGGTTAGTGAGCCAGATATCATCTCCCCCAGGACAAGGAATACGTTACCCAGATGGCAGCAAGGGAAGAGCATGTTCCAGGGCAGTTAGTTAGGATTCTTGGGGATTCCAAACAACAGAAATCAGCTTCCATAGCTAAAGGGAGAAGCAAGGAAGAAGAGAGTTAATTTTACTTCTTGAAGGAATAAGGCTTGGCTGCAGCTGAGCTGAGAAAGCACTGGAATCCGGATGGCACATGGTGAAGTCTCTCTCTTGATCTTGCACCTCACTGGGCTCGCCTTCTCCTCTTTTTCTCACATGTTGCCTTTCTAGGCTAACACAGAATATTCAACCTGCTAACTCAAGAGAGTGTGTCTGTCTAACTACAGGAAGAACTAGGAAAGCTCATCTCAGGACAGGTGGCCTTTGTTGGATAAATTCATGCTACCAAGGGCCATCATCGTAGTCATCAGAAATAACCCTTTAACCAATTGGACAGGGATGGGAAAGAGTGGGCAGGCAGGCAGGGCCCAGGAAAGAGGAAGCCCTGAGAAAACAACATGGCTTTGTTAGCAATGAGACCTGGGGAGGGAGCAGACATGAGAGAGACCTGTCCTTTTTCCTTTAGACAGAGGCTGATTCCACCACATGGTGTTCTCCACAGTACCACTCACTCCACATTCAGTCCTACCAGAGGGCAATGCCCACACTTTCCTGCCAACCGTTCCCCCCTCCTGCCTGCCATAACAGTAACACCCAGATCTAGAAGGGCCTGATACGGCTGGTGGCCAGGCTGCCGCCAGCTGGCCTCGCTTCAGAAACTGGCTGCCTCACTTGGTCCAGCTGCTCGGAATGGCTCACGATACAATGTGGCTTTATTGTTTCCTTAGAGGAGAGAGAAAAAGAGCCAGCTAGCAATTGAATCACCAAGGAATTAACTGGATAAGACACTTTAAATTAACCCAGAAAAAAAGATGAATTTGGTACAGCACTTAGAAAAACCAACCCTGTCATCACTAGTGAAGCTTCCAGACTCTGCTAGTAAAATAGCTGTGGGCAGGACAGCAGCTTGAGTCCATTTGGCAAACAATTCCCAGCCCTATTTGAAGAACTTCTTCCTCCTACAATATACACACTGCCAACATTCATCCTCCTAATTCCGATTAATGAAAATTAATGGTTTCTGCTATTATTTGTCCACTTGTACTGGTGTTCATTTAGCCACCTCAGCAAAATGCTGTCTCCAGCCTCAAAAATGATCTCCCAGGTTCTATTTTCTGTTTACTCCATGCCACAAGCACTCAGTTTCTCTGTACAGATCCGTGAATATGTTCATACATGCACACATGTGCACACATACATAGAAGACAGAGATCATTGTTCTAGTGTCTTGAAAATGTATTGATTCATTGATTCATTCATACCACAGGTATCTACACAGTGAATGCTAAATGTCAGACATTGTTCTAGGTGCTGAGGATGCAACAGTGATGAGACAGACGTAGTCCAACCCCTCTTGAGGCTCACTGGAGCAGCTAGACAATAAGCAAATACCCACATGAAGCCATGTGTCAAAATAGTAACAAGAGCCATGAAGAAAAGCAAAGATGTAAATAAGGGTGAAAGGATAGAGAGGGCTGTGAGGGCAGTATTCTAAAACAATAGGGAATTAAAAACAATTTGGAACCAATGTGATTCTTTAACCTGTATACTCAGAAAAATGAGATATGATATCCCATCTGATTCAAATGTATATGTCAAGGTCATTATACTATCATGTGTAACTAATTAAAACAAATAAAAATATTTAGAGATATATTTTGATTTTTATTTGCTCTAATTAGTTTTACATGATAGCAGAATGCATTTTGATTCATTGTACACAAATGCAGCACAACTTTTCATTTCTCTGGTTGTACATGACGTAGAGTTGCATCACATGTGCTGTCATACATGTGCCTAGGGTAATTAAGGTTAAATAAATTCATAAGGTTGGGGCCCTAATCCAGCCACCATCTTTCCTGCCCCCGTGATATGCTTCAATTCTTAAAGTCTAACAGAAGAAGAAATGTAGGAAAAAGACAAGCATACATGCACATGAAAAAATTTAAAAAGAAATAATAGAAGGAGGAAGGGAAAACAGGAGAATATGAGTTAGGTATCGCTGTGTAATAAACCATCCAAAAAGGTAATAGCCTAAAATGACAACTCTTTATTATTTCTCATCCTGCCCCAATTCAACTGGGCTGTCCTGCAGGAATAGGCTGGTTCCTCTGATCCTGGCTGGACTCACTCAAATTTCAGGGGATCTCCCAGTTGTTGGCTGATTCTGAGGTAGTCTTGACTCTTCTCCATACATGCCTTACATCACCCCGCCAGGATGACGCCAGCACATCCTCATGGAGAGGTGGAGACGTAAGAGTGGGCAAGAACAGTTGGGCAAGAGATAGGGGGAAATGGGTGCATACCTTTCATGCATCTATTTGCCTCACGTCTGTTAACATTGGCCAAATCAAGCCATATGACTGAGACCAGAGAGTCACAGAGGACTACTAACTTATATGGCAAACTTTGTTACTGGAGGCTGAAGATGCCTCCCCTTCAAGTTCATATGTTGAAGGCTTTACCCTTGATGTGCTTTATCTGGAGATAGGGTCTTGAGTGGTAATTAAGGTTAAATGAGTTCATAAGGTTGGGGCCCTAATACAGTAGGACTGTGACTTTATAAGAAGAAAGAGCCAGGTCTGGTGGTGCACACCTGTGATCCTAGCAATGTGGGAGGCTGAGGCAGGAGGACTGCAAGTTTGAGGAGAGCCTCAGCAACTTAGCGAGATCCTATCTCAAAATGAAAATTTAAAATGGCTGGTATATAGCTCAGTGGTGAAGCACCCTTGAGTTCAATCCCCAATACCAAAAACAGAAGGAGAAGAAGAGGAAGGGGAAATAAGATCCATTTCTCTCCACCATTTGAGGCCACTGTGAGAAAGTGCCATTTGTAATTCAGGAAGAGAGTCCTCACTCAAACTGAACTAAACTTGAGGTTGGACTTGAAGCCTCCAGAATTCTAAGAAATAAGATTCTATTGTTTAAGCCACCCAGTCCATGGTATTTGGTTTCAGCAGCCTGAGCAGACCCAGACAAGTGTGGACACATGGAGGTCATTTACTGGAAGCATTCTTGCAACCATCCACCAAAGGAAGGAAGGAAGGAAGGAGGGAAGGAGAGGGTGAGTCAGGGCAAGTCTACACATTTTTTAAAATCTCAACCATTGGAAATAGTGATAAGCTCCACTTTATCTGAAAGTGGGTCTTTTGCTTTGTGATTTATCTGCAGCCTCCATCTGTGACCAAAGGCAGTCAGAAGGAGAAGAGCATTGAGATCAAGAAGAGATAAAGCACCTGGAACCGGCTCATTTTATTCCAAAAAATAAATAGAGATGGCTTGGAGAGTTTTCTACCCTGGGACCAAATACATTGTGTGAAAATCTCTAACTCTGCCTGGAGGACCCTCACCATAGCTGCTCCCTATCTCAATGTGTTAGTCAAGCTTTAGGAATAGATGTTTTTCAGAAAGATAGCTTCCTATTTAATAGGGTTTGAGGTCAACTGTAGACCTCTCTGCCCTAAAATATAAATATAAATTGGCTCTAGTGAGCAAACTACCTCAACACATGGCTTAAGTTCTTACAAGATCCTATTCAAAAGAAAATATTCATCTATTCATTGGTCATCAGACTCTTCAGGAAACTACACCAGATATCTCTAAGGACTCTCCAACTCAGAAGGCGATGTTATATTCTTGCTACCATGGGAGATACTAAGATAAGCAAGACATGGTTCCTGCCTTCCTAGAGTTTACCATCTAGGGAGGAACAGAGATGGGGACAAGAATAGCATATATGCCTCTCTGAGATGAATTTTGGGCTTTCCTGTGTTCATTCAGAGGAGTGGACCTCTGGCAGTCACAGTGTAAAGCCATGTCCTTGCAGGAGGCAAGTCTGTTAGAGAAGGAGGACTGACAAGCCCACCATCAGCACCCTGGAAGGGAGAGACAGAAGGTTCCAATTCTCCCCAGGCCTCTCCAGAAGCCTGGATATCAAGGGGTCCAGTGACAGAGGGATTTAAGATCATGAAGCTCCATTGTTGGAAATCCCAGTCTGATTCCAAGACTCCCCTCTTCTATTTTCAGGAATTAAAAGTAGATGGAGGGAGTACAGCTGTGTTCTCAGAGTAGCCAGCTCACCAGAGAGTGAAGACATGTGCCCTCATGCCTGGGGAAGTTCCGTTGCAGGTTTGCTCAGTCCTGGGAGCTGAGAATGTGGCTTCCACATGTGCTCACTCTGTGGAGCCTCCACAGACACTGTATCTTAGCTTGGACTCCTCTACAGCGAAGCCTGAGATGGGGATTCCTGAGGCAGAGAGTTAGTGGTGAGTCTGGGAAGCAGGAGAAACAGGACCTGGAGGAGCTAAGCAAGGGCGTGGGCTCTGCAGGACACTGGCTTCAGTCTGAGCCCTGAGGAACTCTAACGCACAAATTGCACCACCTGGAGGCTGAGACTGGTGGCCCTTTGTACCCCAGGACCAGTCAGTTGGTGGCGTGTGCATACATCTGAGTGAAGAGATTCCATGCTTTGTTCTTGGGAAAGGGTAATTCTCTAGAGAAAAGAGCAGCTAGGAGCCGTGAGCAGCTGGAGAAAGCAGGCACAGACGGGAAGTGAGTCCATGGTGGGGGGCTTGCTGAGCACAGAGAAGGACCTGCACATGTGAAGAGCCCTCGTCTTGGGTACAGGTAGGCACCAAGTGAAATGATGCCAGGGAAGCCTCTGTCCACCTGTGAAGTGCCAGCCAATGTTCTGAATCTCTATTTCTATACAGCCACACAGGGCTGATGTGAAGACCAAAGGAGGTACAAGAGACATAAAATGTGTGTATAAATTGGAAAAGCACTTTAAAAGTGTTAATTCTTTTTTTTTTTAAATATTTATTTATTTTTCTAGTTTTCAGCGGACACAACATCTTTGTTTGTATGTGGTGCTGAGGATTGAACCCAGGCCACACGCATGCCAGGCAAGCGCGCTACCGCTTGAGCCACATCCCCAGCCCCAAAAGTGTTAATTCTTTAAGATATAGTTTTGGTAGTCATGAATGTGTCAACCAAGCATGTACAGATTATGTGTGATGGTCAAGCACCGTGTGAGACAGCAGAAGTAAACACAGCCCTCGTGGAGCTACAGTTTAATGAAGGAAACAGACATTGCAAAATCAATTATCTACCAAACTGCAACCAGGGTGAGTGCTTTGGAAAGAAAAGTGCAGGATGCTACGAGACAGCATGGAGGAATTGGCCCAAGTGTTTGTTGGGAAGGGCTTCCTGGGCAGGAGATGGTAAGCCAAGATGGTTCGAAGAAAAGATAACAGAATTCATAAAAGCCCTAAGGGCAGAAGCATACGGGTGGTTTTGAAGTTAAGTCTGTGGGTCTGGAGCAGGCAAATGGGACGGAGATTTGATTTAAAAAATTACATGTTAATGGTGTCATAAATGGAGGCATGTAAATTGTTTACTTTTTTACCTCCTTTTAGATGACCAGCCATATGGTTTCGATGGATGCAAACATCTGTTATGAATTGTCACCATCACATAGATCACTCCATCTCAGGTAGGATATATTTAGCTTATTCCTCACCCACATGGCAAGTTCAGTAAGTTACTTATCTAAAACATCTTTTCCACGTATCCCTGCCTTTTTAATACTGTGGAAGTCCTCCTAGACTGAGCCCCTCCAACATCACTCCCACGTTCTCGCAATAGCACCCTTTCAGCTCACTCTGACCCTGTGTTCTCTTATCTCATATTTTTTTCTCCCAATAGCCACAGGAAAACTCAATTTCATTTTTATTATTCCATAAATCAGAGCTGATGTGGTGAGACAACAAACATAATTGGGAAGCAGAGCTACAGAAAAAAAATGGAAACAAAATCATACATAATTGTAGGAAAGATGATTACCTCTACCACCACCACAGATCACAAGAGACTTGGCTAAAAAGCAAATAGAACTAATAGGAGAGTTCAATAATGTGACCAGTTGAAAAAAATAAATGGATGGAAATCAGTCACTTTTCTATTCATTGGGAATATTCGTCTTCAGAAGAGAGATGGAAAGCCATTGACAAGCGCTGTCAATAGACTCTCAGTGCTATGGTCCTAACGTTGAGTCCCCCCAAATTCATATTGCAACCTAACTCCCAATGTGGTGGTATTAGGAGGCTGGGCCACTGGGAACAAATTAGGTCATGAGGATAGAGTCCTTATTGGGATTATTGTTTTCATAAAATAAATCCAAGAGAGCCCATTTGCTCCTTCTACTAAGTGAAGACACGAGAGGTGCCTTAACTTGGACTTTCTAGGCTTTAGAACTGTGAGAAATGCTGTATGTTGTAGTTAGCTTTGAATCCCTGAAACCCCAAGAACTGAAAGAACAACATAGAGAAGGCTCCTGGTTTCAGTAGATCAGTCTGGGGTTGACCAACTGCATAGCCCTGGGATTGAGGTGAGCCAGAACATCATGGTGGGAGGACAGAGTAGAGAAAAGCAGTCCAGAACATGGCAACCAGGAAGCAGAGAGAGCGCTCCACTCACCAAGGACAAAATATAAACCCCAGTGACTTTACTTCCTCCAACTACACCCAACCTGCCTACAGTTACCACCCAGTTAATCCAGGTCAGTGAGTTAGCTCACTGATTAGGTCACACCGCTCATAATTCAATCATTTCACCTCCAAACCTTCTTACATTGCCTCACACATGAGCTTTGGGGAGACACTTCATCTCTATACCATAACATGTTGTTTATAAGCAATCCAGTTTGTGGTATTTTGTTATAGCAACTGGTACCAATCAAAGCACTCAAGGTTTCACACAGAGATGCAGAGAAATGGACACTTGAAGTAGATAGTAAGGGAGTAAGAGGCCAACCTCTGGAACTATACTCCATGGGGTTGAATTTCAACTCCACTGCTTTATACCTGATGAACTTCGGACAAGTTACCTAACCTCTCTGTGCAACAATTTCCTCATCTGTAAAATGGAGATGAATGTACTGCTTCAAAATTACTATGAGGATTAATGAGATAGCTCACATAAAGTGCTAGTCAGGCCTGGCAAAATCTAAACCTTATGGAAGTGTTTGCTATTATTATTTTAATATTTTTATCTCTCAGCTACACCTTTTCACCTGCCCTGAAAATTTGCCCTAGACCCTGTGTCATAAATTCTTCCATGAAAACAGTCTCATTATCTCTTAGCCCCGCCCCTCTGATTGATATAGAAGTTCAGTGCAAGGCCCAAGTACTGTGCTAGTTCCTCCATTATTATTGGTCCCTCCTTAGTTAAGGGTACTTTCTACAAAACAATTAATATCTGCAAAGGTTCAACTCAACATCCAGCAAAGATAACATTTTACTTTCTTAAATTCTAATTTTAACTCCTTGGAATTACTCACAGACAGTTTCATGGAGAAGGGGATCTTTGCTTTATGAATGTTCAACTAAAATGAAGGCAGATTTTAAATGATAAGAGCTATTTGCTTCATCTTCTGAATCGTCAGGTTTTCAAAGATATAAAGATCCAGGGCATGCAGGACACAGCTGTCCACTACCTTAAAGACTTTAAGATAGTGTAATGGCTTCATCTACATAGTTTGCAACTGGAATCTAAAGATGGCAAGAGATGGAGAGTATCTGCTATCTGGAGATAGCAAAGAATGTAGCAGGGACCTCTAAGCCAAAGATGGTAGTAGATAGATGACCTAATGTTATTTCACTACTTTCTTTTATCTCCCCTTGGTTATCCTGAGCTTTCAATAGCCTTTAAAAAAGAATCTTCCAGCCTGTTCTCAGTTGTGCCAAGTGAAATTAAGTGAAAGGTTGCATATCCTAATGCTTTGGGCTGAACACTTAAAAGTAAAGCAGGGATCCCCAAGGCTAGCCTGTAGGTGGTAGGAGCAATCAGTGAGAGAGTTCCAGGAGACAAGTGAATCTTAAGAGTGGGAGTTAGCCTTTGAGGTCCAGCCAACACTCCCTACTTGGTGATTCCTCCCCCGTAGCTAGCCTTAGAGGATCTGGGCTAGATTTTTATTAGTCTAGCCATCTGGTTCCTTTACAACATAAACTCAAAGACCATTAATATAAGGGAGAATATTATGGTTATGAATCAATACTACTACAGGGAGTTAGGGGTAAATGTTATGAAAATTCAAAGGAAAGAGAAACCATTTCTAGTTGTCAAGGGATGAGGCAAGACTTCACAAGGGAGGTGACATTTGAGAAAAGAAATAGTGTCTAAAACATGCAGAGATTTATATTCTTTATAAAAAGGCAATCCAACACTGATATGGAAGCTTCAGGTCACCCAGTAGTGGAGCAAAAAGGTTTTCTATGTTTCTCTTCTGCCATCCTCAGTGTGTAGTTTCTGCCTTCAAGGTTACCTCATCGTCAAGGATGACTGCTAAAGCACCAGCCATCAATGCTATTTACTAGGCAACAAGAAAAGCAAAGGTTTCTATTTCTGGCTGAAATTAAGCAGTCTCTTGCAAAATGCAGCAACACTTTCATTTGCAACTCAATGACTAGAACTCATTCAGATAACCACACTGTGCTTAAGGAGGAAGAGGAAGGGGGAACTGAGTATAAAATCAAGTATAAAATCTCAATTAGTGGTCACTGGCTAGGAATTCTGAAGGTTCCTAAAAAAGTAATAATATCAATCAAAATGTCCCAAAGAAAACTACCTCATACTCAGGTGGCAGAAAGAAGGATTGGATGGAAGTTCCACTTCCAGTTTGGTGGCCCATGGAGCTCTGCATTCTCATTCCCCATCAAAACAAGCAGAACTGATAGAAATGAGTTTTAAAAAAAAAACAAAAAACACTTTTAATCTCTGAAAATTATCCTAAGACATACAACAAATAAAGAAACATTTATTCAAGGAAATCTATTAAACTCTATAAAAATAGCAACCATCTGTGGCATGGTTTTAATCCATGACCCACTCCTTCTTTTTCCCATTTCAGGTTGATGAAAGTTCTATCCCAAATAAAGGTGGCCAAGAAGACAGAGCTCTCTCCCAATCAAGGGTTACCATATTTTTATAGGTAAAATCAGGTTCATCCCTTCCAACTCCATAGGATGAAAAGTCTCTCACAGGCATGGAAAACCAAGAATGCCAGGGCATTCAGTCACCTCTCCTCTAGTTTGCTCACTGGTAGGACAGAAGCAAGCAAGAAGACTAGAGCTGTCCTGCAACCTGCCCAGCTGTCAGAGTAGTTTTAGCTCAGAGATTCTGCTTAGGTGGAAAAGCCATCCAGCAGAGATGCCAAAGCTCTGGCCAAAGGAATTGACTTTATTTGAAACAGCCTGAGAGTGCTCTAGAAAACAATAGTCTCTTTTAATTAGGATCAATAAGCAAAACTATAGTCTAGCTAGTTCACCAGAAGGAACAAGGGAAAGAGATGTGAAGAGCCCCCTGGGGTCAGAATGAACCTCAAAGACTTGGAGGATTCTGGGAAGAGGGTGGAGAAAGAAGCACCAGAAATCTGTTTTGGCACCTAGACAATTATACTGTCAGAGTTTGTCTGGTGTACTATGTTGAAACTCTGGGGTCTATTGAAGGCTTCTTACTTCCTGGAGGAGGCCTGAAAGTTAAACTGAAGCTGATTTTGGCCAATTTCGGCTGTTAGCCTAGTAGCAGTTACCCATCCCCCACTCCCAGTCCTTTGGCAGGCAGCCATGCTGTGTTCCTGGAACAATTTACAGTCTGGAAGATCCAGGGTGGGCAAAAAGGGTCCTGTTCTCCAAATATCAGGACTCTGCACTCCGATCACTGGTCATTGCTTCTGATTACAGAGATGCAGACTAAGTTGCACCTCTGGCTTGTTGCAAGCCCCTCCCACTATGGGTGAAGTGACTTCTAGAAGTAAAGGGCCAGTGCCTACACCCTTCATTTTTTTTTTTTTTTTTTTTTTTGGTCCTCCTTTGTGAGTCAGATGCTAAGACATTCAGAAGCAGCCACACATACGAGGAAAAAGAAAAAGTCACCATGTATGCCCACAGGAAGGGGCGGGCTCAGAAAACACTGAGAAGAGTTCACACTGATACTCAGCACAGAATCAGCCTATAACAACAACAACAACAACAACAACAAAAGGAAAAATTGAAACAACCAAACCAGGGCTGGGGATGTGGCTCAAGCGGTAGTGTGCTCGCCTGGCATGCATGCGGCCCAGGTTGGATCCTCAGCACCACATACCAACAAAGATGTTGTGTCCGCCGAAAACTAAAAAATAAATATTGAAAAATTCTCTCTATATATATAAAAATAAAATAAAATAAAATAAAACAACCAAACCAAGCCAAAACAACAACAAAAACAAAACAGTTAATCCTGGAGGAGGGAAAGAATCATTTTCAGAATTACTACTTTATTGGGCTGGGGATGTGGCTCAAGCGGTAATGTGCTTGCCTGGCATGCACAGGGTGCTGGGTTCGATCTTCAGCACCACATAAAAATAAAACAAAGATGTTGTGTCCACTGAAAACTGAAAAATAAATACTAAAAATTTATCTCTCTCTCTTTTCTCTCTATCTTAAAAAAATAAGAATTACTACTTTACAAAATCTAATGTCTAGCTTTCAACAGAAACATCACAAGGAAATCCAACAAACAACAGTAGCAGAAAAGTATGGCCCATTTCAAGGAAAAATTAAGTCAACAAAACTGTCCTTGAAAAAATAACTGATGGTGGATCTATTTGTCAAATATTAACAAACTATCCTAAAGATGCCCAAAGAACTAAAGGATGACATGAAGAAAGCCCAGAAAATTATGTAATAAAATTAGCAATACCAATACATATCAATATAAATAGATAGAAAACCTAAAAAGAAACCAGAATGTAATTCTGGAGAGTGAAGTTATAATAACTGAAATGATAGTCACTAAAGGAATTCAAAGGCAGACTAGACAGACAGAAGGAAAAAAACAGTGAATGTGAAGATAGGACAGTAAACATTATTGAATCAGAGGATCAGAAAGAAAAAAGATTGAAGAAAAATGAACAAAGCCTAAGAACCTATGGGACACCCTCAAGAAGACAACTGACATGTGTATCGTGGGAGTCCCAGAAAGAGCAGATGAGAAAAAATTGACAGAGAGAATATTTGAAGAACTCATAGCCAAAAACTTCCCAAACTTGATGAAAGACATGAATATAAATAACCAAGAAGCTCAACAAACTCCAAATAGAATGAGCTCAACGAGAACCACACTAGGATACATTATAATGAAACCATTGAAAGACAAAGGGAAAGCATCGTGAGAGAAGCAACTTCTATAAGGAATCTTCAAGATCACTAACAGACTTCTCATCAGAAACCTTGGAGGACAGAAGGCAGTAGGCTGATATATTCAAAGTGCTAGAAATGAATAAGCAAAAAAACCCCAAACAAAACAAAATCCTGTCAACTAAGACTCCTATGCTTGACAAAACTGTCCTTTAAAATTGGGGGTGGGGGAATGAAGACACTCTCAGATCAACAAAAACTAGAGCGGTTAATTATTGCTTGACTTTCCCTCCAAGGAACTCTAAAGGGAGTTTGGCAGTTTGAAACTATAAACTACAAACTACAGTACCTCGAAGCTATGTGAAGAAATAAAGATTTTAGTAAGGGTAGGCACATGGACAACAATAAAGGTTAGTACTATTGTAACAAGGGTGTGTGACCTGACTTTTTATTTTCTACATGACATTAGAGACTAATACATTTCAAAAGACAATTACCAGTCTAAAAGCTACCATTTTGTAACTTTGGTTTGTTTCTCCACAGTTTGTTTTCTACATAATTTAAGAGGAAAAAAAATGCATCAAAAATATTATGCAATCTCAGCGGCTCAGGAGGCTGAGGCAGGAGGGTTGCAAGTTCAAAGCCAGATTCAGCAACAGTGAGGCACTAAGCAACTCAGTGAGCTGCTAAATAAAATACAAAATAGGTCTTGAGATGTGGCTCAGTGGTCGAGTGCCCCTGAGGTCAATCTCTGGTACCCCAATAAAATTATATATTAATTTTGGGACACACAATATATTAAGATATATGACACCAATAACTGAAAGGAGTGGAGACAGGTCTGTTGAAAGAGCAGAGTTTTCATGTTATTGAAGTTAAGCTGGTATAAATTCAAATTAGATTGTTATAGCTATGTTGACTTAGTCCATTGTTGCTGCTATAACAAACTGCCACAGACTGAGTAATTTATAAAGAACAGATATTTAATTCTCATAGTTCTGGAGCCTGGAAGTCCAAAATCAAGCTGCCAGCAGTTCAACGTCTAGTGAAAACCCCATCTCTCTGCTTCTAAGCTGGCATCTTGTGATTGTGTCCTCACATAGCAGAAGGTGGAAAGGCAAGAGAGGAAAACTGTTTAGAAGCCTCTTTTATAAAGGCATTAATCCACTGATGAGGGTGCAGTCCTCATGATTTCCACACTTCCTAAAAGGCCCCACCTCTTCATGCTGCCACTTAGGGGTTAAATTTCAACATGAGTTTTGGAAGGGACCCATTCAAACTGTAGCAGATATTGCAATATAATCATCATGGTACACACACACACACACACACACACACACACACACGTACAAAAACATATACAAAAGAAAATAATTTGAATGTTTCACTACAAAAATTCAGCTAAAGAAGGCTGGGGTTGTGGCTCAGTGGGAGAGCACTTGCCTAGAATGTGTGAGGCACTGGGTTCCATCCTCAGCACCACTTATAAATAAATAAAATAAAGGTCCATTAACAATTAAATTTTTTTTTTCAAAAATCAGCTAAACAAAGGAAAGAGTAATGAAGAAACGAGGGACAAAAAAAGCTGTAAGGCATATAGAAAATTAATAGTAAATGAGAGAAGTAAATCCTTCCTTATATGTAAGTACTATTTATTTATTTAGTTAGTTATTATGTTGTGGTACTGAGGACCCCAGGACTTCATGCATGTGAACCAAGAACTACCACTGAGCTATATCCTCAGCCCCAATAAATTATACAGATTATATAGAGTGGTGTATTGAATTCTCTAACTATTATTAGAGAACTATTCCCCCTTTCAATTCTGTCAGTTTTTACTTTATTTTTTTTTAATTTTTGCAATACTGAGGATTGACCCCAAGGATGCTTTATATTTGTTATTTTCAGACAAGGTCTTGCTAAATCGCCGAGATTGCCAATGGAACTTGAAATTCTCCTACCTTTGCCTCCCAGGTTTCTGGTATTACAGACATGTACCACCATGCCTGGCCCCAGTAAGTATTTTAAATGTAAACATGTTAAATTCTCTAATCAAAAGATACAAATTGGTAGGATGAATTAAAAAAAAAAACTATCCCAACTAATTTCGTGCTAAAACAGGCTCACTTTAGTTCTAAAGACATAGATAGAATGAAAGTGAAGGGATGGAAATAGTAACCAAAAGAGAGTGGGATTGGCTATATTAATATCAGACATAATCGGTTTTAAATTAAATGAAGTTACAAGAGACAAAGACATATACTAACAGAATTTTTGATACAGCAAGAAGAAATAACAACCATAAGCATTTATGTATTTTAACTGACCATCAAAATATATGAAGTAAAAACTGACAGAATTGAAAGGGGAAATAGTTCTCTAATAATAGTTGGAGAATTCAATACAACACTCTATATAATCTATATAACAAGCAGACAGCAGGCACATAAAGCAACAGGGGACCTTAATATCACAATAAACCAACTAAATCTAAGACATATACAAAACATTCTACTTAACAACAAAATACACAATTCTTACATGTATATGGGACATTTTCCAGAATAGACCATATGCTAAGCCTCAGGGTTTTTTTTATTTTCAATAGAGAAAAAAGATATATATCGTGCAAATTATGTTCTTTACAAGTTGAAGCTAGAAATTAATAACAGAAAGAAAACTGGAAATTTTATAAATTCATAGAAATTGAACAATGCACTCTTTAAGCAACAAATGTATCAAAGGAAAAATAAAAATGGAAATTAGAAAATACTTAGAGATGAATGAAAGCAAAAACATAATGCGCCAAAACATGTGACACGGTGAAAATAGTACTGAGAGAGAAATTTAGAGCTATAAACATTTACATTAAAAACAAGGAAGTTTGGCTGCTGAAGGAAGTCTTTCTTTTTCTAAGAGAAAAATCATCAGTCTAACTTTATACCTTAAAGACAAGGAAAGAAACAAGCTAAATCAACAGCTAGCAGAAGAAAGGAAATAACAGAGATTAGAACAGAGACAAAATAGAGACTTGTGTTTTAGTAATCTTTTTTATCATTGCGACCAGAAGACCTAA
Source organism: Spermophilus citellus (assembly GCF_964194105.1). NCBI lineage: Eukaryota > Metazoa > Chordata > Mammalia > Rodentia > Sciuridae > Spermophilus > Spermophilus citellus. The sequence goes on along the minus strand of NC_138192.1, from coordinate 54,111,166 downwards.
CAAAAACAATTTTAGAGAAGGAGGCAAAGTTTATTTGGCCCTCACGATTTCAGAGGTCTCCGTCCATATTTGGCTGACACCTCTGGACCAGAGGTGAGGCAGAACATCTTGGCGGAAGGGTATAGTGGAGGAAAGCAACTCAGGACATGGTGACCTGGAGACAGAGAAAGCTCCACTTACAAAGAACAAGATATATGTTCCAAGGCACAAGCCCAGTGACCTTCCTCCTCCAGCCACACTTTGCCTGCCTTCAGTTACCACTTAGTTGATCCCTATTAGTGGATTAATTTATTGATTCGGTTAGGACTCTCAGGATCTAATCATTTTACCTCTGAACCTTCTTGCATTGTCTCACACATGAGGTTTTGGGGGACATCTCATACCTAAACTATAACAAATTGAAAAACAATGGGTAAAATAAATAGACCAAAAGTTATTTGAAAAGATTAATAAAATTTAGCTACATGGACTAAGAAAAAAGGGAAAGGCATGAATTTCTAAAATCAGAAGTGAAAGTAGAAACATTAATATCAATTCTACAATATAAAGAATTTTAACAGAGTTCTATGAATAATGTGTGACAACAAACTGGATAACCTAAATGAGATGGACAAATTCCCAGAAACACAAAGCCTATACATAATAAGCCATAAGCAAAATAGAAAATCTGAGTACAGTTACAATTAGTAAGGAAATTGAATTAGTAATCAAAAGTCTCCTGACAAAGAAAAGCCCTGGATCTGAAGCTTTCTATGGAAAATTCTGCCAAACCTCTAATGAAGAACTAACACCAATGCTTCCCAAAACTTTTACAAAAAAATTGAAGGGAGCATTTTGCAATTCTTTCTATGAGGTCATTATTATCCACATACCAAAGCTACACAAAGATACCATAAGAAAACCATAAACCAATATTTCGTATGAATATAGATGCCAAAATCTTCAAGAAAATATCAGCACACAGAATGCAGTAGCCTATTAAAAGTTTTAGAGACAATGACCAAGTAGTATTATTTCTGAACTGCAAGGATGGTTTAACATATGAAAATTGATCAGTGCAACAATATTCTGTTTTTACAGAACGACAGACAAAAATCATACAATCATCTGAATTGATGCAGAAAAAAAGCATCTTATAAAAATCTACACACTTTCATGGTAACAAAAAAAAATTCAACAAGTTAGAAATAGAAGGTAACAACCTTGACATTATAAACAAACAAATATCAAATGTTCATATGTCATCATTGGGCAAATATACTCAGTGATGAGACTAGACTCTAACACCAACACCAAGGCAAGGATGCCCACTTTCACCTTTATGTTCAGCATAGTACTAGAACCAGCAGAGAAGAGGATCAGTGAGTTTAGGATAGACGGATAGAGATTACACAGTCAAAAGGACAGAGAGAAACATAAATGAAGAAAAATGGACAGAGCCTCAAACAAATACAGGGCACATTTAAACACACTAACATAAGTATAACAAAAAAAAATGCTAAAAGAAGAAGAAAGAGAAGGGAGCAGAGGAATTTTTCAAAGAAATAATAACTGAAAACTTCCCAAGTTTGCTGAAAACATTAATGTGCATATTCAAGAAGCTCAACAAACTCCAAGCAGGATAAATGCAGAGATCCACACTTCAGTAAAAATGCTGAAAATCAAAGAGATTTTGCTACTTTCAAAGAAGCAAAAGAAAAACAACTCACAAGAAGGGAAGCTCAAGGGTACAGTGGTACACACCTGTAATCCCAGGGGCTCGAGAGGCAGAGGCAGGAAGATCGCAAGTTCAAAGTCAGCCTCAGCAAGGGCAAGGCGCTAAGCAACTCAGTGAGACCCTGTCTCTAAATAAAATGCTAAATAGGGCTGGGGATGTGGCTCAGTGGTGAAGTGCCCCTGAGTTCAATCCCCGGTACCAAAATAAAAACACAAACACAAACAAAAAAATCAGCCAATAATCTATATCAACAAAACTACCTTTAAAAAGTGGAGAAGAAATAAATAACGACATTCAAAATAAATGAACACTGAAAGACTTTATTGATATCAGATCTGCCTTATAAAAAATAGTAAATGAAGTGCCTCAGGTTGAAAGCAAGCAAATCAAGATGGGAATTTGAAACCACAAGAAAAGCAAAGAGCATCAGTAAAGGTAATTGATTTATGTAATTACATTTAAAAAGTATAGATTCATATTTTTTCCTAACTGATTCTAAACCAGTTATACAAAACAACATGTTTATAATTGTATTACTGGAATTCTGAAACATAGAAATGGCAATAACAATACAAAGGAGAGAGATGGAAGAAGAATTGTATCAGAATGAAGAAATGGCAGAAGCTGGTAAGTTAAACTCATGGGAAAAAAGAGACCAGAAATAATAATAAGAAACCTTGTAAAACTATACTTGTTCTCCTCTCTTTTCTCAGTTTTTTTTTCTGTCATTGTGGATTCTAGAGAGAAAAAAGAAAGAGAATGATAATAGAAGAGAGACTAATAAAATAAAGGAAGGGGATTGGGGGAGGGAGCAAGGGAAGGGAATTGATCAAATTACATGATGTGCATGTACGAATACATACAACAAATCCCACTATTATGTACCATCATGTACAATTATAACGTGTTATTATGTGTAATTATAATGCATCAATAAAAATACTAAAATAAGATCTTTAGGACAAGCCCTAAACCAATGCGACTTAATGTCCTTATAAAAAAAGGGAATATTGTACACAGACAGACATATAGAGAAAACATCATGTAAAGACAGATACAGAGAGAAGAGAAGTTCATATGAAGACAGAGGCACAGATTGGAGTCACACAGCTACAAACCAATGAGTGCCGGGGCTACCTGAAGCTAGGGTGGCAAGGGGGAGTCCTCTCCTAGAGAATTCAGAGGAAGCTCAGCCCTGATGACTCCTTAATTTGGGACTTATAATTTCCAGAATGGTGATATTGAATGTCTATTGCTTAAGGTTCCTGGTTTGTGGCATTTGGTTATTTCAAGGTGCAGGACAATGAGCAAAGTGGCTATTACAGAGGGGCAAACGAGAAGCAGGTCCTCAGCCAGGGATACAGCAAGTGAGGCCTGGTTCCTGGTGTATTTTGAAATTGCTGATACATTGCATTGGTGGCAGACAGAGGCAAAGTTCCTTGCAAGGAACTCCAAGACCAATAAGAAATCTTTAAATTTGGAATGTCCTAGGGAAGAGATCAATCAAGGGACTCTCTTGAGGTTCTGGGGAAGTAGGGGATGTGCCAAGAATAAATAAGCACAGGTAACTTAGGTCACAGGCATCTTGCCTCTGTTTCTGTGGGGCAGCAATAACAGGGTCAGGCTGGAACACATTTAACACAAATTGCCACATTAGCCACAGATGCATCACTGCAGGAGGCACGCCCAAGTCCTGAACACTCAGCAATTACACTGGGAGGTAGTTGGTCAGAGTGTAACTGCAGAGGTGGTTGTTGTCCAAGGCAGTCACTATTCCTGTGATTGAGAGCCACCACTCATGCACCCATTCCCAGTGATTTCTCCTGGGGTGCCTGAGGAAATTAATTAAGTTAATTGGATTTTTTTTGGGGGGTGGATGTAGAGAGGTTGAAAAGTGGGCATAGGCAGAGCCTGTCAACTCTTGAGTATTTACTACTAGGCATTCACCTTTGATAGGGTTCACTCAAAAGTCCAATAGCCTTGTTTTGCAGAGTAGGAAATTCAAGGCCAGAGAAGATGAGTAAATTTCCATAAGTTCCTTACTTAGTGCTCCTAAGAAAATCCTGGACCATCCCTAAGGAGCCTATCACAAAGTTCTGCTGGGGCTGGAAAAGGCAGTCACATGATGGGAGTTGTCAATCAACAGTGGCATTGAAATTAAAGAACAAACACTGTCCATCTGTCACAAGGCCAACACAGGGACAGCAGCAGTGTCCCAGGCCCTCAGCTAGCCCTGGTCCAGGCTCTTTTCTAAGAGGGCTGTTGATGCCTTTCCTATTGAGCCACTTGAGGGACATGAGATATTCACTTCTTTCTTTGAACATTCAGTGCCTGCAAATAGGCCTTGCACACAGTAGGCACTCAGCCTACTTTTGCTGTCAACACCAATGAGAGTGGATGAGAGAGATTTGCACAAGGAATGAGGCCCAATAACAAAACCTGCACATTTGCCTGGAGCAGCCCCACCAGTCTGTACCCTTTAACTCACCATCCCTTAAAATTTATTAAGAAGTCTTAATGGCTTTGGCAACTCTTGGGCTTTTCCTAATTCTTTATCAGCAGTGCTAGCAAGCATGCCAACAATCCACTTTCTCTCACTGAGTCCATTGCTTCAATACTGTGATTACTGCCAAAGTCACCAAGGCACCTTGCCTCTAAGCTCTAGTGGCATTGTGCCGCTGAGCCCTAGAGGATCAGCACAAATGCTTTCCGGAACACAGCTGGGCACCAGCACCCAACCTCTCTGTTTTCAACTACCAGGCTCAGTTTCCACCTGCTATATGTGCCTGCCAGCTGTACTCTTGTGAACTTTGCCCACTTCTGGACAGAGGCACAGCCAGCGGGCAGTGAGCTCCCCAAAATGAGCTTCCACCCTGGGGAGGTCTCTATGGAATAAAGGCCAGACCAAGACGGGAGCCAAGAACACCAAAGACCTACACAGCCTCTTGCCTAGCCCATGCCTTCACTGTTAGAGTCAGAAATGTCCCCAGAACCCTGCCTCTGTTCCTGATCATGCAAAGCAGAGAGCATGAATGAGCACCTCTGCCTGGAGCCTGTGAGGACAACCCCATTCCTCTCTACTGCTCAGGTTTGACTACTTCTGGAGTCTCCCTCGATTCTGAATCCAGTTTGGGATGGAACTCTTGAGATTTTCCTGTTGCCTCCTTCTTGATCTCAGAATCTAAACTCAGCCCCTTAGACTTACCAGCTTTGTACAGCTGGCCTTCCCTATCTCCAGGTTCTGTATCTGTGGATTCAACATATATATAAATATACTAATTTTTCTTTTATGGTACTGGGAATCCATCACAGGGCCTTGTGCAGATCAAAAATACTTGAAGGGCTAGGGTTGTGGCTCAGTGGCAGAGTACTCACCTAGCACGCACAAGACCTGGTTTTGAGCCTCAGCACCACATAAAAATAAATAAATAAATAAATAAAGGTATTGTATCCATCTACATCTAAAAGAAAATTAAAAAAAAAATTGTGCCTGTATTGAACATGCAGAGACTTTTTTCCTGATCATTATAGTAGTCATAAACAATACAATATAATAAGTATTTACATAGCATTGACATTGCATTAGGTAACATAACTAATCCAGAGACAATTTATGTTTCATTCAGAAGTATATGTATACATTATATGTGAATACTATGCCATTTTTATAAGGGACTTGAGTATCTTTAGACTTTGGTATATGAGGGATCCTGGAACCAATCCCTCATGGATACCTAGGGACCACTATTCTTCATTCTCTGAGCAACCCCTTATTTCTTAGGCCATCAGTCTTCTCCCTGACCAATTACTGCCCAATTCCAAGTCTGGTGCATGGTATAATCCATGTGTGTTCAACATCTTGTCCAGCATCTTTGACAAAGGAGGCTACCACCTGTCTCCTCACCCATACATACCCACATCTCATTATAAGTCACATTTGGGCAGGAAGAAAGAACAAACAAGTGGTCACTCACCTCAAGCTGCTAATTGGGTAGACATGCCTGGAAAAACTTAAGCAGACACAGTCATGAGTACTAGTTACCTTTGTTGCATGAAAATAGACCCCTGCACTGCACCTCTATAGATTGGTTTTTGGCCCAGCCCAAGGAAACTCGACCTAGTTGCTAGATCAGTCTACAAGACTCTTTTACGGTGACTTTCATGACAGATGCACAAAGATGGTCCATGAGTCCTAGGAGTTTGAAGTCTACAATAGAAAGGTCAATAAAGGCCAGATGAATAAAAACCATGAGACCAAGACCAAGGAGCTAGTGAGGTTTGACAACACAGATGGTTGGCAGGTGGAGGGCAGGGACAATGTGACCAGGCCATTGACAAGTGAGATCACGAGAATTCAGTGTGTAACCTGACCTGGGTGCAGGACACTTGTGAGCTCCTCTTTTTTACCACAAACTCCCAGCCCACAACACCTGTTTGTCAGGATTCCATTGCTATGACAAATACCTGAGAAAAATCAACATGCAAAGGAAGAAAGATTTATTTTGGCTCACAGTTTGAGAGACTTCAGTCCATAGCCAGTTGGCTGTGCTGCTTTAGGGCCTGTGCTGGCAGAGTAATTCACGGTGAGAGCATGTGATAGGGGAACTATTCACCTCATGGCATCTAGGAAGAAAAAAGAGACAGGAAGGCACTGATTCCAATATCCCCTTCAAGGCCACATCCCCAGTGACTTAACTTCCTTCCACAAGGTCCCACCTCCTAAAGGTTCCCCCAACACCTTGTAGTGCCAATGGTTGGGGTCCAAGCCTTTAACACATGGGCATTATGGGTACACTCAAGACCCCAACTACAGCACATCCTGATCCAGGCTACCTTCACCTGGAGTGGGAATATCAGAAATTGTTTCCTTGGTAGAAGACAGGACTGCTCAGGTGCAGTGGGCGGAAAAGGAATACTTCAGGCCTGCCTTACTACCTTGATGAGGCTCAAAGGTGTGAAGAAAGTTCAGTGGTTCATTTTTTAAAAAATAATTTTATTAGTTATTGATGGACCTTCATTTATTTATTTATTTATATGTGGTGCTGAGAATCAAACCCTGTGCCTCGCATGTGCTAGGCAAGCGCTCTACCACTGAGCCATGACCCCAGCCTCTCAATTTTAAAATATACTATTTAGCCTTAGTTGGGACATAAGATCCAGTGGTAGCCATTTTAACTATAGCCCTTCCTCTTGCCAATCATGTAGATTGCAACTTTGAGCTCCTCCTATCAGCAAGGTGCAGTACTGCATTAAGAAAAAAATCAGGCCACCCGCCCACCCAGGTGTGCCTGCATTTAGTATTTTCTTTGGTAGCACACCCTTCTGCAGAAGTTAGTTTGCCTTGCCAAGTTACTTCCAAGCATGTGTTTGATTCCTTGTGGCACCCTAGAATTTCTAATAAAGGGAAGAGAGAAAGGAGAGGAATGAAGAAGGGCCTATGTCAAGTAAGAAAAGACGGTCGGTGGGGGCACAGTAGCATGAGAAAGTGCATCAAGAGGAGGGTATTGAATGTGATCCCTAAGGCAGCAGCAAGACAACCTGCTGCTCCAAGTGCAGCCAGAACAGTGGACAGAGATGCATCATGGTTAAAAGAAAGAACGAATTATGTGACGACCTTGCCGATTCTGTTCTGCAGTCTCACAGTCCTGCCAACAGCTCTGCACAGAAGAAGGCGGCCAGGAGCTGCCTCAGCCTTTGTGCTGCTGGCACCTTCTCTCAAGCAGAGAGCTGACTGCTCTGGAAGTGCAGGGAAGTTCATGTCCCATGGGCAGCCCAGACCAGAGGCCCTCAGGAGCTACGAGGTCAGCTGGGGTACAATTAACCTCCCTGGCTTGGGACACAATCTGAGGATACTCTGTGCTCTCCTTAGAGTCCTGGGGAATCAGGCATCTCTCACCTGCAGCAGCAACCTCCATTGCTCTGTCTGAATTAAGCATCACTTCTCTCTCTCTCTCTCTCTCTCTCTCTCCTCCCTCCTTCCTGCTGCAGGCTTTCCCACAGAAAATGCTCCAGCCACATCCTTATCTCAGGCTTTGGGTTTCAGGGGGCTCAAACGCTTTCCATTTGAGGAGATTGAAAAACCTAAAGGAGATAATCCATTTAGAGCTGATGGAAGAGAAGAAATGAAATCAAGTGACTGAGAAAGAAAAATATCAGCCCCCAACACTCATGAGCTGGTCTGATGCTCACAGCTGGGCCACTTTGTTCTCCTGCTGAGCATTAATGATCTCTTGGAACACCAACATCAAGACACGGCCACTCAGATACCACGGCACAGTGAGACAACAGCAAGGTCACTGTGCAATCCACAAAACACCAAGCCTCTCTTCTCTCTATTTCTCTCCTACTTCTTTACCAATGGCAGCTTTAGCCTCACTCTAGAGTCTGTCCTTCCAATGGATAAGACCTTTTACACTCCCAAAGACTGCCTCACTCGCTGACAGCATCCAATTCACAGCAAAGCCCTTTATCCTTGACCCTTCCCAAACCACACAAGCAAAGTCTGCATCCATCCCAGCTTCTTTTTCACTTTCTTGCTGAGATTCCCTGTTCCTAAACCAGGCCTGTCTTGCCTGTGTCACCATATGCTGATCAATGAAACATGCAACAAGTTTTGCAAGAGAGTTTATCTGCAAAGTGGCCAAGCATGGAGGTGGGAGAGCCAAAGCTCAAATCTGCCTTGCTGAAGATAAGGTTTGGGGTGAAGAAGCATGTGGCTTAAGGCTTGGGGAAAGGGAACTGGAGGTGAAGTAATCAGAGGTGTGCACATGTGTAATCCATCTTTTTGGCTGTTCATGGGATGCATGTTCAGAAAATGCCAGTGTTTGTACCATTTGAGGGTGGAGAATTCGGTCTCCTGACATCAAAAGGCCACCCATCAGACACCAGCACAGGCCCAAGTGAAGAGTCAGTAATTTCCATAAAATGGCCTTCAAGTCCCTGAAAAGTAACCTAGGCCATTGTTATTGTCATATCCCATACATGAGAGGTGTTATCTGCAGTAAAGCTAGTGGGAGACTAATAATGTATAGCTGAGCTGTGTGACCTGGGTTTAGTCAGCTTTTTCGATGCTATGACTAAAGGACACAACCAGAACAACTGTAGACGAGGAAACTTTATTTGAGGGCTCATGATTTCAGAGGTCTCAATCCATAGACAGCAGGCTCCATTGCTCAGGGCTCCAGATGAGACTAGACATCATGGCAGAAGAGTGTGGCTCACATGATGATCAGGAAGCAGAGAGAGAGAGAGAGAGAGAGAGAGAGAGAGTTCATTCACCATCTACAAAATATGTACCCCCAAACCACACCCAAATGTCCTACCTCCTCTAATCACACCCCACCTACCTTCGGTTACCACTCAATGAATCCCATCAGGTGATCAATTCACTGATTGGGTTAAGGCTCTTGTAATCCAATCAGTTCTTCTCTGAACCTTCTTTCATTGTCTCACATGTAAGCTTTTGGGGGACACCTCACATCCAAACCATAACAGAACTCCAGAATCAGTGATTTTTAAAGCCAACTAAAAGCAAGTAAATGGGTGGGGGGAGAAGAAGAGTTGAGTCAGAAGTAAAAAGTACTAAGTGTTGGTCCATGTAAATGGGACCAGGCCAGCTGTGTTTGTTGCCTGGTAATTATCAAGGTTGGGATTCTGTCCTTCCATGGGGCCTTGGAGACAGAGTTCTTATGCTTTCAATGGCTACATTCTTGAGAATGGCTCTTGGGTCCTTGAGAGATGCTTCTGAGTTGCAAAAGCTAGATATTTATGATCATAAATCCTTCTTTTGGCAAATGTTAAGCAGATGGTTATGGCCTATTGGGCAAGGGCTCAGTTTTACCCTTGCCTACAAAGATGAGCCTAACAGCACAGGGAGGAGCACCCAGGAAGGAAGCCAGGCCAGGAGACAGGGACTTCATCATCCAGACCCTTAGCCATGCACCTGCTCAGCTATTTCACAAGCACATATTGGCCAACTAAAGTGTATCCAGTGCTGAGAAGCATTGGGTTGCTGCTGAGGGGCAGAGTAATCAACCCAGGCATGAGCCCCACCCCAGAGGATTTTATGACCTAATAAAGTTCAGAAGCAGCTGGAGTCAGTTTAGGTGATTTCAGAGGCACAATTCCTACTCTGATCACCTTCACTGTTGTGGTCGGTCATTAAGTCTTTTTAGTGGGCTCTGAGAAGCCACAGAGCATCTGAAATTACATCAGACTTAATGGAATATTGGTCAAATGTTTTTCTTGTTAAAAAGTTGGGTACAGTGGTGCATGCCTGCAATCCCAGCAAATTGGGAGGTTGAAGTTGGAGGATCACAAATTAGAGGCCAGAATGGGAAACTTAGCAAGACTCAGTCTCAAAACAAAAGGGCTGAGGATGAAGATCAGTGATAAAACACCCCTGGGTTCAATCTCCAGAATATGGGGTGGGGAGGGAGATATACACACTACTAATGAACATATTTAAGAATCTCTCCTGGAAATATGGTCTGGACAATTTTATGTGATATTGAACACTTCCAATGATCAAGTTCAATGTCACAGTGATAAGTCACATTGGTGGTTTACATCTTTGATGGACAGGTGGATAAAGGCAGTCCAGTGCTGTGGTCTCCTTCTCAGAAACACAGAATCATGGTTAAAACACAAGGGAAACATCACACAAACTGAGTATTTTACAAAGTATTTTATCAATATTCCTCAAAACTGTCAGTGTCATTCAAAAGCAAGAAAGTCTGAGAAATGTCATAGCCTAGAAGTCTAAGAAAATATGTTGGCTAAATGACATGCAGGACAGAAAAAGGACAGACATAAAATAAAAAGGAGAGAAATCTGAATACAATATTGACTTTAGTTAATAATAACATCAATATTGAACACTGGCTCATTAATTGTTGGTAACATAAGATTCTAACAATAGGGGAAACTGGGTGTTGCGTACATGGGAAATGGGAACTTTGTATACTATCTTTGTGGTGGAGGTGAAATGGTGTTACATGGGCATGATTCCAGGAAACTGTGAAATTCAAGGCCACCTAATCCCCATGAATAGCTAAGATTTGTCATCTTTCATTGATATTTAAATAAAGTTCCCCAAATTAATACATTTATTTAAAAAATCCAAATAATGTCAAGTCAGGATACTCCATAGAGAACCAATAGGAGATAGATGATAGATAATAGCAGGATAAGAGGATGGATGGATGGATGAATGAATAGATAGGTAAGTAGATAGATAATTGGTGGGTAGAAGGATGGATGGATTGATAACAGAGATAGGTGGATGTGTGGATGGAAATAATAGATATAGAGATAAGTGGATAGGTGGGTAGGTAGATAATAGAGAAATAGAGATAGGTGGCTAACTAGATAATAGAGAGATAGGTGGGTGAATGGATAGATAGTAGACATAGAGGTAAGTGGATAGATATGCAGATAATAGATACAGAGATAGGTGGATGGATAGGTAGGTAGATAATAGGTATAAAGAGAGGTGGAAGAATGGATGGATAAGTAGATAGGTAGGTAGATAAAAATGGCATTTATTAAGGAAATTGGCTCACCAGATTATAGAGACTGCAAAGTCCCCTGTTAGGCCGTTCGCAAGCTGGAGACCCTGGGACGCTGGTCGTGTGGCTCAGTTCGGATTCAACACCTTCAGAACCAGGGAAGCCTATGGTGTAATTCTCAGTGTGAGGCCAAAAGCATGAGAACCTAGCAGTGGTAGGGACTTCTGGTACAAGTCCTGGAGTTCAAAGGCCAGGGAGCCTGGAGTTCTGATGTCCAAGAGCAGGAAAATATTGTCCCAGCCCAGGAGGGTCAGTAAACCCCCTTGTCCTTTTTTCTCTATCTGAGTCCACAGCCAACCAGGTAGGGCCTGTCCACATTGAGTATGGATCTTTCCCACTCAAGCCACTGACTCACCTACTAATCTGCTCTGGAAACACCCTCACAGACACCCAGAAATAATCCATTACCAGCTATCAAGGTTCCCTGGTCAGGTTGACACCTAAAATTAACCATTACCCAAGTAAATCAAGTAAGATGAGAGATGCCTTTATTTCCACTGAGAGTCCACTCTCTGGGCTTCCATTTTTCTTCTGTGCATTTATAAACACAGATGGAATCAGTTGGAATTAATGAAGCACAAGAAAGCTTTCTTACTGTGTTTGCCTTTTGCTCGATTTCAAGTATCTTAGATCTTTTCCCTCTCTGAGTTACTTGAAAATGATGTATTTTATTTCTATTTATATGATGCTATGCTTACATTTGGCAATGATATTGAGCATTTTTTTCTATCAATATTGAGGCTTAATCAGCATCCATAATTTCTATCTTCCAACAAGATGATATTGGAATCAAAATTTTATCTGTTCCCTCTTTTTAAAATCGTGCATTATGGAAGCTTTAAATACAAACAAGAATTTACCATGGAGTATAATGAATTCCTCTATATTTCTCATCAGCTTAAATATGAAGAATGTATACCAGCTCAGGGCCTGTTTTATTTTATCAATTCCCCTATTCATTTATTTCCTCCACATCATTTTAAAGCATATCCCAGATATCATATTACTTTACCTGTAAAATTTTCAATATATGTCTCAGAAAGGCATGACTCCCTTTACAAATAACTACAATATCAGCATCACACCTATGAATCAATAACACCATCTAATATCTAGTAAATATCCAGAATTCTAATTGGCTCATAAATGTTGTTGATGTTTTCTTTTTCCTACAGCTTATTTGAACTGGGATACAAATAAAGTTTATACATCACGATTGGATGATATATCTTCAAAATCTATTTTAACTTTTAGGTTTTTTTCTGTTTTATTTATTTTTTTCCTTATAATTAATTTGTTTAAAAAATAAACACGTTTGTACAATGGTTTCTCAAAACTAGCTTTGCTGATTTCAGGCATGGATGTAATCTAACAAGTATTCTGGTCCTCTGTTTTGGCAGTTAAATCTATAGACTTGATCGGACTCTACTTAGGTATCTTTAGCAAAAAAATACTTGGTAAATGGCAGTGAGTTTCCATCAGGATGCCTGGACTGTCTGGTTGTATTTTTGTGATGCAAATATCCCATTATGCTTCCTGCCTAGATCCAAGACTGTGATACTCAAAACCCACTATTCTTTATCCATTTAATAGCTAGAATACTTTGATAAAAGTAATGTCTTCCCATCTATTATTGTTTCGCCTTGTGGCAGAGTCAGTAAAGAGAAGAAAGGATAAGTATGCTTAATTCTTTCCTCTTCTTTACCAGTTTTCAAAATAATGGCGTCATGCCCTAGTATCCTCAAATGGTGTCCAATTAGATTTATTCTTATTGTCCTTGCTATCTTAGTAATGTCATGCACTCATGCATTGCATTTAAACATATTCAATGTGCTTCAATCCACTGTAGTCACCATCCTCAGTGATATTCAAATTGTTCAACTCTTTAGCCAGTCGGTACCTCTTGCCTTACTCAGGGGTCCCAGCTATGTTAAGACAGTACAACATCACATTGTCAGGTTGGTCTCTGGCAAATATACATGTTGAAAACCCACATGGGATGCTTTCATCCTGTCAAAACTTTATTTGCACACACCTTGGAAAATAGAAAACTCTTTAACCTGTCAAGAGGATTGCATGAGTAGAGAGGAGCTCACGCCCTGGTGTGGAGACACACATCCTCAACATTCCACTTCATGCCTCTCTCCAGTGGTTCAGGCAAAACAGCTGGTAGCGACAGCCAAGCAGCCACCTGTGTTCCCATGTGCATTCTTTGCCCCTGACCACTGAGAGTCTCTGGTGTGAGATTTTATTTTCTTCTAACACTCTTTCTTATTGTTGTATGATTTACATGTAATAAAATGCATAGGAGTAATTTTATAGGTTGGTGGATTTTGACAAATGCACATCTCATGTCTCCATGGCCAACAAGAAGAAGCAGAACATCTCCACCCACAAAAAATGTCTCCTCATGCCTCTTTCCACTCAGTGCCATCCACCCACTGATTTATTTGTATCACCATAGATGAGATTTTGTTTTGGACTTCACATAAATGGAATCATACAGAACAAACTCTTGAATGTCTGGCTTCTTTCTTTCAACCTGTTTTTGAGATTCCACCTTGCTGTATCAGTAGTCACTACCACTGAGCCCCAGCCCCAGTCTTTCTATTTTTTATTTTGATACAGGGTCTTGCCAAGTTACTGAGGCTGGCCTCCTGACTTGCTGAGATTACAGCACTCACCTGGCTCATTCATGTTTAACACTGAGTTAAAACTTAATTTGCATACTGTAATTTGTTAATCACCAATTGATAGACATTCAGATTGTTTCCAGTTTTTGCCTACAATTTAAAAAAAGAAAAAAGAAACAGCAATAAACATTCAAGTACAGGTATTTTTGTTGACATGTTTTCACTTCTCCTGGGAGAGGAGTGCGATTGTATTTCAAGTACTACATGCTTAACTTTATGAGAAATTACCACACAGTTCTAAGAACCCATTGTGCCAGCTTATACTTCTACCCTCAATGTATGAGGGATCTGATTGCCCCACATCTTCACCACCACTTGGCATAATCCATCCTTCAATTTCCAGCTGTTTTAATGGGCCTGAAGTGATTTTCATTGTGATTTTAATACACCTTTTCTGAATGCCTAATGATGTTGAACATCTATCTTTTCATGGACTTATTGGAAAATCTTACATTTTCTTTTTAGAGATGTCTAAGTTTTTCAACTCTTTATTCTCATGTTATTTTTTTAACCACTGATTTATAGGGATTTATCTAAAATATTTGGTACAAATCCTTCATCAGATATATATGTATTATAAGTACTACCTCCCAATCTGTGGCTTACCATTTCATTTCCTTTGTTTTTTGCAGTACTGGGGATTCAACTCAGGGCCTCACACATGTGAGGCAAGCACTCTACCATGGGTCCCTGCTTTTAATTTTCTCACTTCATTTCTACACTGCAGGCTCTTCCCTCAATTGTTAACCCACATTCAAACAGAATATGCTATATATTGAGGATTTGTTGTGAATCCTCTACTTACTAAGCTCTCTATGCTCATTGGCCTCCTGTGCTTCTCACCACAATCCTGGAAGGGAAACAACACATTGGATCAAGGAGGAAACAGGAGATGAACAGTCTCCTAGCATTACCCGCCAGTGAGTGGCAGACAGGCATGGTGCTGGCTGCACATTTGAGTCGCCCAAGGAGCAGGAGGTGGAAATGACTGATGCCCAGACCCAGACTTCAGAAATTTGGATTTTATTGGTATGGGGAGGAACCTAGACACAATATTTTTTTTGAAAAACGACAACGACAACAACTCTTCAACTGATTCTGATTAGCAGAACCCCTAATTCAAAATATGCTCTGAGTCAGCCATGGTGGTGCACACCTGTATTCCCAGTGACTCAGGAGGCTGAGACAGGAGGATTGCAAGTTCAGGGACAGCCTTAGTAGCTTAGCAAGGCCCTAAACAATTTAGCGAGACCCTGTCTCAAAATAAAACATTAAAAAAAAAAAAAGCTGGGGCTGTGACTCTATGATTCAGTGGTAAAGTGCTCCTGAGTTCAAGCCCCAGTACCAAAAAATAGAAAAAAAAAAAAGAAAGAAAAAACATGCTCTGAGCCCTCTAATGAGCTGCTGGTGAAGTGAGGGGGTTGGCTCCCAAAGATTGCCCTGCCCAATAGTGCAGAAAGAGTTAAATGACAGGCCATCCAGAGGCCATACCTTTGCATCATTTATGGGCTGTGTCAAGGGAAAGCACGCCTGGCTGACGCAGTTCTCACTGTGCAGTCTGGAGACACTTTAGGTTTTAATTTAAGGAGCTCTTTAAAATCTGCTCTCTCCTCCACCCCCATCTTCCCAGGAGGCAGCTCAGGAAAGCAGGTCCAATTTTGGAGACTGCAGCAATCTGGGGAAACATCCAAGGTGTCCTTGCAGACAGGCAGTCACAACTCGGAAATGACGACTGCAGAGGGGGTTCAATGTTGCATGCAAATCGCTCTCTCGCTGACAATTTTCAACTTGCTGTCATTTAATGAGGTTTCCCCTGCTCTCCAAGGAAGGCTGGTGGCTGCTGGGGGAGGGGCCCTGCTTTTCTTTTCCCTATTCCACTTTCAGAAGCTGAGCTGGGTTCTTGAAAAGCCAGCATCTTTATCAGGTGGGAAAGGAGAGGGAACCAGGTGGAAATGGGTTGCTCTAAAATAAGACCTTTCCTGGTTTTTCTTTCTGTGATGTCTGCAGCTCCTAGCAATAAGCCCCAACGAGCCTTGTTTGTTCCAGAATCAGAACGCTGGTCTCCCTCACTTGGGGGAGGGGGAAGAGGAGAGATTTAATGAATACTTCTGTGGAGCTCTGGAAATTACCATCATCACTGAGTGTCAAAAACACACAGAGTGTGCAAAATAATATTGGATATTTGCTCTTGGCCAACAATCTTTGGCAGAGCAATATGTAAGAATCGCTTCAGGGGAACAAAACGATCCACATCAGGACAATCTCTCCCCAGAAGGCTCAGGCACAGAACAGTGAAGCTTGGGTTTCAGGAGTAGAGACTGGCCAAGGTCATCTCTGGTGCTGGCGGAGACCTGAGTGCTGCACCTAAAGTAATGGCTCTCAAAGTGTGGTCCCCAGGCCAACAGCACCAGTATATCACCTGGTAAGATATAGAAATGCAGATTCACAGGTCCTGTCCCAGACCTACTGAGTCAGAAACCCTGGGGGTGGGGCCTAGTGATCTGCATTTTAACACATCTTCTGGACCATTCTGACGCACCTTCAAGTTAACCATGGATTGAGTCTTGACTCTACAGAACCATTCTTGGAAAATTTGAGCCCTACTGAATCACAGGCAGAGGGCAGGAAGGAAAGGGCCCTGCAATATGTTTTCAATCATCTGTACTCTAGTATCCTTCGGGATGGGAGTGGGAAATAGAGATCTTCTCTGGCCAGCCCAGTGCTGCAGGCTGATACTAGCCCTAACTGGTTACTGTGTACAACCTGTACAACTGCATGGCAGCCCTGCTCTGAAAATAGTAGCTTAAATTTAAAAAGCTTCATCCTCAGAGCAAAGAAGAGATATGGAGGATTCCAGGACTAGTATGGATGGATAGATAAAAAGGAAAATTAGCCTGGCACAGTGGCGCACGTCTGTAATCCCAGCGGTTCAGGAGGCTGAGGCAGGAGGACCGAGAGTTCAATGCCAGCCTCAGCAAAAGTGAGGCGCCAAGCAATTCAGTGAGACCCTGTCTCTAAATAAAATATAGAATAGGGCTGGGATGTGGCTCAGTGGTCAAGTGCCCCTGAATTCAATCCCTGATCCAAAGAAAGAAAGAAAGAAAGAAAAAATCAGCCCCAAATGAGGGTGTTTTAAGGATACCTGCGAGTTATTTTAATAGGGCATGGTGAGACAAGGACACAGAAATGACTTGTTATGAAGAAAGAAGTGAGGTGTGTGTGTGTGTGTGTGTGTGTGTGTGTGTGTGCGCGCGCGCGCGCGTGCGTGCGTTTTGATGATGCTGGAATGAAATCCAGGACACGCACATCCTAGGCAAGTGCTCTACCATGGAGCTACATCCCCAGCTGAAGGGAGAAGTTGATTATGCTCACAGTTCCCTAGAACAGAAGGCATGACACATACCACAGGGGGCCCATGAAGAAGCCTAGGTTTGGACAGGACACAGAGAGAGCTACAGAAAACCTGAGTAAGAGCCTTTATTGTGTTTTTTGCAGGATGGAGCACTGAGGCAAGGTACGCAGGTGTGGAGCTGGCTAGTCTGAATACTTCCAGCAGCTCTAGGGCACCAGGGCATCCTTAGTTGTCTGGTTCCTGGCCCTAGGATGATCAGGGCCCGTGGAAAGTGGAGGGAGTGTAAGAGCCAGTAAGCAGGGTGTCGGGGGTGTCATCTCTGGCCTGGTGGGCTTGCATGGAAGAGGCAGATCCCTCCTTCTTCACTGTCCTTGGGAACTGACCCCACATGGACAGAGCCTCCGGGTTTTGTTTCCCTACAGAAAACAAAACACATGGTAATGCACAGGGATAATGAAATAAGATTCGGAAAGCGCCCCTACTGTTCCACCGAAGGACACCCCCCACCCCCACCCCCGCCACTACCTGTGGCTACTGAGCCCTTGAAATGGGACCAGTGTAACTGAGGAGCTGAATTTTATTACTATTTAGCTTTGCTAAACATAAACTTAAAAATGGAAGCAGGGTAAAATGGTCTTCCATTAAACAGATTTCATAACAGTATGAAATATTTAAGACATATTTGAACTATAATATTTTGGAGCTATAAAATTTAATAAAATCTATAATAAATATATTTCACCTGTGTCTTTTTACATTTTTCAATACGGCTACTAGAAAATTTTAAATTATATATGTGTCTTCCATTATCACTTCATTGGACCGTGCTGAACTATATACTGTCAAGTTTATAAGATTGGCTATAAAATCCTAAAACAACAATAAAATAGTGATTAAAAAAATAAGAAGTTCTTTAAAATCTGCTCTGAGATTTGGGTGCTAACAAAGCAAACCAGCTCATGCCTTCTTGTTGGAGGGTGCTATCTTTCCTTTTTTTTTTTTTTTTTTGTACTGGGAATTGAAGCCAGGGGTACTTAATCACTGAGCCACATTTTTGTTTGTTTGTTTTACTTTGAGACAGGGTCTCACCAAGTTGCTTAGGGCCTTACTAAATTGCTGAGACTGGCCTTGAACTATCCATCTTTCTTCCTCTAGGATTACAGGCATGCACCACCATTCCTGACCAAGGGTGACCTTCTTACTGGGGATTGATTGGCACGTGCTCATAAGGTTCTAGGTTGTGGTAGCTACACAGGAGATGTTCACAAGGCTGAAATGAAAAATTCATGATCCAGTAATTTGTGGGGAGAGAAATATATCTCAGTTTCTACAATCCAATGATAGCCAGGGGGACCAGAAGCAATTTGCCAGCTTGCCCAAGACCCTGAGCTCCTTTCCCCTGGCCCATACTGCCTGCTCCCCAGCAGAGACAAGGACCAGCAAGGAGCACCAGGTCAGGGGGTCCTGATGGCCTTGTGCCTGCTGCTGGTTCCTATGTGACTGCCATCCTGAGGAGTGGAGATGCTTCACAGATGTCCTCAAGGTTAGATGTTTGGGGCACTGTGGTTATAAATTAGTACAGGAGGTTCCTTGGCATGGGATTCAGGAGCCCTGGTCCTGTGTCAGCTGCAGGAAAGTGTCTCAACTAATTGAGAGAGTGGACAGGAGGCTGTGGGCACCAGGGGCAAGGCTACTGAGGTAAGGACAGGGGCAAAGTGTCACCAGGCTCACTGATGGAACCCCTGAGGCTGAGGGGACAGAAGCAGGTTACCAAGTATGGAAGGCAGAAGTGGTAGAACACCAGAAGCCGAGGGCCACAGCCTGCCATCATCCACACCCACATGCTTTTGTCAGGAGTGCGAGAAGCTATGGTCTCCTTGCTGGGAGAACTGGACATCACTTGCAAAAGAATGAAGCTGTTCCCCGGGCTCGCAGCTTATCTAAAAACCAACTTAAAATGCATCGATGACCGGGACTGGGGTTGTGGCTCAGTGGTGGAGTGCTTGCCTAGCATGTGTGAGGCACTTGGTTGGATTCTCAGCACCGCATATAAACAAATAAATGAATAAAGGTCCATCAATAACTAATAAAAATTTTAAAAAAATGCATCACCGACCTAAATACCATACAAATCTTACCAAATATGATAGAATCTTCATGACCTTGGATTTGATAATGGATTCTTAGTTATGACATCAGAACCATGAGCATCAATGACAAACAACCAAAACTGATAATTTTTTTAAATATTTTTAAGTTGTTGATGGATCTTTATTTTATTTATTTGTTATGTGGTGCTGAGAATCGAACCCAGTGCGTCACACATGCTAGGCAAGTGCACTACCACTGAGCCACAACCCCAGCCCCAAAACTGATAAATTAAACTTCAAAATTAAAAACTTTTGGGCATCGGTGTCATCGGGAGAATGAAGAAACAAGCTATAGAAGGGGAGAAAATACTTCAATCCTGGAGCGTATAAGGATCCCATATCTACAACACAAAGAGGAATTCTTACAATTCAACCTAAAAAGCACAAACAACCTAATTTTAAACAAGGGCAAAGCACTTGAATAAACATTTTTCTAGAGAAGAAACACAAATAGTCAATTAGCTACTTAGTATATTTAAATATACTGAATTTCATTAGTCATCAGAGAAATAAAAATCAAAACCACAATGATCATAATTCTGTGTGCTTATGTGTGTGTGTGTGTGTGTGTGTGTGTGTGTGTGTGTGTGAAGTGTGGTACTGGGGACTGAACCCAGGGGTGCTCTACCACTGAGTTATATCCCCAGCCCTGTTAAATTTAAAAAAAAATTGGGGGGGGGTACCAGGGATTGAATTCAGAGGCACTCAACTGAGCCATATTCTCAGTCCTTTTTTGTATTTTATTTAGAGACAGGGTCTCACTGAGTTGCTTAGCTGAGCACCTCACTTTTTTTAAGGCTGGCTTTGAACTTACGACCCTCCTGCTTCAGCCCCCACTAGCTGCTGGGATTACAAGCAGCTACCACCATGCCCGGCATTTTAAAAAAATTTTGAGAGGACATTGTAAGGTTGCCTGGGCTGGCGTGGAACACGAGAACTTCTTGTCTCAGCCTCCCAAGTCACTGGGATTACAGGCCTGTGTCACCATGCCCGATTAATGATCATAATGTTTTTTAAAAAATTAGATGTGTCCGTGAGGATGTGGAGAAATTGGTACTTTCGTATATTCCTGATGGTTGGTAAAATGGTATGTCCACAGTGAAAAACAGTTTGGTGTCTCCTCAATGAGTGAAACAAAGAATTATCATACAATATAAAAGGTTTACTCCTACTCCTATATCCAAAAGCATTGAAAAATAGATTCTTAAACAAACAACAAGAATACCAAAGCTCACAGTAGCATTATTCATAACAGCTCCAAGGTGGAAACAACCCAAATGTCCATCAACAAACGAATTGGATAAGCATGAAGGGATGAAGCACTGACTCATACCTCAGCATGGATAAAGCTTAGAGCAGTATGCTAAGTGCCAGGCAAAAAAAAAAAAAAAAAGACCAAATATCAAAATTGGTGAAGGGACATAAAAATCACCCTTAAATATGTGAAAAGACACTCAACTTCTTTCATCTCTCAGACCAACAAAAACCCCAAGTTTAAAAATAAATATATTTTTATATATTCATTGTTATTATATTATATTGTTATATATTTATTGTTATTATATTATATTGTTATATATTATATATAATATATATTAAATATTGTTATTGTATTACTGTTGGTGAGTCTGGGCAGGAACACACACTCACATATTACAGGTCACAGTACAAAATGACCCCCATTTTGTAAATTTCTACGAAAATTGCAAGTGCATTTATCCTCTAACTCAGTAACCCCATTTTTGAAAATTTCATACATATGCACACACACAGGAAGTTCATCAAGATGTTTTTGGCAAACAATGGGCCACTGGGCAAACCTGACTTACAGTCTGTTTTTGAAAGGCTGTAAGCTGAGGGTTGGGAGCCCCTATTAGAGGAATTCAAATGCTACATCTGGCAGAAGTAGAGGTTAGGACCAAGGCCGCTGTTGGCTGATGTCTCTGTTCCCATCCTCCTCTTCACAGGTCTTTCTTCCAGGAGTCCAGCCTCTTGCATTCTTTGTGGTTGTTTTTCTTTTGTTTTTTGGTACTGGGGTTACTGGGGTGCTTAACCACTGAGCCACATCTCCAGCCCTTTTTACTTTTTATTTTGAGACAGGGTCTCACTAAGTTGCTTGGGGCCTTGCTAAGTTGCTGAGGCTGGCCTTGAACTTGTGATCTCCTGCCTCAGCCTCCCGAGCCCCTGGAATTACAGGTAAGCACCACCAAGTCAGCACCTCTTGCATTCTTATATCCTGCACTGTGCCCCAGGATGTCTTCAATACAGTGAATGCTTAACAATTACTAAATACAATGGAAAACAAATTCTTCTGAAAAAATGAGTAAAAAAATTAGAAAAAGATGGTATTTGATTCAGATTTCCATATTATTTTGTAAAGATTTGAAAGTCACTAGAGAAGCTTATGACTCCAGGGATGTACTGCTTCCTTGTGGAGTTGCTAATTTGAAACATACATCTAATATAAATACATGCAAGAAAGTATTTTCAATCCAATAAAATTAGTCTGAATTAGTGAATCTATGAAAAAATTCTAAATGGTTGCTTGCAGTTTTTGTTCAAAAGATTGGGTAATTTGATGAACGTCTTCATCAAATTGTATGATGAACTTCTATTTAGATGCAATAATCAAATATCCTAAATGCAAATGATCATCTAAAATATGGAGTTCAAGGCAGGTGATATTTAGGAAGAGTACCTACCTGATATAATATATGTAATAACCTTCTGAATGTTCATGAGTAATATCACCATCTGACGCTTTCAAAATCAGAACTTTAAACCAAAAGTCCAACCATCATTTGTTGTACCACGTCATGCACAGGAAGCATATGGGAATTGGCAACCTTTTTGGAGGGGCCTGAGATTGGGCATCATCTAGCTCTGTGACTCTGGATGAGCTTCTTCCCCTCTCTGGTGAAGAGATGGACCAGGTCATTTGCAGAGAAGTTGTTTGGTTGTTAAAAATTTTTGGCAAATGCCTTTGAGGAAAGGTTTGCCTCTCACGTAAGCACTGAAGTGAATTTCACCTTCAGTGATGAACGTGGGGGAGAAGAGTTTTCTCCAAAACAGCCAGGACAGAACAGTTTCTAGATGAAAAATTAACCCGGAGTCAAGCCATATCTGGGAGAGACCTGGTGTGAAACATCCAACAGTTTGGGTACAAGTATAATTTATGTTTTTGGCAAATAGCTGAGACGGCTTTTGGTGGTTGTCAGCATATTCCTACAGAATAGCTAAAGTGGAAAGCTTTGATAACTCATTCCATCCCACAGAACTGTTGAAATTCGATCTTTCTCAAAAATGCACCCTGACATCACTATGTAGAAGGAAACAATGATTAGACACAGTCCAGATATGTCTTACAGCAACATTAATGAAAGATTTCTAGCTTACAAACACGATGACAAAATCAGCAGCTATCCAACCTGCTCCTGGATGTTCTTACACTTGAGTACAACTGCTATGTCCATATAAATGTAAGCAGCAAAATAGCTTTTGGGACTCTTAAAGCCTATTTTCTGCCACTTTCCACCCACAGCCATCTGCTAGGTGGTGGAATGAAAGCTGGATAAAATGATAGCAATCTCAGAAGGAAGCTTCACAAGGAAATTTAGGATGTGAAGCCAAGGGTCAGTTATTTTAAACGGAAACTGTTTTGTTTGGCTAATAAGTTCAAGAAAAATGAAGCTGTTTGGTGGTCACTGTGTTTGGTTTAAAATAACAATAAAAAGCTGGGCACCGTGGTGCATGCCTATAATCCCACTTGCTTGGGAGGCTGAGGCAGGAAGACTGTGAGTTCAAAGCCAGCCTCAGCAACTTAGCGAGGCCCTAAGTGACTTTGCGAGACCCTGTATTTAAATAAAGTATATTTTTTTTAAAGATCTGAGGATGTGGCTAAGGGGTTAAGTGCTCCTGGGTTCAATCCCTGGGACCAAATAAATAAATACATAAATAAAAATAATAAAAAATGAAATAAAGAGGAAACTCTTGACCTTATTTAATAGAACTAATTGCACTCACTCATTCACCAAGGACACAAACACCTACTCTGTGGCAGGCCCTGGGCCAAGTGCAGGAGATACAGCAGAGACTAGGTCCTTACCACTGCAAAGGCTCAGGAGACAAAGGAGCAGGAAACAAACTAATTATTTCCTTTATAATTCAAAGATCAGAACTGAGACAGAAAACAATCATCCTCCAGATGAGGATGGCCAGAGAGTAGCTTCTTTAGATAGGATGACTAGGGAACAGCTCTCCAAGAGGGGACGCTCAAAGCCCAAGAGGGTAGAGAGAGGGGTGTTTTAGGCAGAAGGGACTCCATGTTCAAAGACACCAAGGCAGGAAATTGCTAAAGTCAAGGACTAGAGGGCCCAAGAGTGGTGAGTGGGGTGGGAAGTAAGATAGGGTGTCTGGAGAGGAAGGCAGGGTGAGTCCTGGGGAAGCTTACAGCCGTGGTAGGAACGGCAATTTCAAGTGGGATTCTAGGAGGAATTAATAGAATCTCATTGTTAAAGGACATATGCTCCTATTGGATTGCCTGGGAACCATCAATGATGGGAGTAGGGAAAAGTATGGGAAGTAGCCGTGGTCTGGATAGGGAGAAAAGTGGATGGATTCTCAGTATATTTGGAAACACATTAAGAAGATAAAAGAGTTGTCAGTGGAGTATAAGAGTGGGATATTGGTGAGGAAAGGGAAGGGAGATGACGTCTAGGTGCATGGTGGTGCCATATCCTGAGATGGGAAATCCTAGCTGGTGGTGGGATGGAGAGGTGGTGGAAATGGTTAGGAAGACTGTAGGAAAAAATTTTTCCATTTTACACATGGTAAGTTTGGGCATGGCTGAAACTTCCAAATGGAGGTGTAAACAAAGCATTAGATATAGGAGAATAGAATTTAGAGCAGAGTTCTGGGCTAAAGATAAACGATTTGAAGTCTTCAGGATAAAGATGGCACAGAGAGGCAAAAGTTACTAAGAAAAACTCCAGAGAAATCCCAATATGCTGTGTAAATGCTAGGTAGAAAAAGTTCCTCTAAAACAGCTTTTAAAGGACAACTATTTTGTCTTTGTAGTCAACTATAGCAATCCCCCTTATCTGCAGTTTTTGCTGAGCTTCTCAATTACCTGCCACAGACAGCCTGTCTCAAAATGTTAAATGAAAACTCCAGAAATAAACTACTTAAAACTTTTAAAATACACACTGTTCTGAGTAGCATAATGAAATCTCACACCATACCACTTCATCTGCCTAGGGTGTGAATCATCCTTTTGTCCAGTGTATCCATGCTGTATATTCTACCCTCTTGCTAATTAATAACCATTTTGGTTATCAGACCAACAGTCACATTGTCACAATACTTGTGTTCAAATAACTCTGATTTTACATAATAATGGCCCCAGTAATTGTTCTATTTTATTATTTGTTAATCTCTTATTGTGTCTAATTTATGAATCAAACTATCATAGTTGTGTGTATGTATGTATGTATGTATGTATGTATGTATGTATGTATGTATATAGTTGGGCCTCCATATCCATGGCTCTACCAACACAAATAAAAAATATAGATATTTTTTAAAAAATCACATCTTTACTGAACATGTATAGATATTTTCTTGTCTTTATTCCCTAACAACACAGTATAACAACTTACATTGCATTACATGGCAAGAGGTATTATGAGTAATATACAGATGATTTAAAGAATATGTGAAGACATGCATAGGTTATATGCAAATACTATGCCATTTTATACTAGGGACTTGAGCATCAGTGGATTTTGGTATCCACAGGGATCCTGGAACCAATCCCTGTGGACACTGAGGGATGTCCTGTATTTAGAATTCCATACTATTCTTGACTTCAGGCATCTGCTGGGATCTTGGACTGTATGCTATAGTAATATACACTTGAAAAGGGGTGTATTGACAGCTGTTGGTCTAGAGAGGCTGGAAACTTCCAGCATTGGCAATAAATGAGCCTGAAAAGTGCTAATTACACTCTGTAGAGGAACAGGTCTTTGAGCATGATGTTCTGGGATTGATAACAGGAACTTAGATCATTTGAGATGGGAAGATATGGGGTATATTTAGGAATTGGCCTAGAGAATTTAAGTAGCCATATTTTAAATCTACATTGAATTGCTGAAATAGAACTAATTTATTTTACTTTTTGGGTACCAGGGATTGAACTCAGGAGCACCTGACCACTGAGCCACATCCCCAACCCTATTTTGTATTTTATTTAGAGACAGGATCTCACTGAGTTGCTTAGTGCCTCGATTTTGCTGAGGCTGGCTTTGAACTTGTAATCCTCTTGCCTCAGCCTCCCTCCTGAGCTGCTGGGATTACAGGTGTGCGCGACTTTGCCCTGCTTAGAACCAGTTTTTTAAATCCTACACTTGCAAAATCTTAAAGGGCAAGGGAAAACATTTGTTGCAAGGAATTCTTCATAATTCACACGATTCTAGTGGCCATGGAGCTTGTTTAGTGAGAGAATTCTCTGTATTCTCGTAGAGCTAATGAGACTAGGGGAATAATTTAATTCTCTATATTTAAGAGCTGAAAAAATCTGAGTTGCTCAGTGAAGTTACTTGTCCACCGTCACAGCTGTGAAATAGGAAAATTAGACCAGTAATTCCCAACCTTAGCTGCAATCACATGGGGAACTTATGAACAAAAAAGGCAACCAACTACACAAACAAACAAAAGAACTAAAGCAAGCACAAAATACCAGCATCCAGACTAATTTTTGGAGAGCCTGATTCAATTGACCTGGGAAGAGTGAGACGCACACCAGTATTTTTATTTTTTCCATATTTTTATTATATTATTATTAGAATAAAAATTATTCGTAATAGTGGGATTCATGGTTCACATCTGTATTTTTTAAAAGCTCTCCCAGGTGCTTCTGATGGCCAGATGTGCTGGTAAGACATGTCCTCAAGCTTTCTGACCCATGTTCCTGACTTAACTCCCATGGCCTGGATTACTTTACCGACCACTCATCTGTGCATGCTGCCTCTGCATGATCTCCCAGGGAGACGAAAGCCCCCTGGATGACCACATCCTCTTCCCCACCCACTAACTTGGCCACTCAGATGCTGAATATTCTGCTGCTCACACTTCTCTTACTCCTCAGTTCATTTCCACAGAGACTTTGGTGTTGCTGATATATCTAATCTCTAGTCCTAACCTGACCTCCTGCCCAACAATATCCAGGACTGTGGGATTTATGATTCACAAAGCAGTAAAATATTTGAACTACAGAGCATCGTAACTGTTTCTATAATAATAGGTGAGTTGGATGGAGGTGCAGAATTAATATACGATCCTGAGGTGAATGAAGATTGGGATGTGTGGTAGCAGGTTAGAGTTAACCAATTACCAAGATGTGGTGGCAGACACATCCTACAATGGCCCTGTTTCCTGTCTCCCAATGTCTGCTCCTCTAATTCCTTTCCCCACGTGCACATAAGGCTGGTGACCTTCTCCTAACCAACACAGTATGGCAAAGATGAAGAACTTTGGCAGATTAATTAATTAGAGTCCTTAATCATTCAGGTGAGTTAATCAGATCAAGCTGCACGGACCTGGTCTAATCAGGCGAGCTCCTGAAGTAGATGCTAAGCAGTAGGAACACTCTTCATTGCTGGCTTCAAAGCAAATTGCTATGACTTTGACAACCAGAAGGAAAAAAATTGTGCACAACCCAAGAAGATGGAAGTGAACCCTTCCCAGGATCCACCAGAAGAAAATGTAACCCAGGCACCATCTTGATTTCAACCTGTTAAGATTCCTTATATACTAAGATATGTGTCAAGTTTTTTACTCCGCAGTGTGGCATATGGATGTCCTATACTGAAGGCTGATAACTCTCATATTGGCAAACTCTAATCTAGGCACACTTGATCAAGGATCTAAATCTATTTATTGCCGTGAAAGCAACTGAAATGGGTGTTATAATATAGTAGCTATGTGTGCCCATAAACTCTTGTGGCCCAATAGTGTTCTTCTCTATACCAGTGGCTAAATGGTTTCAACAATGGTAAATGGAAAATGTTTTTTGCTTTAGAATGTGCTGTTCATGAAACCAAGTTTGTATACTGGTGATGAAAATTTTTTCTGATATGGCATAAAATATGGCATAAAAGACTAGCAGGGCATGCTTGTAATACTGGCAACTTGGGATGCTGAGGTGGGAGGCTAGCCCCTGCAATTTAGTGAGATCTTATCCACCCCCGCCAAAAAAAAATTAAAAAGAGTTTGCAGATGTATGTAGCTCAGTGGTAGAGTGCTCCAGCATTCAATCCCCAGTCTTGGAGGTTGGGGGAGGAATGGGAAAGACAACATAATCTAATAAACTGTTGCTGGAGGAATGTGGCTTAAAATTTCAAGCTTTGTGGCAAGTAATAGCAAAAACACTCCTGTATACATGAAACAAGTAGTTCTCCCTTTAAATAACAGGAAAAGGAAAAGGATCTGGAGGAGGCACACAGGGTCTGACTTTTGAAGGTGCTAGTAGGCCAATGGACACTTATGAAGGCAGAGAAGGCAATTTTTCTCAAAAGCACGGGAGCCACTTGCTTTTGAGACAAAAGTTTCAGGAAATTGTTCATGTTACAGATGTACGTATGTGGGGGGAGAACTAAATTCCTACAGTGTTGGAATTAGCAGAGAGGTTAGAAGTTATCTAATTCTACCTATTCATTGTTATGATACAAGTTCAGTGATAAGTAGCGAAGGGAATATTCTGTATTCTCTCAATTGTCTCTCCATTGTCCTTGCTTCTAAAAATACATACATATAATTCTTATGCCCTTTTGAGACTCTGAAATTGGTTAGAATTATTGGTTCCATACAAGCTCAGCTGCAATACAATATAATTGTCTAGACTCAGCCTTGATGATAATAGATTTGAAAAAAAAAGAGCTCTGGACCAATTGTGATCAGCCTTAGATCTGATACCATTTGCTTCCTTGGTAAAGCAACCAGTGACACATGGGCCACATGCACACCTCCACCAAGTTTCTGGGTATGACCTCTTTCATAGTTTCAGGAACTTGTTCATGTTACAGATGGGGCAGTTAAGGTCCAGAAAGGGCTCATCTCAGCCAAGATTCAGCACACAGCCCTGCTCAGTTGCTGTATGCTGATAACCTTATAGCACTTACTGGTTAGATCTGGCAGACAAAGGAGGATAAACTGATTGGTTTGGATTTGCCTAATGGATGGCCAGAAGCCACAGTGGCATCTAATGTACTCAGCCTGGTGCTGTAAGAGTGCTGGAGGCTGTCTTTTTAAAAAATACATAATTGTTTTATAGATGGTCACTTTTATTTATTTTTATATGGTGCTGAGAATCATACACATTGCCCCACACCTGCTAGTTGAACACTCTACCACTGAGCCACAACCCCTCCCCCAAGGCTGTCTTCTACATGGATCAAAAACTGCTTTGGATGTTGCTATGAAGTGGACTAAGAAGCACAAGAAGAACTTCTTGGAAGGGTACTTTCTTCATGCTATAGATGGGAGACAGTGGGTAGAAGTGTAGTGACTACAAGTTTAATTCTTAACTCAGTAACTAACTACATGGCATAGGGAAAGCAAAAAACTCCTTTAAACATTTTTTTTCTCTGATCTGTAAAATAGGAAAATAATAGTACACACATCACACAATTATTGATAGGACTAAAGAAAAGTCACTGAGAGAACCCGCCCAGCTCCATGAACTAGCTGTTATGTTGCTGTTAGTGATTAAATCATCCAGTCTTATAGGATATAATATTCAGAATCACTTGAGTTATCCTTACCTTTTAACTGAGTAGTTTGTCAAGTCAGTTAAGGGACAAGAAAACACTTCATCATAAATGTACTAATGATCAACAAAATTTGTTGAAAAGCACAGCATTGTACTACAAGTCAGAAAAATCAAATTTTCTGAAATGTCATTCTTCCTTACTATTCCTCCAACCACCACCCCAAATTACCTGAGAAATAATTTTTAAAAACTATTAAGCACAGTTACAAATACTGTATTTCCTGTTTTTAAAATAGCCAGAATACATGTATGTGTTATGTATTATTTTTTAAAGTGGCCTCCAAATACTTTTACTTTTCCTTGGTCTTTTGCAAAAGAAACATATGCAACACCTCCTCAAATACTCTTAGAGCTACATCATAAAAAAGACTTTGAATTACTGAGAAAGGAAGCAGGGCACTCTCTTTAAGAAGGTAGAAAAATGCAGTTTACAAATACTTTTCTTTTTTACTGAATTAAAGGATATCCTAGCACATGAGAGATACTACTTTGTTAATTTAAAATAAACAAAACATCTTTGATTCCCACCACCCTCCAATGAAACATTCTCCCAGTATTCTAAAAGCTCCAGGTACCAATACTGGTTTCCTCAGAAAACAGAAAGATGGTGGTGCTGTCCAGAGTACTGCCAGTGCAGAAATAAACTATCCTCCAATTTAATAAAATGAGAACAAGTACTGTTACTTCTTCTGTTTTTGAAAAGCACTGGAAAAATGTGTATGCAAGTAACTGAAATGCCATCCACGAAACAGTTACAACCACCAAAATAAGGAAGGCTTATTTTTTCTATTTTACTTCAAAAGGAACAAATAAATTGGTCATCAGTCTTCAGTAAGTTCTGGATTTGCCACCACCTCCAGAAACTGTACAAATAGTTCTTTTGTTTTACTTATTTATAACACATATATCACATAAGGCAAATTGACGTCATGCTTTACTTCAGTAAAATGGGGGGGAAAATGCTTTCTCTGAAATTGGCACTAAAGTTGTTTTAAAATCTTAATAGCAAGAAGATACAACCAACTATAAGCAGAATGAACACAGTCATAATACATATCAAAATTATTTCCTTTATATAATCAGCAATGAGTAACTCCAGAGGTAGTATGGCAGAAACGATAATGGATCCTATCAGGTCACAACCAATGAAGAAATTAAATTTATTTATTTTTCCTATGGTTCTGACCATAAATTGCTTTACACAGTTAGGACCTGAATAAAAACCACTCTCAGAAATCTTGGCCCATTAATTCAACTGACATATCAATTTACAACTTTCAGGACTGCAGATATAAAAAATGTAAAGTATAAAATTATGTTAAGTTTGAAATGGTTTTAATTGTATTCATTAAAAATATTTACATTTCCCAGTACTTACTTGACAAAACTCCCCTGCAATATAATTCTACTCTAAACTTTTATTTATAAAATGAGGCTCATTTATGAGATTTCAATGACTGCTACACTGAAAATTACTTACATTCTGTAAAATATTTTAAGAACTTTTCATATCAAAGGTAGTTTATATTGGATTATCTGAAACCCAATAGTGCCCACAGATGAGCTTCTTATAATTCTTTTTATTAATGCTTGGAAAGCACTGTGACAATGGAAAGTGCTGTTAAGTGCTATCATCTCCCTTAAATTTTCTTTTTTACTGTGTGCACATTGTGAAATAAACACATATGCAGCATGTCCATGTTTTGATATGTATTTTTTATTTCCCTGCAGTTTTCACTTATCAAGAACAAGTAACAGGGAAAGTTGTCTGAACTAGTGCATAAACAAACATTCTGAAACACCACTACACGTATCTAATTTACAAGAACCGTATAAAAAAAGTCACTAAAACACTACACTATGAAGGTGTCCAACGCTTACAGTCAGACTTTTTCCAACCCGTTACTTGCCTTGTAGCCACAGGAAAACTCTCCAAAATTGAAAAGACAATCTTGCCACAACCCTCCCCCCTCCCAACACCTGGGATGGCTCGATATCTAGACTTCCAATATTTATTGCAATGATATAATGCAATACATACCTGGTAAATA
Organism: Spermophilus citellus; assembly: GCF_964194105.1. NCBI lineage: Eukaryota > Metazoa > Chordata > Mammalia > Rodentia > Sciuridae > Spermophilus > Spermophilus citellus. The sequence continues at coordinate 54,079,808 of NC_138192.1, read as the reverse complement.
TCTTTTATGTGGTGTGTTACAGTTTTAAAGCCAGTTAAAATATGCAGTCTTCAGATAAAATGTAATCCTTGAAAAATTTTCATGTCTGCACAGTTTAAATGTGCTAGATGCATAATTTTCCTAGTCCGTTTTTTCTGTGTAATTATTTTTTATAAACTGGTATTATAAATAGAAATATACATTCAAAATATATGGAAAAGTGAGTTACTACATTAAATTTGCATGTATCGATCCATCCCTTTCCCCTGCACAGTAATAGAAAATACTATTTTGCCTTGAACTTCATATTTGACAGTGAAATGCCACTAAAGTATTTACCAAAAAGTCCATCTAGTCAAATTGTGAAACAAAATGAACCAAGTGAAAACTTTACAGTTCCTTTAGAAAAAAATTACAAGAATTTCATTTCCTAGCTATGAATCTTTAACTTTTTAGACACAAAGTTGGATTTATTTTTACAAGATACAAAATGTAAACATGGCAAAATAAATAGTTAAAACAAGTGATGCAGGATCCCATTTCATGCTCATGATCCCATTAAAGAATTATTTTTTAAAATCCATTCAGTTGCAAATTCAAGTGCAAAAGCATGATGATGAATATCTACTATTCAAGTAACAGAAATAATATTGATGATACAAATAAACTATTTTACAAGGTAGTGATTTTCCCAATTTTACAAAATATACATCATATATCGACTTAACATCCGATATACTGTAGTCCATTTAGGTCCATTGTTACGCTCTGTGATCCACAGAGTGTCGCCTTTTGCATTCAGCTGGAATATGAATGACTGCACACCATCCACACAGGAAAAGCCACATGTTTTAGGTTATGTCACTTCCATAGCTACTGTTGTCTCTGCTATTCCATTTAAACCCAATCTTTCTGGTTCATGGTTCTCTCTATGAGGCAAAAAGTAAAATAAACATTAATCTCTAGGATCTGTTAACACTCAGCATTTATAGATTGCAATTTTATGTGACTACAATTAAACATGACTTCCTAAGAACCTTCTCCACTTTTATTACTTCCAGAAAGGAATGAAGATGTTTTCAACTCAGAAATTCCAATAATTTCTAATTTCTTGATTATAACTAATTTTTTAAAGGAAAGATAACAATTAAACACAGTTTTTTAGTAGAAGCTAATGATAATTACTGATGAAATATATAACACAGGACAATCCCAGTTTATTACAATAGGTGGAATACATGATGCTCAAAGAGAATCATCAATGGGAGTACAACATTATTTAAATCACCTCCAATTAGAGTTTAATTTTATAGGCTTAAGGTACTTATTAATCCATGCAAATCAGTTTTTTCTGATTTACTGTCTTCTCTGCATTAGTGTGATTAAAAAAATATAAAAACTTACTCTAAATACATTATTACAGATTTAATTACTCCTGGAATAGTCTCAATTTTAACATATACATCAAATTTCTTTTTATAAAATGCTAAATACACATAAATTGTGATTTGAAACTGAAATTCTGGTATGGAATTAATAATAACAACTCTAATCTTCCAGACTGTCTAAACAGCAACAAAAGTAAATGAAGCTTCTAAAAAATAGTGATGTTATTTGCCAATTTGACATTTTCTCCTTTTTCTTTTTTTCCTTTTACAATTCTGGTTGACATTTAAGCATCCTAATAGAAACCTCAAACAAATAACCTAAATCACAGAGCCTTATGCTAAGCAGATCCTTAAGATGATGAAAAGCAAGTCTCTTAGACACCCATTGCTAGAACAGTTAAAAAAAAAAAAAGTCTTTCTCCTCCCACAAATAGCCAGCAGAGAGAGAATACACACACACCTTGCTATGCTGCTGATGGCACTACTGGGAGTAACCTTTGGCACTCTGTCCATACTGGCAGCAACTGTGGCAAGTTTTAAGGCTGTTGGCGATGGTGCTGAAGTCCGTGTATTGATATGCACATTGACTGGAGAAACAACACTGACATTATTGAGGTGCACTGCATTTGTCAGGCAGGAATTGTTCATGGGAAGTGTTTGAGGACTGCTTGTGCACAATGCTGGGATTAAGTGGTTTGTAGTAGTGTGGCCAACTGTCCTTACAAGTTGTACAGCTGAAATCCCTGGGCTGGATGATAAAGCCATATTGGTGGAGTATAATGTTTTAGAGGTTCCTGAAAGATAAAAAGAAAAACCACTCAATTAGTGTAATGGGACATTAATAAAACACTTTAAAAATTAGAAGTTTAATAGTAAAAATTAATGCAAACATTTATATCCAATTAAATACCAAGTTAACTTTTCACATAACACTCTCCAAAGAGAGCTGCTTATCATTAAGTACAATATACTCATCTGATATAACCCAAAGCACACCCTCTTGTTTACTGGTCTGCATAAAGAGGCTTTGCATTCTGCTGCCTCTATATGTGGTGACTTTGAAGGCAAGTACAATAAGATAGATGGTAAACAGGATCATGGGTATATGTAAAACAAATGGAAAAGCCAAAGGTCTAAGAAAGAAGTGAAGGTTGTCTTTGAGGACTCAGGATAGTAAAAAGCACACATGGTTTCACAGTACTGTATTTCAGGAGGAGGTGTCAAAGAAAATCTCCCATGAGTATGCTGGATGGAAAGGTAAATCTGATTTAAAGCTTATTTATCAGACTGCCTTGCTTATATCTCACTTTTTAATCTACATGTGGATGACTCAATGGTGATGGTCAGTAATTAGTTCAATGGATATAATAAAATACGAAGCAATAACAGTCTAGGAATGAAACCAGGAAGGATAGTGTACACAGCTAGGGAGCCAGCATATAGGAGGAAACAGGGAGTGACACTTTGTGAATTCTAGAAAATACTCAGCTATTCCCCATATCTTTCCACAGAAATTCTGAAGAGTAATGATTGACTTCTTATATACATTTTTCCTTTGGAGATAAGAAATAAAACCAAACTCAAGTTTTTCATGAGCTATAACTTCAAGTGAAACCCCAGCTGTACCTGAAGGTTGGACGACACCATTTATGTTGCTGTGGCCTGTGTTCTGTTCCTTGACTACCTCACTGCGACCTGGAACAGGTGCACTGACCACTGCAGATGCAGCAAAGTGGGCGCTGGCTGAGTCGAGTGTTTTAGACATGCAGTCAGAGGTGCTTGAGCCCTATAAAATAGACAAAGTCAAATTCTCAGTTTCTTAGATGTGATTTCATGAACATTAAGGAATGGAGTAAACCCTAGAGACTGTTGCCTTTCTAATCTTCAATAGTCACAATTGTTTAGATTAAGAGATCCAGGACTTCACAGTTGAAGGGAAGTTAAATGACCATTCCTTGATTCTGTATAAAACTGTTACTAAAGCCAATAGCAATAGTCTGTAAAGTCACGTCCAGACCTACCTAGATGTCACAAGAGCATTGATGGAGCCCAGGGACACTGAGAATTCCATGGTGTTTGACTCAGGAGCTTTAAGGTCAATGTACTGACTGTTTGAGAATAAGCTGAACCACTATGGGCAGATGCTGGCCTTAGAGTTTGCAGAACATAACCAAATTGATTACTTGTATAATTATGGAGCAATACAATTTAAGACCTAAAAAATGCAAGGTTTATTCTTTTCAGGAGGCTCAACTTGAGATATAAATACGTGTGTGTGTATATTTTTGGCAACACTGGGGACTGATCCCTGAGTGTTTTACCACTGAGCCATACCCCCAGTCCATTTTATGATTGACTGATTGATTGATTCAGACAAGGTATTGCTAAGCTGTGAGGTGGCCTTGAACTTGTGATCCTCCTGCTGCAGCCTCCACTGTAGATGGAATTAGAGGTAGGATTATAAGTGAGATTACAGCCTGGCTTGGTTTTGTTTTTAAAAGCTTAAACAACAGACACTTATTCCCACATAGCTCTGGAGGCCAGAAGTCCACAGTAAATCTTACAAGGCTCATATATCTAGGTATTGGCAGGGTTGGTTCCTACAGTTTTCATAAAATATTTTTATTCTCATTCCTAGTGTCTTTATTTAACAGTGTCTTATGAACAACTTTCCCTAGAAGCAATTTTTTTTTTTTTTTCCTACAGAGAAACATTATTCAGAGGCAAGGGGCTATGCTGCTTAGATTTACTGCACATTTCAAAGAGAATTACCTCTAGCTTCGTGAGGCACAGCCACACAGCACTTAAACACATGTTTAGAAAGGATCAAAAATGTTATAAAATCAAGAATGGGGATGATAGTTTTAAGAACACGTAATTACTTTTATAAATTCTCAATAACCCTTCCAATAAAAAGTTATTTGTTTCCTAAATTAAAAATACCATATTTGGGCTCCAGTACTTTTCTCAAAATATTCAGAGATTAGCTTATAACTACTCACTTAATATTATGTAAATTAAAAAGAAATTCTCAAAATCAAGGGTGGCAAAATCAGTTATTTTCTGTGACCTGACTAACTAAACAAAACAACAAAATCACAAAGAAAAAGAAAGGGACAACTGTGATTAAAAGACGGGCTTACCTGTGCTTTTGGATGTGTCTGTTGCGAGGAATGCTGAGATTGCTGTTTCTGCTGAAGCTGAGCAAGTTGCTGTCTTTGCATTTGAACTAATTGCTGTTGATGTGTCTGAAACTGCTCTTCTGTGATGCCCCCTGTTACTGATAAAGGATAAATATGTGTTTTAAATATATACTTAATACAAGTAGAATACAATGCAAACTTATTCCACAATTAAGATGAAGAGGAATCAAATCATAATACACATAAGTCAAGGAACCCAATAAAAATGACAAATCTTTCATCAAGCATGGCATATGCTTAAATCCATGATCTCCTAATATCAAAATGCTAAAAAAGATTTCTAGGCATAGTTTTTGTTGAATAACAGTTCTTACATGAGGATTTTACCATTTATTCAGACTTAGGGCATTTACTATTAATTTTAATTCTCCCTATTATGGTGACCATGTAATGAGAAAAATTTCAATTTGTTAATGTAAATAATGACGATGACTAAATTATAGCCTTATAGTAAGAAAGCAAGACCACCTGTAAGACTAATTTTTACTTCAATGTCATATGACACTGAAGTGAAAATACCTTTCTTTAGTTACAAATTAGAAAAATAGATGTTCATCTAACATAACTATTGGCTATATTTAAGCCAGCAGTTCAATACTTAAAATAAGTCCTACCTATAAAAATAGGAGCTAGAAATAAAAAGAGTTTTCAAGAAAATTAAAGATACAATTGTATTCTCAGATATAATCAAGCATACCGTGGCCAAGTGTGTTAAAATGGGGGTCTAATATAAAAACATATTATTTTCTTAGTTGATTAAAAGATCAACTAAGCTGGGGACAGTGGCACACACCTTTAATTCCAGCAGCTCAGGAGGCTGAGGCAGAAGACTACAAGTTCAAAGCCAGCCTAAGCAACTTAGACCCTCAGCAACTTATTGAGACCCTGTCTCAAAAAAATTAAAAAGTGCTGGGGTGGTTAAGTACCCCTGGACTCAATCCCTGGCACCAACACAATAAATAAATAAATAATCAATCAATCAACTAAGTTAAATTAGGAGTCATTTTCCTCAAAGAAATGTAAACAAAATTTCATTCACTGATATTTAAGTAGATCACTGATAAACTGATTTAGAGGACACAAAAGCTACTTTCCATAGAGGTTACTGAATTTTTAGAGTAATGAAACATTAAATCCCATCACAATACATATAATCTAAGGGCAATTTTTGCTCTACTTACCACCCCCTTTTAGGGAGGGGGCAGCAAGAGATTGAACCCAGGGGTGTTCTATCACTGAGCTACATCCCAGTCCATTTTGGGTCTTACTAAATTGCCCAGGTTAGCCTCAAACTTGTGATCCTCATGCCTCAGACTATTGAGAAGCTGGGATTACAGACACACTCTACTTTTCATTATAGCTTTCTTTCTGCTCTCCTATTTCACTGAAGCAACAAGTAAATATATCTATTATGCTGGAGAGTGCGGCACTATGAGTTACAGTGAATACATGGCAAAACAAATTAAGAAGAGGGTCATTACTATAAAGTTCTGCAGTGTAGTTGGGAAGAAAAGATACACATAAAGAAATGCCAACTGTATGAGTCACCTTGTGTGTTAGTTAATCAATATGACTAGGATTCCATCCTGAACCCAGGTTACCTGACTCTACCCCCACAATGTTCCTGCTTAAGAGCATCACAAATGAGAAATTTAAAGCCTACTCCTACAAAAAGCCCCAGAGATAAATAAACAAAGCTTTAGAAAAACTTTCATTTCTGTTCTACAACATTATCATTAAAATTTGTATTGAATCATACGAGGGGAAAAGACAGATAGCAATTAAAAAATCTGGAGCTATTTACTGCTCACTCGAAAATCTTAACATTACCTGTATTTTTTGAAGTACATATTAATTATTTTACTGAATTACCAACAAAATCAAATATCTTTCTTTGGATATGTTAAATTCACTGCAAGTGTTCTATTTTTAAATGAAAAAAATTTTTTAATTCTAAAGTTACAATCTTCAAAATCAAATGAAAATGTGAAGTATTCATGAATTTCCAGCTGTTTGAAAACCTTGGAGAAAGAGATGAAAAATAGCTTATTAGATACAAAGTCAGAGAGGAAAATCTCAAACCCAAATAAATCTGTAAGTCTTATATGTACAATAAGAGTGGACCATTTCAAAAGAAGTAAACTTGGAATCTGGTATTAGCAGTCCTTAAATCCAGTATTGATTGTCCAGAGCTGAGCTTAGTGGTGTGGTGAAAAGGAGATTCAAAGTGATTAAGTCTGAGGAATAAACTAAATAAGGGGAAAATACTTTTTATGGCTATTTTAAAATAGAAATGTAAATAAGACTCCTTCTTTTCCAAAATCTTATAAGAGAGCTAGTAAAATCTTAACTAATTCAGAATAAAATATAGGTTGACTATTCCTAATCTAAAATGCTGCCAAGTCCAAAATTTTCTGAATGTACAATACTCAATGAATTTGGGATTTTGGAAAATTTCAGATTTTGTGATGCTCAAATAGTAAAGGCTACACAACTATTTTAAATTTGAAAAACTCAGAAATCTGAGATACTTCTGGTCCCAAGCGTTTCTTATAAGATACATAAATATCTAAATTAGTGAAAAGAATAAACTGCCATTTAAAAAAATGAAAGGTATTACTTTTAGATGCATGTGTAAGTTTGTTGTATGATCCCAACTACTACGTATAACTATAAAGCTCTAATAAAAATATACTTTTAAAAAAGTATTACTTTTGGGTTGGTAGTCCACAGCTAAAACAGCATTGCCAACTACAGTTGTCCTACTTGCTTTTGTAAACAGATGATCATTATGTATATATTAAAAAGGATGCTGATAAAATTACCTACTTTTTTAGACGTCTGCATTTATTGTCTTGTGTTGTTGAGTCTATTCATTTGTTCAGAAACTCCATTCTTTTTCTACTTATAGGAATTCATAAAATTCCAACCATGTCTCAGTCCAAATTATTCAAATTAATGGTGTTTCTCAGCTTTTTAAAATTTCGGCTGACTCTGATACCAAAAATCTTGTTCCTGATCTCATTTTTAAGTTGAGAATCACTGATTAAAAACTTAATATCATCCTATAATATGGATATGCTTTAAAGTTACATTAAGTTTTTCCCTCTTCTCCCCTTGCCCCAAACTCAGTATGTTATATCCTTTCTTGATATTGTTCTTTACTATTAAGGTATTTTATATTTGAAACAAGCTGATGGTCTTCATCTAAAATTTTCTCTTTAGTATTACCTCAAAAATTTAGTATTTAAACAAAGTAGTACTTGGACAAAATAGTGAAAACAGCAAAGAGTAATCATGATACAAAACTGGAACACAGACAAAACACCCTTTCTAACTCCTTTATCATTTTGAGGGTAAAGGGAAGTAGTTAAGAAATATATGGTTTTAATGGCACAGACACAATATTGAATCGTGGCTCTCAGGGTTCATTTACACCTTGGTAGGTAAATGGTAAAAATTTGAAAGCATTTTCTCTACTTATTATTTTTCCTTTCTTAAGTTATTAGAACACTTTCAAAACTAAAATAAACACTTCCATAACTGACTTCAAGGCATCAAGAGGCACACATTAAAATACATCAGGAAGAGGTCACAGTTATAGTGACTAAATCTGTTTAGGACTGAAATACATGGTAGGGAGCCAGCTTGGAGTGGGGTAGTGGTGGCACAAAGTGGAGGTAGGAAGTTTTGTTTTTGTTTTTCCCCTGTTCTGGGGATTAAACCTAGGGGTGGTTCTACCATTGAATTACATCCCCAGCCCTTTTTAAAAAATTTGATACAGAGTCTCAATAAGTTGCTTAGGCTGGCCTTGAACTTGAGGTCCTCCTGCCTTAACTGCTCAAGTGGCTGGGATTACTGGCATGGGCCATGGTGTCTCCTCTCACTAGTTCATCTTTAAAGTTGCTAGCATATGATGAGGTTGTGGGGGAAAAGGTATTCTTATACATGGTTGGTGGGATTGCAGACTAGTTAAAACCACTCTGGAAAACGGTATGGAGGATTTCTCAAAATACTAGGAATGAAACCACCATATGACCCAGCTATTTCACTCCTTGGCATTTTCCCCAAATATCTAAAATCAGCATACTACAGTGATACAGCCACCTCAATGTTTATAGAGCATAATTCATGATACCTAATTTATGGAATCAACCCAGATGTCCATCACTAGATGAATTAAGAAATTATGTTACACACACACACACACACACACACACACACACACACACACACTGTTCTACTCAGCTATAAAAAAGAATGAAGTTATGGTATTTGTCAGTAAATGGATGGAAATGAAGATTATCATGCTAAGTGAAATTAGCAAAACTCAGAAACTCAAAGGTCGAATGTTTTCTCTCATTCACGGAAGTTAAGAGTAAAATAAAGGAAAGGGAAAATAGGATAGCAATCAAATATAAATTAATAGATGATCGAGAGGAAGTCTAGAAGAAGGAAGAGAATGGGAAAGAAGGAGCGAGAAGGAAAAGAGGAGGATCATAAACTGAAATAGATTTCCATGCATGTATGAGTTTGTTGGAATGGACCAACTACTATAAAGCTGTAATGAAAAAAAAAGTTGCTAGCTTGAAAGGAAATTCACTTCATACTTCAAAGTCCTATCAGTTTAAAAGTAACCATAAACCTGGGTTGGGGTTGTGGCTCAGCGGTAGAGTGCTCGCCTAGCACATTCGAGGCCCTGAGTTCGATCCTCAGCACCACATAAAAATAAATAAAACAAAGGTATTGTGTCCAACTACACTTAAAAAAAAAAGTAACCCAAAAATCTGTTTCGTGAATGTGACAATTACCTCACAACTCTAGACAGTAAGGAAGTATTCTTTCCCTAAGTATGAAGTTTTATAAATCTTCCTGGGTAACACATTCTGGCAGATCAGTATACCTGTTACAGAATTTCACCCTTTATATACACAAATATGTCATTCCATACGTAAGTAAATTTTTGCATGTCCAGATCTCATTATATATAACCTACAATCTATCTTCCATGAAAGCCCATAACCTTTCTGGCTATCTTCTATGTAATCTGAACCATTACTCATCTTGGATTTAATGGTCTGCTTTTATTCCATGTACCTTTCCTTGGAATATCTGTATTATTTTTGGGATGCTTATTGTTTTCAAATGTCCCAGGAATTGTTCGTTTTACCCTTTACCTTTTAGGTTTGTGGTTCTTACATGGTGCTTGGCTTAGGCTGACCTCTTATCACCTTTTCCTCCTATTTTCTGACAGTGATCCATGAAAAATATATTCTTAAGTACCTTCACAGATTTTACATTAACATGATTACAAAGTTTTAGATCACTATTTCTTGAGCTTGGGATCACAGAGATATTCCTGAGTTTATGTGAAACCTTTACAAGCAGTTGCTAACTTTGTATTACTGTTTCACTGATAAACTAACAAGAAAAATTGAACAGAAACACATTTTGGGTCTCCTGGATAATCATCTCATCAGAGTACAAACTTGTGATTTTTGTGTTTCCCAAGAACGCATGCCTGCCTTTGTTTTTCATAATCCTTTTAACTTTCAACACAGTTTCTCTCGAACTGGGTTAAGATGATGTATTCTTGGGAAGCTATGAATTTTCCAAATACTGGCTTAGACCAAGTTTTCACATCTTAATGAATAATACCTAATATGGTAGTGAAAATCATTTAAGGATGGTGGAATGAGATGGACATCATTATCCTAGAAGTCAAAATGAATATATTATTCAGCATTTTTCATCTATCACATATATCTATTACATACGTCTTTGCTATATGTTTTAACACATGCTTTATTAAAGCAATGTTAACAGCATGTAAGCTTTTTTGTTTTGAAGGACAGGTATGGGACTGGAGACAGGTATGGGGAGAGAGGGAGATTCTATTTCAAATCTTCCAGGTTACAATAGGAAGTCAGGTTCACATAAACCACTGGTGTTACTCCAAGGGCAAATGTAATCCAGGAGAGTTGATATAAGCTTTCCAGGGCTACATACATTCTATAAACTCTTTTAGTTATAGGCAAACTAACAAACTCTAGGGGCAGGAAGTAAAAACATAAGGGAGGTAGGGGAATGAGGAACAAATGGGTGTGAGGATAATGAAAATGGATTAAAGATCCATTTAAGCTGCTGATACCCAACCTAAATAGTTACAATTAAAATGTCATCATTATTCACTTAATGGTCAAACTCTTTAATCCCTTAAGTTTAAATCCTTTTCTCACTTTCAGAAGCAAGCTTAATAAAAATGATAAATCCTCCTGAGTATCTTAGTAGTGCTAACAGTCTTACTCATCCTAAAACTTTTACACTTATAAATATTTAATGGCAATTTAAGAAAAAATAAGAGAAACAAAATTAAATTAAAAATCAGGAATTCTTCTTGGAAATGTACAAACTATTAATGAATTTATAAATTCGCAATATTAAGGTATCAGGAACTAGCCAAAAGGGTTACTGTGTTAACACAGGTGGGAAGAGAAAGATGTGGTAACTTGCAACTCTGAATTTATGAAAACCATGGTTAAATGTAAATTAAGATGGTCCTTCAAGCCCGAACAAGGAAAACATTTTTAGATAAGAAATAAATTTTCTTGGGTTTTCAACTTAAGAATACCATCTCAAATAATGCTGCATTTTCAACAGACAAAAAATGTTATCCTGTATTTATATAAAGAATATATTATTTATCATGTGCTGTCCTTGCAGGTAAGAAGTATTGATTTTTTTTTAAACTCTGCAACTTTAAAACCTTAACACAGTGCTTTGTATGTAAAAGATCCTAAAATATTATGTAAGAAATAATTTTCCTTGGCTATTCACTTGCTATGTTGAGGACAATCTCTCTCTTTCTCTATCCTATTTTATTTTTACTTTTTGTACCAGAATTTGAACCTAGGGGTGCTAAACTATTGAGCCCTAGCCCATATGTTTGTGTGTGTGTGTGTGTATTTATTTTTGTACCGAGGAATTGAACCCCAAATCACTTAACCACAGAGACACATCCACACATCTTTATGTTTTACTTTGAAACAGGGTCTCACTAAGTTGCTGAGGGCCTCACTAAATTTGCTGAGGCTGGTCTTGAACTTGTGATACTCCTGCTTTAGCCTCCTGAGCTGCTGGGATTACAGGTGTGCACCACAATGCCCAGCAATCCCTTTTTTATTTTTTTCTTTTGAGACAGAATCTCATTAGTTGCTTAAGGGCCTCACTAAGTTGCTGGGACTGGCTTCGAACTTGTGATCCTTCTGCCTCAGCCTCTGGAGTTGGTGGGATTATAGGTGTGCACCACCATGCCTGGCTATTCTGTTTTTATTGAGAAGAGTTTTTCAATTAAGATAGCACATCTTTGTTTTATTTAATACTTAACAAAACATACACTTTTGATTTGAAATGAAGTCTTTAGTTCTTTATATCCCTAGAATACAAATTTAGTTTTAAGAATATAAAATTAATGAACAATATATTCTGAACACAGGAATTATAAATTAACATATTTGCCATGGTTATTAATAACATATTTTGCCAATAACCCTCTGGTTCATGTAAGACACAGTTTTCTTTTTTTTTCTCTCGGTTTCCTGAAGAACTGAGGAACTTGTGATATAAATAAACACTTTCTATGGGCATTAGATTTCTATTTCTGATTAAGCTCTTTAGGTGTTGAGATTTCCCAGCTGTGAAAGAAAATTCAATACTAATAATTTGTTCAGTTCACTGATATTCTGCCAAGGTAAAAATATGGTCCCATGTCAATCTTACTATTCTTAAAAAAATGTTCTCATGACCACTATGCTCACTAAGAACAAGCAAAAGACATACAGAATAAAAGAAACCAAAATTCATGAAGAGTCCATTCTTTTGCGCATGCCCATCAAAGTAAAAATGCAACTTTCCCCAAACTCTCCCCTTACTATCTCTTCAGGTAGGAGAGGAAATTTATATCAGTCTTTACTGAACTACAGTTAAATTCATTTAAGACCGTCTAAACAGAGTGATAAAACTATGTAATGAATATAACTGGTACAAATGGGAACTACAGCTTTTTAATTATATACAAAAATGGCATATAGAGACTTTTGGCATTAGGTATTTACAGTCCTGTGCCTAATTGCCTCACACACTGAGCTATAATCCCAAGTCCCCATACATTATATATTTTGGGAGCACTGGGAATTGAACTCAAGGGCACTCAACCACTGAGCCACATCCCCAGCCCTATTTTGTATTTTATTTGGATACAGGGTCTTACTGAGTTGCTTAGTGCCTCATCATTGCTGAGGCTGGTTTTGAACTCATGATCCTCCTGCCTCAGCCTCCTGAGCCCCTGGGATTACAGACAGGTGTGTGTCACTGTACCTGTCCATAATATTTTAATATTAAACAAAAGAAAGTCATTAAAAACAAAATGCCTACTGACCTCAAGGACTAATGAGTAATAGTCAGTAGAGAGGCAAACAATCAAACAAATCCTTTGCTCTACTTACAAATGTTTAAATATGAAGATCTGATTTTAAAATATTGACTTCTAATATACCTAAATTGTTGTTTAGGCCTTTAAGTCTTTTAAGGAAGCATGAAATGGTATTATGGCAGGGGTATTTAAAAATACAGGAAAAATGACACAGAATAAAAAGACTACTTTTTCCCCCTTGATGGTAAGGGAAAGGCAGAAAAATACAAAACAAAACAAAGAAACTACCTCCCCCAAAAAACCCAAAACAAACAAACAAACAAACAAAAAAAACCAAAACCAGACCAAACAAACAAACCCCTTTATTGATTATGATGTTAATATTGTACACTTGTGATTTACATTCCCTGAGACATGTATGTATGGTTAAAGATAGTATTTTAAATGATTTTATTTATGCTGATATATGATAGTGTAATAGAATTAAAGAGCTGATTATTTGGGACCATTTAAGTTACATTAAGTTGTATTTCAGATCAATACATAATCAAGTAAAATTGCAACTTTCCCCAAACTCTCCCCTTACTATCTCTTCAGGTAGGAGAGGGAATTTATATCAGTCTTTAAATTCATTTAAGGCCATCTAACCAGAAGTGATAAAACTATATAATGAATATAACTGGTACAAATGGGAACTTAAAATTACTACAGCTTTTCAATTGTATACAAAAATGTATTGATGACACAATAACATATACAACATATATACATTTTCTACAAAAAAAGTCAAGTTAAATCCAGAGTTTATCTGGAAAATATAGTAGAAAGCTGTAAATATTTGGCCCTGCTTAGCTGGAGAAAAAATACACACAAATAATTTTTATGGTATAAATTGGTGAAGAAAAAATTCATTCTATGATCAAATGTAATGATAAATGCCTATATCTATTTTTAAATTCCTCTTTGGCAAAATTATTCTGAATAATGTTTAATACAGGAATTTCTGTTTAGTTAAATAAGGTAGTTAGCTAAAAAAAAAATAAAAGATTTAATCTAATTATTTGTCACTCTTACTATCTTTAGATTTTTAAGAATACTGTGACCCAAAATCATATTAGGTATTTATCCACTTTAGTTTCAAAAGCTCAAGAGAGTTCACAGACTCATGAACTTTATATAATGGGATGCCATTTTCCTTACTTAAGTTCATTTAGGAGAAAGTTAACCAAAATATTTGGAAAATTATATGCCAATTTCCAATCATTTGAAGCACCAAATTTTCTATTACAACTTTTAAACAAATAAATGCCTACATCAACTTGAAAAATAGGCAGTTCAGTAATTAAAAAGACTGATTACTATAGAGACCAAATTTCAAGCTAAAATGATTTCATATTACTTTAAGTAAATTTAATATAATAATTCTGAATCCTAAAATGCACCATCCAGGAAACAATTTAAAAATACATATGCTTTACAGAAAGAAAGGCTATCCAAAGTATAAGTCAAGTCACATCTATTTTTCTCTTCTGGATACCATGTATTATTTACAATGAATACATTATAAGGATATTTATAAATTATACACATTTGTATAAATGTGATAAGGACTATCCACAGAACAAATTAAAATTACATCTTAGATTTTTCTAATATTATACATTATTTACAATTTACATGTCATAAAAATACTAAACTGATTTTAATGTCTTTTTAAAGTAAAAAATACTTTTTCTGATCTCAATGGGAGAGGGTGAGCTACCAGATAAAATTTAAAACTATTAATAGAGAATCTCCTAAAAAAACATCATTTTTCAGAAAGAAAAAATTCAATGGTACTCTCAAGAAGCAATGCTTTCATTTCCACAAAGAATACACAAAAATGAAATTTTTTTGTAGCACAAGAACCAGAGAATATTGTGCTATGATGATTTGGTGGCAGCTTGTAAACAGTAGTCTGCCCACAGAGAACTCTACACATTCTACCTACACTTCTATCATATCAGACATTCACATTCCAAACACATGTCAGTGGTTTTATAGATACTAGTTAGGACATTTTGGTTAAAATGTGAACCACCTGAAGTAAAATTTTGTTACTTAGGTTGGGAAAAAAAATGTAGTAGGTTAAGATAAAATTCCTTTCCTGAGTGGTATTAGGAAAATAAACCTCTAAAAGGTACTGAGTCTATTTAG
The DNA here is from genome assembly GCF_964194105.1 of Spermophilus citellus. Classification (NCBI taxonomy): domain Eukaryota; kingdom Metazoa; phylum Chordata; class Mammalia; order Rodentia; family Sciuridae; genus Spermophilus; species Spermophilus citellus. The sequence goes on along the minus strand of NC_138192.1, from coordinate 54,064,611 downwards.
TAGATAATGAAAATTAAGGAGAAAGAGCATCAGGATATACTCTAAATACAGTGACAGCTTACCTGATATGCCATTCTTGCTGGTGTTCAATAAAGCTACAGATGCTGCAGAAACTCTTTTATTGTTCACATTCTGCCCTGGTTTTCTTGAGGTACATTCTTCACTATCACTGTCCTGTAAATTTAGTAGCCTTGGCTGGAAACACTGTAGTCGACAAGATCTGATATTGCTTAATATTTCAGAAAGGGACAGTCTATTTTCACAAGGTTTACTGGAAGCATTGGTCCGAGAGAAATTAGAAGAAAAGTCTATATTCTGGGAAGAGCTTGAAAAACTATTCAGCATTTCAGGGTCTATCTGTTTCAGGACTGGGTCATGTTCTGTGGATATTCGGTCCATTATGACTCTGAAAAGCAACATAAAACCAAGTATTAACTGGATGAACTTAACAGTTTCTTTATACCTTCCCTTCTAGCTGGTAAACAAAAACCAATCAAAACAAACAGTTTACCTTCCACCTCTGCCAATTCGCCTCCTTGCAAATCCTATACATCTTCTTGGGACTGTAAGTGTTGTAAGGCAATGCCTATACCTCAACTTATCCAAATCTGCCAATTCTGAATTCTCACATGTATGGTCAGCTTGGTCCAAACGAGGCTGAAGGAAAAAAAAAAAAAAAAAAGATAACTCATGGAGTAGTTACAAAAAGTAAAAAAGTTAAAACTGTATTTCAAGCATTCATAGGTCAAGCTTAAGCCTCCTCTTTGAAGAAACATATAGCCCATTTCTTTGCCTTCTCATTACCTTCATATTTTATTTTTCTGTCTTACCACTTTTGTCCCCTTTCATATTTCCCCCTTCTCTCATCACTATAACCTGTAAATAAATCTTCACACTCCTACATTAAATACACATACCCTGGAAAAGTTGTCAGTGTGTGTTTACCATAATGCAATTAGATAAATGGTCTCTACAATCCACGTAAGAAAGTCAAAACCATCCTCTTAACTCTATAGTTATACTTCATGAGAAAACCTTAGCACTAGGGAGTCAGAGCCACTCCTTGATGTAATGCTGCACCCAAACTTGACAACAGCACAAAGAGAATTCCAAGTTTATGCATGCACAAGATAGACTTGCAGCACAATAAATTTCCATAAATACTCAGCAGTCATCAAAGGTTCCAGAACCAACTTAGGAGATTCTGGGGCTAACAAATGCTAAAGCTATAGTTACAGTCCAGAGCAAAACTAGATTTCTAAAATATGAGGAATTTTCAATTTCCAAGCAAAGAATTCTGAAACCTTTTGAAAGGACTCAATATCTTTTAACATCTTTTACTGGTGTTCACATAGGGAATGTTAAATAAAAGCCACTAATGCACTTCCCATTTTTAGATCAAGCCTAAGTCACCCTGACATGAGTTATCTGTTAATTCCAGTTTGTAAAAATATCACAAAAAATAAAGTTCTTACAGCATAATATTGGCATCCTGCCCGCCTTCTGAAAGCACAGGGACCATCAGGATCATTTTCTTCTTCGGGTTCTGATACTGGGGATGGTACCTGAACAAAACAGGTATCCATTTAGGAGTTAAAGTCAACAAATCAATAAGTTCAATGACCTAAAATTAAAATCTGATCACCAACAGCAAATCACTCCTATATTACATCTAGTGGGTAATAAATTCCCCCAAACATTTAATGATTAGTAAATATTTTCTATAATTAAAAATTCTAATTTTTAATAAATCAGTTCTTGCAGTAAGTATACATGATATTGTTGAACTGCTTATTAGCATGAAGTGTTATGTTATAAACTTAAAAACAATTAGTAGAGTTCTTCTGTATCCCATTTATATTTTACAAATAGTATATGTGGCCATAAATACTTAAGGATGACAGTTATGCTTCACATATAAATAGGTATTCTTTTTATCTAATAATTTCTCTCTGTAATAAAGCCAAAAACTAGAAACACTTATGAACAGGCAAAAACAAACAACAACAACAACAACAAAAACACAATAAAGGTAACAGATTTTGCTCAAAAGGAGTTGTTTTTGGTTGTTGTTTGTTTTTTTTAAAATATCCCCCCACATTTTTAAAAAAATTACTTTTAAAACTCAACAGTACAGAAACAGAAAATTAGAAGAAAGAAGATTTGTTAAAGGTAAAGCAGACTGGTTGCAGAGAAATGGTCAATCCTAAAGGAAGATAATAGTCTTTCAAAAGGCTGTCACACTGAAAAGCATTCTGTCTGGGGCCATGTGACATCAGGCCAAACAGTATGATCTCTAGGGCAGCACAGATACATTATAGCATACTTATGTCATAAAAACAGATTAAATGATATATAAATATATTCAAACACATCAAAGAAATGTTTTAGATAACAGTTAAACAACAACAACAACAATAACAAGAACAATAAAAGTTTTGGTACTTAAGTTTCAGTTGTCTCACAATTTCACTTGGCAGTGTCCCACTTTTTTTGACAAATGCTAGCTCAATCATGTTTACTTGCACATTTTGAACCTCACAAATCCCTCTTTCCCTATTTTGAGAAGAAAAATATTCTTTCCACATTATTTCCAAACTGTGGTAATTACCAAATTACCACTTAGCAGAGTCATCCAGGGGAGAAAGGTATTTGTTTGAGGTTCCAATATACCTCCAATAACCCTACGGGGAAGATACAAAAACAGTGAGCTGAAGCTGATTCTTTTTCCTAGGGAACCAGTTCCAAAGGTGAAATTTGAGAGGAAATTTAAAGTATAAATTTTACAGTTTGGTTTCTTTGCAAATCATCGATCTAAGATACACACAGATAGTTTGCAATTAAAATCTTAGAAATTATAGGCCTACAGTATATTATCTCTTTTCTCATATCATTCTCCAGAGTAGATTCCAGTATATGTGGGAAAGCTATGACATAGGAAGAAAGAGCTGATATTAAAAGAACCAGAAGCACAGTCAGAAGAGACTGGGTTTTTTTTTCTGCCCTTCTGTACATCATTTGGGTAAGTCTGGTTAAAATGTTTGTTTTCTTCATATTCCTTATTCCTCTTTTACTTGTTTATTGGACAAAGATCACTGTAACACTATTTTTAGCAATAAAAGTCCTGAATTTAGAACAGCTACATTCTAAATACCTGCCTCAGTGAATGATATCTAACTACAGGTAACTATTCTTTAGAAATGTAGGGATACCAATAAAAACCAGAGAGTTGTCTAAGACCTAGTACTAGGACTCAGAAAAGTCTAAAGGTTTCAAAATGCAATTTCTTTGGAAATTATACGAATAAACATTATAGAAAAATAAAGCTGAAATGAAAATCCGTAAGGGATTTATGACAAGGAATTTATGACCACCACTTATTCTGAGTGAGTCCACCTCTTAGGCTGGATGGACTGAGTGTCACAACAGGAGAAAAAAACTAATAGAAGGTCATACTATCCTATGGCATCCTTCTTAATAGGAGAGGAATGTAAAGAAAAATTTGTAGGTTCTCATTTGCACTATTGATATAATACTCTTCTATATATATTTAACAAACCTTGTCATTTTCTTAAATTTTTAAATACTCAATAATATAAGTCTAGATAGAGGCCATCTGCCATTTGGCTACTACTGCAGGCATCATTCCTCTAATCCCTTTCCTCCTCTTCTGTTGTTTTGTGCTCCAGTGATGCCAAACTTCTAGCAGTTCTCTTAATAACTGTATTCTCTGCTTACAGTCTTTCACTATTCTCTAGATCTGGAAAAACCACTATTTGATAGGATATTGAATCCTTCATTCCTTCAAAATAGTCATATAATCAATGTCTCATGGTTATTCAAAGTTTTGCCTTAGCCTAACTGTACTATCCTCTGACAAGTATGACCCGTTTCATTAAGTGGTTCTGAAGAACACACAAAATTAAACACATCTATGTGCATCTGTTACTATCACATGAAATATGAACTATGCAGTGACTAAAAATAGCCAAAGGAGCACATTTTACATTGTATGTAAACATCTGAATCTTAAATGGTTGCAGTAATAAAGGGTTTTAGAAATAATCTTGCTTCTAAACATATGTGTGATGTTACAAAACTGCCTTTAAAGAAAATAAGCAAAAACTATTACAATATGATAAAACTGATAGTGAATTCAAGGTATCTGTTACAGAATTCTCTTCAAGTTTTTTATACCATATATACCTATAGGAAAAAAAAATGGAAAGGAAAAGAGAGGGTACCGCTAAACTAGGTGTTAAACCAAATTCACTTTCTGAAAAAACTAATCCTTTAATATGTAAACTAAATGTCTTGTTTTAAGAATAGCATTTGTGAAAATAAAGTTAAAAATTGTAATTGCAAATATATTGCTATAAAGCTGTTGCAATATCCAAACATATATTTTCATAAGTTACTATTTTAATCAGTTCTAAATCTTTAGAATCCAATAGCTATTACCCAGCAATTAGCAAAACTTAAATATCATAAAATATAATGCTAGTAGAATATGGTAAAAAGGGAATTATCATAGTTGAATATTTACAATCATGTTTATTTGTTTTTGTGATACTGGGGATGAAACTCACAGCCTAGCCTCACACATGCCAAGGCAAGTGCTCTATCACTAAGCTATATCCCTAGCTCATGATTATGTTTAAATGTCTTAAAATACTGATACACTTTGGATCAGTAATTCCATTTTTGAAAATTCACTTTGAATACAAAAGATAAGTTTGTTAATTTTTACAAAAGGAAAAACTAAAAACCACTCTGATGTTCCACAACAGAAATCCTGTTGAGGGCTGGGGATGTGGCTCAAGCGATAGCGCGCTCGCCTCGCATGCGTGCGGCCCGGGTTCGATCCTCAGCACCACATACCAACAAAGATGTTGTGTCCGCCGAGAACTAAAAATAAATATTAAAAATTCTCTCTCTCTCTCTCTCTCTCTCCTCTCTCACTCTCTCTTTAAAAAAAAAAAAAAAAGAAAAAAAAAGAAATCCTGTTGAACTTATGGAAAATAAAAGTAAGTACTATTTTAGTGGCCACACAAACACACAATGAAGAAAATGTTTATGCTGTAATAACAGGTTAACAAAGCAAGCATCAGAAATCTTAAAATGTCAGTTATATTTTAAATATAAAACAATATAAGAGAGTCAGAGGAAATGTCTTTAAAATAGTTTTAAAACAAGCACCTGTGGAAATTCATCTTCATCTGAGCTGTGAAAGTCATATTGCTTAATGTCACTCTTATTGATCACAGGCAATGTCTCAGGAGTGGGCTGCTGAGACGTTATCAAAGCCTCTGCTTTAGGCTTCTTTGGGTACTTCTTCTTTTGACGAACAACATCAGAAGCCTCTTCTTTCAAAGATATATGATGAGGGTGCTGTTTACATGATGATTTACCCCCAAAAGGAAGAAATGAAAATCATTTTAGAATAAAATCATGAAAAACTATATTGCTCTTTGAAAAAGATACATTTTTAATCCATGAGATAATTTTACTGTTTTTAGTATGCAAAAATTACTTTGTGATCATGAATTGAAACATGATTTACTTTCTGCAAATTATAATGAAAACTAATTATGATATTTGTTTGCTTTTTGTATTAGTAAAGCTATTAGTAATTTTATATTGCTCTATTATGCAATCCAAAGTTTAAAAGGTATCTGAATGCAATTCTTATATAAATCCACTATATTAAAGAGGAAAACAACTTATTTAAAAAATAATTTGAATGAGGTTATGAGTTCATTAATTTATTTATGCAATTATTTCTAATTTTAAAAATGTCTTTAGATGGTAATCTTTTGAGAAAAACAAGCTTATTAATTAGAAAAAAACTTCACTTTTTAGAATATGTAATTATTGCTTCAACTGAACAAAAATCAAATGGTTCTCAAGTACACCAGGGTTCTGGGGAGGTACCTGAGAGGCCATCTGGTAAAGGGACTGATTGATGGGGTAGTTTCTAGCCCCCATCTCCCTTCCATAGAGCAACTCTGCTTCTACATGTTTTAACATACTGGCATTTCTTTTAATAAAAATAATGTACGTAACGCTTTTAAAAAATTTTAAATGACTATCAGACACCAAACTATAAACAATATCAAAGTGTAAAATTTTTTAAAAAGCTATGTTTCCTCATGTAGTCCAAATGTCAAACTACTTTAGGGTAAAAACTGCACACAATGAAAATGTTGCTTGAGTGGCAGATTATGAATTAGACAGATATAAACTATTTTATATAAAGGGTATAACTATTTAGAAAAAGTAAACACCAACTTCCTAGAAACTCTTGATATTTTAAGATGGGATGTGTGACAAAGTAAATATTTAACTATGTGTAATGGGGTAAGATAAAGTATGGATGCAACCATATCTGTAAAATCAGTATTTAAATGGGCCAAGTATTCTTAGAGAAGATCTAAAATAAGATTCAGCTTACAATAAAGGCTGATTCTATCAGTAATTATGGGGTAGATTTTTCATATTCTAATGCTTAACAGTTGCATACCTAGGAAAAGCACTGATTGATATAAAATGGATTTTGAAAAATAACTTACAAAATGACATTTGTGGCATTGAGAACTTTTCGGCTAGTAAGACAAGCAAAATTTAAAGGGAACTGTAGATGGGCTAGATGCCTGTGATTAATAAGAACCTGGTATTTGAATTGACATGAGTTGAATAAAGGAGGAAATCTTCATGCTCCACATTCTTCCTTGACCTTTAAGAATGAACTCATGAAAAACAAGGACTGTGTACATTTGTAAAAGATGAATTTTCCACAAACACTCTAAGTCACTTTTAACATCTTGTTAGAATAAGGTCAAGTTGATCTCCTTATTTAAATTTAAACTCCTTAAAATTGAAGGTTTTATTAATTTTTATATAACCCAATTAAAAAATTAATGTACCAATGAGTACTACATAAATATAATTATTTAATTTAAGAATAAAATAATCACTGAGTACAGTTTTCTTATTAGGAGGAAATTTGGATCCAGATGTTAGAGGACTTTTTAAAGTCATTCAAGGTAGGTAAAGTGATAACTGCAGATTTTGGCAATGACGACAATGATGACAAGAATAACTCCCAATAATCTCAATGAAGAAAGCTTTCAATTTTACATTTTAATGCCTGCCACTATCATGCAGAACTTGGTGGGGCTAGTGATAATAACTAGACTATAATTACCTTTATTCTCCAGTGAAATAAGACTGTATGTTGGAAAGCCATGTACTTGGGAGGCCTGAACTCAAGTCATGCAGAGGTAAACCCTACTTCAAAGGATTGTTGTGAGGTTTAATGGGCCAAAAATATATGTAAAAACTCGTATAAAGTGCTGGGCAAAGAGTAAAAACTAAATTGATGTTAATGACTTTCCTTAACCATCCTACAGATATCCTGTAGACATCCTGTAGACAACTACAGAAATGAATAGTTATCTGATCATCATTTCCATACATAATTTCTCCCCAGAGAATATTTACCTTAGTTTTACATTCTTGGACTTTGTGATGATTTCCATTATGAAGAGTTGCTGGAGTGGTATACAACTCTTTTTCTGATCTACTGATTTTCACTTCATTAAGGATCTCACCTCCATAGTCTCCCAAATGGTATCTTGAAAAGGAAACAAAATATTAGAAAATGTTCCATAGTTTAACGATAAAAACATTAAAGTAAAAACATGACATTTCAATTAACTAACAAAATAGAGCTAACAATAAGATTCTTTTTTAAAAAGAAAACTTATAGAAACAAAGGTTCTCATATTGGGGTTCAATAAAATGCAACAAACCAAAAAACATACACAAAAATACCTAAAGTACACATGTGATTAATTTCTCATATACTCTGCATTATCAAAGAACCAGGAAATGTTTAGAATGCTTATTTTAGGAATCACATAAAATTTTGCTCAGTTTAGTCCACTTATTTACACAAGAAAATATATCAGAGAACACATTTCCAAAAGAGCAGAACCAAAAAATTTTGTCTCCCTAGTTAGAAAATAAAATCAAACATTCATTTCCAATAAATTTTGTTTAATAGAAACTTGAACATAGAGAACAAAATGATCTCTAGATTCTTTTCTAAATAAAATTCAATTATTCTGCCAAAAATTAAGCTTATTAGAGAATCAGTTTTTTATACACCAAAATCCCTCATATCGGCAATTCAAATTGCCAATAACTTAGTTAAAAAAACAATTAGTAGCCACAAGTCTTTGAAAAAAAAAAAAAGGAATTTGGTAAGAATTACCAAAAAGCTTAGCACCCCTCTCCATTTTTTGTTAACACTTTGCCCATCATTTGGCTAAAGGTGTAACAGTCCCAATATTACCTTTTTTCCACAACTTCTAAGGTTAAGTGCAATAATTCTCGTTTTGTTTTCTCTCTTCTCTTAATCATTTCCAAAATTGTTATGGCTCTACTAAACTCTCGTCTCAGTTTCAACATCTTTTCGTAAGAGGCTTCATCATTCTTACGATTCTATTAAAAGTAACAATTTTAGAAGAATAATTAACCCAATTATCCACATTTCTAGATTCATTCAACAAAATCTTATCAGATCCAAATTTATCTTATAAAAGCAAATGTTTAAAAATGTTAAATGTAAAAATGTTTAAAAAATCATCCAAAGGACAACTATATAAGACAACCCAATTATTTAACTCTGAAAATATATGCAATTATTGTGTAATAGACATTCAGGGGGAAAATGCTGGCGGCCACTGAAAATACCGAATGGCATAGAAGCAATAATTCCAATAATAAAACTTCAAAACACATCCACCTAAAACAAAAATGAGTTTTATAAAAAAAAATACAGAACATTCGTATTATAGCAAGGTATTTTTCAATGACAGAAATAGTTCTGCCAATATAAACATGAGCAATGCTCAACAATCAAAGCTTAACTTCAGAAACTCAGAAAATTCAAGGTATGAAGAATATGTATCTCAAGAAATGGTATTATCATGTGTCAACATAGTAACAGTAGAAAAGAGATTTAGCAAAAGTTCATAACTGTAGAATATTGTTAATTAGTTATTAATTATTGTTAACATCAAATGTTAAATTTAATTACAAAATGAAAGCCTTGTTTAATAACTACAGAAGGTTCAGCTGTAATTAGCATCATCTGTTTGCATATAATGTTACTATTCATGTAAACTATTTTGTTAAATCAAATATTCACAGAGTATTTACTTTATATAGGGCGTGGAACTGTTAAAACAGACCACTACCTCTCTTTAATCTCTGTGTCCAGACACTTACGCAATCACTTCGTCTTTGAGTTAGTAATTTAATATGAATGACATTAGAAAGAACCTAAAGAAAGAGTGCCAGAGGTTTCAAAACAGAATCATAAAAGACAAAATAAGAATTGAAAGAAAATCGAAGTTTTACTTTTTCTTTTTTGTATAGTTTCTTGCATTTAGAAAATAACCATCATGTATTGTGCACATGTATGAATATGCAATAAGGAATCCCATTAATTGTATAATGCTCCAATAAATTTTTAAAGAAATAAAATTTGCATTCAAGGAAATGCAAAAAAAAAAAAAAAAAGAAAAAATAAAAGAAAATAACCATAATGTATTGAAAATAACCTAAACTGGGTCAATAATTTCTTCCAGTATAGTGAATTAAAAATTAACATTATCAACAGCAAATATTAAAGTGCCTACTCTGTGCAGGGTATAGCAAATGCCCTCTACCCTGGTTTTTAACTAATGACAAACATACAGAATCCAAAAGTGAATCATTGTGTAAGGCTACATGCCACTGGCAACTGAATAACATTCAAAAGAGCACTAGAACCTTTAAAGACTGCTCTCCTCTTCAAAAAGTATTCTTGGACTCTAGGCTTACTCATTTCCTGTTCTCTTCAGGCCCAAATACCTACCCTTCCTAACTTTTCCTTTCCCCAGTCCTGTACTTTTTACTCCTTAAAAACAAAGAATTTTTATTTTGAAATGATACAACACATAATTCCCATATATCTTCATTCAGATTCTCCAAGTTAATGTTTTACATTTGATTTATGTGGACATATATAAACATATACATATATAATTGGTGGTGTATTTGAAATTTTCAAGAAAAGTTGAACATATAATGCTCCCATTTGTATGTTTTTTCTCAAAACAAAGATATATATCATTGCAGCATAAATATCAAGAACTGGGAATTAACTATAAAAATCTTAATTCCAAGGTTTTATTCATATTTGTCCCAGTATTGTCCTTTACAGCAGTAAGTATAGCTGCTATACTTGTTATAGTATATCTCTAAGGACTCAGGGGTTACTTTAAGGGTTATAATTTGTTGCTAATTATTTTGATGCTCAAACTTTCCCAGCTCTGATCAGTACAGTCCCCCTTCAACCTGACTCCTGTGTCCTTTTGATGGGGCTCCAACATTCTTCAATCACATTTTTATTTTCTGGTACAGAAGCACATTTCTTTCAGGCTTATCTTTTTATTTTCCCACCTCCAGACATGGAATCAACCAATTTTCATAAGGAGACCTGGTTCCTTTCAATAGAGCTCAGTATTAAAAATCATGTCCTACGCATGCTAGGTACACCCATTTTTGTACTGGGTATCACTGCTTCTATAGTCCCTCAGTGAACAGACCTAGGAAATAAATGTACAAATATATGTATGTACATACCTAACCAAATACATATCTGTTTCTAGTTTTATCAATATTAAAAATCATATGACATCTTTTCTATTCTCTCAAATTGGCCCTTTTCTCTGTATTTGACTGCTTAATCCCTTCTCACAACTGTCTCTTCTTTGGGCCAACTCTTTTCTCCCTATTCTAGTTAATAGTTCTGTACCTACTGCCAAATCTCCAGAGAAGTGATTCTCAAACTACTGTATTTCAGAATTAACTACAGATCTTTTTATAACCATCGATGATTCACAGATGATTGTTTTGAGGCCCGAACTGGGAACCACTTCAGGGTCATGGAGAGGGAGGAGAGAAGGCATAGGCACTAAAAGTTATAGTTGTGCAGTTAAACATATTAAATGCATATGCTGATTCAGGACTTATCAGTACTTTAACACATGCTAGTTCCTTAAGACTATCTCATTAAAAATGACTATGTACTCCTGAATTAAATATTAGTTTACTGAATTAAAATTAAAATTAGCCAAAAAATATTTCAGTAGTTTTTTTTGTATCAACTATATAAGTACTTTGAAGTTCATGAAATACGTATAGAGCCTTGGTTAGCAGTATTCATTCACTGCATATCCCAATGCCTGCCCACCATCTGAACAGGTAGAGCATATGCATTACTTGTTAAGTGCTTTCCTCACTTTTTGATTCTGAAACACATAAACATTTTCAACTAGTAACACTGCAGGACAGAGTAATAGTCTTTGGACCTATGAATAAAAACAGAGAAATAAAAAGCAAAGAACACTAAAAAGAAAATGTACCACTCTTCAGAGGAATATGAAAATAAAAACAAAACAAAACAAACAACAAGAAAACAAGAGAAAGGGTAGGATTTAGAGTAAGGAGAAATTTGTGATCACCCAACAGTTGAGTACCTAAGCATAAGAAACAGCTACCAGTAATTTTCAATATATAATAATTAGAAAGAATAAACCATATTTTAATCTTCAAAATGCTATTTAAATACCAATAAATATTGCTAATTTAAAATATTTCATCCTCACTCACTAAAAGAAGTCCAACAGTACATTTTCCTCAAAAGACACTGCTAACAGTTCATGGTTTACAAAGCATCTAAATCAATTATATTGTTTTAAAAAGCAACTGCTAGTTCAGATAAACCTTTCCTTCCTTGCATCCAATAGTCCACATTTGTAGTTTTATGAACTTATCACATTTTATTCTTTTCTAAGCAAAGTGTAACGTCTTCATAAATATCTTAGATTCCCTTACTAGAACTAGAATGCCAAATTGGAAACAGCCTGGGTTAGCAAATGTCATCTATGCTTGGGAAATTCATTCTGTGATGTTTAAGAAAATCAAACCCATAAGAAAGAGTTATGAAAGTTCTGGTAACTAACCAGTAGGAGAATTTCTCCTAAAATATATCATCTCTGGCAGCTGTTATGCTTCACAGCTGTTAGGTTAACAGCTGACAAAGACAAGCTTTCAATGTTAGGAGTAACAACAATCTACAAAAAATGCCCTGCCTCCAATTATAATTCTTCATGGTTTTACATTTACATGTTCCCAATTCTTTGTGATGTTAGAGAATGTATTACCAGGTAGTATTTACTGTTAAGTTATAAGAAATGTAAATTATAAGAAATACAAGTTATAAGAAATGTTTTGTTCTGTATTATATCAGTCCAAAGTGTGAGATCCTATTTCTCTTACTTAGAATTTTGGCTCACACTGCTACTGAAAGCTAGATGGGACAAGTCCATCAATTTGAAATCTAACACAACTGTCAACTAAGAAAAGGAGAAAAAGATACCACTGCTGCCAGGATTGGTTTGAAAATGAACATTTCCCTACTTCCCATGACCCCATAGTAGCTAGAGGCACCAAAGTTCATTTTTCTTGTAAAAACTAGAATATCGTTTTTAAAGGAATTGTAAGCTCCTAAGTGACCAACAAGGAAAAGCAGTATTACTTCAAATTCTCAACTTCCCAAACAGAACAGATAAATGACAGAATGCAAAATTTACTGAAGAACTCAAAATTTGTAAGATACATAAGGACACAAAATTCTTCATATTACTTCAACTACAAGCCTAAAATAGTATCACCTTATGAAAGGTGTAGTTAGTACATAAACACCAAAAAGCAAATGGTCAATAGATGAGATTTAAAAAGTAGGATTTCTAAAATAAAGTTTATCAATGTTATTAGCTTTCATGTTCAAATTACTCAAACTTATTCAAATTATTAGGAAAAAAAGTTACTGGTCTTAAATTATTACTGATCTACATTCAATCAAATATAATTTGCACATTACCTTTCGAGTTTGCATTTTCTCTGTTCTCCTCCGAAAGGCAACGTAAGGGTCATTGTTGGTAGAGCCATCTCTTTTCTCTTGTTTTATCTGAGGAATGAGGGATGGCCCCCTGCAGTTTTTACGTTTTCTCACCCAGTAGTCATATACAGCTTTAATAAGATAATCATCTTCGTTTAGCAGCAGTTTTGCTTCTTGAAGTGTTACAAGCTAAATGAAAAACAAGACATTACCAACTACAATGTTTGAAAAAGAAATCAAAATTGAACTACAGTTATCAGAAAAACATGTGATCCATTCTAACAGTTATGATCAGATAATATGATGGTAAAGACATGATTCAATTCAACCTAACAAAGGTCTCAATAGTTAGAGGAGATTTATTTAAAAATTAATTATTTTGTCGAGAGGTAGAAGTTCCACAATTTAAGAAAAATGTATAAGTAATAGTTAGGAAGACTATACTGAATTTATGCCTTAGTAAGTCTTGGCCTAGAAGACATCTGGGGTCTTTCAAAATTTTGATAATCTATGATTCTACATATTTTAAGGTCTACTAGTTTTCAAGCCTACTAAGTAGCTTCTATTTGGTTCTCAAGAGCAACCAGAAGATACAGAAAGTTTCATTTTACATAATGTCAAAACAACAAATATTATTATAATATGCCTATTTTGGAACTGAATAAAGGAAAAACAGCATATTTTTGTAAATTTCAACATTATGCAATGAACCAGTATTTCCATACATTACCTTTAAAGGGATGCCTTTCTACTGTTGAAGTTCTCTGAAACTGTACTATATACCCCAAAATCTGTAAGGGTAGGAGTAGATTAAGAATTGGGCTTTATGTAGGATTTCTTTGCATCCCTGAGGATTGAACCAAGGGCCTCATGCATGCTAGGTAGGCGAGTACTCTACCACCAGCCCAGAGTTGAGCTTTATGGATCTATTCTACCTCAAACTGACAGCATCACAGCATCACTAGAAGCTCTCCTGTGCTCTGAAGGGCCAGGGAAACATCCTGCATGTGTTTCACTTGTTTGGTCATTATGCTTCTGATAAATCTTGCCACTAATCAGAGAACAGTAATGAGCTTCTTATGTAACAGTATTATCAAACTAACACTACTTCCTATGCTTCTGCATGGCATGCTGGGATTAAAATATCTGCTCAGTTTTCCTTCACTAGTGGTCCTTGCTCCAGCTTGCAATGTCTTTTGTTAAGTACCCTCCTTACATCACAACTAGTAAGAATTTAATATATAGTTTGCAATTAAACATCCTACTATTTCTATCCAGCGTTAACTGTATTTTCTCAGTTAACTGCTGGTTTTATGCTGTTATACAGCAACTTTTTATTTTGTGGGAAAATCTAGTTTTATCTTTAGCTATTCTAAGACAACCTGCTAGTATCATTGCATCTCTATCATGACAACAACATTAATTCGAGTGGGTTAAGAACAAGTTGCAGATAAAAATTATCAAATAATAATAATAATAATAATAATAATAATAATAATAATAATAAGTTCTGTCACTTAACATGCTTACTTTAACCACTAGAAAGCCGTAGAAACCATCTAACTGGCAAAAAGAATCTAAAGTAAATTTAATATTTCTAAAGTAGTCTGGTGTTGATTATTTAGGAAGGCTTAGATATGGGGTGATAACACTATCCTACTTTTTGGGCTTTTCTTCTAAACTGTACTAGCTTCATGAAAACAAGGACTATTTATTTTGCTAACAGATAAAACCACTGAATTGCCTAGCAATTTCAATGCACACATTTTTAATACACAAATTAATAAACCACAGGTGAAAATTGGTGTTTTCTAATTTATAAAATGGTGAATTAAGAAAAAGTAGAATTAATAATAAGTATTAATTTATAGGTTATGGAAAAACTAAGGAAAAAGCTTTAAGATAAATCTACTACCTAAAGAAACTTATAATATGGCAATAATGGTAGGATAAGATCAAATCAATCAATAAGAACTCAGTGCAATAAGCTACAAGGTAGGAGAGAGAGAACAACCAGGAGTGCATGCATTTCTTTTCAGTATTAGAAAATGACTGCTTTTTTACCATTTTACTTCTTTCAAATTTGATGGCTTATTATTTATGCAATAGCCTAAACAGTACTACCAAGCACAAAAGTAAAGTAACTATAAGGATTTACATTAAATTTAAAAAGGGTTCAATAATCACTTTTCACATTATGTTCTTCAAGAACGAATGCCTGCAGGCAAAATTGACAAAGTGAAGTTGTGATGTGACTTTAAAAGTTAATACTGGATATATTCAAATGACATTAATACAATGCAATGAAATTATCATCCGAGGAGAAAACATCAGCATTCAATGAAATAAAAATATATATTTTTATATATTTTGAATATTCAAGGAGAAATGCCTTTACCAAAATTCCAGAAAATGGAAACGTGTTCAACAACAAAAATTTGGTAGAATTATAGTCTTCCTGTCTTTGGGAAAGAACTCAAACATAAATCATGCCCTATTTTTTTTACAGGCACATATGCCCAAATCAAAAAAGGGAAACACCTGTTTAAATTCTAAGACAAATGCCACAATTAAATAATCCTTTTCCTGCCAGGTGCGGTGGTGCACACCCGTAATCCCAGCAATTCAAGAGACTGAGATAGGAGGCTTGCAAATTCTTGGCCAGTCTCAGAAACTTAGTGAGACCCAGACTTAAAATAAAAAATAAAAAGGGCTCGGGATATAGCTCAGTGGAAAGTGCTCAGTACCAAAAAAATAAAATAAAATTTAAAAAAATTTAAAAATCCTTTTCTTTTTCATAGAGAAGGGACATTAATCTATTAAAATTCATTATTATTTCACTTATCACCAGGCTTGAGATGACTACTTTAGAAGGATCTATTTATTAATTCATTTTTCCCTTCAAAGGTTCCACTATAGTTTTCTGATTCTTAATACTGCCAACCCAAAATGGAAACAAAAAGATCATGGAATAATGAAACTTTTTTTTAACTGAATGTTGATAGATTGCTGACATGCTGAAACCAACCTCTGCAGTCACAGGAATGACCCTCTGATATTTTCATAATACAAATTTTAAAACAAGTCTGGATAAGACAATAACATTTAAATGAGCTGAAATGAAAAATATAAACCTTAAATTCAAATTAATTTTCAAATCAGACTAGACTTTCATTAAATCTACATAGCACAATTATAACATACATGTACACACATATTACAATTTAATATGTAGGTTTTAAAACTGAATTATGTGGCAGGATTCATTGTGACTGCTTCAAAAGATGTAAACCAAATTTCGTTTTTAAAATATAAATATTTGCTGGGTGTAGTGGCTTAGGCCTGTAACCCAGCAGCTGAGAGGCTGAGGAAGGAGGATCTAAGTACAAGGCCAGCCTCAGGAACTTAGGGAGACCCCAGACAACTCAGCAAGACTCTGTCTCAAAATAAAACACAAAAGGGGCTGGAATGTGATTCAGTGGTTAAGCGCCCCTGGGTTCAATCCCTGGTACCCCAAAACAATGCCCCAAAATATAAATAATTGAAAATTGTAGTAAAGAACAAGTCCCTTTAAAGACACTATATCCCAAATTAAAACACACACACACACACAACAAGAGAGACCCTCTCCCATATAAAAAAGCACACACATTCTTAACAGTACACAAAAAACATACTTTCTTAACTGCCACACTGGGTATATCTGCTTGAGGTCTGCCTAAAAGCAAGCTTAATTAATAATGCAATCTCAAGTAAACACTTAAGATGCTGTATGATTTTTTTTAAACTGCTTGATTATTATATCGAATCTTGGATGTCTTTACTTTAACCCTAAGTACAGTGAAAGTTGGAAACATATCAGCCAAGGTTTCTATCTGTAATCAAGAGAAAGAAATCTATTGGTAAGATACTAAATATTTCAACATCTTTGGGAGTGTTGGAAAATCAGGTTTAGAATCTGCAATACCTAAAATTAAAGCCATGGGACTGAACTAATGGTGAAATCCACTGCTGGTTTTGCATAAACAGTATGGGGATTTACTAGAACAGCTGCTTCTGCTGCCTTGGTAATGCCAATCTCTTAACCACTATCAGAGACTTTGCTATTGTCCTTGCTTGTTTGTAATAGAGGCTCTAAATTCAAATTCAGTGATTTTAATTGGCAAAGCCCAGGTCATGTAATAGTACCCTCACACAAGGCAACAGTGCCTTGGATGCAAAAAGGGTCAGGAAAGAGTATTCAGCATTTCTACCTTGTTTTGTTTTCTTTCTTTGAAACAAAGTCTCACCAAATTGCCTGGGCTAGCCTTGAACTTAAGGATCCTCTGGTCTCACCCTCCTTAGGATCTGGGATTCAGGCATGAATCACTGTGCCTGAACTGTTCCTTCAGTTCCTATGGGCTAGAGAGCAGAAATCTGCTTTGCACCAAGATTCATCACACCGAGAATTCTCCAAATGCAGAATAAAGTCCTAGGCTGCAAAAAGCAGTGTAAAGGGTATTTAACTCAATAGCAAAAACAAAACAAAACAAAAAGATCAACACATCTAACTACTCAGAATGCTTTAGGAGTGAGTCTTTCTGGGAAAAATCCATCCAGAACTCCAGTTTCCTTTCTACTTCCAGTTTCCATGAATATGACACCAAGAAACAAGGCTGCTACAGGCTCTAAAATATGGAATTTGGCTTACTCCAAGGAGTAGAGTAGAAGTTAGTATAAAATTCCTCTTTTGGTCTGAGAAGGTGATTATCAAATGACTGTAAATATTTAGTAAAATGATCATCTTGGGATGTAAAGTCCTTGTTTACTAAGAACAGAAAGGTAGGATCTGAGCTGGAACAGTAGCACACATCCTTAATTCTTAGCTACTCACGAGGCTGAGGAAAGATTGCAAATTTGAGGCCAGCCTTGGCAACTTAGCAAGACCCTGTCTCAAAATAAATAAATTAAAAAAGGCTGGGGATGTGACTCAGTGGTAAAGTGTCCCTGGGTTTAATCCCCATTGTAGAAACAGGGTGAAAAAAAAAAAAAGGAAAAAGAAAAGTAGGACTTGGCTTTCTAGGCAGAGGGAACAATAAAGCAGCATGGTACATTAGGTATCAGTGAAAAGCTCAGTGTGTCTAGAGTCAGGTGGAATATGGACTTTATAGATAGTGGAAACCATTACAGGTTTTGTTTGTTTTTTTGAAAGGAGGATAGTTTTTAATAAAATAGCTGGTGGCAGAACTGCAGTGGTCCAGGTAAGATATAATAAAAATGGAGGAAATGGATCGACAAGTTGATAACTGAAGTGCAAGGTTGGTCAACTGAACAGAAGATGATGATGCCATTAAGAAAGAGAAAGTAAACCTGAGGGAGGGGCAGGTGGTGTCCGGAATGTGAATTTGAAATATTTGCTAAGGTTGAAAGTTTCCATAAGAAATAGCATGGAGCTTAGAGGCAGAGTCAAATCTTGGGAACTAGCAACAAACTATTGGTAGCTTAAGAATAAAAACTGAATTAAAAAAAAAAAAAGAGTAAAAACTGAAGATAGATACCAAAGGAAATAGCAACATATAAGATAGAGAGGGGTAATAGAAGAGGAGATTAAAAAAAAAAACAGGAAAATGAGGTGGTCAACTACAGGGATCATAATTAGAATACAGGTTGAAAAAGCCTCCTAGATGCAAGTAGGAGGCCTTTAGTATCCTTAAAGAGTGCAATTCAGGGCTGGGGATGTGGCTCAAGTGGTAGCGTGCTCACCTAGCATGCGTGAGGCACTGGGTTCGATTCTCAGCACCACATAAAAACAAAATAAAGATATTGTGTCTACCTAAAACTAAAAAATAAACATTTTTTAAAAAGAATGCAATTCAGTAAACTGAAATGGCTTGTGATATGAGTGAAAGGTAAACAAAGGAAATACCAAATGTGGCTAATCCAAAAATGAGAATAAGTGAAAGATTCTTTTGGAAATAGAGATCCTTGGGCACATTACTGGGTATAGACAAAGACTGAAGAAATGAGAGAAGAAAAAATTAAAAGTGAAACATTCAAGGAAAATGCAGGTACACAAAGAAGAGTTGGAAAAGGGTTAGGATTATGCCTCTATAAGAGGATAAATGTGGTATGCAAGTAGAAGGGAAGGAAAATTATGGAACTCGTGGTTGGTGGGGATTAAACTCAGGGGTGTCCTACCACTGAGCTACATTCGCAGCCCCACCCTGTTTTTTTGAAACAGGGTCTTGCTAAATTGCCTAGGTGGGCATCAAACTTGTGATCCTCCTCCCTCAGTCTCCTGAGCTGCTGAGATTACTGAGGTGCTCCATTATTCCTGGTCACTGTGAGCTTTTATATCCATTTGTGTGTGCACACTTGCTCCTTCCTATGCTCTTTTCCATAAACACAGCATTTTTTTTTTCTGATACATTTCCCTAAATACTAAAGTATGTACTTAAGGATAGAGATATTCTTTTATAATCACAATGATCAACTTTAATTAAGTTTAACATTGATAATTTTATCTATTTTTATCTACCATTCATTTGCCAATTTTGTTAAATGGACTCAAAAGTTATCTTTATACCATTTACTGCTGATTCAGCTTAAGGTCAGACATCACAATTAGTTGTCATAACTGAAAGATTATTTTTAATATTAAAAAGACTCTGATAACTATTTAAATTTAGGGATTGAAGGAAAGGGATTAAAAAATCCAGATGATTAGGAGTTTAGGGGGTCATTGGCAAGATAATATAGGATAAGACAGTAAATTCAGTTTTAGAAGGTTCAACTTGAGAGGTCTGTGAACCATCCAGACGGAGATAACCAACAGACAGCATCAAAAGAGGGGGAAAAAAATCCCAGAGCTTGAAAAGGTCAAGGACAAGGGTACATGGATTATTCTATCGACAAAAATACTCAGGGATGATTTTATTCCAAAACTCAAATAATAATAACAATAAGAACAAAATTTCAAACTTCAGTGTTTAAAGGACTTAAATGAAAAGGAGTCAGCAAGCAAAAAAGTATGGTCATGAGAAATAAGATATCTAACCATTTAAGTTTAAATTATACATAAAACCAGTGCTTTTCCTGTCTTTAAAAAAGAAATAAGAAAACAAGGGACTAAATCATTAAAAAAAAAAAAAAAAAAAAAAAAAGAGGCAAAACCAAAAAGAAAGGTGTAGTTCAAGATAAAGGTGATGTGTAACCGATGTGATTCTGCAATCTGCATTTGGGGTAAAAATTGGGAGTTCATAACCCACTTCAATCTAATGTATGAAATATGATATGTCAAGAGCTTTGTAATGTTGTGAACAACCAATAAAAAAAATAAATTAAAAAAAAAGGTGGGCCCAACAGTAGAGCATTTAGCTTAGTATGCTTACAAGCATTGCAAACAAAAAAACATATATATAAAACTTGTGAGATATTTAGATGGAGACTGAACCCAATCATAAACTCTGGCAACAGGAATTTTCAATAATGACTTAATTGAAATAGTCTCTCAGAATGATGGAGGTAGAAGGTTTGCCTCAGTCTCTCTTAGATGTCTTTCTCTACCAACCTAATAAATATTAGTTTAGCCATAAACTTGATTCCTTGCCCTGGGATCTGGTACTAGGGCCAGCCCCGCAAAAAAGGAAAAAATGTGATTAATGAATTCTTATAGCAGGATTTTGGAATGAAGACAGACAGCTCATTGGTGTCTTTTAATTCTTGGTTCTAATAACAGGATTGTTCCTCTGACAAAACTTTCACCTTTATTTCCCACTGCCTGAAACAAATGCTTCACGCTCTGCACCTACCTAGATGTTCAAGGCCTAGAAACCTGTAACCGAACAAAGAAGACTAAAATAAAATGGTGCTGATTATATATTCAGTTAACTGTATTGTTTACATTTTTTGTTTATCCTGCCCCAACTTAGATAATAAGCTCTATAAAGGCAGGTTTTTTGGTCATCTTCCTATTCAATGTTATCACTTGTCTTGTTCACCTAGGCACTAAGAAAGCAAATTATAGAACAGAAAGCTGAAGGCTTTTGATGATACAATCTCAGCCATCATGAATAATTTCTGAGCAATTATGAGTAATTTCTGAGCAAATAACAGAAATACCAAAAGACTGCTGTGGCCTAATCTGCTAGGAAAATTCCCATCTAGAACAACCAGAAACTATCATTTGATGGCAGTAACCAAATCCCAGGAAAACTATGACACTAATTAATAAGTATCAATTTGTTAATTTTAAAAAAGTTCCCAATTAAAAAAAAAAAAACAAGTTATATAACCTCAAAAATCAGCTGAATTTTACAAAATTAATTTTCCAAGTGTACTTCTTTGAATAGTACAACGGATATTACTTTCCATCAAAATGGGGATCTGGGGGAAGCCTATAGAAAGGCTAAATATGCAGCCAATTAATTTTCCAATGGAAAAGTTTGGGATATGCTTCTGAAGAGTTGATAACTCCTTAAGGATTTAAAGACCTTAAGTTGTAGAACAAGGAGAACTTGATAAGCTGATGAAAAGTTCTTATAGTCTATTGTAAAAAGTTTATTTGAAACTCCATTGTATCTTAATTAACAATTAGCATATCAATATACCACACAGGTACACCAAAGATTATTTTTTAAAAGTTTATTTTAAAAATCGTAATTACAATATCAATAATACATGTTTATCACAGTAAATTTGGAAAACAAAAATAGAATGAACATTAAAAATCACCAATATTTTCAAACATAGTTGGCATTTAGTTGTACTTTCTTACTTTTTTTCCTTAAATGTACAAATATAAATGCTTTTAAATAAACCTCAGTGTTCTCCACATAGACAATTTATATCCTGTTTTTGAAATATAGTATTATATTATGGAACCATTTCCTACAGCTTAGTCACCTTTCAAAAATCATGATTGTTAATGGCAGCATTATGTATTTTATTCTAGAGTCAACTAAAAATTCATTCTTAACTTCCTGTTCAAAAATCTGTCACATCTTTTTCTTTTTTTGAAGTGCTAGGGACTGAACCCAGGTCCTTGTGGCAGTCAAGTGCTCCACCACTGAGCTATATCCTCAGCCCTCTGATTACATTTGAGAATGATTCCCAAAAATGGCATTACTAAATCAAAGGGTGTAAACATTTTAAGGTTCCTGACATGTGCTGTGAGATTGTTTTCTAGACAGACAATATCACTTTAAATTCCCTGTGCCACATATGGAACATCTCAGTAATGAAAATTCTCTATTACTTTGTGAATAATTTTTCCTAATTTAAATACTTAAGTAATATACAAGTAATTAAAACTAAAATCTATTTAATGAAATGTCTTAATGAATACCTTAATATAAATCTGAGCAATTGAACAAGATTTGATGCTTGCCTTAGAGACACAACCAAGCAAATTCAGTTGCTAAAGCTTCAAAAATACTCTCTTATTAGAAAGATCAAGAAGATACTATGACATTGTAAGAGAATATTTTTTATCCATACAGGAAGAAGTTAGAACACTACTCTTAAATGCTCCTATTCAAGAAAATTATGCTTAAATATTTTGTTCAAGGAATATTGTAAATAAAAATTCTAGGATGCCCAGGAAAGAGATTCAAGAGACGATGAAATTCAAAACACTCAGATTTAAAGAAAATGTAAAATAAAGGTGCTAACTGAAATATATGAAAGAAAGAGACATTTTTACATGGTACAGTACCTGATTAGAACTGGCTTTTTCAAGTCTGTCAATCATAATTTCAAATTGCAAAGGCTTAATTTCCATTTTTCTGTTAAGTCTATTTAATAAGGTCTCATCTTCTGAATCCATATCATAATCTGGTTGCTCGTTGTCTAGATTAAAAGCTAGAAAAGAAAAAAATTATTATTCAAACTCAGGAGAAATAATGAAGTCATACGGTATTTTTATCACATTTGACCAGAGATTACTTCTAAATTTATATGCATTGACCAAAGAGTTTGTGAGCAAATATCTAAAAATCCGTTTCAGAGGCTAACTGAACAGTGGAAGAAAAATAGTTTGCTTTACATATGATTTAAAATTTAAGAGTAAAAACATAAAGAAATTAATTTCTTATTTAAAAAATGATCACATGATAAAAATTTATAATAGCAATTACAAAAAAGATAATCAACATGGTAGTTCTGGTAGCATAATGAGAAGCTATGAAACAAAATTAAAAATCCAGAAATAAACCTATGTACATAGCTTATGTTTTGAACCACTGAAGATAAAAAGCACAGCATTATTTAAAAAAAAAAAAAAAAAAAGCTGCAGGGCACATTGGTGTGTGCCTGTCATCCCAATGACACAGAAGGCTGAAGTAGGAGGCTGAGGCAGGAGGATTGGAAGTTGAGGGTCACACTGGGCAACTTAGTGAGACCCTTTCTCAAAATAAAAAAATTCAAGGGTTGCGGGTGTAGCTCAGTGGTAGAGCAGCCCTGGGTTCAATCCCTACCTAGTACCATTAAAAAACAAAACAAAAACCCAAGGTGTTGAAATAGGCAGACTAGTTATTTAAAAAAAATTAATCTGAATTCCTATATCACTTCTAATATCAATAAATAATATATTCAACACAATTTTATAGTAAAAAATAAAATTCAAAAAATACTATAAGGAAACGAGGGGGAAATGTATGAACAAGTACAAATTCAGAAACCACAGAACTGATGTAAGAAATGATTATATTAACAAAATTAAAAATTTCTGCATACAAAACTTAATAAATAAAGTCTAAAGACAAAGAACCAACAGGGGGAAAAAAAGTAACATAAAAGGGCTGATTTCTTAAAATTACCAAGAAAAAAGCCAGAAACTTAACAAAATTGGGCAAAAGATTTTTAATGGAGACTAAGTGTAAATGACTTTTAAACATTAAAAGCCTTTACCTTATTCATAATTAGATAGTGCAAACACAGTAAGAAGACATTTTCATTCGTCACATAGACTAAGATCTAAATATGCTGTAAGATCTAATATGCTATTTTGGAATATGAATAGGAAATTATAAACTGATATTTAGTTCAATTAAAAATACATCCTGGGGTTGTGGCTCAGTGGTATACAGTGCTTGCCTGGCATATGTGAGGTACTGGGTTTGAACCTCAGCACAACATAAAAAATAAACAAAGATATTGTGTCTATTTACAACTAAAAAGACTTAAAAAAATACATCCTCTTGGACTTAGCAATTCTATTCTAAGAATTTATCCTACAAATAAACTTATGCAGATACAAACATATATACACAGGGCCTTAATTTTGATACTGGGATAAGCAAAAAACAGAAAACAAGCAATTATTTGCAGATTAGATAAATAACAGTATGTATATACTAAAGTATAGACTGAAAGGCTAAGAAAAGAATGAGTAACCCATGTAAAATGAGATGAAATAAAGCTGACTTTATGACCATTATGTGAAAAAAAAGCTAAGGTGCAGAATAGTAGTGTATACAATGTACCATTTTAGAAAGGACAAGAATGGATACATATGCCTGTGTTTGTAAAGCATAGAATATTTTGAAAAGATACACAAGAAACCAGTAATAGTTCTCTACTTTTGGGTAAGGGGACACTGGGAATAGGATGGTAGAGGGAAATAAATTTTATTCTTTTTCCTTTTGTATTGTTTGACATTTAAGCATATATGTGTACTAATTATTCAAATATAAAAGGGGAAAAGACTCAAGTGCCAAATTATGTACTGAAATTACATGACAAGATTTAGAGCAAGGCAACAGATACACCAATCACCAATAGATTGGTTATTTCAAGGTTGCCTACATATCAAGGTATAGGTGAATATCTTCCATTTATATCACGTGAAATGTCCCGGCCTTCTCAGATTCAGAATATTTATATTCGAAAGGTCATCCTTAACAGAGTAATCTAAACAGTGCACATATTTATAAAATTTCAGTAAAATCAGCCCATTATTACAGGCAATACTGAGGAACTTTAATATTTAAAAGCATTTGTGTTAAAAAAGTGACTACATCTCATAAATCTGAATTCTAGTTAACTTGTTAAAAAAATTTCACCACTAGATAATAAGAAAAAAGTAAGTTAGCTAATACTTGTTAATTTTATTGCACTATGGACCAGGCTTTGTTGTTCAGCATACTTTACGCATACTACATTAACTGTCACAACCTCACTGTGTAGCAGATAGTATTTTATCTCCCAATGTGTATCATATTCTAAAAATGTTAAATGTTACTGTATTTAACTTGTATTACAAAGTACAAAATGAGTTTTATGAATCAGAGAAATTACAGTTACTGGTAAACTAATGATACAGATTATTTCATAAGTATGATTCATTTTAAATATTCTTGAAAACAAGATGTACTTTTCCTATCTTTTTACTACCTGATTATCAATAACTCAAAGCTACACTTTTATAAAGTCAATCCAATTTATGTCAAACTCAGTGATAGGTGATGTGGATCTTCCAAACTAAACATATTACTAAAAATCACTCTTCCTTCCACAAAGGAACATTATATTTGTAAATGCACACAATAAATGTGCAATGATCTGCCTTTAGTCCATAGACTAACAACAAAAAGTTAACAAAATCATGTTGTTGGTAAAACTGGAAGACATTTTAGAGAAAAATTTTAGGAAGTATTGAGCAGAGTTAACTCAACATTGTTAATTTCTAAGGTAAAGAGAAATTTTCAAATGTTCAAGGGCAAGGCTATATATACAATTTTTGCATGACCATCTTTTACACACCTACCTAATCTTACTCACCTCTTGTTCCTCCACCTCCTATCTGCTCTATCTTCTTATTCTATTCTTATAAAAGCCAGCACCCCAGCTTGTGAGGCAGGGGAAGGGACAAGAAAAGCTGGGAAATAGTTTAGAAAAATTAATAGTGAGAATTGATAGGAGATCTGACAATGTGTTAAATCAGAACCAGGGCAAAGATTTGCACTAGCTCTGTAAGTATTCTAGTACTAGCATTTCTCTTTTTATTAAAAAACTACACAAAGATCATTATAGATTTAGGTATTCTGTTGCTTCTAAACCAGGTACTGGTGTTTCATTTATACCTCTTTTTTACCTTATATTATACTGAACATCTTCTCTACCAGACAAGAAATTCTTTAAAAGCAGTAATTACTTTAGTCATATTTGAATATCCTCTCCATAATACTTAAAGAGAAAAAAGTGAGCACTAAAGTTGATTATTAAAAATAGCATTTCTTAAATATAAGGTATTCTTTAAAACTACCAGCACAATGTTTTCTATAAGTTTACAGATACCTCATTTTATGAAACCCAGAAAACTTTTTCCTGATTAAAAAAACAAATCTTAAAAATAGAGGATTAGTTTCACAAGCCAATCAACCAAGCGAAATACTCCTCTATACACCTACCCCCCGCAAAGGGGGGGGGGGGGAGAATGAAAAATTTCTTGATGTATATTGACAGAATTTATACATGATGAACAAGGTTAATACCAGCAAGTGTCTGTGTGCATAGAGAAGACTTCTTATGATAACATTAACTAACAATTAAGAAACATGAGGGTATTTAAGTTGTGCATGATCACTATGAGAAGGGAAAAGGAAGTGGGAAGGAAAGCAGATCAAAAAGTGTCTTGCAGTAACTGTCAGGAAAGTTTGTATGCTCTCTAGGAGGAGGCCAACAACTTCTGTGTAAGTAAGGCAGTGGATATAACCTGCTATTGGAATATGTAAAGTATCTACAAGATCACTGGTCATAGCTTAGAGAATATACTGTCCATCTAAAATTAGCTGATAAAGAAAGGATTACTTCTAGTTAAAGAGTCTTTTAAAGTCCTTTAGTAATTGGCTATATTCTTATGCAAAAATGTAACAAGAAGAGCTGTTTAATGGAATGAACCCAGAAGAAGAAATAACAAGAAAATTTCCCAGGGCCAAAATATGGCAAAATATTTTCAGATTAAATGATGCTTATTAAGCATAGTACAAAATGAGTAGCATGCAATACAATGAAGGCATGATGATAAGCAAGTTACTGTCCATTACTTCATAATGATTATAAATATGAATTACTATTACTTCCTAGTATTATGCCTATTACATACTATGTTAAGAGAAAGCACTTATTCTCTACTTTTCAACTTAAATCCTCAAGAGAGTATAGAAGGATACTTTTCAGTTTCTTTGTACCCCATCATTCTCTCCTGATTAGTGAACTTGGGAGGAGGACCTTATCAGCTCAATACCTTCTGGGTGAATGTTTTTTTCCCCCTTCACAGAGGTTGCATTTCCAATGGGGTGAGGGTGGAGGTTTGAGGTGGTAGGTAGGTTCTGATGTCAGTAACCAACTATAAGGGTAGGATACGGCAGACCCTACTCAGTATTTTATAAGTGGTTATTCTTTCTTTCTCTCTCTCTCTTTTTTTTTGGGGGGGGGTACTGGGGATTGAACTCAGGGGTACTTGACCACTGAGCCACATCCCTAGCCCTGTTGTGTATTTCACACATTTTTTTTAAAATGAATTTAATACTCTTTCAGGATATGTTTTCTTCTTCCATTGTCTGTTTTCACTGAGTTGCTTAGTGCCTCGCTAAATTGCTGAGGCTGGCTTTGAACTTGTGATCCTCCTGCCCCCCAAGCCGCTGGGATCACAGATGTGCACCAGAACACCCAGCCTCTCTTTTTTTTTTGACTCCAGAATATTCAATGTTTCCCCCTACTTTGGTCTTCATTACATGTCCTTTAGACAATGTATAGTCAACACAAAAAGTTGATTTACTCACCCTATTTTCTTTGGTTATTTATACAACTAGGAGGCAATAGCATATGTTGTATAAGTACTCTTTTACACACCAAAGATATCAAAAGTGCTTTAAATTCCAGGCTTTACTACAACATCAAAACCCACACTGGTGACTTCTCTACCTCAATTTTGTTAATTCAGGACTCTATATGTCTGCCTGGCTCTGGACCCTCCTCAGACATGTTGGATACCATGCCATAGGGAACTCACTGTACCACAGATGAGCAACTCACCTTTAAATAGTCAGGGTTTAAAGCTGACATGGGCCAGATTTCCTTTAACAGAAATGTGAACATGGAGATGCTTTCTGGTTAAATAAGTCAGAAAGATGATATATTTATCTCAAAATCCCATTCAAACAAAAGAAAAGGGATTTTTTTCCAAATGGCATACATATTCAGAAGTGATGAGAATGAGATGAGAAATTATAAATCTAATTTTTCAAAATTATTATAAAGTATATTAATGAGAAGGTAAGATAATAATAAAATATAAAATAACAGGAGAGGGAAACATAGCAGGAAACTCCCCTTTTCCCATCTAGGTCCTGAATGAAATCAATAGTTACTCTTTGAAAGATTAGGGTAGTTCTGAAAATAGGGAGACTAGTTGAAAATCTTTAAATAGATAATTAGAACTTCCCATCCTCCAGTGTAGCTAGGTATAAGCCTGAAGGTTAATCTACAAGGCTACTCAAGAGAGCCTGTCAATGGTAAAATACTACTATACCAAGTACAAGTTTAAGACTTCATACCAAAGAAGAGTAAGTCAAAGTTTACATGTTGAATCATGAAATACCCTATAGTCTATCCCACTCCTCTATTTACATCCCCCAACTCAGCTATAAAATCAGAAACAGAAACACTACCAGCCATTCAAGAATAAGATGGAAGCCCATTCCTCTGCAGGAAAGTGAACTGATCTGGGAGTGGATGGGGGAACCATCAGATAAGTGATGGTTAGTCAAGTAATTCAGATATTTAAGAAAAGAGAAAAAAACATCAAGAAGGATTTCACAGGAAAAACAGACAATGCAAGAAGAAAACATATCCTGAAAGAGTATTAAATTCATAAAAAAACAAGAACAGGATACTATATAGAAGATCAAAATATTAAAAATTAAACTTTAAAACTATAACAGCAAAAATAAAGAACAGCAATACTGCAAGTTAAAAGACAAGGATACTGAGCTGGGTGCCTGGCACATCTTGTTAGTCTCAGCTACTTTCGGAGGCTGAGGCTAGGAGGTCACTTAAGGCCAAAAGTTCAGGACTAGTCTGGGTCACACAGGAGCTTCCTTTCAAAACAAAAACAAAACAATTGACACAGTGATCAAAATTCTGAAGATAGTGACTGTTTCCAGCCTAAAACTCTTCACCCGATCAAGTATGAGGCTAGAACACAAGTAATTTCAGATATGTAAGGCCTCAAAAAAATTCACCTTGGGATGCTACAGGAATATTACTCCATTAGGATGAAGTAAATTTTAAAAGTAGAAAGCATGGAATCCAAGAATGGAAAACTATCAGATGAGAGCAAGGAAATCCCCAACATGATGGATGATAACCATACAGCAAGCCCCAGAGCACCCTGTCCAGAGTAAAGCAGCAAAAAGAATGAATGGCTCCAGGAAAAAATGTCCACAGAAGAAATAAAACTAATAGACCGTTCCTCCTACTGTTTGAAACATGAGAGTTGTATTTCTGTTTAAGAGTTTGGGACAAATTTAAGGAAAGGCACATAGAAAAAGATACAAAGGTAAGAAACCTTTCTCCTTTAAGAATACAACTTACACAAGAAAGAAAATATAATCAGTCTTAATTATCTCTCAGCTATTAATATCTGCATAATGATAATATTATAAACATTGAATCTGGTTCAAAAAACTATAGCCCAAAATTGGGGGAAATGTACTATTAAAAAAAAGTGAAAGAACTAAATTCTTGTTTTACATGGAATGAAATCAAGAGATAATATTTTAAAACGTAGTTTAAAAAGATAGTATAAAACCATTATTTAGAATTTTGAACATAAGTGCTTAAAGAAAAAGGTAGTTGCATCAGAGCTGGAAGACAACTTTTCAGAAAAAATATTTTAAAAAGTTGTCTAATGATGTATGTATTGCTTTGGTAAGAAAATCAAATGTAAATTTAAAAGTAAACTCTAAAAAAAAAAACCCACAGCAATGGTATGATAATTAATGATAAGAACAAAGAGGTAAAAAGATGCCATTTATGGGTCATGGAAGATTACTGCTGTGAAGCAATAAAAAATAGGAGAAAAAGTAAAATATTAAGAATTGTACTTTCAGATCATAGACATTAAGAATCCTTGCAATTATTTCACTTTGTTTTCTGCTTTAATTATTTGAGTTGTTCATAACCTTATGACCAAAAGCACCTATTTAAAAATACTTCACCCTTTGCAAAATATAACCATGCTTCAAGCTTGAAAGTAAGTCTCAAGATCCTAAGGCAGAACTTACTCTTTGATTTCTTTATAACCCTGTTTCCAGTTAGTTTTAAGTAACTCAATAAAACTTAATTCAAGTACTGTAAATTACAAGTATTCATAATAAAGTTTACCATTGATGCAACTTCTTCTTTTGTTTCTTTTTCTTTCTTTCTTTTTTTTTAAGCTCACTTTCATTTTATTCATGGAGTAATGATGATGATAGGGAAGGAACAGGGACATAATAGAAACTAATTTTTTTTGCAACTCCTTATTTCTTTTTCTTTCGAGAGAAACAGAGAGAATTTTAATATTTATTTATTTATTTTTTAAGTTTTCGGCGGACATAACATCTTTGTTTGTATGTGGTACTGAGGATCGAACGCGGGCCACACGCATGCCAGGCGAGCACGCTATCGCTTGAGCCACATCCCCAGCCCCAACAACTCCTTATTTCTAAATGTATACTTTTACATAAATTTTCTCTAACCCTCACAAAATCCTGAAAGGCATTTGTACCTTTGTTTTGTATATACTGAAATCAAGTCTTTAGAAGTGTTTCAATTACTTTGCACCAAGTCACACAGAATTTGAACCTAAGTCTGCTGAATTCTGAAGCCCATGCTTGCTTTCCCTCTACACCCGCATGCCCAAAAGGACTACATTCGTTATATCTTCACCCAGTCTGATTTTTGTTTATGATGTCTTTTGTTATACAGACATTTTATCTGTCTTTGCCTGTATAGTTTCTGTTCTTTGCCTTAAGAATTCTTTCCTTACCTTCAAGACATAAAGACATCCCACATGCATATTTTCTTCTGAAAAATGTCAGTTTTGCTGTTCATATTCTCTGTTTATATATTGTCCATATGGAAAATTTGTCCTAGCACTATTCGCCAAATACTTACATCCTTTCCCCATTGATCTGTAATGCCCCTTTATTTTTATTTGTGACACATCAAATTTGTTTGGGTATATTTTTAACATTTTTTAATATCCATTGGTCTATTTATTAATCACTGAATGATAACTTATGCCATGAAATTTTAAGAAAAGGATAATTATAGCAGGAAGGAATATAATGTCGGGGAGGGTTTTTCAAATAACAATATTTCTTTTGAATATACCTTGTTTTATAGATATTACTTTTAGAACCACATAAATATTTTACATAATGATAAAATAAAATCTTGGGGAAAATCCCTAAAATCAAAAAATTAAGCGGGATAAGTAAACCAACTGTCATTTGGATTCTATTAAAGTATCTTTAAGATAAAAATAAGATCAACCAACAAACAAAAAATCCTGAAACTGTGTTTTCAGTGATTATATTTTTGATACAGGATTGGTATTATTATTCTGAGACTGTCGTGCTGGTGTGAAGGATAAAACATAGGAATTGAGTGAATACTCTTTAGAACCGACACATGTGATGAAGACATATATACTGTTAAAACCTGAGTAGTCTTGTTTTCTTTCTGCAGTTGTGAAGACTGAATCCAGGACCTAGGGCATGCTGGGCTATATATTCAGCCTAACTTTGTACTTTTATTAGAGCAAGAAACAGTAGCATAAACACATAATGTATTAAACTTTTTAAAAATGTGTATTTCCCATTGAGTTCTGTTTAAAACAACAACAACAACAACAAAAAGCCATCTTAGAGATAATGGCCAACCCAGTAGCAATGAACATGCCTACTGCCCAGCTTGGAGATTCCAAATACAATTTTTCACTACAGAACAAGACAGTCCTGCAGAAATGGTTGTTTTTAAATTGACTAGGAAATACACAGTGAATCTGGCACATTCTAGCTTTCTTGCATGTTGGGATGCCAGAGTCATATTGAAAAGATTAGGAGCTTATCTGAATAGGCTCCTACTAACCAAAGACAGGTGACTATGAGTACTCATAAGGACAATCAATGTAATGGAATTAAACATAATATGTATAAATCCATACTCCATCATAATTATAAAATAAAAGAAACAGTCTAACACCTTTGGGGGTTCCTAAGAAACAAATCTCCACCAGGAAATACTTTACTTTTTGGTTGTGCCTCACTTATATGATGTCAGCAACCATTAATGGCTATTACCTTGGTCCATTAATTCATTTAGAAGTTGCAAAACAGTAACATTGTATCATTCCTTCTTGATCTGCTTTCACTGTAATACTTCCATATAAAGAGATCTTTGCCCTTCTTAACTATTTAGAGATCCTGAGATATCATTCATAGACAAGTCAGAATAAATATTTGGTTCCTGATTAAAAATCTGAAGACAATTAGCAATTACAACACATGGAAGTTTCCTGCACTCCAGTTCAAAAAAAATTCTAATTTTTTTTAGATACCAAAGATGCCAAATTTTCTAGACCACAATTCAAACAAATCAATTTTTTGAAATACAAGAAAATAAAAGAAAATGATAACACAGGGCAGTCAAGAAATGTGTACACTGACTCAGTGTTTGATATTAAGAAAATACTGTTTTTTCTTTTAAGAGGTGGTATAAGAGTATCATTACATGTTAAAAGCATCAGTGTATTACTATTAGAGAAGAGTACTGTGATTATGTTCCAAAAGTCCCAGATGAAATAATGCTGGGATGGCTATCAAATCATTGGGGAATGGGAGAAGGTATGAGTATAAAGGACCAATACTGTCAGCTGATTGATAAGTATAAGGCAGTTCATTATTACTATTCTTTCTACATTTCAATAGGTTGAAAAATTTCCATAATGAATGTCTACAGCATCTTAAATGTATAGAGAATAAAGAAGCCCTTAAAATAGAGTAAGAAAATGAATCAGTGAAAAGTAGACCAAAAAACAGGAAGAATAATTCATATAAAAAGATGTTAAACCTCAACTGTAATTGGTGAAAGGCTTACTTTTAAATCAACAATACCACTTCATCAAAATGGCAAAAAATGATAAAGTTTGATAACTACAAGTATTGACAAAAAAAATAAGAAATGAAAATTCTCATATACAAATGCTGAAAATATAAACTGGTATGACCAGCCAGTTTGGGAGTAATTCTATAATATTTGGAGTGAAATTAAATGTGCACTTTCTGTAAGACCCAGCAGTTCCACTTTTAAGCCTACATCTTAGAGAAGCTTTCATAAATGGATAGGTGGAGGAAGTGACATGTATAAGGCCAACCATTACATCATTACTCATGAAAACAAATAAATTAGGGGGAAAAAAACTAAATATTCATCAAAAGGAGCAGAAAAAGATATATTTACACAAAGTCATAGTTATGATCAAACTGTTGATAACATACAATACAACAATTTGATTGATCTTAAGGGAGCTATGCTGAGCAAAAAAAAAAAAAAGAAAGAAAAAAAGAAAAAAAGAAAAAAAAAAGCCAAAGATCACATACTATAGATTTCATTTATATGACATTCTTAAGAGGACTAGAAAAATGGATAGGACATTAGTAGCTAAGCTTTAAAGCAAGGCCAATACAATGTACTTATTTCGTAAGACTCTTATAAGGATGAAATGAAATAATTTGTGCCTATCAAAGAGCCCAGCACTAAGTAAAGCATTCAGAAATGATACAGTGCTATTACTACTCAAAATTACTCCATTAGCACATGGGAGTATATTCAAATTCAGCAGAATTGAAAAAGTGAAGTATAATATAATTTTATTTTTTTAGCATTAATGCTCCTAATAAAAGGGATATATAGATCATGGTTTTTAGCCTAATATTTTAAAGATGTCTCAACTACAAATAACTACGAACTATTAATACTTTAAATATTACAAATATCATACTTTCTTCTGTGTCTCTGAAGGCGAAGATCTCCCCTGGATAAGCTGAAACATTCCTTGGCTTATTAAGACTAATTTGTACCCAATGTGCAGGCCCCCCTCCCACTTTTGGGGCAAACTTGGGGCTGAACCCAGGAGTGCCTTACCACTGAACAACATCCTCAGCCCTTTTTATTTTGAGACAGGCTCTTCCTAAATTGCTTGGGACCTCAACCGTGAGATCCTTCTGCCTCTACCTCCTGAGCCACTGGCATACAGGTGTTTGTCACAGTGTTGGGCACCCAATCTTCTTCATTAGGGAAACATTTCAAATCCATGAAAAAGGTAGAAGATAAACATTTAGTCATGGTTGATTTTAGGTACTGCAGATTCTAAACCTGATTTCCCAACACTTCCAAAGATGTTGAAATATTTAGTATCTTACTAATAGATTTCTTTCTCTTGATTACAGATAGAAACTTTGGCTGATATGTTTCCAACTTTCACTGTATTTACAAAGGTCAAAGTAAAGATATCCAAGATGTGATATAATAATCAAACAGGTTTTCTTAAAAAAATCATACAGCATCTTAAGTGTTTACTTGAGATTGCATTATTAATTATGCTCGCTTTGAGGCAGACCCCAAGCAGATATACCTAGTTAGTGTGGCAGTTAAGAAAATATGGTTTTTGTGTATTGTAAGAATGTGCATAGGAAATGGGAGAAGGTATAAGCATAAAGGATCAATACTGGTGTCAGCTGATTGATAAGTATAAGGCAGTTTTATTAATATGGGAGAGGGTCTCTCTTGTAGTGTGTGTGTGTGTGTGTGTGTGTGTGTGTGTGTGTGTGTTTTAATTTGGGATATAGTGTCTTTAAAGGGACTTGTTCTTTACTACAATTTTCAATTATTTATATTTTGGAGCATTGTTGTTGTTTGGGGGTACCAGGGATTAAACCCAGGGGCGCTTAACCACTGAATCACATTCCAGCCCCTTTTGTGTTTTATTTTGAAACAGAGTCTTGCTGAGTTGTCTGGGGTCTCCCTAAGTTCCCGAGGCTGGCCTTGTACTTAGATCCTCCTTCCTCTGCCTCTCAGCTGCTGGGATCACAGGCCTGAGCCACCACACCTAGCAAATATTTATATTTTAAAAATGAAATTTGGTCTACATCTTTTGAAGCAGTCACAATGAATCCTGCCACATAATTCAGTTTTAAAACCTACATATTACATTGTAGTATGTGTGTACTTGTATGTTATAATTGTGCTATGTAGATTTAATGAAAGTCTAGTCTGATTTGAAAAATAATTTGAATTTAAGTTTTGTATTTTTCATTTCAACTCATTTAAATGTTATTGTCTTATCCAGACTTGTTTTAAAATTTGTATTATGAAAATATCAGAGGGTCATTCCTGTGACGGCAGAGGTTGGTTTTAGCATGTCAGCAATCTATCAACATTCAGTTAGGAAAAAATTTTCTCCTAAATGGAAGACTAAAAGAACCCTTGGAAATTTCTTTGAATATTATTCATAGAATTGGAGAAACTTTATCCACTTGTTCTCTTCCACATATTGTTCTTCTAACTTTCTCTTCCTCCTCTCTCTTTTTTTTTTTTTTTTAGAGAGAGTAAGAGAGGGAGAGAGAAGAGAGAATTTTTAATATTTATTTTTTAGTTCTTGGCGGACACAACATCTTTGTTGGTATGTGGTGCTGAGGATCGAACCCGGGTCGCACGCATGCCAGGCGAGCGCGCTACCGCTTGAGCCACATCCCCAGCCCTCTTCCTCCTCTTTATTACTGTATTTAAATTACCCTTTAAAAATGTGAAAAACAGTTTTCACATTTTCAGTCTTACCAAAAACAAGCCAGAGGCCATAGTTTGCCATTCCTTGATCTAGTCTATTTTAACTAAGGAAATAATCAGAATACACCCTGACTTACTTAGAATCACTTTTCCCAGAAAAGACCAAGAAATTGTGACATCACTGTCACTTAACAAGCCCTCATCTGAGCCATTTATTGCATCTTTTTACTTTAAATTAAAATTTATGTAGAGCCAGGTGTGATGGTGCATGACTGTAATCCCAACGACTCTGGAAACTGAGGCAGGAGGATCGAGAGTTCAAAGCCAGCCTCAGAAACTTAGTGAGTCACCAAGCAATCCAGTGAGATCCTGTCTCTAAAGAAAATACAAAATAGGGCTGGGGATGAGACTCAGTGGCTGAGTGCCTGAATTTAACTCCCATTAGCCACCCAAAAAAGAAAATTAAAATATATCTATATAAATATGGGCACAGAATGAATGTCCCCAATCCCAATCCTGGAGTATGAAAGATAAGCAAAGGCTGCTAAGGAAGTACAATATTCAAAATTTACTTCTTGAGGTAAGTTTATTCTCCTGGCTACCTCTCAGGCTTTATTATCCACTAACAAAGAAAATAATCTTATGGCAGTTCATCAAATATTGTCTGAAATACTCTTAAGGACGTGTGCTAACATTGAGAAATCTACTGTTGAAAAACAAAATCATCCTTAACGATTGTCTAGCTTTGAAATCTTTAGGTTTGAATTGGGCCAGAAAGTTGTTTCTGGGTCTCCGAAGTTACCCTTTTGTTTTCATGCATTAATGAGTTATTCATCAATATTTAAACTGAATGTAATAATTTAGTTTACATTAATAAAATGAAAAATACAGATTTTTTGGCATAACATAATACATGTTCCTTAAAAAAAAATCTTCATATCCAAAATGTACACAAAAATACTAGGGTTCTGAAAAATCCATAATTTTGCTGAGTCTAAACAAACTGAAAATGCTGTTATCAAATACCATGTTAACTCAAAGTGCTTCGTTACTACCTCAAGAGATACTAAAAATGTGCACGCGTGTGCTGCGCACACACACACACACACACAAATAATAAAATGGAATTGCTGGATTGTAGATGCTGAGACAGAACACATTGTAAAAGGACTGCTACGCTGGGGTTCCCGGACAAAACACAAATCTACCACTAGCTGAGTGCTGTGTAAGACTAAGGGGGCACCTCTCTGTGAAAGGAATCCTTCATACAGGAATTTGGTTTTAATTTTCTTCTTTTTGTCTCAGATATCATATTTATACAATGTCCTATTTATAGGATGGTTTATGTAAAAGATACTATACTGTCCCAGCATCCTACTTACAGAACCTGTATTTCTGCTTTGATAATAAAGGATGTATAAGTTGTAGATTAAGATTTCCAGTGGCTTTACATACACCTGTATCAATTTCATTGAAATATCTGAAGAACTGAAAACCTGAAACTTGATGTTGAACAGATCCTTAGTGTGTAGCCGATAACTAAATAAAGCTTTGGCCCCATTCCCACTAAAGATTTTAATTGTCTTCCTGACTAAGTAGGGAAAAGTTATAAAAGAACCAGGACAAGTTCCACATATTATCAATCATCATTCATCCTTTTATGAGTTTTGTTCAGCTAATTGGTATTACAGAAATATGTGGCAGCATGAGCAGGTATACATCAAACTGTATTACTTAGGACAAAAGGAATAATTTTATCTGGATCACCTGTTTGATATTTTCTTATAAGATTTAAATGACACAAATTTTGCTATAACTCCTTTTGTAATAAATGAGGTATTACACATAAAATTTTACCAATAAGTGAAATAATAAAGCAAGGGACATGTATATAAAATATTTCATCATCTAAATAATTATATAACATCACATTATTATTCACATTCAATCTATCTCCAAAGGATGCTTTTAATTTTTTTGTTTTAATTAGTTATACATGATAACAGAATGCATTTATGTATTTTGATATGTCATACATGATGGTATATAATTTCTTATTTTTCTAAATGGACATGTTGTAGAATCACATTGGTCATGTAGTCACATATATAAAGTAATTGTGTCTGTTTCATTCTACTAGCCTTCCTATCCCCTCATCCCCTCCCCTCCTCTCTCTTCCCTTTACTTCCCTCTACCTAATCTAAGGTAATGCTATTCTTCTCTAATGACCCCTGCCTTATTGTGAATTAGCATTTGCATACTAGAGAAAATATTCAACCTTTGTTTTTTGAGGATTGGCTTATTTCACTTGGCATAATATTCTCCAACTCCATCCATTTACCAGCAAATGTCATAATTTCATTCTTCTTTAAAGTTGGGTAATACTTCATTGAAAATATATACACACACATACTACATTTTCTTTATCCATTCACCTATGAAGGACACCTAGGTTGGTTCCATAGTTTAGCTATTTTGAATCGAGCTGCTATAAACATTGACATGGTTGCATTACCTGTAGTATGCTGATTTTAAGTCCGTTGGGTATAAACTGAGGAGTGGGATAGCGGGGTCAAATGGTGGTTCCATTCGAAGTTTTCTGAGGAATTATGTTTTCCATAATGGTTGTACAAATTTGCAGTCCCACCAGCAATGTATGAGTATACCTTCCCCCCACACCCTCACCAACATTTATTGTTGCCTGCATACTTGATGACTGTCATTCTGATAGTAATGAGACGAAATCTTAGTGTAGTTTTGATTTACATTTCTCTAACTGCTAGAGATATTGAACAGTTTTTCATATATTTGTTGATCGATTGTATTTCTTCTTCGGTGAAGTGTCTTTTCAGTTCCTTAGCCCATTTATCGATTGGGTTATTATTATTATTGCTGTTAAGTTTTTAAAATTCTTTATGTATCCTAGAGATTAATGCTTTATTGGAGGTGTATGTGGTAGATTCTCTCCCAATCTATAGGCTCTCTCCTCATTATTTATTGTTTCCTTTGCCGAGAAGAAGCTTTTCAATTCAAATCCATCCCATTGATTATTGATTTTACTTCTTGTGCTTAGGAGTCTTGTGTTAAGAAAGTCAGATCCTGGGCCAACATGGTGAAGATTTAGGCCTACTTGTTCTTCTATTAGGCGTAGGGTCTCTGTTCTAGTGCGTAGGCCTTTGATCCACTTTGAGTTGATTTTTGTGCAGGATGAGAGAGGTTTAACTTCATTTTGCTAAATGTGAATTTCTAGTTTTGCCAGCACCATTTGTTGAATAGGCTATCTTTTCTCCAGTGAATGTTTTTTGGCACGTTTGTCTAGTGTGACATAACTGTATTTATGTAGGTCTGTCTCTGTGTCTTCTATAATGCACCATAGAGACAGTGAGACCCTATAATGTACCATAGGTTTACAAGCCTATTTTGGTGCAAATATCATGCTGGTTTTGTTACTATACCTCTGTGGTATATAGTTTATGGTCTGGTACTGAGATGCCTCCTGCTTCACTTTTCTTGCTAAGGATTGTTTTGCCTATTCTGGGTCCCTTATCTTTCCAAATAAATTTTATGATTGCCTATGCAGAATGACATTGGGATTTTAATAGGAATTTCATTAAATCTGCATAACGCTTTTGGTAGTATGGTCATTTTGACAATATTAAATTAATTCCACCTATCTAGGAGCATGGGAGATCTTTCCTCTTCTGAGGTTTTCTTCAGTTTCTTTCTTTAGTGCTCTCTAGTTTTCATTGTAGAGGTTTTTCACCTGTTTTGTTAGATCGAATCCCAGGTAGTATACTGTTTTTTGTTTTTTGTTTTTAGGCTATTGTGAATGAAGTAGTTTTCCTATACTGGATTCATCTGATGTAAAGTAATGTGTTTGATATGGGTGATGTTTTTATATCCTGCTACTTTGCTGAATTCAAAGTTTTCTGGTGGAATTTTTTGGATCTTCCAGATATAGAATCATGTCACCAGCAAATGGTGATAGTTTGAGTTCTTCTTCACCTATTTGTATCCCTTTAATTTCTTTCTTTTGAATTGCTCTGGCTAGAGTTTCAAGGATGATGTTGAAAAGAAGTGGTGAAAGAGGACATCCCTTTCTTGTTCCAGTTTTTAGAGGGAATGCTTTCAATTTTTCGCCATATTTAGAATGATGCTGGCCTTGGGTTTAATATATAGCTTTTACAATGTTCAGGTATGTTCCTACTATTTATTCCTAGTTTTTCTAGTGTTTTGAACATGAAGGTGTGCTATATTTTGTCATGCTTTTTCTGCATCTGTTGAGATGATCATATGATTCTTGTTTTTAAGTCTATTAATATGATGAATTTGTTAATATATCGATTTTCATATATTGAATCAACCCTGCATCCCTGGGATGAATCCCACTTGATAGTGGTGCACTATCTTTTAAATATATTTTTGTATTTGATTTGCCACAATTTTATTGAGAATTTTTCCATCTATGTTCATCAGGGATATTAATCTGAAGTTTTCTTTCCTTGATGTGTCTTTGTCTGTTTTTGGTAGGGTGACATTAGCCTCACAGAATGAGTTTGAAAGGGTTCCCTCCCTCCTTTTCTATTTCATAGAATACTTTGAATACTGGTGTTAATTCTTCTTTGTAGAACTTGGCTGAGAATCCATCTGGTCCTGGGCTTTTTTTGGTTGGTAGGCTTTTTTCGTTTTTTTTTTTTTTTTGAGAGAGAGAGATTTTTAATATTTATTTTTTAGTTTTCGGCGGACACAACATCTTTTTTTGTATGTGGTGCTGAGGATCGAACAAAGGCCGCACGCATGCCAGGCGAGCGTGCTACCGCTTGAGCCACATTCCCAGCCCTGGTTGGAAGGCTTTTGATCGTGTTTTCTATTTCATTATTTGAAATTGTTCTGTTTAAATTGTGGATAACCTCTTCAGTCAGTTGGGGTAGGTCATATGTCTCTATAAATGTGTTGATATGATTGACATTTTCTATTTTATTGGAGTATAAATTTTCAAAATAGTTCCTAATAATCTTCTGTATTTCAGACATGACCATTACGATATTTCCTTCTTCATCCTGTAGTTTAGTAATTTGAGTTGTTTCTCTTCATTAGCATGGCCAGAGGTTTATCTAATTTATTTATTTTTTCCAAGAACCAACTTTTTGTTTTGTCCATTTTTTCAATTGTTTCAGTTTCATTGATTTCAGCTCTGATTTAATTATTTCCTGTCTTCTCCTGCTTTTGGTGTTGATTTGTTCTTCTTTTTCTAGGGCTTGGAAATGTTGTATTACATCATTATAAACTTTCCTTAGTAATGCCTTCACAGTGTCCCAAAGATTCTGATATGTTGTATCAGTGTTCTCATTTACTTTTAAGAATTTTTAAAATTTCATCCTTGATTTCTTCTACTATTCACTCATCATTCAGTAGTGTACTACTTAGTCTTCATTTGTTACAGTACCTTCTATATTTTATCATTGATTTCTAATTTCATCCCATTGTGATCTAATAAAATGTAGGAAATTATCTGTTTTTTTTTTTAATTTTGTATCTACTAAGAATTACTTTGTGGCTTAAGATACGGTCTATTTTAGAGAAGGAGCCTTGTGCTGCTGAGAAGAAAGTATATTTGTTCATTGATAGATGAAATATTCCATATGTCTGTTAAGTCTAAATTATTGATTATATTATTTAGTTCTATAGTTTCTTTATTTAGTTTTTGTTTGGAAGATCGATCTATCCAGTAGTGAGAGAGGTGTGTTAAAAGTCACCCAGTATTATTGTGTTGTAGTCTATTTGATCCTTGAAATTGAGAAGGATTTGTTTGATGCACATAAATGCTCTCCTTTGGGACATAAATATTTAAAATTGTTATGTCCTGCTGATATATTCTTATCTTAACAAGTATGAAATGTCCTTCTTTGTCTCTTCTGATTAACTTTGGTTTGAAGTTTACTTTGTCTGAGAATGCAAACCACTGCTTGTTTACACAATTCCTATGAGTGATAAGTTTTTTCCCATCCTTTCGCCTTCAGCCTGTGGTTGTCATTGCCCACTAGGTCGGTCTCTTGAAGACATTTATTGTCGGGTCTTGCTTTTTAATCCAATCTGCTAATCTATGCCTTTTGATTGATGAGTTTAGGCCATTAACATTCAGCTATTAATGAGGCAGGATTTGTATTCCCTGTCATTTTTATTTATTCTGTTTTTAATTTAACTTAGTTTCTTCTTTGGTTGAATATTTCTTTAGTGTAG
Organism: Spermophilus citellus; assembly: GCF_964194105.1. Taxonomy (NCBI): domain Eukaryota; kingdom Metazoa; phylum Chordata; class Mammalia; order Rodentia; family Sciuridae; genus Spermophilus; species Spermophilus citellus. Next base: position 54,022,538 of record NC_138192.1, on the reverse strand, counting down.
ATCCCCTTTTACTAGTTTTGACTCCCCCCCCCCCCCATTTCATCCTCATGGATTATTTGAGAATGTCTGGCTTTCTACTTGTGAATTCTTTTAATTTTTGTTTATCATGAAAGGTTTTAATTTCATCTTCAAATCTGAAACTTAATTTTGCTGGATATAAAATTCTTGGTTGGCAATAAGAGAGGTAAATAGGGAGCCCACATCCTGGGAACAAATTTTTACTCCTCACACTTCAGATAGAGCCCTAATATCTAGAGTATACAAAGAACTCAAAAAATTAGACAATAAGAAGACAGACAACCCAATCAACAAATGGGCCAAGGACATGAACAAACACTTCACAGAGGAGGACATACAATCAATCAACAAGTACATGAAAAAATGCTCACCATCTCTAGCAGTCAAGGAAATGCAAATCAAAACCACCCTAAGATACCACCTCACCCCAGTAAGATTGGCAGCCATGATGAAGTCAAACAACAACAAGTGCTGGCGAGGATGTGGGGAAAAGGGTACTCTTGTACACTGCTGGTGGGACTGCAAACGGGTGCGGCCAATTTGGAAAGCAGTATGGAGATTCCTGGGAAAGCTGGGAATGGAACCACCATTTGACCCAGCTATTGCCCTACTCGGACTATTTCCTGAAGACCTTAAAAGAGCACACTACAGGGATACTGCCACATCGATGTTCATAGCAGCACAATTCACAATTGCTAGACTGTGGAATCAACCCAGATGCCCTTCAATAGATGAATGGATAAAAAAAATGTGGCATTTATACACCATGGAGTATTACGCAGCACTAAAAAATGACAAAATCACGGAATTTGCAGGGAAATGGATGGCACTAGAGCAGATTATGCTTAGTGAAGCTAGCCAATCCCTAAAAAACAAATACCAAATGTCTTCTTTGATATAATGAGAGCAACTAAGAACAGAACAGGGAGGATGAGCAGGAAGAAAAGATTAGCATTAAACAGAGACATGAGGCGGGAGGGAAAGGGAGAAAAAAAGGGAAATCACATGGAAATGGAGGGAGACCCTCATTGTTATACAAAATTACATATAAGAGTTTACGAGGGGAATGGGATAACAAACATGGAGGGAAATGAATTACAGTAGATGGGGTAGAGAGAGAAGATGGGAGGGGAGGGGAGGGGGGATAGTAGAGGATAGGAAAGGTAGCAGAATACAACAGTCACTAATATGGCAGTATGTAAAAATGTGATGTGTAACCGATGTGATTCTGCAATCTGTATTTGGGGTAAAAATGGGAATTCATAACCCAATTGATTCTAATCTATGAAATATGATTTGTCATGAGCTTTGTAATGTTGTGAACATCCAATAAAAAAAAAAATTCTTGGTTGGCATCCATTTTCTTTCAGAGCTTGAAATATATTATTCCAGGACCTCCTATCTTTGAGAGTCTGGGTTGAGGAATCACTTGAGATTCGAACTGGTTTCCCCCATATGTAATTTGAGTTTTTTCTCTCATGGACTTTAAGCTTATATCTTTATTCTATGTTAGTCATTCTCATTATAATGTGTGTTGGTATGGGTCTGCTGTAATTTTGTACATTTGGGGTCCTGTACACCTCTTGTACTTGATTCCATTCTTTAGTTTTGGGAAATTTTCTGCTATTATATCATTGAAAAGACTGTACATTCCTTTGGTTTGTATCTCTGCTCCTTCCTCCATTCCAATAACTTTTAAATTTGGTCTGTTCATGTTATCTCATAATTTTTGGATGTTCTCTTCATGGTTTCTTACCATCTTCTCCACATGTTCAACAATACTTTCAAGGTTATATATTTTGTCTTCATTGTCTGAGATTCTGTCTTCCAAGTGGTCTAGTCTGTTGGTAATGCTTTCTATTGAATTTATAATTTGGTTTACTGATTCCTTCATTTTGAGGATTTCTGCTTGTTTTTTTTTCCACGATCTCTCTTTATAGAAGTGGTCTTTCACTTCCTGTATTTTTTCTTTGATTTCACTCCTTATACTATCCTTTACTTCACAGATCAGTTGAACTATGTACATTCTGAACTCCTTCTTGGACATTTCTTCTACTGTGTTATCAGTGGCTTCTGTTATTGAAACATCTTGGTTTGTTTGGGGTACTTTATTCCCTTGTTTATTCATGTTGTTCGTCTGTTTTCCCATCTAGAAGTATGGATCTAAAGCAGCACAAATTCTACCCTGTAGAACTATAGTGCCCCTGAAGGTTTCTAGCACCTCACCTTTAATGGTGAGGCAGATTAGTCTTGCCAACAGTATAAACAATATATATACTCAAACCCAATAGCTCTCAATAAGGCATCTTACTACTTTCTTGCACCAATTTGCAGTAACGGCAATATATGAGTGAACCTTTTCCCCCACATCCTCACCAACACTTATCATTACTTGTATTATTGATAACTGCCATGCTGACTGGAGTGAGGTGGAATATAACTCTAGTTTTAATTTGCATTTCTCTAACTGCTGAGGACTTTGAACATTTTTTCATATATTTTTTGACCATTTGTATTTCTTCTTCTGTGAAGTGCCTATTCAGTTCCTTTGTCCATTTACTGATTAGATGTTTTTAAATGTTAAGGTTTTTTAGTTCTTTGAATATACTGGAGATTAATGCTCTATATGAGGTGCAGGTGGTAAAGATTTTCTCCCATTCTGTAGGCTCTCTGTTCATGTTCTTCATTGTTTGATGTGAAGAAGTTTTTTAGTTTGATGCTATCCCATTTATAAGAAGTAAAATTAAGAATCAATACATGGGATAGTGTCTCAACCTTTTTAATTGTACAGGTCAGGGGGACTAAGTACATTCACCCTGCTGTGCAATCATCACCACCATCCGTCTCCAGAAGCCCCTAAGAGTTTTTATTCTATCATTTCCTTCTATCATTTCTTGTTATGCTGCAAAATATACAGAGATACTTTGTATTGTCTAGAAATACCCATCTTCTACATGTATCACAGGAACAGTTTAGAGAGTGCCAAAAGATATTTGAAAAACATATTAAATGTATGGTTTCATACAAATTCAATTTCTTAAATGCTTCCCTAACAGATCAGGTGGGGAGAGAGCGAGTGTGTGTGTGTGTGTGTGTGTGTGTGTGCGCGCGCGCGCGCGCGCTAGACACAGAAGATGAATCCTTGTCCTAGAAGTTTCACAGGTTTTCATTTTGAGGGTTGACTGTTTTGAGTAAAAATAGACTTTTACTTTAAAAAACCACACCTGAACAGGAAATTAACTTTGTGTCCATCAGGGTTTCCCTCAAAAACACTTACACCTTGTAGTTATTGGACTTAAGAGTATATTCTGTGCATCTGAGCACAAAATGAATGACCAGGTCATACCCAGTGTTGTTTTTCTTGTCCCCCCAACTAGAGGAGCAGTCTGTCAGCCACCTTCATTTTGGTTACTTGGTTTAAAAAAAAAAAAAAAAAAGAGTTACCTTGAGTACATATATCTGAGCTTGAGTTCTTTGCAAGGGATTTACACCATTGGTGGGAACTATATGCTATTGATGAGTAACAATTCCCCTTCTAAAGGAGCAAGGTCCCCCCCCCCTTTTATTTTTTATTGGAACTGGGGATTTAGCCCAGGGGTGTTCCACTACTGGAGATACACCCTTAGTCTTTTTTTATTTTTAAGAGGGGTCTCTTTAGGTTGCTGAAGCTGGCTCAAACTTTGATCCTCCATGATGTACCACTGTGCCTGGCAGGAGCAAATTCTTTAAAAACATTTAGTAATAATCTCTCACGTTCTTCCTTTATAAGTAGATCTCAGGAAGAATAGTTAAAGCAAAGAAAGTAAGGAAAAGATTATAACTAAAGAATATACCACAGATGTTCACAAACACATCCATAGAACATGTCCTTACATACCAAGAGATGAAAAATTCATCACAAAAGAGACAGAAAAACCACATGCATTAATAAAGCTGTATGAACTAAAGGAAAAGGAAACATACAAAACCTTGCCTGGGTATATGTCTGTTCAGAAAAATATAAGTAATATGAAGACAAATTCTCACTTTCACAAATCCAAAGATCAAAAATGGAGTTCTGTATTTCATTTTCCAGCCCACTGCGGACAGATGAGCATCTTTCAAAACAATGGATAAAACTAGAGTGATAATTGTGGTCTACAATGCATCTACTAATGAGCCCTTCTCTAAAGAGAAATTTTCATTGTGCTCCTCAGTAGCACAGGATAGCCAGCAATGATACAAACGGCACTATGCACTGCCCAAGTCACAAGGGGCAAAGCTGACTCCTGGGGAAGAAAATATTTTAAACAAAAAGGAGTTAAAAAAAAAACTTAAAAAGAAATATGACTCTGAATAAAAATTTCTGAAAAACAATGTGGAAAAAAAAAATGTGTGGAGCAGAAGGTCTTCTTCCAGAGCACTTCAAGGTCTGGGCAGTGCGACCAAGTGACCAAGCAGATAGCCATGTGTTAGAGAGCAAGAAGCTCAAGATCCATTTAAAGAATACCAACACCCAGAGAGGCAGTCCCTCCTTACTCCCATCTTAATTCATGTAATAAAGTTGTCAAAACAAAAACCCAACAGTCAACATGATAAAATCTGTTTAAAGTTGATTACAGCTGTTTAGAGTTGTAATCATTATAAAACAAAGAGGAAAAAAGACTGGCAAATCTAGCTTGAATATTTCTAGTAAGGAGAGCAGACAGATGTTATTGTTCAATAGTAGTTTAATATATGTATAAGTTGTACCTTGATATCCACGTAGGGTTGGTCCCAGGACCTCCAAAGGATACCAAAATCTGGATGCTCAAGTCCCTTATGTATAATGGTATAGTATTTGCACATAATCTCCACACATCAGCTTGTATATCTTCCCATACATTAAATCATCTCTAGATTACTTATAACCCCTAATACAATGTGAATGCTACAGAAAGGTTGTTATATTATTTAGGAAATAATTATAAGGAAAAATATCTGTATATGCATGTACAGATGTATTCTTTTTCCTGAATATCCAATCCATGGTTGATTAAACCCATAGATGCAGAACACCCAAGTATGAAGGGCCAATTTTACTTTTTTCTCTTATATCTCTACCAAATGGATCAAATGATATAAATGAGAAAATAGCAACCCTGTTTTTTAAAAATTTAATTACCAAAATTTGTATTTTGCCTAAAACTCTGTTTTCTGGACAGGAAAACCAACAGATTGGTAGATAGATAGATAACGATAGATAGATAGGCAGGCTACAGATGCTGCAGACAGGAAGAACAGAGCCAGTATTTACTATATTATGCTTTCAGAGCACTTTCCTTATGTGCTTTTTTTCCTGAAGAAAATTATTGAGAGTCTATAGTGTACTAGATACCAGCAATTAAAAGAAGGAAAGAGGATGCCAGAAAAAATGCTTTCCGAGTCTTATGTTTTTTAAAAACTATGTGTAACTTTTGAAGAGGAAAACTAGAATTAACAAAGATATACTGAGAGATCCAGGCTCAAATTAGCATTATTCAAATTACATAACAGCCTTCTCTAGTAAACAAGGTATGGGAAGGGAAGTAGGAGGAAATTTTTAAAAAATCTTAAAAATTAATAGTTCCTAAGGGGAGTAACAGATGAGAACCCAGATGTTCAATTAATCATATAATTCCCTCTCCTTGTGTGGTGGAAAAACACCAGGTGTGGGGGGAAACTACATAATTAAATATGGTTGCTCATGCAATATTTATTAATAAAGTAAAGATCTCAAGTGTCATAAAATAAAATTTGGACAGTTCTTACTTCTTAGAGTTTGGGTTTTTTTAATTCCTGGAATTCACTTTGAATTTTCTCCCTCTTTCAAATCCTCTTTCCTTCCTCTCTCACCTTTTTCTCTAAGATACAGAAGAGTAACAGAATGTCACCACAAAATATGCCATTCTGGCATAAAGATTATTTTGAGCTAAAGACACTTGGAAAATAGCAGGCGCAGGAAGGGCACTATGACCTCCCCGTTTTCTTCCTCAAAGCAGAAGATGAAACTTTCACGTGAAAGATGCCCTCCACATAAAAGGAGTAAGGAGACATTCCTCTTGCCAGAGATGGAAAGTCAAGGTTAAGAGAAATTGGTACAATTATACCGTGTTAAAATAGCCCTTATCTTCCTTTAGTCTCTGCATATATTTTGATTACTTTTCCTAATTGCCATAATTTGTTCAATTTAGTATATCAACAATGTGGCCCCTCCATTTTTGGGGTCTTCATTTTCCTATAGGGCTCCCCCATGCAGATTAGAAATACGTATGCTTTTCTCCTGTTAATCTGTTTTATGCAGATTTAATCCTCAAGCCCAGCTAGAGATATTAAGATAGTACAGTTTTGCTACAACACTACTACTGGGATCTTTTTTTGCGGGGCAGGGTACCGGGGATTGAATTCAGGAGCACTTGACCACTGAGCCACATCTCCAGCCCTATTTTGTATTTTATTTAGAGACAGGGTCTCACTGAGTTGCTAAGTGCCTTGCTTTTGCTGAGGCTAGCTTTGAACTTGTGATCCTCCTGCCTCAGCCTCCTGAGCCGCTGGGATTACAGGTGTGTACCACCATGTGCATCACCACTCCTGGAATCTTATTAACAAAAAGCGAAATTGAATATTGGTCATATTGTGTTAATACAAATACATTAAAATTGCATAATTCAGAGACAGAAATACTTTATCTCACATATCAGAAAATGAAGAGATTAAGAACCTTAGTGAACTTAAGCACAGGTTTCAGCGTTTTGACTCATAAAACTTAGTACTTTACCTACTACAACATTCCAAAACTAAATTAAAACCTTTTAAACTTAACAGCAGTAATGAAAAATTCTTTGGGCTGTCAGAGGAAGCAAAGATATCAATAAATCAAGATTGTTTTTGTTTGACTTTGGACTTAAAAAAGTTTAAGCTTACAAACTACATTTAGTAGCAAAAAACAAAACAAAAAAACCCCCAATAAAACAGATTAATATATGAAAATAAGCAAGAACTATGAATTGACTAAAATACATATATAAAACAAACTATTGCCTACTTGGTGTATGAGGCACTCAAAAAATTTGTTTTATTTTTTAATCACTAAAAATTAAAATTAAACAAAAGGATCTCTAATGCTTCTCAAACTTATTTCATGTAAAAAAAGATTCCAGTGTTCACCTATGAATTATCAATGGTAGTTTTTTAAACATAAAAGAAGCAACATACATCTTCATACAAAGTCCCTACATTCATACATTTTAAATTTATTAAACATATATACTTCCAGAAACTATTTGCCAATATGTAATACCTCGGTAGGCAACAAAATAAGACAGAAGCACCAGTACACCTTGTTTCTACAGGCTCTTCTTTGACTATTAATCATAATACTTCCAAATAAGGCTATCTAATATCATATGAAGCATAGAAAAAGTGAATACAAGTCCATTCTAGACAGAGCAGCAGGAGTAAAGACAGAAAAGCAGAGGGGCTATGCTTAAACCACAGGATATAAATTATCAAAAATGAGACTAGAAAGGAGTCTATATGATCCAAAACCACTTCCAAAAGTAAAACAAATATTCAGAAATGTATGTCCAAAGAAGGCAAATTTGAATAGTTTTATAAGTCTAGCATGAATAAATGCTATTACATATCTAAATTTCAATTCAATGGAAACCAGTGTACACTAAAGTGGGATCTGAGTAAACTATGAACCAGGAAGCAGTTTGAATATAATAACATATTCCTAAGATCTCACATACTTCTTAACCTTAAAAAAATTGACAGAAAGATTCAAAACAGTCCCTCCTTGGCATGATTATTAAAGCCTGCTTAGTATTCACCAGAATCACATGGAGGGCATTACTGGGCCTGATCATCATGTGGTCTAGCAGCTCTGGGGCAGGGTTTATAATTTGCATTTCTAACAAACACTCAAGTGATGTTGGGCCATGTTTTGAAAATCACTGCTCCAGTCTTCCAAAACATTATTTTACTTGTGCCTAATGAAAAATGCATTAAACCTGAAAAATCTGTAAATCTTTAAGGTACTCAGGCTTTAAATAACTTTCAAAGCTGTTGAAAAGCTGGTACATCTCAGAATTCAGAAGCAAAAAAAGCACCATCTCGTCCTTTGCTTGGAACTCTCCAAGGTTCTGATTCAGCCTCCGACTTGAGGTTACAGATGTACAGAGATTCTGAAAGTTAGCCAGGACTTTTGACTTCCAAATTTCCTAGAATTATAAGACTTAGCCAGAGACTTAGCCACCAATTTACAAATAAAGAAAGTGAATTGCAGCAAAGTTCAGAGTTGTTTTCTACAATGTCATGTACTGTGATCCAACAACATCTACTTGACTGATTTTTAAAAAGCTCTAGGTCTGTACCATAATCAGAATTACTCTTGGTCTTTTTGATAGCCAAGTAAGTACATTCCTTTCCTACTTTGAAAAATTTACACTTTATGTAAATAACATTAGCCAAAATGAGTGGCAACAATGGCAATTATGAGAACCTTAAGAATGGATAAGTAGACAGTTTTAATCTTTCAGGTGGGGATTTTCATTATTACAGAGGAGACAAGCCTAATAATATGTGTCAGGATTCATGGGATAAATAATATCAATAGTAATAATAGTAACAGTAGTTGAAGAATGATTTAAAAAGTCAATGGGCTGTGGTGTAGCTGAGCAGTAGAGAACTAGCCTAACATGTACTAAGCCCTGGGTTTAAAAAGTACGTAAGAATAATAACCCATTTACTTTCCCTCTTTGCTTTTTCTAATTTCTTTCCTCTCCTCCTTCAGATTTTCCCTCATTGCTTTCTAACAACCTAATAGAAAATTCAGCGAAGGGCAGTTTGACAGTTCACAAGATAAAAATACAAATGGTTCCTTAACACTTGAAAAGACACTCAAACTTATTCAAAACAGAAATCCAAATTATAATGACACTGAAAGCAATTGAGAATAAAAGGTGAAATTTAGTTATTAATAATGTACTAACATGGTTTATTAGTTTTGACACAGGTACCACAGTAATGCCAGATGATAACATCAGAGGAAACTGAATGAGAGATATATAGCAAATGTCTGTACTACCTGTGTAACTTTTCTGTAAATGTGAAATTTTTCCAAAATAAAAAGCTTTTATTTTATTTTGAAATTTTTCCAAAAAAAAAAATACAGCGCCAAATACACTTTGGCAGCACACGCATTTAAAAACAAACAGAACATAATGAGGTATATATGACTTCTATCAAACTAGCAAAATTCCAAAACTGAGATCAGTCTTTAGATCCGTATATGGGAGAACAAATATTTTCATATACTGCTAGTAGAAGCCCAGAATGGCATTAACTCAAGAGTGTGATTTGGCAACTTCTATAACAGATATAAGCATACCTTTATGCAATTCCACATGCTCACAGTTATTTACTTAAGCACTATATGTAATAACAAAAGCCTGGAAGCAACCCAAGTTTGCTTTTACAGGAAATTGGATAATAAACTGACACATATAAACAATGGTCTATTATGAAGGAATATGAAAAACCGAGAACACACTGTACATGTTAATATGAGATAATTTCTAGATATTCCTAAGGATGAAAGGGGAAAAAAGTTCAGAAAAGTACAAATAGTGTGCTAAGTTTTGAGTAGCAGTGGGTATAAAAATATAAATTCCTATGTGCTTAAATTTAGATAAGAAAATTCTAAGAGAATATATGAACTGAAAAAAATTACTAATTATAACAGTGGGCCACAATGGAGGCTGGCAGGATTAGGTTTGTTTTTATATATTTTTTCTTTTGGAATCACTGAATGCATCACCTATTTTTAAATAAAATTATGTTATTTTGTGAATCTAAAAATAATTTTGTGCTTAAAAAAATATTCTGGATTAGTTACCTGTATTTCACATCTGACATTTTTCCACATTTTCTGTTCAAACTTAATATCCTTCCCATTCATTCTCAACCCATCATTCACCAACTACAGAATGAGGGCAAGAAGTCTTACTTAGACATCTAGGTTTAGGCAGTAATTTAGCTTAACCAGTATAAGCTAACTTTAAAACAATATATGTGTAAGAATAGAAATTTTACTAAGAATATCTAATAGTGTAAATAATAAATATCATATAAAAGAATGTATCTCCATAAGCCCCTAAATTGTCAGAAACATAAGTTAAATACATATTCTTCTCCAAGAGATTTGGTATTTTAATGTTAGCAAAATAATGAATGGACAATGATATAAACTCAGTATACAGATGATACCAGAACTGAAACAGTAGTCTTAGTAGATCTAAAAAACCAAGCTTATAAGACAAAATTTGGAGGGCAATTAATAATTTTATTTACTAAAAAGGCTCTTTGGTAAGGATTTCACCAGAAGTTCATTTTAAAAAAAAAAACAGCTCCAGCCAGGCACTGTGGTGTGCACCTGTAATCCCAGTGGCTTGGGAGGCTAGCTGAGGGAGGAGGATCAATCACAAGTTCAAAGTCAGTCTCAGCAACTCAGCAAGGCCCTGTACAACTTAGCAAGACTCTTTCTCAAATAAATAAATAAATAAATAAATAAATAAATAAATAAATAAATAAATAAATAAATAAATAAATAAAAATGGACTGGGGATGTAGTTCAGTGGTTATATACTCCTGGTTTCAATCCCTGTTTTTTTTTTTAAACTCAGCTGTGAATTTAAAGTATGTAACTTAAAAATAAATTTTAAATGACAAAAATTATTATGAAACCACAGTGAAAAAACAATGTGGTGCTAACATAAAGAGACATACATATAGGGGCTGGGGCTGGGGCTGTAACTCAGTGGCAGAATGCTTGCCTAGCATGTGTAAGGCACTGGGTTTGAGCCTCAGCACCACATTAAAAAAAACAAACAAAATAAAGGTATGCTGTCCTACAATTACCAAAAAAAAAAAAAGATTACCCAGATATAATCCCCCTTGTATATGGTCAATGACTAATAAGAGTGCCATGTCTATATAGTTGGGAAAAGATGTCTCTTCTACAAATGATGTTGGAAAACTGACCATTCATATGCAAAAGAATTACTTTACACTGTATAAAAGCACTAACAAAATGAATCAGAGACCTAAACATAAGAACTGAAACTATAAAACTCCTGGAAGAAAAAATAGGAAGAAAGTTTTATTGACACTTGATTTGACAAAGATTTCCTAGCTATGACACCAAATGCACAGGTAACAAAAACAAAAATAGGCAAATGTCACTGAAACAAGCTTTAAAACTTCTGCCCAGCAAAAGAAATATCAACAAAGTGAAAAGAAACAGGAAAAAAATGCTAACTACATCTGTGATATGGAGTTAATATTTACCTTATATTAAAAAACTACATCTCACAAAACCCAAATAACTCAATTTACAAATGGGAAAAAGGTTTCAAACAGGCATTTCTCTAAAGAATATATATAAATGATCAACAAATGTACAAAAAGATGCTCAACATCAGTAACCATCAAGAAAATACAAATCAAAATCACAACGAGATTTCACCTCCTATCCATAAGGATAGACACTACCAAGAAACCCAGAAAATTAGATATTAGTGGGGATGTAGAAAAAGTGAAATCATTGCACACTGTTGGTAGGAATGTAACATGATGCAGCTGCAATAGAAAATAGTAGGGCAGTTCCTTAAAAAATTAAAAATAGCAATACCATATGATCCAGCAATATCACTTCTAGGTATATATCCAAAAGAATTAAAAACAGGAGATGTGTGTACCTATGTCTACTGCAGCATTATTCACAATAACCAAGAGGTGGAAGCAACCCGAATGTCCACAGACCCATAAATGGATCAAGAAAACACAGTATATACACACAGAAGGATATTATTCAGCTTTCCTATCATGTTATACCATGAACAAATCTTTCCTGGTAAGAAAAATTAGCCAACCACAAAAGACCAATATTGCATCTTTCCATCTATGAGGCGTCTACAATAATCAAACTCATGGAACAAAGTAGAATGGTGGCTGTCAGGAGATGGAGGTAGGGCAGGATGGGCAACTGATATTCAATGGATATAGAGTTTCAGTTTTACAAGATGAAAAAGTTCTGGAGAGCTGGTATATAACAATATCCATGTAGTTAATTATATTGCAATGTACACTTAAAATTGTTAAGGTTAAAATATATATTACATATATTTTTACCACAATAAAAAAGTAAACAACCCAACACATATTTTAACCTGAATCATGCCATGTCATGAGGAAGCAGGTAAACCCAACCTAAGGAACTTGGTAAAAAATAATTAGGCTATATCCAAAAAATGTCATTAGCATGAGGCATGAGACTTAGGAATTATCTGAAGAAAAATGACAAATGAATGCAAAGCATTTTCTGGGATTTTTCTTTGCTATAATTGATATTATTGCAACAATTATTAAATTATACATGAAATCAACATATATTAGCTAATTATTATGTCAAAGAAAATCTACTTATTTTGATAACTATGCTGTGGTTATATGAAAAATTGTGTTTAAAAACACACTGAAGTATTCATAAGTAAAGGAACATGACATCTACAACCTACTCTAAAAGGGTTCAGAATGGAAATTATATGGGGGAAGAAAGAGAATTATAGAGAAAGAAAGGAGAAGTAAAGAGAGAAAGCAAATATTGTTTAATGTTAACATTTAGTGAATCATGGAGAAAGGTCTACAGAATTCTTCAAACTATTCTGGCAACTTTTCTATAAATTGAAAATCAGGCCAAATTTTAAAAACTTGAGTACTGAGGGTGTAGCTCATTTTGTACAATACCCTTGGTTTGATCCCCAGCACTGGGGAAAATAAATAAAATTATGTCAAAAGCTATTTTAAAAAAATGTTTAAGCACAACTTTCTCAGAACTCACCTCTTTAATTCTAATAAAAAACCAAGGCAATTCTAACACAGAGATGACTAATAGAAGTATCCTCAAAGATTAAATTCTATATTCCAGAAGGTTTGAAAATTCACGAATATTTCAATTTGTTTCTTTTAACACGAAATACCTAGTACTGCTAGTACTGAACTAAAAGAGCCAAAGTAATCAAAGAGATGAAAAATATTTTCTGCTCCCAAATGTCTAATAAAGTAATACCCTAATTGTAAAAAGTGATTAAGTACCACAGGACGAAGAGGTGAATTTGCAGCTAGGTTCCCACTGATTCACTATGATGTTATTATTCCCCCAGTGTCATCCATGTTCTCTTCAAAACAACCTATATGAAGTCATAATTCTAATATCCTTCAGATGGTTCTCACAATCAATAACAAGATTTTTACAGTCCCAATACAATATCTTGGCCAAGAGTCCCTGCTTCCATACTGCAAATGTTAATAATTCTCTACAAAGTTCTCTAGAAAAAGCAGCCAAACAATTGCCAATTACTACATAGAAAGTTGAATTTTTGACTGAGTCTTGATTAAAAGACTTATTTTCTTTGTATCTTCAAAACTGAGCCTATACATAAGGGACCAACTAACACTAAATGAACTGCAGTAAAATATCTCCAAACTATTGCCTTAAATTTTATATTTCAGAGCATAATATAAAACCTACTCAAATCATTTTGCTTTATTTAACTGAGGTGAAGTTAAAAATGAACCTTTAAAAAATAAGTTTAATAAATAAGCTATGACCTAAATCCTCAAAAATCATATATATTTGAATAAAAATTAAGGAAAAAATTAAAAGCACTTGAGAACCCTTCCTCTAAAACTGTTCTCTAGAATAAATTATAACACATATAAGAAAACACTGTAACATTATATAGTCAAAAATTTCTTTAAATTCAAATAAAATCTAAGTGGCCATACTTGGCTCTGAATGGGTTTTTCAAAATTGAATAAAGTTCATTCTCCCAAAAGGCAAATATTTATTCCTACTGAAAATATTTTAGAAATAGACACTAAAAATCTCCACAATATATTTTTTAAAAGTTTTGTTAAAAATCAAAATCTAATTGTTTTAATTAGAAGAAATCTAAAATAAAAAACACAAAACCAGTAAAACATTATAAAGAGGACATGAAAATAATCTAAACATCAAGTGGGAAAAAAAAGCTAAATATCAAATCATATGTAGGACTACCAATTTCCAGGTAAAGAACTTAGAAACTGCCATTTGTTCTTAAAAATGTAAAAACTGAACAAAACAAAAATTAACAACTTTTAAATCTGTGAGAGAAGTGAGGTCAAATTGAAACCACTGCTTCTACAATCGGAGAGATAAGTGAATACAAAGAAATATAGAAAATCACAACATACTGGAGCAGAAACCTCTATGTGAACCAATGGGGAGGGATGCGTATAGAAAACCTACCCAGGTAACTGCTGAATTACTGGAAGCATGGTATGGGCACGTCTGAGAAAGAAAAATTCCAGGCATCACAGGCACTAAGGGTCAGGTAGGGGCTCATACATTTGTTTTACCTTCAGGAACGTGACTAGGTCCTCACAGTGAATATTAAGGGGTGGGGGAATCCCCTTGAGCTTCTGGCAGGAGAAGAAAGGTAGGAATTCTGAAATATGCTAGAGCATTCTGATCTTAACAAAGCCTGTGCTCAAGAGCTAAGTATTTCACCGGAGCTAATATGCTTGTGTTTTATCAGAGCCTACCTAACCTGGATAAGGGGTAAGGGGAGCCAACTTGAGCCCTACTAACTGCCCTGTACCCCAGAAGTAGTGGGGCACTGAGAAATAATGTCAAAGTTCATAACCCGGAGATTCAGGGTCACCAAAAGACACATCTAATTACAGGACTAAACAATGTCTCTATCCCACACATCTTTACCACTATCCTCATCAAAGACCAATTTGTAGTGATTCCTTGTACCCAATAAATCAAGTCCACCTTTCAAGAGAAAATTATAAGGCACAGTTAAAAAAAAATTCTAAAGAGAAACTAAGCAAACATATGAATATCAGTTCTGATATGATAAGAATGCTATACTTTCCTGACCAGGGAATACAAAAACCTAATATGCTTATAGCTTTCATGAAAAAAGTACATAATATGCAAAAACAGACAGAACTGATTTTAAGAAATTCCAAGAGATCAAACTTGATGGGCTCATTAGTAGAATGGTCACAGTTAAGGAAAGAATCTCTAAATTTGGGGATATAAAAATAGGAACTTCCAAAACTGAAAAACAAAGAGAAAAAAATCCAGAAAAACCAGAACAGAATTCCAAGAACTGTGCAATAACTACAAAAGATATAAAATGCATATGGGAAAACTAGAAAAAGAAGTATTATTTCACCAGAAGGAGAAGTAATATTTGAAGTAACAGTGACTTGAGAATTTCCCCAAAATGAGTATCAGGCACCAAGCCACAGATCCAGGAAGCTCAAACATAAAACAGGATAAAGGTAAAATACACTACACCTAGGGATAACATACTCAAAGATATGATAAAAGAGTTGGGATACATGGTAGAGCAATTGCCTACCATGTGTGAGGGGTCCTGGGCTCAATCCTCAGGATATCAAAAACAAAGATATGATAAAAATAATCAAAGATTAAACCTTAAGAGATAAAAATAAATCTTAAAAGGAAAAAAATATTACCAAAGATAAGAATTACAACCGGGGCTGGGGATGTGGCTCAAGCGGTAGCACGCTCGCCTGGCATGCGTGCGGCCCGGGTTCGATCCTCAGCACCACATACCAACAAAGATGTTGTGTCCGCCGAGAACTAAAAAATAAATATTAAAAAAAAAATTCTCTCTCTCCTCTCTCACTCTCTCTTTAAAAAAAAAAAAGAATTACAACCAATTTTCTTTAATAATCATGCAAGCAAGAAGGGAGTGGAGTAAAATATTTCAAATATTAAGAAAACTTACCAACCTAAAATTCTTCACCTTAAAATTTTGTACCTTTTGAAACTATCCTTCAAAAGTGCAGAAGAAACAAAAACTTTCTCAGACAAATGAAAATTGAGGTAATGGCCAGCAGACCTTCCTTACATGAAATTTTGAAAGAATATGTGGAGGCAACATAAAACTCTTATTTTTCTCAATTATCTGAGAGAAAACAATTTGTTCAAAATAACAACTGACAATGGATTTGATTATGTATGCCTACATATGTGAGCATCTCACTTATGAATATGCATACATGCACACATACAAATGCACACAAAGTCATGTCTTGCATAATGTTTCAGTCAGTATCACTGCATATCCAAGACTGGTCCTATAAAATTAATAACAGCTAAAAACAAAAAAGCCATCACTTAATGAGTGTAGCTGTCATTAACATCATAATGCAACACATGAGTTTGTGGTGATGCTGGTATAAACAAATGTACTATATTGCTAAACACATATAAAGATAGCACATACAATTATATACAACACATAAATACTTAATAATGGTAATAAATGACTGTTACTGGTTTATGTATTCACTTTACATTCTTAAAAATGTTCTCCTACTTCTAAAAAGAAATCATGGGGTCTGGGGGCAGGGGTTACTGTGGATTGAAACCTGGGGTACTATAACACAGAGCTATATATCAACAGCCCCCACACCCATACCCCTTTAATTTGAGACAGACCTCACTAAGCTGCTGAGGCTGGCTTTGATTTGTGATTCTCCTGCCTCAGCCTCCCTAGTAGCTGGGATTGCAGGTGTTCCCTACCATGTCTGCCAAAACAAAGTTTACTGTAAAAGTATGCCGGGCAAGGCCTATTGCAACTTTATACATTTCATGTTTTCCATGTCTCTTGATTATACAAAGAGTGCACAATAATTGACCTAGTTCACACAGGTATGTGTAAATATACTCAATATATATAAATAGACATTAAGGTGTTTTCAAAATGACAAATTACTTAATGGTGCACTTCTCAGTAAAGTATCCCTGTCAATTGATGGATGATACATGTATACATGTAATGAATGACAACAATCATACAAAGAACAGAAAGGAAGAACTGACATTTTTTTTTTATAAGAAGGTACTATACAACCTGTTAAGTGGTATAGTGTTATTTGTAAGTGAACTTGGACTAACTGAAAAGGTACAGTGAGAACTCTAGGGCAACTACTAAAAAAGGTAATAAAGAAGAATAATTGATATGCTAAGAAAGGAAAGAAAATGAGATCATAAAATTCTTAAAACCACAAAAAGCAGAAAAAATATAAGACAAAAACAGGAACAATGAACAAGGATAACAAATAAAAAACAGTAAGTAACAGCTATGGTAAATATGAACCCAACTATCTCAACGACCAATTTAAGTGTTAATTGTCAAAATATATCAATTAAAAGAGACTGGGTCAAAAAAAAAGACCCAACTATTTGTCTGTAAGAATTACTTTTTATATATAAAGACATATAAATTAAAGGGATAGTGAAAGACATACCCTACTAACATCAATCAAAACAAAACCGGAATTAGCTATAATCATTTCAGACAGAGCAAACTTCACAGTAAGGAATGTTATCAGGGATAAAGAGGCACATTACATAATGTCATTATACTCCAAGAAGACATAACAATCTTCAATCTGTAAATAACAGAGCATCAAATCATGTAAGGCAAACATTGACAGAACTGCAAGGAGAAATAGATGAACCCACTATCATAGTTGGAGACTTCAATACCCTCTATCACAAATGCATAAATGTGGAAGGCAGAAAATCAGTAAGAAAATACTCTTAAACTGGACAGCACCATCAGTCAAATTATCTAATTGACATTTATAAAAGGCTGCATACAACAAAAGCGAAACACATTATTTTCTCAAGCTCACATAGCACATTCACCAAGATAAACTACATTCTGTACCATAAAACATACCTTAACAAAGAACAAAAATCATTTAAAGTATGTTCTAAACTCAGAATGGGATTAAGTTACAAATGAATAATGGAAAAATAGCTGGGCAATCACCAAATACTGGGATACGAAACAACATACTTCTAAATAACACATAGGTCAAACAGAAATCTCAAAAGAAAATTTAAAATTGTCCAAACTAAATGAAACAGAAAATAACCTGTCAAAATTTCTGGGATGCAGAGGAAGCAGCATTAAGGAAAATCCATATCACTGAATGCATATGCTGGAAAAGAAGAAAAATCTAAAAGCAATCTAAGCTTTCACTTTAGAAAAGAGAATAAAAATGAGGCACTCAAAACTCTATTATTTTCCACTTAATTTTTCTGTGAACCTGAAACTGCTCTAAAAAATAAAGTTTACTAATGAAAAAACTATATATGCACATTGATGATAACCACAAACAAACATGTATTAGGGCCAAAAATGTAGAATTTTTTTCAATTCAGAGGACAAAAGTCTTCAAGCCTCTAATCTACCTTTTAAATTAAAAATAATACTCATGATGAATGAAAATTAGAAGGAAAAATTTTTTATCATTTGATTAATTATTTGTCTTTTTCAAGACCCTACTTTTACAATGCCATTCAGTTGAGTAACCCAATGACATTACTTTTTATGAAACTTCATAACAAAAACTTTATATAATATTAATATAGTCCAATATAATTAGATTTAAAAAGTTTTTACAAACTTATTTCTAGCTAAAGATATTTTCAGGGGCCAAGAAGGGTATAGTTTAGTAAATATTCACAAGTTAAAACTCCTATAAATGATCAATCACCTTCACTACATGCCTTCAAAAAGATGTGTGTATACTGGATCTAAAACTAATCACCACTAATTTATTGCAAGCAGGAAAAGTTCTTTAAGAGTTTTTTTTTTTTTTTTTTAAATAACTGTACAGTGGCAAATATATAGAGTGAAACATCTAATCTGAGGGTTAGAACCTAAAGACAGGCTCTAATGCTGAATACTCTATTTGGTCAAAGTTCCTTCTAACTTAGATGATATTAAAGAATAATTCTGCTATCATAATGGTATTGTGGCTCTGCTTAGAAAAGTCATTATCTCAAAAGAATTTTTGCCTAAAAAATATACTACCAAAAAAAAATGAGGAATAAATAAATAAAATAAATAAATGTTTTAAGGCGAGGTGATGTAGGTATAAGAGGTTCTTTTACCTTTTGGGTAAGGGAAAAAAACAAAACAAAACAAAACAACCTAAACTAAATAAAAGAACAAGGTGGGGGGAAATCACAAAAATCCCTAAGATCACCAAGACATAGTTGGTAGCCTGTTGTCCAGTATAGAAACCTAAGGCTTGCTTGCTTTCTTTTGTTTTGCTACTGGGGATTGAACCCAGAACCTCAGGTTTGCTAGGCAAGCATTCTAGCACTGATCATATCTACAGCCCAAGCTTAAGACTTTCACTGACCACAAAGGTAAAGCTAATTTGACCCCATTTCTGGGCTTATTTTACAGCACTGTTGTTGTTCTAATTCCTAAAGGGGGCATTCATTAAGAAGTAAAGGAAAGGGGGAAGGATTGAGAGGTTAAAAAATAAGTAAAAATGTTGAGTTTATCAATGAGTTTGAGAACCCTTTTATATGACAATCTGCACTGTCAATCACGATAACTAATTAGGAACATGGATTCTAATTAGGAACGTGTATTCTTTCAATGCATGTTTTTCTTTTCATTTTCTTTATTGTGTTAAAACACACATAAAATTTATCCTGTTAACCATTTAAGTGTACTGTTCAGGGGTATTAAATAAACATAATGTTGGACAACCATTACACCATAAATCTCAGTAATTCTCGTAAAACAAAAACTCTATATCCATTAGACAATAACTCCCCAATTTTCTGTTGGTAGTCCCTGGCAATCAGCAGTCTCCTGTTTTTTTTTTTTTTTCCTATTATTCTGACTACTCTTAATAGCTCATATAATTGGAATCAAACCATATTTGTCTTTTTGTGAATGACTTATTTCACTTAACAAATGTCTTCATGAATCATTTATGTTACAGTACATTTTAAAACTGCCTTCCTTCCTAAGACCTAATAACATTCCATTGGAAATATGTGCTGCATTCTGCTTATCCAATCTATCAATGACTACCTGGTTTGTTTCTATGTTTTATCTACTGTAAATAATGCTACTATGAACCTGAGTGCACAAGTACCTATTTAACACCACATTCTTTTGGGTATATACATAGAAGTGGAATTGCTGGATCACATGGTAATTCTATTTTTAATTTTTTGAGGAACTATTATATTGTTTTCCACAGCAGCTATACCGTTTTACATTCCCAGTTGATATAATTCACGCTTTCATATTGATTTTTCAGGCCATACCCTCAAAGATAAGGGTCCTGGAATCTGTTCCTCTTCCCCCATGTTTGTTTTCTTTAAAAAAAAAAAAAAGTGATTCTGATAAAATGTAACTAAAAACACACCTTTGAAAAAACTGCCCTCACCATCCCAAGCATCAAGGTGACTTGAGCTTTGCAGAACACATTTTAAAAAACATGGCCCTATAATCTAACAAACTAACAAAAAAGGAATAGAAACATGTAGTTGAGAAAAAACAGGATAGAAGGATTTTTAGGAATAAAGATTAATCATTAATAATTAAACTAGGAGTCACTGAGGGGCCACATTTAGTAGACCTTTAAGAAATATGCTAAAATGATAACAAAAGCAGCAGGGGTGGGCGGGGTGCTCCAATCATACAATTCATTTGGGGGTACTTTTGGCTGCCTTAAGATGAAGAGAAACTGTGTTTAATTTGTGTAACATGTACAATTCCTAACACAATTAGCTGTTTAAAGTCACAGAAAGTATGGGATAGTGGGTAGACTTAAAGGATTTACCACTTTCACCCAACAGATGTGGTTCCCTATACAAGTCATTTAATTTTCCTAGCTTTTGTTACTGATTGGTAAAATCAACATATTGAGCCTTCTATATAGGGTTCCACTGCAGAGACTAGCTTATTTTAAAATCACCTGAAGAACCTGTTAAAAATTCAGATTCCTAGGTCCCAGTTCTAGAGACTCACATATTAGCCCTCAGATGGAGTTGAGGAGGTCCCATGAGGTCCCTTAACTCTGGGTGTGGAATTCATTCTAACGGCTAAACAATTTATAAGGTTTCTATCAGCTTTGAAATTCCCTTAGTCTATCAGTATTTGTGAGGGAAAAGGAAACAGGAAAAGGTGAATTTTCATCTTCTAATCCCAAACAAAAGCCATTTTTAACATTGGATAAATTTAATAACACAAAATTCTGAACTTTTAAATTTCTACTTTGTTGTTAGAATGATAAAAGCTAAACCAGTTAATATTAAAAAAATTTTAACACTACAAAAGTGAAGCAATTTTTGAAATGTGCTGAACATGTTCATTCTCATTACTCGAACATAAATCCTTCCGCTTTCTTTACCTCTAAAGAAAACAGTTAACAAAAACCAGCCATCTAGCTCTCTGAAAAGATCAATATTACTGATAAAGCTCTAACCCAGCTAACCAAAAAAAGACATATTACTACTTCAAAAGTGAAAGAGTCATCACTTTTGGTTCTCTGAACATTAAAATGATAAAAGTATTATGATAATAATTCTATGTCCACAAATTAATAATTTACATGAAACGAACAAAACACAAACTACCAAAACTGATTGAAGAAGAAATAGAAAACCTTTATAAATTAATAACAAATAAAGAGATTAAAAGATTTAATCCCAGTGACTCGGGAGGCTGAAGCAGTAGCATAGTGAGTTCAAAGTCAGCCTCATCAACTTAGCAAAGCCTTAAGTAACTCAGCAAGACCCTGTCTCTAATAAAACATAAAATAGGATGGGAGATGTGGCTCAGTGGTTAAGTGCCCCTGAGTTCAATATCTGGTAAAGAAGAGAGGGGGTTTAAGGAATAAGTTTTAAGAATGTCTCTAACTGCTCCCAGAAAGTAGAAGCAAAGAGAACAGTTCCTCACTCATTCCATGTGAACAGCATTACCCTAATACCAAAGCTACAGCAAGACTCTACAATAAAGGAAAACCACAGAATAATACCTCTTGTGAACATAGATGCAAAAATTCTCAATAAATTAGTAGCAACTAAAGTGTGTAACTAAGCCCAAATGATATTTATTCCAAGGATGCAAGGTGTGTTTAACATTTGAAAATCAATGTAATCCATTGCTAAGCCTCAATGAGAAAAATCACATGATCATATCAATCCTATAGCTAAGGTTGTAATTTTAAAAAACTAGATGTTTCCCCACTAAGATTGGGAACAAGGCAAAGCTCCTTCTCATTAACTTCTACTAAATCCTATCCTGTAAGTCCTAGCTACTAATGCAATAAGACAAGAAAAAGAAAAAATATACGGATTGGTAAAAAAGAAATGAAACTACTTTGTTCACAGATTACAGAACAATGTAAAAAATCCCAAAGAATTGACAAAAAAATTCTGAAATTAGTTGAGTATAATCAGACAAACAATGAACATTCGAAATTTGAAATTAAAAACATAATACCATTTACATTAGAACCAAAAAAAGAAACTTCATAATAAATCAAATAAAATATGCATAAGATCTATATAAGAAAAAGGTTAAAATTGATAAAAAGATCTAAATACAGAGATATTTTACTCTCATGAATAGAAGACTTAATACCATTAAAATGTCAATTCTTTCCAAAGTGATCTATAGATACAACAAAATACCAATAAAAAAATTCCAGCAAGTTTATTTTGTAGATATAAATGAATTGATTCTAAATTTTCTATGGAAAGAGACCCAGAAAAGACAACACATGAGGAACAAAGGCAAAAGATATATTATTTGACTTCAAGATTTACTATGAATCTACAGTAATCAAGACAGCATAATTGATATTGATGAAAGAGACAGAAGATGAATGGGACAGAATAGAGAGCCCAGAAAGAGATCCAAATAAATATAGTTAACTGATTTTTTTTCGGGGTGGGGGGCAGTACTGAGGATTAAACTCAGGGCCTCATGCATACTAGGCAAGTGCTTGATCACTGAGCTATATGTCTATCAACTGAACTTCTACAAAACAACAAAGGGAATCCAATGAAACAAAAAATCTGCAATAATGGATTCTAGAATACTTGGACATTGATCTATATGAAAAAAAAATGAAATCTATAGATCCAGATCTTTTACCGCTTACAGAATTTGACTTAAAATGGATTGTAGACATAAAAGTAAAATGCAGTTTATAAAACTTAGAACACACGAGAAAATCTCAGTAATCTTGGGTCTGTGATGAGCTTTTAAAAACAATACCAAAAGCATAATTCATTTTAAAATATTGGCAAACTATACTTCATTAAAATTAAAAACTACACTGTGTAAGACAGGAACTGAAAAGACAACCCTTGAAGAGGCAGAAAACATGCAAAACATAGATCTATAAAAAACTTATATCTAAAACAGAAAAAAATACAACTCAATAAGAAATGGATAAAAGAGTTAAATTGACACTTCACTAAAGAAGATAAAAGTTGATCATATGAAAAAGTGCTCAACATCCTAAGTCATTAGGGAATGACAAATTAAAGTAATGAGATAACACTTCACATGTATTAGAACAGCCAAAACCAAAAAATTGAGATGCCAAGTCCTGGGGTAAGGATGCCTGCCAAAAGCACTTCTTTGGTCAGTGGGAATACAAAATAGTATAGTCGCTTTGGAACACAGTTGTCCTAGGTATATACCTAAATGAGTTGAAAATTCATCATATAAAACCATACATAAATGTTTAGAACAGAACCAAGATATCATTCAATAGATGAAGGGATAAACAAGTTGTAGCACATCCATACAATGGAACATTATTCAATGATAAAAACAAATGAGCTATTAAACAATAAAAAAAATAGAACCACCTCAGACGCACATTCATAAATAGCCAATTGAAAAGGATATGCTTTATACTATTCTAACTATATAGTATTCTGGAAAAGGAAAAATTAAAGAGAGCAAAAATATTAGTGGTTGTGAAGGATTCAAAAGGATAAATTGGTGAAATGCAAGACAAAAGTTTTCATAATAGCAAAAACTATTATGTAAGATACTGTAATAGTGACTGGTCCATGATGTTATGAGCTTTTCATAATCCATAAAACTGCATAACCAAAAGCATACTGTAAACTATGGACTTCAGTTAATAATAAGGTATCATTATCATTAACTATAACAAATGTATCAACTAAATGCAAGACATTAATTAATAGTAGGGAAAAGTGTGTGTATGTGTGTAGTGGATAGCATATGGAAACTACACTGCCTTTTTTCTTTGTAAATCTAAAATTATTGTAAAAAATAAAGGTTAAACCTCCTCCCTTAGGTGTGTTACAAAGCTGTCCAAAAAGTAATTCAAATGTGAATGGAAATATGTAGTGCCCAAGTCAACGTTTTGCTTTAAACAGTAACAAATGCAGATGAGTTTTAAAAAATAAATAAATAAACCTTCAGTACTGGCCTTTTTATAGATTCATGCCAAATAAAGAAGAACATGAAACTAATTTCTTGCAATATTTTATAGCTTTGAAAATTATGCTTACTTTTCTTTACTATCAAAAAAGTCACAAGCACACACATACACTCTTAAACACACACACACACACAATGTAATATATATTTGTAAAGAAGGGGGAAAAACACAACTTTTATCTGTGTTGGGCATCTTTGGGAGATGGGATTATTAGAGTTTTTTCTGTAATTAATAATTCATTTTTCCTTATATGTTTATATATATATAAGGAAAAAATAATATGTTTATTTGTATTTCTCAAAATACAAATAAACATACTTAGGCTTCTATGAGAGAAACAAAGAAGACTCTTAAGTCAGTAATAAAAATCAACTCTTTTAGGCCTGGGAGAATGTAGCTCAGTCATGGAGTACTTGCTTATTAGCAGGTGCAAGGCTCTTGATTCAATCCCCAATAACCATCCCCTGCCCCGCAAAAACAAAACACAAAAGCCCAAAACTATTTGGGGGCGAGATCCCCTTTCTTAAGGTTTTTCAACTCCATGAGAGGTATAGTAACCAGCATTTTTTTTTTCTTAAAGAGATGGATAAAAATTAAAGCCACCCAAACAAGGTCCTATGCAGTCCAATTCATTTAATTAAAAGTAAACCTTATCTTTTTTGCCAAGCATATAGCTTAACTGGAGATTTAGAAATCATCAATTGTCACACAGTCCTTTCCCATTTTCAGCCTCCTTCATTAGGGTTGTGAGATTATCTTCAAAGACACGTTAAACCTGACTCTATGTAATTTTAAGTTCAAAATGGGGATTAAAATATTAGTTGCCTCATAACATTCCTTTGAGGACTATCTGCCTAGTACATACAAAATTTATATAAAACACTGACAGGAACTGGAGATGGAAGTCAAGTATATAGCAGTTTCACTATGTTTTACTCACAGCTATGGCAAAAAAAAAAAAATGGCCTTAACTATTAACATTTTCAGGAAGTAAGCATATGAGAGAACATTTTTATAAGGTAGGCAACCCACAGAATTATATTACCAGGTAAGATGGGAAGACAAATATCCTTTAGTTTTTTATGGGAGACAGACAAGATGTTTAAAGGTGTTAATTCTCAGGCCAGTGTGGTGTCATTGGAGAATCTTCTATGGAGATGCTAGTTGCTAGGTGAATATGCCAAAGCCCCATTTCTAGGAACTTTTACTAGTACAGCCAGATGTGCTGAGTTATATCACAGTATTTTCTTTGGAAGTCCCCAGAGGAAGGTTCTAAGTGCTTCCTTCCATATCAAGAAACAGGCACCTTATGACCTATCCTACTTTCATGCTTTGTCTATTAATTCTACCAACTTTAAAATATACAGCCAACTCAAAGTCACTACAGATACCGTTTTTTAACTTTAGACACACAAAACTGCACACAGGTTGAAGGAGAACTCTGCTTGAACTCAGACTCCCCCCCACCATCTCAGTCAGGCTACTAAATGATTATTTTACTTTCCCCCACAAGTGCTGGGCATCATTTTATTATGTAATATCTCTTGGGGCTGCAGGCCCCTTCTTCTTCCTAAATTATCAGCCACCCAGATCCTGCTTTACTACTTCAGTCTTAGCACCATACTGAGCTTTGTCTAAAGATAGTAAGTGGTAACAGTTTTAACCCCAGAAGTGAGGAAGATCGTTAGGGCCAGATGATCTGCAAGTGGGTTGCCCTCACTGTCTGGCCTTGTTCACTGTACTACTAATCAGTCCTTTAACCTCAACCTGCAATCCAGCTTCACCTGGAATGTGTTTTCCACAAATTGATACAATCTTATTCTGTATTCATGGCATCATTTTTTCTAGTATTGAATGTCTAAAATAATTTCATGAGATTTGTGCCCAAAATGATTTCTTACTATACATCCAGTGATATTTTTAAAAGAGAATGATGTTCCCAGAATACATTCTTTTCACCAATAAGTTTTACTGTATAAACAAAACAATACTCATATTTTGTCTTTTGATCTCTTTTTAACCAAATATTTGGATCATTCCCCATTCTTTCTAATCAAACCATATTTGCCCACCCCTGGGCAAAGGATCTATGATGGGGGGGATATAAAAGGAAATTCCAAGGATAGTGACATGAAAGTCAGCTGTGAAGCTGACATGTATTGCACTCTTGCTGAAAATAGTTGAATATACAGATTCACTACATTGAATAAGTGCAATTTTCCTCTTTTTCCATTGTAGACTTGATAATGATCAGCTTTATCTGATTGAAAGGAGCCAACCTGAAGAATACTAGGTGTAAAGTAATGTTCCTTTCCTTCCTGATGGATAACAAGGAACTACCCAACCCACTCCTTCTCCTGAATTTTACTTTCTTTTAATCCAGCAGGTGAGGCAATATACTCATTTGTATTTGTAGGTGGGATGCAATTAGAAGAGGAAATAAACCTTTAATAAAAGAAACAAGAACACTACTACAAAGAACCATTTAATTATTTCCAAAGTTAGAAAAAATTTTGTAAACCAATATCTCAAGTTCCTTCATGTTCTAAAATTCTAATACTTAATGCCAACTTTAAGATACTGTAACATTTTTAAAGGGGGTTAACAGGAGGTTAAATAGTTTACTGAAAGTAAGTCATTTTCCTCAAGGAGAAAAGGTTGGATACTGAATTTAAAGTAGTTACTAAACTCCAAAAGAAATGAAAGAATTGTAACATTTAGGTTGAGGTACCAGAGTAGATGTGTTCAATGATATATAAAACACGAATCAGCCTAAGTCTGGAAGAGTATGAGAATTTTGGGATATCAGAGACTATAAGCCTTCAAGATGCTTCCAACCTGATAAGAATAATCCAGTGTTCTGTGATTAAATAAATTCCCCCAAAATACCAGTATAGAGATTATGAGAAACTGGTACTGAAAAGGAGACAAAAAAACAAAAATATTTATCTCATAACCATACCAGACTGAAATCATTTTGCTCCCAACTATTTGCTCTAAAATGAGTGTTGTTGAATAAGAGAATTCACCTCTCCTAACTTGGATGCAACACATTAGGGTCCTTCAATTTTACTGTATGCACTAATAATTTTAACCTTATTTTTGACAATATAATTTTAAGTGCTACAAGATTTATATCTAAAAAATACCATGATGTGTATGGTTTTACCTTTAATCAATTCATTAATTCATTTATTTATCCAGTAAATAGTTAATTGCATATATAACCACATGTACTATACTAGGCAGTGAAATGAAAAGATTTTTTTTTTTCCCCCAAAAAGTCCTAGCTCTTGGTGAGTTCTACTAGAGCTTTATAATGCAAAAGAAGACTATCACAACTGAAAATAGTCAATGCCATAATGACAAGTGTAAATGACACAGAAGGCCTTGAGGCAAACAGTGCTAAGAATTCTGCTTAAAGGAGTCTAAACAAGGTTTCTAAAGATTATTCTGGAAGCAGGTTCCATTTAACCTGTGCAAAAGTAAGAAGTAAAGGGCTTGTGAAGAAATGAAAAACTAAGTGTAAGTTGAAGAGCTGCAAAAAGCTCATTATTGTTGTAGCTTAAAGCAGGAAGGGATAGAGAAATGGGATGGGGGGGAGTGTACTGAGAACAGTGTGAGACTGTATTGAGTAATGAAAATACTAAACTAAATAAGAGCTCCTGCTCCTCAGGAGCTTAAAATCTAGAGAAGGAAAAAAAAAAACAAAACTGAAACTATTCGTTTCAAAATGGTTAGTACCTTAATGGAAGAACACAAAGGGAAACATGATTGGAAAGACACAAAGATTTTATACATCACACAAAGGTGGTAAAATCTATCCTAGGTAAACGAGAGTTGTTGAAAAATTGTGAAATGGGTAGTCACAACAGTGGCAGCATAAATGATGAACTAAAGATATCAAAACTAAATAAGGAGATTTCTGCTAAAGCCCAGGCAAGCAATGTGAAAAACATAAACAAGGCCACTCTACTGTGACAATTTTTAATTTTTTTTCCTAGCTACACAAATCTTTCATTAAAGGAAAAAAAAAATCCAAGGTGCTATTTTCTAAAATTCCTTATATTTAAGGAATTGGCAATAATTTAGGTTAAAAAAAATTTAAACTTTCATTTAAAAACCTCAATAAAAATGTGAGCTTAAAATTTGGTACACATAACCTTAAGTCTAATAATAAGCATATAAGAAGCAAACTGTGGATTTGATGGAAGCATATACACGCACGTAAAAACACATATAAAAACCTGAGAAACTTGAAATACAAAATTGAAAAGGCAGAATTTAGTAACCATATATACAGTATATTGTGTACACAATGCTTAGTACATGATGACAAACTTTTAAAAATAAGATAATTTTCTATTATTTTTATTCCATTTTTTTACAATAATAGAATAAAATGAAATGAAAAAACCAACACAAGATTACTGCTTATTGTATCCAACGGGCCCGAACCAGATGAGATACACCTAATTTTGACTCTTGATTTCCTAGAATGGATTTTTATAAATGATCCTGCTATCTAGCTTTATTACTAGTAAAATACAAAAGAACTAATACTTTGGCTTAAGATAATTTCTTAAAATTCCCATTATGAACAGCTGTCTCCTTCTTAACTGAGTCAAAGGTAAAGGCAATTCACTAAGACAAAGGAACACAAGTCAAAGAATACACAAGAAACAAATCACATAAATAAGTTTTGCATTTGTGTTTTTCTTGAATCCTTAGAAGAAAAGTCTCTGAAAAATCTTTCTACAACCAAAAGCCTTTTTTTTAAACAAATCAGTCAACAAACATACTATTTATTGAGCATCTATAAGCCAAGCACTTTGTATATAATAATCCCTGCTCTCTTACAATCTAAAGGAAAGAAAGAATTCTTACAAATAATTTGTGTGATGAATTCTGTAACAGTGGTATGTATAAGATACAATAATAAGCAATGACCGGTAGAATAAAAACAAAAGCTTCATAAGATAGTTGAATCTTAAATGAGTTATATGAAGGAAAGGAAGACTTAAATAGCACATGCAAGAAAGTATGAAATGTGAAATAAGGCAAATGGGAGTAATTTTCAGTAACTCCCTATAGCACAGAGGGAAGGGAAAAGTAACCAGAGATACAGAAGGAGGGAAACAAATCAAAAAGGACCTTATATTCATACTAAAGAATCTGACTACTAATGAATTCTATTAATCTAAACTGCCATCAATTACAAGAAGGTATCATTACTGTATGTACCAAGGGCGGGGGGCTTTATGCTTGAATCTTAATATTAAGAAGCTTAATAGAATGGAATATTATTGCATAAAACTATGCCCTCTTTGTAAGATAAAGTAATAAACCAGCCATACAAAATGGGACAGTGAAGAACTTTTTATTTCCCAACTTGTCCTTAGGTAGAAGGAGAGAGAAATAAAATCTTGCCCTGAGAAATGAACTCCAAGCAGGTCTGTTGACTGAATTAAAGTCAACACTATAGTCCAAAAATAAATAAATGAATGAAACAAAGACTTTCAGGTTGGTAATGTCCCTAAATTCCAAGCAGAAACAATGCAAGTTCTCTTTTGAAGAACAAGACCAATCCTGGACACCAGTAATTCAAGATGCAATCCCATTTTTCATCTTTAAAAAATAAAAAACATGCATCTTAGAAATAATGGAAAACAGTTAATCTTAAAAATCAGTCTTAAATCTGGTGGTATTTCAGAATTACATGGAAACTTAAAAATACATATCACCAGTCTGCATAACCAGGGATTTTCAAAGAGCTAAGTACTTTAGGTAGGCATAAAGTAGAACCCTGGAATCTCTATTTTAACTGGCTACTCAATAATTTAAAAAAAAAAAAAAATCTGACAAGATACCAAGACACCAGCATCTGTATGTACAATCAGCTGAACACTCCTACTACTGACAATGAAGAACAGTAGGATTTTAATCAAGAGCATAATTTGCTCAGACTGACAATTTAGGAAGACCACCCTGGCATAGGCAGACTTTGTGAAGAGAATAAAGAAGGGAGAAAAAGAATAGTAAATCTTATAGTTAGGAGGTTGCTGAAATGGCTTTAAAGCTTAGAGATAGTGATCATTTTAGGAAAACGGAATATTAAGTAGGCAGAATTAGATAGAATTTTATAAAAACTAGATGAAGGTACATATAGAATGTAATACTGAAAATTTTCAGAAAATTCAGCTCTAACCCTTGTGAATTATGGCCAAGGGGACTTTAAAAATAAATCTCATTTGGGTATGGTAACCCATCCCCTTTTAACTGTAAGTTCAATATAGAACCCTATATTGCATAAACATCAAATGTTCCAAATGCTACTAAAACTCACAATGATCTCCAAGTTCAAATGTAAGTAGAAGGACTTTAATGTCTAATGCTTAACACTTCTATGAATAATTGTTTATAACCGGAAAAATTTAAATCTCTGGGCAAAAGACTTTAACTAATTGTTAAATTTAAATTACAAATAAAAAACAATAAATTAACAAACTTACGCTGAATATGAATGAACTGTTTGGGCTGTTTAAACTCTCCTTTGTACAAGCGATTGTAATAGTTGACGTTGCTTTCTGCCTCAGGAACGGGAATGACCATGCTCTCTTTTTTTTCTCTAAACACTTGCTGTGCTGAAATAGCTCGCTGTAAATGATGTTCCTGGAAAATGTAAAGTAGGCAATGTAAGTTGCTTTGATAATATTAATTCAAATTTCAAAACTTCTATTTAAAAGTTGTTTAATAACTGCAAGCATCAATTATAAATATTTCTTTCATTCAATTATAAATAGTTTCTTTACTGCAGACCTATAGAAAACACTGCCATCACTTCCCCTTAATACCTGTGGCTTATACTGGTACCATAAATCTTAGACTATTACAATTTTAAAAAGAATTTTTCAAAAATTAAATACATGCATACTTACAAATGGGAGTTTAAATTTTCAGTTATCAGAAGATAGATACTTGTTTGCTAAATTAAGGTGCATGTCACCACTGACAGAATAAGGAAAAATGTATGAGTCACACTAAGTGATTCTATCACAGATTCTAAGTATCTTCTACACTACTACTACTGTAGTAGCACAAAATTTGTAATAATTCAAAGAAAGAAAAAGTTTTGCATGTTCAATAAATAGTACTGCCATCGTAAAGCAGAAAATATTTTTTAACTAAAAGTTCCTATAAAATACATCTAGGTTCTAATCTCTTTTCATCACTTGCACAACTTACTACAGTAGTCTCCTAAATGCTTTCACTACTTCCTCCCTTGCCCCAATGGCTTATTCCCCATAAAGCAGTTTTACCTTTTAGAAGGTAAATCAGGTCATTTCACTCCCCAAGAAGCCCCACCATATTCAGTGTAAAGGTGAAAAGCTACTCAATGACCTATAAGAATCTCTCTATCTGGCATTTCCTCCCTCTTCTCCCATCCTTTTAATCTAGTCATACTGCTTCTCCTTGCAGTTTCCAAATATCCAAAGAGGCAACTTTGGAAATTCCTTAAAGTCTCATCTATCAGAGATGTCATGTCTTTCAGGACTTCCTTATCCAGCACTCCTTTCCTGCTTTATTTTATTCCATGCCAATTTAGCTATATCTGACATGCTCAAGATCTCATTTATTGTCCAGTCCCTCTTCCCAAACATAAAGTAATTTCCAAGAAGTCCATGATTTTTGCTTATTTTGTTTACTTTCATATGATAGTTGCAACACATAGAACCTGCTCAATACATATTAAATGAACAAATAAATAAAATGAAATCTTTACTGGGTTCCTACTATGTATCAGTCTATGCAAAGCACTTTAAAACATAAACTAAGGAATAAAGATGTTTAGTAACTTATTCAAGGTAACATAACCCTAGGTGACAAAACATTAATATAAACCCAGGTGATCCATATGCAAAGTAAAATTATTGATTCTATCCTATTGTATTGATAAAAATTTTGAAGTTTTGTGGAGTCTAAAGAAATTAAGAAAACTTCATTCAAGACTTTTGGCTATGTAAAAAGTTATTATTCAAAAAATATCAGTGCAATGATCCAAAAAGTTTTCATGTAGCAAGATATAAATAAAATTATACAGAATGGCCGTTATATGCAAAAAGCTTCACACAGATTAGATTAAAAGAAGTACATTAAAAGGAAGATAGGATGATGGTATGAAGGTAGAAAGATAGGTATCAATAATAATGACATAAAATTATGTTAATTTCATAATCTTCTGACATTTGTCATTAATAAAGTGAGCAAGAAACAAAGGATACAAAAACAAAAGAGAAAGAACAGGAATGGGTAAATGAGGAAACAAACTTATTATGGTATAAACAAGTAAACAGTAAGCCAGGACAGCTACCAAATTTCTTACAAGCAGTTAAGTTTCATCAGATCTGGTCAAGTCATATCGGCTCACCCCAAATAATCACCTATCCTATATTATAATCAACATCTCTTTGGCATTTTGTCAGACTAATTTAAATCTAGAAAAACATGCACATTCAAGAAGAGTATTGTGAAATTTAAACTGAAAAACATAAATCCTGGAATAGCTAAGTCAACTTTTAAAGGGAAACACAAAATGTGCAAGAGTTGGAGGACTGTCCTCTCATAAATTATAAAATATACATAAAGGCATAGTAATAAAAAAAGTATACCAAAAGAACAAATAGCTTACATTTATATATACAATGCATATATGTAGAAATAAAATGTATCAAAAAGTTTAATAGACATATTTAACTACATAACAATTACTGCTAATAGGCACTTTAAAAATCTTTACAGTAAAGTCAGAATTGATGTTCTTAATAACCACTAATTATGCAGCCTCTCATATAAATCAATGTAATAAGAAAGCTCCAAGACAGATCAGACTCATGTATAAAGAGAAGGTTGGGATAAAACCACACCACACAACTAAAGGGCAACAGCCAAACTGCTTAAAATATAAAGAAATACCAAAGGAAATACCTACACAAACTATATATCTAAGTGTGTAAGGAAAAATCGCGAACCTAACAAAAAAGGAAAATTTGTTACTGCTACAGGAGCAGAAAAGAAATTCTTTGAGTTTCATAAGCAAAACAGGGCAACAAATCTCATGAAATGTATTACATCAAAATTTAAAATTTCTATTAAGCAAAGGACACAATGGATGTAGTTCATAAACTTCTGACAGAATGACAGAAGTTATTTTCAATGTCTAAAACCTGTAAGTAGTTAATAACTAGATTGTGGGGCTGGGGTTGTAGCTCAGTGTTCTCTGGCACGTGGGAGGCATTGGGTTCCATCCTCAGCACAACACAAAAATAAATAAATAAAGATACTATGTCCATCTACAACTAAAAATAAATAAATAACTACAAGGTGTAAGAAATTCCTGAAAATCCACAAGAAAAGGACAACAGTCCCAAAAGAAAAATGGATAAAATATATAAACGAGCAATTTACATGTAAGAAAACCCCAAAGGCTAGTAAAGCATCAAAGAGATGCTCAAATTCATTTGTAATCAGAGAAATGCAAATTAAACAGATAAGGTAAAACTATTAGCAAGACAAAAATTACATAATGCCAAGTGTTAGCAAGTATGTGAAAACACAAATTCCTACAGATTTGCTACCATTCTAGAAAGTAATGGCAATACATGGTCAAATTAAATCTGCCTTCTCTGTGACCTGGCACTTCCTGTCTTGAACATATAACCCCAAGAAAATATCACACAGGTTTACAAATGGATCTATACACTAAAACATATCTATTGTAGAAGGCAATTTGGGGCAATGTGGGAATCTATGGCTACGAGAACAAAAAAAAAAAAATGTGGTAGATGCTCACTATGAATACTATATAGCAGTTGGTACCAACAATGCATATGTACATTTAATATGGTAGATCTTTTAAAAAGTTGAGTGAAAATTCTTAATAGAACGAGTTATAACGTGGTTTATATAAATGCACATAAAATAACATTAAATTTGCCGGAAGAGACACATTAAACATTAGACGGAGGGTTAGGGGGAAAGAATGAAAAAGGGAAAGACAGGTAGAACAGAATAAGTAAGTGAAATCAAAGAAGAGCCTTGCCATTTCCTTTAAAATTCAGGCTGTGTGTGATTAGTGTCAAAGAGGAAAACAGATTGGCCATGTGTTAGCGGATTCATTATACTGTTTTTCTTTTCTTTTTTCTGCTTTTGTTTATTTGACAATTTGCATAATAAAAATTAAAATACAGGGGCTGGGGTTGTGGCTCAGTGGTAGAGCGTTCGCCTTGCATGTGTGAAGCCCTGGGTTCAATCCTCAGCAGCACATAAAGATAAATAAATAAAGGTATTGTGTCCATTTACAACTAAAAAATATTTTTAAAAATTAAAATACAGAGTAAGAAAAGGAGAGGAAGAGAGAGGCCCTAAAGACTAATGATGATGCACCATAATCTAAGGCATATGAATAATTTAACTTTCAGCAACTGAGTTTCCTCTTTAAACAACAAAAGCATTGTTATATGATAACACTATGTACAACAGAATTTACAAAACACATTTAGCTTTAAAAAACTGAACACAGATTGTTTACTCATGCACTCAAAGCATTCTAATAATCACAAATTAATAAATAAGTGAAAAGAGGCAATAAATACTATTAGTTAATTTATACACAGAATGAAATAAATGTAGCCCTCAAAATATTTGTAACCTCCATACTTCCCTAAAAAATCAATTCTCTACTTACAAATCATATACACCAAACCCACTTCATATGGCTAATTTAACATTCTGAAACATTCTTCTAAAATCTACTGTAATTATACCTAACAGTTGTGCTTTCATAGAGATATTATACATTCTCAATATCGTTAAAAGGAGCCCCCACAATCTAAATAATTCATGACTTCAGTCATATATGAAAGGTACCAAAATCTAAGAAAGAAACTTTTAAAAATAAATATATATTTTTAATTAGGTATACAGGACAGCAGAATGCATATTGATTCATTGTACACAACTGCCCCCAAATCCCCTCACCTCCCCTTTGCCTCCATTTTCCCCATGCCCTGCCCCCCATTGTGGATCAGCATCCACTTATCAGAGAGGGGATTCTCAGCCTTTGGTTTTTGGGATTGGCTTAGTTCCCTTAGCATGATATTCTCCAACTCCATTCATTTACCTGCAAATGCCATAATTTCATTCTCTTTTAATGCTGAGTAAAATTATTCCATCATGTATATATATCACAGTTTCTTTATCCATTCATCTATTGAAGGGCATCTAGGTTGTTTCCACAGTTTAGCTATTGTGAAAGGAGCTGCTATACAGCTCTTAGGCTGTGTTACTATGGTATGCTGATTTTAGGTCCTTTGGGTATAGAACAAGGAGTGGGATAGATGGGTCATTCCAAGTATTAAAAGCAATCTCCATATTGCTTTCCAAAGTGGTTGTACCAATTTGCAGTCCCACCAGCAATGTATGAGTGGGCCTTTTCCACCACATCCTTGCCAACTCTAATTGTTGTTTGTATTCTTGATAACTGCTATTCTGACTGGTGTGAGATGAAATCTTAGAGTACTTTTGATTTGCATTTCTCTAATTGCTAGAGATGTTGAACATTTTTACAGATATGTGTTGATCAATTATATGTCTTCTTCTGAAAAGTGTCTGTTCAGCTCCTTTTACCCCATTTATTGAGTTTTTTTGGTGTTAAATTTTTTAAATTAATTTATTCGAATTTGTTACATATGAAAGTAAAACGCATTTCAATTCGTATTACATATACAGCGCACAATTTTTCATGTGTCTGATTGTACACAAAGTAGAGTTACACCATTCATTTCTTCATACATGTACTTAAGGTAATGATGTCCATCTCATTCCACCATCTTTACTACCCCCATATCTCCTACCTTCCCTTCCCTCTCCTTTGCCCCATCTAAATTTCTTCCATTCTTCCCATGCTCCCTCTGCTCCCCATTATGGATCAGCATCCTAATATCAAAGAAAACATTCAGCATTTAGTTTTTGGGGATTGGTTTACTTCACTTAGCATAATATTCTCCAGCTCCATCCATTTACCTGCAAATGCCAGGATTTTATTCTCTTTTAATACTGAGTAATATTCCATTGTGTGTATATACCACATTATTTTTATCCATTCATCTACTGAAAGGTTGGTTCCACAATTTAGCTATTGTGAATTGTGCTACTATAAACAATGATGTGACTGTGTCCCTGTAGTATATGCTGTTTTTAAGTCCTCTGGGTATAAATTGAGGAGTGGGATAGCTGGGTCAAATGGTGGTTCTATTCCAAGTTTTCCAAGGAATCTCCATACTGCTTTCCATATAAACTGCACCAATTTGCAGTCCTACAACCAATGTATGAGTGTGCCTTTTTCCCCACATCCTTGCCAACACTTGTTGTTTGTATTCTTGATAACTGCCATTCTTACTGGTGTGAGATGAAATCTTAAGGGTAGTTTTGATTTGCATTTCTCTAATTGCTAGAGAGGTTGAACATTTTTTCATATATTTGCTGACTGATTGTATATCATGTTCTGCAAAATATCTGTTCAGTTCCTTGGCCCATTTATTGATTGGATTTTTTTGGTGTTAACATTTTTGAGTTCTTTATATATCCTAGAGATTAGTGCTCTTTCTGATGTGCATGTGATAAAAATATGCTCCCATTCTGTAGGCTCTCTAGTCACCTCACTGATTGTTTCTTTTTCTGAGCAGATTTTTAATTTGAATCCATCCCATTTATTTTTAATTTTATTTCTTGAACTAAGGGAGTCTTAATAAGGAAGTCGGGGGCCTAACCTGACATGATGGAGGTTTGGGCCTACTTTTTCTTCTATTAGGCATAGAGTCTCAGGTTTAATTCCTAGGTTCTTGATCCACTTTGAATTGAGTTTTGTGCATGTGAAAGATAACGGTTTAATTTCATTTTGTTGCATATGGATTTCCAGTTTTCCCAGCACCATTTGTTGAAAAGGCTCTCTTCTTCAATATGTTTTTGATGCCTTTATCTAATATGCGATAACTTTAACTATGTGGGTTTGTCTCTGTGTCTTCTATTCTGTACCACTGGCCTACAGGTCTATTTTGGTGCCAATACCATGCTGTTTTTGTTACTATTGCTATGCAGTATGTTTGAGGTCTGATATAGTGATGCCTCCTGCTTCCTTCTTCTGGCTAGGAACTGTTTTGGCTATTCTGGGTCTCTCAATTTTCTATATGAAAAGATTGCTTTTTCTATTTCTATAAGTATGAAAAAGATATTTTTTTGTTTTCTTTTGGAGACAAACTAGGTTCTATGTCTACCCTGATAGAAATGAACAGGGCTAAAATTTGAATCCTAGCTTATCTGGCTCTCCTACATCAATTTTTTAGCTTTCAGATTTATCCAATGAGTTAGGCTGCATACAAAGTCATTATTTAAGAATTTACATGCAAAATTCCTCATTAAATATAGCTGATAGCTACTCCATCTCCCAAAAGAAGCAAACTTATTACTAAAGAACTGAAAAACTTATAAAACCACAATGACAAAGCAAATGAGATGGGGCAGCACAAGAAAGTACAGCAAACATCAGAGAAACTAAAATCAAGAGTGTGCTGATTCAGAGGCTACAAGCAGATTTAAATCTTTGCAGAAAAGCATAAAATTAAGAACTGAGTCCACTTATTCAGAGGTTGAGGCAGGAGACTCACAAGTTTGAGGCCAGACTGAGCAACTTATTCAGACCCCTTCTCAAAATAAATTTAAAAGATGCTGGGGATGTAGCTCAGTAGTAGAGTGCTTGCCTAGCATCTGTGAGGCCCTAGGTTAAATTTCCCAGTACAGTCATCCCCAATAAACCTGGACACACCTAATTCACATAAATCCAGAAGCAATGGGGATTTTGAAAGACTAGTTAGAAAGAGCTAGAATGAACAAAGGCCTTCCTTTAACTTGTCCTCAAAAGAAAGTCATTCTACACAGACAGAAGAGGGCACCACTAACTTAAGGATATTGTGAACCAGCCCAAATCTACAAAAATGAAAAGAAAATTTAACTAAATCTAATTATTTAAAGAAGACAACAATTAGCTCCATCTCTATTGATAAATTCTCAGTCTGAGGGAGGGGGTGAAGAGAAAAAAAGAAAACTTTAAGAAAAATGCTCCAAATTTAAATACAATCACATACCACATAAAGATATTTTGGTCTCAACAATGGACTGCATTTATGACATATAAGATTTTATCACCTAATAACATTATAGTTTTCATCTCGGTTTGTGAGAGTACACTCTACAATGTTCACATACAAAGTCTCTAAACAATGCACTTCTCAGAACATCTTCCTAGGATTAAACAGTGCATGTGAAGAAGCATGTGGGGATATGAAAAAATCACCTTGAATCAGAAATTTAAAAATAAGATCAGAGAAGGAAGCAAAGAACAAATGTGAAGAGATGA
Source organism: Spermophilus citellus (assembly GCF_964194105.1). Lineage (NCBI taxonomy): Eukaryota > Metazoa > Chordata > Mammalia > Rodentia > Sciuridae > Spermophilus > Spermophilus citellus. The sequence goes on along the minus strand of NC_138192.1, from coordinate 53,983,633 downwards.
CTTTGAACTCAACAAAGAAAAGATTATCTCACATTAAGGCTAAAATTATTAGAAGCCAAATGAAATGTATCCTTAAAAACAAAACAAACAAACATAAAATCCACATGTATTCTGCATAAGACTAGTCAAATATCAAGTGACTGAAAATAAGGTAAAGACAGAAGTAAAACAGGGTAAGAAAGATGGTAGGGAGAATGTTAATCAAGCAAGGAAGGAATGACATTCACATAATTGGCATCCTTGAAGAACAAAGAAATACAAGAAAACTAGGATTTAGAATTACATTCAAAGAAAAGAAAACACAAAGGACACAAAGAAGCAATATGGACAAATAATATGTCCCAGACCTTGTTTTCCCACACACATGCTGACTTCGTGACATATAGTTCAAAAAACCTTAACCCCAAAACCAGCTTAGAATTTGTAGTCCCCTAGGCAAGCTCAAAGTCAAGAATGGCTATATTGAAATGGTTTCTTCAAGAAAGCCACTTCAGTCATGATAGTCCTTCCCTCAATTTATCACAGATGAGTGTGAATTAGGAGAAAAAGGCCAGCTAATAGCTTCTCTCTTGAGAAAGGTAAACAGAACACATGTCCCAACATTCTCACTTATTGCCTGAAGGACTGATACTTTAGATGTCTAGGAGCCACAGAAAACAAGAGAGCTCAGTAGCTTCTTGCAACATCAGAGAACCTGTGCCACTAAAGAAGCCAGAACACTTAGTGCAATCAGGAGGAAGAACTCAGTTCAAAACTCAGTTCAGCAGCTTATTATGACAGAGAATCAGCAGTAGTGCAGTGAGACACCAGAGTGCAAAAGATTATAAGCAACTTGAAAAGACAACAGCAAACCTCTCTAATTGAGAAATTATACATACAAGCCAAAGAAGATGCATCTCCAGATAAGATCTGAGAGGCTCTCAGAATCCCTAGCTGGGCTGATTTGTCAAGGTTTTGGCCTCATACAATATCAGTTTTTAAAGACTAGGAGAGGTAGCTGTTTTTTCAATGTATAAATCACAGCAAAAAAGAAAATTTAAAAAAAAAAGCCTAAATAGTAACTTATGAATTACAAGAATTCAAAGTAATTGTTTTGAACAATTTATTACAAGAGAACACCAACACAAGTAAATGAAATCAGAAAAGTGACTCATGTACAAAATGACAGTATCAACAAAGAGATAAAAATTGTTTTTTAAAAAAGAATCCAATTGAACTTCTGCAGCCAAAGGAAAAAAAAAATAATTGAATTGGAAACTTCACTAGAAGTGTTCAACAAAAGACTTGATCAAACCTAACCAAAAAAAAAAAAAAAAGAATCAGTGGTCACATGGAATTATTAAGTAAGAGGAAGAAAAACAAAAAAGAATAAAGAAAAGTGAGCCTAAGAGAATTGAGGAAACCTATTAAGTAGACCAATACACAAGTAATGGGAGTTTATGGAGGAGGAGGAAGAGGGAAAGGAGCCCAGAGCTTATTTGAAGACATAATGGTCAAAAAACTTCCCAAATCTGATAAAGGAAATGAACATCCAAATTAAAGAAGTTCAAAGTACCACAATTAGGACAGCCCAAAGACATCCATACTGAGATACATTGTAATCGAACTATCAAAGGTCAGAGAGAAGGGTTGGAGTTAGAGCTCAGTGGCAGACCACTTGCCTCACATGTGTGAGGCCCTGGGTTTGATTCTCAGCACCACATATAAATAAATGAATAAAATAAGATCCAACAACAACTAAAAAAATTTTTTTTTGAAGAGAAAATCCTGAGAGGGGGAAAAAAATTACTTATGGGATCTCCAATAAGATTAACAGGGAAAGTCTGGCTCCTATAATCCTAGTGACTTGGGAGGATGAGACAGGAGGATGGAAAGCTCAAAGCCAGCCTCACCAACTTAGTGAGGCCCTAAACAACTTGGCAAAACCCTATCTCAAAATGAAAAACAAAAACAACAAAAAAAAAAAGGCTGAAAATGTGGCTCCGTGGTAAAGCACTTCTGTGTTAAATCTTCAGTACCTCCACCAAAAAAAAAAAAAAAAAAAAAAAAAAAACTGAATATTTCAGCAAAAATATCATACACCAAAAGACAGGTAATATATGTAAAGCACTGACAGAAAAAAATGCCAAACTAGAATAAAATATCCAGCAAAATATCCTTCTAAAATGAATAAATAAAGATCTTCTTTGATAAAGAGTTCATCACTATTACAGCTATTTACCAAACTGCTAAAGGAGTACTTTAAGTTGAAAAAAAACAAAAAGCATACAAAAATGTGAAACTCTGATACATAGAATCCTATAATATTGTAATGGTGGCATGTACATCACTTTTAATTTTGTTATGTAATTTAAAAGACAAAAGCATAAAATGTAACTATAATTATAAAACTATGTTAATGCATACAGATTTTTTTTTAAAAGAAGCAATTTGTGCATCCGAAACACAAAATAATAGTGGGGGGAAGTGTTACATAGTTTTTCTATATGACTCAAAGCAAATTATCCGTTTTCAGACTATTATAACTCCAAGAGATGTAATCCCCATAGTATTCAAAAACAAAAATATCTCAAAGATACAGAAAAGAAAATTCAAAAAGAATGAAAATGTCACTACAAAAAAAAAAAAACAAAAACACAAAAAGGAGGCAGAGGAACAAAACAACAAAACATATAGAAAAATGACAATACTAAATCCTTCCCTATCGGTAGTTACTTCCAATGTACATGTAATAAACTTCCTAATCAAAAGACAGAGAGGATGAATGGATTAAAAAAATTCCAATTATAAGCTGTCTATAAGAAATTCATTTTAGACATAAGGACACACAAAATAGGCAGTAAAAAGGATGTAAAGAGTAATTCCATGCAAATGATAACCCAAAGAAAACAGGGAAGGTGAAACTTTTATCAGACAAAATAGACTTTCGTCAAAAGAGTGAAGAAAGACATTATAAATTAATTCACCATCAGAATGACAATTATAAATATGTTAGCACAATAGTACACAATTTTATGAAGCAAATATGGAGAAAACTGAAGAGGAAGCATACTTAAACAACAGAAGTAAAAGATCTCAACACCCCAGGTTACATAATGACCAACCAGATAGAACACCACTAAGGACTACTTGAAGAACACTCCAGACTAATTGGACCTGAGACACATACAGAACTCTTCAGCCAACAACAGAATAATATTTTCTTCCCAACTATATATGGAACATTCTCCAGATCACATATTACATCACAAGAAAAGTCAAAAAACAAATTTAAGATGACCAAAGTCATAGTACATATCTTCAATGAATAATGGAATAAAACTAGAAATCAATAAGAAAACTGGAAAATTCAAATATGTGAAACTGGAAAATTCACAAATATGTGAAAAGTAAACAACATACTCTTGAACAACCAATGGGTTAAAGAAGAAATAGCAAGAAAAACTAAAATATCCTGATACAAATGAACATGAAAACAAAACACATAAAAATTTATGAATGTAAGAAATATAGTATGAAGAGGAAACTTTATAGTGCTACATAGCTACATAAAAAGGGAATCTCAAATCATCAACCTAATTATAACATGTCAAGGAGCTAGAAAAACTTTGAAGCTAACCCAAAGATAGAACACCAAAAGTTGTGTTATGTTTGAAGATCAATGAAACTGACATAACTCTAGCAAGATTGATTTTTTTAAAAAAGAGACATTATTACTGATGGTGTTAAACCACGACGCAAAGAAAAGACCACCGATTCCAATTTTAAATCAAATTAAAGTAAGCTTGTAATTCCAACTAGCCAGGACTGTCTCTCCCAAAAGCCGTGGATTAGAGGACAGTGCTCCAGTTCTCTAGGAGTGCAGATTTATAGCATAAAAAGTTGCAAAAGGGGGCATCTTGAGAACTTACAGATAACAGAATTTTGACAAGCACAATACAAAGGCAGGTAGGTAGTAGGTTAATGGTCTAAATGGTTCAGCATTTAGGGAGTAAATTTGAATCCCAACATCAGAATTTATGAGGCACCATTAGGGTTTCAGAGAAATGTTGTTATCTGGCCAGGGAAAACCAGGCATGGGTGAGTTCAAGACACGGGCAGGCATTCCAAGCAAGTTTAGAAATCGCAGTAATTTATATTTTAATTTTTCATGACTTTGTGACAAAATGGCTCCCAATTTTAAGATGGAATTAGGCTGGGTTCATCAATGTCATGATATAAAAAGGATAAAAGACTACCAACAAATTAAGATACATTAGAAGAAATGAGCAAGTTTCAAGAAACAATCTGCCAAAACTGAATCATGAAGAAATAAAAAATACAAACAAAATTTTAAGTAGTCAGAAAGTCACACCAATAATCAAAAATTCCCAATAAAGTAAGTTCAGAACCAGATGACTTCAATAGAAACTTGTACCCAACAACATTGAAAAAAATAAATACTCATCCTTCTGAATTCTTGCAAAAAATTGAAAGAATACTTCCAACCTTATTATTTGAGGCCAATCTTACACCAAAACCAGAAAGAGATACTACAAGAAAACTATAGACCAATGTCCCTGGTAAATAGTGATACAAAGTCTCAAGAAAATACCCAAAACTAAATTCAACAACACACTAAAAAGATGCAAGGTTGGTTCAACATATGAAAATCAATCACTGTAATATGCCAGAATGAAAAACAAAAATCATAATTATTTCAATTGATGGGAGATAAAGCAACTGACAAAGTTTATATTCCAGCATTGTTCATTAATAGCCCAGAAGTGGAAGCACCCCAAAAGTCCACAGACCCTAGATTTTTTTTTTTTTTTTTTTTTTTTTTTTTTTAGTTTTTAGTTTTTTATACTTGTAGACAGACAGCATGTCTGTATTTTCTTTATGTGGTGCTGAGGATAGAACCCAGTGCCTCACACAAGCTAGTCAAAAGCTCTCCCACTGAGCTACAGGCCCAGCCTCCAGAATTGATTTTTTAAATGTGGTATTTACATACAATGGAATATTATTCAGCCCTAAAATGCAGGATTTCTGTCATATACTATAACGTGAGTGAATCTTCAGGGCATTATGTAACTGAAATAAGTCATCCACAAAACATATGTATTGCATGATTCCATTTATGAGGCAATCAAAGGGAACATAAAGGCACATAAAGTAGAATGGTGGTTGCTAGGAGCTGGGGGTGGTATATAACATGTGATTAATATTCAATGGGTACAAAGTTTCAGGTTGTTGTTCTTTGGGGGTTGGTTTTTTGTTTTGTTTTGTGGTTTTTGTTTTTGTTTTTGGTACCAGGGATTAAACTCAGAGGCACTCAATCACTGAGCCACATCCTCAGTCCTATTTTGTATTTTATTTAGAGACAGGGTCTCACTGAGTTGCTTTTAGCACCTCGCCATTGCTGAGGTTGGCTTTGAACTTGGTGATCCTCCTGTCTCAGCTTCCCAAACTGCTGGGATTACAGGTGTGTGCCACCACGCCCCACTGAGTTTCAGTTTTAAAAGATGAAAAAGTCCTAGGCATGTTTGTCTAACAATGTAATACAGTTAATATTTCTGAACTATATACTTTAAAAAGTGAGGTTTTCAAGATGGCAGAATAAGGAGGTTGTACAATGTTCCTGGATGGTTCGTGAAGTGAAACCAAGAAAACTGACAGGCAAGGTGAGTGAACCAAAAAAAAAAAAAAAAAAAAAAAAAGCAGGGGGACTTTACTGGAATTTAAAACTGGTCATTCAAAGCAGATCAGTCCTCAGGAGTTTGGATATAATAAAATAAAGAAGAAATCCCCAAAGGCACAGCCACTGCCACAGCCGGGCTGGAAGCTCCAGCCAGACAGATCCCTACATGAGCATAGTGGAGGGATAAGGAAATTAAAGGAACCCATGTTTTGGGGATGTCCAAGGTGTGTCTGGGTATGGAGCATTTAGAGATCAAGCACAATGGCGGTAAACCTTAAAGATAAGCTGCACAATATCCATGTGTGGGAAAAGAAGCCACCATCTCTATAGGTAGAGGACTAAGCAGCTGCTGGGGGGAAGGGGTGGGGGGGATGCCCGGTAACTGAGGGGGCCGATTCCAGACGCAAGTCTGGCCTGAAATAAAGGCCCAGCAAACACATGCTGCATGATGTAGAATGTGCTAAAGTGACCAACAGAAAATCAAATATGGAGAGAGGTTTACACAGGGACAACTGGTCAAAGAAACCCACCCAGATCTAACCCTTCCTCCTTCCCTCCCCCTCCAATCCAACTGCTTGCAGGACTGGCTGGGAGAGATGCATCTATAGAGCCAGGAACTTGGAAAGCTAGAGCAGGATAAATTGTTTGGAGAATGAACATGAGACCAGGAAATGTGGAGTCTGCAGGAATTGGGTCCCTGGCCACAAGAGTAGAAACTAGGGGAGATCTCTGGAGTGAAGTCTTCCAGCAAGTACTGGGTGCTGGAGGTACACTGACTTAAAATCTCCAGGCAAATAAATTAGCATTCAGTAAAGAGCCTCCAGCCCTCTTAAACCTAAACCCTGCCTCCAGGAACTCTGCCTACTGGATTACCTCTCTCACTCCAGCAATCCAGAGGGTGGAACATCACACTCCAGAAGACCCCACCTAAAACTGCTGAGAAGAGAAGCTGAGAATATTTTGAACTTCAATGTAAAGAATTAAATTTAACTTTTCATGAAGATTTTTTTAAATTCTTCTTAACTGTTTAATTGTGGCCTTAATGGTACATGGACATTTATATAGTCTCCTATTTTTTTTCTTCTCATCTCTAGTATTTTTCCCTTTTTTTTGGGGGGGGGAGGGTTGCTGGAGATTGAACCCAGAGCCTTGTGCATGCGAGGCAAGCACTCTACTAACTGAGCTATATCCCCAGCCAATCTCTAGCATTTTTTGAAGCCAGTTATTTTACATGGATTAGTTTTTTTGTGAATTAGGATGTTTGTTTAGTTTTATTTTGTATTCATTTAATCTTTTTAAAAATTATTGCTTTATATATTTCTCTCCTGTTTCCCTTGATTTTCTTCTGGAAACAGCCAATTTGTATTATTCTTTCACTCCACCTTTAATCTTCTTCTCCTGTCTTCTCTCCTCCTCCCTCATAATCATCACATCCTATCACTTCTGTTTTATCCATGTCCACCACTTGAAAACATAAACCCTTTTGCAAACTTGCTGTTTTTATCATAGGCAATAACTCATCATGTCATTTCTGTTTATTGTGATAATTAACATTGCAGAAATCATACTAGGAACTATTTAGTTTAGTGGTATAAAGTTTCCATTGGTTGTTATTATTTGTCTCTCCCTAAACAGCGAGATACTGGAAACCTTCAGGGACACTGTAAGTCTACTGCCTCAGATCCATACTGTTAGTTGGGTAGACACACAAACATGAAAAGGCAAGGGAACAAACTGCCCCAAGCAAACCAAGGTACTCCAATAACAGAATACATCGACATCACAGTGGAAAAAATGTCAGAGAAGGAGTTTAGAATATACGTAGTTAAACTGATCTGTGAAGTAAAGAATGATGTAAGAGAGGAATATAGGTAACAAAGGATCACTTCAATAAAGAGATAGAAATTCTGAAAGAAAACCAAACAAATTCTTGAAGTGAAGTTAACAATAAACCAAATTAAAAATTCAATAGAAAGCATCATCCACAGACTAGACCACTCAGAAGACAGAACCTCAGGCAATGAAGGCACAACATATAATCTTGAAATAAAATGGACCACGGAGAGAAGATGTTAAGAAACCATGAACACAACTTCCAAGAATTATGAGATAACATGAAAAGACCAAATTTAAGATTTATCAGGATAGATGAAGGCACAGAGATACAAACGAAAGGAATGCAAAATCTTTTCAATGAAATAATATCAGAAAATTTCCCAAATCTAAAGAATGAAATGGACAATCAAATACAAGAGGCTTATTACTACAGGACTCCAAATGTGCAAAATTACAACAGACCCACATCAAGGCACATTATAATGAAAATGCCTAGCATACAGAATAAGACTAGAATTTTAAAGGCTGCAAGAGAAGAATACCATATTACATATAGAAGAAAACCAATATGAATCTCAGCTGATTTTTCAACCCAGATTCTCAAAGTGAGGAGGTCGTGGAATAACATATGGATGCCAACCAAGAATCCTACACATAAGCAAAATTAAACTTCAGATTTGAAGACGAAATAAAAACCTTCCATGATTAACAAAAAATAAAAGAATTTGCAACTAGAAAGCCTGCACTTCAGAATATTCTCAACAAAATATTCCATGAAGGTGAACTGGGGAAAAAAAAAATGTGAAAACCAGTGAAGGAAGAAACTACACTAAAGGAACCGTCAATCAAAGGAGAACTAATTCAAATTAAAAACTAGGATGAGCCAAAATGATGGAGAACACAAATCGTATCTCAATAATAACCTTGAACATTAACGGCCAAAACTCATCAATCAAAAGACAGACTGACAGACTGGATTAAAACACAAGAGCCAACAATATGCTGTCTCCAAGAGACTTACTTAATAGGCAAAGACATCTACAGACTGAAGGTGAAAGGATGGGAAAAAACATCACTCACGTGGACCGTGTAAACAAGCGGTTTCTATCCTCATATCAGATAAAGTGGAGTTAATCAGGACAAAAAAAAAAGGATGTTTCATACTGCTTAAGGGAATTATACATCAACAAGACATAACAATCATAAACATTTATGCTCCAAACAATGGAGCATCTACGATACATCAAACAAAACCTTCTCAACTTCAAGAATCAAATAGACCACAACACAATAATACTAGTGACTTTAACACACCTCTCTCTAACTACTGGACATATCTCCCAAACAAATACTAAACAAACTACAGAACTAAATAATACAATCAATAATTTAGATTTAACAGACATATATAGAATATTTCACCCATCAATGATTGACTGCACTTTCTTCTCAGCAGAACACAGATCATTCTCTAAAACAGACCATATTATGTAAGCTTTCACATATGTTGTCATACAATTGTAATATTACCTTAATATATTTTAGCACCTGTCAGGTTATTTTGTTAGCTCCCTTTCTATTGATATTAATTTTTGTGTTCTTGCTTTTTTCTTGATTAGACTTGTTTAATTTTTATCAAATTTTAGCTGTATTATTCTCTATTTCATATATTTCTGCTCTCTTATTTTTTCCTTCCTACTACTTAATTTGAAAATAATTTGAGCTTTTCTGCCCACTCCCCCTGCACTCCCCAGCGCTGCTCTGCACAGCAAGCTCCCGGTTCCTGCTAATCTAGTGCTGCTGTTGTCTCCCTCCAATCGCCATCATGATTATCTACCCAGACGTCATCAGCCACGATGAGAAGTTCTCTGACATTTACAAGATCCAGGAGACAGTGGACGGCCTCTGCCTGGAGGTGGAGCGCAAGATGGTCAGTAGGACAGAAGGTAACACTGATGACTCACTCCTTGATAGAAATGCTTCGGCTGAAGGACCAGAGGGCGAAGGTACCAAAAGCACAGTAATCACTGGTGTTGGTATTGTCATGAACCATCACTTGCAGGAAACCAGCTTCACAAAAGCAGCATACAAGAAATACATGAAAGATTACATGAAATCAATCAAAGGCAAACTTGAAGAACAGAGACCAGAGAGAGTAAAACCTTTTATGGCAGGGACTGCAGAACAAATCAAGCACACCCTTGCTAATTTCAAAAATTACCAGTTCTTTATTGGTGAAAACATAAATCCAGATAGCATGGTCGCTCTCCTGCACAACCATGAGAATGCTGTGACCCCATATATGATTTTTTTAAAGGATGGTTTAGAAATAGAGAAATGTTAATAAATTTGGCAGTTACTTTGGATCTATCATCATCATAACTGGCTGCTGTTTGTCATCCACACAACACCAGGTCTTATGACAAATGGAACTGATCTCATCTTGAGCACATTTAGGCATTGGTTTTTAAGAAAACAAAGTTCATTTAAACTAAAAAATAATAATTTTTTGATTATTATTCTAGCTTCTTTCTGATACAAGTCTTTGTTATAAATGTTCATCTCAGTACTATTTCATCACAGAGATTCTGATATTTTAAGCTTTTATTATCACTTAATTCAAAGCACTTTTTATATACTTGTGCTTTCTTCCTTGACCTCAGATATTTATAAGTGCAGCATTTAGTTTTGAAAAGGTTGACGTGGGGGTGAGGCATTCTATATATTTTAAAGTGATTGATTTCTAATGTAATCAGGCGGGAAACAGTCTGCATGATTCAAATTTTTAAAAAAGTAATGGAAATGTTTTTTATATTGATTGTATTGATTACATAAATATCAAAACTGAAAATAAAAATAAACTTAAGAAACTAACACTTTCACATTCTCTCACACAACACACGCACACACATAAACCAATCACACAAACCAATCAAAATTTATTGAAAGACACTAAAGAATACCTAAGTAAGAAATGGTAAATGTTTTAGGGGATAATTATGCTTAACCTGACTTAAATATTGCTTAATGTAAATGTGCAATGAACTATTATATGAAACCCACTGATATGTATAAATTAAATTTTAAAAAGATAAATAAATGAAAACCCATTTCCTGTTCATGGAATAAAACACTTAATATTTTTGTAATAACAATGCTCCTCAAAGGGCTCCACAGATTCAATCTGACCCCTATAAAAAGAATCCCAGAGGCCTTTTTGTGCAGTGACAGAAAAGCCAATTTTAATATTAACATGGATCTGTCCAAACTGTTAGAATGTCTCTTATCAAAAAAGAAAAAAAGTAAACATTATTGAGAATGTGGAGAAAAGGGAGTCCTTACAGACTGTTGGTAGAAATATAAATTAAAAGTCATAATAGAAAACTCTGTGGAGTTATCTCAAAATGGTAAAAAAATTAAACAACCAGATTTAACCAGAATTCCCAATACTGAGGGGTAAATCTAAAGGAAATAAAATCAGCATGTTGAGGAGATGTCTGCATTTCCATGTTTATTGCAGCACTATTTATTCAGCAAGATATAGAACCAAACTGAGTGTCTATCAATGGATGAATAATAAAGAAAATGTGACATATATACACGATATAGGATACTAATTAGTTTATTCATAGAAAAACAAAATTCTGTCATTTGTGACATGAATGAACTAGGAGGACATTGTGTTAAATGAAATAAGGCAGGCAACTACACACAAATACTGCATGATCTCATTCATGTAGAATCTTAAAAAGCTGGCCTCACGAGAGAGTAGAAATGTTTTTATCAGTCTGGGATGGGTGAGAGAAGAAGGGATGGGAAGATGTTGGTCAAATATATACATTGAGGATAAAATTCTACAATAGGCAAGTAGGAAGTAGATAAGTGATTTGGGGGCATGAGACCTGGGGAGGATGGAGAAGAGGAGAAATTGGGAACAATGGCTACTGGTTTTGAAGTTTCTTTTTTGGGTGAAGAAAATGATCTAAAATTGTGGTGATGACGGCATAGCATTGGAATACTAAACACCATTGGACTGCACACTTTAAATGGGTTAATTATATATTTGAATTATCTCTCAATAAACTGCTTAAACGAATTAATTCTAAATACTAATTAATATCTTGGCCAAAATTTTAATAGTGAAAAGAATAGAAGCTGATGACCAAGTAAACTCAAGGTAACACATATAAAATTAAAGAAGCTTGCTTTTCTCTTATAGCACTCATAGGGAACAGTTGTACCCATCCTTGCTCCACCCTTAATTTTAGTTAATGCATTAAAAAAAAAAAAAGAGGAAAGCATAATCATCCTAATAAAGTACCATAATAGTCATTAGATGTCAAAACAGAACAAACCTACATTATCTGTGATTTAGGCCACTGTCCTGAAAAAACAAATAAATAAAAAGTAAACATATTTTAATATGTCTTCTGATTCTACTATAATGTATAGTCCATACTTCTAGAATGGTGTGATTGTTAAAATTCATTTGAAACGGGCCATTTATTCATGGTGAAAATATCTGCTAGATATCTTGGATTTTTTTAATCCTTTACAATTTATATTAAACATCAACAGAAATTCATTTTAGATGGTGGTCTAATATTCATTAATTAAATTCACCAAAGAAGCTAAGAAAAACAATAGGTAAAGAAACAATAAGAATATGAAAGAATTGGGAAAAGTGAAAATAAGAAAACATACCAGTAATCCAAAAAGCCTTTTAACTAGCAATTCATTCTTTCTGTATCTGTAAAATATTAATTAATCTACTATTTTCTTTCTTTAATACTGATATGAATTCTAATGTTAATCTAATATTCTGATTCAGAATCCTACCTAACAATTGCTCAGATAGTGTAAAGGTGTAAAGTTTTGGTGCCAGGGCCACCTCTGAAGTCTTGGTCTCCTATGTCCTATTTCGTGACTTTGAATACATCACTTTTTTTTGTAACACGTTTGAATATGTTACTTTTATATTAATATTTCTTAGTAATGTTTTTTTCCTAATAACCCATAGTAAATGAAGATTAAGGAAAGATATGTACAAAGTCTGATATATTAAGTGCTTAATAAATAATATCCATTATTGTTCAAGATAACTGTAAGAAAATATATTAAAATTACAAAGAATGCCCACAAAATTTTATGATAGTAAATTGTTATGTATTTATTTAAACAAACATTCCCCCTTTCTCTCCCCCCCCCAACACACACACAAACACAAACACTAAAGTCCACTAGACATCTGACAAAATTACCAAGAACTGATTATGTGGATATAACTATGTCAAAAATAATGTAACTTATAAGGCCTAATGAACTACACTTCAAAACAATTAGAAAGCAAAAAAGCATCAATGAAGCAGCGATTCCAGAAACTTTAATGAGAGCAAAGTGAACCGAAGATTTTATATGCAGGTAAATTGTCCTTCCATTATCAAGAGGACTGAAAGAATTTAGAGCACTAAAATGAAAACAATGGAACTAAAAGGCAAAGGAGCAAGAGTAAAAAAATGAAGATAGAACAAATTCTATCTTCATGGAAGGTGTTTAGAAGCAGCCGCTATTGTACAGAAGATTAAAGTATATTGTTAAAAACTATCAAACAAAGCCAAGTGTGGTGGTGCACACCTGTAATTCTAACAACTCCAGAGGCTGAGGCAAGAATACCCCAAGTTTTTGGCCACCCTGGGCAAAAAAAAGAGGAAGGAAGAAAAAAGGCTGGGGCTATAGCTCAGTGGTAGAGAAGTTTAGGATTCAATCTGTATAGTACCAAACAAAAAGGCTAACAAAAGACAAAACTAATAATGATAAGCACAAATATAACTACTTCAATAAAAATTCAAATCTTCCCAAATAATGACTGTTTTAAACAGTAATGTATAAAACAATCAGTGACATAATACACAATATAAAATACGAAAGAGCTGAGCGCAAATATGCTGTCATATTGATAAATGAGAATGGACTTAACTCACTGCTTTAAAAAAAATGATGCTCAATGCTTGGAATTCAAGACTCAATAAATATGCAGCATATAAGAAATATACCCCACCCTCCAAAGGTGATCCAGAGATGAGGAAAATGAACAAAAGTTTAATGGGTAAGTGAAAATAGTAAGAAGTACAAGCATATCCTAATAACAAACAAGTAGAATACAAAAGAGCATTAAACAACAAAAAAGAGCACTTTTAAATGCTAATAACCATAATTCACAAGAAAGATTTAGTATCTATACACAAAGTAATACAGCACCATTTTATGATGCAAAAGCTACAGTATATGCAAGAACCAAAATAGACAAAAGCACACCCATAAGAGGAAAATTTAATACACCACTTTTAGCATAAAATAAATCAAGTGAACAAAAAAGACTTAAGCAACTTAATTGATAAGGTAGATTTTATAGCTATGTATCAAACTTTACACTCAATGCCCCTCTTTTAGAGTTTGAGTATGAGATGTCCTTGGAAAACTTACATGACAGTGCAGGAATGTTCAGAGGTGAACCAATTAGATTATGACAACTATAACCTAATCAGTGGATTAATTCACTTGATGGCTTAATAATCTGAATGAGTTACTGGGTGATAACTGGGTAAGTGGGGCATGGATGGAGGAAGTCAGTCAATGAGGGCATGACCTGGGAGATTATGTTTTATCCCTGGCTCTTCACAAGCTCTCTCAGCTTCATGGTGACCTTAAGCTGAGCAGCTTTCCTCTTCCTTGCCTTCTGCCTCTCCTTAGGCCCAGAGCAATGGAATCTGATGACCATGAATTGAACCCCTGAAACTATGAGTCAAAATAAACCTCCTCCTCTATGTTGTTTCTGTCAGGAACTTTAGTCACAGCAACAAAAAACTAACAACCCATCCTTCTCAAGTACCCATGAGACAGTCATAAAAACTGTTCACATATTATTTAGGAATTACAATGATATAAAGAATGGAGTAGAAAGATAAGAATGAAAATTCTCTAAGGGTACAGCACTCCTATTGTGAGTGTTCTGGAAAATGGAAAAGAGATATCATACATTCAGATATTTCCCTCTTTCTAAGCCCTCTCTCTGCAACTCTTGCTCTCCCACACAAGTCCTCTTACCTTTCACCTCCCTTCTCTTTCTAATGAAGCTGCCACAGCAACTGTCCTCTCTGCCCCTCCGCCCTTCTCTCCTCCTACAACACACTAACAGGCTGCCGCTGCCCAACACACATCTCTGACAGAATTCTGAACCATACTACAAATTTAAGTCACACAAAACATATGCTCTCAGACACCGTGGTGTCTGAGAATTAAATTAGAAATTGATAACAGATATCTGTAAAAAAAAATATATCACTAAATATTTGTGAACCATGTAACTCATTTTGACCTATGGATCAAAGAAAAGGATCAAAAGGGAAATTGACAACTATTCTGAACTGAATAAAAATGAAAAAGCCAAAACAAAACAAATTAAAAAAACAACAGGTTCAAAATTACCAACAAAGCAGCACTTTGAAAGAAATTTACAGCACTATATACCTATATTAAAACAGGGAGAAAAAATAAATAAAACAGTGACCTCAGAATCTACCTTAAGAAATTAGAAGAACAACAAATTAGACCCAAAGTAAGCCTAGGAAAAGAAATGATCAAGAACAGTGTGGAAATCAATGAAATGGAAAATAAAAAAATCCACAGGAGGGAAAAAAAAAAAAAGGCTTGTTTCTTTAAGAAAATCCATAACAGTGATAAACCTCTAGTCAGATGAATCAAGGGGGGAAAGTGAAAAGACACAAATTACCAGTACCATGAACAAGTGAGATGACAGAACATTATAAACAACTTCATGCTCATCAATTTGACAATTAGCTAAAAAGAAATCTCTTGAAAGAAATAAATTAGCAAAGTTTACTCAGAAAGAAATAGGTGACCTGAATAGCTTTGCATGTATTAATTAAAGATTGAACTGCAGTTTAAAACCTCATGCACCTCATGCACACACACTAAAAACAAAAACAAACACACAAAATCTCACTGGTAAATAATTTCACCAAAAACTTAAAAGAGGCAACAATATCAATCCTACACAATTTT
Organism: Spermophilus citellus; assembly: GCF_964194105.1. NCBI lineage: Eukaryota > Metazoa > Chordata > Mammalia > Rodentia > Sciuridae > Spermophilus > Spermophilus citellus. The sequence continues at coordinate 53,968,035 of NC_138192.1, read as the reverse complement.
TTCCAAAATAATGGAGAGAGTACTTCTTGCCAACTCATTTTGAGGCCAGAATTATTCTGATCCAAAAACCAGAAGACTACACTGGGTTGGGGAGTGGAAGGGGAGACACTAAACTATAGACAAATAAAAATTCCTGTGAACATAGATGCAATCGCCTAAACAAAAGTTTAGTAAACAGAATTCAACAATGCACTGCAAAGGGGATTTAATCTCAGGAATGCAGGATTGGCTTATAATCAAAACCAATGTAATTCAGCACATTAACACATTTTTAAAACAACATAATCATCCCTATATACAAAGAAAAAGCATCTGACCCAAGCTAACACCTATTCCAAAAATTCTGACAAACCTAGAAATAGAAGGCAATTTTTTTCAACATGGTAAGGGGCATCTACAAGAAAACCACAATAACATTACATGTAAATGAAATACTGAATATTCTTATCCTAGAATTAGGAATAAGATAGGGATACCCATCATCAATACATTCAACAACACACGGAGAGGTTCTTATTGGTGTAATCAGCATAGAAAGAGAAAGGAAGGAGTGGGGGCAGGCAAAAAAAATGAATGAGCAGCAAAAACCAGAATAACCCAGACAAATCTCTGAAAAGATCCCATTTCAATTTCCAGTGGTTTGAAACATAAGAATGATAATAGTTTCTTTTAATATGTACTGAAACAACCTGCCACACATCCAACTTAGAGCTGTCTAATTCAATTGTTTCACAGCCCTGAGGTCTTATAACCATGAAGAATTTGGGGCAGCAGTCCTCATTCATTTCGGCAAAGCAAAGTCTGGCTTCTCAAGTCTATCAACTGAATTTTAATTATGTGATCCATGCTCCTGGCAATATAGAACACCAGAATCCTCTTTTCATTTAGCACATATATTTTGATCAGATGTTAAATCACATTATCTTCCATCTAAGAATCTATGACAGATTAAACTTCATAACCAACCATGTCTTTCAGTCATTCACTTACACAACTGGCGGAATTCAGACTTAAGAAAACTGCTGTCCTGTTCTGACTAAAAGAGCTCCAATAATCAACATTTTAGAATAAAAATTCAACTGTGGTTCTCAATATTAGTGGGCTTCAGAATCATCTGTAGGCCCTGTTTCAACACATTGCTGAGACAAACCAACAATTTCTGATTCAGCAGCTCTCAAATGGAAGCAGATAATTCATATTTTTAAAAGTTTCCAAAGCTGCTGTGGGTTTGGGAACTACACTTTGAGAAGCACCAGCTTCACAAACCATTAGCTTAAGGCAATGTGACTTACACTGTGGTCCTCTAGAATTACAAAAATTTAGAGTAAGCATTTAAAAATTTCAAAACAGTCTGATATTAATTTTATCCATTGAAAGTGGTGATTTAAAAAGCTGTGGTGTTGTGCTGAGCACGGTGGCACACGCCTGTAATCCCAGCAGCTTGGGAGGCTGAGGCAGGAAGATCGCTAGTTCAAAGTCAGCCTCAGCAAAAAGCTAAAAACTCAAGTGAGATACTGTCTCTAATTATAATACAAAATAGGGCTAGAATGTGGCTCAATCATTAAGTGCCCCTGAGTTCAATCCCTGACACCCCAAAAACAAAACAAAAAGTTGTGGTCTTATATTTACTACATCTTTAATTTTTCAGGAAATGTATTTTTATTATACTTGACAAATGTGTTTTAAAAACTGAGATTTTAATAAAACTTGAGGAAAATTTGCCTACAAGAAAGTGTATTTCATTAATTTCTCCAGTATTTTACTATTAATATTATTATTATTCCTACTGCTACTATTATTACTATTATTATTATTTGATATTATTATTTGATGCTGGGAATTAAACTCAGGGGTCCTCTACCACTAAACTACATCCTCCATTCTTTTGATTTTTAACTTGAGACACAGTCTTTTTTTTTTTAATTGGTTGTTCAAAACCTTACAAAGTTCTTGACATATCATATATCATACATTAGCTTCAAGTGGGTTATGAACTCCCATTTTTACCCCAAATACAGATTGCAGAATCACATCGGTTACACATCCACATTTTTACATAATGTCATACTAGTAACTGTTGTATTCTGCTACCTTTCCTACCCTCTACTATCCCCCCTCCCCTCCCCTCCCATCTTCTCTCTCTACCCCATCTACTGTAATTCATTTCTCTCCTTGTTTATTTTCCCATTCCCCTCACAACCTCTTATATGTAATTTTGTATAACAATGAGGGTCTCCCTCCATTTCCATGCAATTTCCCTTTTCTCTCCCTTTCCCTCCCACTCTTGTCTCTGTTTAATGTTAATCTTTTCTTCCTGCTCTTCCTCCCTGCTCTGTTCTTAGTTGCTCTCATTATATCAAAGAAGACATTTGGTATTTGTTTTTTAGGGATTGGCTAGCTTCACTAAGCATAATCTGCTCTAGTGCCATCCATTTCCCTGCAAATTCCGTGATTTTGTCATTTTTTAGTGCTGCATAATACTCCATGGTGTATAAATGCCACATTTTTTTTATCCATTCATCCATTGAAGGGCATCTGGGTTGGTTCCACAGTCTAGCTACTGTGAATTGTGCTGCTATGAACATCGATGTGGTAGTATCCCTGTAGTACGCTCTTTTAAGGTCTTCAGGGAATAGTCCAAGAAGGGCAATAGCTGGGTCAAATGGTGGTTCCATTCCCAGCTTCCCCAGGAATCTCCATACTGCTTTCCAAATTGGCCGCACCAATTTGCAGTCCCACCAGCAATGTACAAGAGTACCCTTTTCCCCACATCCTCTCCAGCACTTGTTGTTTGACTTCATAATGGCTGCCAATCTTACCGGAGTGAGATGGTACCTTAGGATGGTTTTGATTTGCATTTCTCTGACTGCTAGAGATGGTGAGCGTGGCAGGATATAAAATCAACACACATAAATCAAAGGCATTTCTGTATATCAGCGACAAAACTTCTGAAACGGAAATGAGGAAAAACACTCCATTCACAATATCCTCAAAAAAAATAAAATACTTGGGAATCAACCTAACAAAAGAGGTGAAAGATTTATATAATGAAAACTACAGAACCCTAAAGAGAGAAATAGAAGAAGATCTTAGAAGATGGAAAAATATACCCTGTTCATGGATAGGCAGAACTAACATCATCAAAATGGCGATATTACCAAAAGTTCTCTATAGGTTTAATGCAATGCCAATCAAAATCCCAATGGCATTTCTTGTAGAAACAGATAAAGCAATCATGAAATTCATATGGAAAAATAAAAGACCCAGAATAACAAAAGCAATTCTAAGCAGGAAGTGTGAATCAGGCGGTATAGCGATACCAGATTTCAAACTATATTACAGAGCAATAGTGACAAAAACAGCATAGTACTGGTACCAAAACAGGCGGGTGGACCAATGGTACAGAATAGAGGATACATTATCAATTAAAATGTGATTCTTAACCTCCTCTGTTACTTCATGGTAAATGATTTCTATGGTCACTTACTCTAGGCCTGATGACTCTTTGGGAGGCAGAAGGAAAACACACAAACTATGGGAAAGAAAAAAGGGAGAGAAGAAAAGAGAAAGAAGTGCAGGAAGTTCACAGACCTCAGGAAGTCTGTTTAGGTGCCAAGGACCTCAGTTAAGAATCCCCGACATAAAGACTTCAATGAAATTCCTTTTTCCACAAGTTATCCAAATAGTTGTTATTCTGTCATAATTTACTAAAATCCCAGAGCCAGAAATCAGATTTCCAGTGTACTCCCAACTAGCTTTATTTCTAGTCTTCTACCACTGCCACCACCACCCATAACACTGCCTGTAGACCACATCCAACCATAGTAACCTACTACAAATGCAAACATAATGATGTACCCAGCAAAACCTAGCTCCCCATAATCAAAATTAAACACTGTATTCCCCAAATATAGAAAGGGAAATGCATACTCACATATACACGTTTATATATATGTTCAGCATCACCATTTATAGTTTAAGAAATAATATATATATAAACACGTAATGTTGAATCAATTACAGCAGTATTTTTCAATCTGTAGGATGAACCAATGAACCACTAATCAAGAAAACCAATTTAATAGCTCATGACCAAAATTATTTTTAACACAATAGAACTGAAAAGGGAAAAAATATGTAGATTTAGCTGATACTTATTACTTGCAAATTCCCATATTTGCAAATTTGCTTATTCACTAAATTTTATTTGTAGCACCAAAATTAATACAGCGCTTTCAAAATCATTTCTAAACATGTGCAAAGCAGTGAAAAATTTGAGTCATCAACACATTCCCAAATAAGATCAAACAGGGTGACACTTGTGTTTCAGATCTCACACTATAAACAAATGTCCTTCTCACATTCTATTCAGTGCCAGGTTTTTCCTATTTTTGTACTTTTTGTAATTGGTTTTACTGTCTAAAGGGGCCCCCAAACAGTGAAGTATAGTCTAGTGTTCCAAGCACAAGAAGTCGATGAGTTAGAATGCTGCTGTGAGTTCAATGTCAATGAATCAATGACATATATTAAATAAGGCACTTTTAAATAGAAAAACGCATAAAACAAAAAGCTATGTATTCATTAACTGAACCAAATCAGTGGCTCACAGGAACATAACCATGTATGTCCCGTAAGGATCAGTATTCAATAATTCTGTGCCCATGGTAACTTTATAGAACATAAATGCCTAAACAGTGAAAATGAATTGTATTAATGCATAAATATACATGTGTGTCTGTTGAAGTACACTTTATTTCAGTTATACATAAACAAACAACAAGTCAGTTAAAAAAAGTTTGAAAGTCAATTAAAGCTAAAGAAATGCTGAAAGTGTCAAAATGTTAAGACAAAAGGCATAGATTATGAGCATACACACACATTTTTCTACCTAGACAAATCATCCTACTATATCAGAATCACCCTTAAATTATGACTTGATTGGTAATTACACATGGACTTTATAAAAGCATCCTAAATATTCTAATGTGTGGCTGAGAACCACTATTCTATCTGTTAAGGTGATGTTTCTCAAAGTTGGGTCCCTAGACAAGTGGCATCAGGATCACCTGGGAACATTTTTAAAATGCAAACTCTCAGGGCCCACACGAGACCTACTAAATCAGACACTATGGGGTAAGACCCAGAGATCTGTTTTAACAAAGCCTCCAAGGAATTCTGATGCATGCTAAACTTTGAGAATTGCTGACCTAAATCTTTTTATATTTCTTTTGGGGTTATTTGAAAACCCTGATGAATTTTGCTAATAAAGCCAACATGTAACTCCTACTGACCAAGCACCAACAGTGGATAGGCAATCTTCTTCCAAGCACTTTACAAAAAGCAGACAAATAAAACTGATGCATTACTTGTACAATAATCAAGTAGCACTATTTCTTTATGACATCCTTTACAGTTTCTTTTCCTCAGAATTCTTTTAATACACCATTAATAAATACACCTTTGCCTGAACTGAAGGGTGAATCTATATTAGACCACAAAAATTGTTTCAACCCTTTAACTACTCTTAGGTATCACATAATTCCCTATATGAAAGTAATGACACCTGTCTTAAAAAAAAAAAACTCATGAAATTCTGACAGATCACTTCAATAACATGTAAAATGTAATTCAGTAATATATAATAGTCAATTAGTTATTACATGAATTCATAAATACTCCCACTCAAATTATGTCCCTCCTGATATAAATTCCCATACTATCAATTTTATCTGTCATGATAACAAAATATACCTCATATGAAATTATCTGTATGCGACTCTTTTCTCCCCTACAGGACCTCCAGCAGCCAGAAAACAGGTACCACATCATATTCTTTTTCGAGTTTAAAGCAGATAGCATGTATTTCTCATTCGGCCAATGAAAATTTAGTGAGCAGTTACCATATGCCAAGTCCCTGTACCAGATGAAGGTGGACACAAAGATAACATAGCCCCAATGTTCATGGGACAATATACTGAATGAATAAATATCAAAAACAATGTCACTGAAAGTTTGAGAGGGTATGGATGCTATTTGGGGGGATAGGAGTACTGGGGGATTGAACCTAGGGGTGCTTAACCACTGAGCCATATCCCCTTTTTTATTTTTGAGACAGGGTCTTGCCAAGTTGCTGGGGCCTCACTAAGTTGCTGAGGCTGGCTCTGAACATGTGATCCTCCTGAGACCCTAGGATTACAGGTGTGAGAGGGCTGTCTATGAAATACCTGGCTTGACTACATGATACCTGAAAATAAGGGAGCTTCCTTCAGTAGGGTATTCTCTACTGCTGCTCCTCTGATCCAAGTTGCTACTTGAGACCACTAATAAATATAAGAAGCCACAGTAGGACACACCTGTAATTCCAGGGATTCTGGAGTCTGAGGCAGGAGGATTGCAATTTCAAGGTCAATCTTAACAATTTAACAAGACCCTGTCTCAAAATCAAAAAATAAAAAAGGCTAGGGGTGTATGTCAGAGGCAGAGTGCCTCTGGATTCAATCTCCAGTACCAGGGAAGAAAAAGAAAGAAAATATCCTGATAAATCACTTAATCTTTAGTTAATCTGATTTTAATTTTTTAATATAGGAATATAAACAAAAGTTCTATGCATAATGCAAGGTTTTACTGACAACCAAATTCCCACATGGAAATGACAAGTTAAGGTTTGCTATCCAAACTCCAAACAACCTAACAAAAAAACTAATAATTTGCCAATTCTCAATTCTTTAAAGATTGTTTTCTTTCCTTTTTTTTTTTTTTTTTTTGGCACCAGGGATTGGATTCAGGGACACTCAGCCACTGAGCCATATCCCTAGCCCTATTTTGTCTTTTTTATTTAGAGACAGGGTCTCACTGAGTTGCTTAAAAACCTCCCTTTTGCTACGGCAGCCTCCCGAGCCACAGGCATACACCACCACACCCAGCTCCTTAGAGATTTTTAAAACCAAAATTATCTGGTTTTATGAGTCTACTTTGAGAAATTAACTTGAAGGTGGCATATTATTTGCATGTAAAATGAGCACAAGAGAAATAGTTGGCTATTTTACCAAGTAAAAATTATCCATCCAGAAAATATTCTACAACACACATACATTCTAATAGTTAGCTGCCTCTGTAGAATCATGGATCTGAAGGACACTGTTTATGTATATCCTTTTGTAACATTAGTGATGGTAATAAAATAAAATTTTGTAATGTTTAGTGATGATAATAAAATCTGCAGCCGGCCTATATACTTGGAGCTAGGATAACATAGGAATAAGACTGCCCAATGGGCCATGGAAATTCTCCTGGGGGGTTCTGAACCTCAGATCTCAGATATCCAAAATATCCATAGAAAGAACTGAGAGATCTGTGAACTTGCATGACAAAAGTAATTTCTTTAATTCCCCTAACCTCTAACATTTCCTTTGATTACTAAAGTAGGCAACAGATCTGTAGTATAAGTAATACCTTTGACTATCTATATCAACAGAAATCACAGGTTGGGGGGCATACTAGAGATTGGATCCAGGAATGCTTAACCACTAAGCCACATCCCCAATCCTTTTTTATTTTTAGACATAGTCTCACTAAATTGCTTAGGGCCTCACTGAATTGCTGAGGCTTGTCTTTGAATTTGCAATCCTCCTGCCTTAGCCTCCTGAATCACTGGGATTATAGGTGTGCACCACCGCATCAAGCAAAATCATAGATCTTTTCACATCAGGTTATGTGGTTGCCATTTGTCAAAGTATTGTTTATACTCATCACTATTTCAAAATTAAGATCCAACTTTACAACTTGTTTCTAATGTGTTAATAATATTAAAACCTGTTTTAGCAGGGTATAGTAGCATAAACTTGTCATCTCAACTATTCAGGAGGTTGAGGTGGGAGGATCAAGGCCAGCTTGGGCAACTTAGTGAGATCCTGTCTAAAAATAAAAAGTAAAAAGGGCTGAGAATATAGATCAGTGGTAAAGTGTCCCTAGGTTCAAACCCCAGTACCATAAAAAAACAATGCCCCCATTTAGTGTTTTAATGGTATCATATATTTAAACATAATTGGTCTATCTGACTTTATGCACATATGTTATTCTGAGGTCAGCAGACTGCCAAGAATCCATGGCGCACACAAACAAAAAAAGTTAAGAAGTCCTAGATAATGGTTCCCAAATCATGCCTTCATTTGGAAATTGAGGGAGGATGCAGTTTTTAATTATCTGAACTGAAATAATACCAGAAATTAATGAGCAACAGATAAATGTAAAAAAAAAAAAAAACTTCCAGTTTTGTCAGCAACAGTCCTAATATCACCAACTAAAATTTGAATGCTGACAATAATCCAGTTGAAAAACATGAAAGCAATCAATATGTGGCATGACTCCCCTCTTCAATATTAAACTTTCCAAAGTCTCCAAACATAATTCATCCCAAAGTTCACTGGTGTATTAGAATCTCTCTCTTTACTCACTTCTCTAGTGTATACCACCCACTGCAGAGAATTTCATCAATAAAATCTATTTTTTCTCTATGACTAAGTAACCTAACATTTAAAAAAAAAATCAAATCTGAAAAATGTAATATTTAACTATCAATTATTTAGGACTCAATTATTACAAAAATTAGTTGAAGATCTCATTCTCTCATCCACTAATTTTCAAGGTCTGTAATTTTTTCCTAACCAACTTGATTATTAACTGCTCTGCCACAGAACAACAAAAGGAGGAGAAAAATATACGTATTAATTTGCTAATGTTTTACAGCTATAATATTTAATTGGCAAGAGAAAAAAGTGTGAAATTATATCAAAGAATAATGTACAAGGATGTTCTATATATTTTACTCTTTCATACTCCTTTATATTTGTTATTCTGTGTAACTGAAAATTGTTAAGAGAAAACAGCAGTTACCATTAAGTGGCATACAAGGTCCACTAAACTATTAACAAAAAATCTTTAAATCTCAGGCTGGGGTTGAGGCTCAGAGGTAGAGAGCTTGCCTGGCATGCATGAGGCACTGGGTTTGATCCTCAGCATCACATTAAAAAAAAAAAAAAAAAAAAAAAAAAAAAAAGATACTGTGTCCATCTATTAAAAAAAAATCTTTAAAAAAAAGTTCCAAATGTATTCAGGATATAGGAAACCAATCCCTTATTTAAAAAAAATTTTTTTAATCTTTTGTCTCAAAAAAACTACCCTTTGAGATACTTTTTCATCTTGCCAAACATAGGGAAAGCGGCAGAGCCCAGGCAAGTTTATCAAATTAGCATTAAAATAGTCAACTTTGCCTGTCATCTCCCCCATCAACAGCCTCAAGTCCTTTGCCCATCCAAAATAAAAAAGGAGGAAGAAAAAAAAAAAGAAGGAAGGAAGAAAAAGAAAAAGGAAGGAAAAAAAAGTTGGGAAGTGAAGATATGAATTAGAGCGCTAGCTAATAGACTCTTCCACTCTGCTACATTCCACTGACTTCACAACATACAAGCTGACAGGGAAAAAAAGAGACCCAAAAAGCAAATAAATAAAAGAAAATGATGCCAGGTGCAGTTGCACACGCCTATAATCCCAGCAGCTCAGAAGGAAGATCACAGGTTCAAAGCCAGCCTCAGCAATGGCAAGGTGCTAAGCAACTCAGTGAGACCCTGTCTCTAAATAAAATACAAAAAGAGGACTAAGGATGTGGTTCAGTGATTCAGTGCCCCGGAGGGAGGGAGGGAGGGAGGGAGGGAGGAAGGAAGGAAGGAGAAAAGGGTGAAGAGAATCTGGAAGTGACTGACATTATCCTTCATAAAATTAAGTTCACAAGGAACAGGCCTGAGCAATGAAGTAGGCAAATATGATACTGTATTCTATTAATATAGTATAGACAAGGCACATAATCCTTTTTTCTTAAAGGATTAGCCTTAAGATAAAATCAATCATGATAGACTTTTTGTTATCTATATTGGTCTCTTTCATGGCTTATTTCTATCAATCTGCCTTTCCTTCTATTACCATTTCCCCAGTTCAACTCTACTTAAAACTCAATGAAGGACTGGGGTTGTGGCTCAGCAGTGGAGTGCTCAGATAGCATGTGCAAAGTCCTGGATTCAATCCTCAGCACCACATAAAAATAAATAAAATAAAGGTTAAAAAAAATCAAACAAACAAAAAACTCAATGAAGACGAAAAGCTATGTTTAATTATACAACCAAACTCAATTCAAGTGATTAGCATCATGGTCAATGCCTATGTTATAAATTTTCCAAAACATAAGAAAGTGACAGAAGTGTCTGGATTGCTATCATGCTTGCCTTAGGTACAGAATAAAAACAAATGATAAGTCAGGCATGGTGACCCACACCTGTAATTCCGATGGCTCAGGAGGCTGAGCAGGAGGATCACAAGTTCAAGGCCAGCCTCAGCAACTTAACAAGGTCCTAAGCAAGTTAGTGAGACCCTGTCTCCAAAAAGAATAAAAATAAAGAGCTGAGGATGTGGTTCTGTGGTAAAAGTGCTCCTTGGCTCAATCCCTAGTAGTAGTAGTAATAATAATAATAATAATGTCCTTAACATATTTAGTCTAGTTAGGAGAATAAATGCAATATTCTCTCTCTTCCTCACATATACATTTACACACACACTCTCATACATACATAACTTTCACACACACATTCTTACACACAACCTCAAGTAAAAAACAGGAGCTATTTAAAAACACTTAAAATACTACCAAAATTCTGAACACTTAACAGCAACGAATAAGAGAAGCAAAGACAGTGAAAGAAAATAAAAATTGCAGAAATGATCATATTCAAAAGATATAGAGTGGATTGCTCTATTGATTTCTAAGAAAATTTAGTATCAAATGGTCAATAAATGCAATTGATTCTCATTAAAAAAAGAACCCCAAGCCAAGATGATGGCATCCTAATAAGGTACTAAGGAGTTAAACCTTATGCATTAGTACTTTCCTAATATTTAGTGTCACATTAATATTAATATTTTCTTAACACTTAGTGGCACTTTTGTTAGTTCTTTTCATCTACTTAAGTCTGGACAATATGCCCAGAGATAGACATATGAATTCACAGATGCAAGTAATTTTTAAAACCAAAGGTAATTTAAAGATCATTCAATCCAGTTCTATTTCAGCAATGAGGAAACTAAGGGCCCAGAGGTTTCAATAATTTCTTCAAGGCCACACAAAACTTGTCCCTTGTGAAGGATTTGCTTTCTTAAAAGGACTCTGAATATTTATTTTCTAGTTCTTAATTTAAATTTATTTAAAAATGTAATACCAACAAAATATTCTAATTGAATTAAAGCACCTGATCAACTTAAAGTTTTAAAAACAAAGTAAATATACAAATTCACCTTGGGACAAACCATGGATTAAAAAACTCCCTAAGTTTGAGACCATGTTATATACCCATCAGTAGCAGACCTCTCATGTCAGATCCCTGAGGAGCAGACTTAATTAGAACTAGAGACCTGATGCAATAGAGACCAATAATGCTCTCCATCTCAAGAATCTGGAATTCTAAATGAAAAGAAATATAACAATGATGATAGTAGTAACATCTAATATTTACTGAATGCTTACTACAGGCCACTAACTGTTCCAAGCACACTATAATTCATACTCTCAACAACCCCATGGGATTTTATAAATGACATTAATCTGCTCAAAGACTCAAACCTGCATAGTCTGGCTCCAGAACACACACAGTTAAATATCCTTTTTCTCAAAAGATTGGGAACTGTTAAGAGTTCAAAAATATTAATATCACTTGCTACTAAAGGGCCTATAGCTGCCCTATTTCCTGGCCTTCTGACTTATTATTCAAGTGTAACAATTCCCAGTTCCTTAAAATAACCAGGTTTGGTTTCTGTTACTTGAAAGCATCCTAATCATCCCATCCTTCAAATATTTATAGGGCTCATTTTGGGAAAAGTGATAGAGATGAAATCTAAACTTACACCATGGATAAATCATTCCTTTATATTTTTCAAAGAAATGTGGATATATCAGCCTCTTTCAGTCTATCATTCCCTTAAGTAGAATACTTTCAGTGACTCCACTGTGCCTACGGGATAATAAAGTGTAGAACAGTAAAGCTATAATGGATCTTAGATGTAATTTAGTTTTCAAGCCACCCATTACACAAATGAAGCAGTGTAACAGTGAAGCTCAGGGCCATGGAGTCAATCAGCCATAGGGCCTGAGTTCTAATCTCAACTCTATTGTGTTCTCTTTAGCTAGGTGATTTTACACGCTTTACTTAATTTCTGAAACTTCAGAGTCTCCTGGAAAAGAGGAATAGCATTTACACATCTTATTATTATAATGAGAGCTCTAAACCATCTCAACTATCTCCTGAATTTAACAAAGCACAGGACTCAAACACACTAACACACTCAAAAAATGTTTTTTGTGATGATGATCCTGATGAACAACCTGAGGTTAAGACAAAACCAAAATTAGAAACAGTAACTCCAGTTTTGCATCTCAAAAGATCTTTCTTCTTCTACAACACTCTACCAACTCCTGGACCCAACATTCAAAACTCTCTACAAGCTGGTTTAATTTCACATTTTTTCAACCTAATCTCCATGCCAATTTTTATTCACTTATTCATCAAGTATACTGAGGGCTGTCTTATAGTTTAAATAGTTTCTAGTGCTGATGATGTAGAAGGTAACAAAAGGAAGAAAAAAAAGATGTATGTACATCCAAGTGTCCAAGTGTGAAAAAAAAAAAAAAACAGCTGAGAGAATGATTAACAGTACTACCCTTCTCAGGTTTAGATCAGCAGGGATAGGGTAGAAGGATAAGCAAGGAAAGATAAGTAAACTAAAAGAAAAGTTCTTCCATATTTTCTAACATACACAGAACTTGTTTTAAATATTCCTTTACTCAGATATTTGTTTCAACTATACCCTATAACCAAATAAAAACCTGAATTGGTTCTTTCTCCTTGAAGCCTGAGTTATATATTCAGTAAGTTGTCTCTCACTTCATTCAACTGCACTGACATTTAACTTTTTCTAATGTTCTTTTAATGTCTATCATGATTTAAGCCAGTAGCTTCTGCTAATTTTCCAGACACTATATATGTTTCTTAATGTCTCACATTTCATGAAATCAAGGTCTACATTATCTTTTAGTCCTAACAACATGTCAATACAAACTCACACAAACTTTTTGATATATGAACCCCTTAAAATAGTTACTCAATATGTTATTTAGATAAAGCCTGATATTTAGTTAATACCTGACATGTCATTTGCTTTTGCTGAAAGAAATGTTTCATGTTTTTACAATGTCAATTTGCAAAACTGCACTTTGTAACTTTTGCAGAATCTATTATGAAACATAAAATACATTAGTGCCAAGTTGTCACTGAAATGACAATTCCAATCAGTCATGATCTTTTTCTTTAAAAATAAGCAGAGTCATAATGGTTCAGGTAGACTTTGGCTCATGCTGGTATGAAGAAATATCTCAAGTCTACATATATCTGTGAGAGTTAATTAATACGATAAAGACCAATACTGTAGCCATACCTATGAGTAAACGGTATTTTACATGTAACAAGAGAAAAAATCTAAATAATAAAATGTATAGCTTCCTGCAAAATTCTTACATGCATAAAATAACTTAAACATTCAATGATAATAGTGAAAATGGGGAGAAGCAAAGCTTATGAACTACTTAGAAAAAAAAAAGAAAAATCCGAAAAGCAAAGAGCAAAGCTAAGACAGGGGATATAGCCCAATGGTAGAGACCACGCTTAATGAGCACACAAGCACAAGGCCCAGGGTTTGATTCTCCCATACCAGAAAGGAAAAACGAGGCAGAGTCAGAGTTAAGTGAAGAAAATGTACACTTTATAATGTAATAATCTGGCCAATTAATACCAATTTTTAAAGTTCTCAAAATCATACAAAATAAAATATTATTTACAAAAAATTATAATGAACAATTACTCAGATGATAATCCTGGGTTCTGTAAGAATCCTGAATATGAGGAATGATGATTATGGACCTTTATTTATGTATTTTTATGTGGTGCTGAGGATCGAACCCAGTGCCTCACACATGCTAGGCAAGCGCTCTACCACTGAGCCACAACTCCAGCCCCAGGAATGGTGAATCAAAGACAAGGGCTTAAATTCTATCCCGGCCCATTACTAGCAATAAGACCTTCCAATTTCTTCACCTATAACATAGAAAACTACTGCACCTCAAAGGGTTGTTACTAGGATTAAATGATATCCAAAACCAAAAACAATTCAAATATCCAACAGATGGATGGATAAAGTATATCAATTCACTGGGATACTATACAGCAATAAAAAGAAATGCACACAAGGATATTAAATGCATCACACTGAGCAAAAGAAGCCTAATACAAACAAAATATGTACACCTCTTTACATAAAGTTCTACAAAAGGCAAAACTAATGTACAGTGAAAGAAAAACAAAATCAGTGACTGCTGGGAACTAGCAGTACAGAAGGACTAGCTACAAAGAAGCATAAAGAAATTTTTACCAGTGTTGGAAATGTTCCATATTTTGTTTCCATGAGTGTATAAATTTGTCAAAATTTACATCTCATTCTATGTAAAGTTATACCTCAAAAAGGATTAAATGAAATATATGTTAACTCTCTGCACAGTATTTGGGGCATACAAAGTATTCAGTAAATGGTAGGTATTATTTAAAACAATAACTATTACCATACAACACTCATGAGGTGGTAGAAGAACTACCTATCATCTGATTTTTCTGGTTTAGAGTTTAAATAAACACACATTTAGGGGCTGGGATTGTGGCTCAGAGGTAGAGCACTCGACTAGCACGCGTGAGGCACTGGGTTCGAGCCTCAGCGCCACATAAAAATAAAATAAAGATATGTGTCCATCTATAACTAAAAAATAAATATTAAAAAATAAAAATAAATAAACAAACATACATTTATTGTATTTGACCTAGACCAAGTACCATGAGGAGTACTACAAAATTATAGAAGGCTATCAACTGGCAGATCCTAGGCAAACGACAATGAAACGGGGCTGGAGATGTGTCTTGTTGGTAGAGCACTTGCCTAGCAAGCACAATTTCGTAGGTTCCATCCCTAGCATGGGGAGGTGGGGCAAGGACTGAGAGAATGATGTGGTCAGCAATAATAGTAGCAATGTCACCAAAGCTAAAAGAAACCTAAATTACCATATTTAGGCATTGTTAGAATATAACTCAAAACTGATCAATGACTATATAAACAAAGTCCAATGACAGTCCACAATTACAAAGAGGAGACAGTCCTTAATTTTATGGGGAGGGGAAGTGAAAGAGATGTAAAGAAGAGGAAGTCAACCATGAAGTCTTCAAAATGAAGTTATAAATTCTGCCAGCCACACAGTAAAGGATAGTTTAGAAATACCAATCAACAATTATAAATCTATAGGCCAAGGGCGGATTTTCTTTTTTTTACAAGTCATGATTTAAGAAAAAAATACTAATGAAGATAACCACTTAAGATATCTCAACGCTGGAAGCTGAACTGAAATACAATTCAAGTGAAACAAAACATCTGTGGAACTTATATTTTACTACTGCTTAGAATTGTTTTACTAAGGCAGAACTTTTTTTTTTTAATACTACATTCTGCTTAAAAACAGAATTGGCTGTCGTGATGAAAGCCCAAATAGTCTTATTTTTTTAATAGTACACATGCTATTAAAAAAAAAAAAAAAACAAGGAAAAAGAAAAACTTAATACCCCAACTGGACATCCAGTAAGCAAGACTTTAGACTGTACATTTTATCCATTAGGGTTTATTTTAACAACCTTCATGTGTGCCTAGCATGGTGGCCCAAGCCTGTAATCCCAGCCACTCACAAGGCTAAGGCAGGAGAATCCCAAGTTCCAGGAGAATCCCAAGTTCCAGGCGAGCCTTGGCAACTCAGAGAGATCCATCCTCAAAATTAAAAATTAGAAGGGTTGGGATTTAACTCAGAGGTAGAGTGCCCCTGGGTTCCATCTTCTGTAAAGGGAGCAGAGAGGGCTCCATTTGTAATATTAAAAAGGCAGAAAGGATAGAATAAAGAGTTAGCAGTTCTGACTTCAGTTCTATCAAAATTGGATTTTTTTTTTCTTCCTTAAAATTGGGCAGGTGAAGCAGGCCAATGAATAGAATTTAAGTTTAGCACTTATGCTCCAAATGGAAAATCACAAGCTGTATTCAAAAAAATAAAATTATGACAGGAGCATTAAAAAAAAAACATAAAACTAATCTCAACTTTTCCCCTAAACCAAGATAAAATACCTAAACATGTGGTTAACTAAGGACCAAGTGTTACAGAGCTAAGTGCAAAAAATAAAAATAATGTATCTTCAAGGGGTTAACGATTCATTCTACAACAGGGGTCCTGACTCAGTTCTAAAATAATAGGCCTCAAGTAATTACACACATTGACTTTTAAGACTTATAAGTCCTTTTTTTGGGGGGGGGTGTAAAAAACCATAAAATAACAAGAAATTTCCAAAGTTGTTTCTTAAAGTTCAACCAATTTTCATACACACTATTAATATTGTTTTTGAATTATGCTTTTCATGGAAAACTAAAGTTAAAAACAGGTTCTGTAAAACAAAATAAAAAATTCTCACATACGAGTCAGCTTTGAGCTTTAAGCACGAATCTTTAAAAAAAAAAAAACTGAATATTATCCTGATGCTGTGGCTATATCATTTTCTGAAAATTTTGTCTTTCAAGTAACCAAACACCAAAGAGAAATGTGATTAAATCACAGCAGAAAGTAGTAATAACAGGGTAACACAATGAGGTCAGAACTCGAGCAGCCAATGAAAGGCGTAAGTGCATTTCCTGCAATATTAATAGTCAAAAGAGAAAACCAATCACGGAAACCTCGAGCTTTCTTTTGACAGTCACAGAAGCAAAAGAACCAATCCACACACACCCAAAGTTGACAATAAGGCGGGACTGTGGGTTCATTGAAGAAATTCTTGAAGGTGCCGTTACTATGAACTTCGCATCCAAGTAGCACCACTCCAGAGTCATAAACACTCTCTACCATGTCAAATGAAATTCAATCTTGTGCAAAATTTAACCCGGGGTAGGGGGAACATTTTTGCCAAAAGGTCCTGTTATCGAAAACACAACTGTCAATTTGGATGTACTAGGTCCTCCACTTCTAAAAAGACCACCCTCCAAAGGCAATTGTCAGGGACGCCGCCCAGAAAAGCGCTGCGCGGGCGGCTAGTCCGAGCATCTCGGCTTCCTCAGAACGCTGCGCACTAAGAGCCGGAGTCCCAGCAAAGCAGACAGAGCCCGCCCGTTCGGTGCCTCGCAGTCCTCGAACGGCTCGGACCGCTCTCTAGCTACGTCCCACTCCGCAGTTAAGGCCCCCAGCGCAGTGCTGCAAGGCCCCAAGCCGCTGCACCATCTCGGGCGGGGGAGTAAGGATTGTTACCTTGCAGAAAGATGTTTGTTTTGAAAACGCCTTACTTTCTTAAGTCACTGCACAAAGAACCCAAAGCAAAACCAAATTTTCAAGTGAAAGAGAAATATTTCCTAGTCAAATGCACGCTCAGCATTAATTAACTTTGAGCCGGGGGAAATTAAAAAAAAAAAAAAGGTAAACAGAGGCTGTACGCCAAGTGCGGCCAGCGCATCCCCTGCGCCATTCCCGGCCGCCGCTTACGGCAAGGCCCCCTTACGGCAGCGTAAGCGGCGCTGCGAGCTAATCACAACACTGGGACGCAACAACATGGCGGCCGCGGGCGGGCGCTGCGCCGGCCGAGAGTTTACGCTACTCCGCCAGCGTAGGGTCCCATGCGTTGGAGCGGCAGCGGCGCCCTCCAGCGAGCGTAAAGCGCTCTGTGAATGGCAAGGCCCGACTGACAAAGGGGAGGGGGGAGGAGGGAAGGGGGGGTAATAAACACTCGAGTCCCTACCGATTCCTCCTCCTTCTCCATCCCGGTGGGCATCTGGGGCACGGCCCGGTTGATGGAGACGCAGTCGTTGAGATCAGGCATGTCCTTGCCGCGGTAGATGGGCAGCGGTTTGGCGGCGTCCAGCGCCCGCGCTCGGAAGGAGAGTTTACTCATTGTCTCCCCGCCTTACAGGAACAGCCCGGGCGGCGGCGGCGGGGCGGGCGGGGAGGGGGGGAGGACTCCCGCCGCCTCCTCCACCTCCTTCCTCAGTGCAGCGCGGCCGGCCCGCTCCTCCTCCTCCTCCTCACTGCCCCCGGCCACAGCATGGGCGCCCACCCCGCCCGAAAACAGCCCCCCGCCGCCCGCGGCCGCTTCCACACACTAGATCCGCCGCTCGCCCGCCCGATCCGCTCCCTGCGCCATGGCCAACATGGCGGACATTACCACAGCGGCGGCGAGCGATCCCGGCAGCCCGCGCGAGAGCGCGCCCCCGCCGCGGGGACGCGCCTCGCCCTCTCCCTCCCTCCCTTCTTCCTCTCCCTTCCCCTCCCTCGCCTGCCCACCCACTCTCTCCGCTGCGCTGCCGGCCGGCAGGAGCGTGCTCGGCCTCGGCACTCTTGGGGTGGCGGGTGGCGCCCCTCCGCTTGCCCGCCGGGTTTCTCGCGGTGTGACAGGTGCCAGGTGCGCAAGTTCCCCGAGTCCCAGAACGTGTGTCTGTGCCTTCGCGCCTGGGTCACTCCGCTCGATGGGTGACACAGAGGAAGGCGCCGGGCAAGAGACGGCAGCGCTGAGCCGCTCCTGTGTACCTAAGTCTGTGAGCGGGAAAGGACACTATCCACCGGAGACTAACAGCCGTCCCCAAAGCGCTTATTTCCAGGGCTCCCTGAGCATCTCCAGTTCGCGCATCCTGGGGAGATGCGAAAGGTCCATTCCGTCTGTCCACTCAGGGGTGCAGCCCTGCCGGGTCTTGCTTGCCGTGAAACGTTCAGCAGTCTCAGCTCTCTTCCCCGAATTCTCTGTTAAGTACCTGTCCGAAAGAGCTCTCCAAAGTAAGGCATCCTTGCTCAGCCTCGCGTTCACTGGGAAGATGCTCATGGACACAGGGTTAATGGTTTGAGACTGCCGCATGCAACAAGTGAACTTCAAATCTGTCACCCAAACTAGAGTTATTTAGTGGACCGTAGATATTTCTCTGATTTCAAAAATGTTAAGAGTTCTTAAATGTTCGATTTAAAAAGTTTAACCAAGACACCATGCATTTCCCAAGGGGCCGATGTGTGTAAAATACTGTGTGCTATGAAGACACAAAGAAATCTGAGATAAAGTTCTTGTCCTTATGTAGCTTTCGTGTTGATAGAATGACAGGACGGTGGGAAACATGAATAACAGTGAGACTTATAAATACTCGAAGAAAGGGGCAGCTGCAAAGATAAATGACAGCCCCCCCCCAGGTATGAATACTTGAAGAAAACTAGATGAAACGAGGCAGTAGTACGTGATTAATTATGAAATGGCATCTAAAGACAATTGCTGTGAGATTTCAGAAATAGGAAAAATAGTTTTAGCCTGAACTAGTTACAGGAAGCTCCAAAGAGGAGGTAAAATCAAGTTGGCTAGAAATAAGTACCAACTATTGTTGATATCCCCGTCTTTTTGCTGAGTTCTTGATTAGTCTTTAAGCATTACAGATTTCTCACAAAATCCCCACGAAGAATGTAACAATTTTACCATTTTCTAATAACTGATAGATGGTTTGCTGAAGTCCAACAGCGAAAATATGGATTCCTACAGTCATGTTTACATGACATCAAAACTGTATCTTTATTCATTAGCACCTCTTTCTGTACTTCCTCTTCTTTCCCCTCCTTTTCCTCCTCTCCCTTTTCCCCTTCTCTCTCCACCTCCTCCTTTGAAGGCAGAATGGTGGATATGGAGTTCATGATATGGAGTTCAGAGTCTAAATAATCTAACCAGTTTGTCCCGCAAGAGTAGGAGCATTGTTTAGTGGATTTGAGTGTTTTACATCCAGTTATTGGAAACAATGGAAACGCTGTGACTCACTTCTTGTAAGCACTACCTTCCTAAAGCTTATAGGCATGGCCTGCTCTGAGTGCTACCCTCTGGAGCAGCTCCAGGCCTCTGCAAAGAAGAACATGAAGTTCTTGGGAGGGGGTCATTGCTGGGTTCAAGTATGAAGAAAGTGGAGTGGAAGCATTGGTTGAAAAAATGAGTCATCCAGGGCTTTCAGCTGAATGCCCAGCTCTTCTCAGGTTCAGAAATGATAGCTTTCTTCCAGTCTCTGTATTTATTGTTACTCCTTTAGGAAAATAAATATTAAGTATCTATAGCATACCAGCCATTATAGTGATACTTTATATAATCTCAATTAATTGAATTACACTTAATTCTTATAACTCTATAACTCAATATTTATTTATAAGCAGAATTATTATAATTTTAACAATAAAGAAGCCAGCCTCAGTCAAATAATTTGCCAAATTTCAAACAAATAACTCATAGAACTGGGTTCAAATCCAGGTATATCCTAACTCCAAAATTCTTATAGTCTCAACAATGCTACCCTCCTATCTAATACTTCAGTTCATTGATGATTCAACTTTCTAAAGCTGCTGATCCAACTTCCGACTAATGGCTGTTCGATGCATAACCCAGAGCCTAAAGATGCAATAACCTCAAGAAATTACATCTGCTCCATTAATCAGTTTATCTAGTTCCTTGCCTCATGTATAGCAGAAATCTATTATCTGTTTGTAGACTGTTACTCCATGAAGAAATTTAATGATACCAACCCCAGCCCACTCCAGCTTGGAATTCATATATCCTACTGGCCTGTCACCTGACCTAGCCATTGCTGCCGATATTTGCTTTCATTTAGCTTACTCTGTTCTCTATCTTTCTGACTTTGGCCATAGGAATTTTTGAATCAAAGCAACTCAAACTGTTTTGAAACCTGAAATTCAACTATAAGAACAGCTTTTGCTATAGTAGTTATTTTGCTGTTATTCTTTTACTTTGGCCATGCAACAGATTTCTTCCCCAAATCTCCATTTTCTTCTTGTCCTGAAGGCAATAATTATAGAGCTGAGAATAAAACAGTTTGAGGAAAATAACACAATACATTTTTCAATGAAGACACATTCTGTGTTTTCTTGGCTTCCAATTCAGTGCCCAGACCAGAATGCCTCTGTTTCACAATTGGAAGTAGTGTTTATTTATATGTAAATACAATTTTTCGCAAAGTCTATTTCTAGTCAATTTATAGTATACCCATATACTTGTTAATGCTAAAGACAGAAAATTACCTTTCAACTTTTGAAGTAGATCCTCTTATAAAATGTCTTTATCATACATATTTCAAAGGGTTATGCAGCCTAAGAGCCTATTTTAATTTCCACACACAGTGCACTGAGTACGATCATTCTAAAATCAGTTCACTTCAAATATGCTCTAGATTATTTCCAAGTGACATGCATGTGGCCCAGCAAATTTAATGTATAAACACCCAACAATTAGAACCAGTTCTAAAGTCATATTGAAAAATAAATCCCCTGTATAAATATAGTCTGAATTAGAACAAATAGTAAGGAACTGTAAAAATTGAGATTATATTCCAATTTTCATTTCCCACTGCTAAAATCAGGACAGGCAGCTTCCAAATAATGGACAAATTACTTTTTGAAAGGAACCTTAAAAATAGTAAACAGTTACTATTCAACTATTTCAGAGTTTTGTAAATGGCATGTTCTTTCTAATTGGCTCCCTATTTCAGCAAACCCAATTGAAAGTTAATTGGGTTGGTATGTGAACTGCATCTCTACCCCTCCCCCTTGCATTCCCAGGAATGAGCCTAGAACCAATAAAGCTTCGTTGTTTTCCATATGTAATCTGAATGTGGGATCTGCATTTATTGCAATCAACTGGAATTAGTCCGATGGTTCCAGCACCCTTTATGGAGGCAGCTTGAATCTTTGAGATGATGGAGGCTATACTGAGAGGTGATATGCCAAACACCTACTTCCACCTTTTTATTCGCCACAGCAGAAATACCACATGATAAATAAAAACTTTGTAGTTGCGGCTCAGTCTCTCAGCAGAATCTCTTCTCTCAGACCTGGTTGGAATCACAGGGTGCCACCTTGTGTATAAGCTGACGATTTACTTCCTAGTTCCAGAAAGAATCCAAATAGTCTCAAAAATAATCAGCCTGAAAGCTCTGTATTTTATTAACCCAGGGAAAATAAGGCAGATGTAATTGAAGGAAACAGATTTCAAAACACACAGCTCCAGAGAGTCCATGACACTCGATTTTGAATCCCACCCATAGCCTGTCATTCGTCATCCCACCCCTGACCGGAAAACACACCCGATGCCCCACACATGGAATAGATTGACACTGCACATTCTGGCTTTTGAATGGAGATACCCGAAATAAGTAAAACTCTTGTGATGGAGCTAATTAATCTGACTTGGACAATTATCTGTGTCCGACAGCAATTGAACTCATAGATTTAATTTTAGGACTTTGGATTTGCGAGAGGCACTTATTTCTATCAAGTCCATGGGAGGTAAAATAGAATCCTTTTCAATGCACCTATCTTTTTTTTATTTATATATGACAGCGGAATGCATTACAATTCTTATTACACATATAGAGCACAATTTTTTTACCGGTTGTATACAAAGTAGATTCACACCAGTTCGTGTCTTCATACCTGTACTTTGGATAATAATGATCATCACATTCCACCATCATTAATAACCCCTCCCTTCCCCTCCAACCCCTCTGCCCTATCTACAGTTCGCCTATTCCTCCCATGCTCCCTCCCCCTTTCCCACTATGAATCAGCCTCCTTATATCAAAGAAAACATTCGGCTCAATGCACCTATCTTGCCCTTGAGAAATTCCACATTTGTAGGAAACTAACTCTACATTCAGCACAGCTGCCATTCAACTGAAGCCACTGTCCCATTCATGGAACTATCTGGAACTTTCATATTATTTTTCATAGGGAGATGGGTTGTAGCTCCTGGGGCTTTTGGGGGTCTTCAGCTGCATACCTGCTATTCAACTCAGCTTTCTTCACTGACATCCTCCATGACTCATCCCCCCGCCCCCCCTCCCACCCAGTGTCTTTGCAAGGTAACTGGGAAGGCTGTTTCTCTCTGCTTGAAGGTGGTCTAGTCTCGCATCCTTGCTGGCACTTTTCAGACAACAAGCAGGCTCAGAGAACTAAGCTTGCTGGGGTCCAAAGTGTTATCTGAGAAGAGTCCATTGCTAGGAAACCTAGGTTGCTATTCCAATGTGGCTCCCCTCACGTATTGTTTTTGTCTCTCCCATCAACAAAGGACTAATGTTTATAAGCACGGATTTGTGAATGGAGTATGCAGCTGGAATTCTGAATTAAAATGGCGAATTGATTTATCTTTGTTGTCCCCTGAACATATTAGCCTGTTTCCTATGGTAATAGGTATTGGGAGCTCTCTAAATTCCAGAATGGCTCATTAGAAGGCAGAAAGGAAACCAGCTTTGTTTCTCCTCAGAGGAAGACAGGTTCACTGTGTTTCATCAGTTATTAATGGTAAATTTGGCAGGACAAGAAATAGAAACCATTTAAATAAAACACACTAATTACTTAAATATTATTGGTTCATCCAAACCCCTCATCTTGTTTCAGAAAAAACTTCAGGTGGCTTTTGAGAGTAGCAAAATACACTGAGATAGCATATGGGCTCTAAATTTCCTGGTAGCTTGAAATTAGAAAACCTCATCAGCTTCACAGTTCACAATGTCCATTCCATAATATGACTGCTTAGGAGATTTACAGCTATTCCTTGTCCTCATTGGAATGTCCAAGAGTCTTCATAAATAGAACAACTAGGTAGTATAATATTTATCTCAGCAGTGTTCTTACAAATAGACACAAAAGAGGTATACTTGGGGCTGTTTCTTGTAGTGACCCTCCATGTAAGCTGACAGCATCATATACATGCAGCCCCAACAATCCTACAGAAGTTTTTGCATCCCACCAAATGCAAATCCCGAGAGTGTTAATAGATACCATGGTTTCCAGGAAATCCTCCTTGAATAGTGTTTTTCACTACTGTAGTCTCCTGATAAACTGGGCTGAGAAAGCTCAAAATTGTGCTTTATACAGTTGCCTGAAGCAGAAGCATATGGCTCAAATGACCATAAGCCTTAAATGACCATGTTGTAGAGGATAAGGTTAATGTTTTTTGTTTTTGTTTGTTTGTTCGTTTTTCTGGAATGAAAGGAGCTTTACCAGGACCAATGCCTGACTAGAAAGCTATGCCTCCTCCCTTGCAGTGAGCTAAGGGTGTGTCACTGGCAGAGCCAAGAGCTAATATGACCTTTACATAAAGGAAATGTGCATTGCTCTCTCAGGTTAGATGGCATTGGGGCGGGGGAAGGTGGAGAGTTTGTGCATACTGCATCAACATGAAGGTCATTCTCTACCAAGTGGCAATAGCTATTGTCTGCCAGCTTTATTTTTAGTTGGACTCTTCTTACAGTGTTTATGTTGTGCCTTTACTTAGAAAGCCCCATCTCTGTCCCTTGCTATGAGCAGCTTTTGTAGCCTAGCAGGCTGTGCCACCGCTGATCCAAAGGAAACTGTTTCAGAGAATCCACTCCTCCAACCCCAAGTAATGGGGGAATTGAATCCAAATTTTAAATGCTCTAAAAGCCAAGCTACATTCACTGTCCTATTTATTTAGAGACAAGGTCTAGTTAAGTTACTCAGTGTGGTCTTAAAATTGCCATTCTCCTGCCTCAGCCTCTAGAGTTGCTGAGATTGAAGGCGTGTACCATTGTGCCTGGCACAGTATATACACGTTTAAAGGAAGACATCAGTTCCTCCTACTCAGAGCCATAGATGGG
This sequence comes from Spermophilus citellus, assembly GCF_964194105.1. Taxonomy (NCBI): domain Eukaryota; kingdom Metazoa; phylum Chordata; class Mammalia; order Rodentia; family Sciuridae; genus Spermophilus; species Spermophilus citellus. The sequence continues at coordinate 53,943,195 of NC_138192.1, read as the reverse complement.
GTGCTTACATACCAGTCCCCATCTTCCACACTTCCCCTCTCTTGACGGTTCTCCCAGTACTGGGCATTCTCCCCTAGGGCTGGTACATAGCCCTGTGCCTACAGATGACTCAGATCTACTATTTTCAGATAACTTAAGGAAATCTGCACAAAGAAACTCTAAAAGTGAATGTCAGTTGAAGAACCAATTTTTACCACCATATTGATGTCTTCCACTCAGTTTGGAGGCAGCAATAGCTTGGTTTGGAGGTTTTTGCTTGAAGGTTCTATTGACATTGTGGTCTTTCTCCTAGTACTTCATGAGGAATGAAATGGCCTAAGTAATATATTCATATTTTATATAGTAACATATGAAATAGATCCAGGTTTCAGTATGAACCTAAGTTTGCACTCACTCAGGGATGTCAAAACAAATCACTTTTTAAAACTATTTTAGGCATAGAGATAAATTTGGAATATTTTACCAAAATATTAGTGAGAGAAAAGAGATTGCATGAAAGGATAATGGTAAGGAAAAATCCCTATTTTTCACTTCATAAACCTCTCTCTATTGACATAATAGTAATTCTTCTTCTTTGTTGTTATTATCATCATCCTAGGTAGATGGTTTCAAAAGCTCATTTAAAAAATCAAAATCTGAGCCTGGAGCAGTAGTACACACCTGTAATCCCAGCTCCTTGGAAGGCTAAGGCAGGAAGATCTAAGTTAAAGTCCAGCCTGAACAATTTATCGAGATCCTGTCTCAAAATTTAAAAATAAAAAGGTGTAGGGATGTTGTTCTGCAGTAAAGCACTTCTATGTTCAATCCCCAATACTAAAAGAAAAAAAGGAAGAAGAATTAAATCCTGGTAATGAACCTTGGGCTTGGGAAAAGACAAAGCTGGTCCTGGGTATTTTGTGATCCTTGTTATATTGTTTAACTTCTGTGACTTTGTATAATGTATCTAATGTGCTCATGTAAGAAGTAAATGAAATAACACTATACAAATTGGCTTACATAATACATGGCAAATAGTAAAAGCCCAATAAACGTCAAGACTACTGTTTCTTTTCCCTTCCTTCTGCTTTTTTATTTACATGGTAAGGTGATTAAAATTACATAAAATTAGAACTGTAGCATATATACAATAAAAACTTAAGTATGAGTCTCATCAACTACCCAGTCATGGAGCAAAAGAAACAATTATTCAAATCATCTTGGCCATAGGACCTGGCCAAAGAGATAGCATTAGATCTTTCTGAATGAGAAGATTATATCTTTATTAGTGACTGATTTATGTGTAAATGGAACCAGACTGTAAAAGCCAGGTTCGTTTCCCATTTTCCAAAAGTTTGCTTCAAGAACTATGATGAGGTGAATCACCTGGCCTTGATAAATTTCAAGTTTTCAATTTTGTGACTATTTCAATAAAATTAACACAGGTGCATTAAAATAGGTTGGGAATCAATCTAGATCTTATATATCATTTGTATATATTTATACATACATATTTTAAATGTTCTAATCATTTACCTACTGCTTTTCTTAAAAGAATAGACCTTTGAAAACATAATAATTAAAGTGATTATAGGTTGTATATTTATTGCTCAGTTTAAATTTGTATAGGTGTACCACATCTGGACAAAATGGGTTCAGACAGGATTTGAGGGAAGAATCCTGACTTTCCTTCCCTTTTTCCTTCTATCCTCTTCCCTTCTTCCCTATTTTTCTTTCCTCCTGCTATTATACTCTTATTTTAGGAAATTATAAAGCTTATTTTAATAATTCAAGCTGCTGTCAAAATAGCAAAATGGCGGTTCCTATCCAAGATCAGAAAGGAGTAGGTTACTAACCCATGAATAACCCCATCATAAGGCAGCTGACTGTATCTGGGTTTCTGTTTACCAGAGAAACAGGTCATCATGTTCACAAGTGATATCATAAAATCACATTAGCAAGAATTATAATAGAACATCTGTAACATACAGGAAGAACTTCTGAAAGAATTTACAAATGAAAATGTTTGATGTTTTTTTAACAAATTTGTTAGACCATATTCAACCTAATATGTTCCCTTCTATACATCTACCTTGGTTCTATAAAGAACAGAATTGCCCTCAGAGACAAGCCTGGTTACTAAAGAAAAAAAAAATTTGAGTGGACTTTTTTAGTTGGGTTTTTATTTTGTTTTCCCATCATAAAGGGAGGGTGTAATGACACTGGTTTGCTTACCTGGTTTGTAAACTTTAGACCTTTCCAGAAGAAGTTTCCAGAATGTAATAAGCTTACCCAAATGTCCACTTTGAGAGGTCACACTGCTGTGAATGTGAATGTTTGTGTGCTTCTTGAACCAGGCTTATTACTTATTGACCTTCTTTCTCTTTATTAAGTATTGACATCATTTAACTACAAGGACATATTCGAACATAAGGCTGGTAGTCTTGGTTTTATCAACATTTCCTGGCTCCTTTAAAAGTAAGAAAATTCTTCCAATAGTTTAGCTAAAAGAGAACAATAAAGCTGGAGCAGAGATGGACACCTGTAATAATAGCGACTCAGGAGACTGAGGCAGTAGGATGGCAAATTTGAGGTCAACCTGGGCAAGTTAACAAGACCCTGTCTCAAAATAAAAAATAAGCCAATCCCCCAAACCAAAGGCTGAATGTTCTCTCTGATATGCAGACACTAATGCACAATAAGGGGGACAAGAGAGGGAAGAATAGAAGTTCATTGGATTAGTCAAAAGAAAATGAAGGGAAGGGAGGGAGGATGGAAATAGGAAAGACAGTAGAATGAATCAGTCATAACTTTCCTGCGTTCATATATGAATACACAAGCAATGTAACTCCACATTATGTACAACTTCAAGAATGGGAAGTTATATTCCATGTGTGCATAATATGTCAAAATACACTCTACTGTCATGTATATCGAAAAAGAAAAAATAAAAAAAAGAATAAAGGATAAAAAAGGGTGCTGGGGATATAGTTAAGCATACTTTGAGTTCAGTCACCCGTACTGGAAATACTAATACTAATACTACTAATAATAACAAATATCCTGCTTGGTGCTATGTTCTCTGACATTTATTCTTTACTATTTTTATGAATTTATGAATACCTCTGAAGGCGTTCCATATGAATAAGCTTTGAATCAAGTTTGATTTTATTCATTAATTTTAATATAGCCTTTTAAGTCTGTACAGATTTCATTACTTTTAGAGCCACCTTATCCTAATTACAAGTAATTCGCCATTACATAAAATAGAAGAGAGGGAATTGCCAAAAAAAAAAAAATACTTAGAATTGAGAATGTCAACTTTATTTCTATTGCTACACCAAAGATTTGTTTCCCATACTAGAAGCTGATGTTTGCTCTCAATAGTACAACTAATAGCCCAGAACAAGTACAATTATTGGCTTCTCTTCTGCCCTATGGCCTAATCTATAGCAATAAATTCCCAGGGTGTCCACACAATTACACACAATGTGATCACTATCCCAGCAGGCCCAGCTAGGTATGGGTACACAACATGGTCACTTACCCAGTAAATACTGCTCAATATGGTTAGACAACATGATCACTACACAGCAGGCCTTTTCAATATGGATTCCTATCATAGACGTGGCTAATACACCAGGCGACTTGCCTGCATCCAGCTGCAACAATCATCCCTACAGAAACAGCTTGATGGGGACATATCACATACTACCTAATTCCACATGTGCACTCAGGCGTCAACACCCTGCAGAAGATCCTTTAGCCCAGCAGTTTCTGCCATAGGGAAATTTGACCACAGGCACAGTGGCAACACTTAGATTTGGCCCTGCAGACACGATGTGATAGGATCTCCCAATGGGACTGCTAGCATGGCAGGCAATATGCCAACCTTAACCCAATACCAATTAAAGAAAAGGAAGGAAAAAAGAGAAAAAGGAAAGAAGAAAGAAGGGAAGAAAAGAAGAAAAGCAGGCAAGCTAATGATGAAAAAAAAAGACCCATAATTTACAAAACATTCCGAAAATTGCATCTGAAGGAAAAGACAAGCAACACAGTCATGTGTGGAGTGCGGGTTTTCCTGCATCCACAGCTTCAATGCCTGTGGCAGAAGAAAACCCATTTGACATCATCCTGCTACTCTCATTAGAGCAGATCCTTTTGATGAAAGGTGCTATGTCTCAGAGCTGCTTTGATGTGTGTGAAAATACGCCAACTTCTTCCTGTAAAGTAACAATATCTATCGTTCTGCAGAATAAAAAAGAAAAGCCTTTTAGGCAAATAAATGGAATAATTCTTTTTATTTTTGCCAGCTTTAAAGAAGCAAATGGATTTTCCAATTTGAAATCAAAATAACAAAATTTGAAATCAAATTAACAAAAAGGGGAGTAGTTATTTTATCAAAAAGCTTTCCATTTACTTTTAAATGATGCTACTTCCATAGATGCCAATTTGGTTGATCTGGAATGTGGCCCAGAAATGCACATTTAACAATTATGCCAGGTGATTCTGCATCAGAATAATTTACACCGCTTCATCCTACCAGTTCCTCTTTTCTTCCTCATCTTTTCTTGTCTCTAATTTTATCTTCCTCTTGCTTTCCCTATGTCCCTTGTCTCCCTTCTCCCTCCCCCACTTTGGCTTCCTTCCGTTCCCTTATTTTTATTTTTATTTTTTTTTCTCTAGGCAAAGGCAAGAAGATGTAGGGGGAAGGGTGGTGACAAAGATGGGAAGGTTGATTGGAGAGACATGAGGAAAAGAAAAGAAAGAAAATCCTGCCAATTTCATAAGCTTCAAGCTGTGCTCCCAAACAGTGCAAGGTCTCACTGTATTCCCTGTGTCCCTTTTATTGGAGCACATAGATCTTGCCACCTAATTTTCTACAGTCATGGTTAATATAGGGAGGTCACCAGAGCCAAGAGAAGATGGGCAGAGATCTTGGATTGAGCCTGAAATTGTCCACATTTAGTTCTTCAAACCAAAAAATGCTGCATTGAAAATACTTATAGCAAACCTGGGACTGGAGTCACTGTCGTATTAATTTCTCACCATTGCTTTCCATAAATGCTGAGGCTCCATTATTTGCTGCCATTTCTTCCCTCTGCCTTCCACTCTGATCTCCATCCATTTACTGACCATTTGCTTTTGTTTATTTCTGCTGTGGATGGCCCTTTTGAACCCGGTGAAGCAATATAGTTTGAAGAACCTTGGTGTAAGAGTCAGGAGACCTGTATCTACACCTGGTCCTAGCATTAGCTAACCCTGGTCTTGAGCCAGTGGTTGTAAGTTCTCTGGTCTCGTTGTCTATTTTCTGCAATGCTCATTTTGGTACAAATTTTGTACTGAATAAATAGACATATTACTCTTCTATAATGCTTTATAATAAACAGAGTCAGGTATGAATTATAACAAAGTTTTAAGCACCCAGAATAAATTATTTTTGTCCTTAAAAAATAAAAATTGGAGTATTGTTTTGCAGGAAGTAGGACAGAACTGACGAAGGAACCCAGGGATACTCTACCACTGAGCTACATTCCCAGTCCTTTTTACATTTTATTTTGAGACAGGGTCTCACTAATTTGCCCAGGCTGGCCTCAAACTTGCGATTCTCCTGCCTCAGCTTCCCAAGTCACTGGGATTACAGGTATGTACTACTGCACACAGGTAGGATTATCTTTTCCAGAGTCAGAATTAAACACCTGCCAAACTTCCTACTGTTTTTATTAGACTATAATCAAAGGTATTCAGAATGGTAGAATATAAACTTAGAAAGGTTAACTTTTAAACTTTTGGTTCTTAAATTTTATTATCATCAAGAATATAAACTTAATTCTTATTCTTTATCTTTCTGTATGCTTGTTGGCCATTTGGAGAAACGTCTTTTCAAGTTTTTTGCCCATTTCCCTGTGTCTCTTGTGGAGCTAATTCCAATTTCCATGCCTCTCTGCACTACACACATTTTCTTTTTCCAGGCTTCAAGGCTAGGAAGCCATCATCAATGGGGATTTTTCTTTTCTACACTCTGAGATATGCCTTCTTGGTGAAACCCTGGGACATGCAGTTAAAGACTTTCCTAATCATGGCCATAGGGTCTTAGTTTTTAATCAAAGAAGATCTAAGTTAAAAGTTTAATCCCAAGTATAACACTGGCTTACCAGATATCTTGACCCAAGTTTGGTGCTCTATGTCTGGGTTGATTTCATATGAGAAATCAGGTGACATCTTCATAAAATTTAAACAGAAGTTAGTGGGCTGAGCATCTTTAAACTTTTCTATTAAGTTTTTTTTTTCTACTCTCAGCCCTGGAATAGAGATATTTAGGAGGAAGAAGACTGTTGAAACATTTCATTTCCAAATACCACGTCTCTGGGAATTTTACCTTTCTTACTTTATTTATTCATTTACACATTCACTCATGTATTCAGTATGACCTAGCATGCTTCCTACTTTCCATGAAGTGCTATGAGAATTTAAAGATGAGAATAGATCTGTCCATAGTGCCTGCTGCCCCATAGACAAGACAAGTGCACGCAGAATTAACTATGGTACAACACAGAAGGTCACAGGTACCTCAAGAGAAACTCTCTCTCTCTCTCTCTCTCTCTCTCTCTCTCTCTCTCTCTCACACACACACACACACACACACACACACACACACACAAACACACACACACACACGCTATGGGAGAGAAACTATGGAGAGATTACTTTTGGCTGATGGGCTTGGGAGGGTATCAGAGAAAACTTTAGAGAGGAAATACAATCTGAACCTTAAAATGTGAGATGTAAACAGGTGAAAATGGGACAGAAAGCTTATTCTTGGCAGAAAGAAATGTGTGCAAGAGAGGAAGATAAGATTTATTCTAGAACCAGAACCCTGAAGGATGGAGCATGGCAAGGGCAAACATTTAAGAAACAATTCAAAAATTCTGCTAATCCTGGTTCTGCCTGTTAATGGCTGTTTGGTCAATGGACTCAGTTTCTCTCATTCTTTGTTTTTGTTTTTGCAGATAGTAAAATAACTACTTGCCAACCCCACAGAGTTATTGTGAGTACAAAATATAGTAAAGTGTGTGAAAGTGCTATACAAACCACAAAAAGCTATATATGTACTATAGTTTGAATGTCTTCCAAAATACGTGTGTTGAAACTTAATTGCAAGTGCAATGGCAATTAGGCTTCTTGTGGATGTTGCCTCGTCCTTCCTGTGGTCCACCCCCTTGCTGCTCTGTATTGCAGCAATGTTTCTCCATGTTCAGACACTCTTGCAGGACTCCTCTGGTCTCCTAAGTATATTCTTCTGCCCAGTCTTACCTTCCTAACCGCCAGTATCCACAGTGGTCATTCTGCAAATGCCATGATTTTATTCTCTTTTAATGCTGAGTAAAATTCCACTGTGTGTGTGTGTGTGTGTGTATGTATGTGTATATAACACAGAAGGTCACAGGTACCTCAAGAGAATCTCTCTCTCTCTCTCTCTCTCACACACACACATACACATACATATACACACACAAATATATATATATATATATATATATATTATATATATATGTATATATGTGTGTGTGTGTGTATATATATATATATATATATATATATATATATATATATATATATATATATATCTCACAGTTTCTTTATCCATTCATCTATTGAAGGGCATCTAGGTTGCTTCCACAGTTTAGCAATTGTGAAAAGAGCTACTATAAACATTGATGTGGCTGCATTACTATAGTACACTAATTTTAAGTCCTTTTATAGACCAAGGAGTGGGCTAGATGGGTCATTTCAAGTTTTATAAGGAATCTCCATACTGCTTTCCAGAGTGGTTGTACCAATTTTCAGTCCCACCAGCAATATATGAGTGTGTCTTCTCCCCCACATCTTCGCCAACACTTATTGTTGTCTGTATTCTTGATAGCTGCCATTCTGACTGGTGTGAGATGAAATCTTAGAGTAGTTTTGATTTGCATTTCTCTAATTGCTAGAGATTTGAACATTTTTTCAGATATTTGTTGATAGATTATATATCTCCTTCTGAGAAGTGTCTGATCAGCTCCTTAGCCCATTTATTGATTGGGTTGTTTGATTTTTTGATGTTAAGTTTTTTGAGTTCTTTATATATCCTAGAGATTAGTGCTCTATCTGATGTTCATGTAGTGAAAATTTGCTCCCATTCTGTAGGCTCTCTATTCACCTCACTGATTGTTTCTTTTGCTGAGAAGAAGCTTTTTAATTTAAATCCATCCCATTTATTAATTCTTTTTTTTCAATTTTGGATACAGTTAAGTTTATTTTATCAATTTTGCTAGTTATACCTTTCAAATATGTATTTATACTTTCGTTTTATCCAGTCTAAGAATTAAAATCTCCACTTTCAGTCTGGGTTTACCAATTTCTATTTTTTGTTGATAATTTTATGTTTTATATATTTATTTATTTATTTTATTTTTTTAAATTTTTTTTATTGATTGTTCAAAACATTACAGAGCTTATGATATATCATCTTTCATACATTAGACTCAATTGGGTTTTGAACTCCCATTTTTACCCCAAATACAGATTGCAGAATCACAACTGTTACATACTCACATTATTACATAATGGCATATTAGTGACTGTTGTATTCTGCTACCTTTCCTATCCCCTACTATCCCCCGTCCCCTCCCCTCCCCTCCCATCTTCCCTCTCTACCTCCTCTGCTATTGTTCAATTCTCTCCCCTTTTCCCCCCCTCCCCCTTGCCCCTCATAACCTCTTATAATTTTGTCTATCATTGAAGGTCTCCTACCATTTCCATATGCTTTCCCTTCTCTCTCCCTTTCTCTCCCCCCATTCGTCTTTGTTTACTATTAGTCTTTTCCTCATGCTCTTCCTTCCTGTTCTGTTCTTAGTTGCTCTCTTTATATCAAAGAAGACATTTGACATTTGTTTTTTAGGGCTTGGCTAGCTTCACTTAGCATAATCTGCTCTAATGCCATCCACTTCCCTGAAAATTCTATGATTTTGTCATTTCTTAGTGCTGCATAATACTCCGTTGTGTATAGATGCCACATTTTTTTATCCATTCATCTATTGAAGGGCATCTAGGTTGGTTCCACAGTCTAGATATTGTGAATTGTGCCGCTATAATCATTGATGTGGCCGTATCCCTATAGTACGCTCTTTTAAGGTCCTCAGGGAATAGTCCAAGAAGGGCGATAGCTGGGTTGAATGGTGGATCCATTCCCAGCTTTCCCAGGAATCTCCATACTGCTTTCCAAATTGGCCTCACCATTTTGCAGTCCCACCAGCAGTGTACAAGTGTACCCTTTTCCCCGCATCCCCGCCAACACTTATTGTTGTTTGACTTCATAATGGCTGCCAATCTTACTGGAGTGAGATGGTATCTTAGGGTGGTTTTGATTTGCATTTCTCTGATTGCTAGAGATGGTGAGCATTTTTTCATGTACTTGTTGATTGATTGTATGTCCTCCTCCGAGAAGTGTCTGTTCAGGTCCTTGGCCCATTTGTTGATTGGGTTGTTTGTTATCTTATTGTTTAATTTTTTGAGTTCTTTGTACATTCTGGATATTAGGGCTCTATCTGAGGTGTGAGGGGTAAAAATTTGTTCCCATGATGTAGGCTCTCTATTTATCTCTTTTATTGTTCCTCTTGCTGAGAAAAAACTTTTTAGTTTAAGTAAGTCCCATTTGTTTATTCTTGTTATTAACTCTTGGTCTATGGGCGTCCTATTAAGGAATTTGGAGCCTGACCCCACTATATGTAGATCGGAGCCAACTTTTTCTTCTATCAGACGCACCGTCTCTGATTTGATATCTAGCTCCTTGATTCATTTTGAGTTAACTTTTGTGGATGGCGAGAGAAAGGGATTCAATTTCATTTTGTTGCATATGGATTTCTAATTTTCCCAGCACCATTTGTTGAAGATGCTATCCTTCCTCCATTGCATGTTTTTAGCTCCTTTATCAAATATAAGATAGTTGTAACTTTGTGGATTAGTCTCTGTGTCCTCTATTCTGTACCATTGGTCCACCTGCCTGTTTTGGTACCAGTACCATGCTGTTTTTGTTACTATTGCTTTGTAGTACAGTTTGAACTCTGGTATCGCTATACCTCCAGATTCACTCTTCCTGCTTAGAATTGCTTTTGCTATTCTGGGTCTTTTGTCTTTCCATATGAATTTCATGATTGCTTTATCTATTTCAACAAGAAATGCCGTTGGGATTTTGATTGGCATCGCATTAAACCTGTAGAGAACTTTGGTAATATCGCCATTTTGATGATGTTAGTTCTGCCTATCCATGAACAGGGTACATTTTTCCATCTTCTGAGATCTTCTTCTATCTCTCTCTTTAGGGTTCTGTAGTTTTCATTGTATAGATCTTTCACCTCTTTTGTTAGGTTGATTCCCAAGTATCTTATTTTCTTTGAGGATATTGTGAATGGAGTGGTTTTCCTTATTTCTATTTCAGAGGTTTTGTTGCTGATATACAGGAATGCCTTTGATTTATGCGTGTTGATTTTATAACCTGCTACTTTGCTGAATTCATTTATTAACTCTAGCAGCTTCTTTGTAGACTCTTTTGGGTCTGTTAGGTATATTATCATGTCATCTGCAAATAGCGATAATTTAATTTCTTCTTTTCCTATTTTTATGACTTTAATTTCTTTTGTCTGTCTAATTGCTCTGGCTAGTACTTCGAGAACTAAATTGAATAGAAGTGGTGATAGAGGGCATCCCTGTCTTGTTCCAGATTTTAGAGGGAATGCCTTCAGTTTTTCTCCATTTAGAATAATGCTAGCCTGAGGTTTAGCATATATAGCTTTTACAATGTCAAGGTAAGTTCCTGTTATCCCTAGTTTTTCTAGTGTTTTGAACATAAAGGGATGCTGTACTTTGTCAAATGCTTTTTCTGCATCTATCGAGATGATCATATGGTTCTTGTCTTTCAGCCTGTTGATGTGGTGAATAGCATTTATTGATTTCCGTATATTGAACCATCCTTGCATCCCAGGGATGAATCCTACTTGATCATGGTGCACAAGTTTTTTGATATGTTTTTGTATTCGATTCGCCAGAATTTTATTGAGAATTTTTGCATCCAAGTTCATTAGAGATATTGGTCTGTAGTTTTCTTTCTTTGAAGTGTCTTTGTCTGGTTTTGGGATCAGAGTGATGTTGGCCTCATAGAATGAATTTGGAAGAGCTCCTTCTTTTTCTGTTTCTTGAAATAGCTTGAAAAGTATTGGTATTAATTCTTCTTTGAAGGTTTTGTAGAACTCTGCTGTATACCCATCTGGTCCAGGGCTTTTCTTGGTTGGTAGTCTTTTGATGGCTTCTTCTATTTCTTCCTTTGTTATTGGTCTGTTTAAATTGTGTGTGTCTTCCTGTCTCAATCTGGGCAGATCATATGCCTTAAGAAATTTATCGATATCTTCACTATCTTCTATTTTATTGGAATATAGGGTTTCAAAATGCTTTCTAATTATCTTCTGTATTTCTGTAGTGTCTGTTGTGATATTGCCTTTTTCATCCCGTATGTTGGTAATTTGAGTTCTCTCTCTTCTTCTCTTCGTTAGCATGGCTAAGGGCCTGTCTATCTTATTTATTTTTTCAAAGAACCAACTTTTAGTTTTATCAATTTTTTCAATGGTTTTTTTTGGTTTCAATTTCATTGATTTCTGCTCTAATTTTAATTATTTCTTGTCTTCTACTACATTTGCTGTTGTTTTGCTCTTCCTTTTCTAGGTTTTTGAGGTGTAGTGTGAGTTCATTTATTTGTTGGTTATTTCTTTTTTTGAGGAAAGAACTCCAAGAAATGAATTTTCCTCTTAAAACTGCTTTCATTGTGTCCCATAGATTCCGGTATGTTGTGTCTGTATTATCATTTGTCTCTAAGAATTTTTTCATCTCCTCCTTTATGTCTTCTGTAACCCATTGATCATTCAGTAACATATTGTTCATTTTCCATGTGATGTAGGATTTTCCCTTCCTTCTTTTATCATTGATTTCCAATTTCATTCCATTGTGATCAGATATGGTGCATGGTATTATCTCCACACCTTTATATTTACTAAGCATTGCCTTATGGCATAATATATGGTCTATCTTTGAGTAGGATCCATGTGCTGCTGAGAAGAACGTGTATCCACTTGATGATGGTTGATATATTCTATATATGTCGGTTAAGTCTAGGTTATTGATTGTGCTGTTGAGTTCTATAGTTTCTTTATTCAGTTTTTGTCTAGAGGATCTGTCTAATGGTGAGAGCAGTGTGTTGAAGTCACCCATAATTATTGTGTTGTGGTCTATTTGACTCTTGAACTTGAGGAGAGTTTGTTTTATGAACGTTGCAGCTCCATTGTTTGGTGCATACAAATTGATAATTGTTATGTCTTGTTGGTGGATGGTTCCTTTTAACAGGATATAGTGTCCTTCTTTATCCTTCTTGATTAACTTAGGTTTAAAGTTGATTTTATTCGATATGAGTATGGCCACTCCTGCTTGCTTCCGAGGGCCATGTGAGTGGTATGATTTTTCCCAACCTTTTACCTTCAGCCTGTGTATGTCTTTTCCTATCATATGAGTCTCTTGAAGGCAGCATATTGTTGGATTCGTTTTTTGGATCCAGGTTACTAGCCTATGTCTCTTGATTGGTGAGTTTAGGCCATTAACATTTAAGGCCTTAAAGGATTCTTGTGAGATCAAATGAGAAATCCAGGCTGGGGGTGTGGCTCAGGGGTAGAGTGCTCGCCTAGCACATACGAGGCCCTGGGTTTGATCCAGTCTCCCTAATTATAAGGCTTCAGTGGGGTAATAGATGTCAAAGTGCTTTGTAATGTGCTCTCATTGTCCTAACAGCTCTGCAATAGAAATTTGCACCTTTCGGGCTGGGGATGTGGCTCAAGTGGTAGCGTGCTCGCCTGGCATGCGTGAGGCCTGGGTTCGATCCTCAGCACCACATACCAACAAAGATGTTGTGTCCGCCGAGAACAACAAGAGCCCGAACCGGCTCCGCAGCCGGCGTCTCTAGAAAGTTCTCCGCTCCAACCCCTCAGTCGCCCGCTAGCGCAGCGGCTCCTCCCCATTTATTAATTCTTGATTTCATTTCTTGTGCTTTAGGAGTCTTGTTAAGGAAGATGGGCGTAATCTGACATGATGGAGATTTGGGCCTACTTTTTCCTCTATTAGGTGTAGGGTCTCTGGTCTAATTCTAGGTCCTTGATTCACTTTGAGTTGAATTTTGTGCATGGTGAGAGATCGGGGTTTAGTTTCATTTTGCTTCATATGGGATTTCCAGTTCTCCCAGCACTGTTTGTTGAAAAGTCTATCTTTTCTCCAATGTATGTTTTAGGCGCCTTTGTCTGGTATGAGATAACTGTATTTATGTGGGTTTGTCTCTGTGAGCCCGGTGGTTCTGGACACACAGATCTGTGCCTCTCCTTTGCTTCCTTTAGTGAGCACACAGATGTCCATGTCCCCACCCTCTGCCACTCGTTTCCCTCCCTCACACTCCAAGCCCCAGTGCCACATCCTTTATGTCATACCAGGCAGCCACTGCCCTCTAAGCAAGCCATGCTCTTTCCCAATTTCCTTCCCTTTGCACATAGTATTTCCTTGGACTTCTGCTCAGGGTCCTCTTAGTCCACCATTGAGTCACATCTATTGGCCCTTTTTCCATGCAGGTCATGGGAAATGGTGACATCCTCCCATTCTGCTCTTCAGGCATCCTTGATTTAGGCCTACTCAGTGCATCACCCAATTCACTTGTTGGGGGCATTATTCATTTTTTTTTTATCATCATTTGCTCATCTGTCTCTCTATTAGATCCAGAGTCTTTTATTTTTCCCAAGCCCTGGCAACCAATAAGTACTTGTTGAGCCTAATAAGAGGTTTTTAAGTGAAGCAGTGACTTCGGAAAGTACTCCATAAACTTTAGTTCCCTTTCACTCTTTTCTCCTATCTCCAAATACCATGTCCATTTGCTTTTTAATATTTCTGCTGTGGATGGCTCTATAGTTTCCCGAAACCATAATTTCCATTTTAGCTCAACCCAGGTCACCATTTGAGGACCACAACTCCAAATGTCCACTTTCAGGGAGTCACATTGCCAAATGAAATAAAGAGGACATTTTCTATTTTCAAGCAATGTTAGGTTGAAAGAAAAATTCCCACATCCATCAACTATATATCACTGTCTTACTTGACTCAAGTTTCCAATTGCATGTATGTTTTGGAGAGAACCTTGTAAAACAGAATTTTACCTAACAGAAGTCATGACAGAAAAGAAAAACAGAGGTGATACTTCAACCAATTTAAACCCAAAATTCGGTTTAATATTGGATGCTGTCTCTGTGCCAGGCTAGGTGTTAGGCTGAATCTGTGCACCTGTTGTTCTCTGTGGCTGGAACCACAAGTTCAAGTCTCAACCCTGGTACCATTGACATGTGGAGCCAGATAGTTCTTTTGGGGAGAGGCCTTTCTAGTGCATGTTAGGATGTTTAACAGCATCCCTTGCCTCTACCCACTAGATGCCAGCAACATCCATAAATGAAGAATATCTCAGACACTGCCAAATGTCCTGGAGGGGCAAAATCACCCATGGTTGAGAGTAACTGATCAAACTGATTGCTGCACATTCTTCAGATTTTAGCTAATATGTCACCACCTCCTGGAAGCCTTCCTTGGCCTCTCAGAGTAGATCAGATGGTCCATAATATGTTATAATATCATTTCTTATTAATAATATGCATCATGGTTTGCAATTTTACATTTATTGACATGTACATTAGAGTTCTCCAGAGAGATAGAATCAATAAGATACTGATAGAGATAGGTGGGAATGGATTTATTAGGAGAATTATCTCATGAAATCATGGAGTCTGAGAAGTCCAATAACAAGCTGTCTAAAAACTGGAGATCCTAGGATGCAGGGACTGTGAGCCAGGGAATCTCATGGTGTAAGTCTCAGTCTGAGGCCAAAGACCTGAGAATCCTGGGGGCTGCTGAGGGAGTCTCATGGACAGGGAGGGTAGAGATGTCCAAGGGCAGGAGGATAATTGAGTGTCCCAGCTCCAGGAGAGAGAAGAAAATCTCTCTCTCCTTTGTTGTTCTGTCTGGACCCCCAGGCAACTTGATAGTGGCTGCCTATATCAATGGCAGATCTTTTCCACTGAGTATGCTGTCAATCTCCTTTGGAAGCATCCTCACAGACGCACCCAGCAGTAATGTTTTACCAGTTCTCTAGGTGTTCCTTAACTCAGTCAAGTCGACCTCTAAAATTAACCATCCTAGCATGCTTATGGTTTCCTATATTACCTGAGATCCGTGGAAGTAGAAAGAGTTCTGTTTGCTTACTGTTGTATGCCTTTCCAGCTAGCACAGGACGTGAATCATATTAAGTACCCTGTTGTTTTTTTTTTTTAAAGTATATAATCTCTGCCCTCAATAGCAAATTTTCTAAAAATACAGAAAAAACACAGGTATGATTCAGTGGCCAAAGGTCTCCAAGAAGCAATGTAATCTGAGAAAGAATGAGAGCTTTTAATAATCCCTCTGAATAATTGGGAGACAGTAGACAACAGTCATGAAACCAACGTGGCAGGAAAGTCTGATGAGACACTCACCAATACTGACACCTAGCAAGAGCTGACACTCACCTAACACCCTAGACCACAAGAAGGACATTGCACCAGGCACATGCCATTAATTCCAGCATCCCAGGAGGCTGAAGCAGGAGGATCATAAGTTCAAAGCCAGCCTCAGCATCTTAGTGAGGCCCTAAGTAACTCAGCAAGATCTGTCTCTAAATAAAATATAAAAATGGCTGGGGATGTGGCTCAGTGGTTAAGTATCCCTGGGTTCAATGCCTGATATCCAAAAAAAAAAAGGACTTTACAATCTGTACCATGTTTAGAAAGCAGCAGCCTCCACCTGTTTGAAAAGCAGCAGCAGCAAAATACTATAGGGAGGGACCCAAGAACAAGCTAGGGGAGCAGGTAGGGAATCTTCCTACCTTCTGATGCATTCAGCATCCATGACTAAATTCAAAACCACTCCTTCCTTCCTTCCTTCCTTCCTTCCTTCCTTCCTTCCTTCCTTCCTTCCTTCCTTCCTTTTAATGCCTGCTTAAGAGACCATTCTCCTTCATTGAGATGTAAGCAAGTAAGGTATCCTATTTTGTTTGGATATTGTTTGTTTATTTGAGAGGTGTTAGAGTCAGGGTCTAGGCAGGAGAAAGATGGACCTGATAAGAGATGGTTTACAGGGTGTATTAGGACACCACAAGATTAGGCCTGTATCTGGGGGCTAGTAACAGAGAGGCCCTCTTGTCACCTCTAGGCCTGAGGAGTAGACATGCAATTGCTGTCTGCAATGAGCTGTGGCCTTCAGAAGAAGGTTGCAGTGACCAGGTGGGGAGGGAGCACAGAAAATAAATCAATACTCAACTTCTTCACACCTCCCCACTTCTTACATTCACTGTTCCTCACTGATAGCAATCAAGCACTGAAGCAGCCAAATTGCCTGCTGATTCAGCTCACAAAGGTGAGCCTCCTGGGACTCAGGGCAGGGAGGAGAAGGGTACAAACAGGATTGGAAGGGGCAGCAGAAAATATCCAGCACAGTGTATCATTGAGCATCATTTCCAGAGTGTGGACTTTTACCTTAGTTTAGACTTAACACCAACAATTTGTATAACAGCATTGATTTTGCAACAAAGTGTTTTACTAGAAGTTTTTTACTTTGATAGTAAACACAACACAGACAAATCCTGCAGAGACATGGTCATTTTCATAGTCCTTGTAGTGGCTCAGACTGAAACTTAAGGAAGTACAGGCTTCCAAGTTATCTGGTACACTCCTGAGCTGGCAAGAGATGGAAGGAGTAGAACTAAACTCTACCTCTGCTCTTCTCCTGCAGGGGGTGTGTTAGCATCTCTAGGCACCACTATGGACTTTCTCTTTCACTTTTGCTGCAAAGGATGAGAAGAGGGAGAAATGAGAAAAGCCATTATGGCTTGAAATGCGAGCAAGAATTAGGGGAAGTGTTTTGGAGGAGGAAGGGGAAAAGAAGCACCCATTCTTGGAACGAGAAGGACCTTGGGCGATGTCAAGATGTTTGCCCGTGTGTCCATGCAATATTATACCTCTTGCTTTTGGAACCTTCTGAAATACCTAAAGAAAGATTTTAAATTGCTTCCTAATTGCTCTCTGAGACCAGGCCCTGGCTTTTGCCCGTCCCATCTTTTGAGTCCTGGCTGGGCTTATGGCCAGTGCTCCCATCTGTCCTACTCACTGCTTGGCACTCTCTTCTGTTCATCACCTCAGCCTCCACCTGGGTGTGCATTTAATGATCCCCTTCTGCAAAGTCTAATTCTAAAACTCATGTGAATCCTAAGTTTTAATAACTGCTTTTTTCAACAACTTATTTCATCCAATCCTCTTTGGAATTCTGGAACTGTCTTGGCTCTATCAATATATGATTCCTACATTATAACCAGGACAGCTGAGGCTTGATGCTATACTATCTTCAAGATTCCTTAGGACATTTCAGCCTGGCCAAGGCCAACTATCTCAACTATGTTCCTGCAAACAGATATTATATTGCCGATTATTTGTTTTTATTTATTCCTATGAGCGCCAGCACTGGACACAAGTTAACTGACGTAATCCATAGGAAATCCCTATCTATAAAGAAATACCCCTTTCGTATTTTATAGAGGACAATACCAAGACAAGGAAGGTTGAGTGACTGCCATAGGGTTAAGCAGCCTGTTGGTGGTAAATCAGAAGTTAGACTTCTGAGCCAGCGTGCTCAACCACAAGGAAACATGTGCCCAGAATGTTCCAAACCCTGCATAGGGAATGATCCAACACCTTCACATAAGCTGTGTGCTGATCTGGGAAACCCTCCCTCATTCTGTACATGGTGGTTCCTTCTTACCCTTCAAGTCCAGTTTCCATGTTTCCTCCTCAGAGAGGCCTCCCTATTCACCCATCTAAGGACCATCTCCTCTTCTCATTCTTCTCCTCTGTTGCATTTATCCCCATAACGTTCCTTAATGGGCTTGCTTGTCTAACGTCTTGCCTTGCTCTGTGAAGAGCTGGGATTGGGTCTGTTTTGCTCAGCACACATCCCCACACTCAGCTCAGCCACGGAACGTAGCAAGCACTCAGGCAATACCTTTTGAATGAGGAAAGAAACAAATAGACTCCCTTCTGGCATCCTCATCTCAGAGCCCTCCAAATTTCCGTACACTACTTCAATTGTTGAGTCTATGGAAAATGTTCTTTACTGCTAAGAAAGCAACCCTACTTCCTTTAAAGAAAGATTTTTTCAGAGACAGAATAAAGTCTATTTAGAGATCAAGTTTGCTGTGAGTAGGTTTGTCACAAGTAGATAACCCAACTATGGTTCAAATGTCTCTCAATGGTAAGGTGGTAAGATTGTGGGCGTGTTTTGTCCAGAAGCTGCAGAAGGGTTCTAGGGCTGCCTGATGGCAGCAGTCCTAAGCAATGAACAACCTACAGGGAACAACTCATTGGTTCCATAAATTGTAGCACCTCCATTTGAGATTAGCTTTATTGCTTTGTAATGTGCCTCCTTTAGTCTTGTGTCCTCAAACTTTTGGACTCTGAACCCCTTTAGATTCCTAAAAAGTATTGAAGAACCTCAAAGAATTTTCAAAATAAGTGTTATATCTATTGATATTTACCATATTGAAAATTATAACTGAGAAATCAATTTAAAATAATCTCTTTTTAAAATATGTTTTTATTGTAGGTATATGGAATATATACATATGTGTATATATACAAATGCATAGATACATATTATAAACAGAGCATGTATATGTATACACAGAGTCATATTGCATATACTTATAGTATTGGTATATACGGAAAAGTATTTTAGTAGCCTTTTCGTATGACTGGATATTCTTTGATACTACTGTGTTAGTCAACTTTTCATTCCTGTGACTAAAATACCTGAGAAATACAAGCTAAAGGAGGAAAGATTGACTTTGGCCCACAGTTTCAGAGATTCTAGGTCATGGTTGTCAGATTCCATTGCTTTGGGCCTGAGATGAGGCACAACACCATGCTGAAAGGGCATGGTGGAAGAAAGCTGCTCAGCTCAAGGCAGCCTGAAGGGAGGGAGAGAGAGGTGGGAGAGCAGGAAGGGGCTGGGAACAAGATGTGTCATTCTAGGGCACGCACGCCCCTACTGACCTACTTTCTTCAACTAGGTTCCACCATCTGCAGTTTCTGCCACTACCCAATAATGCCATCAAATTATTAATTCATCAAAGGATTAATCCATTGATCAGGTCAGAGTCCGCATTACTTCTCAAGAGGCCCACCTCTGAACATTGCTGTATTAAGTACCAAGCCTTCAATACATGAGCCTCCAGGGAACATTCCAGATCTAAACCATAATGTAGTCCCTTAAAAGTTAGTTCAATCTGGAAATATAAAACCATATCAGTGGAGTTTTTATATTCCATTACATTAAAATCCATTCCCCTATGTTGCACTTTAAATGGTGTCTGGCATGATTTTATAATATCCTGTATTTGGTCACTTAGAAAATGTCATTCACTCAATTAAGCACATCTTCCAAAGGCTCATGCATTTAATTGTATAATATAAAAAATATCATTAACATCACTGCTGGTGATTTTAGAAAAAGTCTTTTAAGCATTGGGAAGCTATTAAGTTCATAGTGGCAGATACAACTTTTCCAAAATTAGTAATTATAGTAATTATTGTTTGAAAGCATGAATTTTTATCCCTGGCAACAAATATTGTCTATTTTTCTTGATTGCGATAGAGCCCCTTTGTTCATTTTCAAGCAATGTCTACCAAAGAATCATAAACAAAGTGGTAGGTTAACTTGCAATTCACATAATCACACAAATCCTTTTCTTTGAGCTACCCTGTCCTTTGGTACACAGAAGTGCTTTGTGCATATTTCCTATTTTGTCAGAATAATAAAACACTCATACCCAAGGGTCAATAAGTGACATTAAGAATGTGTACTGCCCCAGAAGGAAATTCATAACTGCAACTGGCTTTCCTTTTGTGTGTGTGTGTGTGTGAATTCATGGTATTAAAGAATCTAGACAATTGGACCTGGTGACAAATGTCTGTAGTCCCAGCTACTTGGGAGGTTGAGACAGGACGATCTCTTGAGCTCAAGAGTTTGAGATCAGCTTGGGCAACATAGTGAGACCTGTCTCATTAAAAAAAAAAATCCAATGGCTATTGTTTATCACTGCTGTATTGAGTCATTCTAAAAACAAAGCATGACAATTAAAATAACTTTGACTTTTTAAATCCCCTAAAAGGGTTGTGTGGACACCCAGGAGTCTGAGATCATTCTTTGAGAACTGCTGCTATTAAATCTTCCTAGGGTATTCTGCAGAGTCACAGAACTCTCTTCTGGAGTCATGTGACCAGACAATGCACCTGTTAAGCAGTAGAAAACCAAGACTAGACAATGGTTCGAGATTGGTGAGAGAAAATAGAACAAGGGAGAACAGATACGTGGTTATAGACAAGATGAATAACTTCTGTTACAGTGCTTTTTGGAGAAAAACACATTTCAATGGTACTGATTCTAAACTGTACCTCTCTTTGCCTATAGTATGCTTCAAGAACAATATACTTCTGGAATAATCTCAATGGCCATTGTCTTTCTGGTTTCCATGAATTCCTGTTTCTCAGTATACACAGAAATGTGAGTTTACTTTTGAGAGGGGAAGGCAACAGGAATTCAGGGAAGATATGTGGGACTTTGTAACCAGAATTTGCCTTTTGGCACAAATTTGGTTGCTTCCTACCAGTCTGACTTGAGCTCTTGCTTTCTACCAACTTCACTGCATCTTTTCTCTCTCTCCAGGATGCTTATGGTAGTATTTCATGGTGATTAATAAATGCCCAATGATATGGGGAAAATAACAACTTTATGATAAAAGTAATTATATTTCTGGGGAATGGACTTTATTTTGAAAATGAAGAACATTCTCATTCCTTTAAAGATTGTTACAGCCATGGAGTTGCTCTTTGAGTGGAGCAAAGGGATTGTGTCAAGTAGCAACAATTAGGTGAGTGCTTTGTTTAAGTTCCCTTGTGTAATGTTGACAGTGTTTACTTGGCTGGCCCTAGAGAAGAAGACCTTAAAGAAAGGACCATCGAGGTGAAATCTGAAAGTGTTAGATTCTCCTTTCTCTAAAGGAGAACAGGCCATATTCATTGCAGATAGACTATTATCAGGTAAACCTAATTTTTTTTTTGTCAATTTTGGAATAATCTCTGATTCTAAAAGGTACAAGCAGAGTTTCCTGGGCAGAGTTTCCTGTACCCCCAGAACTGAGTTTACACCAAAACCTCACTCTAACACCAGGCCCGTGAGCCTGAAACACTGACCAGCAGGTCTTTCTATGAGACCACTGAGGTTGAGCACTGGGTTGGACATAGTGACAAAATCCCAGAAATGGGTCAGCAGCTACCTCATGTCCCTGACATGGGACGACATGAACCATGTTGGTCACCTGGACTGGTGAGTTGGAATCAAGAAACTGTTCCAAATCTGCAGCGTCAAACTCCAGGAGGGAATTATGAAATACGAACAAAACTAGAAGAGGAAAAGGAGCCAGAATGTTGTTCTTCTCATTAGGAAAGGCTCGAGGAAGAAAATACAGCCTGAGCCAAGGTTTCTCATCATGGAGAAACAGTGGAGCCTTACATTTTAAAATGCACTTGACCATTATGGAGCATGTTCATATTTATACTACCATCATTGCACCTCTCTACCTCCTATTGAGGTAAGCAAAAGCAAGGCTGAGCCCCACAGTTTGCAGAAATGCTGGGGGATATTTCTAAAATAAGGAAATATACAAGTTGTAAAATCTGCTTGTACATTCGAGCCACAAGGCTCCTCCTTGGTATAAAGCTAAAGGTAGGAATGAATGCCAATACGAGTGCTTTTAGAACATTTTCCTTTTGATGCCATAAAAAACATAAGAAGGACCTAACCTTTCTTTCAATATGGGACATTCACAATGAGAACAGAAGGTATTCTGTTTTGGATGTTTCTGATGAGATCTTTACGTTTTTCTTTTTTCTTTTCTTCAAAACAAGAATAAAGGCTTTTGGTGACTTTCAGTTTGCCTTAGTCTTTATTACTCCAAGGGCATTAAGAGTCGACAGTGCACACAATTCTAGTAATAAGTATTTGTTTGGTACCTGGGTAAAATTCCCAGCATTTGAGGCTCTCTCAACCGGAGAGAGCCACAGGTCTCCTATTTGTACCCAGAGTCACAAAGACTAGTTGTAACCTATAATGAGCAATGAGATCAAACTACTTTGAGCCCAGGCTTCTCATTTGTAAAAATGAGATGGTAATATCTATTTCCTAAGGTGTTTTTTTTTTTTTTAAAGAGAGAGTAAGAGAGGAGAGAGAGAGAGAGAATTTTTAATATTTATTTTTTAGTTCTCGGCGGACACAACATCTTTGTTGGTATGTGGTGCTGAGGATCGAACCCGGGCCGCACGCATGCCAGGCGAGCGCGCTACCGCTTGAGCCACATCCCCAGCCCCTCCTAAGGTGTTTTAAGTGCTAGATTAAAGGCGTTATCAGACAGATAAAAGTGTACAACACAATTGCCTAGCTCATGGGTAGCACAGAGTCATTCAGGGTTGTGCTGGAGTTGATTACTGTGAGCTCACAAGAGTGGATTGCTACATTTTCAGGGGTTTGGTTGACCATTTGCTAAATTACCGATAGCCTGGAACCTACGATGGTGGGAAATACATACCCCAGACATCATCAGCCATAAATCAGGGCTCTTCCTCCGTGAGTAACTAAAGATTTACAAGTACACCACTAGAACTCATAATTAATATGTTTTTCTCTTGGCATTCAACTTGCTATTGATAACTAAAAATATGATGAATTAAATGTTTGTGGAGGGTACAAGTGTTTTGAAAATGTAAGGAATTTCCTTTGACAGGGGAAGAGCCTATGTTGGAAGAAAGTATCCATCAACAAGTTGTGCGATTGGATTCCAGGCATTAGCAAGCCTAGTGGTTATGGAAGTCGCTTTTGGCTGCTACCCAGCAACCACAGTCCCTGTCCTTGCCCTTCTTTGCTCTCATAGAACAAGAATCCTGATTTTGGGGAAGGGAAGACCTAAGTTTGATTTTCAGCCCCCTGGATAGATCACAATTGCTCTAGTCAGTCATGGGACTGTGATTTTCCTTTGTCAGTGACTGGGTTCACAGTGGGTGTATGGCTGAGTTCCAGCTTCCATTCTCAGCTACAAACACAGATCTCTATTAGAAGAAAGCCCTTGTGTCCTTCTACTCTGGTGTGAGGTTGTGACCATTAGGTAACCTGCAGATAGGAACAAAGTCAGTTCTCTCTGATGTCTGAGCAGAAAAGTAGAGAGTGTCTATTCCATGATGACATCATTGAGTCATTGAATTCCGGACCTGCCTCTCTCCAATAAAAATGGCTGAAAGCACAATTCTATCTCCCTGTTATTTGCAGCTCAAAGCATTCCTGTTTAATATAGAGCTTGCAAAATATTGCAAGTGTAACTGTCTTTTCAAAATTCCCCAGATTATAATTTGTAGTTGATACCTACTTATAAAGTCCATCTTGTTTCTTATCTCAAAAGTACAGTACTCAGCATGAGAGGGGATCATCTTCAGAAGACAAGGAAGGGTTGGGGACCTCCTGGATCTGTGTATATTTGTTCAGCTGTTATAACTGAGTCAAGCATGGAGGGACATCACTTTGAAATCCTTAAAGAGATTCATTCATTGACATCTTGGAATTTTCTTCTTGGGACATTCTTCTGAGTATAATGTCATTAGGATCTTTGTAGGATTATTCTTAAGATTATTTTGTCCTGAATGATTCTGAATACTTAACCAGAAAGGACATATGAGAAATTCACTCACAGTTGGCAAAAAAAAAAAAAAAAAAAAGAAAGAAAGGATTTAAATGAGTGGTGACGATGTTCTAAAAGTGGTGCCTAATTCCCCTTTTCCTGAGGGAACCAACATTTGAAAAGAACATGTCACAATATATGTGAAAAAAAATAAAGTGGATGAGACTTTCCTAGCAGAGGAAAATGTAAACTAACACATGGAGAACTGGCCAGGTGCTGGAACCTCTTGTGACTGCCCCCCAAAGGGCTAAGGATCCTCATAGCCTAGTAATGGAAGGTCAGCCACAACAGAGCAAGAGGAGGAGGCTTTGAAGAAGCAAGCAGTGGAGGTCTTCTTCTTTGACACAGGTCAGAGACTCTCTGCTGGTCCAGAGGCTTCCCTGGGTGCCCCCACCACCAAGGCTTTTCCAGAGTTGCTGCAGGAGCGACTGGGCACAGGGGGCAGGAAATGGGATTCAGGAGGGTGTGAAAATAGTTCCTATGTTCTTCATATCCCTGTGACCACAGCTCCTGGCTCATCTCGATGTAGCCTGTAATCCTTTTTGATGGTAACTTCTTCTCATACTCCAAAGGCTATAAGCTTCAGAGAGCTCAGCTGCTAGGCTAATGCCTGAGAGGGACAATGACGATAGTGAGAAGCCACATGCAGGGCCCTCAGCACTGGGAAATGGCAGAGAATGCTAGGAAGTCTGTGAATGGCTTCCGAGGCTGTTTAGAGCTTATAAAGTCCTCCTTTCTCCTTTTGCTGAAAACTCCCATGGAAGTGAAAGGAACCTCTGTCTAGTTTATTTCAAAAGGGGGTTTGTAAAAAAAATAGTGAACTTTGTCCAATTAGCTCCTTTCTGGCTAATTTTCAGAGCTAAATATCTCTACTGCTCCAAAACATTTCTTTTTCATATTACTCAAAGGGACTGGGAATGGGATCTGACATTCAGATGCATTTTCCATTTATACATTCTCTCTCCCTAGGGAGGTAGCTGATGCTTAAGCTGTTCCAGAAACTATTTCTAAGGAACCACCAATCACTGATATGTGTTCATCAGAAGAAAATCAGCTTCAGAGAGGAAAGGGGTTACTCATAGTGTTCTTATTTTTTGGGATCCATGAACTCCAATTCTGTTAGAGGTGTTGCAGATCCACAAATGAAGCCCACTCCCCTGTTCACTTTCTAAGCAGAAAAGTGAGCAAGAAGATGGGGGGCCACTCTAGAGTCACGACCTTTATGTGGGGCATTTGAGGGAATTTCTAGAAGTGATACATAAAAGAATAAGTACAACTCCTCACTCCCCTCACATCCAGGAAGCATGAAAAAGCAAAACAAACAAACAAAAAGGGTGTGCGTGTGTGTTTAAGCTATAATTGTGCTACTATTACATCATTCAAAATAAGACTATAAATAATTTTGGTGATAGAGACACATTCAATTTATCTAAAAAAAATGCATATTAGGAGCTCTGCTTCTCCTGCTCCTTCTGGTGATTTAAAATTGTGAGGACACAGGAAAAGCTACATATTCTAGCCAGAAGAAGAATAGGAGTTGGAGTGGCCTCAGGTGGCAGGTCGAAGGGGAAATCATCCCCTCGCCATGTGACCTGCCTTTCCTGTGACATTGAACTACTCTTCATGCCCTGTGAACTTCATCTCATTATTTCTGCTTTCCTATATTTTTGCTTCTTCGCCTTACAGTTTCTGTTTCTCTTTAAGCTCTCTGGTCATGTGTGGAGAAAACTGCTCCTTGCTGTCTCTCTCAATGCACTATTTCAGCCTCAGAGATTGCTTCTCCTGGCCTGGTTCGTTATTTCCTCGTTCTAGTTTCTGGGAGTGGATCTGACAGCCCAGTTCATCTTTTCCTATAGCAGTCCCCCTATTCTGTGGCTTCACTTCCTGTAGTTTCAGCTACTCGTGTAAGTCTGAAAATATTAAATAGAAAATTACAGAAATAAACAATGCATAGGTTTTAAATTACCAACTATCCTGGGTATCATGATGAAATCTCTTGCCATCCCGTTCTATCTTACCCAGGACACGAACTATCCTGTTGTCCCCAGGCTGTGCACATTACCTGCCCGTTAGTACTTAATAGTCATTTTGGTCATCAGATGAATTGTTGCAAGTTGGTAGGCATCATGGTTGACACATCTAATTTAAGTGTGCATGCTCAGCTAAAATACCCTCTTCGTTAATGTAATCTCAAGGATTTCCTCATCCCATTTGTTTACTAAGGCTGAATTTCATGTGTGTGTATACATGTGTGTTTCATCCTTGAAACTTTTAGGGAAAAATAATACCATAGAACATGCATCCCAACTGGAATGCTGCCTCTCCCTTGAGTCTTTTTTGACCATTCACATTAAAGAAACCACTGAGTCACTTGGCCCCTCCCCAAATCTCCATCGTTTTATTTCCTCTATATTACCTGAAGTTATTTTATTTATTTTATAATTTATTGTCTCTCTTCCCACCCCCACCAGATTATAAGCCCCTAGAAGGGAAGGACTTGGCTGATCTTATTCACCATCTTATTCCCCAATACCTTAGATAGTGACTGACATACATAAATATTTGTTGAATGAATTAATAAATAAGTGGTGTTGGTGATGAATATAAAAAAGAGAAAAAAGAATCTTGTATTTATAGCTTTGTACACACACACACACACACACACACACACACACACATATATATATATATAAAATTTTAACTAGTACCAGGTGATATGTATGTCAGTATCACATGGTACTAGTTAGAATGAAGATTTGTTGCAAATACTCAATTGAGCATAGTTTCTAGGGTAAAGCCAAGGATTCATCATTGTAAACAAGTACTCTGAGTTTTTCTGATATGTGTGGTCCACTGGCAACATTTTGATAAACATAGGTGAACTTCTAAGATCTTCAAATAGAAATTCTCCACCAATCAATACAAGAACAAACATGAGATCACAGGGAGCCAGCATTTGGGAGATTAGTTCCATTTGTCACCAAGGCTATCATGACTTATGTCCCAACAATTAGTCAGTTACCCCCAATTAAATCAGAAAGTAGTGATAAAAAAAAGGTATAAAATCCATCTTCAAGTCAAAGCAAGATATCTTTCTTAGAGCTTCTGAACTAGCAGTATTCACCAATAGATCTAATTTAAGGCTTTATGGTGGGATATAATTTCTTCCATCATTATTAAAGTCCTCATGTAATTTTTAAATTATTTGCAAAATAATGTAACTTACTAAAAAGTGAGAGAGAAAAAAAGAAAGTCACTGTAGTAGATAATCTTCACAATGGCCTGGGATGAGGGTATTCTAACTACTCCCACTTAATGGGTTGAAAACCGGAGGCACAAAGAAGTTAGCTAACCTACCCAAGGTGATACAGATAATAAATGATGGGACTGGGTGATGAGCCCATTTATCAGATTCTCGAGGCTGCACATTTATCTTTCTGCAAAAGACAGAATTGAGTGTTGGTGATTTCCTTCGAGCTCCAACATCAAGCAGTATTAAATTCAGCCATAACCTGGACTGTCAAGATACATAGGCCAATGATTCTCTTTTTGTTTAAGCTGGAGGGTTGTGTTTTCCCTTTTTGGCAGTTAAAGGCTGCTAATACCGTCTTTAAATCCTTTCTAATTTTGTACCTTTTTTAATACCCAGATTTCCTTTTTGCTTTGAATTACTATTTCTGTGCATTTTGATGATTTTCATTAAGATATTTGGAATATTTAGGATATAGTTGGCACTATGTAAATAGGTTAAGTGAATAGATTTATTCCTTTTACCTTGCAGCCTTCCCTCTGTTCCAAAGCCTGCTCCTTTTCTTCCATGTTGTCATTGAACTAATAACTTTTGCCCTGATTTTCCTTCTGGGTATAGTTTCTTTCTTATTTGAGGAAGTTCTAAAGAAATAGAATTTAGTTTTATGGGATGGAGCAAGTCTTGAATTGAATCTCTTAGCACTTTACAAATTATACTTGAATTATTAGCCACAGAGAAAAATCAAGAGTTGCTGCTTTTATAAGGTAACTCTAGTTTTAAAACCCCTGGGTGAGCAGTTATGATCCTTTCAGGGCCTCAGGAAATGTGCTGGTTAATTTCCAACCCTCTCTGCTATTCTCTGCCTGTTGCTGCCTTGCTCTGCAACCGTGTATGGGGCACTGCTATGTGACTGTGTCATGAAACTCCTTGATCCTTCAGTTTCTTGATGGGAGGCAGCAACTGAAGATCAGAGTGCTAGGGGCACACAGTCAGCTCTTTAGTCAGTCCAAGCAGGCTCCAGCATAACACTGCCTCTGGGGTCATCCCATTTTTTCTCCCCTAAGTTTCCCCATTCTCCTCAAATGCCTTCAGGCTAATTCCTACAGATCTTCAATCCATGGCCCCACTGTTGCCACTCTGCCTGGGAGAACTACTGCTCCTTCCAGCTTGCAAGACTCCTGGGTTTCCCTCTGGTGTAGATACTCATGAGATGACAAGCCCAAGGCAACCACTGCTCTTCATGCAGCACCTCGTACATAGTAAGGATTAATTTCTATTGAATGAATGAATAAATGGGCTCTGTGCCTTATGAAATCTCTCCATGTGGGAAGCTGTCTACTTTTCCTGGTATGAAGACAGGCAGAACATAGTTCCTAAAGATGTAAACCACGCAGCTTGCGAGGGACTTTCTAAGGGTCGATCTCATTCATTGCTCCGTATCATGTCATTGAGAGACTTGTGCCTGAGTTGCCAATCATTCACTACTTGGTCCCCCTGCCTGCTCTTGCCTTCCTTGTTCAATAGTAAATGAACACAAGGAAGGAGGTGCCAGGGCATGCTGTTTACATTGCTTACTTTTTTGTGAGCGAGACATGCTCACCAGAGGGACAATAAGGCCATCTGGATTGTGTGTGACATGGCACAAGATGCTGGGACAGTGATGGGAGAGAGGTGGAGATAAGGAGCACTCAGGAGGAAAATTTGAGGGATATTAATTCATTTCTAATGTATTTCCTGGATTCAGCAGGGGGGATCATTCTATACTCAAAAGTGCTTTGAGCCAGGCACAATAGTGCATGCCTAGAAAACCAGGGAAGCTAAGGCTGGAGGATCACAAGTTCAAGGCCAGCCTCAGCAACTTAGTGAGGCCCTAAGCAATATAGCCAGCCATGTCTCAAAAAGAGCTGGGGATGTGGCTTAGTGATCAAGGGCCCCTGGTTTCAATCCCTGATACCAAAAAAATAAATAAATAAATAAATAAAATTAAATTACAAAGGGCTTTTAAAGTGGATATCACATTGTACCCTTTTCCTAGTAAATTTATAGATGACAATATATCACTCTGACTCTCAGCAATTAAAGAAAAGGACTTTAAAAATGTCTCAAAGAAGGAGTTAAAAAAATGTCTTTAAGCCTCTGTGTATCTCATGGAAAAGACCCAAGTGCACATGTCCCTGTCCTCTGTTGTGCCCAGAGGGCTGGAGTGCACACATGGCATACATTCATGTGCGTGCTGGCTGGGTTGTAGCAACACAGACAGTTAAGTGGAGGACTGTCTGGTGATGGTGCCTTTATAATCATGTGGTCTCTGCTGAAAGGAAAAGGAGCTGTCATTAATTTTTTTATTTGCTCTTTTTGGTTATAGAGCTATCATTTCTTAAACCTTATTATGCAATATGCCATCATTGTTATGGAAAGAATTTTTCTCTTCCTTATTTGCTTCACTGACTCCTCATGCCCTTTCTGACAGTTTCTGAAGTATTTGCATGTAAGGCAGACATTTCCAGAGCTCCATCATACCAGCCACAAACGTGGAGGTAAGAAAACAGAGTTCTCAATCTTTTTCTTTAAGAACTTTACAGCCTAAAAAGAAAAAAGAAGAAGAAGAGAAAAAGAATTTTACAGCCAAAAGAAATGATTATTTACTTGAGTCCATAATACCCAAGAATTTCCAGGGGCAAATTTTAGGGAGCATTACTTAACACCAAATGCAAAATTTCAGTTGTCTCCAGAAAGGGCCCATAACTTTATTGACATCTCAAAAAGTTTCCCAAAGTCTGCAATATAGAGATAGGCCCATTACTTAACAGAGTCAGGCTGCATCAAGATGTCGAGAGGTGCAGAGGTCTTGCAACAACACTTTGGAGTGGGAGGAGCTCAGGGCTGAGTCTGGGCCTCAGGCAGGTGGAATTTAAATCCTGGCTCTACCATTGAGTCAGTGGGAGATTTTGGGCAAGTTGTGTGGTTTCCCAGACTTCAGTGGCCTTACTTACTTTTAGGGTTCAATGGACAGAGTATACAGGGTGTTTGAAAAGTTGGCTAATAGAGGACACAGCTTATTTTCTGTTTCTAGACTTTCTTGAACCTTCTGTAATATGCTAAAATTTGGAAGAATTTTACTTGAAAAGCTGTCTGGAGGCTCAAAAAAAAAAAAAAAGGAGAATAATGAGCATATTATTTGAAAACACAGTAGCCTACTGTTGAAATAGGTTTACCCTATTCTCAGACTTTTCAGACATCCTCTATCTACAGGTTGTTGAGATACTGTTCTAATTATTTGTCTGTTTTCTTTCTTTCTTGTGGAAGTAGAGGTATTGGAATCCCAAAGAGATCAGCTAAAGCACAGCCAGGGATTCCTAATTCTTGGTTTACGTTCTTGGTTTTCTTCACCAGCATTCAAGGGTGCAGCGGCCCATGTACCCCTGTCCTTTCATCACTCCACCCATCTGTCTCTCTTGGCTCATATGCTGAAGTATCTAGCAGTCCTCCTCTGTGCTTTTGTCTTAGACTGATGACTATCCTGGGTCTGGCTTGGAGAGTACAACTGTTGGTCATGGAAGAATTCAGTCACATCTACTCATATGAATATGGCTTTATAAAAATGATTGTTAGGTAAGAAGCATCCTGGAGGAGTCTAGCACCCACCATCAGACTAGGTGTCCCTGCTATGGTTAATGCTCCGCATTAAGCACTCATGTTGCAGTTGCTTGGTTAGTGGGCTGTCCTCCTCCCTGGCTCCCAGCTAATGTTCATACTATATCATGATGCCTGATACACAGTGTGTGCCCAGCAAATATTTATTTATTTATTTATTTATTTATTTATTTATTTATTTCTCTCTTTCTTTCTGTTCTAGGGATTAGGGGTTAAACTCAGGCATGCTTAACCACTGAGCCACATCCCTAGCTATTTTAAATTTTTATTTTGAGACAGGGTCTGGCCAAGTTGCTTAGAGCCTCACTAAGTTGCTGAGGCTGGCTTTGAACTTCCAATCCTTCTACCTCAGCTCCCTAGTCACTGGGATGACAGGTGTGCGTTGCCACACCTGGCTGGAATCTGTTTTTAAGAAATGCTCCCTGTGGGTGCGTTGA
Organism: Spermophilus citellus; assembly: GCF_964194105.1. Lineage (NCBI taxonomy): Eukaryota > Metazoa > Chordata > Mammalia > Rodentia > Sciuridae > Spermophilus > Spermophilus citellus. The sequence continues at coordinate 53,911,910 of NC_138192.1, read as the reverse complement.
TCAGTTAGATCTGGGGACTTTTGAGGGACCTGTGATAAGAGCTGAGTGACTCATTTCTATAAAGTGGTGGTTGAGCCTATGGAAGAATCACCCACACTGCTCAATAAAAATGCAGATTTCACACCCAGTAGAAAGTGGTTAAGATGATAAGGGCAGGCGACAGCAAATATTGGTTAAGATGTGGAGCAGCTGGAACTCTCGTTATATTGCTGAGGACAGTGTAAAGCTGTATGACCTTTTGAAAAGCTATTTGGCATTTTCATGTCAACTTAAATATAAACCTACTCTGGGATGGAGCAATTCTACTCCTTGGCATTTACTCAAGTGAAGTGAAAGCATATGTTCACACAGAGACTTGTGTGCTGGCATTTGTGAGAGCTGAAAGCTTGAGCCGACTTCTGGTGGATACACCCTACGGTGGCCCCTGGTAATCCACAGACTTGTGTATGCCTCTCAAGTGTGAGTGAAACTTGTGACTTGCTTCTAACCATTAGCAATGATCGTGATGGTGATGGGATGTCTCTCCCTGGGTTGTGTTACATTAAGGAAAGCTCAATGTTAGCAGACTGAAGAATTTCCTACTGGCCTTGAAGAAACAAATAGTCATGCTGCCAACTGCCCATGGAGAGGTCCATGTGGTGGGAACTACAAGGGCTGGCCCCAGTTGACAGCCAGTCAGAACCAGGATCCACAGTCCTACAACCACAAGGATCTGAATTCTTCCAAGAACTGTGTGAGCTTGGAAGAGAGTCCTGAGCTCCAGACAGTAATGCAGCCTCATTGACAACATGCTTGCCACTTTGTAAGACCTAGTGTAGAGGACCTAACTCAGCTGTGTCCAGACATCTGACCCTTGGACACTGTGAGATTAATAAATGTGTTTTGTTTTCAAGCTGCTATGTTTTATTTCAAATTGCTGATATTTTACACAGCATAGGAAATAAATGCAACCCAAATGCCCATCAGCAGGTGAATGTGTAAACAAATTATAGCATATTCCTACAGTGGAATATTACTTAGCCATAAAAGGAAGTATCTGTCAATATTTATATCAATATGGATGAATCTGAAAAGCATGTTGAGTATGACTCAGAAGAGGATGTAGGGGCTGGGGTTGCAGCTCAGTAGTAGAGTGATTGCCTAGCATGTGAGAGGCACTGGTTTCAATACTCAGCACCACATAAAAATAAATAAATAAATATTGTGTTTGTCTATGAGAGAGAGAGAGGGAGAGAGAGCGCGAGCACATGTACATATGCTTCTGGGAGGTTGGTGATTGGAAAAGGACCTAAGGAACATTTCTGGGATGATAGAAGTTGGTTGAGATGATGGTTATATAGGGTGTATATTTTGAAATAATCTCATTGAACAATTCACTTAAAATTGAACATTTAATTATATATAACTTATACTTTGTTTTAAAATGTAAGTATCATTTCTGATTCACTGGATGTAGGATATAGAGCAGTGGTGTATAGAATCGTCATTTTTTTTCCCTCCAGTACTGGTGATTAGGCCTAGGACCTCATGCATGATATGCAAGCACTCTTATATTGAGGTATATACCCAGCCCTGAATTATTCTTTTTTTTTTTTTTTTTTGTGTGTGTGTGTGTGTGTGTGTGTGTGTTGCTGAGGATTGAACCCATGGCTGTGTGCATGCAAGGCGAGCACTCTACCAACTGAGCTATATCCCCAGTCCCTGAATTCTTCATTCTTAATCAGCATCCCCAGACAATTCTAATGCAGAAGTCACCACAGAGCAGTGGATCATTTAAGGAGGAAGGATAGAGGAATAGGGAACATATGGTTTCTTCTTATTCAATTTAGAGTCCTCCCAAGAGATATGTATTCTAATTAGAACAACAGTGTCTTAATTTGTTATTGAGCCAGTCAACAGGCAATTTCATTCACTTCAATTAATTGAGTACTTTCTGAGTATTTGATATCTATTTTACTCAAAGAAATCATAAAGTGCACTCTTCCAAAAGTGCTAAACATTTAATTGAGGAAAATGCCCATATGTGTACAAGACTGGAAACTGTTCACTTACAATACAAAGCAAACAGGGTAAGTGCTTAGTCTCTAGATACTGAATCTAGTTTTTCTTGGTCACTTCCAAAGTATTCCCAATAGCTTTTGTTCCTTACACCTGTGTATAATTCCAAGTGATCTTTTTGTGGAATATTTAATATTTTTAATGGTGATTCATGTTAGTTTTTCTTCAATCTTAAAGGCTTTCACCCCTCCTCTTGATATCCATTTTTGTTCTATTTAGTCCTGAACCCTGCTGCTGGCTGATTTCAAACACTTTCAGTTGAGAATCATGGCAATAATAGTTCCACCTGTCATGGCAAAGCCAGGACAAAGCCACTGCCCCATGCTCCAAGAACAAATGAAGAAATCTTATTCTAATCAAAAGCCCAGCTGGATGGACGAAATACAGCATTCTAATTCCCAAGTGATGCTGTTTTCTGTTGAGCTTATTTCACCCAGTGAAATTTCTGTTAACTACCCAATCATTAACTTTTTAAAAAATATATATATATATTTTTAGTTGCAGATGGATCCATACCTTTATTTTATTTATCTATATTTTTTATTTGGTGCTTAGGATCGAATCCAGTGCCCCACACATGCTAGGCAAACACTCTACCACTGAGTCACACCCCCAGCCTCTCAAGCATTGACTTTTCATCCTAATTATCCCAACCTATAATATCCACACAGATCCATACTCTTGAAACTTTTCCAACAATTTTCAACTTCTTTTTCCTGATTTCAGGTCATTCTGAATGATGCTTTTCTATGGTAGACAATAGCATGGTTGATGGTCCAGAAAATGATGTTTCTCTTTGGTGATAAAGATGAAAATTTCTTCTTTATAATGAAAGAGTCAGACATGCCAGCTCAGAAAGACTTTTTTTTTTTTTTTTTGAGACGACCTGACTTTTAATGGCACAGCCCTAGCTCCAGCAAAGCAAGACAGACAGTAAACTATGCAAAGCTGTTGAGAAGTGCAACGGCAAAACAACTCCAGATTGCCCTTGTTCCCTCCCACCCCCCAAGCTTATGATGTGGCTCCATGCCTGGGAACTTGGGGCCAGCTCAGCCCCATTCCCAAACTCTAATAATGCACAGCAAAGCCTTGCCCAAGTCTTGCTTCCAGAGTTGGTGGATGTGGAAGCAGCAGGAATAACCGAGTGGCAGTCCATTCTCCAACACAGAAACTACTGGATTTAAACTCCTACTTGGAAAGGAAGTGAAGACTCATACCCTTAAATAGTTTGTGATTGGATAGACAGATCCAGGGGGATTTGGTCCTCATTTCCTCCCTATTTTGGATCCCCCCAGGACCTAATATCAACATCCCTGAGGTCATGATTCCTGGGCCTGGCAAGGGCCCCTTGGTAAGTCTCACCTTTAGCCATGGAAGGGAAAAGTGTCATGAGCAGCAAATAGTGAGGGCAGCAGCAGCACAAAGGGGAAGGCGGCAGAAGCTCAAGCGTTCACAGAGGGGACAAGAAACCGTGCAAGGAAACTTTATTTTGAAAGGAATTTTCAATACACATAGTAAGAAGGCTCCAGGCAGCTGTTCTATTCTTCTCCTTCATCCTCGACCTCATAAGAGTCGATGCCCACCTCCTCGTAATCCTTCTCCAAGGCAGCCATATCCTCTCGAGCCTCAGAGAACTCTCACCCTCTTCCATGCTCTCACCCACATATCAGTGCACAAACACCCTCTTGGCATACATCAGGTTGAACTTGTGGTCCAGGTGGGCCCAGGCCTCCGCGATGGCGGTCGTGTTGCTCAGCATGCACACACCACGCTGCACCTTGGCCAGGTCTCCCCCATGTACTTGCCATGCCGGGGGTCACGCTTCACCATCTGGTTGGCAGGCTCAAAGCAGGCCTTGGTGATTTCTGCCACCGACAGCTGCACGTGGTAGGCCTTCTCTGCAGAGATGACTGGCGTCGGGCCAGGGGGAAGTGATGCGCAGGCAGGGCACCAGGTTGGTCTGGAACTCCGTCAGGTCCACATTGAGGGCCCCATCGAAACGCAGGGGAGCTGTGATGGAGAACACGATTTGGCTGATGAGGCGGTTGAGGTTGGTGTAGGTTGGGCACCGATGTCCAGGTTGTGGTGGCAGATGTCATCGATGGCCTCGTTGTCCACCATGAAGGCACAGTCTGAGCGCTTCAGGGTCGTGTGGGTGGTCAGGATGGAGTTGTAGGGCTCCACCATGGCTGTGGACACCTGAGGGGCTGGGTAGATGGAGAACTCCAGCTTGGATTTCTTGCCATAGTCCACAGAGAGCCGCTCCATCAGGAGGGAGGTGAAGCCAGAGCCGGTGCCCCCTCCAAACTGTGGAATACCAGGAAGCCTTGAAGTCCTGTGCACTGGTCAGACAGCTTGAGGATCCGGTCGGTTACAGGATCAATGATTTCCTTGCCAATGGTGTAATGACCACGGGCATAGTTGTTAGCAGCATCCTCTTTCCCAGTGATGAGCTGCTCTGGGTGGAAGAGCTTTCGGTATGGGCCATCTCGGATCTCATCAATTACAGTGGGCTCCAGGTCCACAAAGATGGCTCTGGGCACATGTTTTCCAGCACCAGTTTCACAGAAGAAGGTGGTGAAGGAGCCGTCCCCTCTACCAATAGTTTTGTCACTGGGCATTTGGCCATCAGGCTGAATCCCATGTTCCAGGCAGTAGAGCTCCCAGCAGGCATTGCCCATCTGGACACCTGTTTGCCCCACATGAACTGAGATACACTCACGCATGATGAGTCTGAGTGGTGCGTCTCACGTAGAGTCAGGGTGACGGGTCTCAGTGAGAACTTCAGAAAGACTTCTTAAAAGCTTTGTGTCAGTAAATTCCCAATTACCTAGAATGCAAATCCAGAGATTTCAATGAAACATGGTTTATTTAGAGAAAAGTAACCAGGATGAAGAATGCACAGGGACTGTTTGTTCCACAGAAAGGAAGGCTCAGATGAGCTTCAATATATATAGCATGGCTGTCTATGTGGCTGTAAGAAATAAAATCGAATCTGATGGTGCGAGGCATAGAGTAACAGATCCTAGTGCAAAAAATTAGGAAACATTTCCTCACCATAAGTGCTATTTACAGATAGAAACAGTTTCTTGGGAGGGTGTATCAGTGTTCTATGGCTGCTATAGCAAATTGCCACAAATTTAGCATCTTAAACATTAGCCATTTTTAAATTAATTAATTAATTAATTTTAATTAGGTATACATGACAGCAGAATGCATTTTGATTCATTGTACACAATTGTAGCACAACTGTTCATTTCTCTGGTTGTACATGATGTAGCGTTGCACCATATGTACAGTCATATGTGTATCTAGGGTAATGGTGTCCATCTCATTCCACCATCTTTCCTGCCCCCACGCTCCCTTCTACCCTTCCCTTCCATTTGCCCAATCAAAGTTCCTCCATTTTTTCCATGCCCCCCCCTACACATTAAGGATTGACATCCCCTTATCAGAGAGAACATTTGGCCTATGGTTTTTTGGGATTGACTTACTTCACTTAGCATGATATTCTCTAACTCCATCCATTTACCTGCAAATGCCATCATTTTATTCTCTTTTAATACTGAGCAATATTTCATTGTGTATATATACCACAGTTTCTCTGTCCATTCGTCTATTGAAGGGCTTTTAGGTTGCTTCCACAGTGTAGTTATTGTGAATTGAGCTAACAGCAACCATCTCACAGTTCTGCAGGTCAGAAGTCCAGGTATGTGCATTCTGCTTGATCTTCCTTCTGCTCAGATTCTCACAGGCTGAAACTGAGGTGTTATCTGGGCTGTGTTCTCCTCTGGAGGCTCTGGATGCATCTACCTCTGAGCTCATTCAGGTGCAGTCCCTTGTGGTTGTAGGACTGATGTCCCTGTTGCTCTACTGGCTGCCACTCTTTTCTCTTAGAGGCTGTTGCATTTCTTCTCAGACTTTTCATATGCACCTCCCCCTTTAGCAATGAAATATTCTTGACTTCCTCTTCTGCCTCATCCTTCTGGCTGACTCTTCTGCCTTCTGCTGCTGCCTTAAAGGGCTCGTATGATCACATTAGGCCCACCTGGATAATCCAGAATAATCTTTCTATTTTCAATTCAGCTGGCTAGTCACCTTAATTACATCTGCAAAGTCCTCTCACAGCTGTACCTAGATTCTCATTTGACTTAGAAGGAGATGGGAATCTTGGGGGAGATCTTTAGAATTCTGTGTACCCTGTGAATTCTTATGCTCAGAGATAAAAATACTGCTGTGGAGAGGGGATCTATAGCAGCAAAAGAAAGGTCAGCTCTGTAGACTCTCGACCTGGGGCAGACTTGTGTAGGGACGTGCAGGGCTGCTTTCATTGTTGCAGTGACTGTTGGGTGCTACTGGAATTTTGGTGGAATGAAACAGGGATATGAAACATCCTGTAGTGCTTGGAACAATCCTATACAATGAAGAGCTGTCTTTCCCAAATTGCTCATAGAGCTTCCACTGAGAAGCACCGGGATAAGATGGACCAGCACACACATCTGTTCACATGCCCCAGACCATCTGCTTTGAATGTTGATCTGAATAGCACCACAGAGGCCCGGGATACCCATGTGCCTTGTTGGTGTCATCCCACTTTTGATAAGATATGAAGAGATGCACAATTTGGCAGTCAGGGTGATCAAACCCAAGCAGGCCCCTTTGCTTGATCTGGCTCCTTCCAGAATGGCTGAAAGGCTAATTGGTGATGCAGGCCCACAGCAGGTGGGCCCTGGGGTGACAGACCACGCACAGGGCTCTGGATATGAGGGTTGACAGCTGCAGCATCCAGGTCTTGCTCCTCATCTTCTGTCATGTCATCCTCTGTCGTACTGGAAGTTTCCAAAAGTCAGGAGGTGCCTGTAACTTTGTTCCAAAGGGACTTTGGAGGACACGCTTTGTCAGGGATTGTTACGTAATGTCCTTGAAGGTAGAGTCTGCTTGATGCTGGCAACTGCAGTGACAAAGGTGAAAATGTGACATTCTAGGAAGAAGATCCTACATACTCCACTGTGAAGAGTATGGAGAGCAAACAGAATGGCACAAACAAAAAGAGTTGAGGTGAGATAAGGCAGAGAAAAAGGAAGCAGGGCGAGACTAAGATAGAGAGGCCCTGTGTTGTTTGTGCAAGAACCTGACACAGACAAGAACTGAAAGTCCACACAAGGAGAAGGTTGCCCAGTCCCCTGGCCATTAGCTGCTGGCCCGTTGTAAGTAAGACTGGGCTCTTGAAGAAGTTAGACCTGTCTATACACTTCTCAGCCAGTGCAGGATTGATGGCAGTATGACATTAGAAACTACAGGAAGCCTTCTAGAGTGTAACATAAGGGCATTGATTTGACATGGGCATCATGGAACTATTCTTCTCCCCCCGCCATAGCTTTACTGAGGTAAAATTGAAGTAAAATAAAACTACAATAAAATGCACATATTTGAAGTATGCGGTTTGATCAGTTTTGACATGTATGTAACCGATACAATCAATATAAAAAGCATTTGCATTACTTCTTTTTAAATTTGAAATCATGCAGACTGTGTTTCCTGTGTGATTTATTACATCAGAAATCAGTCATCTTGAGATATGTAGAATGCACCCCAACATGCATGGAATGGTTCTTATTCCTTTCAGCCACGCCATGTATTTCTTTTCCAGTACCTCCTCATGTTCTTGACATCCAAGTGTTAGAGAGCCTCTTTTTTTTTTTTCATTTTATGTACGTTCACTGCCCTGATGAGTTTATGCCAATTTTAATTTTTAAATATCACCTATACACAGAAAACTCCAACATTCAATTATCTAGGCCAGATGTTTTCACTGAACTCAATGTTTTTGTATCCAATGATACATTGGAAATTTCTACTTGAAGTTCAATAGACATCTCAGATTCAACATACCTAAAACCATTTTTTTCCCTGCTAAACTTGTTTCTACTGCACTCTTCTTTCCCCTCTCAGTAAATGACAACTGGATATTGACATGTAAAAAAATGAATTTGTACCCCTACCTCACACCACATACAAAAGTTAGATGAGAATAAGTTGGAGATTTAAATGTAAAAGACAAAACTATAACATTCTTAGAAGAAAACAAAAGTGTAAACATTTGTGACCTTGGATAGCCAAAGAGTCTTTAGATCTGACACTAGAAGTATGGCAACCAAACAGAAAAACAGGGTAATTGAATTTTATCAAACTTAAAAATTGTTACATGTCAAAGGACATTATTAATAAAATAAAGAGCCAGGCACAGTCATACACACCCATATTCCCAGCTGCTCAAGTGACTGAGACAGGAGGATCACAAGTTCGAGGCCAGCCTGGGCAACTTAGTGAGACTCTTTCTCAAAATAAAATAAAGAAAGGATTGGGGTTGCAGTTCAGTGGTAGAGTGCTTGCCTAGCATGCATGAGGCCCTGGATTTAATCCCCAGTACTGGGGCAGGGAGTGAAAAGACAATGCTCTGAATGGAAGAAAACTATTTGCAAATCTTGTATGTTGCTAAGGGCCTAATATCCAGGATATACAAAGCATGCTGAAAACTCATCAATAAAAGACAAGCCAATTTTAAAGTGGGCTTGGATAGATATTCTTCAAAGAAAATATACAAATGACCAATAAGCACAAAAAGCCTGCTTTTTCTCATTAGTTGTTAGGGAAATGCAAATAAAAACCACAGTGAGGGGCTGGGGTTGTGGCTCAGCGGTACAGTGCTCGCCTAGCATGTGTGAGGCACTGGGTTCAATCCTCAGCGCCACATAAAAATAAATAAATAAAGTATTATGTAAAAAAAAACACAGTGAGATAGCACTTTATATACTAGGATGGTTATAATTTTTTATAAAATAAATGAGTAGAAAAATAAGTATCATGAGGTTATGTAGAATTATATTCTCATAGATTGTTAATGGGATATAAATGGTACAGCCACTGTGTAAAACAGTTGGCAACTCCTCAAAGTGTTAAACAGGGTTACCATGTGACCCAGCAATTCCATGACTCAAGAGAATGGAAAATATATGTTCATATAAAAACTGCGCACAAAGGTTCACAGCAAAATTATTCATAATATGCAAAAGATGGAAATAACCCAAATGTACATCAATTGTTGAATGGATAAACAAAATGTGGTACATTCATACAAGGAAATATTGTTCAGCCACAAAAAGGAATAAAATCCTGATACATGCTACAACGTGGGTGGAGATATTGTCATAAGTTAAAGAGGCCAGTCACAAAAGTCAGACATTATCTGGTTCCAGTTATAGGAAATGTCCAGAGTAGCCAAAACCAGGGAGATAGATTTGTGGTTGACAGGGACTGGAGAGTGGGTGTGGAGTGTTTTGGGGGACAATGGAAATGTTTTGGAATTAGATAATGTTGATGGCGGTATAAAATTGTGAATATACTAAAACCACTGAACTGTACATTTTAACATCATGACTTTTAAAGGAACCCAGTGACTTATAATTTTCTCATAAAAATGAAAACAAGGTACATTGCCAATAAACATGGGAATATATGGCCAAACTCAATAGCACCCTTGAGCATGCAGATTAAAAAAATAATGAAGATTAATTTTTCCATCATTAGATTAGCAAAGATTTAAAAACTTACAGCATATCGGGTTGTAGAGAAATTTTACGTCTTGATTGGGTAAGAGTAATCTGGCATGACGTGTTCATAATCTTTGAATAAATAAACTAACCTCCAAGAGTTTATCCTGTGCTTATTTCGTGCATCTACATAAAAGCAAATGTTTAAAATGGGTGGCTGTAACGCTGTGTTCAGAACTAAAAGACTGAAAGCAATTTAACTGTATCGTCACTCAATGGAAAGCCAGCTACTGCAAAAATAAGCAAAGATGCCCACAATATAAGTTTTTTAAAAGGTTATTACAATCACACATAAATGAAATACCTATAATGTATAAGCTCATGTACACATATATAAATTTTATAGCTATTATATTTATGACATACTTTTTACGTACTTTAAAGGTAACATATTAGAGAAGAAAAATAAAGTTCCTGAGAATTCACCTTCTAGGTTATCCTGGAATGTATTTTTCAAGTATTGCTTTATTTGTGTTTATCATGGATGAACTTTTTAGAAGATGCTCTCCCCTGTAATTATTAAGAGTTTATGTCTTTTTGCACCTAAAGAGGGAGAGCTGGGACTGCAGAAGTCAGAGGCTTCTGCTGGTGGAGCCTAACCCTGGAAGGCAGCCCATGGCTGTGCTTATGAGGAATGATGGACGGCTACACCTCCAGGATTACTGGTGGCTTCATGGCTACAGAGAACTGCACAAGTCATCTCACTCTCCTGGGGGCCTATATTCTGTGCTCATCAACCACAGGTTCCTATCTCATTCACTACTGTATCCCTGGGAACTAGCCATGCAACCCTCACAATCGCAGTTTTCAACTGAACTGAACTGCAGTTAGAGAGGGAAAGGAGCATGCGTCCACATGCATGGGGTGGGGGTGGGGGCGAGGTTAGGAAGGAGGATGTTGAAAATGGGGATGAGCATGAATTCTTTTAATAGGTTTTCAAATTGATCCCTCCCTGTCTTTCTCCTCCCACCTTTAAAATCTAGATAAGATCCTGATCTGATCACACACATGGGCTACAAGTATTGAAATATCACGCTGTATCCCATAAAAAAGTACCATAATTATGTGTCAATTAAAAAATCTAGGCAGGGAAGCAAGACCAGGAGCCCAGAGGAAAATGACAAGGGAGAAATGGACAATGGGAAATGATGAAGGCCAAGTTTCACCTAATGCCTGCTTCCCAAATCCCATGATCCTTGAATCCAAAATGAAGAGTCTGAGGCCATCCTCCATTAGAAGAAAATACTTTAGACACTCCATATTTTGTCTTCCAATCACTGTTGTTCTGTTTTGTTTTTAGAGGCATTCATGGTCTGGTCTACTTTAATATTAAGCTGAATTACACCAGGAGGTTAATATTTGAAACTGTCACACTTTTCAAATACCTCAGCTCGTGGCAAACATGGCTATATTGCAAATGGTCCAAAGCCTCTTCGGAACTGCCAAACTTGACGTTTGGGGCTGGGGCCTGCAGTTGCTTTAAATTCCCTGTTTGCTCTGAATTCTGCTCAGTTCAAATGAAATTTCTGCATCACATATCAAGAGAGACAAGGAGCCATCTGAAACTTGCTGAAACACCTGGTGCTAGGCAGGTTGAGGCAGGCGATCCTGTCATGCTGCCCTTGACAGGTCTGTGATAGGATCTTTTTTTTGTCTTCATGTTATTTACTGGCAAATTCCAAGTAATGTCAGCGTAGATGAATACAAACCGGCCGCTGGGACTGGATACCACCACACCCCAGAACACAGACTTCAGTTGACTTCCAGTGGTCTGTCAAACTGGAGATGGCATGACCCATGGTGGGGGGAGGGTTGGAAGAGCAATTCAGAGGGTCACAACAGCATCGAAAAATAAAACAAAATGAAATAAAAAGAAAAAAAAAACCCACCAGAGTTTGTTGTTTATAGAGCAGGTAAGAACTATTTTTTTTAAAGAAATTTTAGTTTTAATTGCAGATGGGGTATATGTGTGCGGGTATGTTCTAGGTTTAATACAAAAGCAAATGCCTTTCTTATGCTCACGGTCAAGAAGAGTCTAAAAGCCACTGACCTAGAGCTAAGGTTGGCAAACTCAGTCCACAGGTCAAATTCAACTCAATGCCTGTTGTCTATATGGCCTGCAAGCAAAGAGTGGCTTTTACATCTTTAAATGTTTGAAAAAATTTCAAAAGAAGAACATTTCATGATGTGAAAATTATGTGATATTCAAATTTTAGTGTCTACAAAATATTCCTGGAATGTAGCTACACCCATTTGTCTATATGTTGTCTGCAGCTGCTTTGGCAGAGTTGAGTGTAGTAGTTAAAACAGATCTAAAATGTTTACTTGTCTTTACTTAAAAAGTTTACCAACTCCTGATCTAGAAGATTCATTTTTATGATGCTTTTTTTTTTGGTGGGGGGTGCACTGGGGATTGAACTCAGGGACACTTGACCACTGAGCCACAACCCCAGCCCTATTTTATTTAGAGACAGGGTCTCACTGAGTTTCTTAGCACTTTACTTTTGCTGAGGCTGGCTTTGAACTCAAGATCTTCCTGCCTCAGCCTCCCAAGCTGCTGGGATTACAGGTGTGCAACACATTTTTATGAAGAAAAGGGAAATGATCTGACAGAAGATTGGACTATGAAATTTGGGGGTGTCGTGGATACTACTGTTGCTCCCCACATCCCTGTGGTCCCCTGTTCAATGTTGTGTGTTGTTGCCCTGGCATGTGTCTCCTATGGCCCCTGGAGCTCTCTCCCTGGAGTTGCCCCTGCAGGGCCATAAGTGCCAGGAATTTAAGCTACTGCAGCAGGTCCTCCATCAGGACCCAGGGGTATGTGGGCTGGTTTCCCTACCTCAAATCAGGAGGACAAATTTCTGAAGCATAACTTCTACTCCAAAGGTCCTTCCTCTAAACTTTTTCCAAATCACACACATCTGTGATTTCCCTTCTGTTATGGTTTGGATGTCAGGTGTCCTCCAAAAGCTCCCATATGAGTCAGTGCAAGAAGCTTTGGAGGAGAATGATTGGGTTGTAAGAGTCTTAATCCAATCAGTGATTTAATCCCTGATAGGGATTAACTGAGTGGTAACTAGAAGCAGGTGGGATGTGGCTGGAGGAAGTGGGCCACTTGGGGGATGGCTATGGGGTATATATTTTGTAACTGGAGAGTGGAGTCTTTCTGCTTTTGCATCATCATGTGAGCTGTTTCCCTCTGCCACACTCTTCTACCATGATGTTTTGCCTCACCTCCAGCCCTGAGGAATGGAGCCAGCCTTCTATGGACTAAGACCCCTGAAACCATGAGCCTTCATATTAACTTTCCTCCCCTAATCATTTCTCCTCTGAACCTTCTTGCACTGTCTCACACATGAGCTTTTGGAGGACACTTTGCATCCAAACCCTACCCTACTTGGGTAGCACAAGAATCCTGGTCTCAGGGTCTTCTTCTGGGAACCCAGCCTAAGAAAGAGGAAACAGAGGGAGACATTAATAAAAGGCAACTCTTTGACAAAACTCTGGCTCAGTGGGTGCTACTTACCACATCTGGCTGAATACAGGCTATGTAGTTATCTCATTTAAGATGCATTTGTGATGCACTGTAATTTCAAAGAGTTAAGTCAAGAGAATTGGATTCTAGTTTCAATGAATCTACTGGACAAGTAATAATCACTATGAGTTTCCTTTTCTCTTCATTTGAAAAAATTAAACTAGCAAAATTTTAAGGTCTCTTCTTGCGTAGTGGGTGTTTTAAGGCATCTGTGGATGCTGACAAAGCCCGATCAAATCATCTTGCTGTAAATCTGGCTGGGTTCCAGAATTTGGACTTAGGAATATCACCCATGCAGAAAACGTGGTTTATCTGTTGTCCTGGTGGCCCAGTGTCCACCATCTGCAAGACCAGATATCTGTACCAATCAGCAACACTAAAAAAATTGGCTTTCTTAATATGGAGCATATGGTTTTAGGCTTTAAAACTCCGAACTCTCTCCCACACCTAATCCTAAAAGCACTGAGCTTTCTGTTTGGCATTCAATCTTTGGTCTGTTGTTCTTTTCTGTCTTAGTAATGCTCCAGGGTTGGTGTTCATGCACTGGTTGTATAAGATCAAAGCACGGTCCTGGAAGTCAAGATCATCTCAAGGTAACCAGTAGGGCTCTAATCAGCATAGAAGGGGACAGAAAACCCTAGAAAGGAGGTGGGAGGAGTGGGGGATATTGGAAAGGTGGGATATTGGAAGATGGTGCCACTTTGTTTTTATCTTGCTTATTATGAAAACTTTAAGACACATAAAAGGATATAAAGTATTTCTTTAACCAGGTCTAAGTACCTCTAGGGTATTTTACACAAAATTATTTTTAATTTTATCTATTCATAGGGATAGCCCTCTAGATGATTGGATAAGGAAAACTCCATCATCCAAATTCTAAAAGATGACTGCATCTAACTCAATGCTAGGTCACATCTGTGTCACTCTCATTTTCACTTGCATTTATAATCTTTGAGCATCAAGAGATAAACTGACAGCATTTAAAAAATTCTTTTCCATAACAAAATTAGCTGTATTGTTTAATTTTAAGTTTATGTAAATAATCACGATCATTTCAAATGTTTCAGATAATACACAAAAGGACAAGGAAAATGTAAAAACCACTCAAAATCCTTCCACTCATGCCATAATCATTTTGACCATTCTCTGATTTTTAACCTTGAAAGAGTCACAAAAGCAAGTCTGACAGCCACAAAGTTGGCAGGTCCCAATGTCAAAATGATACTGGAACCCTTAGGTTGAATACTTTTTCTAGTTATCATGACAAAACTTCTCACTGGCTGTGATAATTTGCAGTTGAATGGCAATTTCATATACAAAGACTTAAAATTCTTAAAATTATTTAATAAATTGATAATTCAAGGTGACATCCTGAACATTAACATAATTAAAATGAGTAATGTACTAGTTTAATTAATGAGGGATAATGAGAAAAGACCAGAAGCTGACAACATGAAGATGATGCATTTGGGCCATCTGAAGGCCACAGGACATAGTGCTGGGAGGAGTTTAAACATTGCATTTATAAACAAAATAGAATCATTTTCCTTCCAAACTTTGTGAACTCTATGTTGAAATTATGCCTTTTCTCAACAAGCAGATTCATATATTATTTCCTGTTTCCCAAAATATTTAATGCTTATAAAAAACCCATCAAACATAATTTTAAGGAAACAAAACCAATTTAGAGTTTTCAGGTGCCTTATCATTAAAATTGGTCCATAGTTTTAGTTTAAGGTGGTCTGAGTATCTCAAATGCCAAACATAGACTTGAAGTTTTGGCAATTTTACAATATAATAGCAATATGAAGTATTTTCAAGGTCAAAAGCAAAAAAATTAATATGCCTGTGTACCTGAGGTGATACCTTTTTGCAATTTTAACTCCATCAGAGATCTCATTTTTGCACATCATGGCTCAAAATTCCTAGATTTTTAGAAGCTTTTAATTTATAAATTAAATTGCTTTTGGATTTATGTTTCTTTTGTATATGTACATTTTTAGTTGTAGATGGACGCAATACCTTTTTTTATTTTATTTATCAATGTTTATGTGGTGCTGAGGATTGAACCCAGTGCCTCACATGTGCTAGGGAAGCACTCTACCACTGAGCCATAACTCCAGCCCTGGAGCTATATTTCTATTAGTGCTAAAAGCAGAAAGGGCACACTGATTTCTAAAACTTGTACCTACATAAGTAAAATTTAGGATAAAAAAATTTAAGACCATAATGAGTAACTAAGGAACTATTTCCCTTTATAGGATCCATATAGTACTTAAACTTGAGAAATCCTAGTGTAAAGCTAAGAAGTGTCCCTTGCTTC
Organism: Spermophilus citellus; assembly: GCF_964194105.1. NCBI lineage: Eukaryota > Metazoa > Chordata > Mammalia > Rodentia > Sciuridae > Spermophilus > Spermophilus citellus. The sequence goes on along the minus strand of NC_138192.1, from coordinate 53,896,384 downwards.
TGTGTAGGCTTTTAGGATACATATACATATATGTATATGTATCCTAACATGTTTTTTATATCAATGAGACCATCCCACATACACACTCTGGGATTTGAATTTCATGATGTGTCAGAGACCTCCATCTCTTTAATAGCTCTTGAGTATTCTGTTATATGAGTAGTTAGCCAGTCTCCATTGATGGTTATTTTTGTTTTTTCCAGTTTTTATATCTCATAAGGGGCTTTGCAATGAACATCCTCATTCCTTTTATAAACCTGTGTAGGATAATTTTACAGACATGGAACAGCTAAAAGAGAAAAAAAAAAAAATATATATATATATATATATATATATTTATAAATTTTTGATAGATATTTCCCAATATCTTTCTAAAAAGACCATACCAAATTTCTATCCTATCCAGAGTGTGGGAGTTTGTCACCTTCTCACCAACACAAAGTAGGATAGCAGTTTTAAATCTTTGAAAAATCTGATGGTTGAGAGGATTAGTGTCTAAACAGAGTAAATGCTATTATTTTGTTTCCTGTGGATATAGATAATGGTGTAGTTGTTGAAATACAAAATCATTTTAAAGTGTTATTGAATTATTTGATCTATTTATGGTTATGCATTTTATCAATCAATAGTTATGCAGAAGTTTATGTTTTTGTTTCTTTCAAAAAAGGTGTACTCACATTTTAAAATGTTTGGAAGCCCACAATTACTGGGGAGCTCTTTTTTGCATGAGAATTCCACTTGATGTGATACCTCCCAGAAAAACAATGACGGAGCCTGGTGTAGAGATATGTAGAGATGCTTGTGTGTAATGCTAGCAGCTGCGGAAGCTGGAGCAGGTGGATCTCAAGTTCAAAGCCAGCCTCAACAACTTAAGCTAAGCTACTTAGGCCTTTAGCTACTTAGCAACACCTTGTCTCAACATAAAAAATAAAAAGGGCTGGGAGTGGGCTGGGGTGGGCCGGGGATGTGGCTCAAGCGGTAGCGCGCTCACCTGGCATGTGTGTGACCTGGGTTCAATCCTCAGCACCACATACCAACAAAGATGTTGTGCCTGCCAAAAACTATTAAAAAATTCTCTCTTAAAAAAAAAAAAAGGCTGGGGGTGTTGCTCAGTGGTTAAGGTCCCCTGGGTTCAATCCCTGAACCAAAACAAAAACAAAATGGCAGAGCAGAGCAGGTCCTGGGCCAGAGGCAGCTCTGGTAGCTGCCCCACTCATCTGTCCTGGCTCAAATGCCATCCTAGTCATTATCCCTGGATTCAACAAGTCCCTAAGAAAAGACCGAGTCCCTCTCTGAGAGTTTTTACCTAAATAAGAAATAAAGGTATCTTTTCTTTTTTTGATTCCAAGTTGCAGTCTTAATTTTCACTATCGTAGACGGGTATTAGCTTAAGCCAACCAACAAAATGCAGCCCAGCCCATTCACCCAGCTGATGGAAAAAGCTCCGTGGTGCCACCACGCTGGAAGATCTTGGCCGCAGGCTGTGTCCAGTCCATCCTGTGTGCCCAGGGCCCGACAGAAGGTAGCATCCTTATATGCACCGCACAGCTGTGCATATGCTTTCTTTTGGCCTGTAGAGAAACCCTTTTAGGAATGAATTCTATGAGTGCTTCTGATTAGACTTCCACCAGAATTAGTGACAAAATATTTTAGAAGAGGAGTACAAATCCTTTCTGAATACACAACGACTGACTTAAAAATGCTGCTTATATTACCAATTCTATTAGTCATCTTCATCCAGAGAAGAAAGCTTTCATTGTCATTAGTACCTTTGTTACTAAGCCAGTCAATCACATCAAACTCCATAATACCGCCATAATGCCAAAGAACTAGAAAAACTCCACAATTTAGGAGACAAAAATCCAACCATGGCCACTCAGAGTGTCTCTCTGGAGAATTATTAGCTGATCCCTCTTGTTATTAACTCCCTCTAGAAATTTTTAAAAATTGAGGTAAAATTCACATACTGTAAATCACCCTTTTGAGTGTCCAATTCAGTGGTTTTTAATATATTCACAAGACTGCACAACTATGACCAATATCTAATTCCAGAATGTTTTCACTACCCTCAAAGGGAGCTCCTGGCCCTCAGCTTCTTGGGAAACACTAATCTACCTTCATTCCCTGCTACTTGTCTCTAGCTTTGGGAAAGCACTGGCTGCTAGCATCCTGGGCCTAGAGAGAGTTCTAAGATGCTCTTCTCTCTCTGCCACCATCAGTAAACACAAATGACCAAGCACAGAAACCCCAAGCAAGTTTCAGTAGGACAAATATTCATATGTATGACATAGCTGGGGTAGGACTAACCAATGAGCACCTGGATTATGCCCTTCACTGAGTACAATATTGATTGTTATGGGTGGCTGAAGATTGTATTCTTTTATAGAGATAAAATAGCAAGGCAATATTAACTCTGATATTTCAGAGTTAAAAGCATCTGCCATCATAGAGTTTAAGGTGGGCCTTAAATTCATTAGCATACTACAAAACTCAACTTGCTGTCCTTTTACTAACAACCAGCATTTATTTTCAAAATGGAACAAGATGGTTCAGGAGAAGGTTGCATAGAGGAGGCGTGAAAAGAAAAGTAACCCCAACATCCAGGAGTTGACTTGAACTCACAGCTAGGTCTTGTTCTCCTGCTGGACACAGTTTCACAGAACACTAACATCAGGTCAGACCACTTGCTCTCTGTTCCTGATGGATCAAGACAAAGACCAGACCACTGTCCTGTGAACATGGACCAAAACATGAACATTGTCCAAACCACAAAAATGACCAAACATCCCTTGTCCTGGTTGACCGCAGTGAATGCTGCTTGCTTTCCAATCCCAGCATTAGCTCACCTTTGTTTCTTTCACCTTCTAGATAAGAGATACCAAACCACTGAATTGCCTTTGCTTTCTGACAGCATCTAATAATCCAGAGTGCAGCCCAACTTCTTCGAACTCTCCTCAAAATCATGCAGCATAAACCCAAATCCCACTCTCAGTCTCTCATTGCACTAAATAATGACCCAACTCACCTACAGATAGTGATCTGGTGATCTCTGGTGGGAAGATCTTAGAGGGGAAAAGGTTGTCCTCTACAAGGGTGTTATCAGGGAAAGTCTTCTGCCTGAAACTATTCCACCACCTACCTGCCATAGGTAGTACCTGAAGTTCCATCAGGAGAATAATATTCCTTTAGATCAACACTTTATCACCTATTGAAGTAGAACTGCCCTGAGAGAAGAAATTATTCTTTAACCACTTTTAATTATAGATGTCTGATTTTGGTTAACCTACTTTCATATTTCATTTATTTCTTAGATTCCCTCATATAGTAGCACTTCAAAAATTAAGATACACCCTGTGATCCATGGTACCTTAAGTTTTTTGAAACATGCTGATATTTCAGTTTCATCAACTATGAGTTCTAGAACTAAAATCTAATTCTAGTTCTGGAAACCTCAGTTATCTGTAAACAGTTCTTGCAATTTTTGCTATATGTATGTGCTATGATAATGATATTAATATATTTGTTCTTTTAACAATTAATTTTAAAAAAATGTTTATTTTTTAGTTGTAGTTGGACACAATAACTTTACTTTATTTATTGATTTTTATGTGGTGCTGAGGATCGAAGCCAGAGACTCACACATGCTAGGCGAGCACTCTACCGCTGAGCCACAACTCCAGCCTTTAACAATTTACTTTTAAAATTTAAGACAATGCATTTTTATACATTAGAATACAATGGAAGTATATACACTGATACATTTTTAAAAACAAAAATAGATCCTCAATTATTTATATGGATTTTAATAAATCTATGAAATCCTGGGCCATATATACCTAATTATACCTTTCCCTCATATATAAGCTATGTTTTAATGTATTAAAGTACATATAGAAATATAAAAAACTATAAAATGCGTGTGTACATTTTACCTAAAATCATCTCACTTAGCCCCAGGGGTAGCTATGCGGTACTTGGATAACATGGAACTAGCTGATCCCTAGGTGCTTTCTTAGCTCCTGTGTTTGGTGTTTCCATGATTCTAAGTCATCAGAAGCACAAAATCTGTTTCCCAGAGCTTAAAGTCTGAGAGTCAAAGCTGCTGTGAACAAATAGATGTACATATAAATGTACATATATGTATGTATATCTGTATATATACATAATGAATATATGTATATGCAATACACAATATATACAATGTGTATATACAATACACATATATGTATATATAATAAACATATGTATATATGCGTAAGTACACATATATAAACAAAAGTAGATACTAACCATATACAGCTTTTAAGTGTGTATAATTAGAGTTACTGGAGCTTGAAGTGTAATTAGATTTATTATGGCAAAAAACATCAGATTTCTTTATTCCTGGAAACATATGAGGGATTTCAGATTCGATCTTTTCTTAAAAAATAAATATTTAAAAAATTTTGTTTGGGATTATGGAAAGTAGATTTGTTCTAAACAGTCTGGGAAAGATTCTTAGAAAATAAAAGATTTTAGAGATTACACACTGTTTTCCCTTTATTATCACCAGTGGGAAGTCCTTTGAGCTCTTTTTACTTAAATATGGATAGTGGACTTAAAATATGGATGGCCAGGCCTGGCTCTAATGGCAATTCTGGTGAGTTGAAATCTTCATGTTTCCTGGTCCTAGGTGATTTGTATGCATATTAAAGTTGGAGAAGCATTGGAAGACATGGAAGCGGAACTTGGCCATGGCTTGTCTAAAACTAATCCTTCAGAGACATATCCCAGGGCACAGAGGTTCCTGATAGATTAAAAACATCAGATTCTCATGTGTTTCCCGTCTACCGTCTTTGAAGGATACCACATTGCAGAGAAAACTTAGGAAGTAAAATTTTATTTAGAGGAAAAGAATAAATGTAAATTTAGATTCAAATCAAAACCCAAAACCATAACTTGTGGTCCTTCAGCTAAACAGAAGTTCTGAGGCTCAGAATAAGATAAAAATACACAGCACTAATTTTCTTGCTTCTTCCCACCAAATCTCAGTACTATCTTAAGTCCCAATGCTTGCCAACCTAGAAATATACCTGTCCCACGTAGTAAAATTGCAAGACTCTGAGTAAAAAGGGAAGTGCAAAAATCCACATAAAGTAACCACAGTGTGGGTGAATTTATTCACATGAAAAACAGTCCACTTTTATATTTCTATACGGAAATATTTTCCCTGGAAAGCATTGTCCAAAGGACTCTCTTGTAGACCTCCTTCCCTCCTTCCCTCCCTCCCTCTCTCTCTCCCTTCCTTCCTTCTGTCTGTCAATATTCAACAAACACTTATTGAATGAATGAATGAATGGAATCATTTTCCCTCATGGGGAAAGCCTTCTCCTCCTTCAGTCCTTGTGGAAACTCTGGATTCTTGTCAAGGGCTATGTGAGTTCCCATTTTCTGTCATTCTAACAATCAAATAAAATCCAAAGCATTTAAAAAATGTTTCCAATGACTAAGCAGAAGTTGGTTATTAAGAAGACCCAAATGAAATGAACCAATCAGAACATAAACTCACAGACAGACAAAAGAGCCAGTAGCTCCTCCTAAACATGGAGAATGTAAGAGAAAATTGCTATATCTTTAGGTTACTCTTTTCTTAGTCCCAGGTTTCCATTCTGATCTGAAAACATTCCAGACTCCAGTGTGGTCAGCATTTCATTTCCGTGTCATATTCCATCAGCAGATTCAAAATTTTTTTTCCAACTATCCTTTCAGCATTGGCTGTCAAGGATGATAAAACATTATTGTTGGAACATTATTTCATGTAGTTATATATAATAAAGCACTTTGACAAATCTATATGAATAAGAGTAACATCATTTCTTTGAATGTAAAGGTCCCTCAACATATGCATTTTGACAAGTGCATTTCAAGCCCTAAATTAATGTGTTTTAATATTCTCCAGATAATTTCTAGCAAAGAGGAAGAATGGAAAGGAACAGCCATACTTTCCATTCTGTGTCCCTATTCTGTGCTAGGAATATGCTATGAGCTTGCTAAGAATTAAAGGAAGATAAGATGGTTAAAATATATTAGAGATAAGTCTTCTGCATGTGTTTAGGACTCCAAGAGCATCTAAGAGCTCTAAGGACATCCAAGAGCCCTGTACAGTAGAACCTAATGACTGAACCTCATTTCCAGAGATTTTGAATCAATTGGTTGAAGCAGGGCTGAAACAACAGGGTTTTTGAAAAGCTGCCTCAGTGATCTGTTAAGAACTTCTGCTTTGAAACATATATTTATAGGAAGTATTGTATTAGAATTATTATTGTATTAGAATCATTCATATGTAAGTGAGAGGTGTGAAGTTATCAAGAGCTCAGTGTAATAACAGATTACATCTTTTCTGATGTTTCTTGAGAACACGGACCTTATATTTTCAGAACCTGTCTGAGTGTGCAATCAATAAACATGTGCCAAAGACCTCAGTGATGACAATAGGAAGCTTCTCAAAGTCGTACCCCACACTGCCTGACCCATCTCAAACACTTAACCCATATTTATTTAATGGAGAAAAAGCTTCAAATAATGAATGAAGGCATGATGAGGTGGTGCCATGGTACCACATTACTTCCTAGAAACAAGGAAGGCATAGAATCCCCACCAGCTCCACTGTTCCTGTTGCCATGGTTACAGTGAGTCATTTACTAGCCTTTCCCTCAGCAGCAAATGACCAGCATGAGGTCTTTGCTACACCTAAGAGCCCTGAGTCCACCTCCATGGGCATCCCTGCTTCCCGGATTCCTCATTGCCAGGGTCATGTAACTGGGGGATCAGGCAGGGAGTACCTCCAGTGGGGAAATCAGATATGACATCCACATTATGGAAAAAGAAAGGGTTCTATGGACTTAAGCAGGGTTCCAGGGACTGAATTCTACTATGCAAGTAACATTCCTTTCTTTTCTTAGAATCAGACAATTGCTCTTTAAAAATTCTACCCTCTTTGATACTGGAGTGGGACTGAACTCTAGGCATTGAATGAAATTCTTATCATGGAGGAATATTATACATATGTGCATGTGTCTGTAAATCTAAGTCATATTTAAATGTTAGATTCTGTGGAAGAGTTCCTTTAAACAATTTGTGATGCCAGAATCGATGTAGCATATCTCAAGGTGGTGGTATATACAACAAAGGGTATATATTACATCATGTTCTTTTTTTTTTTTTTTTTTAAGAGAGAGTGAGAGAGGAGAGAGAGAGAGAGAGAGAGAGAGAGAGAGAGAATTTTTAATATTTATTTTTTAGTTCTCGGCGGACACAACATCTTTGTTGGTATGTGGTGCTGAGGATCGAACCCGGGCCACACGCATGCCAGGCGAGCGCGCTACCGCCTGAGCCACATCCCCAGCCCCACATCATGTTCTTATCACAGTAATATCCCACTAAATATCATCTTTTATTGGAGATTTGGATATATTGGAAATGGAGTTGTTTCATAAAGCCTGGAAGACTACAAAACACATGTTCTGACATGGTCAGTCTCTGATGGATGATAATCTCTTCCTCCATTATCAGCATGATAAAGAAATCTAAACTATATGACTTGATTCTAGGTTCCTGTGGGTAAGACTCTCTGCAGGATATTATAGGAGGTTGCTCCCTGCTGTAGCCCCAATCATTGCAAATGTAATTAGAGCTTCCAGGTATCTCACCTGGAAGGAGTCTAAGTCAAATGGAATTGTTCACTGTTTCTTAAGGGATTATGCAAAGAGCAAACTCAGTACATACAAGGGCCCCACAAAATTTTGGGGTCCTGGGATACCCACAGATCTGTTTTATAATACCACTTGGAAATCAGACACTGGCAGGAAGAGGTTTCATTTCTGTATAATGGCATATTTGGAGGAGAAGGATTTTATAAACGAATTAACCTCCTCCTCACTTGATACATCTCTCACTAATGCTCTTTACTTTGTGATCTTAATTATATTTTGAAAGTACACCTGATTTCCAAAATGGGGAGATAGGTAATAGATATGCACCTTATTTCTTTGCTCCTTCCTTTTGTAATTTTGCAATAGCCTTTCTCTTGCTGGTTCAGCATCCCCAAAACATTCAACCATTTGCTACGCATGGTTACACAAACCTGTAATTCCAGATACTCAGGAGGCTGAGGCAGGAGGATCTCGAACTTGAGGCCATCCTGGGCAACTTAGTGAGTGAGACACTGTCTCAAAATTAAAAATTTTTAAAAAGGACTGGGGGTGTAGCTCAGTGACCAAGTTCTTAACTAGCATGCACAAGTCCCTGGATTCAATCACTGCCAAAATAAAACAACAACAATAACAAAAACTTTCAATCTTTTATTTACCAAACCAGTTCTCTCCTCCTATTACTATTCAACAGCTAGAGAATAAATTTTTAACGTTTTTGTTGTTGTTGTTTTTGTTGCTGGGGATTGAACCCAGGGTCTTTTGCCTGAAAGGCAAGCACTCTGCCAACTGAGCTATATCCCCAGCCCCTAGAGAATAAATTTAAAAAAATATTTTTAATTGTAAATGGACACAATACCTTTATTTTATTTTTCATGTGGTGCTGGGGATTGCCGTATGCTAGGCAAGTGTTCTACCCCTGAGCTATAACTGCAGCCCTAGAGAATAATTTGGATGAAGAAAGTTATGTGAGGTGCTAACTACTATGCCTTCATGTTCCTGAAATAAAACTTTCCTGGGACTTTGTTTATAAAAGATTAATACATCATCTGTAGTTTGGTATATTTTTTCTTTCACTTTCCTCAATATCTCAGTTTATTTACTGAAAGAAGAAAATTGCTATCACTTGGGGGAAAATGTTGGAGAATTAGAGCTGGACATGGAGGAAGGTAAGAGTTTGTTAGGGCTGCTGTAACAAAGTACCATGAACTGGTGGCTTCAACAACAGAAATGTGTTCTCTCGCTGTTCTGGAGGTGAGAAGTCCAAGAGCAAGATGCTGACAAGGTTGGTTCCTCCTCAGTCCTCTGAGGAAGAGCCTGTTCCTTGCTTCTCCCCTGGCTTCTGGTGGTGGGCTGGCAGTCTTTGGTGTTCCTTGGCTTGTAGAAGCTTCACCCTGATCCTTTCTCTTGGCATGACATTCTGTGTGTGTGTGCTGTTTCCAAATTTCCTTTTTCTATATGATCAAGAGTGATCTTGAATTGCAACCCACCCTAAAGACCTTATTTCAACTTGTTTACCTCTGTAAAGACCCTACCCCTCCTCCCCCACCAAAAGATTACATTCTGAGGTTCTGGGGGTTAGGACTTCAAATTTTGGGGAAACATGACTTTTTTCCTGTGAAGTCCATGCTGACTGAGCTATGTCTTGCTTTCTCAACAGCTGGATGGACTAGACAATCTTCAGTTCCTCCCAGATTCATTCTGCCCCTTTTTCTCCCCGTGGTGCTAGGGATTGAACCCAGATCGTTGCCCATATTAGGTGAGAACTGCACCACTGAGCTACCTCCCCAGGCCTCATTCTGCCTTTTGACCACATGACATTGGTGTTACTTGGTCTCATTATTCAACAAAGGAAATAGCCATTGCTGAAGAATGAAGAGTGACTTGGCTTCACAGAACGTGCCCACCATTCCTATGGGAAAACTAAGCTCCCTAACACTCTGTCTCTCTGTATCTTTGTTCCCATCTCTCCTCATCCTTCCCCACTCTCTACTCTCCAGGCTTTCTCCCAAGCTGTCACTCCCTCTGACATGTTCTCCTGACCCTCCTTAGAAGTCCCTCTGGCTTACCTGATACTTTGCAGAAAGCCAAAGAAGCCGCTGGTCTAGGTCTTTTTCTCAGACAGTGGACTGAGGAGCCCCTGCTGTGAGCTCTTTGTCCCTCTCAGCAAGGAAGACCGATGATCTCTGACTGAAGGGAGGGAGTTGTAGGCCTCACCTGCAGAGTGGGGGGATGTGGAAATGGGGAGGAAAATAAGTGACAGAGTCAATGTAGCCATCCAGAAAATTGCTTAAAGTTCTGGTTTTTCTCAGACCCACTCCCATGTTTCTGGTTGGCTTCCTGGCTACAGAGAACACACCCATTTCTCAGGCTGGGGGAACAAAGCTGTGGAGCTGAGCGGTGGTGTAGGTGGTTCTTTTGATGATGTGTTCTTTTGATGTGTGTGTGCTTCAAATCTCTAGTGTTTTTCTCACAACTAAACTGTTTACAATCATGTGTTCTCCTGATGCTCTGATATCAACAAAAATAAAAGGTAATTTTGCCTCAGGGAAACTTTATAAGCTAACTAATTTAATAGAGACTGGTGGAAGTTTACCAAAAGCCCCACTCAAAATATCTCAATGACTTCCCCAAAGCATCATTATAAGGGAAATCAGAGAAACTAAGACAAGATCTAAGTGGGAAATCAGGTGGGTTTTTTTGTTTGTTTGTTTGTTTGAGGAGGTTCTGGTGAAGGGTACAACCAAAAGGGTGTAGCCTAAGGGCATCTATTTTGGAGTAAAAGCATCTCTTACTAACTATGTGATGTAGCTTCTCTGAACACCAACAATTACTTTCTCGATTCATCACAGAAGGAAAACAATTCCTGCTCGGAGTGGATATTAAATGAGATATTTTTGACCCTGCAGGTCATTTGGAGGCAAGTGGTCCTGCCTATTTCATTAGACATATCTCAATATCGTCCTGATACTAAGACAAGAAAGGAACAGGCAGCAAAGAGACAACCAAGTTGAGGAAAGAAAACCTCTGTAGTGGGAGCATCTCTTTAAGCAATTATTCATCCCTGTGAGGTGCCTCTTACGTGGCTGCACTGGACTGGCCAAAGCGAGGCAGGATATCACTGCGTGCTCTCCACCCACGACTGCCCTGTCCTTCTGCTCTCCAATCCAGCCCACTCTCTCCTGTGTGTGTTTCTGTGCACACAACACATCCAGCTGCACACACCTCTTCACAACATGATAAGGAGTCTTTACTATTTTTGTGGCATGGGAGTTGAGGAACAAAGGAAACTTTCTGTGATGACCACAGCTTTCTCTGATGACCACTTCTCTCCTATGATGTCCTCTTCTTGTGGCTGCTATAACCATTCCAGCTATTTTCTCATCCCCTCAAATGAATGGAGGGTAAGACACAAGTATTTTTTCTTACATGCACTGAAGTTCTACAATGCTAAGCAGATAATAGATGTTCAAAAAATATTTTTTTCTTTTTTTTAAAGTTTATTTATTTTTATTTGTTCTCTTTAGATTAAAAAGAAATACTTGATTAACTAGATTTCTACTCTGGCTCTGCTAGCCTAAATTGTATTAGATCAACTCTCTGTTGAAACAACTAGAACAGTTGGGTTAAAGAAGATCCATGTGTTTGAAGTCATCGAGATCCCCAAAGGGCAACCCTGCAGGAATAAGGAAGAACCAGAAACAATTCTGTCCTCAGGAAGACGGAAACCCAACTCAGAGCAGCTCAGTCCAAGGTTGGATTACTGCAAATAGCCCAAGTCAAACTGCCCTCCGGAAGCAAAAGTCAACCAACTCTGGAGGGAGAGAGCGTCCAGAACATCTATAATTTTTCATACCATTATTCAGTGGTATTTACTTTACATGTGTCTCCCACCCTGACCCTCAAATTCTCCTGTGAGACATGGAAAAGGCACAGATGATCAGAAAACCTGGCCCCTAGGTTTGTTTCCTGACTTTCAGAGCTAGTTTCCCCAGCTTTGAGATTCTCTGTTTCTGGGTGTGGCTCTAGACTCCGCCTCACCCCAGCTGTGCTGTCTGCTGGTTTGAATCACTTCCTGGTCACCTGTTGGTGAGGAAGGGATTCCTGCCCTATGGTCATGGGTACGGTTGAAGCAAGGACATGCGGCACTGGGCATATGCACACATGGTCACTCTGCATCCTTGGCCATTGGCTGGCATTCATGATGGCAGCAGCAACAGTACCGGAGCCAGGGGTTCTATGGACTTTCTCATAGAGCCTGGAGCCAGAGGGCCCCTTGTTTTGCTTTTTTGCACTGGTTTTGATTCTTCCTGTCATGGCTCCTTTGAGAGGGCTCCTATAAACAACCAGAGAAAGAGCTAAGACCTGCCAGGAATGAAAATTAAAGTGCTTCTTCCATCCTGTTCCCAAGTGTCTCCTCAGAGACACTGAGGAAGATTACCAAGCAGGACCTGGCTTACCATCTTTCTTTTAAAGATGGTCAGTGTCAACAGAGAGTTATGGAGAGTGGACGGGGGGACAAGTTAGAGAGACCATGAATGAATCATGATATTCCCTTACAGTTCTTACTCCTAGCACAAGGTAAAAATCTGCTATGTACATTTTAGCCAGATTTTCCTCAGTCCCAAATGCAGCCCATGTTTTAACGTCAGAATTGGAGAGGGGGACACGAGCAAGAATAATAATGAGAATGACAAAAATGCAAAAGAAGAATGGCAGCGGTTTCTTCCTCATCGCAAGGTTGCACAGGGAAAGTAGAGGGAACAGACCCATCTCTCAGGCAGGTTCAAAGATGCTGGGCTGCCAGCATCCTGTCCCTTCCCCCAACCAGTGCTTCTCTGCGCTCACCCTCAGGCAGAGGGAAGCAGTGGCAGGGGATTGCCACTTGGTTCCTATTATAATCTCTCCCCTCCCTCCCTCTCTTGCCTTCCTCTTCAGCCCGGTGTCTCCCAGGCAGAAAGTAGGGCTTTGCAAGCACCAAGTGGGGCATGGAAGAGGTGGCTGGAGGCATTTCCTTTGGCTTCTCCCTGGCTGCCCATTATAGAGGCAGGTCTGACTCATAGGATGGAAGTTGTCAGTGTCACCTGAAAACCATCAGGTCACTAAAAGCTAGGTTTACCATGAGCTACAATGACATGGTGGCCAGCTCGGCTGCAGTTGCCTACTAAACAGACTCTTTTCCAATCTTCCCTCCTGCTGTCAAGGGCTGAGCTATCCTGCATGCTCGTCCTCGGGCAGGTGAAACATGCAGGAGCAGGCACAAGCGGTCCAGGCACTGTCTCTGGTCCCTTCCACTCCTCCTGGGCCTCTCTATCCACCCCACCCCACCCACTGGCCTCATTCTCTGAGGGCTGGGATCCGGGTATTTTCAGAAGGTCTCAGAGCCTTCTTGGATCAAGCATGCCCTGTGTAAGGTGCAACACTTCTTCACTTTGTGGCGCCAAGTGAGCCAGGACATAGTGAAGCAGAGAATCCCACCCAGGCTGCATGCAGGGTGACATGCAGCCAAGGCCACCAACTTCTTTACACTGCTGCTGTCACTAGTTCGCTCCTAGGTCTGAACAATAATGGCCCTAGAGGAGACAATTTTTATGATAGTTGAGAGAGCTCTTATTTCCCTTTGGTTTAGAAATGGTTTTAATGAGAACAGCCTGTGGTCAGGCGAACATCCCAAGCTCAGGCCTGGGAGCCTTCTGGTTCAGCGGGAGGAGGACACAGGTATTTTTTTCCTGATCATTTTGCTATTCATTTACGTCATTGGCTAGGTCCTTCCATCAGGAGCTTCCACCACCTGCAGGTCCAGCAATCTCTTTGGGCCTATGACAGGGGCCATCTGGCTAGAAGAGGTCAGACACCACCCCTGCTGGGGTGGGAAGAGCTGAAGGTTATGGCTCTGTGATTAGGCTGTTTCTAGAAAAATATCTCCCCTCAGACAAACTTCTGTGCATTGTTAGGCTTTTAGGGTAGAAAGACTGTTGAGAAGGTAGAGTTCAAAATACTACCTTTGAGATATGGCACTTGTAATAATAAAAAAGTGTATAGAAACAGCATTCTATACTGGAAGAAACAATTCTTTTCTTTCCTTACTCCCTCTATTGTCTAAAATCATTTCCCCCTTTTGAAAGAGAGGTAATCAGGAAACCCCACAGAGTAGACGCATGAGCTGAAGAGTGAAATGCAACCCATGAAACTGTTGTAGGACTCCCTAGTGGGAATATGGAATATGGCAGTGTGGGCCCTGGAGTCACACAAGGGAGGTCAACTTCTGCCTCTGCTCCTTGCTGGCTGTGGGGTTTTGAGTAAGTGACTTGACCTCTCCGTGTCATAGTTTCCTCTCTATAAAAGTGAAGACGCAGAAGCTCCTGCCCTGCAGGCTCACTGTGAGGACTAAGTAAGATAAGCCCCAGGAAGCGCCTGGCACAGTTCCTGGTGTGTGTGAAGTGCTCAGTAAACCTTAGCTTGTAGGCCATTTTAGAACATGGGTTTTTGCCCTCCAGTGATGGGAATCTTTTCATTTTGCCCAGCAGTTATAAAAAGAGAGAGAGATAGAAAAGAGAGAGAGAGAGAGAGACAGAGACAGAGAGAGAGAGAGAGAGAGAGAGAGACAGAGAGAGAGAGAGAGAGAGACAGAGAGAGAGGAGGGAAGAGAAGAAGAAAAATTTGGGGGTGGAAGGGTGAAGGGAAGGAGAGAAATGGGAGGTGAATCCCGAGTGAATGGGGCCGTCACTCACATGCCTCCAAGCCTCTGTGTGCCAAGGGCCAAAGAAATGAATTCTATATTCTCAAGTGATACATTCCCCAGGGCCTCACAGGAACCAAAGTGAGAACATCTGCAGGGTTTCTGAGAAAGATCGGCCCTGTGGAGGAAACACACCCCAAAGGTTCACATGTCAATCCCGGAAGTGAATGCACTATCACCAGCTGGGCGAGACATGCCTGGCGAGCTAGTCAGTCCACATTCACAACGTCTGTGGTTATATGTGTCCTGTGTGTTGTTATATGCCACACAGACCTTTCCATGGACTGCAGAGATGATTTTCTCAGTACATCATATATTCCTGGAATGCTGGGAAATGGGCAAGGAGTGCTGTCATTCCATTATATTCCATGCCATTGATTACTGGCATGCTTTGGTGGGGGTGCCACCAAGGGGTAAAGAGGAGTTTCTGGGTAGACAAACAGGGAAGAGATGAACATACCAGCTAGGGGAAGAATACCTCTAAACATCCACATGTGAGGAGCAACATGGTTAGTACAGAATGCACCGACCATCGGGCATCTCTGCAGCATGGTTAGTACAGAATGCACCGACCATCTCTGCCAACACATGTGTGTCTTGCCTTGATACTTGAACTTGATCTAAGGTAAGAAATCACTGAATGCCTCTTCTGAACACAGTGGAGAATGGTATTGGGGACATCATAGTTACACAGTGAGAGAAATACTAGGGACTTACTGTAATAGTTCAAGTAGGCCAGGCAAAGGGCTGTGCTAAAGTAGAAGGAATCAAGTTATGGAGGTGATTCATCTTTTAGAAGCAACATCACTAGATGTTGGAGGACTTATCAACAGGAGAAGTGACAGCTCTCCCGTTTGTGGTTTGGGTAGAGTGGATGATGGTGATCCAAGAGATGCAGGTGATGCAGGTGGGGAGGATAACTTCCTTCTCGATGCAGGATGCAGGTGAGGGCTGAGTGTAGAGGAGAAAGTGTGTATGTGAGTGTGAGGAATGGAGTTAGCAGAAGGCTCCTTCTCAAGTTAACCAGAAGAGACATTTAGCTTATCTGCTGTTTTGCATTATCTTGGCCAGCCTCTCTTCTTTAGAATGGGAATATTTAAAGATGCCTCAAGAGCAGAACAACTGATATTTACTAAATGTTTCCTTTGTGACTTCATTGGGTGGATAAGTACTTTACCGATATTACCTCATTTGATCCTCAAAACAGTTTCATGAAATGAATATTATTACTTCTAGTTTATAGATGAGTAAATAGAGATTTAAAGTGATTAAGTGCTAAAAGCCTCACCATTAATACAGAGTAGAACTGATGCCACTCTATGGGAATAAATAAAAAATTTATTTCTTCTTCTTCATTTTAGTTTGTTTGTTTTGTTTTTTTGCAGTGCTGGGGATTGAACGCAGGGCCTCATTCATACTAGGCAAGAACTCTACCACTGAGCCATATCCCCAGCCCAGGGAACCAGGGAATAAAGAAAATTTCTGCAAAGATGAAAGAAGTTTTCATTGTTCTATTTCTGGCTGGGAGAAAACAGGCTAAGAAATGTGGATGAACAAATGCCCTTTGGCAGTTTTACTATCACCTTGTATTTCTGATATGTTTATGCTTTCCAGACAGGGTTGTGTTCCTTATCTCAGATTTCTCTCAAATCATCCACATCAGGCAGCCAGGGCTGATGCTAGTGTATCAATCAATCAATGAACATTTGCTGGGCAGCACATCGAGCAAGTCGCTGTTCACAGTGAACTTGTCCTCATGGCTTTGCACGCCAGCGTTTGCAATCTAGTAAGAATCCCTACGGTGGGCTATGGAACAACCTCAGGGGTTGCTGGCCAAGTGCTAAAGGAAGGTTTCATGGAAACCCCAGATCCTGGTATGTGTGGGGTAATGATTCTGAAAATGTGGAATGACTTTGCCCCCTAGGGGACATTGATAATGTCTGGAGTCATTTCTTTTGGTTCTCACACCCCCCTCACAGCCATGCCAAGAAGAATAAAGCATGTACATTGCTGGCATCTAGAGACAGGGAAGCTGCAAAAGATCTAAAATGTATAGGACAAAACCTTTGGGAGTTATCCAGCCCAACGTTGCCACAGTATTGAGGCTGAGAAAGCTGCTTCGTGGTAATACAACAACTTGGTGTGAATTTTATTTTTAAAAATTGCACTTTAAGAATAGTAGCAAAACAGCAGATACGTTGACAATTGTTACATACTTTAACATGTTGTGCTTACCAAAACATTAACCTGTTTTGTGCTACCAAATTAAATAAATTTATGGAGAACTTGGACGGACTCTTCCTGGCACAGTGGTTTTTCTTACAAGATCACTCACTATGAAGAACATCTGAAAATTTCCAGGTGAACCACTACTTGAAAAAAACTAATCACTCCCAATTAATTGTCTGTATGCATCAAGGTTTTCTCAGTAAAATACAGAAATAAATTTGGAAACAAGCTGACATAAGACCACAGTCATCTACAACACTCAATTTCACACTTTCATACTTATCAGTCTAATGAATTGACTTTACAAGTAAAGGTCATTAGGTTTAAACTACGCACTTGAACTAATGAAACATGATTTCATTTGAGGGGAGAAAAGCCTGTATCTTTTTAGGAGGCTTAAGCCCCATGGCCTGGCCCCCAAAGTGTGCTACTCAGATTAGCAGCATTAGCACAATCTGGGAGCTTGATAACAGATACAGGGTCTCGGGCTCCAGACCAGAGTTTCTGAATCGGGATCTGCATTTCAACAGATTGGACTCCCATTGGAGTTTGAGAAGCGCTATTCTATAGGACTTCCCAGAGAGAGACCATTTGGGCCTGTGTAAATAGCAAGCACTGCAGGCAAAGTGGGATTTCTGCAGGAAATTATTCGAATGAACTAGACAAGGAAATATGGGGTGGGCATCTCATGTGAGAAAAGCGGCAATATGAAAGGTCTGAAAATGGAGCCTTACCTAGAGGGTCCTAGAAGCACAGCATCAGAAGACTTTGAAGAATTTAGAGGAAGAGAGGAACGTGGGGCAGGGAGCCAGCGAGCTCCAGACGCCAGGGCTGTTCTCTGGGGGCCAGTTCAGGCAGGCCACACTGCCTTCTTACCTTGTTGACAGAGCTGTCTTCCCTGAATTCCAGGCCTGGATTGCCCCCCACTTAGCCACCATGAATCAATTAAACCCTCAATAGCCCCAAGAAGTTGGGGCTCATTATCTCCAATTTCTAGATGGGGAGCCAGCCACTTCCGAAGCTGTAATTACTGAAGGTCAGAGGGCACCTGAGGCAGGAAGTCTGGTCTGTAACAGCACATTCTTGGCCCTCCCAGGGTCTCCCTCCTGAGCTGCGGAGAGGAGGGGCTGATTTCAGCTGCCGGCAGTTCTTCTGAGCTTATGTGGCTTCCAGCAACCCTGACAGGAAGAAAAGAGGCTATTCCCATCTCTGCTTGGGCCAGGCTCTGGGAAAAGAAAGACTCTAACTAACCTCAAGCCAGGGAGCGGGCAGGCTACTGAGAGGGTTTGCTGGGGAACTGTTGGAATAGGGCAGACCTCAGGAGGGGGATTCTGGGAAGGGTAGGCAGTAGAGGGGAGGCCCCTGACTGAGGACTTCTTTATCCCTGAGACAGGTTGGGACTTTCAGACAGAATAAAACCTTAGCTAAATTAACTGATTGTCTAGTTGTTCTTTTTATTTATTCTAAGCAGTTATACATGATAGCACAATGCTCTTTGATTCATTGTACACAAATGGAGCAAAAGTTTTTACTTCTCTGGTTGTATCAAAGTAGGGTCACAGCATTCATGCAATCATACAGGTACCTGGGGTAATGATGTCCGTCTCGTTCCACCATCTTTCCTACCTTCGTGCCCCCTCCCTCCTCCCCTTTGCCCCATCCAAAGTTCCTCCACTCATCCCATGTCCCCCCATTATGGATCAGCATCCATTTATCAGAGAAAGCATTTGGCCTTTGGATTTTTTTGGAATTAGCTTACTTTGCTTACCATGATATTCTCTAACTCCATCCATTGACCTGCAAATGTCATAATTTTATTCTCTTTTATTGCTGAGCAATATTCCATTGTGTATATATTTTCTTGAGAACACAAATAGGCCTAACCAAAGACTTATAATGTCTGCTGAATTCTTTACAGGCCCACACGGAAGCCCTGGAAAGCAGGCTTCAAGCAGTGCAGCTGGTATCCTAAAGTGTCAGCCATGACTGGAGCCTCCTGACTAGCACCAATTCCATGAGGGTCCACTTTCTCTCGACCTCTTCAGAGGCCCAGTGAGGTGTCTAAGTCAAGGCATTGGCCTTGACTCTAGTAGGACAAGTGCCCAAGAGATTAAAGGAAAGGGTCAGGGCCAGCTGCTTTGTCCCTTCAAGGTCTCCTCAGCCACCCCATCCTGCAGAAGATGCCTGGAGGCTGGGATGCCTTCCCCTGCCCCGCACTGTCAGAGCAGGTATCAGGATCCAGACGGGCCCTCCAGCTCTGCCTTGAGGCTGATTCCTCCACTTGTGGAGGCCAAGAGTGAGGGCTCTGGGCAAGCCGGAGGCCCTGCTTCTCCTTGATGCTGCCCTTTGATTCCTGGTTAATGACTCCCAGCTGTGCAGAGTCCTGAGCTTGTTGGAATATTCTGGGAAGACTCTGAAACCTGAGCCCTTTGCTAGGTGGTTGTGGACACCTTTGGGAACAGAGTGAGTGCTGCTGCTCCCTTGTCTGGGTTACACGGTGGCCCGGGGCATCTTCACAAAGGACAAGAGAGAGAGAGGTTGGGCTTTCTTGGGGCAAGTTACCACTGGCTGGTCCTCCCAGGCCTCCTGGCTAGGTTTGAGACCTGCTCATTCAAGGAATGATCTTTGGAACAGTGTCCTTATAGGCAGTCTAGGACTTCACCCAAGCAGAGGGACATAGCTTTCTCATCCTCCCCCAAATTTCTGAAACTTACTTTCCCAAGATATTATGAAAGTGTTTCTGACAGTTGCAAAAGCCCAGGGAGGGGGTGACATTAAGCTGAGAACATTTTTGCGGGAGGGGAGGTACCAGGGATTGAACTCAGGGGCACTCAACCACTGAGCCACATCCCCAGCCCTATTTTCTTTTTATTTTATTTAGAGACAGGGTCTCACTGAGTTGCTTAGAGCCTTACTTTTTACTGAGGCTAGCTTTGAACTCTCAATCCTCCTGTCTCAGCCTCCTGAGTCACTGGGAGTACAGGTGTGCACCACTGCACCTGGCTGAGAACTTAATATATAGGAATATAGGAAGCATGTTTGGGAATTCTGCAAGCCATGGCTAGCAAGGTGGGGAGAGAGAACGTAGTCATGGTGGATGGAGATATGAAGAGAAATAGGGAGGCCCCAAATTCATTGTTACAAAATCCACTTCTGGGGTGCTCCACCCCCACAGGTGGGGTTGTTTATAAATCAGGAGGCAGTTAACCTAAATCTCTGGTGGGAGCAGGGAGTAAGTACTTCAGTGGAAGGCAGGGGCAGAATCCAGAAAGGGAGACAACGAAGCTCGAAGCTGACCAGTTAGCCCAGACCCAGCCCAGTTACCCATTCTAGTTCCTTCGAGAAGAAGCCAATCCTATTGAACTGGCCTCGATTCCAAGCTACCAAACCAAGCATCCAACAAGGCCTGTGAGGTCTGACAGGATGACCTCTCCATGGATCAGGTGACATTGGAGCCCAGGGATTTCAAACCTGAAACCTCAGAAAGCATGGTACAGCCACATAATATAATACTATGCAGCCTTTAAAAATATACTATTTTTAAAGAATGTGTAAAAACACATGGGCAAATTTCATGATATATTTGTAGATAAAAAATTGCTAGTATTCTGAGCAATGGACACAGAGTCCACTTATCTTGTTAAACATACACATCCATGCTGGAGGTGTGGTATGTTGGAAGGACACATGGACCTTTATTTTCTTTGTGTTTTCACTTATGTTGCTAATTTTCTGTAACCAACATGCCTTGCTTTTGTAAACAGAGAAATCAAATAGCTTATTTAACTGGTAGCACTAGGTCCATTTAAGCTGGTTGCTCTACTTAAACTGGTAGTTCTGTTAAAGTGTCAGGGAACAGTGGGCGGATGTGAGCAGGCTTGGTGGCTGTTACTTACCTACCAGCATCCTTTCCCCTTCCTCATCCCTGCCAGAGCCTCAGTTTTGCTTCAGCATTGTGCTCTGGATCTTCCATTTGCCCCTGTAGACCTTCTCCATTTCTCTCTTCATCACTTTGTGGCCCTGGAGAGAGGCTGACCTTTATGGACTGCATCAAAAAGCTCTGGTTGGGTTTGGCTAATAGGGAACAGCAGCAGGAGATCAAAGGGAGACAGGAGCATAAGGCTGGGGTATCGATCCCTCTGCCTCCCTCACAGTGGGCCTGCTGAGCCTCCTTCTGAAGGCCATGCCCCATCAGATGGCCCTCTGCACAAAGCTCTCTGTGGTTTTGGCTCCCTCCCTTACTCCTGCCAGCTTTGGGGTGGTAGAGTGGGCTGAATGGTGCCACCCCCACCCCCACAAGAAATCCTAATCTGGGAACCTGTGCACGTGACTGTATTTATAAAAAGGGTCTCTGTAGTAGTAATTGAGTAATTTAAGATGAGAAGATTATACTGGAATATCTGGGTGGGCCTTAAACCCAATGACAAGTGTCCTTATAAGAGAGCCAGAGGAAGATTTCACCTACTAAAGAGGAGAAAATGTAACTACAGAGGTAGAGATCCTGGCCATGCAGGATCAAGAAAAGCCAATATCCCCTTTTTCCAGAAGCTGGAAAAGGCAAAGAACAGATTCTCTTTTAGGGGCTCTAGGGAGAGTTCCAGATTTCTGGTCACCATAACTGTAAAAGAATAAATCTGAATTTTTTAAAGTTACCTAATTTATGTTGATTTGTTACAGCAGCCACAGGAAACTAATACAGGTGGAGAGCATGACTCTCATGTGACTGACTTAACTCCCCATACTGCTAGATTGCCCCGATCTTCTAGGGTTCTAGGGTTAGAGTGACTTGGGTCTTCCTACCCAGGCTTGTCTTCCTTACAGCCCTATGGGTGAAGCTACGCTCACCTGTTCCTTTGTAATATAACCCCTTGCCCTGTTTAGGATAGAATCTTCCACGGAAGTGCCTTGTGTGTGTCCCCTTCTCTTACTGTGCCCTTGGGTGTGGCCTACCCAGGTGTCAGTCAACCTGCTGACAGTGGACATCATGAAGATAGACTCAGCCCCCTGAAACCTGACCCCTTGCCTCATTTGAACAGCTTCTCCTCAATAAAAGGGGTCAGGGCGCGCGCATGTGTGCGCTCTCTCTCTCTCTCTCTCTCTCTCTCTCTTTCCTGCAGACCCTTAAGGTCAGAGGAGCCGTCACAGTGACCCCAATGAAAAAGGTATTTGTGTCTCTTGTGTGGTTATTTTGTGCAGCCCAGTTAGCCCAGTTCAACTGGAGTAACCCCTGAGCCTTTTAGTCAGGAGAATAGAAACCCGGCATGCCTCCTTGTTACCAGCCCTTGGTGGGTGCCAGGGTATTTTTTGTGTTTTTCCTGCACCTTGCCCTTACTTTTGTCTTACTATTAAACTCTCCTTACATTGCCCAGTGTCATGAGCTACCTATTTCCTGCCAGAAGGTTGTCTGATGTGGGCATCCCCCTCACCCATGTGCAGCATCTGTCCTAGGGTAAGCTGGCCCAGCCCATGTCCAGAAGTTGATCCCAATTTGTCCAAGCAATCATAACAATCCTATTCCTCTTGGACCAAGTGTTTGGTCCAAGAGTAGACATGTCCTAACTGGCCAAATCAGAGGAAAATATAGGAGTTGATGGGACAATTCCATATGACACAGACAGAAAGATGGTCCTTTCTCTCCTTCTTCCTCAACACCAGCACATCTGGGTACAATGTCCACTAAAATAGCTGTCTCACCAGCAACTTGAACCAATTGTTGAGCCAATGACTCTACCAGCACTGATGGTGGTCCCATTCTGGGCCTACCCATGAGATAATGCATTTCTGTATCACAGACTTCCTTTTGAGTTGGGGTTATGTCATCAGTGGCTGGAAGCCTATTGGATAGCAAAGACTGGTTATATGTTGCTGTAAGGAAGAGATAGTAAAAGTTTTAAGTATCTCAGCACCTTAAAAATGACTTCAAAACTGGGCTGGGGATGTGGCTCGAGCAGTAGCGCTCGCCTGGTATGCGTGCGGCCCGGGTTCAATCCTCAGCACCACATACAAACAATGATGTTGTGTCCACCGAGAACTAAAAAATAAACATTAAAAAAGTTCTCTCTCTCTCTCTCTCTCTCTCTCTCTCTCTCTCTCTCTCTTTAAAAAAATGATTTCAAAACTTAAAATATCTTGTTTAAAAAAATTTTGTGAGATGCATGTGCTCATATTTGATTGGAAAATAATGGCAAAGCAAAATGCAGAGAGATTTACAGGCAACCATTAAGTTAAATGAGGAAAGGGTCTAAAATCCTTGGTCTGAAATGCAACTGTGAGATTCAAATTAGCTAAGCACTATTAAAACTATTATATGGTAGGCCCTTGACAAAGGGGTATCAGATGGGGCATTTTACTTGAGAAGCTCATAGATTATGGGGAGAAAAAACCCGAAACAAAAAGATCCCTCCCAGTTATATTTTATCCAAGTCATGGAAAAATAAATGTAAAACTTTGTCCATTGATGCTTGTACTGTTCACCTCTGCAATGTGTTGACTATACATTTAATAAGAAATGCTCAGTTACAAGGTCAAAGTGAGTGTAGTTCAGAGGAAGAAAAAAGTAGAAATTTGATTCAGAAATATCACATAAATAAGCGGTAGGGGACAAAATTGATCTTTACCCCAAAATGCTAAAAACTGTATTCGACTTTTAAAGTATTACACAGAACTACAGTACGTATGTCTCAAAGTAGAACTGATCGAAGTCTTGGGGTAACAATGATAGCTTCCTGGTCCTTCCCAGCTGCCCCTTGATTTCAAAACAGATAGCGGACATCCCTCAGTAAGTTTCTTCCATTAAAAATCCCTCCCACCAGCCTGAATCTCCAATAGAGAACCATTTACTTAAGCCAAGTAGTTCAGATCCATAAATTCTCTATAAAATATACTTTGGGGAAGCACGTCAAATGAATTTACAATAATGGGTAATTCCATTATTCTTTCAAGAGAGCTCTGAGAGAAGAAAGCACAGGAGAACAAAGAAGAGAGGAAATAAGAAAGTGTTGCTGTGGAAGGTTTGTAGGAGTGAGATATTAAAGTTGAGGAATCCCTGGCAGGCAGAAGGCTAAATGAGGGGTCTGGAGACAAACCACTTCCTTTCACCTCTCCTAGGTCCTATTTCCTATCTCAGCCTCCCTCTCTTAAGAAATGCTTCAATAAGAGGCCAACCTCGTTCAGTGAGTTTTGCCAAGGCTTGTCCATGGAATGCAAGTTCTTGTAGAAAATTCTTCCAGTAGGCTTGGGAAATGTTGTGTATGGAAAGCCCTTCAGGAGTCACAAGTAGGTTAACAGGTTAATGCCTCTAAGAGGTCCTGTCAAAACACAAATCCTAATTTCTGTTTGTGTAAGTCAGCATCTCCTAAATTCTTTTGATCAAAGAACTCTTTTTATCACCTCTTAACAACATATTCGGAGAAGTGCTTATCTGATGCTCATGGTTTTTAATGAGCGTTAAGGAGGGTTTTGATAATATAGTTCCACTCTTTCTTTCTTTTGCTGTCTTCCTAGCTAATTGCCAACCTATGGCATGTAAGCAGGGAAGATAATGTCCCTGTAATAAAATAGCAGGTAATTTATTTAAAAAAATAGGAGTTATTTGGTTCATGGTTCTGGAGGATGGAAGTCTAAGACATGACGCTGTCACTTGCCTAGCATCTGGGGAGGGCCTTCTGACTGCATCGCAACATGGCATTGCATGACTTGCCAGACTCTTTCCTAGTGCTCTGAGTGACTGCCCCCCATTCATTCACTTATTCCCCATCTGTATCTCCCTCTCTATTGAATCGGTCCTGCTGGCTCTCACACATGCTTCCGTATTTCCCATCTGCTTCTTCTATAACTTATATCTGTACTTCTAAATAATACAGCTATTTTTAGCTTCTTCAATATTAGAAGCTTTCTATTGCCTCCATGTACCTTCCCCATGAACATTTCCCCTCCTTCCATCCTGTTAATGTAGTTCTATCACCAGTTTTGGTTAAGTCAGTGTTCTGTGTTAGCATTACTAAGCTCTCACAGCTGACCCATATAGGATGCTTTTATGAGTCAATTTTGGTTATCATGGGGTTACTCATTACCTCATATTTCTCATTACCCAGTTTTCTATCTATTACTAAGTTTTTCAAAACTTTCCAATCAAACTGTAAAACTCCTCTCATGATTCACGGGTAACCAGTCAAGATGACTTCTCATTCTCAAGTCTGGCACTTTCGTTGTTCTGGGTTAAAGAATGACTCAGCTGACCCAGTGCTGATGTATGGTCTCTCTGGCTTGGTAGTGACAGGGTAGTCAGACTTCTCACATGGCAGCTCAGGGCTCCAAGAGTAAGTGTTTTAGCAAACAAGTCAAGTCGGAAGGCCTAGGACTTTACCTGGGAATCACATGATAGTTCTTCCATATTGTAATGCTCAAAACAGTAATATTCCACCCAGATTCAGAAAGAGGCACAAACTTGCCCCATCCATACCAAAAGTGTCAGACAAAAGTCACTTAGATGCCAACATTCCCACTTGCATTTGAGTAGAATATCTTTGGAGGGAATCTCAAGAAACTGGTGGGAGGAGAAACTGGGTCATTGGAGATAAGGACGGAAAGAGGCTTACTTTACCTTATCAACCATTTTGTGTTTTTTGAACTTTGCATCATGTGCTCGAATTACATTTTTAAAAAGATAGAACGATTACATTTTTTTTTAACCAGATCACATCTTTTCCTGGAGCTGTGCCTGCCCCTCAAATGCCATGTCATTTCCCAGAATGCTCCAGACCAGCACTGTTCAATAGAATTTTCTGTGGTGATGGAAATATTCTTTATGTGCATTGTCCAATATAACAGTCACCTCCATGTGGCTATTTGGCACTTAAAATGTGGCCAGTATGACTGCTAGCCACCTGTGACTAGGGCCTATGCATTGGATAGCACAGCTGTAGGAGACGGGAGGAACCTATGTAAATGAGATCCAACAGTGGGAACAGGAGATGCTTTGGGCCATGGACTACAAACACTTTTACTCAAGTACTTCCTAAAACAATTTTTAACAGCCATATACCCCATTGCACAAATTAAAGTTGACATCTAAATGCTTCATCCTTAGTATAAAAGTTTGTTTTTTTAGGAGTTATAAAAGATTAAACATTTCGTAAGATGAAATAAGATGAGGACTAGCTATAATTGGAATAAATATTTCATGAGCTGGTTTGATAAAATAAGTTTTAATTACTGAATAATGTAGACTGACTCTGAAATAAATCATGTAAAAAAAAAGTCTATCATCACTAACCTATACTGCCTTAGTTGTTCTAAATTTAGAGCATCTCAATGTGGGCCATGCTTTTCACCCTTGACAGAACTATGCCTGAGCCAGGGAAAGATGGGAAGCCCTGAGGGGGAAAGATGCCTTGATGAATCATTAAAGGAGCCCCCAGAAACCTACATATCCATCTCCTTTCTTTTGACTGGAGGAGATTTTTATACCCCAGAGCAAGGCTCTGTGGTGAGATTACAATGGGTGAGGGGGGCATGGGAACTTTTATGAGACGATTTTAGAAA
This sequence comes from Spermophilus citellus, assembly GCF_964194105.1. NCBI lineage: Eukaryota > Metazoa > Chordata > Mammalia > Rodentia > Sciuridae > Spermophilus > Spermophilus citellus. The sequence continues at coordinate 53,870,185 of NC_138192.1, read as the reverse complement.
TCACGACTTTAGAAGTTAAGACTCTGGAAGTGGATTCCCTCTCCAAATTGTTCACAGCCATTTACCCACTTGAAAAGTCTATCACCTTCAGCTGTACTTGAACCCAAGTCAGAAGGCAGCACCCTGGGAAGAAGGAAGCTGGGCTGGGCACCCAGTTGCTGCGGCTTCAGCTGAAGCCTACTGAAGAGGGAAGAAGAGGGAGTTGGTCCGCTGAACCATAGTGACCCTGCCAGCTTCACTGCCATAGGCCCCAGGCCTGCTCTCTGGGGCTAACTAGTCTTGTCTGGGATTTTTTCAGCCTATTCTGAGTGCAAAGGGGCAAACACAGAGCAGCCTTCTTGTGGGATTGTTCTTGGGAACAAGGAGCCAAGAGAGAAGGAGTTTCTTTTTACCAGTGGATTCTGCTGGAAATCCCCTCCTCCTCCACCCAGGGACTTCAGGTTGAATATAAAATAGAGGAGAGTCACTGTTCCGGAGGACACAGGGAATGAGGCTGAGAGAGGCAGAGATGGTGGGCAGCAGAATAAGAAAAGAAGGGCTAATGAGAGTGTCCTCTTTTGACATGGGGCTGTTTGGTTTGACGTGGGGAGTAGCTCATAAGGTGAAACCTGGATGTGGTCAAGGATTTTTTTCCCTCTTAAAATCTCCTTGAAATTGGGCATTGAAAATGGCTCATGGGGTAGTACTTATGTGCTACATTAAATATAAGCCATCTTCTAAAACGTTTAACCCAGTGTTCACTTTTCTCTTCTGCCTAAGTAAGGAAAAAATCACTTTCTTTGGCCAAGTAATAGATGTGCAGATGACTTGTGTCTAAGAGACATGTTGTAAATATATATATTTCAACCTGAGAATCATACTTGTTTTGTGGGTTGGTAAAATTGAAAGGCTGGAGGGGGTCTAAACCCTGGGGATGGAGCAGAACCCTGTGTGATATAATTCCCTCCAACTGGGCCAAAAGATCATGTATGTACTGATGAGCAGAAGCCCTGAGGGCATCTCCATTGCTGTTTGATATTCTTTCCCTGTTCTTCTTGCAATTGTAGTTGGGTTATGTGAATGGGCATCTGTGTGTGCCCTGTCTCGGCTGTGTTCACCCACTCCTTCACTATTTTTTAGTCATCTCAGAAAGGTAACAGGTATTGATTGACAGGTGCTCTGGGACAGCTACTGTGCTAAGTGGTCTACATGCATCTTTGAGACAGGAGTTAGCACAAAGCCCCTCCACTTCACCCCGCTCCCTGTTTAAAAAACCACAGCTCTTTCTACTTTCAGTGAGTCATAAAAAATATAGATGACAAAGGAAGTACATACATGAGGCCAACTTCCTCCTACACGAGGCCCTAGGTTTCAGGAAGTGGAAAAAGAAGCAGCAGTTGGACACCTAATGAATAATTGACTGTTTTTATGGATCTTGTCTTGCAGAAAAGGAAGAGTGGACTCACAGATTCACAGCAGCTAAACAAGTTTCATCGAAAAGAAAGATGAATGGGTTAAATCTAGGAAAATGAAGGTACTCCATTTGATAAGATCTTGATAATAATAAGGAGAAGAAATTTATGCCTTGGAGTGACACCAAAAACATCAATTAATAACTTCTACAGTGTGTTTTCAATTTTTCTATAATTGTCATTATAATGAAAAACAATTGCCCACCATGGACTGGGTGTTTTAGTGGTCTTTGAGACTTGTATCCACTATTCCATCATATTATCTTTGGTGGCTAATGCCCACCTCTTCTCAGAAATCGATTCCATGTCAGCACCATTGCAGAGAATTCCCCCAGTGCTGATTCTCTTTCCCACCACATTCTCTTCATGAACCTTTCACTGTCCATTTCCAAAAGGCCTCTGAGGAGGGTGGGGTGTGCTCACTCAAACTCTCAGTAGGGTCCCTTCTGGTCCACCTAAAGAGCCTACCACTCTGCCGGTGCCAGAGAGGAAACAAGGAAAACCTGCCAGAGAGCAAGAGAGAGGCCCCTCTGCCAGCCCGCAGATGATGGCACCTCCTCAGGGGAGTCATATTTCTGGTCCAACGCTGCCAACAACCACCTTCTGGTATTTTTAATGACAACTTGACTGATGCTATATTACCTCTGTCACTATAGTTTATTTAGAGTGCCCATAACCAAACTATTAGGATGTTATTTATCCAAGTAGAAAAAAAGACTGAGGTTTCCCTCTTTAGCTCAGAACCTAGTCCTTCTGTGTCTGGCACCAGGACACGTATGTTCCCAGGTGAGAAGGTCCAAGTACCATCTGCCTTGGCATTTTCTGTCCTGGAATCATCAGCAGGTCAGTGCCCTCTCCACTCGTGCATGGTCAGGGACTGTCTTCTAAATGTATTTTGATGCCCAAGTCTTTGTTTACAATTTTGCTCTCACTATGTCCTGATGAAATGCCCTCTCACATCTTCCCTTTCTTCAAGGGCTACTTCTAGGTCCCTTGACATCTTCCCACCATAGCCCTCCCAATTTGCCCAATTCTGTGGTGCTTATTTCTGCCTTAGAGTTGTTCATGTGTTTCTATGAACAAGTTGTAGCTGTAGCTTGAAATCATAGAGCTTCACTGTATGGGCAGCACATAGTTCAGAGGGAAAAGAACACTTTGGTCCTCTAAACATGCCCCTCTAGAGCTCTGCTCAGCCTTACTGTCCCAGTCTGGAACAATTAGATCCCCTGGTTGTGCCAGCCAATATTGTCTTTGGAGACCCTATGCTGGAGTGCTAGATAGCCAGCACCTGGCTGGGCTCATCACTACAGATGAGATCACAGTGAGAATCAAGTTTGTGGGGCCCTCAGGCAGAAGAGAATTTAAGCTCATAGATGGACAAGAACCAAGATAGGCCCTGCCTTCACTGTATGTCTCATTTGGATTCCTCAGACCAATGAAAAATTAACTTTTGATTGTCTAGCACTTAATCACTGAATTCCAGCCTGCTCACCCCTTATTGATTGTCTACTGTATGCCAGTGAGCAGAATAGATTCCTTTTCCAATGGAGCTCACATTCTAAGAGGGGAACATGGGCAATACTCAACATATATTATCAATAATAATTTATTCAGCACGTGAGGAGGCTATTGAGAGCTATGGGGAAAGGCACCTGGAACAGGGAAGTTGTGAAGGTCAGCAAATTACTTGACCTTTGTGAGTCACAGTTAAACAGAGAGCTCTCACACTTACAGAAACATCACCCTTCTCAGGATGAAGGAGATAGTCAGGTAAGAACCGGAAGCTTGGTAAAACTTGCGGCAGTGGTTGGAGAGGCCATCAGAAGGAAAAGTCCTGGGACATTCTTAATGGCTTTTTACTGGTTTTCCAGAGTTGCCATAACAACCATCACAAAGTGGATGGCTTAAAATAGCAGAAACTGTCTCACAGTTGTAAAGGCCAGAAAGTCCCAACTCAAGATGTCGCAGGGCCATGCTCCCGCTGAAATTCATAGGGAAGAATCATTCCTTGCCTCTTGTTAGCTTTTGGTGGTTCCTGGCCATTCACCTCACTGTTTGGCTAGCAGCTGCATAGCTCCAACCTCTGGCCTCATCGTCATGGGGCATTCTCCTTGGGAATCCCTTTGCCTTCACATGACTACCTTCTCACAAGGACACCGGCTGTACTGTATGAGGGGCCTACTCTACTCCAGTACAACTTTGTCTTCAGAAATGACACCTGCAATGACCTTATTTCCAATTAATATCATACTTGGAGGCACTGGGGATTAGGACTTCAATATAGTGTGTTTTTTTTTTTTTTTTTTTTTTTAGAGGGATGCAATCCAATCATCACATTATTGGATCTGGGAGAGATGGAGTGAGGGCCAGAGATGGGTGTGTCCTCAGAGTTGGCAGTCTAGCAGGAAGGAGAGCCAGGCAAGGCCACAAAATCTCTTAAAAGTGGAGACATTTTCAGAAAACAGATGAACAATAAGCATTATGGCATGCGTCAGGAAAAATAAGTCTTACTGAGCCTAGAGTTGGGTGGGGGGAGTAGGGCAAAAACAAGGAGAGAGAAGGTTGAGGAGAGGAGGGTGTCACGTGAGTTCAGGGAGATGTAGGCAAGGAGAGGACTGGGAGCAGAGGGCAGAAAGACTCAGTGTAGGAAATTTGGTCAATGCAGGTCACATCTTAGAGCTCATTAAGCAACTTCCTGCATGAGGCTAAAAGGAGAGTGGATGCTCTTCCTAGTAACTGATACTCTTACTTCATTTTCATTTAAAGAGTGGAAGAGCATGTAGGAGAAGCTCGGGGTCATACAATTTTGACCTGGATCCCCTGAGCCATGCATCCAAGACCAGGTTGATAGACACCCCAGGGGACTGGCAGAACTTCCTGGAGGGGCAGAGTGGCCTCCTTTTGGAGATAAAACCAGGGCCTGGCCAGGTATTGCCCACCCAGCCCCCACATAGGCAGGGCACGGCTCCCAGCCTGCTCAGACCCAGAAAAGAACAGTAGCAGCCAAATATAATCCCCCAACCTGATCCTGCTGATCTCTGCTCCGAGGGCATTCAGCCATAATTCCAGCACAGAATGAACCGAGGTGGGAGGGATGGATTTCTCATAAGGCACAGATCTTCTGTTTAGGATTCTGGTGGGTACTGTTGTCGAAGGAAGCAATTACGATGTAACATTGGAAAGGGCAAGAGCAGAGGTCATCCTGAGCGCTCTCTCACACCCACTGCATGCAGCCAACCCCTAACTTTCCATCCGATCCCCTCCTGGGTCTCTCCATTCTGCTCACAACAGTCAGAGTGACCCTTTAAACATGCAAATCTAATCATGACTTTGCTTTTCCTGTCAATTGCTTCCCACCAACTGATGTTCTCCACACCTCTGCCTACCTCCCTTCAGTCCCCTCCTGAGATGTGGCACATTTTAAGTTCCTTAAGCACATCCCATCCTTTTGCTTTTCACACAAGCTGATTCCTCAGTTTGGAGTTTTGATCTTCACTTTTGTTACGGTTTAGTTCTGGAATGTCCCCCGAAGGCTCCTCGTGTGCTGAAGTCTCGGTCCCCAGGGCAGCAATATTCAGAGGCAGGTCTCTTGGGTGGGGCTCTGACATCATTGGTGGATTAACCTATTGAAGAATTCATAGTTGATGGCATTATATTTGGTGAAAACTGTGGGAGGTGGGGCCTAGTTAGAGTAGTCACGGAGGGCATGCCTTGAAAGGGTACATTTTTGTCCGTGACCCCTTCCTCTTTCTCTTTCTCTGATTTCCAGCTGCCATGAGTTGAGCAGATTTCTTCCACCACACCTCTCCACCATGTTGGACCCCAAGCAATGGAGCCAGCTGACCATGCACTGAAATCTCTAAAACTGGAGCCCAAATAAACCTTTAAATTGTTCTTGTCAAGTATTTTGTCCCAGAGACAAAAAGCTGACTAACACAACCTTCCTCTTGATTTCTGTGTTGCTGATGCCCTTCGGTCTCATCTTCAATGTCACTTGCTGGGGAAGACATTCTTTGACTCTCTCTCACTTCTAGCCAAGTGACATCCTCTTCAGGTGTGTCTATACACCATGGTATTTTGCCTGTCTTCCTTAAATATTCAACAGAATGGGAAACTTTTGTCATTTTGCTTTTCTTCTGCACTAGATTTTAAGATTAACAGGGTAGAGATTTTGTTCACACGATTCCACTCTCCATCCCAAGCACCCATCACAGTGTCCGGCACATAACCAAATTATAAGTAATATTATTTAATAAGTAAATATCGAATGCTACCCGTCTGGAGTAGCCACGGCTGAGGCCTCCCACAACTGTGGCCTCAGTCACCCGCCTCAAGACCTTATTTGGCCACATAAGCATCTACCAAGCTCCCGCTGGAGGGGACAGAACACGAAAAGAACAAATGCAGATAAAAGCAAAGTCCAATTTGGAACCTGGAAGCAATGCTGTTGCCTTCCAGAGAGAGAATGGCTTATTAGAATTCAGAACATTCCCCTCACACCCGACTGGTTTCTTACTGTTTGCTCTAAAATGTTTATGTGACTCAAAGATATAGACTTAAAACAGAAAGCAAAGCTGGGAAGAAGAAAGGCTGGAGCCATTTCCTGTTCACCAGCAGTCCACTCCAGGGGAGAGGGTGTCCTTGGCCTTTTCCTTTGTCCTCTATGATAAGTGGAATTCTTTAAAGTTCCTAAGTCAGCACCCCCTGTCCCCCAGGCTTCAGGGAGAAGTCTGGTGGGAGAAGCCACTGGCTCTGATGTCCAGGGGTTGAGAACCACATGAAGACCCCTGAGGATGGGGGAACCTCTGGATCCCTCCCCAGGAAGGACACAGATATTTAGAACAGCTCAAGTTCCTGAAGGGCACTGCGGCCTGTGGGGGTCGGGAGCCACACCTTCTCCTCTGCAAAGGCTGCCAGGCATTCCTTCTCAGGGCTACCTCAGCCTCATCTCCACAACAGGCAAGAGAGCAGCCCTGTCCTCAAAGTGGGCCACAACCACCTGGAACTCATTTCCCTGTGTCTGGAAGAACCACAGAATCGCTTCATCCTGGACGTAGAAGTGGAATGGCTGAGACCAGTCTGTCAGGGAAGGGATCACTAACAGGGGAGACTGACCAGAGCCAGAGCAGCCTGGGGTCAAGAAAGCACAGTGATAGGTTTCTGGACCCAGCCCAGGGAAATGAAGCCTCGTGGCCTGGCTCAGGGACTCTGGGCCTGCCATCCTGGAGATAGGCTAGGTCAGAAGGTGGGAAGCATGGAGGTGCAGCGGGTAGCAGGATCAGTAGGGCCGCCTTGAATTCAGGCCATGTGATGTTGAGCGCTTCACTTCTCTGGGGCTGTCCCATGCTGACTGGTGGTATGGACCTGAAGAAGACACTTGGGGACTCCTCAGCTCACAGGGTGTCAGGACCAAGAGGCAATGATTATACAGAGGCTGATCTCAAGAACTGCCATTTTCCTTCTCCCCCCCCCTACCCCCGCCGCAGCTGCCGTCCGGTAGCTCCTCACACTATCAGTACCCAGTGAGGAAGCTCCTGGAGGCCCCCTGGGACCCACATCAGAACTTCTCAAACTTTTTGCTGAAGTATCCCTAACCAGAGCGAACGGCTGCCCTGAAGCAGCAGATATGAAATTTCTTTCAAGTCTCCTGTTATGCCTTAAAAATTCATGTGAATTTTGCATCTGACTCCATATTCTATTCATGCTTGTTTTAATATAAATATATTCTTTCCCTCAAATATTCAAATAAAATGTACAGTTGCAAGAAGAAGGGGGCTGGGTGGTGAGGAAGTGAAGGGAGCCTGGACCCTCATATCTGAAGCCTTGGTTCATTCTCCCCACAACCTTTGAAGAGGAGACTGGTTTTTTTTTTAGAGGAAACATCTTTTTTATTAAAGAATTAAGACATTACAGGTTTCACAAAGTAGAATGTGAACACCCCCCTACAATCTGATTCCCCGAAAGAAACCCTGGTGAAGAGTAGCTATGTTATCTTCTATTGGCCTCCAGAGTTGCTGACCACCCCACCCCCGGAGCCTGTGAGGTGTGTCTCCACTGTATGGTCACTTACAGACACTATGATCACAGAGAGCTGCAGCCTCCTTCCCAGATCCAATTCTATTAATTACAAGTAAGTTTTGGCCTAAGGTTAGCTTTGTGAGAAACCAAGAGAATGACAGGAGATGACAACTTCTTAAGGCCTTGGCCCGATCTTTATTTAAGTAGCTGGGGTTCTGCTGGATCTAACAGGGGGTTCTTTCCTAGCAGGACTGTGTGCACACAGGAGGCTGTGGGGCTTCAACTGAGAGCCTGGTGGGAGGAAGGATGGAGTTGGACATTGTGGTGTCCATTCCCCAGCTGGGGATGACAAGGTTGAGTTATAAAGAAACTGCGTTCATGTCAGTGAGCTTCTTTCAACAGAGACTTTGGAGACCCAAGTCCAGAGGATGAAATACAACACAGGGTTGGGATGAAGGTCCCTGCCCCATGTTTGCAGAATAAATAGGGTCCCAAGGGGAAGTCCATATACCCAGAGATCCTGGCCAAAATGGCCCCAACTGGTTTTGTGGGCAGTGACCAGCAATGAGGGATCCAGGCAGAAGATCTTGGGAGAGGAGAGTATTCTTTTACACAGAGGAGACCCAGTAATACATGGGGGAGGGGAGCTCAAAGTCAATGCCAATGCAGAGGCGATGAGCCAGTATAATTTAATGCTCATTTTTATGTGCCCTAATGACTGTCTCCATCCCAGGAAGGCTTAGGGAAATTCAGTTTAGAGGAAAATTCCATCAACCAAGCATTTAATCATGTGATTTTTTTTTTGTTCATGTATGGTTCCAAAAACAGAAACAGAAAGCAAGCAAACTGGAACTTACACAGTATATCAAATGAATTTGCCCCTTCAAAGTGGTATCTCAGGAGGTTGGTTACACATGAGTTCCAAGATGCTTGCAATATTTTCAGAAATCGTCTTTGGGAGCTGACTTCAGAGCTATTCTATGAGTCATACTTGGGAGTCAGCTGGTTTGATCAACCAACTTATCCTTCAGCTTTGCCTTTGAATAATTTTTGTTTGATTCCTAAGATAAAATCCTCTGTCAAATAAGCGTGCTCTTTCACCAAGCCTGCTTTTCTGTCGACTATAAATTTCTTGAACCCATGAAGCATGTCTGCTTCATCTTTGACCACCGAAGCCCTGTCCAAGTGCTTCAGAAATGTTTGATCAATATTTATTTCTGTGGTTATTCATACCACTTCATAATGCTGTCTTATTGGCCTTGCAGAAACCAGTATCAAAATGTTTGCCTTCTCTTCTCGGTGGCTTTGGGTGTTAAACAGTTAATATTTATTCCAGAAAAGGAAGGATTATTCTAAATCTGTACCCACAAAAACCCTTGGTAGATATGCCTTCTGGAATGAGCTTTAACCATTTAGCTTTTTTTCTGTTGGTTCACGTCACAGAGAACAGTATGTTAACATTTTCCCCTACACTGCATTTCTTTTGGGGGCAGAGAAGATAAAAAAGCACAGCTCCCAGAGCACACAGAGCAGAGAGCTGGCACTCAAGGGATTGATTATGTATTCACTTATTTATTACCATTTTTTTTTAAAAAAATGGCCCAGCTGCTTCAGCTTACACAAGCTGGGCTGAAATATTTCACTTGATAGGGTTCTCATCTGGTGGTTACAATACTGAGTAAATTAATGCAAAGGTTTTTTTAACCCTAAAAGTATAAAATAAAAATTGAGTAAAATACAATATTAGTGCCTGAAACTGGGATTCAAGACGAATGGGTGATTCAACACATTCAAGTGTCACCAAGGAATGCCCATTGCTTCCTTCCCCTTCCTGTGGGTTGTCCCACAGCAGCCACTCCAAGGGTACATGTGAGAACCCCTTCCCTGAGGGAGTTTTCCAATTGCACATGTGTCCCCCATATGATCCAGGAGGCCCAGCCCAGACCTGCTCACCTGTAAACTATGAAGTGCACCCAGGAGATTCTCAATTCCCAGTTGAGAATATGTGGTCTGTAATCATCTGACCACTGCTGCTATGTGGTTTCTCTCTGTTGTCACCATTATGCTTCAAAAGTGATATTCTGTTTAAATGATGGAATAACCAACTGCAACTGCTTTAGATGGAAGGGGGAAGTCATGGGTTCCTGTAACTGGAAAATCCAGGGATAGGTTTGGCAAGGATGTTGCTTGATCTAGCTACTCAAATGGTGTCAGGCTTTGTCCTCTCTCATCTTTTGGCCTGGCTCTTCTTGGGCTGTTTTTTTCTCAGACAAGTTATCTGGTAAAGGTGAAATGGCTGCCAGATGCTCTGGCCTCATAACCTCCAAGTCCATTAGAAAGTTAGACTCCATTTTTCATTTGTTGCAATAAAATTTTGTGATCCGACTCTCCCTGTCCTGGTTAGTTCCAGTGTCCATCTCCTCCGGGACCAGGCCAATTTCATTTGTAAAATACAGAAAGCACTTTAGATACTTAGGGTAGATAGGGCTTTGATACAAGAATTAGATGCTTGCAAAATTGTTGCATGGCCTGAAGGAGTCAGTTCTAGTTTGAATCTTCAGTAATAAGTCCCACAATCTAGCAGAGCTTGAAATAGTTGGCAAAGTAGGGGGTTGGGGGTTAGGAGGCCGCCAGGGAAATGACTGAATTCAGGAATTTCATTCTGCCACCAAACTGTCTCTCAAATTCAAGACAACATTGATTCCATATTGGACCACTTGCTGTGGGAGCTGGTATCTTCGTCAGCATGTATGTGAGTGGAAATTCAGTCATGGGGAAACCATCATCTCTCATATCTGCCTTCCAAATCTTGCTTGAGTGGAACATTTTGGGTAACAGTTTACATTCAGATCATTGCTTGCAGAGGAGTCAGAGAAGGGTAGTTTCTGGTTGTACAGCCCTTGCAAACATTGCAAGACAGGTGGCATGCTGGGAGAGAGGGTGGAAAGGCTTTGGAGGGCCAGTTCACCACAGAGGAGCCTGGGAGGCCGCAAGGCTTTCCTGGGCCAGGTCCTTACAGCTTTCTGCTCCCAGGACTAAGAAAGGGTCAAGGTCCACCTGTAGCTCAGGGACTAATGGTGAGATAGGGTTGGTCAGAGTTGGTTTAAGTTCTAGTTAGTCTTTACACCTTTACTGGAAGGAGAGGTAAAAAATGCTGGGTGATAAAACCAAGGAATGTCCTATGCCTTGTCACTTACAAATACATTCACTTACACGACACCATTTGATTTTCATGAAGGGGAAAGTCAGATACTATTATTCCCATCTTACAAATGAAGCCCAGACTCAGAGGTTGAGAGGCCCAAGTGAATCCCTTATCACTGGTGAGCAACAGAGCTTTTCAGTCAGTCAGATCCTGACTTGAATCTATTCCTATTTCCTTGGGTTGGATCAGATTATAGAAAAAAAATTTTTTTTTTCATGGAACAAAATGTGCCAGGCCCCAGCCCTTGTGAGCAAATCCTTGTGCCATGGAAAAGCATTTTCCTACTTCTGGGAAGCTACAGTCATACTCATGCTCCAGCATGAGGGGTCATGGAGGACTCTTGTCTGAAGAGTGGAGGCAAGAAATATGCACCAACAGCATGGTGACGCAGGCCTCTACTCCAAGCAACTTGGGAGGCTGAGTGATTTAGTCAGCTTTTTCACTGCTGTGACTAAAGGACTCAACCAGCTCTATTGTAGAGGAGAAAAAGTTATTTGAGAGCTCATGGTTTAAGAGGTCTTAGTCCATAAAAGGCTGGCTCTGTTTCTTGGGGCTCGGGAGGAGGCTGAACATCATGGTAGAGTGTGTGGCAGAGGGAAGCAGCTCACATCAAGAAGCATATCAAGAAGCTGAAAGAGAGACTCCACTCACCAGATACAAATACATACCCCATAACCACACTCCAATTCCCATCTCCTCCAGCCACACCCTACCACTTTAATTAATCCCATCATGAATTAATTCACTGATTGGGTTAAGACTCTTACAACCCAATCATTTCTCCTCTGAACTTTCTTGCATGGTCTCACACATGAGCTTTTGAGGGACACCTCAAATCCAAACCATAACACTGATGCAGAGGGATTGCATGTTCAGAGTCAGCCTCAGCAACTTAGTAAGGCCCTAAGCAACTTAGTGAGACTCTGTCTCAAAATACAAATAAATAAATAAATAAATAAATAAGTGCTGGGGATGTAGCTCAGTGGTTAAGCACCTCTGGGTTCAATTGCAGGTTAAAAAAAGAAGACAATGAAGAAGAAATAAAAAAGAAAAGAAATATGCACAAGCATGTGGATGCTTTGCCCTCCATTAATTTGGTCTTTTTTTGAAGAAGGAAACAGGGAGTTTCACATTTGTTTGTTTGTTTGTTTAATGATGAGTGTTCTAAGACGTCATAGCATCATTGTAAATATCCAAATTTAGGGAATAGATGGGCCTGTGTTTCTCCCAAATAGCAATATTTTTAGCATTAGCTATTCCCACATAAATGCAAAAATCTTCTTTGATAATACATCAAAGCAGATCCCTCCTCCTAGACTTCCCTGTGGGCTGCAAAGTGACTGGGTTTGCATAAGCCAGATTGGAGCTGCACAGAGCTGTTAGCAGCATTACAAATGCCTCCCGGTGCCAGCACCCTGGAAGCAAGAGCTTCTCTCCCTCCACTCTCAGGCCGCTACAGTGACAGAGATCCCAAAATTGAACAAAATGGCTCCTGAGAGCACCATATCTTGACCAAAGGGATTTGTCCTAGAGCCAGTAAGGCGATGTATATTGGGGGACTGTTTCCCAGGAGAGCAGAGGAAGAATCAAGACCTGGCCCCTGAGAGTTCCATCTTGAGGTCAGACCCTGGGGGTCCCTCACAGCTGCTGCATGCAGACGCCTCCACCCCATGGGACAATGAGGCCAAGGCAGTTTGGGATCAAGGATGACCTTTCTTTTCATGTGTGTGGTTGGGCCAACATGCTCCTAGAATCCTCACCACCCTGCTGTGGTGAGGATCACAAAGAAGGACTTTGTGAGGAGCCGATCACTCCTGAGGTCCCGCCACAAGGAGCCAAGTTGGTCAGTCTCCCTCTCACATTCGACCCAGTGAACTTGTTGGTTCTCTTTTCTCCCATTGCTTCCTTTCACCAAAGTTAAGGAAACACTTCTGTTTTTTATTTTCTTATTTTCCATGAAATAAATTGTGTCTGCTGCCCCCAGAATTCATATATTAAAGTCCCAACGACTAGTACCTCAGAACGTATTTGGAGATAGAGTCTTTAAAGAGGCAAGTCAGGTTAAATGAGGCCATTGGAGTTGGCCCTACTACATATGGCTGATAAAAACAAGAAGAGATTAGACACGGAAGAGTTACAGAGGGAGACCCTAGGGAGATACAGAGAGGAGGCAACCATCTACAAACCTAGCAGAGAGGCCTCAGAAGAAACTAATGCTCTGACACATTGATCTCAGATGCTCAGCATCCAGAACTGTGAGAAAATACATTTTTGTCATCTGAGCCACCCAGTCTGTAGTGCTTTGTTGTGGCAGTCCTAGCAGAACAACGCAAGTATGACTTCCTGCCTTTGTTCCCTAGACCCTTTCCTTAACAGAACTGCTTGCTGGTGCTTTGTCCTCTGGATTCAGAGGTGGCAATGAGGCTTTCACCAGAGGGTTATGCTTGGAGTCATTTGCCAATGACCCTGGAGTCATCCACATTTAATCTCTCTGTCTCTCTCTGTCTCTCTCTCTCACCTTCCCACACACTTTCTCCCTCTCTCTGTCATTCTTCTAAGGCCAAGGATAGGCAAGTGCTTTCCAGCTGCTTCCGTGGGGATCATTTCGTGGACAGGAACTTAGAGGAAGAGAAATCTCCCATATGTATGATCCACCTCTTTGGTCCCCTCCATTCCAACCTGCCGCAGTCTGGCTGGGCACAATTCAGGAGCCACTTGTCAAAAGAAACAAACTTTATTTTTAGAACTACAAACGCCAAACAAAACAGCTCCTCAGGAAAAACCCCTCAGAGCCCAACTGCCACCACCGGCTTCCCACAAGCCTCTCACCCCCACACAAACCTCACCACCTCCCACAATCCTCCTGTTCTTGAGGCCGATTGGCTGGGTTGCGTGGGCGGAGCCAAAGAAGTCCCCCAATGAGCAGCTCCGTGGAGGAGCCAATCAGCTAGATGTTGCTGGGGCCGCTGTGAGCCAATCATCAGCTGGCAGTCTGAAGGGCAGGGAAACAGCCCAATGAACATCACCGCAGAGGAGCCAATCAGCTAGATGTTGCTGGGGCCGCTGTGAGCCAATCATCAGCTGGCAGCTGGTTGCTGGCAGCTGGAAGTTTGCTGGGGCCCCTTTGGCTGTGGCTCTCAACATCTCCCCCTCTCTGTTTAAACAACAAGTATGTGGCTTGGGGACCGTGCCTGCCTTAGGTTGTCCAATACTACATATGGTCCTTACCTGTCTTCGGATGAGCTGACCTCAGGGCGTCAGCCTCCTGTCTTAGGTTGGTACCATTGTAATTGGATCTTACCCGTCATTGACTACCGGTCCAGTATACAGCCACACCTGTGGAGAGGTCTTTGTCATGACAAGCAGAAGGGAGGAAGATACACCACGCCAATTGACGGCTCTTGTTGGAAAAATTGTACAATCGATGACATCATCAGTATAAATACTCCAACACTACCACAAGTCGCTGCACCAACAGATAGTTCACAATGCATACAAGTGAGTTCACAATGCATACAAGTGACACATAGTTTAGGCAAGTTCTGCAAGCAGTTCAGTGATGGCTATTGCAGAAACTGTAGATTAGTTTTATCTTTGTCTTCACCGGCACTGGGATGAAGATAGGAATTCTGGCAATAATGGCTAAAGAAAAAATTATGTAACATTCCAGAAGGCACTAAAAGAAAACAATTTTCTTAACAATTTACATTATCTTGAAGAGAAAAGAAAACAATTTTCTTAACAATTTACATTATCTTGAAGAGGATTATTAAATATAATGAAAAGGAAAGGTGAAAGTAAACAAACAGATCTGTTAACCTTTTTTGTTTACATATTAAAACAATTCTTAACAGTTATTTACCCAATTTAAATTAAACCATTTAAATCACGTGAATAAAAAAAATATTTGGATCCATTTTTTCATGAGCGCTCATCATATATGATATATGGACATACGTACATTCAAACATATAACACAAAACACAAGTGTGCACACATAATATAATACATATAACACATAACATAATAGTAAAGGCCTTATAACTTTTTACAGGTGAAATCTCCATTGCAATGTTTAAAAACTCTATAGTCAAAAAAAAAATAGAACTGATCAGCAAAACATTAACTTAGGTCTGTATGAGCTCAAAAACCAAAATAGAACTTCATGATATGGGAAAAGGCAATAATAAAATAGATATTGAAAAAAGCATCCTGGTTCTGTCACAGATGTAAGGATAGCTAAATTGGAGTTTTGGATATCAGCTGTTATGGATTTGAGCCAAATCATCTTCTTTTTGGTCTGTAGAAATCGCTTTAGTTAATCTCTCTGGAATCCAAATCGGCTGCTGTTTTCCCTGTGGAAATACACAAATAGGCCCCCGACTCCAGACAATCACTGGGTCAGGACTTTAGTTAATCTCTCCGGAATCCAAATCGGCTGCTGTTCTTCCTGTGGAAACACACAAACAGACCCCCGACTCCAGACAATTACTGGGTCAGGACCTTTCCATTGTCCTGTTAGAATATCTTTCCAAAGTACCTTGGGCTTATGTACATTTTTTGGACACATATGCCTTTCTGCAGCACTAAGTCCTGATGAATCCAAATTTAAAAAGTTTAGAGTAAAAAGGGTTATTTTAAGTTTATCTTTGGGGAATATATACCCCTTCCCAATTCCGTCTTTTTGCTTTAATAAGTACATTTTAATAGTTTGATGAGCTCTTTCAACTATGCCTTGTCCCTGTGGATTGTATGGGATTCCTGTTATATGAGTAATGCCAAATGATGAGCAAAATTGTTTAAAAGAGCTAGAAGTATAACCAGGGGCATTATCTGTTTTTAACTGTTTTGGAATGCCCACAGTGGCAAAATTTTGTAAGCAATGAGCTATAACATCTTTAGTTTTTTCTCCGGCATGAAGGGAGCCCATCAAAAATCCAGAAGAAGTATCAACTGTAACATGCAAATATTTTAATTTTCCAAATTCTGGCAAATGTGTGACGTCCATCTGCCAAATATGGTTAGGTATCAATCCTCTAGGATTGACTCCAAGATTAACTTGTGGTAAAAAGGTCACACAATTTTGACATTGTTTTATTATTTGTCTAGCTTGTTCCTTAGTTATTTTAAAACGCTTTTGTAAAGTATTAGCATTGACATGGAACCTTTTATGAAAATTTATAGCTTCTTCTAGTGTAGAGAAAATATGTATGTCGTGTGTAGTTTTATCTGCTAAATCATTGCCCAAACTAAGGGCTCCAGGCAATCCTGTATGTGCCCTGATATGTCCTATAAAGAATGGATCTTTTCTGTCCCAGATTAAACTTTGTATAGTGGAAAACAAAGAGAAAACAGTAGAAGAAGGGGAAATCCTACCAGCATCTTCAAGGGATATTATAGCATTAACTATATACTGACTATCAGAAAATAAATTAAATACAGAATCTTTAAACATCACAAAAGCTTGTAATACTGCATTAAGCTCTACCTTTTGAGCTGATTGTTTGGGTACTAAAAATGTAAAAGTTTGATCAGGTGTAACTGTTGCTGCTGTACCATTATTTGACCCATCAGTGAATATATTTGGAGCATTCATGATAGGTGTTTTTCTTGTCATTTTTGGAAAAATTACAGGATGCAATGACCAAAAAGACAATAAAGGATTAGATGGTAAGTGGTTATCAAATGAAACATTAGATTTGCACATGATTATTGCCCAAGTATTTAGCTCATTAGCTAATTCATCAATTTGATTCATAGTATATGGAGTAATAATTTTATTGGGAGAAATTCCAAATACTCCCTTTGCTGTTTTTATTCCTTTGAGTATTAATTGTCCTACAGCCTCAGGATACCTAGTAAGAATAGTGTTAGGAGAATAAGATAAATGTATCCACAATAATGGACCTTCTTGCCAAAATACTCCTGTAGGAATATTTTTTGTTGGTAGTACAATAAATAATAAAGGCAAACTTATATCAATTCTATCCAAATGCATATTTTCCATATATGTTTCAATGATTTTTAATGCCTTTCTTGCTTCGGGCGTTAACATTCGGGGTGAATTTGGATCTGATGGACCTTTTAAGATATCAAATAAAGGTCCCAATTCTCCTGTTGGAATACCTAGATAAGGCCTTATCCAATTTATGTCTCCTAATAACTTTTGAAAGTCATTAAGTGATTTGAGTTGATCTACTCGTATTTGAATTTTTGGTGGACGGACCATGGTTGAGGATAATAGAACTCCTAAATAATTAATTAGAAAATTTAATTGTACTTTATCTATTGCTATCTCTAGATTATAATTTTTTACTAAATTTGTAAGTGTGGCATAACATTCTAGCAATGTGTTTTTAGCTTTGTGTGCTAATAATACATCATCCATATAGTGAAATATTTGTAGTTCAGGATTTTGATTTCTAAGTGGCTGGATTACTTTGTTAACATAAATTTGACACATAGTTGGGCTGTTAGCCATCCCTTGAGGGAGTACTTCCCATTCATATCTCTGATCAGGACCTTCATGATTTAGTGCAGGGATAGTAAATGCAAAACGTGGACTATCCTCAGGATGAATTGGAATTGAAAAAAAACAATCTTTAATATCTATAACTAAAACATACCAAGTTTTTGGCAAAGCAGACAATTGAGGAATCCCCGATTGAGCAGGTCCCATAATGACCATTTCATTATTAATGGCTCTTAAGTCTTGCAATAATCTCCATTTACCAGATTTCTTTTTGATGACAAAAATGGGAGTATTATGGGGAGATACAGAAGGTTGTATATGTCCTTCCGCTAATTGTTGTTTGGCCAGATCATGGGCTACTTGTATCTTTTCTTTAGTCAAGGGCCACTGAGGAACCCATACTGGTCTTTCTGATTTCCATGTAATTTTTATTGTCTCAGTGGCCCTTTGTGAAAATCCAACCCATGTCTGTCTGTTCCTTGATCTATTTGTATTGGTGCTGCTATACCTTGTTCTTGTTTTTCTAATCTTTTTCCTTTCCTAAAACCTTGTCTAGCCATAATAGTGGGTGCATTTTGATTGATGTTATTTGTTAATGTCAAACCTAATTGATCTAAGGCATCTCGTCCCCATAAATTTACGGGAAGATGATCCAATACATATGGTTGTATAGTTCCTTCACATCCTTCAGGATCCTTCCAATCTAATACCATTGCACTTCTATCAGGATTAGTCGCCACTCCTAGGCCTCGAAGCGTTTGAGTGGCTTGTTGTAATGGCCAATGTTTTGGCCATTCTTGACGAGAGATGATGCTAAGGTCTGCACCTGTATCCAGTAGCCCATTAAATTCATGTCCTTGAATATTTAGTTTTAGCATGGGGCGAGAATCTAAATTTAAAGAAAGCATAGCCCAATCTACACCTGTGGAGCCTAATCCCTTGGAACCTCTTTCTACAGCATGACTGGAAAATTTATCATGTAGGCTTGGTATTATTAGTAACTGTGCTATTCTATCTCCTGGTGAAATTACTGATATACCCTTTGGAGAACTGGCTATAATTTTTATTTCACCTTCATAATCGGGATCAATTACCCCAGGACTTATCAAAAGTCCTTTTAGAGTAGAAGAGCTGCGTCCCAATAATAAGCCTACTGTTCCTTTGGGAAGAGGTCCTTTTACTCCTGTGGGAATGATTTGAACTCCCATCTCTGGAGTTAGTACTGATCTGGCGGAGGCGCAGATGTCTAACCCTGCGCTCCCTCTGGTTTGTCTGATGAGGGATCTGATGGACAGTGTGTCCTGGGCACTACCCTGATGGGGTTGCTGGGTTCCTCCAGTGCTCCGTATATTTGTGGTTTGGGGCCCCGGAGCATTGAGGCCCCCTGTCCATTTTTTGGCAATGGAGCCCGATGCCTTTGTCCACGATATTGTGGATAAACACCTTGTCCTTGTTCGTTTTTTAATGGAGTACCCTCTATGGTGGTTTGAGAACGGTATTCATTAGCCCAATGTAATGGAGTACCCTCTATGGTGGTTTGAGAACGGCATTCATTAGCCCAATGTCTCCCTCTATGGCATCGTGGGCAAATACCCGGTATTCTACTCCTTTGATACCTAGTTTTGTTAAACCCTCCTCCTATGGGGCAATTCCTTTTAAAATGTCCTGTTTGTTGACAATTGTAGCATGTTCTTGGCCTGGTATATAAAGCCTGTTTTACTGCAGCTGCCACAATTTGCCCTTGTTCATTAATGTCTCTGGCATCTAAAGCCTGTTTTACTGCAGCTGCCATGACTTGCTCTTGTTCATTAATGTCTCTACATAATTTAATATATGTGTTTAAATCTTCCTGTTTCCATGGTCTAATGATATCTCTGCACCAACGATTTGCTTGGTCATAAGCCAGTTGTTTTATTAGTGGCATTGCTTGTTCTGTATTCCCAAAAATTCTGGTAGCTGTTTGAATAAGCCTATCTACAAATTCAGCGTAAGGTTCATTAGCTCCTTGTATTACCTTAGATAATTGACCTTGTAAACCTTCATGTCCTTTTAAAGTCTTCCATGCCCTAATCGCCTCTGCAGCAATTTGTGAGTATACGCCAGGATCATATGCAATTTGTTGCTGCTGATCCTCATAAGGTCCCTTTCCTAACAACATATCTAGATTTCTCTGAGGATAACCAGCTGCTGCATTTCGCCTAGCCGTCTCCTTGCAAAATTCCTCATTGGCAACCTTCCATAACAGGTATTGACCTCCATTTAGCACAGCTTTACACATTTTAGCCCAATCTGCTGGTGTCATGTTCAAGTTGTTAATGGATTCGACCAAGCTTACAGTGAAGGGTGCTTGAGGACCATAGGTTGTTACAGCTTCTTTTAGCTCCTTCACTGTTTTGAAATTTAAACCCTGGTAAATTCGCTGCCCTCCTACCTCAAATACAGGGCATACTTGAGATCCTGTCTCAGGATCCCAACTATCAACTGCGGGCGTTGGGAGCCTCCTAGCATATGGAGGTGGTGCTGTTGATATGTCCTCTGGTGATAGAATGCTGTTAGTAGCAGTCTCCTGTAGAGGTGGTGCTGATGGTTGGACACTTACGCTCTCTGATAGAAAGGTGTTATTAGCAGTCTCCTGTTGTAACTTTTCCCCTGATGGCTTTTTCTGCTCTAAACTTCCTTCCTCTGACTCACTAGCTCGAAAGACCTTCTCTTTTACTTGAATCTTTATGTCTTCTCCTTCCTCTACCTTTGTCTGAACTGAAGGCTTTGGACTAAGTAAACCAGATATGAACGTCCACAATGGCAATGTGCCAACTGGCAGAGTCCCTGGGTTGTTCTTTTCTATTCTTTTTAAAATCTTCACCATGATGGTTCCATTGTGATATATCTAACAACTCCTCCTTAAAAAGCCATGGGCTACATTTTTGTATTGTATCAACGTATGCCCTGACTGCCTTTGATTTTACTGGGATGCCTCCTTCCTCTAACAATTTACTTAACAGTCTTTCGGTTTGTTTTTTACTAATTGCTGATCCCGTATTTCTACTATAATACAACCCAACAAGATGACACCAAACAAAACCGAGACAGAATGAAATAAAATTGGAACAAAAATTCATTATATCAGCCTTTCTATCCTCCTGACATGTGCATCCGTCCTTTCTCCCTATCTGTTCCTCAGACGCAAATAGTTTTTCCTCAGATGTGAGCGTTTTTTCTTCCATCTCACTCATCTCCAGGGACAGGCAAGTTAAAACAAAAATGAAGCAAAACAAAAGAGGAAACTTAGAATGGCTACCCATCCTCTCGCCCTGCCCTCAGGGGCGAGCAGTTTACTTACCCTCAGTCGCTCCCCGTGCGGGCCACCAAATGCCGCAGTCTGGCTGGGCACAATTCAGGAGCCACTTGTCAAAAGAAACAAACTTTATTTTTAGAACTACAAACGCCAAACAAAACCGCTCCTCAGGAAAAACCCCTCAGAGCCCAACTGCCACCACCGGCTTCCCACAAGCCTCTCACCCCCACACAAACCTCACCACCTCCCACAATCCTCCTGTTCTTGAGGCCGATTGGCTGGGTTGCGTGGGCGGAGCCAAAGAAGTCCCCCAATGAGCAGCTCCGTGGAGGAGCCAATCAGCTAGATGTTGCTGGGGCCGCTGTGAGCCAATCATCAGCTGGCAGTCTGAAGGGCAGGGAAACAGCCCAATGAACATCACCGCAGAGGAGCCTATCAGCTAGATGTTGCTGGGGCCGCTGTGAGCCAATCATCAGCTGGCAGCTGGTTGCTGGCAGCTGGAAGTTTGCTGGGGCCCCTTTGGCTGTGGCTCTCAACACCAACCAATCAGCTCACCAAATATTAGGACTTCATTTTTTTCCCTCTGCATCAGTGATTCAATCTAGCAGGCCTTGCCTTCCCAAGTTTATTTCCAACTACTCAGGACAGCACTCAGACACACATAATGCCTGGGTTGAGATGAGGTTTAAGCCTTGTCTTACACAGGCAAGGCTGAGTTCAGTATTGTCCTAAACCTGAGCTGATTAGTCATCACTGATGACGATTGACATACCATCTTCCTGCTTGCAGTCCTTTCATGGTGTGGCCATTATTCTGGTAATAGTAATTATGTTTAAGGATTGTGAAATCTTAGGAGAATAAGAAGTAACCACAGCACTAATAGTGTACGAGGCAGATCGCCTCTTTCCTCTTGGCAGTCTGGTAGTTCTACCCATTGTTTGATGCATCCAAATGCTTCCCTAGACAACCATATTTCGGGATCTCCTGTCTCCTTGTCAACCTTCCCTTTGTGGCCAGGACTCATGTCAGGATTGCTTGCTCTTCCCCAATATGCCCAGTGCTAGTCCGGGCATTCATTCAGGTTCAATATTGCCCAAAGAAATAAACTTCAGGCATAATTTAGATTAATTTCCACCCATTTATCAACTTTAATTTCAAAATATCTCTCCCTTTGCATCTTCATGGTAACTTTGATTCCAGTTAGAGAAACAGACTCAAAAAAGTAGATGGGGCTCAGAGGAATGGCTACTGCAGTTTTCTAAGCATAGTTGTCCTTCCTTCTCTCTGGGTCTGATACTCTTAAGACAAGTCTCTTCTTAAATAATTCGACTCAACATCTTCAATGGTTGCTGGACTGGAGCAGGCATTTCAGTAAATATCTGTTGAATGAATGAAGAATAAGGAAACCCTTATTCAGAGTAAAGCACTGATTTTCTTATTTAACATTCAGCCACTCAGTACCTCAAAGTTTCTTAACACTCTCATGCTTGGGCTTAATTGCCTTCACTTAGAATGTTGATTGGAAATGTTTTCACCAAGTGTCCCAACCTCAGAAGTCATAATCTTGGCCATCCATCCCAGAGTCCAGCATGTCCCACAGCAGATGAACTTTCCCCAAAGCCTCCTGTTCAAACTTAAAAATTCATGTGGGTTGTGAATCCTGCTCCATAATATAGTCAGGTCTACATTAAAATATTTTGACTTACCCATAGCTGAGTAAAACTGACACTCTGTGAAGATGTAGCATATCTGTTGCAGTTTCCGATGCCTCTGTCACATGATGACGTCCTTTGGCTGGAGAGGGAGGGTGCCTACATGCCCCCGGGATTAGCAAAGGCTTAAGTCAGGGGCACTTAAGCCAGTCCACTGAGTGCAGGAAGAAAATTTAGAATTCCTCTTGAATGTATTTTTAATGTTACCATTTTAGTGTATATTTTATATGCTATAGTGTATAATGTAGTACATGTAGTACATGGCATATATTTACATGTCACTAAATAAATAAATATTCACATATTGTGGATGACTGTTCAGAAAGTTTTGATTGACCTTTGGGACTATCAGAAATATTTGGAGACATTAGCCTAGACTGAGAACCAGCTCTTTAGCCCAAGTTCCAATAGCCATCTCTGGGTGTGGGCTGCCCACGCTCCCATGAAGAGTCCTTTCATTCTCTCCCTTCCCCTGCCTCTCTCTCTTCCTTTTTCCCTCTGTCAGTTGTAGCACGAGCTGGGTGAGGTACCGGGAGTCCATGGGCATCTGTCTGACTTGCTCTACTCATCTGAAACAGAGCAAGGGCTTGCTGTCTGACATGCGTAGAAACCAGTACAGTCACTGGGGTTTTGTAAAAAGAGTTTCAATAAAGGCCAAATCACAAGGGGACACGAGATCAGCTCTAATATGTCTTCCCATTAGATTTTTTTTAATTTTATTTTTTAACTCAAATTTGTTATATATGACAGCAGAATGCATTATAATTCATATTACACATATAGAGCACATTTTTTCATATCTCTGGTTGTATACAAAGCATATATTCACATCATTCATATCTTCATACACGTAATGTCCATCTCATTCCTCCATCTTTTTTACACCCCTTGCCCCCTCTCTTCCCCTCCCTCTTCTAAATTAGAGTTTGTCTCATCTTCACATTTCCCCTCCCCACTATGAATCAGCCTCCTTATATCAGAGAAAACATTTGGCATTTGGTTTTCTGGGATTGGCTAACTTCACTTACCATTATCTTCTCCAACTCCATCCATTTACCTGCAAATGTCATGATTTTATTCTCTTTCATTGCTGAGTAATATTCCATTGTGTATAAATACCACATTTTCTTTATCCATCTACTGACAGGCATCTAGGTTGGTTCCACAGTTTAGCTATTGTGAATTGTGTAGCAAAGAAATTTAAGCTTCTTGGGGTAGGAAAAATGCAGAGCTGGACTGGCTGTAACCAGGAATCATGGTGGAACAATCTGCACCCAACACATGCTGCTCCCAGTGGAACTTGTGAATAATTCCAGTCTGTCCAGCAGCTACTGATGGCATTCCTACCTTCTAATCTAGATCTGCAAGGCCCTGTTCTCATTCCTTGGGTTCTGCTCATTGGAGATGTTTGTTTTTACCAGGCTCTCAAGGTCATTTAATTTAATCTACTATCATCTATCTGTCTTTCTACCATCTACCTACCATCTATCTATTGTGTTCTGGGAACTGAACCCAGGGCCTTGCACATGCTCTGCTACTAAAAACTACATTCCTGGGACTCAGGGTAATTTTAGATCGGGTCCTAGGATTCGGTACCTATATCCAGAAATAAGAGCTTGAAGAGTTTTTAGGAACAGGGAAGTTACCACTTTATGGCTCAGAAATCTGGAAAGGCTACTTCTTCCCTGAAGACAAAGTCCTCGGACAGGCTCTCAAAATATCCCACACAGCTCCTACGGCAAGCCTGGGCTATGGCCTCCTAATCCCAACGCCAGATCCCACCTCTGCAGTACAGGTCACCAAGAGGTGGACAGAGGCTCCCTGTGGGTGGCTGAGCAGGTTTCTTCAGCCTTCCACAGCAGTTAGGCCTACATCTTCTGCTATGCCTGAGTGGCCAGCTGCTGTTTCCTGGAGAGCTGGACAAGGCCTCTCTCACCCCAGGCTCTCCCATATCCTTCTGCAGCCCCAGACATGGACCTCCACCCTCCTGAGGCCAGTATAACCCACTGCTGTCTTTGTCCCTCTGAGGCTCCCAGTGAGCACCCACCTCTAGGTAGGGCACAACCTGGGGTACAATATGAAGTGAGTGGGCTTTGGTACCCGACGGTTCCAGGTTTGAATCCTGACTCCCACACGTAAAAGCTCAGTGAATCTTTGACAAGTTGCTGACACTGAGCCACTGTGACCCTTGTTGCTTCCAAAGAAGCAGGTGTGAGGCAGGGGGCCTGGACCCAGGGCCTGGGCTCAAGGCCAGTACTCATTATCTCAGGTATTAGGCAGTGGCAGAGGCCCCTTGCTGTAGCAATGGCTCCTGCTGCCTTGGGTGGTTGTAGGCTTGAATGAGAGGATGCATCCCCTGGATTTGGCTCAGCTCCTGGCCATTGTGACCTCACATGTTTGCTGTGATTATGACTACTGAGAGTGCCTCTAAAGAACTGGCACACAGCTGATGAACAAATATTGGTTAAGCAAACGTGTAAGCTACGCTGAGGTTGAGCCCTCGCTTGGCTCTAAGGCTGCTCGTCAGCGTCACCCTATTCTTGGCAATAAGACCGGACTTGGAGAATGAGGCTGCAAGGAACCAAATTCACACTGGTCTTCAGCTCCTTTTAGGGGCTGAGAAGCTGAGGAGGTGTGAGGGTGAGACTTGAAAACCTGTGTCCAAAACAAGTTACCTAGCCTAGGTGATTCTGAGGTACACTGACTGCAAGAAGCTCCCTGGAACCCCTAGTTCTGCTCCTATAGAAGTAGGGGAGGGTCCTCATTCTTCCTTCCTCATTGTATTCTGATGAGAGTTCAGAGGACAGTACTGCCTGGAATAAGCTTGGTTGGTGGTAGGACATGATCCTCTTGGGAAGAGCTAGCTTGGCTATGGCTTGATTTTATATCCAGGAAAACAGGGCTCTTCCAGAAGCTATTCATTAGTTCACCTTTTTTTCTGCTCTTAACTCTGTCTCCTCCTCCTTCTCTGAGAGCACCAGCAGCTAATAAGCCTGATTTGTTTATGACATCCAAAGGTCACCAAAGGTGGCAGTGCACTGGTAAGGATGCACACAAGGGTGGGAGGAGTCTTAAATTAGGTGTATCAACAGTTGCATTTTTACCTCCATATTGACAAGAGCTTGGAGCACAATATTCCCTGTGGGAATGTTTCCAGGGTGCAGACAAATCACTGGGCTGTGGGGGAGAGGGCACCGATTGGAAGGAGGTCTGATATTGAACAGCATGTGTACACACATGCACTTGTGCACACAGACACACAACAGACTGACAGATACAGACGTGCACTCATGTACCTGTAGACATGCACACAGACACACACATACATACACATATGCACACAGGGAACCACTTACCTGCACACAGAGAGACAAATGCACACACACACCGAGTCATACTCACACAGACACACAAAGACCAGAACTAGGGGCTTCCTACAGCCCTCTAGAGTCAGTGTCCATCAGAATCAACTGGACTTGGCAACTTGTTTTGGGCACAGGTTTTTAAGCCTCAATGTAGGGATTGTGACCAGGTAGCTGGGGTTCCAGAAAATCTTCATTTTATGTGAATTTCTCAGGCAGTGCTAAGGGATGATCTGTTTGCCACATTTCGAGAAAAATTTCTTTAATGCCCAGAATTATGATAATGATCTTGAATCAAGAAGCAAGGGAACTAAACAAACTTGGGAACTTGGGCCTCACTTGTCATGGAGGAAGGTCTGTTCCCACCAGTTGTTCTAGAATGCTGGTGGGGGGGTGGTTAAGAAGACTGAGTGGCATGAAGAATGAATAAGAGGATCCTAGTTTAGCAGGAGTGGCTGAGGACATGAAATCCTGCCCCTTTATCTCTGTCCTCTTCTCCTTTCCTGAACTCCCATGTGGGGCAACAGAGGAGGCACCTATCAATCAGTGAGCTGCCCCATGGACAGAACAAGCTGATCTCACCCTGCCTCCCTCCTGCCTCCCCCTGACTTGCCACATCCGACCACCAACTCCTGCACAGCCCCGAGATGTTTGGGTCCTTCATCTCAATCCACAGGGCCTGCTCCACCTGCCTGCTTCTCCCCAGGAAGGGACCCCAATGGATGCTTTTTGACCTTGCTCTCCTGGTGGGGGCAAAGGCATGTTGGGAGGGCAGGAGACGCCTTTGGCTCCATCTTTGCCAGTTAGTGGTGTTGGGCTGACAATCTGCCTAGCTCAGCTTTGTGGTGGCAAGGGCCCTGGGCTGCACAGGAGTATCTCAAACACCAAGCCTTTGGGTCATAACCTCTCCTGGAATAGATATGTATGGTGTGATAATTTGAAGGCAAAATACTGTTTTTCTTCCTGTTCCATGGAGTATCGCTTCCGTTTTCTTTTTCTTTCTTGCTTAAAAAAAATGATAGGCAGGTGGCACACCTTCTGCTTTTGTTTTTGTTTTGGAAAAGCCCACTGGGGAGATGAGGAAGGAGCCCATGTGAAAGAGCAGGTCCTTCTTTTGACCTGGGGGAGGAGAGGGGTCTGTGGGGGAGGAGAGGGGTCTGTGGGGTTGGTGAGTCCTGCTCTCTACTTCTCCGGCAGCCCCCATAGGGAGAACACGACCCACAGAGGCTGCCAGCCCCACACTGGGCAGAGTATTCTAGCTTACAAGAGAACCCTGTGGCCCACATGAGGCCTCAACCAGCCCCTGGGCCAAGTGAGGCTCTGGGACCTTCTAGCTCTGAGAAGACAGTGTTGAATTTCCCACCAGTCCTGCAGGATTTGGGGAGTGGGATGCATTCAAAATTATGAAATTTTTAATTTATTCAGAAAATAAAAGAATGCTCCACTTACAGTATTCCTGGATTTGTGATCTGAGATTTATGGCCCATTTGCATTTTAACAGTTAACTTTTTGAGACATCCTGTCTTAGGTGAAACACTGTTACTGACAGAGATTTCAGAGAGATGGCAGGAGGACATCCAGAGCCAGGTGATATCCTTATCTATCCTACCTGGTGGGGACCTCTTGCTTTCCAGCCTCTCTGATGCTACAGAGCTCCTTAAAGATAGCAGGGGGCCGACCCCCAGTGGGCTGGTTATGGGGCTGAAGCAGCATGGCCAGATGTACAGATGCCCTTCTTGTAAATGAAATGGATTGCTCTAGGCTCCTTTCCCTCCTGTGGCCTCTCATGAGACGGGTTGGATACAACGGGACTGATCTCTCTGAGAAGTGAATGGTAAGGAAGCCCTGCCCTCCTTCTGCTTCCATGAACCTCTTTCTGTTTAACCAGGCCGAGGCTCAAAACCAACACAAACCCCAAAGGTGACGCTTTCAGCCTTTGTCCTGTCAATTAAGAGTTTTCTAAAATCAGCCTTGGATCTGTGGAAAAGTCAGGCCCCCATCCTGAAACAGTAAGAGGACAACAAAACTAGCCCTATGGAAAACAGACCTGCAGGTGGACAGTGAGGCCCAGGTCTACAATCCAAGCTGCACCCACCTGGATTGCAGGAGCCACAGAGCCTTTCCTACACCACCAGTGCTTCTGGAGGATGTGGGTGTTAGTCCCTCGTGTGGATAGTCAAGTCCCTTGTATAAAATGGTGTAGAATTTGCATATGACTTTTGAACATCCTCCTGTATATTTTAAATCATCTCTAGATTACTTATAAGACCTAATACTGTGTAAATTTTAACTAAACAATTTTTATACTGTATTTTTTAGGGAATAATGGCAAGAAAAAGAAAGGTTCAGTATAGAGGTAGTTGGTTAAATCTATGGATGTGGAACCCACAGATACGACTGTATTTGGTTCCAGATGTTCAGACAGGCAATCAAACACTTGCTTGATGTGCTCTCCCAGGAGGCATCTGTTCAGGGAGGGGAGAGTAGACCTGGAGGATTCAGGCCAGGCTACCCACACATCTTTTCTGCAGCGGTACCTTCTCTGTGGCTCACATCCCCAGCCTTTACTGGCAATGTGGCTCAGCTCTTCCCTTATTTCAGGTGTCACTCTGCAAGTCTAGTCTACATGGTCACTTTATACCTTCCAGATTAGTTTGTCATATATGTATCTTGGGACTTTTTGGCGAAGTGGGAATGTGGGAGTTTGTATGACTTTGGAGAAGCCCTGAAGTAATTTGCTTGTGAGAATGACATCCACTTGTCTGTATGAATGTGTGGGACAGCTGGGAAACTCTCAGGGAAATACTGAGGCATCAGTAGGACTGGCAGAGAGGATGGGCTGGATGTGAGCTGAGGAGGTGGAGGTGTCCTGGACAACACTGGCCCTCTGGTTTGTGGATGGTGAGGAGAGGAGGGTGGGGAGATTTTTGTGGCTGGGCAGGAGGCAGGGGGTGTACAAGCTAGGGGGATGGAGTTTTTAGACAGGTTTTTTTTTTTTTTTTGCTGATGTGATTAAAGACCCTAACAAGAACAATTTTAGAGAAGGAAACATTTATTTGGAGGCTCATAGTTTCAGAGGTCTCCATCCATAGACAGCTGGCTCCATTCCTTAGGGCGCAAGTGGAGCAGAATAATATGGCAGAAGAGTGTGGTTGAAGGAGGCAGCTCACATGATGATCAGGAAGCAGAGAGAGACTCCACTCACCAGATACAAAATATACACCCAAAAGGGATGCCCCCAGTGACCCACCTCCTCCAGCCACATCCTACCTGCCTTGAGTTACCACTCAGTTAATCCCTATCAGGGAATTACTTCACTGATTGTGTTAAGGTTCTCCAATCATTTCACCTCTGAGCCTTCTTGCATTGTCTCATGTGAGCTTTTGGGGGCACCTCACATCCAAACCATAACAAGGGTCTGTGAGGCTCAAGTGGACACATCAAGTAGATAGGTGAATGAGTGTGGGGTAGGGGTTGAGAGGCGTGGCCTTCAGAGGACAGGGGCTGTTACTTGCGATCATGTCTCCTTGGTGCTTGGCACACAGTACCTGGTGAATGGAGGTCCTCAGTGGGAGGGAGTAAATCAGCCAACACAAGTGAGGGGACAGGGGAGGACAACCAGCCAGTGCAGGTCCCATCTCCTCTGAGGGCACTGGTAAGCAGGTCACCTCTTTTTCTCCTCATTTATAAAAGGGGACACAAGTCCCTGCCCCTCACCGGTGTGAGAAAATGGAATGAGGAGTGGGTGTGGGCCCTGGAAGTCGAGGGAACCGCACAGGTCCAAGGCATGGACATCCACAGATGACAGCCAGTTTGGTTCATTTTTCCTTTCAGATTTTCTTTTCTCACTAAAGAGAAAAACATTGATCCTGAAACTGACAGTGAGCTTAGATCATGTGCACTTCTGGGTGCTTACCTCCTCAGCCCTGGGTACATTTCCAATGCTCAGAATCTGCTCCATTTGGGGAGGGGGGAAGAATGAAGGATTGTCTACTCTACATGTGGCAAGAAAGCCTAGGGATACAGCAAGAGCGAGATATTGTCCAAACAATTCCAGAGAAAGAAAAGAACATCTATTTGGGGATTGAGCGCAGGGCCCCGTGCTTGTAAAACACCTGCTGTAACCCTGGCTTTTCATGCCATTTTCCAATGACCTCAGATGTCTATTGCCTTCAGAAATGCAAATTGGGGGTGACATATAATATCAATTTAAGGATTTTTGAGAATGAGGTGCCAGGGACAAACGTTCAGGAAAAGCAGTCAGTATAATCAAGAGCCTTAAAACTGTGCGGAGCTTCCATCCAGTGATTCCAGTCTGGGATGTCTGGTAGGGAAGATGCTGTCACTGGATGCGTTTCTTCCTCTATCTACTGTGTGTTCCTGGTCCAGCTTCCAGAGGTCGTCACAGTGAGAGCTTCCCCTCACCTCCAACATGTGCTCATGCTTTTCTTTGGTAGAGATAAATCATTTCTCATTTCTTCATTTTTTTTAATGGTGAGCTTCTCTCTGTCTTTGAGGGCATCTCAGCATCTCCGGCACCTCCCACCTGAACCACAGGGTCCCTCTTGAGATGACCCCGTCTGTTTAGGGATATACCTGATGTCACCTGAGGTCATATATTTTCATACGCACATCCAGTTTATACATAGGAGAGGATTTTTCCTCTCTCGTGGTGTTGAATCCACAGCCGCCTCTCAGACTCCTGGGACTCCCTTCAGAAGCCCTTCAACTATCTTTGGAATGATATTGATCGTAGTAGAACTTTATCATTCAGGAGGTCAATTGAGTTTTAGGAGTGACTAGAAGTCATGCAGCCGAAGGTCTGGTGAATGCAGTGGGTGGTTTAGGTAGGGATTAGCACTTGAGGTCAAACAGGGAGAGGCTGTAAAAGCTACAAAGTCCTTGCTCCTCCACTGACTCCTCCATCTCTGCCAGAGATACTTAGAGCAGGGACAGCCTCACTGGAACAGGCAGGGTGCCAATTCCAAAGGCACCAGGGCTACATTGCCACACTATAGACTCTTTGACCCTCAACTTCTCCCCAGGACCAGACTTACTAATGGGTACATTGATGTGAGATATTTTAGGGACACCAGAAATTATTCCCACTCACTCAGGCATTTGCTTAACCATAAAACATTATTTAACAAATATTTAGGAAGAGCTTATTCTGAGCCAGGCCCTGTCCTAGGTGCTAGCGACACCATTGAAGAACATGACATGCCTGAACTCTGCTCTGCTAAAAGTTTATAATCTGGTGGGAAGAGTTGTTGAACAGAGGATAACATTAAACATTGAAGAGTTGAGCTCAGTGGTAGAGCGCTTGCCTCACATGCATGAGGCCCTGGGTTCAATCCTCAGCAACACAGAAAAATAAATAAGTAAAAACAAAGATACTGTGTGCATCTACAATGAAAAAAAATTTAAAAAAATTGAAGTTATATTTATTTATTTTTTAATATTTATTTTTAGTTGTAGTTGGGCATAATATCTTTATTTTATTTATTTATTTTTATGTGGTGCTGAAGATCGAACCCAGAGCCTCACATGTGCTAGGTGAGTGCTCTACCGCTGAGCCACAACCTCAGCCCAAAGAATTATATTTTTGAAAAATTCCAGGAAAAAGAAATTTTAAAAAGAAAATTTTTAATAGTGAGGTTTAAATTGTAAATTTATTCCTTTTAGTGAAGGCATGTTCTAATAATTGCGAATAAAACTTCAAAGGGAAAAGAGAAGATGCAGTGAGTCATTAACATTTTCCTTTAAATCAGATACTAAACTTTTCTCATGACCAGGCCCCTCTGTTCTTAGCGGTTTGGGATAAGCAAGATTAAAAAAATAAAAAACAGATTCACTGAAATATATTATATATATACCATATAGTTCACCCATTTGAAGTGTATACTTCAATGGCTTTTAGTATATGCAGAGTTATGTATTCAGCAGCACAACCAACTTTAGAATGTTTTCATTACCCTAAAAACAAGCCTTGCACCCCTCAACCTTCACTCCCATGCCCTAGAGAACCTCCTTCTGTCTCTACAATATGCCTAGTCTGGACATTTTGTGTAAATGGAATCATAAGACACATAGCCCTTTGTGCTTTTTTTTCACTTACCACAGTGTCTTTAGTGTTACCTTCATGTTGCTTCATATATCAGCACTTCATTTCTTTTTATTGTTGGATAATATTCCATTGTATGAATATACTGCATTTTGTCTATCCAATGGATGAACATTTGGCTACTCTTTGGCTATTAGGAACAATGCTGCTGTGGACATTCATGGGCAAGTCTTTCTGTAGACATGCTTTTCTTTCCCCTGGGTGCATACCTAGAGTGGAATTGCTGAATCATATGGAAACTCTGTGTTTGACCATTGATGAGTACTCAAACCATCACTCCATTTTACATTCCTACTTGTAACCTGTAAGTTTTCAAATTTCTGCACATCCTCACCAACACATGCCATTGCACATGTGGTTTTCATTATTATTGGAGCCAGTCTTAATGAGCGTGAAGTAATTTCTCATTGGTTTTCATTTGCTTTCCCTGATAACTAGTGATGTTGAGCATCTTTTCTTATGCTTATTGGCCATTAGTATATTTTTTTGTGTATACACAAAAATGCTTGGCCTGTTTTTAGTGAGTTATTTATCTTTTTTATTGTTGAGTTGTAAATCATTCTAGATACAAGTTCCAAATCAGTTACTAATTTGCAAAAGTTTTCTTCCATTCTGTTGGTTGTCTTTTTATTTTTTCGAAGGTGTCTTTTAAAACACAAAACAATTTGTTATGTTCAGTTTATCTCTTGTTGCTCCTGCTTTTGGTATCATATCTAAAAACAAAAACAAAACCACGGTGCAATCCAAGGTCATATATATATATTTTTTTTCTCCTAAGAGCTTTATAGTTTTACTTCTTACACTTAGTCTTTGGTCCAATTGGAGTTAATTTTTACATATGGTGTGAAGTGAATAGGCAAGTTTGAGACTGAGTTTGAAAGGATGGCTACAAAGCACAGAGGATACCCAAGAACAAATGAAAAAAAAATGTAAAGCATCATCAACAAAAAATTAAGAAATGAATCCCTGTAACAGAAATTTTTCATGTAAATGAGAGACTAGAAATTGGAGATGATAATTGTAGCCAACTCCAAACCCTGCATGCCATCCTTGAGGAATCCCACTGGTTCAGTTGGAAATGTGTTCATTGAAGTCATCCAATTGGTAAGCACGGTAAGGTGGAAGACATTTCCATGCAGAAGAAATGGCAAGAACATGATTTGAGGGACAGTGTGGTGCATTTAAGGCCATTCATGTAGTTCCATCTGGTTGGAACATAGATACCAAAGGGGGCAGGCAGGAGAGGTGGGTGAAGAGGGAAGGTTGGGCAGAGCCCATAAACAACCCTGTCTTAGATGGCTCAGGATGCAATAACAAACTACCCCAGATGGGGGACATAATAATACACATTTTTTTTTTCTGATAAGAGGTTAATTTTTTTTTTTTTTTGTATGTGGAGGTACTGTGAATTAAACCTAGGGCCTCACACATGCAAGGCAAATGCCCTACCACTGAGCTATATCCTCAGCTCACACACATTTATTTTTCACAAACTATTTTTTTTCACAAACATATGTTTTTCCTTTCAAACTCAGTTTCAGTTCTGGAGACTAGGAGTCCAAGATCAAAGTGCTGTCAGGGTTGGCCTCTGAGGCCTCTCTTCAGACTGTAAACACTCTGCTTCACATACTCCTGGTATCTCTCCTTCTTCTTATAAGGAAAAAGTCCTATAGGATTCTGACTTTATTTAATCTTTTTTTTTAAAAGAGAGAGTGAGAGAGGAGAGAGAGAGAGAGAATTTTTAATATTTATTTTTTAGTTCTCGGCGGACACAACATCTTTGTTGGTATGTGGTGCTGAGGATCGAACCCGGGCCGCACGCATGCCAGGCAAGTGCGCTACCGCTTGAGCCACATCCCCAGCCCTTTATTTAATCTTAACTCTATCCTTAAAGACTCCATCTCCAAATATAGACAAAGTAGGTATCAGGGCTTCAACATATGAATTTGTGGGGGATACAATTCAGTTCGTACCAGCCTCTAAGGCAACATTCGGGAGCTAAGGTTTTATCTGGTGAGCAACAGATCAGTCTTTAAAAGTCTACTCTGGTAGCATGTGGCTTCTTAATTAGAAAGGAGTGAGTGGGAACAGAGCTAAGTTAGGAAGTCGTAGTAGTAATGCAGGTTGGAGATGATGGGGGAATGAATGAAAGTCAAAGGCAATGAGAATGGAGAGGTATTAGGTGGCCACTGGCTTGTGGGGAGGAAGATCTGGTGGAGGGAGCTGCTCTTCCTGGAGATGGCAGGGGCAGCTGGGATAAGGGCAGCTGGTGAGCTCCGGAGCTGAGGGGCTGGTGGCACATATGGGAAGTGAGATAAGCACCAAAGGACCCAAGAGCAAGAACTCTGACTGTGACTTGTCATATCTGGTTTCATTGGAGGGCTGCCATGCAAGTCTCATGGGGATGGGTGCTGCTCAATCTCCCCCTGCAAAAGACATGAGCAAGTTCCAGACCTCTGTGCTCAGCCAGTGGCCCACCACAAGAATAAATGTTTAACAGGGCACTGGAAATGCAATCAATAAAAGAGCAAGGAATCAGACATGTAAATACAAAAAGAATATTTAGAATGTGATTACGAGATAAGAAAGTGGAGATGAGACTTGTAGGCACACTTTCAAAAAGTTGTGAACAAGGAGTACAGGGGTTGAAGGTCTTCAGAGTTTTGTTTGCTATTTAATGAGGAGAGAGAGACACAGCTCCTGCCAATTGGAAAAGGCTGGAGGAGAAAAAGAAGCTGAAGGTGGCTGGAAGAGGGTACCTGAGGTGAGAGCTGAAGGTCTCCAGAGGCGAGTGGAATCTTATCTGCTGCTTCTACCTTCTCTGTGACCAGATGTGTCCCTTCTGACCCACTCCTCCTGTTTAATGCAGAGGAGCCCACCTCTGCATTAAACCTCTGCAAACCCACTCTTTAGGCCCCCCGATTCTCACCAGCCCTCCCTCCCCTGTGGGGAGTGTTAGCAGATGGATGTTGAGTTTGGGAGAGGTGAGTGAGAAAGCTCTCTGGGCCCGACTGTCACCTCCCTCTTGAATTCCTGTTCCTGCTCCCTGATAGGGTTGCAGAGGGATGGTCCTCAGCCCTTGCTCAGGTGATTGATGGGGTCATAGCCACGTGTGCAGGATACCAACTCTCCACAAAGAGGAGGCTGGGGGAGCACTTAGGAGCTGATAGTGAATGGTCTTCAGACTGCTTTGCAAAGCCCCCTCAGAGGGCAGGAACTGGAACTCATCCCTCACCTTTTGGAAGGAGCAGTTCTTTTGTTTCTGCCTCTTGGTAAGATTTCTTTTGAAGAAAGTTTCCTTGTGGTTAAAAAAGAAAGAGAAAGAACAGAAAAAGCCACAAATCTCCTGCAACTGTGTCATTTTTCAGATAAGAAGACCCAGAGAGTTAACTCTTCACCTTTTGAGTTTTGATTTGAGCATTGGGTGTTTTCTTAAATTGGATCCTCCTTTTAACAAACAAATGAAACAAACAGAGGATGGAGAAAAAGCTTCCCTTTCAAAGCTGAATTCAGGTCAATGACATTGACACTGGCCCACAGGCAGTGTCAGGAGGAGGAGGCGTGCCTGTCAAGTTGCTTCACTTCCTCAGCTCCTGCAGCCAGGGACAGTGAACAGGAAGCTGCTGTTTGCTGATGTGAAGCCACAGGGAGGTCCTGATTTCTGGCACCTTACATCTGTGTGTTCGGGGTCACGTGTAGCACCCTCTGGCCACAGTCCAGTCCCTCCAGACTCAGGGTGAGGACATTCAGTTGGATTTTGCTTCTGGCACCAAGCTCCTCAGTCTGTTAGTTGCCTGTCTCCCTATCTTAGTTGGCTGGGCAGCCCTAACTGGGTGGCTTAAGCAATTGACATTTATTTCTCATAGTTCCAGAGACCAGAAGTCCAAGTTGGTGGTGTTTGTTTCTCCTGAAGCCTGTCCCTGGCTTGCAGATGGCTACCTTCTTGCTGTGGCCTTTCCTGGTGGGTGCATCGCTGGTATCCCTTCTTATAAGGATTCTAGTCCTATAGGATTAGGGCCCCATTCTTATCATTTACTTAACCTTTATCACCTCCAAAGGCCTTATTTCCAAATATGGTCATAGTTGGGATTAGGAATTCAACTTTTTTGGGGGTGGGGGGGTGGTTCAGACAGTAGCACCCCTTAACTTACGCTGGAGGTGCTCTGGGTGAAGGTCCTTCTCCTGCACATCTCATTGTGTGTTCCCCAAATAAGGCCCAGTACAGTTCTCAGTGACTCAATAGCACCAGGGGTGACTGGGAGTGCACGTGCTGAGAGAGAGCTTTCCTCCTAACTTGTAATTTGAGGTCTGGATCCCCAAATCTCCATGTATGCCAGGAAAAGTGCCTTTATCCAACATGAGACTTGGGACCTCCCTGTCTTTGGAGATTTAGGTTAACTTTGACCCACATTCAAATTCTGTGGCCTCCCTACAGTTTCCTTGCCTTGTTACCTCCAGCTTCTCTGTAGCTCCTTTATAGGGTCCTCAGGCTTCCTGGCCTCAGACTAGCTACAGAATGCATCCCTTCAGTTTCCACATGCATTCAGGCATGTGCGGCATTTCCATGGGTCACTCAATTTCCCAGTGATTTCAGATGGGGACAGAGCAGGATCCTATCAGCACAAATGGCCTCCTGTAATCTCCCCCTGGACTCTCTTCCCACCTTCCCCTGATATCCAGGTTCCCCCACTTATTTGACCCCTAAGGAGTGTGGCGTAGTTTCTGTAGGTAGTGGATGTTCTCACGTGCCAATTTCTCCCTTTTAGAGTGAGGTTCCCCTCCCCTGTCTACCTGGCATGTTGCCTCCTGATGTTCTCACCAGGGTCCTTCTCCAGGAAATGCCCTGGACTGTGGGAAGCTGCATCATTTAACAGGGCTCCTTAGACCTAGTGGTGTCTCCAGGGTACTTTTGTGCCTTCATTTGGAACAATCTACAGAGCCACCCCAGCCCCAGTTCCCAGTTCTCCAGCTGAAGTCCTGTGGCATTCTTCTGCCAGTCCTGTTGCCATCACGCTCCACAGGTGCTGACCCTGCACATATTCCCTGACAAAACTTCTGTATTCATCGCCACCTCAAAGACCATCTCTAGAAATGACTCTGGAAAACCTGACTCAAGATCCCAGGTCTAACTGCCACCAGGGGCGGCCCCATTCTGGTTATCTGCATTTCCCCAGCCTTCTCAGAGTTCTGCTAAGTCCAATTCTGTGTATCTTTTATCATCATTCCCATTGTAATGAACAGAGAAACTAAGGCTCAGAAACCAGGAGCCATGACGGGCCCAATGTCACCTAAGCCACTATGACTGAGCCAACTGCAAAAGCATAGCTAATGGAGTGTTGTAATCCCCAATAATTTGGCTAGTTAGTTGACTTACCCTGTAACACTGTGAGTAAAATTAAGCCATGAGGTCTTAGCTGTGGGAGAAGAAAAACTCCTCTCCCCTTTAACCCCAGATGTAGCTCTGCATCATCAACAATCCTTTTTCTAACATCTTTAGTTTCTCCGGCCTGGAAAGCTCACTTTTCTCACCTGATTTGGGTAGGGTTCTTTCGATTGCAAGGAACTGAAACCCCCTTAGGAGAATGAGCTCTGACAAGCCCAGATGACCTAGGGAAAATCCAATAAAACCCAAGTGCCTGAGTTTAGGAAGAGCCGGACCCCAGGTGCTTCAGGAAGCACCTCTCTGTCACTTCCCTTATGAGAAGCAGTGTCACCTGGTGGCTAACACAAGGATTCATGAGAGCATATAGCTTATACCAGGGCTTTATCATGAGACATTCTGGGCACAACTTGGCATCCTTGATGTGAGATGAGGATAACTATAGTACCATCTGCTAGGGTTGTTATGAGAAATAAGCGAGTCTTTTATTAATCAAAAGGATTTAGTACAGCATCTAAAATATAGTAAGCACTGGAGGGTGGTTTTGTTCTCTTGAGCTCTTTCCCAGTCACTTCCCATTATTCTTATGACTTAAACATGAACATGCCCCCCTCCCCAAAGCCACTTTATTCTTGTCACCCTGAATTTCAGCTCAAGGTCTCATTCCTGAAGGGCATCTTTTATTTGTGCCTCTTGGTTTGGGGTTCCTACAAGAAGGAATCTGATTGTTTCCTATTCATTTGTTTAAGCCCAATCAGTTAAAGAAACTTAGTTTGAACCAGGTGTCCACCTCAGTCCAATCTGGGAGAATAAAGAATAGAGAGAACCAGCATCCTCTTCACTCAGCAGGTGCTTGGGTTGGAGACTCTGAGAGGGAACACAGGGAGGTCAAAAAGTCCAATGGCCACTGCATCACCCTGGGAAATAACCTCTGTCCTTGGAACGTCCCATCATGATGGCTTCTTCCAGTGCTCAACAAGTTGAAAGAGTGAGTTCTTGATGGCTTTGCTTCTTCTCTGTCTCCTTAGCCCCTTGCACCTGCCTGCCCCTCTTGTCACTCCCCCGTAAGTATTTCTTGGAAGTTGCTACTTAACTCCTGAAAACAAAATTCACAGGCATCTGCTCAGTCCTTTTTCTGCTCAAACCACTGAGCCCTCCTCTACAAAACCTCTTTTGTCCATGTGCCAGCCATTCTCACATTCCTCCTGCCACACTCTTCAGCTTTTCCACTTCTGCTGCTTCAACAGACCCTTGGGTAGCTAATCTTCTGTCTTATAATGGAAGCTTCCAGGAGACAGAAACAATATTCTACAAAGTGATAAGACAGGACTCTGAAGGTGACTTGGAGAGAGAAGCTTAAAAGCATTGACTGGGAAGCTCCATGATGTCCATCTACACGGGTAGGAACCTTAAGTCATGACTCCATTCAGAGCAAAACCAATTCAAAGCCATGAAAATGGGTCTAGAGACTTTGCTCCTCTTGGTGCTGTGAATGTTCACTCATCTCCAAGGGGAAAACACAACCATCATCACAATGTGTAGGTGGAAGAGAAAGGAAGCTACACAAACTATTTTTCAGAGCATTTGGCAGGAAACAATCGATATTTAATGTTAGATAACTATGCTTTGTGCAATAGCCAAGACTCATCATTTGGAATCTGTGGCAAGAGGTAGCAGTTGACATCCGTCAAGAATAACACAGGAAACCCAAAGCTGACCGAGCTTAGACTAGACCTGCACCTTCAGCTAAACAGGTGAAGAGTTACTGCCGCTTCCTTTATGAAGAGGAGCCAGAGACAATCCATTAAGCAGTGAGAATAAAATGTATCTGATTCTCAGCACAGAGTGTTGGCTTAGTTCAACAAGTGCCTGGAGCTGATTTCAAAGACTCGGTTGAGAAATTCTTATATATTTGGACTGAACCGGATCCACCTTCCTATTAGGTTCCTGGAATCCAGAGAGGGAAAAACAAGGTGAAGAGTCCCTCAGAGCAGAATTTAGACCTTCTGAGTTTGTCTGTGTCTACCTGTGATAAGGGTGCAGGCCTCAGTAAGCACATGCTTCACGGAGGAGACTCATTCTTTCTGGAATGAACTAGGTTTGACATCAATTCCTGGGAAGGATGAAGAGGTGTCTACTGGCCCTGAAGCTATTAGTGAGGAACATGAACAGTTCACTATAGGGCATGATTTAAAATCCAGAGCTCAGCTCCCCACTTTTCAGCATGGACTGATTCTGAACCATCTTGATACAAAACTCAGGCTGCCTCCAGACTAGCTATCATAATAAAGTCAATTACACCAAAATCATCATAATATTTTTCTTTTTTGTAATTTCACAAAAAACTTTTAAAGGCACAGGGAGAGTTTATGTTGCATTGTACGTAGCATCTCTCTTATAAATCTCTTCATGAGAAAGAAATCTTTTAAAGATAAATCTCTCCTCTCCAAATCTTATCCTCTTATGGAAGCAAGGTACCTAGGGAACCCAGAAACTACCTCTTTTTTTTTTATCCGTCCTATCCAATACTCAGTAACTACTTCTTCCTCCAAGAAGTTCCTTCCTTCTATGAAACCTGGCTAAACAGGCTCCTTTTTTTTTTTAAGTTGTAGATGGACACAATAACTTTATTTTTATGTGGTGCTGAGATTCAAACTCAGTGCCTCACACATGCAAGGCAAATGATCTACCACTGAGCGACAACCCTAGTCCCTAAGGAGGGTCCTTTTTACCCTAGCATTTTTGCCTCAAATCCAACCTCCTCCCTCCAGGAATCTTCATTATAATAGCTACCAACAAAATATTTTCCATATCATGAGCTAAACAAATACTTTTTGTGAGGTTGATTATATTATTATGCATCCACATACCTGAACTTTATCTTATATGTGTAAATTAACCTGGAGAAATGCGACTGTTATGGCTTAGTGGATAGGTACTTGGACGCTGAACTCTGAGGGCTTCTTCCTGGGCCTGTATCTTTCTACACTCGGTAACATGGACAAATTATTTAAATCTTTAAGATTTAGGTTCCTGAAACCAAATGGGGAAATAGGCCTTGGGATGCAGCTCAGTGACAGGGCATTAGCAAGGCCCCATGTTGTATCACCAGCACTACAAAATAATTAAACTAATTTAAAAACTTAAAAATTTAAATGAAAAATTGGAAAGTAATAGCATATATCTTATAAATGGAGAAGTGTGCCATTTGACTCTTACGAAGTATTCCTGGCATATGATAAATGCTGAAAAATATGAGTAATTATTTTTATATTAGCAATCCTTACACAATAGCAAAGAGAATGCATGACAATCACATATTTTGTTAAAAACTTGTGGGGTGACTTAAACTTTTTGTCACTTTATTAAGAGATGGAGTTGAAACCTTTTAAATGTGGGCTGATTGTGAGATCTTGCTTCTAACCAACAGAATCTGGCAGAAGCATTGATGTGTGACTTCTGAAGCTAGACTAGAAAATGCAAGGCCTCTTTCACCTGATTCTTCTTTTGGAATGTTTGTTTTTGGAACCCAGATACCTTGCTGTGAGAAGCCCAGGCCACACAGAAAGGCCTTGTGCAAATGTTCTGGCCACCAGTGCCAGCCAGGATCCCAGTTAATAGTCCACATCCAAAAACACTGAATATGAGAAGAAGAAATTATTTACTGTGACTCCTTGGGCAGTCACGCTGCACCTGAGATTCCAAACCACAGCCACCTGGGCGTGTGGAATCTGGATGGGAGTTGCTTATTTCTGATCTCAAAGATGGGTGAACATAGTTGTAGAACAACACAAGAATTACATGCCATAACTTTTGTGGCTTCTGTATGAGGCATATTGGCTGGTGTACTACCTCTCTGACTCTTGGTATGACAGAATGTGAAACTGGGATGAAGATCTCACCCCCATCTTCCCTGCCATCCTTACCACACTGTCAGGTCTTTAGGTAATTTCTTTGTTCTCACAGGGATTTGGAAATCTTTTTTTTTTTAATGTTTAGCTGTACACAATATCTTTATTTTATTCATTTATGTGGTGCTGAGGATCGAACCCAGTGCCCACACATGGAAGGCAAGTGTTCTACCACTGAGCCCCAGTCCCAACCTGGATTTGGAAATCTTGACCAAGGAATATACTTTGTGATGGACTGAAGAGGGTTTTCCACTGCCTCTCAAAGCTCATCCTATACATTATTATCTTTTTACCTCATCTAATCTTTTGTAGTGAAAGAAAGAAAGAAAGAAGGAAAGAAAGGAAGGAAGGAAGGAAGGAAGGAAGGAAGGAAGGAAGGAAGGAAGGAAGGAAGGAAGGAAGGAAGGAAGGAAGGAAATGGCAAATACATTCCAAGGGAGGTATAAATCCATTCTGACTTAAGGTATAGATGAAGTGTATGCATAAATTGTTCCTTGTTACCCATTTATTTTATTTAATTCAGCCCTCCCAAAAGGACAATGTTAAGTGCTGGGACCAGCAGGGAGAGGGTGCTTCAGAAGATTGTCTTTTTTTTTCTTTTTAATATTTATTTTTCAGTTGTAGTTGGACACTATACCTTTATTTATTTATTTATTTTTATGTGGTGCTGAGGATCGAACTCAGGGCCTCGTACGTGCTGGGCAAGCACTCTACCACTGAGCCACAACCCTAGCCCCCAGAAGATTGTCTTTTTATTGTCAGTCTGTGAGTAGAAAGATCTCAGAAAGGTCCACACAGACAACCTCAGCAGAAGTCTCCTTAGTAAACAAGAATTGGCTGGAACATACTAAGTAGTAGCCCTCTTCAATAGAATCTTAGTGTATTACTTTGAAAGGAGCCCTATGGTCTCCTTAAAATCATAAGGCCATCAAAATGCATTTTACTGTCATGTATAACTATTTAGAACAAATAAAAAAATTCACTAGGCCAGTGAGTGGTGCATTTTGTCCAAAGTCACATGGATAATCAAACAGAACTGAAACTACACTGCAGGACTCCGACTTCAACTCTCATGGGTTCTAAATGTAACCCTATTAAATTGCTGACTTTATCCAGGCTGTTCCCCATTCCTTAATTTCAGGGTCAATGATATCTTGGTGGAACCTCTCAGAAGGAAATTAAATTTTACCTTGGGGTCAGTGGAGCAAATTTGCCCTAGCGACATTTTCCTAGGAGGATAGGAGAAATTCTCCACCCTGGAACTATGATCAGAGTGACCTTTCTAAAACAAAATATATGGTGCCATTGAACTCTATAGGTGTCATAACACTTTTTGCACTTTATTCGGCATGGGTCTTTGACATTAAACAATATATTCTATGAGGGTATTCACCAC
This sequence comes from Spermophilus citellus, assembly GCF_964194105.1. Lineage (NCBI taxonomy): Eukaryota > Metazoa > Chordata > Mammalia > Rodentia > Sciuridae > Spermophilus > Spermophilus citellus. The sequence continues at coordinate 53,827,859 of NC_138192.1, read as the reverse complement.
TGTATCCTAGAATAGTGCTGCCATGTGCTGGTGCACAATAAATACATGTTGATATTTTTCTGTGTGGCTGGTTGTCACTCATCTGGTTTAAAATACTTCAAATAGTTTTCTGCTGACCTGAAAGACCAGAAGCACTGTACTTCCACCATGATCTGGTTTCTGCTTGCTTTCTTGGCTTATTATCTCTCCCTCTGTTTCCTTATATGACATTGAGGACTTCCGAGATCCATTATGGTTCCCAGAAAACCATGCTGATCTCTAAAACAACCTACCCCTCACCTCCACCCTTGGCCTTTGCACTTTGTTCCTGGTCTCTTGAATATCCTTTGGCCTGAGGGCAACCCGTGAATTCCTACTCCTCCTTAAGTCCTTTAACTCTGTTCCCCAGTATTCAAGCCTCCCACTGTCCAGAGCTCTTTGTAATACACACCTGGCTGTGGCTCCTGCTGATGTTGTGTAGTGATTGTTTCTCTCTTTGTCATTCACTGAACTCTTGAAGAGCCTGTTTCAGTTTATCTCAGAGATAAGATGATTTATAAGTATTTTTTGAATGAATGAATGAATGAATGATTAAGCAAGAATATCCCTTAAAAACCTTGGCATTACAGGAACATATGGAAACACATCTCATTGCTTCATGGAAGTTTTTCTTGTCCACCTGGTTTATTCTTTAGGCTTAGAAAGCCTCAGGTTGTGGGTTCAGAGGACAAATCTACTATGTTTTCCTCTGGGCGGGCTTCTCAAGAGAAAATTCCTGAGAGTGAATAACTCTAGGATTCCTAGGACATATTTATCTTGGTGCCTTGAAAAGACCTTACTTAATACATGGGCATGGGTACATTCTGACTTCATTTTATACAGGTTTCATGAGAACCCTGTGGCAGAGGTAGGTAGGGTATATTTGTATCTCTAGGGACTGATGAGAAAACTCGGGTTCAGAGAATCTAAGGCAGTTGCCCAAGTTCATTCAACTAAAAAGCAGAACCACAACCAGTTCAGCTCCTTTCCCACAATACAATGCCCTTATGAATGAACTGTGTAGAACCACATGAATTGAGTACCTGTCAAAAAAAGTTCCAGAACTATCCTGAGCTGAGAGTACTTGGAGCACACAGGCATGTGCACAGTTAGGGCACTGAGCAAGCCTGTAAACTGGAAGTTCTACAGCGGCCTTGCTGTGCCCTCTGATGCATACCAATTGCAGCACAAAAGTATCTGCCTGGGGGCTGGGGATGTGGCTCAAGCGGTAGCGCGCTCGCCTGGCATGTGTGCGGCCAGGGTTCGATCCTCAGCACCACATACCAACAAAGATGTTGTGTCCGCCGAGAACTAAAAAATAAATATTAAAAATTCTCTCTCTCTCTCCCTCCTCTCTCACTCTCTCTTTAAAAAAAAGTATCTGCCTGTGGTTGTTCCCTTGCAAACTGGGTAGGTGACTCTTCCTAGCAAGTGACAGGAAATTCAGTGAACTTATCTCAGATCCAGATAAATATTTTGCATAGAAACTTTGAGTTTATAGACAAATCAAGGTTATTCTCAGACCTAATATAAAACATATATTCTATTAGCTATCAGGTTTTCAGGAATTCTTTTCTCTGAGGATTGAGCATGCAAAGTTGAGTAAGAAAAGCTGGGTTCCCTTTGAATGGCTCTCTTTGATGGTTCCATCCCCACCTACAGTCAGTGGAGCAACATACTATGACCTTTTAGTTTTCATTGCTTAGAGGAGGGATCTCCACAGTTGAATGTACCCACTGTAGGCATGATGCAAGGTAATCCCCAGGGTGAGGGAGGAAAATAGAAATACTTCTATCAATTCATCTCAGTGTTTCCTGATTTCTATTCTTGTGTGTTTTATAACATATATGATATATTAATTCAGTAAGTAGTACACATATGTTATATACATACATACATGTATAATATACAGTATGTACTAAATTTTATTTTACTTACAGGAATTCTTGGTAAAAGGTTGGAACCACACATCTTTTTAGTCTTGGTCTCCACTCAGAAAGCTATGGCTCTGTATGATGGCAATCACTGGACATAAACTCTTTTGACTGCCCTGCTTGCCTTAAAAGGCAGAAACACTTAAAAGCAGCATACTACAGGGCCACAGCCACATCCATGTTTATAACAGCACAATTCACAATAGCTAAACTGTGGAACCAATCTAGAAGCCCTTCAATAGATGAATGGATAAAAAAACGTGGCATATATATATACAATGGAATATTACTCAGCAATAAGAGAGAATAAAATCATGGCATTTGCAGATAAATGGATGGAGTTAGAGAAGATAATGCTAAGTGAAGTTAGCCAATCTCCAAAAGACCAAATGCCGAATGTTTTCTCTGACATAAGGAGGCTGATTCATAGTGGGGTAGGGTCGGGGAGCATGGGAGGATTAGAGAAACTCTAGATAGGGCAGGGGGTATGAAGGGAAGGGGCATGCAGTTAGAAATGATGGTGGAATGTGATGGAAATTATTATCCAAAGTATATGTATGAAGACACAAATTGGTGTGAATATACTTTGGGTACAACCAGAGATATGAAAATTATGCTCTACATTTGGAATAAGAATTGTAATGCATTCCACTGTAATATGTAAATAAAATTAATTTTAAAAAAAGGCAGAGACTTGCCCATCCTCCCTAGAATCGTTGGTCCCTTTGTGATCCCTTGGGCATTTGGGTAGGCCAGGAAGCCAAAAGAGAAGGGAATAAACTGTCTCTTCTCGCCTTTGCTGACTCCTGCCCCAGCAGATGGCTTGTCCGGAGAGCCCTGTGAATTTCTTCTATTCGATTCTTGCATGCTTTTTTCTAGCTCCTGTGAAATTGCTCTTCCCATTCTTTGCCAAATAAACCAGAACAATGAGAATCAGGCTAAAATCACAAGCTCCTGGCCTCTGTGTTTATTTTGAAATTGGGTGGGGGGGGGGTCTACTGATTCCAAATAATCTCTTATTTAATTGTAAAAGGGGGATGAAGCTTGCAAAAGGTCACAGGAGATTTCCTAAGGCTATCCTCCTGATCATCAACGCTATTTAAGATTAACTTGGCAGGGATAGCTATGTTCTGGAGGGACTTGGTGACAGTCCAGAGACCAAAGCCTCAGGCCACCAGTCCTCCTGGCCACGTTCCCCATACACAGTGTTCTGTGGTGGCTCAGGGAGCAGGATGGACAGGAAACCTTAAGGAGGCTCTGCCCTAGGAGCTAAGCATTCAGCTAAACCCATTCCTCCATCAGTATTGAGCACATTCTTCCCCTTCTCTCTCAGCAAGATGTGCCTAGGTCTTTACAGTCTGAAAAAGTCTAGGTATAGTATTTGGACTGATACTTCCAATTGAGAAATAATAAGAATCCTTAATAGTGATTTAAAATACTACTACTTTAGAATATTATCTCTTTCTTCTGTTTTAAATGCACTTCTCAGTGTATTATCTCTCTTCGTTTTCATGTTAGTCTTTTGGGTACAATTAATCCAGGGTAATTATGAACACCTCCCTCTATCCCTCAACCCCTTATACTCTCAAATCTTCTGGGAACTTCCTGACTCTTGCTTGGTTCAAAATCTTACTCCTCTTAAGAGTATCCATGCTGAAATCAGAGATGAAGAATCATGGTTAAAGGTGAACAGCAAGATCTTCCTAGATGACTACCCCACAGAAGAATGGTTCTTTTACATGAGGACTGTGTCATTCCCACCAGTATGTGAAAGAACTCCTCTGTTGTGTGTCATAATGTATGCAATCATATATTAGATACAGTTATTAACAATAAGAACTGAACTTACATGGCAAGTCCCAAGTTTTCAATTCTGCAAATATTTCAATGAAATCAACATACGTCCATTAAAATAGGTTGGACATCGTAATATATATAAATATATATATACACACACATATGTATATATAGTATTAATACATATATGTATAGTATCAATACATACATGTATAGTATTAAGACATACATGTATAGTATTAAGACATATATAGTATTAATATTATATTATTGCTATATAATATATATATTATGTATTATATGTTATATCTAGGTTTTTATAGGAGTTCCATATCTGGGATGATGGGAAAAATGGGTTAAATTTATGTAATCCTCAAGCAGTTTTTTGAGGTAGATTCTATTTTTATCCCCATTTTTTTAGGCAATGAAATTAAGGCCTGAGAGGATTTTTCTGAGGTTACACAGCTACTGCATAACTGGGCTCTCTGTCTCTCAAGTCTGGCTATAGAGACTTTTAAGTAATTTGTTCTAAATCAGAGCCAGTTGGTATCAAGAACTAAGACCTCAAATTTCAATCTCTGAAGCAAATATACTTTTCCCTGTACTAAATCTGCATTCCCAGATTTGACTGGTTCTAACTTCACCCTGAAGCTGAATATTAGAAGCTTTCAAATTCTACCTGATTCTGATTCTGCCCTGGTCACTACAGTCAGCTCACTTAGCTTCTTGGAGATATAATTTTCTAGACTAATTTATTGTGAAATAATTTTGCTGGTCCATTTTTGCATGTGGCACCACAGGTTGTAGAATTCATCTAGGACACATATGATAGTAGATCCGGAAATTTGGAACTGGAAGGGGGAGCCAGAAAGGGACTCTACAAAGTGGTCCCCTTTCGGCAGCACTGCCTGGACTCGCAAATACTCACCTACCTACAGAGGCTTCCCAGGGAGGTACAGCAACTCTGGACACGACTGCTCCTGTGTTTGACATCACCCATCCCTGACAGAGGGGGAATCACTTTGCTCATCAAAATCTTTCACATAGCAGTTTAATAACAACATTTCCTGAGCTCCTGCCATATGCCAGGTGCCAAGAACTTTATCTGCATTATCCCAGTCAACCCTTTATCAACCCCACGAAGGAAGTGCTATTACTAGATTGTTGTGGGTATTATTAGATATTAGATATGCTATTTATAGATGAGGGAGCTAAGTACAGATATGTCAGGCAATTTACTGAAAGTCAAACAACTAGTTAGTGGCACAGTCTAGGTTTGAATGTATCTAGCCGGGACTCTCCAGGGCCCAGTTTATATCCATTATAATGGGCTGAGGGTTCATTTCCTGTGTACAGGAGTCTGTGCTAGAGGGAAGGGCTATTTTCTGGCTTCTGGATCATAGGATTGGATGCCTGTTATTGCATTGCCTCTGTTTTATAAACCAATAATTAGCTTTGAAAAGCCCTCAAATTCACTGTTCTTGAGTCTGGAAGGTGATTGAGGTCCAGGATACTTTAGAGAGCATGCACATAATCACAGGCTGGAAGAGATGATGAAAGGCCACTGTGGACTCCCCTGCTGTGGGGCAGAGATCCCCATAGCCAGATGGCCTTGTTCTGGGCCTGACCCCCTGTGGTCCTGCTTTCCTGTACTTCCAAAATCCTCAGTGCTCACCTGGTACCTCCTGCATCTTAACTCTGCCACTGCAGTTTCTCCTTTTGGAGGGAGATATATGGAACAAGGAGATCACCCTAAAGGCCCACACCTGTTGAACACTTACCTGTGCATCTTGATTAGCAGGTCTTGCTTCCTATTACTTTAGCAAAATGCTTTGGGATTTTAAATCTTCCCAACCATTGATGAAAGCAGAAACACTACTGTTTTCCAATTTGTGTAGAAATAGGAAGTAATGTTACTGTAGAAAGTATAAGTGTACTGAATAGCATTTCTTCATGTCTATAGGCCGAGTATCCCTTATCTGAAATGTTTGGGTCAAAAGTGTTTTGGATTTTTAATATTTTGGGATCTTGGAATTTTGTACATACATAATAAGATATCTGGGGAATGGGACCCAAGTCTAAACACAGGATTCTTTATGTCTCAGGTAAACCTGAGACATACACATAACCTGAATTTAATACAGAATTTTTAGTGTGTCTGCATTTTAACTATGACTCATCACATGAAATCAGATGTGGAATTTTCCACTTGTGGCATCATGTGGGCATTTTTTTTTGGTTTTGAGAAAGAAAAGTTTGGATTTTAGGGCGTTTTGGATTTCAGATTTTCAGATTAAGAATGCTCAGTCTGGGCTGGGGTTGTGGCTCAGTGGTAGAGTGCTTGACTAGCAAGTGTAAGGCACTGAGTTCGATCCTCAGCACCACATAAAAATAAATAAATAACATAAAGGTGTTGTGTCCATCTACAACTAAAAAAAAGTCGTGAAAAATAAAGCTTTAAAAAAAAGAATGCTCAATCTATATTACAAATGAATTTACATACACACACACACACACACACACACACACACATACATATGTATATATTCTTTACATGCATACTTCTAGACTGTAATGAAGCTTGCTCCACAAATGTAACATGAAAAATAATGGTGGATCTGGAATTTTTTTTTTCAGTATTTGAAGAAGCTTTTAAAAACTGCTGCAGTTCAAATGCGATATATGCTTTTCACTCTTACCCCCTCCAACTGCCTATTCTTAACACTGCAGCCAGAATAATCTTTCTAAACCGAGACCTGATCATATCGCCTATTAGAAGCCTATAATAACTCTACCTCACTGCATTCGAAGGGCAGAGTCTTGACAAAGCCCTGTCCCCATTAAACAAGGTCAGCAGCTTTGCAATGTGCTACCCTAGCCTAGCCCTTATAATTTATCATATTTTTATTTTTCAGTATTGGGGATCAAACCCAAGCCCTTGTATATGCTAGGCAAGTGTTCTACCACTGAGCAACATTCCAGCCTTTGAAAAAAATTTATATCAAGACAGGGTTTCACTAAGTTGCCCAGGCCAGTCTCAAACTTACAATCCTCCTGTCTCAGCTTCCTGAGGAGCTGGAATTACAAGGGCATTATTTATTATACTTACATGTTTATTTGCTGTCTTCTCTGTCAGCTCTACGAGGGCAGAGAATGGGCTGTCTTATTCACCATTGTATCCCCATGCTGCATAGAGGGTGTGGTACATGATGGCATTTGATAAATATTCATTGTATGAAAAAATATCAATGATACCTCCAAGATCTTCTGAATTGCTTCTGTCAGAACCGATGAGAAGATAAATAAAAATAAAACTGAACCAGGCTGCTGTAGAAAGCTGTTAAAACTCATACATAACATGGCTCCCTTAGCAAATTCCTTGTCTTGACCTAAAGGAGGCTGCCACACTTCCATCTGCAGGCCTTGCACTACCTACAGCTCCTTACATTGCCCTGAGAGGGTTACCACACTTCTTGCAAATACTGAGATACAAGTGTCTGGGTAACTCTCCTAAACCACTACCTGGAAATTCTCAAAACATGATTATCTTATATGATGATCTAAAACATCAAGTTCAAAGTAAAGCTAATGCTAATGTATTTACTTCCTTAACCATGTGGCGAAGATTTGGGTGCTTCTAGGAATCAGTTTTCTATTGATGATAGCAGGCAAGTTGGCCCATATTTCACACATGTAGTACTCCCTAAATGGTTCCATTAAGGCAGTGGTTCGAATCTACTTTTGAACCCCTCACCTTCCCATCCTAGAAGACATTTTGGTAATGTCTGGAGTCATCTTTGAATGTTACAATTTGGGAGGAAGAACTACTGACATCTAGTGGGTTGAGGCCAGGGATGCTGCCAAACCTCCTAGATACTCAGGGCAGTTCCCCCATATAGAACATAACCTGGCCCATAATGTCAATAGGCCCAAGACTGGAAAGCCCTGCACTCAGGTGACATTCTGTAGATTTCTTTGACCTTGGGCACTAGGCCATATTTATCTGTGTGGTTCTTTCCAAGATGTATGGAATCAAAGCAAAGAGTAGGTTGAAAAGCAATAAGAAGGCCAGGGTTCTTCCTTGCCTGATAATAGAAAAAGAGATATGTAGCCTATCTCTTAAGAAGAATGACTGGGGAGTTTTCCTAGGTAAATCCCTGTCAGAGAATGAGTCTCTTAATGGAAATCTCATAATGCAAGGCATTTAACATAAAATTGCACACATTCTTGATTGGAAAAGAAGTCTCAATGAAATCAAAACCATGTTTGTTTTTCACATTGAAAATGTTCCAGTGGTTCTCTTTTTCTAATTGTATAACCATTTGGATGAAAATATCCACTTGAAATGCAGGTGAAATGTAAACTGCTACTCTTCTACACAGACAATCCAGTGTATTTATACTTAACCCATAAAGGCATGATGTTACAAAACACATTTGTATATTATGAAGCCATATGGCATCAAATTTTCCAATTTATAGACAGTTTTGTATTTACATAACAAATGATTAAATCAACCATTTTTTCCGGTTTATAAAAGGTCACTGAGGTACACACACAGTGTGTATAAAAGCAGATAAGGCTGATAATACATATTTACAATAGATACAAATTAATCTTTCATATTTGAAGATAATGCTTTATATATATATATTTTTTTTTCTATATCAGACTCCCACTGTCAGCAGGATTTCCCATGCTTGAGTTGTTTATTGCTTTTTGGCTCACTGATTTCATATTCACTTCTGGGTTGTTTACACAGATAAATTACTAATGTTCTTATCTCTTTGGCTAATGCAAATGTGATAGAGTGAATGGAAGAGAGAGAAACTAATTCAATATTACAGTTATGGCTAGTTGATATCTTTTGTTCATATCCCCCAAATGAATCAAGTAATGCATAACTTATTTTATACACTACATTGAAAAGTCTTGAATCTTGCTTGTATTATGCCTTTTGAGCATAAATGGGCAAAGTAAAATAAGATGACAGATTTTCAGGAAGGTCTAGAATCTTGGCTTTCTTTTCAGAAAGAGCAATGCCACCAACATCTTATGCATCTCCGATTTTAAAATCCTAATACAAAATTGCTTGTGATTTGCAAGAGGATACTGCAAACTGCATGGAAGATCACCAGAGTCGATGACAACTTGCTCTCATGGTCTGAAATGAAAAAGGCATCAACTCATATGATATGAGAGTCTTCATAAAAAACTACAGAAAGTAAAAAAAAAAAAAATAGTGGCCCTCTGCTCTTCCCACAATTCTGCAGTGTTAAGTCCAAGTGAGAAGGCTGTGTTTACTTTAAAAACAGACTTAGCAAAAACTCAAAGTCAGCGTCTAAACAAAAGACTAAATATGGCCCATGATATTACGAGGAATGAATGTTCTTCTTAAAGCATTTTCATTCATAATGTCACTGAAGAGTACAAGCCAAAAATGTTCCTTTAAATAAATAAAAATCCTGGATTGCTTTTAATGCTACAAACAAAGACAAACCACACAAGAGCTGCTCAGTTAATTTTCACTCATTTGAAATAATCTTTAAAAACTACTTAGATATGTAGTTTGTTCTCCTTGAGCTTCCTAGGACTGTTAAGGGACACAAAGTAAAATTGATTTCCCTTTACAGTGGGGACTATTATGTTCTTTAAAGAAGCAAAAATTTTTCACTCTGTTCCCATTCTTGGATTTGTTCTTTTTTAAAAGTTGATTTTAGGGAATAAAAAAATGTACTAACATAGAAGGGCTAGCCTTCATTTGAAAAAAAATGAATTGGCTTTAATACAAAGAGAAAGAAATGGCTCTATGGGCAGAATTGAAGTGTGTGTGACCAATTTTTTAATTGTAAAGTAGGTGCAACATTTAAAAAAAATGTTACAGCACTGCATGACCTAAAATGCTAACAATATTTACATTAACTGCTTACATGAAACCATTCAACTGTAAGAGAGGAAAAAAAAAACCCCCAGTGGACTGAGACAACTATACCTAGCACCCATATCAAGCCATAAGCAACCAGTGAAATCATGGGAGGAGATGTACTTTACATGGTCTACTGATGTAAAGTATACAATGATGGGGAAGCATGAACTGAATCCCTCAAGATACCCAAAGGCAGGCTTGACTGACACAAATTCAGTGTGAAGACAGAAAGGCAAACTAAAAAAGTCTTCTACATATCAACATAACACATGCAGACACACCCAACAAACAAACACACTTATGCATCTATCTGTGAATAAACACAACTGTGTAGACAAAACAGTAGAAAAGCGGGTTGGTGCAAAAAAAATGAACATTAATGGTTTAAATATTTCAACTTATAACAAAAATATGTCATCTAAGCTATCCAAAGATTACTTCCTCTGATTTCAGGAAGGACTAGGCGGGCAATCCCACCAATACACAAAAGACAAAATGAACCTACCCCATGAAGGAAGGGTTCCTACTTCCAGGCCATGAAGCCTAGTGTAGCCAGTTGCATTCCATCAGGCTCAAGGGTAGGGGTGAGGGGTGAGGTTAGGAACAGAAGGGACAGAGAGACACAGGGGACCTGGAGGAAGAGCTAATAATTGTTGCTATGAAAAGTAAGCCCAGGTGGCATGCTCTGTGCTGTGGCCCCAAGAAACCAACTTGAGGAATGACCTTGGTCTCCTTTTTCCTGAGTTACTGGAACTCTGCTACATGACAGGACTGTGGAATTTGCAGGTGGATGGGAAAGGAGTGGGGAGGTGGTAGCATTTGGGGATATAGCAGCTGAGCATTACAATGGCCATGGGTGCGCCCCCACTAGCGGATAGGCAGTGCTCTGAGTGGTTTGGGGGTGAGGGCTTGTGGATCCAAGAAAAAGGAATAATAGACCCCTTCTTTTGATAATCTTCAACTGAAGTCTGGTGGCCTGAAGCTTTGCTTAACTGCCTAGGAGATAGGGTTGTACCACCACCACAAAAACTGTAAAAAATAGATGGGAAGTTATGTTGTGCTACATTTCTTATTAATTACCTTGTACTTTACAATGGCTCACAGTTTTAGGTTTGTACACTGTAATGTGGTATTTTCTCTCTACATTTGTTTCACATTTTTTCTTACTTCATATAATATAAATAATTTGGCTAATAGATTTAACCTGCACATTTAAGCCACATTAATATATATATATATATAAGAATCTGTTAATGGTATAAATAATTCTTTAAATAAAATAAATCTGATATGTTACATAATACTGATAAAAAATTACCATTGCTAATAATTTTGTAAGCCACCTTAACTTCTGGGTTAAGTAATACTGACGAGTGGATATGAAGTTAGCTTTGATGATTTGTATTTACTTTTGCCATTACTGAAAAACTGAACTATAATCACCCTTACCTTTGAAATGGGTTCAAAGTGGGGATTTTGCCTCTGTGTGTGGAAATAGAAATTTTTACCTTGTCAGATATCATTTGCAAAAGAACCTTAATTCTGAGCATCAATGGTGGTAATCTATCTAGTTCAACAGGTGGCTATCAAATGTGAACTACAGAAATGGCTGCTGAGTAAAATATTCCATCTAAGATTTCTTTTTATAAAACCTATTCTATTTTAAAACTTAGGTAAAAAAAATATGCAACAAATGGTTGCAGTTTCTGAATTCTTAATTTAGACCTGTGAGCCCTCATCCCTTTACAAATCTGTAAGGTTGCAATTTCCTAGACACCTAAAGTTGAGTCCAGTGCTTCCAGGCAAGGTTCATTCCAAATAGACAATATAAATGGACACTCAGTGGTGTGCAGTGTATGTCATAATTCAGATATTACATCATCATGCCTTTTCTCTGCTGTTAAATACAAAAACAGCATCTTTTACATTATCATAGAAAAGCATTTAGGTTGTATTTTTATTTATCACTTTACACTGGTAGTCTCTGGTAGGTGTACTCCATAGAAACCAAAAGGATTTTGTACACTATTTCTTTGTACAATAAAAGATAAAGTGTGCATTAGGTACGCTTGTACATGACAATATTGTACAATATTTACATTTCTGATATCACCATGAAATTCTGTACTTTCTATATACAACATTGAAAATTTTTCAGAAACATTTGGACTATTTCTTATAATCACAATTTTAGTATTATAGAAAAAGAGTTTCTCAGTAATCTCTTGACCATTGATCACTTTCATCATAGGGGGACTGTGATTAGTTTTTCCAGCATTCATTATCCTTCCTGATCAAACAACTTTTGTATCACTGCTTCTTTTAGCACCCTGTGGTGGTAACTATCTGCCATAGTTTAAATATTGATATAACTGTGGCCATATCAATACCTATATACAGATACATTTGTGCATGTTCCTTGATAAACACTGGGCATTAGTGGAGTAGTCTCTGTTATCTGGAGATCTTCCTCCTCTTGGGCTTGGGGGGTCTCATTTGTCTGTCTCCCTGTGGGATTTGGTGAACCTGGAAATAAAAAGGTGAAAACAATAACAAAAGTGGTTGAAATCACAATCACTATATGATTTCTGGCAAAGAAATAGGATAGGGAACAGACTCTGATTTTCACTTTCAATCACTGATATACTGAGGTGTTTAGAATCTTTCCCAAGACCTTAGTGTGCCTACAGTCAGTTAAAGGTTAGAGAATCCTAGAAACTGATAAACAGAGCAACACTCTGGGGTCTCCAGTAAACAGTGGAACACAAGGAAGAACTGAAGAAAGCCAGTGTGTGGGGAAGTCAGCACACAGTTGCTATCCCCCCTGTACATTCAAAAATGAAGTCTGTTTGCCAGAGGGCACTAGATCACCAATTTCTCTACAGCCTGGAAAAGTGTGTAAATACATACCTGACATGTTTATCACTTTACTTATTTTACAACTACTAAGAAGTGTCAAAGATTAGAAGCACACACACACACATAGCTCAGCCCAAGGATGTTTGTTTCTGAGAAGAATCAAGATGGAAAATAGACTATCACTACCATCTGTTGGCACGTCTGAGCTTATGTAGTCTAGGAAGAGCAATTGATTCTTTTTAAGAATGTTAATGTTTTTATTAGTGCATTATAGTTATATATAATAGTGGGGCTCATTGTGACATATTAAAAATGCATATAACATAATTTGCTTCATTTATTCAATTGAGCTCATCTTTAGAGAAATGCAGGAACTAGCAGCACTGGAGGCTGTGCATCTCATTGAGCAGAGATTGAATAGCACTAGAGCATTAGATAGCAGATATGATGTTGAGGGGTAGTGATGAGGTAATCAGGTGCCTCACATTGTAATGTGTCTACTGAGGCAGCAAGGTCAAGACCCAGGAAAGGCAGGATGGGCCCAAGGCAGTGGCACAGCAAATTCTTAACTTGAACACAAATCCACTGTAGCACTTGCCAATTTATGTGGTGTAAATATTTCCTCCATGGCAAATGCAACCTACCAATGTGATGTCACAGAAATTAAGTTAGGGAAGAGATGCGTACAATCGGCTCTTGAGGTCCACTACAAATTGGCTGGATTATACATTTTAAAATTAATATTTAGGAGCTGGATATTTAACTCAGTGGTAGAGTGCTTTCCTAGAATGTGAGGCAAGACCCTGGGATCCATCTCCAGCATAGGGAGGGGTGGAGTTTAGCTAACAGTAGAGGCTAATGCTAGTCAAATGCAGAATGCTATCTGAAGATAATATTTAAAAATTTAAAATAATGTTTATGAGTTCTTCAAACTGCCTCTTCCTCCTAATCCTCTCTAAATACATTTTAAAAAATAACTATAGGGCTGGGATTGAGGCTCAGCAGTAGAATGCTTGCCTAGCATGGGTGAAGTTCTGGGTTTAATCCTCAGCACAACATAAAGATAAATAAAGGTACTGTGTCCATCTACAGCTAAAAAAAAAAAAAAAGATTAACTATAATGGAAAACCTTAACTGAAGGCTGTCTATAATTGAAGACAGAAATCTTTATTCAAGACTGTAAACTAAATGTGGCCTAAAAAGGTATTTTATTTGATTTTTTCAAAATTGTCATGAAAAATGGTGCGATCTTACCACACTAACATAGATTCCCACATGGCTAACATCTGCTGGAGTGTGGAAGAAGGAACTCCAGGAGAATGTGCCCCACGCTGCATGGTTCTCATCACTCTGAGATGCCCATTGACCACAAAGGTAAAATGTCCTGAGGCAGAGAGTAATGAGATGACGACCAAACCCATTTTATCTTTTTTCTGGGCAGGCACATTGCCTACCACAGTGCCTTGTCCACTTCCTTAAGGTGGCATATAATTGGGCCAGGCCCATGGGAACTATGCTGACAGTCCTCTGCACACATTATTCTTTCACCTGCTTGGACTGGATGCAAAGGATATAGGGATCACTCTGATGTCCTGAGGAATGGCAGATACTTGATATAGAGAGGATCTGGGTCCCTGAATGACTGTGTAGAATAACAGTGTCCTCCGCCAGGACCAAACTCAAATGAACAATGGCCTTTGCCAGGTGGGGTTCCCAGGATTGGAAGCCTGTAGGTAGCCTACTGTAACCAGTGCACTTTTCTGGCCTTTCTCAGTCCATTCCAATTGCTGTTGTTCTCATGCCTAATATTATTTGCTTGACCCTAGAAGACTTTTGAGTTTCTAATCCCTGATCTAGACCTTTCCTATAATTCTACAGGGAAATTTAATGTCTCAGTGTCTCAATCTCCCTATTTATGAAGTGATGAGTTGGATCACAAAATTTCTTAAGCCCATATGAATCCTAACATTGTTTTTCAATCTGTAACTTCCATTTATCATTAAGAAGCCATTAGATAGGTTGTTGAAATTCAGATAATCTTGCTAATTCAAACATCAAATAAAAGAAGTTACCTTTCATTGCTATATAGCTGTAGATAAGTCACACTTTTTAGAGACTATTAAAATTATATTTTGAGTATTTATATGAATCAATGTGAATGAAATGATAATAATTAAACTCACATTCAACACTACTATATGCACAGTTCAATAAAAATTGTAAAAAAAAGTAGATACTACTTTAAAACCCGAGTTTATAGTTTATAATTTAACAATATAATTTTGTGCCAAATATTTTTAAGGTAACAGTAGGTGGAAAATGAAAGGTCTAAATACGCTTGATCTTGACCCAACTTTTCAATTTCACTTTTTTGTCCAATGGACAGAGTGAAATTTGCATTACTGAATATTTAGGTAGCACTAATGGCTACTGCCATTAACAAAGTCAATGCAGAAAGCTGTTGTTTAAACTTCAATATATTGTTGTTCACATTTTAAAGAAGGTTATATAGAAAAACAAAAGTTACTTATCTCAGAAAAAAGGATGTTGTTAATTTTTTAGGTTATTTTTTCTTAAATGACTTTGAATCTTTCCTGATATCAGTCTTCTTTCTTAGTCTAGTAATTTAGAATTGCTGCATGGGTTGCTTGACAATATTTGAGAGACTTTGCCAAAAAGTGTAATACAATTTATTTTCAAAGAAACACAGTATAATGGAAAAACAAATTAACTTACAGTCCCAGATATTTTGTCCAGTTCACTCATGGCCTCATGAATAGCAGCTTCTAAATGGTTATTTAGCTTCCCACTTCTGGAATTAATGAAAACAACACACCAGTTTAATAAATTGAAGAAACAAAAATTTCAATTTAATTCCCTAAGTAGAAAACAAAAGTACCAATGCCACCAGAGAAAGTCAATTTATATTCACATTGGGAAAATTCAGATGACAAAATGTTACTTTATGTTTCTTATCACTGAATACTAATGACTAAAGCCAGAAAGCTACTAAGAAAATTGAACATATGAAGTGGAGAGAAATGAATTCTTTCCCCTTCTACATGCTACTTCCATAGTCTGGTGATTTGGGAAAAAACTGGGCCGGGGGCCTCTTTTCCCACCCACCAATGCAACTCAGACTCCCTGAATCCAGCCTGCTATGCACTGCCTTTTCTCTGGCTGCCATCTGCCAATTTGTGGCTTGAAGGGCGGAGGGGCTGAACTACAGGCTCTGGCCACTAGGGAGCTCCCTCTGCCCTCTTTGGAGCATCCTAGCTTCTGGAATTGAGCAAGTAAAGGCTAAAATTCTTAACAAGTGAGAAATTTCTTTTTAACTTGCTCTGAGCCTGTTCCTCATCATATTTTCCCTAAAGCCAAAAAAATGTAACTATTTGAACGGATAAAGAATAATGGTTTTCAGGAGACCTATCACTCCTTTGACTTTTTCTCTGTTCTCAGCATTCTATCATGTATATTTGGACTGAATAACACACATCTGACATTTCTGAAACTACCTATGAAGCTCTTGCGCTGATTACTAAAATCAGGCGAATCCACATTATCCCTCTCTGTGGTTTTTCACCCTTTGCTCATCCTGCTAACTTGTTTTTCCTCCTTTATGCATATAAATAATTACTCAATTATTGTGAATACTCAAATATTGTGAATATATATAATTAGGTGTTGATGGACCTTTATTTAATTTACTTATTTATATGTTCTGCTGAGAATAGAACCTCACACACACCAGGCAAGCATTCTACCTCTGAGTCACAACCCCAGCCCCATTTCATTTATCTTGATAGGACATTTACTAGAAAAGCTGCAGAGGTAATACTAGTCATATGGTTTTCCAAGAGTTAAGTCCCATCTCAGCATCACATGGAGATTGCAAATTTGTAGTTGTGGGAGGATTTTCCTCACAGTCCCATTTAGTTTGGCTAGTGCAATATGCGCAGAAACATTTTGAACTTCAGATGAGGCCTTTTGGTTCACCACTGCCCTCATACCATGACTGGACAATTTATATATTTCATTTCATATTTCTGCCCCTTAGAGAACTCTTGAGTTTTCTACCCGTGAGTGTTACATTTCTAGGCACACTATGAAAGCTGCATATGTTTGCTAAATAAAAACATTTGTCCAAAACGAACATGGTTGGTCCTATGTTTTGGAAGACATGTATGTACTTAAGTCAGTCTAACCAAAAGGAAAGACTGCGTGTACTTGTTTTAACAAAATTATAAGAGCAATATAGCACCAACCCTCTCTGGCTTGCTGGTCTTGTTAGATAACCTTTAGCTTTTATATTTTTCTTATTCATTTTTAGAAATTTAAACAATACAGAAAAGAGCACAGAATAAAATAATGACCCTAATACATTCCCTCTCCAGAATTAACTGTCAATAAACTACATATTTTCTTTAAGTTTTATTTAAAAAGAAAAAAAATTGGACTTCCCATCTCTCCATAATTTCCAGTCACATTCTTTCCTATGTTCCTCCCCAGCTTCTGGTCTGTTTTCATATCTTACATGACACATCCATGAACAGGAGTTAATATCATACTATGTTTTTTATATGCACACAGGTTTCATGATATACATACATACTTGCCCATTTTCCCTTTACCATTATTTATGAGCACTGTTCAAGTTGATAGAATGCACTCATTTCTCCTAACCAGTGCTCAGTGTTTCCTCACATAGGCATCGTCTCTCACTCACATTCCCATTCCTGTGTTAAGGGGTCCTGGCCACCTTGGAGAGTCAGTCTGAGTTGTTTTTCCATTGAGGAGTTTGTGAAGCATGATCCTGAGTGAATAAGAGGGAACCCAATCTCAGGTGTCTGCAGGGTCATCTGAGTTTGGCTGAGGTTAGGCTGGGACCTTTTTGAGGCTGTTTGTTGAAGGTTCTGAGAATATCATGCACTACCAAATGTCCCAGAAAAATCATGCTTTGTGTAATGTGTTAAATAAATGTATCCTTAATATTTTTTGTTGTTGTTTTTGGAAAGTATGGAAATCAGTTTTAAATGATATTTAGTTGTTGTATCTTTTGATTATAAAATCTTTCTGGTTTAGAATGGGAAAGACAGTAGAATGAATTGGACATAATTTTTCTATGTTCATGTAATGACAAATGACCACTGTTAATTCCACATCATGTTCAACCACAAGAATGGGATGCTAATTAGTATAAGTTATACTCAATGTATGTATAGAATGTCAATATGCACTCTACTGTCATGTATATCTAAAAAGAACAAATTTTTAAAAATATGAAAAAAGTTAAAAACCAAAACAATTAATAACCCTTATTATTGAAAAAAATTTGACTGTATCTAAAAAGTTATAATTATCTAAAATAAACCTGTATGTGGCTTGCTGCAGTGCTTGCCCACATGAGTGAGGCCTTGGGTTCAATCCCCAGCACATCTTTTTCTTCAGCAAAATATTTAAAACGTTTGTAAAAACCTTGCATTAACTTAAGTGAAATTAGTATAATGTTTTGCCTGTAATAAAGTTAAAACAATTAGTAGAGGGAGAAATTACTACTTTTGGAAGAGAAAAATAAATGCATAGATGTGGGGCATGAAATTATTTGAATACATCATGAGAATCAAGAGGTAAAGATAGACTCTCCCAGATGTCAAATCTGTAAACCAATTTTCACACTAACTGGTTAGGTCAGGGAAGAATTAATTTAAAAGAGGAAGAAAAAACTCCATGAGTTCATGAAATGAACAATTAGTCAAAATTTAGTCTTCCAGTCTAGAGGGCCTCCCCATGGAGTCTCCTCTACTATTTTCTATTCCCTGCTGACATTTAATAATAAACATTTTTACTAATGGACACTCTAAAACCTACTTGATTAAGTAATAGATGTTCATATAATCACCTTTCTAATTATTAATGGAGATAATTGCCACTTCTCAACTTCATTGCCTATATTGTCACACATTATCCTTATCTTCGCTAATTAGAGGGGAAAAAGGCCAGGTACAGATCTGTGAATGATACAAGAAATAGGAGGGAATTGAGAAATGGCATGTTACTCCAGTGACAGTTCAGATTGACTGTGACTCACTGCAGGTAGAACAGAACAAATTTAAGTGAGACCTGAAAATCAAGAACCCTATAGTCTGAAAATCAAATACATACAGAAAGCAGGCAGATTTAAGAAATTAAAGAAGCTAAGTATCATTTCTTGGTTTAGTATGAAAATAAGATTTATTTTATCACTTCAGCACTTTGCAGCTTCATAAAATATCAGGCTATCAAAAAATTGTACATATTGAGAGAAGATTTGATCCTCATTTAAATGAAAACTATAACAGCTAAAAGATATGAAAATTTTCTTTTATAAAGCTATATGTTTTTAAGTACAAAATTCCCAGAATAATGTTTTATATAAACATTTTATACTAATTATATGATTAGGATGCAATTAGTACATCTGTTTGAAGATATTTATTTATTGTATAGTTTGGATTAAGATAGATCTTAAGGATTCAAACAACTACATGAGCCAGGTGCAAGCCTGTAATCCCAGCTGCTCAGGAGGCTGAGGCAGGAGGATTATGAATTCTAGCAAGTCCCTGTCTCTAAATAAAATATAAAAACAGGCTAGGCCCAATTTCAACATTGTTAAGGAATTATGGTAATAAAAGATAAGTGATCTTTTAAAAGGTGAGGGGAGGGAGGTGCTGGGATGTGGCTCAGTGTTTAAGTGCCTATGGGTTCAATCCCCAGTACAAAAAACAAAACAAAAACTACATAAAGTTCTAAATATCTAATACAGTGCTAGAATGTTTCAACTGGCAAAAATATTTTTGTTTCTTTATAATAAAAATAGCCATTTACTAAATATCATTAGCCAACTACTGTGGTAAGGATATTATAACAAACCCAAGATAGGAAGTAATATTCCTGTTTTAGAAATGAAGAATTTAGACTTCAAGAGATCAAGCAACATCCCCAAAGGCACACGGCTATGAGGTCACAGAATAGGATCTGAACCCAGGTCAAAACCAACCTCTTAACCCTCTTGTTCCAAACACCACCTTCCTTTCTTAGACGGTTCCTCTTTTCTTCTCATTCTACCAAAGCAGTGAAATCTTTGTCATCTGAAAGATTCTTCATTGTTCTTTTCCAAGAATTTTTTACATGTGTAGAAATGAGTGCAAATAGCCTCTATCTGCTCCTCTACTTTCTTATTCTTGTTCTCTCCTCAACCAGGAGTACTTTGTTCCCCCATCACTATACTGGAGACTGCTCTGTATGGCCACAAGTGGTCTCCAAACTGCCCAACAATGGAGATATTCAGTTCTTGTCTTACTGGACTTCTGTCCATCATTTTATCATCCAGGAATTTTTCAATCTTTGTCTTCTAAGACCTTACCCACTTCCCCTGATTCTCCTCTCCTCCTCCCATCTTCTTTGTTCTCTCTGTTAAGTGTTCAGTTTTTTCCAGCATTCAATACTTAGCCCACAATTTGTCAAGTGATCAAAGTATCTCTGTGCGACTACAGCTATTTCACATTGTCAAGTACCACTTCTCCTAGTTTCAGGATTGTGAGTCCAGTCCACAGGCTCCCCAAACTGCACTCATCAGTTTTCCCCTGTACTTCCCACACCAGTCAGTGTTTCCACCACCATCAAGTCACCCAAGCTAAAAACCTGACAGCTGTCCTTGATTGTTTGGCCTCTTTCACATTGTGATCAATCACCATGCTCTGTCAATTTTACCTCCTCAATATTTCTTGGCCACCCTCATTCTCATCCATTCTCATTACCCACCTCTTGGTTTGGGTCCTCTTCCTCCCTTGTCTTCTGGCATGAGCTCCTAGATGATTTCCCTGTCTCCAATACTGTTTTCTTAAAATTTGTTCTCTTCCACATCCATATCTGAAGTGAAAATCCAACCATCTGAGCCCTTCAGGCACTTCCAATAAGATAAAGATCTTACTGGCTGTTTCTAAGCCCTTCATGATCTGATTCCTGCTTACACCCCAGGCCACATCTCTTATAACTTCCTATCTGATACTTTCCTACAAATCCAAGTGCTGTTCTTATCTAAACACTATCCACTCCACCCCCCATTTTGGTCTGGTTTCCTTTAATAGATATTATTGAAATCATTACAAACCTATGGGAGTGTAAGGCTTGCTTCAGATATCATTTCTAGAAACCTTTCTTTACCTGGGTTTAATGCCATTTCTCTATGATCCCCAAATACATTATATATCTTGCTATCGTTGCTATCTTCACATTTTATTTGTTTCTGTATCTGTTCTTTTACTTAGAAGTGAGCTCCAGGGACTGGAGTAGCAGTATGCCTGGCACAGGCAGATATTTTTTTTTCTAAATTAGTCTCCTTAAATTGGGAATAAATAAATTATTTAGTTTAATGTATCATTTATCAGTTATGTAACTTTTAACTAATTATTTAAGATATCTGGGTCTGAGTGTCCTCATTTGTAAATAGGCTCAGTAATTCTGTTCTATCTTGTGACTGGGAGGAAAAAAAATCATGGATTTGAAATTATATGTGCAAAATGTATTCTACTGGGTATCTACAAGGTAAGTCAGACTGGTTAGATAATAGTATGATCAACAAAGCTGCTTTTTACTAATATTTACTTCATATTTTTTCTTTCTGCCTCTTCAACATGTAATCTAAGTTTTTGGTTATGATCAGGAGAATTCCCTCAGATAGTGCCCATATTAATTCACCACACATAATAAACTGGTTGTAAAGAAATGATTTTAAAGTTGTGCTTTGTTTGTTACTCATTACATTTTAGAAACTGATTAACAGCAAATATATGGGCAAAAGAAATTCATTTCAAGGCAGTGTATCCAAATATTTGGAGGCATTATTTCATTTCTGTGTTATAAACTCTATTTTGCCTATAATCCAAATAACTGGCATGCTCTTCACTGTGGAAATATTTTGGGGATCTTTACACCAAAAAAATATGTACTATTGAATATTCTATAGCAACTGGCCCACTAAAAATTTGTGATGTGACTGTTTTGCAACTTCCTTCCTTTCATGCAGAACTGCTATTAATTTTTTTGGCCTTAACTTACCCTAACCTCTGAAGAGATGTACCACTTTAGTTAGAGCAGAAGGGGACCTGGATTTCTATGATCTTCATTGGACATGTACGACATTTATCTGACAGTTTACTCAGCCCTCACAATAACCAATGCCCAAGTGCTGCCTTCCAAAGAGTATGCACACAAGAACACAGGAGTTACCCTGTGGTTGTTGTCTTTTTATGAGACAGTCTATTGAGATGAGGAGTCTCTCCAAGATTTATTGACTTCTATAACTGTGCCGCTGAGAAGAATTACTGAAAACACCACAAAGGGCAAGAGCATGCCCTTTAGTAGATATTATTGGTATCATTATTTAAGTCTTTTATGCAAGATATACTACTAATCAGTCTAATCTCCATTTTATAAATCTTGATATACACATAAGTTAAAGTGATGCTTTTAAAATGATGATACAATACAAAAAGACAGCCTAGGTGTAAATGTTTGGGGGAAGGATGTGAAGATCATTTCATAAGTGAATAAAAAGTAATATGAGATTCGAGGTTGTTTGATAATGTGGGATTTATAGCAACTGCACAGGTATGCCAATGATATATTATAAGAACTTTATGTACATAAACAGAAGTGCATTTGTAGTTCTCTAAGTTCATATGAAATAATAATTATTATACATAAGACATTGTATTGTAGTAAAAACGGTTTCTAATATTTTCTTCTCATCTGTACTACATTTTCCTCAAGAAAAAAATCCAGGAAAACTTGATTAAATAATGGCCCAAGTTCAACTTCTTGTTATAATTCCAAATAAAACCTATTTTAAAGTCCATACCCCTGCCACAATAAAAAATCATTAGTTAGGATCTTTATGACTAATAGCTAATCTGCCAAAATATTTTATATGTGTACAAATGGGTGTATTCTCCCCACCAAAGCATTTGAATTGCAAATGGATAAGCTAACTAAACTTCTGGAGCATATTTAATTGCTGTTTAAAGAAACATCAATCATATTTTCTTTCCCGCTAAATGAGAGGCAAGGAGATGGAGGGAGTGGGGAAAGAGCTGATAAAGAAGTAAATCCCACACAGAGTGAAAACACAAATTGTTAGGAAACAATATAATTTTTGGAATGGTTAATTTGGCCTGTCTAAAATGGTCCTCTTTGGTGATAGCTATTAAACTGCACTTACACAGGTTACAACATGGACCAGATCAGTGAGATTTCATTTTTCCTTGAAGAAAAATCAGTAAATCATATCCTTGAAAAACAAATTGGGGAAACAAAAGTGCTTACTTTCTGTTTCTTTTCCGGGCTCGGCTGTAGGCTTCTAAACCTTCTGTTAGTGTCTTCAACTTCTCCGGCTCCACCTGAGTGAAGGTATGAACACCAAACCACATTACCCAGACCTGCAATCATTCAACACAGTTTTTATTTTCTTGTTGTACAAGCAGGTGCTGCACTGGGGGAAGGGAGCCTTGACCTTCACTGCCCTGTCAATTTTTTTGTCCTTGTTCAACTAGAGATTGATTCTGTGGCTTTAAGCTGCAGTCTCAATGGAAATGAAAGACTGTTTGGCTTTGAAATTGTCAACATTTTGAAAATAATGTTTGGGGAAGAAAACCTGGAATTTAAATAACCTTCGATTCACAAAATCATACAAATAAAAAATTCTGATTCACTTTCACACTTCCTGATGCTCAGTCACCGAGCATTAGTATTCCCTAAAGGGAATACAAGAGCTATGGTTAGGGAAGAGGGTGGCCTTTGGAGACAACAGGTCGGAATTTGAGTCTTTTTTCCTCCTCTTTAAGATGAGAAAAATAACACTTACCTTCTTGCTAGACTTGAAGTGAGCTTTAAAATGTGACATCATATTGAGCACATTCTGGCATGGAGCAGCTATTATCTGGATTGCTTAGGCTCTGAGAAGCCACAGAACCAGCAGGACCATAGGCAACCCACAGTCCAGGCTGAGGTGGGAAGAGGGTGTTGCTAATACTGTATGGGCATGACCCCGCTGCTGTCCTGTGGCATCAGTGCCAGTCTGTGTGAAGTCTACTACCTCAGCAGAGTGTGGCCAACAGAAAGTGGCTGGGGGTTTGTATGCAGCCTTTGCTATATGCTCCCATTGATCTGGATCATGGTTCTTTTTTGGTCTTGGAAATTGAACTCAGGGGCACTCGACCATTGAGCCACATCCCCAGCCCTATTTTGTGTTTTATTTAGAGACAGGGTCTCACTGAGTTGCCTAGCACCTCGCTTTTGTAGACTGGCTTTGAACTCGCAATCCTCCTGCCTCAGCCTCCTGAGCCCCTGGGATTACAGGAGCATGCCACCAGGCCCCGCTGGTTCATGGTTCTTGAAGCCATACCTCCCTCCAAAAACAAAACAAAAAAAAAAAAGGAAAACCTGTATGTGACTAATGAATTTTTAAAAATACATTTTAAAAATTTTGCTATTTTTATTGATGTATAAAATAAATCAGCCTCTGTAGAAACACTATTGCTTGCTGTGTAAACACAGCTTCAAGCGGTCTCTTAATCACAGTTTGTCCTCCTCATCACAGTCCACTTTACATGAAAATTGAGAGTTCATTAAAATGCCTCATGGTTAAGAAAATAAACACTAATAAGCAAGGAAATTATTATTAGATTAACAAAATGTTTCCATTATCGTGTCTGAGGACCAACATTTCTAATTGGTCAATGAAAAGAAAAACAGTCAAATAATGGGAATGGTTTCCTTTTTATATTTTTGTACTTTTTCCTGATGAATACAAATATCTTATACATACATGTTCATTGGGGGTACCCATCCATTGTGCGCTACAAAAAGACAGGATTGTGTTCCCATAACACTTTGTTTAAAGAAACATGTCCTATTGGATGACTAGAGAAGCTTAAGTAAGTTGAATGTATCCATTTATTGTTTAACAAAATAAAATAAAAGTTCCTCAATATATTTTTACATTTTTATATTTTATACTTCACATTAGAAATGAGTTTCTATCCTACATTCAGTCACATGAAGGGAATATAAAAGATGCTGTGCACATTACATTTATGTATCAAAAACTAATTCTACTTATTTTTAAATAAACTTCTTTTAGGTGAAAGAAAGCTCTCCTGTAACAAAAAAGTCCTATTAGATACAAGCTATTGTAATGACAGAACTCAAAAATGGATTGAGGCCGCAGAAACAAAGACACAGCAATGAAAACTTGCCCTATTGATCTGAATTTTAAAAAACTGTTAGGTATAAAACTATTTTTGTAAAGTTATCAATTTTTATTTTTAATTAAAGAAATAAGGGACAGTGAAAACATTCCTTGTGCATTTTTATGTAAAAGGCACTGTTTTATCATTTAATATGATAATACTGCAAACTAATATTATTTTTATTTTGCAGATGAGACCCATAAGTTTAAGTAGTATGACCAGAGTTAAAACTCAGCTGACTCCAAAGGGTTCAACCTCTTTCCATCAGACTAACTCTAATATATATTGAAATATACAACCATTTTATGTATATAAATTATATAAAGTTACACACAAAAAACATACATGCACACTAAAAAACATAACTATTTAAATCAAGTTACAGTTTTACAGAAATTTAGGTGATAACTTGCTCAATCTTCAAATTTTTTATGCTTGCACAATTTTCCAGTAATTTTTTTTCAAAACTAATTTCTATTATAGTTTATCCATTTATATCTACCTCAAGACACTAAGGCACTGTCATAATGAACTATATTATTTATAAAGGATTAAATGACCTCAAAAGAGGTAATGGCAGTGCTATTTTAAACTAAATATAAATAAGGTGTGCATTTCTGCTATGACAAGATTATACATATCCAGAGGAAAATGTTTATTTTATTTCTTTCAGATTTATATATGTGTATCATGAAATATATATGAAGACTGTGTGAGATTTCTGGGGGAAGTATTTATATGCTTGAACAATATTTAAGAAATTCTTTGAAAATACTCCCCCCAAAATGGTATCAGAGAAAAAAATAAATCCAATTTCTTATCAAATGGAAATCATGTTTAATGATATAATGAACATTCCCTTATTAATCACTCAGTTAACTTGTAAATCAAAAAAAGCACCTGGAAATCAAATACATAAGTATAACATTAGAAAAGGTTAAACATACAAAAGTACTCTTCTAAAACCTATATTGAAGAAGCAAGTAATACCTTTACCTATAATTATAATCTTGGGTTCTTATACATTTATAAGTTAGAAGAGTTTCATAAATGATTTCATTCCTATTTTAGTGAGAAATTGAGAGAGGACTTTTTATATTTCTCTTTAGTCATAATCTGTCCACAGTTTCATCCTAACAATAATGATGCTAGTATTAATGGTCATAATGATAGACCTCTTTACACATGTGCTATTTAAGAATTAGAAAAAGATACTTGTAATTTAGATGCATTTATAGGTCACATACTACCTCATGTCTAAATATACATGTTTATTATTTTTAAAAACTCTTCTTTCTCTCATTTTAATTCTTTAAGTTTAATAATTCTTCCATATATAGTCTTGGAGTGTGTGCAGAGGCGTTAGAAACACACATGACATAGTGTCATACTCAGACACTATTGTTTAGTAGAAGATTGAGAGCTTTTCTGAACAAGACTGAATCTCTCTTGTTGCTTATTTAGTTCAGAAGGTACACACTAATAACATTTGGAAATTTAATTTTGGTTTGGGGTCAGCACAGTAGCATGTAGTATATCTCAGAAGTAACTTAAAGTCTATGACAAAAGGAAATAGGAACCTTTCAGAAAGACCCACCAAGACTCTAAAATGAAGTATAAAGTACATATTAGAAAAGCTTGGATCAATGATCCTAGATCACTTTTGAATAGACCCAGTTAACTAGAGATGAGGTCAAAATTCCCTGCAGGCTTTAATCCTGATAATACCACTCTGTGATTTCTTTACTAATACTTAGTGCTGGGGCAAAGCCATCACATAAAGGTCAGTGGATGGAGCACAAGCTGCATGACAGATTTCACAATAGGCCAGACAGCTGACCTCCAGCTCCCCCTTCGGTCTTCATTCCCCACTCTATCTCTACAAATGTTGGGGCAATGGTATAATGAAAAAAGTACAAGCTCAGAGTTAGAAGACCAGAGTTTGGAGTCTGCCTTAACTGTCAGTAATTTGTGTCTTAGGAATGCTACTTCTCTGGTTTTCAGTTCTTCCTTTGGTCAAGTGGGGATAATCATGCACGTCATTATGGGTCATTGAGAAGATCTAAAACTGTCGACATGGATGTACTTTATAAATACCAACGGGCTGGGGTTGTGACTCACTGGTAGAACACTTGCCTAGGACACGTGAAGCACTAGGTTCGATCCCCAGCATCATGTAAAAAAACTAAATAAACAAAATGAAGGTATTGTGTCGTTCTACAACTAAAAGAAAATTTAATACATACATACATACATACATAAATACCAAAGCAGCTTTTACCTAAGTACTTCGCCTTGGTGACATACGAAATTATTTTAGGTGGAATATGAACAAATCTTCAAACATTTTAATAGTAATATATTTATGTAAATTTATGTTAGAAAAATACAAATAACATCATGCCTATGATTTCACATATATGATAACTTAGGTTAAAAGTAGATATTTAAATTTAAAAGTGGTCTGAATAGTGCTTAGTACATAGATAGCCAACAAATATTTATTGAACGAATAAATAAATTAGTAAATTAATTGAAAGAAAAAAAATTAAGGTAAACAATAGGATAGGCAAAATGCAACGTTAGGGCTGGGGTTGTGGCTCAGCAGTAGAGCACTTGCCTTATGTGAGGTCCTGGGTTCAATCCTCAGCACCACATAAAAATAAATAAAATAGAGGTATTATGTCCAACTACAACTAAAAAATAAATTTAAAAAATGCAACTTTAGCTGAATTCTGGGAAACAAAGATCTGAATCAACAAATAGGAAGCATTTATCAAGTTCATTATTATCAAAAGTTTATTAAATAGTAAATATTTAAAATGATAGTGTGTATCTCAAAAATAACATCTTTAAACTGAAAAAAATCCTGCTAACTTCAGTGAAGTATTTCAACTTTTTTTAAATAATGTGAATTGATAGTAAATAATATGTAACTTATGTAAAAAAGTTGATTCCACAGAAAGGATAAACCTCATCTTACAGCAAAATGAATAGTGATAGTGTTCATGGAGAAACCCCTTAAATGAATCCTAATTTTTAGGATTTTTCATTTTTAAATTAACTAACCAGGTCCACACTATGACAATTTTGGGCAGTGGTACTATCTGAGACATCCGGTACTTCCTTTCCTCTGTGTATGTGTGTGTGTGTTTTTTTGTGTGTGGGTGGGTGGTGGTGGTGGGTACTGGGGATTGAATCTAGGGGCTCTTAAGCACTGAGCAACATCCTCAGCCCTTTTAAAAATTTTTTTATTTAGAGATAGGGTCTCGGTGTGTTGCCTAGGCCTTTGCTAAGTTGTTGAGGCTGTCTTTGAACTCATGATCCTCTTGCCTCAGCCTCACAAGCCACTGGGATTACAGGTGTGTGCCACCACTCCGGCTCCTTTTTGCATTTGATAACAGTGTTTTTAATGCTACAGAACTATATTACAGGAGGAAAGTAAGTGCTCTAAATGTGATAGCAGATCTCATGTCAATCCACAATACATAAACAGAATTATGTGTTTTGGATAAACTCCATTTCTAAGAAAACAGTGTTTAAAAGTTCATGTCACATGCGTTTGCCTTAGACTTCAGATTCCATTTACTGCTATCTATGTGAAAATTGTGCTGTCAGGCTTGTGAACCCTGCAGTAGATCTCAGTTACCTGTGTGAAGGGAGACAGGCCTCCCACTCCTGTTTAATCTTGCTCAGGATGAAAAATGTTCACTATATTCTACAATTCACTACAGTATGGTTCACAGTCTTACTCAAGCTTTTTGCTCACTTTAGTCTTTTATCCCCAATAGTCACATTTCTTGATGTTACTTGGTGCTTCATTCTTGTTATCTTTCAAATTTTGATCAGGAAGTGGTTTTGTTGGCCTGAATTTTACACCTTATTACTTTCCAAAAACTATTTTGTTTCCTTTCCAAGGAGACTCTGGTGCTGACAGAGCACTGATTTTCCCTGTCACACTAGCAGCTGAAATGCAACTTAAATATTACGGACCTTGATTGGGTACAAAGAAAAAGGACCAGTTTCTAACAGTTTTAGTTAAAGAATAAGGCAAAGTGAATAAACAAAGAACACTTTCAAAAGAGTATTGTATTACCAAGGGAAAAAATTAGTTAACACTGAGAATCAGTCACAGAAAGAATGTTCTTCTAAGTAAAACTTTTAAACTCTGAAGGAGGGCACATCACCCCAGGTGGGTCTCTAGGCCCAATCTCTGAGGGAAGCCATATTTGCTTATGCATCACACTGTCAAAGGTATGATGCTGAATTTGCGTACTGAAAGTGTCTTGCTCCCAAGTAAATTTGATTATGAGTTTTAACAATAATGAATTTTGTCAATTTTGAATGCATATTCAGAGAGCTATTTTTAATTGATACCTGCCATATACAACCATGTGAAAAAAAAAAAAAAAGCCCAAGTGTGATTCTAAGAATGGGGCGCCTGCCCCACTATGCCTTTTATAGACATTTTCCTGGAAATTAGAAGTATTTCTCTACATGTCCAAGAAAAGACATTCCATTGAAAAGAGACAATTTGGTACCACTCTGTTAATAAATTCTTTCTCAAGTTTGGCTCAGGTCAGAATACACATCAGCTGTAAGAACAATGAAACATGAAAACCAATGTGAAAATGTTCAAAAAGAATGAAATCAATGATCTATGCTGAAAAAATATCCAAGAATTTCATGTTTTGATTATTATTACATGAGAGGCAACCCTTTCAGGCTAGTTCATGTAAGATCAAAAGTGGCCAATGACAGTTATGAAATATGTTTTAGAAAATGAGCATTTTTAAATTTTAAAATAATTACTGAAATAATAAGTACATAAAGATTTCCATTTCCTCCCATAGTTGCATAGGCTTAAGAATCTTCACCCAACATGGCATATGTGTGAAATGCCAGGGTAGCCACTTTCCTTTCCAAGAATTCCCTAACACCATGCCAAGATCTGGAAGCAGAGGTCTCTGGACATGACTATGCATTAGAGCATAGCACTGAAGTCCTATTTTTGGCGACTAAACCAAAAATGATAAAGGTTCATGGTTCAGAGAGAAACTTGCACAGGTATACTTAGAACAAATATAACTATATCCTATAACACACTTTATTACAAACTGATAACCAAGGGAAAAACATTAGTAAGGAGATGCCACTTCCTAAACAGTACAATACGAGGCACCCAACACCCTCCAGTGCTGTTGCATAGCTTCAGTATTAGAATAGGAGTACACACGTGATTCAGCCCAACTTTTCATAGACTGTCGACCACCATCTCTACTAATTGATATTGGTGTCTGTATATGCAGGGAAGGTAGGAAGTCTGAGTTGATATTTTTTGGAAACATTGAGGGAAGAGGAACTTTCAAGTTCACTCAACAAATTGAGTACTTTAAAATGCTTCTAGGTAGAACTCTTGCTTGAAATTAACAGCTAATACTAACTTACAATCAGATGCCAATTTGTACATAAAATAGTCTTGAACAATTTCAACAATAACTGAGGTCAACTACTTCATTCCCATCACTGTGGCTTCCAAATTAATATATTGTCTGACATAGAAAATAGGGATAAAGAGTCTAATTTTTATTGAGCCACTTTTGTTTGCTTAGACAATCTAGCTGTGGTATCTCATCTAATTCTTAAAAGATAGCATTCTAGGTAAGAATTAATATACCCACTTGAGAGGTAAGGAGGTTGCAGCTCCTTGGGAGAGTAATAACTCCACACAGGGTCACTTAACTGACAGAGTTTGGATAAAGCTCACTTCAGAATGCCCAAGTCCATGCCTCTTTCTACCACACTGCTCTATCAACACAAGTTCCCTCTAGACTATGTTCATGCAGTGTGTGATGCTTAGGAAATCACCTCAGAAACCGCAGAACATTTCTAATGCATTATTATTCTGTTATATATACTAACCCACCAAAGCTTAAAAATTCTTTTCCAAAGTCATAAACTGACTAAGCCATTTTTTTCTAACAACCAAAGAGTCTGCTAATTATGAACTTAAAGACAAGGTGGCTATCTCAGGTCTTGGAAGATTCCAGTACTTCAACTATACCCTTGGCCTCACCTAGACCAAAGACCACTCATGCAACATGAAAACTAGAGAGGGATCCAGCTCGCTTTCAAATAGTAATCTGTGATCAAGTTAATTAATTGTTCTTTTTTTTCTTCTTTGCCTGCTTCCAGAAAGAATTTGAGGTAGTTTGCTGAGAAGAAGGGTATAACTGAAAATACAAATGACAGGCTATGGAATGGAAGGAGGGATAATAAATCTATTTTAAAACCTGAATTAACATAGATTTTTATCTGGTGGGATCTGACAGGATCTTAGATTAATTTACTTTGATGGACACAGAGATAGTATAAAGCTAAGAGGCTAAGAAGGTTTATTTAAAATGTTTGGCAAACCTATTCTTTTCAAAACTTCAAAGATAAACACTAGGGGAAATGAGCCAACTTTTCACATCAGCAAGATGGAATTAATAACGTTTTACTATAATAAATAAATTGTTTATGGAATTAGTCTCTCTCATTCTCTGTAGACTTTATTAAAATGTCAGGCATTTTAGTATACAGAAGGGAACTTAAGGCACTGCTTACCTTTTAAAAAGCAGAAGCCTAGTTATTAATGTACAAGGCTTTATTTATCTAACATTGCTGAGCATTAAGGAATTCTATGCAAATAAAATTTCCATCATAATTGATTCACTTGGATAAGAGGGCAAATTAAAAATAATGTTTTACCACAGACCTTTTTTCAAATAGATCATGCTTTGGTATTACACAGAAATAGTTTAATCTTTTCTTGATTAACCAGGGTCACTAATACATCAAGTAAAGGATTCCTGGCTTGCAGTTAGACAGGCCTGTTGAAATTTATTTTTTTTTCTGGTATTATAAACTAGCACCATTGTGTTCCCTGGGCATCATTAAATAAAGCCCGAGGAAGTCCTTCCTTTGTTTTTTGGACCAAAGGATAAAAAAGAATGTTGTGAAGTAGTGGTTTGCTTTTTTATGTGCAAAAGTGAGATGGATCCTGAAAAGACTAGAGGTTGTTAAAGATGCTGAGTGCCCGAGAGCTTTTAAGGCTGCTATATCTTGCTTTTTAATGATAAATATTTCATGTGTTATCACTAATATTTTATTACATGTTTTCAGTTTTTCATCTTAAAATGTGTGCTTTAAATTAGGTTTTCTGAATTACTAAAATTCTTTTAATGTATCTTGTATCTTGATACCAAGGTTTTAATCTGAGAATGCAAAATTGCAATGTTAGTCAATGGGAGGAGGAATATTTGAATTTTCAAAAACAATGTCATGCTCCTCTTAAGAATTTATTGCCTAAAATAAAGAAGAAGAATCTGGATTTCCAGAGTTACTATTTCTTTATAGTGAATAAAAACTAGTTGCTTATTTAGGTGAGGCAAAATAACTTCTTGTACTCTTAAAATATGATTTTTTTTAAAAAAAGAAATTTGAACATCAGTGAATAACTCATCCTCAGGATTTTAGAACAGATTAATAAAAAAATGACTTTGCATCATTGTTCAATGTGAAATGTGTTAAAAATACATGCCTTTGTTCCATCCAGGGCAAAAAAAAAAAAAAAAAAAGAAAGATTTTTAGACAAAGCACTTAGGACAGGAAGGATGTTTTCTGGGTAGGAGAGCCATAATCTCTTTTCTAGTTCAGCTTCTTATAAAATGGCACATGAAGAGGCTTGGTTCATTTGCACAGAAATGGAAAAACAGTTCATTGACTATATCTTGTATATGTAACAATTCCATTTATATCATAAAAGTCTATTTTTTGCTGTTTCTAATTATTTCTTAAATAAACTGTCAAAAATATTTGGGTTTATCAACCCAAGGAATGCTTGTCTGGTCTCAGAAAGTACAGAGAATAAAATATTTTGAGAATAGGAGTATGGAATTCATTTTCTTATCAAACCTAGAAACATTATTCCCAGAGTGTATCCTGACAAGTATATATTAGGCATTACAAGTAAGGGTTTAAGGACCTCCTGGTTCTTTGAAGAAAGACAATCCTTTATTGTGCTGGCAGAAATGCTTTTGGTTTCCTGCCATTAAACCTAAGTGCCAGTGAAAGTTTGGGCAGAATTAAAATAGCTTCATGTAATATACTCTTTAACAGAATAATATATACCTGTAAGAGTAATTTTTATTACCTAAGAAGATAAAAAAATTATGTTTTTTCATCATATGAGGAGAATGAGTATAATTATTTCCTTCTGGTCAAATATAAATTTTTCTGCTTTAAACATTCCACATATTTCTTGCCTAGTGGGCCAATTTTACCATTTGTAAAAGGGGAAAAGACAAGAAAACTCCTACTAATTTCTTCTAAATTGAATGGTAGTTTCATGGAGAGTTTTCATTTAATTTATGTGATCAGATTGTGTTAAGTAGAACCAGATTGTGAGGTTAAACATTTCCGTATGTTACAAAGGCCCAGAACTTTTCCTGAAAGGAGACACCATTCTGAACTCACAGACATTACCTGCTGCTTCTTGCTGCAACTCCACCCAGTTTTTACCCTTGCTGAGTCCTATGTGTCACATGTAAGCACATGCAGGAGACATTGTTCCCTCACCTTCCTGTTGCCTAGTAGGACCCCTACCTCTGCCATATTCAGAGACCCTCCCCCAGTTAACCACATTTTTTCCCCAGTGATTGACACTTGCCTTCCTCCTCTGATTATGGAATAAAGAAATAGGTAAACGCAGGGAAGGAAGGCAGAGTTGACAAAATTCTGGAAATCTCATTCTTGGGCTAGATCCACCCTAAGCCTAAGGGGATCTATAAACACTTCACAACTCACCCCTTGTTGATATGACATTTTGGTGACTATAACCATCCCCTCTTCATTTTATGCTCCAGAAGCTTGTGAGACCTCAATGAGTCATGAAGAATCTTAAATTCAAATCCAAAGAATCCAAAGTGATGATAACAAAAAACAATAATTGATATCTGAACAAAGGTTAGTATTTGACAATGGATAAAGATTGGTATACCTTCCCTTCCTCGGGGCTTTGCTGACATGAATTGTGAACGTCGTCTTCTCTTACTAATTTTCCAGGCCAAGAAGTCAGTCCTTTGAATTGGCCCCAGACCAAGTCACCAACGTTGAACGTCCTTGGTCTATAATGTATCAACTCATTTGAAGAGGGGGAGTCTGGATTCCTTAGGTCATCTTCACTACTGATGCTTTTAGCGTCTGAAGGGCTAGGCACACACCCATTAATGCTTTTGGCATTAAAGTCTCCATTGTAATGGATGTAGTCTTTGACTAGAGAACTTTCTAAACTATTTGAGGAACTCGGAGACTGCTCCTCTAGGACTAGGTCTTGCTTTGCAGTGCTTAGCAGCTCTCCAAATCCCCGACTCTGTCGAGGTCTGTTCCCATTAATGTGCGCACATCTTTCCACAGTGTTCTCTAGTCTCTCCTTAAAACTCATCATAGTTCTTTTGTAGTTATTATACCTGAAATTTTCCTCCAAAATTTTATCCCCTTGACAGTTTCTTGGTGGTAACAGTATTGGGTGCTGCTCCCCAGGCAAAAATGGCAGTGTAGAGACATTGTTGGGCCTTTCATGACAAGGACTACTA
This sequence comes from Spermophilus citellus, assembly GCF_964194105.1. Classification (NCBI taxonomy): domain Eukaryota; kingdom Metazoa; phylum Chordata; class Mammalia; order Rodentia; family Sciuridae; genus Spermophilus; species Spermophilus citellus. The sequence goes on along the minus strand of NC_138192.1, from coordinate 53,793,400 downwards.
TGGATATGGCCTGGATGATCTAAAAATTCCTCATATTTCCACCTGTTTCTCTCTCCTCTGGGGCTTTGCTCCCCATCCCACTGTTTTTTGGATGTGTGACAACTAGCTGACTTGAAATACTCAAACCCATCTCCTTCATTTGAGTTTTTGCCATGGTCTAGATTCTTGGGCAGCCGAGCCCCTCTTGCATTCCTCAGCCTGCCATCATGATCAACACCTCCCATGTTCCGCCCATGAATGACCGCACTGACAGCACTGGACAGGTTTAATGGGTCACCAATTGAGGCAGTGAAGGCACTCATGGCACTCAGAGCTGGAATAGGGCTGATCTGAGTGGTACTGTTGACGGCAGTGGTGATGACAACTTGCATTCCTTTGCTGGCTGCATCAACGACTGCTTTGTAAATGGCATCTACAGAAGCATCACCTTGGCCACCCAGGACGAGTCCATCCTTCACCTGCTGACCAAGAGCTGGGTCGATCCTTGGTTGCAGCTCACAGGGTGTATCTGGGAAAGGTGGAAGTGTAGTGTTTGGATTCTCAGGAAGTGCCGTAAGCCCCGGCTGAGTGCTTATTCTTTTGTTTAGGAGAGCTGCATCTTCTTGCATTCTTACCTTAAAGAAATGGACAGGAAGCAGTGAGAGGTGGAGAGAGAGAGAGAGAGAGAGAGAGAGAGAGAGAGAGAGATAGATATTTAAAGGCCTTGAGGAGAAAGGCCATGATTTTAAGCTTATCAAAAAGATGAGCAGATCTTGGGCTGGGGTTGTAGCTCAGATGGTATAGTGCCTGCCTAACATGTGTGAGGCACTGGGTTCTATCCTCAGCATCACATGAAAAAGAAGTAAATAAACATGTTGTGCCCATCTACAACTAAAAAATAAATAAAAAATAAAAAAGATAAGCAGATCTAACAAGAAAGGAAATATAATAAACAAGACTAAAAATTAAAAGAAAAAGTCACCCCACATAGAAAAGCTTACATATTGTTCATGTTTGAGTACTGTTTCTTTGGTTAAAATCATTTAACACATTTTCTTTCTTTTTTAATGTTCTCTAGAAAAATTAAGCTTGAGGTGGTTGACACTAGATGTTTTCAGATGATGACCCACTTACTTTGTGAGGTTAAAGGTCTTTGCATCTTGGGTAACAAGTCACAGGTAACCAAACCAAAAGAACCAGATTTTGAAAATTTTAGCTCACTGATTTTTAACTCACTGATGATTCTGTTTAACTAAGTGAAATACAATCTATAATAAAATAAAGAAAGTGAATAGACTCCTTTCTTAATGATAAAATATTTTGATGATATGACACTATATTTTGAAGATTTCAGATGGGCTAATAATGCTAACTCCTCAACCTCATCAAGCTGTTGGCTAAGAGATATCCCCATGCTGACAATGTGACCATGGCTTACTGCAGAAATGATTCTGAATTGGGGAGAGTGAAGGGAGAGAATGCCTATAGAGGAGTACATTAGAATTTTAGAACAGGAAGGACGAGTACAGTTTGACAAAGTCCTCAAGGTTATTTTAATCTCATTAACATCTATCTGAAAATTGCTCCTCCAGACCCTTGATATTTTGGATCTCCCCTACCCTGAAATGATCACTCCCTTTCTGCTTCTGTGCCCTTCCTAACTAAACTACAACCTTGGATCCAACAACACATCAACTACTCTCTTGCTATTATCCTCTTGTCTATTACCAGATAAAAATCTCAATCTTGGATCATTTCAACTGCCTCTTTTACTTATATCTACACTGAGGGTGCTGGATACCTTGTTGATAGGAATTTATGGCTTTCAACCTCCACTGTGGGCCACTGCTGCCCTTCAATCCTGTGATCTTCTCATTAGATATCATTCTTACTCTCCACAACTATTCAAATCTTCCTCTACTTCTTCAGGCTAGTGGCTATGCCATCTCCTGCATTATTCTTAGTGAATGACCTTACTTAGAGCATGCAGCCCACCAGATAAGAGTTCTCATATTCTCTTATACCTCTGATACTCCCTGCTCTGTGATAGCACACATTTCTCAGCAACTATACCTGTCCTCTGTCTTGTCCTACTTTCCAGGATAAGAGGGGCTCCTTCTGTGCTCTGTGGGTAAGCTCTCCATTAAGGCTTTGGATGCTAAGCCCTCTCTCTCAGGTATCTTGCCTCATTTGTTATTCCTTCTCTTCATGCTCAGTCTCTCACTTTTGTGGCTCTCTCCTTTGGCATTTAATCATGTGCATGGCTTCCATATTTTAAAATTGTGTTCTATTTGAAGTTTCCCCATGGAGTATTACCCTATTTCTTTTGTGTTTTGCATAGTTAAGGTTTTGAAAATGTAATCTACACTCTTTTTTTTTTTTTTTGGTACTAGAGATTGAACTCAGGGGCACTCAACCACTGAGCAACATCACCAACCCTATTTTGTGTTTTATTTAAACTGAATTGCTTAGCACTTTACCCTTGTTTTGAACCTGTGATCCTCCCTGCCTCAGCTGCCCAAGAACCTGGGATTATAGGTGTAGGCCACTGGGCCTGGCATAATACACACCTAATATTCCATTCACCATTCCATCTATGGCAATCTGGTTCCTGCTCCCATTACTCTACCAAAACTACATTCTGCCAACTCACTGGTTAAGTACTAATAGCTAAGTCTAGTGAATTCTCTTCAGGCTTTATCTTGCTTGCTTTTTGTGGTGACATGGTTGAACACTTCTTCCTCCTTTCTGAATTATTTTATATACAAGATACATGTGAATATTTTATTATTGTCAAAAGAGATAAAAGCTTTCTACATCACTGTTCTGCACCCCAAACACCTACTCCACTCCTATTCCATTCCTTTTTCAGAAGTAAGCAGTGCTGGAGCACTCCTTGCAGACACTTTATTTGTGTATTTTTTGGGGGTGGGAATTGAACCTAGGACTTCATGCATGCTAATCAAGTACTCTATCACTGAGTCACATCCCCAGCCCTTGCAGACTTTTTAATATGTTAAAATTGTGTAGGTGAATTGTAAAGGAAACCTAGTTTCTTTTCCCCTTCCTTCCTTCCATTTCCTTTGACTCAAAATGAATGTAATTTTACTGTAGTACTGTTTTGGCAATAGAGCAGTATTGAAGTCTTTAGTCTTACAGATTTTTTCCATATTGGATTGTCTAAGTCTAGTTAACCTTTTAAGTTATTAGGTAGATGGATATATTATAACACATTTAACTATTTTCCTGCTGATGGATACTTAATTCATGTAATGAAAATTCTGGTATACACCATTTTGTTTACATTTGAAGATTTCTCTTAAATGGAAACATAAAAGTTGAACTTCTGGGCACAGAGATATGTGTATTTAAAAACTTTATATACTGCCAAATTACCCTCCTGCTTTCAAACAGACTAACAAAAGAGTGAGAAAATCAATTCCGTCACACTCTTGTCAGAAATAGATACATCATTTTGGTGGACACAGCATTTTAATTTGTATAACTTTGATTATTATTTTTGTATTTTATTAATAAATTATATTTCACTTTCTATGAATTATCTATATGTATTGTTCATTTTTCTAATCAATTATCCTTTTTTGTTCTTGATTCATAGGTGTTCCTTCTATATTACAGGTGTCAATAATTTTGGTATATATTATATAAATATCTTTCTACCAGTTGGTTGTCTAATTTTGTTCAGAATATCCTTGATATTATACAGAGATTTAAAAGTTTTATGTAGTCAGCTCTGTTACTTCTTTTTCTTTTGACTTTTTGGTTTTTTGTTTTGCTTACAGAGCCTTCTCTGTCTCTGTCTCTGTCTCTCTCTCTCTCTCTCTCTCACACACACACACACACACACACACACATAAATGTGTGTGTGTGTGTGTGTGTGTATATATATATATATATATATATATATATATTTAAAATCTTATATATTTTCTTCTTATATTTATTTAGTGGTACTTCTTCCATCAAACCCCTTAATCTATCAGGGATTAATTTACTTCGTAGAAATAAAAGACTATATGGCAGAAGCCCAGGATCAGGGCTGAAAGCTGAGCCTGGAGAAGTGAGGTCAGTGGGTATATTAATAAGGATGAGGGTCCTAATCAAGAGTGCAAGGAGAAAGACAAAAGCGTTTAAGAGAGTAACATTCGGAGTTTCAAAAAAGACTACTACATAAAACAAAATTACCTTTGTACAACGGACTGGCCTATTGAATAATACTCAATATTGAGAAATAACAGTAAATAGATATAAAAAGGTATAAAATCTACTTTTTTTCACTCTTTCCCCCCAAAGTAAATATTTAAACAAACCCAGACATTGGTTTCTACAAAAGTGGAAGGTGAATACCTGGAAGTTCTGAAACAGACAAGCCATGGGGTTATTGTTAGCTGGGCAAGGAACAGTGGACTGTCCTTGGAAGGCCTGGAGATTCTGGTACCCTTGGAGAAGTTGCTGTTGTTGCTGATTTGGAGGAAGCATCTGATTGTTGTTTAACAGCGACTGTAGATGAGTCAGTTGATGGTTATTCAAAGTATTGTTTATTGATGACATATCACCTACAGTTTGAAAAACATAAATACAAGTCAATGTGATCCTTTAGAGATCCTATGCCTATCTTTGTACCTGAGAATTCCTAAAACAAAACTAGAAGCTGAACTTAATGGGTAATTCATTTATTCATTTCATTTCATTTCTTTTTTTTTCTTCTCAAAGTCTTACTAAGTGGTAAGGAAAGGGTAGCTTTATTATTTAGTTTTATCTTGCATAATTAGTTTTTGGATTTTATATCATGCAAAGATTACTTGGAAGTTGCTCTATTCATTAACTAATCCTTATATATTGAGTGTCAATGTTATGTGATTTCTTGGCTCTCTTTTTATGAGAATGTCTATAATTAAAGGTAGAAATTAGTCCTAAAATATTTTAGTAATCATACATACTTGATCAGATAACTTAAATGAGTGGGTCTGATCAGGCCTTGTTTATAAAATTTCATTATTCAGCCATAATCATAAATAAATACCACCAAATAAAATTAGAGATTTAGTTTAGATAAATGCATTTTTGTTTTGGAGTACAAGGTAAGTCACCTAAAATTAAAATTGTAAGGAAAACTAACAAAACAAAATAATTCATTATCACAATCTTTAAAATAACTATCATATAATTAATTAGCATTATTTAATAACTAAATTTATATTCAAAATTGTTTTGAAAGTACTGAAATTATTTTGAGGACAATTTCATAGAAATTCCCCTATAACTTGAAATATGTAGATTTGTGATGCTACTTAGATTTTTTAATTACAATGATTTATGCCAGATAAAACTAATTATTATTATTAAAGATGTCCGTAATATCTAGAAACATATTTTTTTTTACACACTGAACATGGCCTTGACCACATCATGTGTATTTGCATATGCTTCTGGACTTTATGGACACCATCCCTATGTTTTACATTATAGTTACCTGCATTCAAGAGTTAAATACGCTTAACATCATTTTCTAACTCTTTGAGAGAGGACAATGCATAAGAAAGACTTTGTTTTTAAGCCACAAACGTCTAAAAAGAATAATTCTGAGGAAATCTAGCAACCGCTAGAGGGATTGTTCCTTGAACTTGGATAGACTTTAGCTTTCAGTGTTTTTATGCCTTGTTTATGTTTTGCTGGACAAGTGTTTAGATTTGTTTATTTAGGGTTCACCTGGAAAACACTTCCTCAAGCTGTTTCCAGTCACCGTGCAGCTGCTCATACTAACCCTGTGATGCCACACCAACTAAAATTGAAATAAAAATTATTTTTAAGATGTACCTGTGCTTTATTATTTGAAAAATAAGATGCTACTTGGCTTAAGAGAATGATGGGTAGGTTAGGTTTAGGTGGCATCAGAATTAGAAGAGAAAGCAGATTAAAATAATATTTAGTATTGCTAGAACAAGGGAAAAGGAAAAAGTCATTCTCATGTTTGTATAACCATGGTCATGTGGGGTGTTGTTATATTTAGTTCCTTAAGCTGTGACATAACAAAAACATTTTAAAAAATAGTGTGACAAAATGGAGTTTTTAAAAAGGAGAAAATAGAATTAGAAAAACGTTTCTTTTTAAAAAATTTGTGAAAAAATTTAACTTACCAAGCAGACCTGTCCCCAGTAGAGGGTTAAGTAGCTGTGGCACCACAGAGTTACTGTTGAGTTTAGCTGGACCAGGTGTATTCCCAGCATTATTAGATATATTCAGCAATGTTTCGGCCATTGACACCACTGCTGTCCCACCAAGTGTTGAGACAGTCAGTGCTGCCACTGCTGATGATGTAGTGGTTGTGGTAGTGGTTGCCTGGGAGGAGGTTGCTATGGAAACCTCTGGATGATTAGCGGTGTTGGCTGATGCCGAGTTCAGAACACCTCCCAACAGCTGGGGATTCAAGGCCATTAATCCTGAGGCCCCAGTGACAGCTGGGAGGAACAGGGGGTTAAAAGTAGTGTCACTGCCTGCAAAGCTTGGTAAAGGGTTCCCCAGGGGGCTGGTTAAAAGGGTCTCAGCTCGGCTGTTGTCTGACTGATTGCTTGGCAAATGGTCTGGTGGGGCTGTCATCTGTGTTAATGAGGGTAAAGGGGTATTTTGCTGTTGCAAAAGATCTGAGATGGTCAGATTGAGAGATGGCAGGGGAAGCATGGCAGCTGCTTGGGCTTGGTTCTGAAGCAGAGCAGCTAAGAGCTGAAAGTGAACAGGTTGTAATACCTGCCCATCCATGTCACGGGAGAGAAAAGCTAAAGCAGCGTTTACATTCGGGTTGAGAAAACCTAAAGGGTGGAGGTTGATCTCAGACTTGCCTTCTCCTGCTGAAGGCTGGAGGATATTTAATAGATTCTGGTTTAGGAGATGCTGTTGATTCACTGGCAAAGAGATAGGTAGAGAACTGAGGAGGCTGGGGTTCAAGGGGTGTGGAAGATGGTTGTTTGAAGTGCTGTTGGGTGGAAAATGAAGTGCGTGCTCCTGGCCAACAAAAGGAAAATCACTCCCAATGGGCAGCTGACTCTGCAGTGGGTTTCCAGCTGCGGTGGTGACGATGACGCCATCTTGAAGTACAGATGTTGTCTTTGTGATGGCGGGGTGATTGGTGCCAGCTATGGCTATGGAGGATGATGGGCCTGAACTGCCTAAAATGCAAAAGAAAGAAAGAAACCCTGTTAGTAATTATGGATATTAAGATACATTTCAATTTATTTGTTACATGGCATCTTCATTGGTTGTAACTAGATTAACTGTATCAGAGATGATTTTATATCTCTTACTGGGAAAAATAAACATGTTAAAAAAGTGTGGCATTTTAAAAAATAACTTGTTGAATATCAAATAGCTTGCTTTTCACAATTAGACAGGGTGAAGATGGGAGAGTCTTTTGTAGTTTATTCAACTGGGGAAATAAAAGTGCAAAGCTTCACTTTTGAAAATATATATTTTTCATTTTTTAAAATTTCCATATTTTTTGTAAAACTAGTACTTAGTTTTAATGAAAAAAACCCCAAACCTTCCACAAATCTAGAATGTATGAAAAAGTATAAAGCAGAATATAAAAGCACTTATGGAAACAATGACTATTAATATTTTAGTTATATAGCTTTCAGGATTTTCCCTGCCTCTGTGTGTGTGTGTGTGTGTGTGTGTGTATATATATATGTATATATATATTTAAATAAATTAGTATCATGCTATAATGCTATAACTTTTTCATTTATCCACATACTATGACCATCTTCCCATGTTAACTCACATAGAGCTACAGAATCATTTTACTAGTGCCATGTATTGATCTATACACAATTTAATCAACCCACTCATGAATGTTTTGGTTGCTTCCATTTTTTTACTATTATACGCAAAATTATGATAAGCTTTTTTATTAATATATCTTTGCCATTTTGTCCTATTATTTTCTAACGATAGATTCTTAAATGTGGAATAGCAAGGACAGAAAGATTTCCATATTTTAAAAGCTTTGAAGACATATTGTTAAGCCCTTCAGTGAAATTGATCAATACACTCAGTTTACATTCCTACAAACAGTGTAGGATAGTGCTCATCTCTCACCAATATTCTATTTTATATTATTTTTAACAACGAATAAGATGATTACTGATCTTGCCATTCTGATAGTATAAAGATACTTTGTTTTTAAAATTCCTTAAATTACATCAGTCTAATTAGCATCCAAATAGCATTCTTATTCTTGAAAGTCTTATTCTAAAGATGAAAATTCAGTTTCTTAAGATTGTATTAGTGATTTTCAACCCAAGCTACACAATAGAATTATAGACAGAGAATTAAAAAAAAAAACACACCTAAACAACCCAATACCTGTGCTTAAACCCAAATCCACTGAAAAATTCATCTCTTAGGATACAGCCAGGCACCAGTGTTCTTTGAAATCACCCCAAGTGATCAAATGTTCAAGGGTTGGTGGAGTTGGGAAAGAAAAGCCCACATTCTACTAAAAAGGAACCTACAATCATTTTTTGGTAAAAAGTCTCTCCTAAAAAGATGCATTATTAACTGTAATCATATGTTTAACAAATATTTTGTTATTATAAGCATATGCTTTTAATTTTATTTTACAGTAATAAACACGTATATGGTATAATGAACAATACCAGTGTCATTGAAAAACTAAAATAACTGGAACATTTGACCATATTACCATCGAAGCCAGATCCAAATACACAGAAGTGTTTCCTCAGCTGTAATATTAGTATCCATATAATTTTATATTCTTCATTTTTTACCCTCTAGAATAACACAATTTTCTACTTTTTGATGTATTAATTTTGTAATTATACTGTTCACTGTGTAGTAAATGAACTGACTATATTTATTAAGACATTCTGATAAAGCTTGGCATTTATATTTCAACTTTGCATCATTATATTTAACATGGGGATGAACATCTATGTACATATTCTTTGCTACCACTGGATTTTTTTTCCTTAGAAAATATTCCATCATTGGCATTATTGTTGTGAGAATCAAAAATAAGTGAAAAGTTTGTAAGGTGTAAAAATCTATATAAATACAAGGAGTTATTCTTCTAATTATTGCTGACAGTGGTAGTCATTAGCAGTGATGACCTTAGTAGTGGTGCTGTGTTTAACAGAAGTAAAAATCAGTATATCTGAGTCACTTCACAGAGTATCTCCATAACAAGGATTTGTAATTTTCCTAATTTGTCATAATCTACTTTTTTAAGCTCTCAGTGTTTTATTTGAAGAATGAGGTAAAAAAAACCTCCTTGAAAAAGTATAAATATTTATGAAATATTATCATGAAATAATAACTATGTTCACAAAGATTAGGGTAAGAGGACATCCCAAATGCTGAAGTTGGCATATGATATACAATTCTTTAAATATTAATTCATATTTTTTACAAAACAATCAACATCTTAAATATTTCATTGCTTTTTCAATCTTACTGTTATTTCCATGTAAAAGTACTGTGCATTATTTGCATTTGGAAACTATCTTTTTAAATGAGCTTGTAAAGTCTTATTTACTAATAATCACTATCAGTGACAATTTTTCCTACCTGCTAAATAATAATGGCATACTTAAATGCAGAGATCACCATTCCTCTCACCATAGGCAGAGCTCATTTTCAAAATACTGTAGCATACAAATTGCAAGGCTTTGTAGATGAAAGTTTTCCTTAGAGGTTACTATTCTTTATTATCCTTAATTTGCAACAGAAAAGTATCCATATTTATGATTCAAGGAAGGAATCATTTGGGGATAACATTATTTTAAAATCTCTCCATCTGAATATTCTTGAGGAATTACAACTAAAAAGTATAGTATATTTTTGTCTTATCAACAAGATGGTAGTGGATAACAAGTGTATTAAAGGTAATATATGAATCAAGATGTATTTTTTATTTTCTTTAATTTTCAACAAATCAATTCAACAAACAGCTACACTCTGCTGTACAATAGGATAGAATGGTGATACGAATTTTAAAAAACTTGCCATTTCCTCCAGGAACTCAGTTTAGGCAAAGCAATATAGAAAATTTCCTTTTTCCTTCCTAATATATATTGAACATGTTAATAAATTAGGAAATTTGAAAGTGCTTTCCACATATTAGCTAGTGTAACTATAATGCAATATGCTAAGAGCTATAACAGGTGTATAGAAAAAGGGACATTATAAACTAAAGATGTCTCAAAACTACATAAGTAATAATATTTGATCAGGGACTTGAGAAATGAAAAGGAGATTAAAAAGGGGTTCTTAGTAGAAGCAGAATAACTTTAAAAAATATAGATAATGTGGATGGAAGGTAATGAAGAGTCAGTCTTGTGTTTCCCCAAAACAAAGAAATATGACTGAGAAGGCGTGTGGACTCCCCAAATACCAGCTCCCTCTGCCCACAGTTAAATTTGTTGCTTTGTGACAACATTGAAGAAATCTGAGGCCATTTTCTAAACCATTCAAGGGAAGAATCATTTCTTATTTTCCTTTTTAATTTCAAGCCTCCACACAATCTCTGACACATGGCTGACATTCAAAAAAATATTTGTTGGTTGAATATCTAGAAAGGTCATAAAACCTGCACTCAATTTCTGGAAATTAGATAATTTGATGCTCTGTGTGTAGGTATGTGGAGAAAGTGAAAACTCACTTTATAGTGTGTTGGTCTAATTTCAGGAGATAAGGCACAATGGGAAGGTCATGGGTGGAAGATGACAAATTAGTTCAGAAGGCTCTCAGGTAGTCTGAGTTAAAAATTCCCTTACAGAAGGAGAAGTTGACCCCAATATACTCTGAATTCTTAGTTATTCATTATTGCTCAATTATGAGCAATAATGAATAACTTCAAAAAGGAACAAGAATTTGGATGAATTTTTATAGCTGGAGGGGAAGTTGGAGATTGTTTACTCTTGAACCACTTAATCTTAAATAGGCACTATCTGGTGAACCTATTTCATAGTTCTGCATAAAAACCTTATGGTGTGTTGAAGCATATGGGGAAAGTGTTGTGTTAAGACAGTTTTTTTTTCCATCCAGCCAACATGTTTTGTGCTTAATCTAATGAAAGAAATAGTGGCTAAGAATTTTCTAAAAAGTAAATTATCCATTAAATGTTTAGCAGTTAAATAATCAAAAGGTGGCTGGGATTCTGGAACAACTTAGTCCTTTAATTAGAAATAATGATTATTTCACACCAGTCACCATAAACTGGCACTTTCATTTTCTAAATACTCTAGATATACATGGCAAGGCTTTGTAGATGAGTTTTCCTTATAAGTTAGTATTCTTTATTATCCTTAATTTGCAACAGAGAAGTATCCATATTTATGATTCAAGGAAGGAGTCTGTTGCTTTTAAATAACAGGAGAGAAGAATGGAAAGTCACCCAAATAAACTTAGTTGTTATTGGGGTCACATGCCTAGACCCCCAGTGATTGAGGTGTCTAGTCTGATGAGGAAGCAGTGGTAGTTTGCCAAGTGGGGGTAGATTTCTGAATATAAACAGTAATCTACACAGATTTACAGTTTTATACATATATGTGTATTTGTCTATGTATGTCTTTACAGAAATAGCATCAGAAGCTTTTAAAGGAATTTTCCTAATATTAATTCTTAAGATGTTTTATTTGCTTTGGTTTTAGACTTGCTCTTCAAAACTAAGGCAACGTGTGCCTCTTTAAATTTATTTCTTCTTCCTGCATTAACATTCTTTGAGAAAGTCATTATTTATACTGTGCTAAACTGTTATATGGCTTACTCTTAAATACTGTTACACATGACTTTGTATGTGTGCAAAAAAAGGGCATGAAGTTCATACCAAGCAGATCAATATAGTATCTAAGAAATGTTATTATACTAGTTTGATCTATATATCTTCAACTTAGAATACATATTGGTTTATGCCCAAATGCTGATTTTTATTTTTACCCATAACCCAGGAATGTAAGAACTGAGTCATATACAAAGTATTCTTTCACACTTGAACTTTATCATTTGCTCTAGTAAGTGTACTTTACACTTACCAATGGTCAATGGTAGTCATTAATAGAAATAAGTGCTTCTAATGGGTATATCTCTGTATTAGAGCACTTGTCTAGCACACTACACCCTGGGTTCAATCCCCAGCAATGTAAAAAATAAGACAATTGAAAACAAGAAAATAAATGCTCTAGAGATAACAGAACTTAGGATGGTCTAGTGGTCTAATAAATGTTTTTCAATCTCATTGAAATGGGGATCTTTATATTTAAAGGACTGATTTTGAATAATAATAAATCAAAAGGTAACTTAAGAGAAGTCTAGATCTTCCAATAAGACATGATTAATATTCTCATGTCTTAGTAACAGAGCATGGTAATATGCATTTATAAAAACAAATCAACCTCCATCTTTGTGCTTTGGACTCCACTATAAATCCCTAATATTCCTTCTTTCCAATAGAAAGGAAGACTTAGTGACTAGTAGCTGGTCCCAAAACTAAAGCACACAGAAGGTAGGGAAGACAGAAGGGAGCAACGGCAATGTTTGAGGAGACGCTGTCCTCCCACAATAGGACCAGCTTCTGGGGTGGGGAAGGGAAGATGGGATCCAGCTTAAATCTGGGGAATGACCTCCCCACAGTTATGACGACATGGAGGAGGTCAGTCTTGTGGTAATAATGAAGTTACAAAAAGAAAAAAAAAATCCTGTGACTGACCATGTTGTTTACTTTGCTAACATAGAATAACTCTGAAAACTGCTGAAAGTAATTTAAATATGCTTGAATTTTTTTCAGATTACTCAAATAATGAAGTTTTTGTTTAAAAAAAAACCCAAATGCCTCTTTAATCCCATTTTTCTTAGTATGTATTATGAAGTCACAAGAATTGAGATAAGAGGTTAAATCCCTAGCTTGGTGGGATTTCTGTTTTCTGACTATGCATGAATAATAGTTGAAATACTTCATGAATGGCAGCTGGACCTTATTTTGTTTAAGGAGTGGAGAATGCTGTTTCTAACATGGCCATCTTTGTATCCTTCTATGATATCCCATTTTATCTGCAGTGCTACAACAGTGCCTACCACATCCTAGGTGCTCAGTAAATGACAAATTATCTCACAAATTAGTTTTGAGACATAGTAGTGGGATGCAAAATTAGTTTAGTATGCCCCAACTAGTATTTTTTGATAAGTGAAATAAAAAAGAAAATAAAATAGAGAGAACATTGCATAGTTACTTTGTGGAAACTGTTTCTGATAGTTTAAATAGATGATATGTTAGGGGTTGCTAAAATCATTTCAGTATGTCTTGACTGTCACAGAAAAAGAATGTGATAGAATGGGACTGAAAGTATCAAAGTGCATCATAAGTAATAAGTATTTTTTTCATGAAAATTTTGTTATGCATTAAATATGTATGTCTAGTGGACGATAATACACGTTAATTTCTTATTGTGAGAAAAAGTTGAAAAACTGTTTTGGGACCAGGCCTCTCAATCTTTGGGGATTGAAGTTGTGCTCCCGGAAGCATCTGAAAGGGGTCCCTGGGGGTTCGTCCAACAGAGGAGCCCTGCTCTATGTCTGATGAATATTCTCTCTTGTACCTGTGCCCCTGGGTCTTGAATAGATACTGAGCTTCCCTGGGCTAGTTCCAACACCAGAGATACCTCAGAAATTCCTTCAGACTTCTGTCTATCTAGTTCCACTCCTAGTTAATAAAAGGGTAAGTTTTTACTTTGAATTTGCAATAAGTATAGTAATTAAAAAGATAATCCTTCCTCTACTCTTTAGTTGGCTGGCAATAATGTTTAAGTTCCTAGAAAGTAAGAACTTCATGATTTGAATTATTTAGTACAACATGCATGTGGAAATGAAATCCATTTTGATGATGCAATAGGGTATTTTTGAGCATTATTTATGAGTCAAATTTGTGTAACGCTGACATTACTCTCTAGAATGTAGGCATTTTTAAAAATTACTTAAATGTTTTTGGGCTACTGGATTGTAGGAAATAACAGGTTAGGTATTACCTAGAGAACTTAAAGCCTTCTATTGGCTTTATAAGTAAGCATAATGTATGGCAGTGGAATAAAATTCTCCCAATTTGCACACTGGGGCAATTTATTTCTTGAAAGGTACAAAATAGATAATTGAATCAACAAACATATCACACCACTCTGAGTTCTATTATCACCATTGATTACATAGACTCAATGTCTAAAGTCAAACATATTTTAACTTTTTCTTTGTACACAAGGAAACATTTAACCTGGAACATGTAAACAAAACAAATGGTTTAACTCTGATATTAGGAAACCTTCTTAAACAGCAAGACATTGCCTGTAGTAAAAATATCTTACAGCAAAGAAGAAATGGCTCATTTTGCAAAAATTTAACTAAAAGAATAGACATAGGTTTTTATCACACATCCCAGAATTTAATACAGTTTTGTTGTCTGGTTAAATAACAAGAGCACAGAGCAAATTTTAACCTATAAGCCTTGTGCCTCAGAAGAATAAAATCTAGCTATTCAAAAATTTGGTGGAAATACTTTCAATAGTGACTATTGTTATTAATCTAGTTAACCACCTTCTATGAGCCTCTGCCTCTTTCTTCAGTCTACATTAGTCTGTATGAGACTAGATGATTATTTCCACACAAACTTCCCATACTTTGAGAAGGCTAACATATAGTATAATTTGCCCTTGGACTTTTCATCCCTTAAAATTTCTGTACTTGTAGGCTCATCTAGACAATGTAGGTAGGGGATGATAACTTCCCTTATTTTCTCTACTGGCTTGTTCTGAGAATAAATAAACACAAGAACAGAAAAATTAAACACATTACTTTGTAGTCTTTTACCCAAAGCATTTTTTTTTTTGTGGTCTCAACTATTTCATTGTCTTATACCTACCATTTCAATGGTTGTCCTGAGTTTCAAATGTATTTTGTGCTGAAAGAAAACACTTGCTTTTGCAGAGTTTAAAAATATACACATATATTTATATAAATACTCACGAATATATTCATTGATAGGTTTATTTATATTCTTATTAGTCAATGTATATATTTAAGAGTTAAGGCAAATGTTTTAATTATTTCCTCATTTGTCATAAATCCATACTCTGTCCCCTCATGATTATATTTTCATGTGCTGAAAAGAGTTGATTAAATGTTTTTATTAAGGAAAATAGGATATAAAAGCATTTTAAATGAAAAGGTTATATTTAATGTCTTTATTATATTGGAAGGAGGAAGATTGTTAGTAAGAAAGAATGTTACTAGAATAATCTAAATCTTTCTTCTTTGAAAATTGTGAAACATCACAGGGTCATGGGAGGGACACATTGCTGTATGGATGCTGACTGGGCCAAGTCCCCTACAGAGGCCAGGGTTCCCAGCATAGGTGTTTTAGTGACGTGGTTAGCAGGTGTGCTGTAGCCAGAAGCCCCAGGAAGCATGGGCCTTTTGAAGTCTGCCAGTCAAGGGCACTTGATTTTGGTTCCCTCCATATATCAAAACACCACAGGACATGAGCTGGAACCACTGAAGTACTGAAATTTGTCTCTCTTTAAAAACTGAAAGTTGTTTGAAATGTTTACTGCTGAAGGATTTTGAGCATATGCCTGTGCTCAGCAGTTTGTTTGGACTGTGATTTAGGAACTTTGGGGTTTGGCTGCCACATTCACCAGAGCATTAGAATTTGGGGCATGTCACCAAATATCCTCCTGTTAGTTCTACATCTGTTACATGAAAGTATTAAGCTTGACTTGCAATTTTATATTCAAAAAACTAATAGGAACCTATACACATTGCAATCCAGAGTATTGAGCAGCTCTAGTGTAAAGCCATTCTGAAAACACCAAATAGAATTAATAAAGCCCCTAAGTTTTAGAAATGATTTCTAAATATTTCATATATTTATCTGATTTTGTCACAATCTTTGCCCCTAATTCCTCTGTTTGAGTTGTATGTTTTAAATGTAAATAATACAGAACTCATATATAGACCTAAGACTCAATATTTGGAATTTTAACAATAGAAAAATCATTTTAAAAAGAAGTTTTGAAAATAAGTTACCAATCAAATTAAGCATTTTCAGAGAAAGTAATTTCTTGTTTCAACGTCTTAATGTGATGTTTCTGAATTGCTGCTTAGGAGAGTGAATAAAGGCACTGAATGGAGCAGGTCACCTGAGCTGTGTCTAGGCTGTTAGCACAGGGTGCAGTTGGACGTGGTACCTGTGGGTCTCTTTCACACTTACTGTGCTACCAGTCTTGGAACAACATGATTAGTATCTGCACAGTCACCTCTTTCGAAGGTCTAGTGATAGGCCACCCAGTAGGAAACCCATTCTTATCTGAGTGAGGTGATAACTCATTGACAGAAAGGTCCCCAACTATGATCCATGAATAAGGGCAGTTCTCATGATATTTTGGATATTTCTTCTGTAACTGACAAAAACATTTAAATCATTTTGTGCTATGATAGTAGAGTTCAAAAATTGATATTGTCTAACAATACATCATAAATTTATAAATGTGTCTTCTAACATGTATTGACGTGCTTCAATTCATCTTCTATTGAACATTTTAAAAGATTTTGAAATGGAAGTAGAAAACAATTATTTTTGTACACTAAACATTACAGATGAAGAACTTATACAGCTGGGGAAAAATGGATTCTAGAATCAGATGAGCCTGAGTTCAAGTCCTGATTCAGTTACATTTGATCCTGGACAGTTAAATTTTCTAAGGCTCAGTTTCCTTTTCTGGAAAACAGGGACAATAAAATTCTATACTCTGGAAAACTGTACAGATTATAAATAACACAGGTAAACCACTTGGCACATAGTAGATACTTAACGACAGCCATTTTTCTTCTCATATATTACTGTTGTAGTAGGAATACCTAGAAAACCTCTTACTGGGATAGCTGTGACTGTCACCTGTTGTCTCATTCTGGATGCCCAGCCTTGGTGCTTAATGATTATTTGATGAATGAATAAATGTCAGTGTGAACAGATATTTAGGCCAGGTGATTATAAGAACAGTACATTCAATTGAAACAATTTACTTCATAGCAAAAAGAAACATGCACTAAAGAGCTCTTCAATATTTAGCTCATCAAAAGAGTTACATTAATTAGTAAGTCAACCCATTTTCATAACCAGCTGCACAGCAGACCTAAGTACATTACTTAGTATTTAATTTTATTAGGTTAAATAGTTTAAAAATTCTTACTAACTTAGATTTTAATTAAACATATGTTTTCAGGTTAGCTTGAGCATCATTGGTCACATCATTTCATTACTAGTCATTTATTCTAGTTCTTTTTTAGTTATATATATGCTAAAGCTTCTCTTATATTAATATCATTTTAACCTTTGTGCTTTGATACCATCATGACTAGCAATTGAAGTCAGATGTTTTACATAGATACATGGGACAGAAAAATAAGTGACCTTATTTTATCTTATATAAAATAAGGCTAAAGTTGGCATCAGAAGAAACAAGAATGTTAACAAACATTGGTCTTTTCCATTATGGATGAATTGAAATATATCACTAATAAAATACATATACTTTGCACATATGAATTTTGACCTGAAATTAAGTAAATTGAGGTAAGGGGTATCAAAACTCTCAAAACTACATAATATAATGAGACTACCAATGTCTCATCAAAATGATTGAATGTGTGCTCATTGAATATGGTACATTGTTAAATAGTTATAGAAATCATGTAACTTTAATCTTCTATATGTATAAGATTAAATTTTTGTGTAGAATTAATGAAAAAGGAGTCAGTGAACAGCTGGAAGCCCCTTATGGGATAACAATTCTGTTAAACACATAAAAAATAAAGGTTCATAAGATTCCTTAAACTAAGAATATCAAGAAGGCACTAATAATTTTGAATATCTTCTAAACCTTGTATTCTTTTAACACAAGAGGTCACTGGACAGTTCTTCATTAAATACTGACATCAACACAGAACATATAACCAGGTTGTGAAAGATGGCAACACCAGGAAGAAAACACTTTGGTTTTACTACAGCAATAGACATGTAGAGTATCCATTTTCAGCATGGTGGTGTGATACAGTCCACAAAATCTAATGGTAGTTGATTAGTAAAAGCCTTAGCAGTTTTCTCATTTCCAGGAGCAATCTGGTTTTTAAAGCTTGCTGTTCTCAAATAAGAATTATAATAACTCTGCAGTCATCTTTTATTGCCTCCCTGTCATTTCCCACAAATTTGAAATCATTAGTGTTGGGCTCTTAGTAGTTTTTCTAATGTTTTCATGGTCAAATTTTCTGAAGTCTCAACGAATTCATCTCCTTAGTGCTTCCATATAGTTTTTATAATGATTTCTGAGGACTCTATTGCACAAAACATAGTTCTTTTTCTAATGTGTCTACTTTTACATAAACTTGTCTCCTTCACTAATAGTGGGTGAAGATTTACATTAAATTTGGGTTCAAAACCTTAGTGTCAATGGTAAAAATAATGGTTTAGTTCTATAAGAAAATTTAAAGCAATTTCAAGATCAAAAATTCTGGAAATCAGGTTTTCAAGCCTTTTTATTAGAAAACTTAAATTATTACTTTTTTTTAAAAAAGAAATAGCCAATATTCATTTTTGAATTTTCTCAAACAAATTATAATAAAGGATAGCAAACTAGGATAAGAAAACACATTAGAAGACAGCTTCCTACTTCATACAACTTCTAGTTACTTTTTCCTATCCATTCACCTATTTCTGTTCAGCAGCAAGAAAAATAATATCCATTTATTTTTGCCTTTTTGGATTTTCCAAGATGAGCTTAATTTACCTGAATACAAACAAAAGCAAGGGGAAACGGCTTCTATATTGGCATAGACCAGGACATGTCTCATAACCAGAAAACCCTGCTTTCTATGGCTTTTTTTTTTTTGCAATTTATAGTCCATTGGTTATAAAACCAACTAAAAGTTGAACAATATTCAAAATGACACAGATTGATAACAAATAACAGAAACATATGGAATCCCCTTAGCTGTTATTCTTTCCAATAGACAAATCCCTACCATTCTGTAAATAAAATTATAAATACTAAAGAAATGAAGAAAATTTCACAATGGGGAAATGATAATTTCTTATAATAAATATTTTGGTACAAATTAAAAAAAAACGTAGAAAAACTTAGTACCTTTGGGTACTTTTTTCTAATAAAACCATACCTGCTTCAGAACTTGTTTGATTATAGCTGCTAACAATGCTGTTTGGTATCACTGGAGTGGAGGACGTTGAAATTCTTGACTGAGGTGGATTGGGATGTAATGAATTTCCTAAAGCCATGCCCGACTGACTGAGCATCCCACAGTTCCCGCTAGCCTGAATCTGATTTATTAAACCTGCAAGATGGTGATTGGGGACTGGACTGTTACTGTGAACAAAGTTAGTGTTTGCATTGTGGCAGTGCACGGCTTCCCCTCTTAAAGGTATGTTCTGTGTCAGTGAATTCTGAAGAACACTGGAGTTCATATTGGGATCTGTAAAATGCAGCTGGTTAGCAGAGCAAGGCAAAGCAGTATTTGAGCCCCCACAACCCGGGGTACTATTGCTACTCAAGTGAGAGCTTTGACAACTCATAGACTGTAGTAACTGAGACATTGAACTGATGGGAAATGAACCCTGACCCTGCTTCCTCAGCAAGTCGGGTCCAGGTTTAGGAACTGCAGAACTATCCATTTGAGACTGTCTTAGCAAACTCAACACTGTGGTAGGTGGCTGTTTTCTTTTCCGTAATGAGTCTTTTTGCTGAGACATCAGCTTATCTCTTAGTGCTGCGCGACCACTTTGCCCTTCACCTGTTGGGAGAAGCATGTTGGCAGTAGGAGGGAACATGGTGTTTAAAGTGCTATGTCCTTCAGTGTTGCCACTGCCGGCAACAGCTCCAGAATTGCTACTGCTGCTACTGTTGTTACCAGCAAGTTTGTTTTGATTTGCTAGCTGTGCTTTGGCTGCTGCTGAGAGTAAACTACTTGCTGGAAAGGAGGCAGCATTGTGCTGGTTCAAGATCTGATTTAAAGGCATTCCCAGCAAACCAGGCTGACTCTTTACAGAACCACTTCCGGCAGATGCAGTAGGAAAAGCTGCACTGCTTGGGGTATTTAGTACATTACTCATTCCAGCAATTAATGGGTTAGGGATATCCTTGTACTGATGATGTCCATCGGACTTGGTAGAAGGGCTTGATGGCATTGATGGCCTTGGGGACCCTATAGTTGACCTTGGTGACCTGGGTGGAACCTTAATACCACTACAAGTGGCCTGGGGTCCTACAGGTGGCATCATGAAATTTCCATGATCTGATGATGTGGAAGATGAGCGTGATCTTTGGGGCGATGCCTCAATCCTTCCAATTCCAGTCCCCATCATGTGCACTGGGGATGTCACTGGAGAAGGGGACAAGGAGGTTGAAGCTGAATGTGGAACTCTTTGTACATGACTCCCATGATTCATATGGCCAGGTTTTACAGTTGGCAAAGGGAGATTACTTGGCAAAGGAACAACAGCAGGAGGCATGCTTACATTCATCACAGGTACCTGAGAGTGGACATTTGAATGGAAACTGGTTGGATTAATGATAACAGGGTTCTGATTCACTGGTTTACTAGGAATAGGGTCAAGAATGCCAAGTGGATCTTTCTCAGATGTTAATGGCTTTTTCTGAAGAGCACAAGAAGGTGGAGGAGGGGGTGGTGGGCCTTGGGGTGGTTTGTGGTGAAACATTGCTCGTGGTATTTCCATATTAGTTGAAAAATTACACATTGGTTTTTTCATTACTGGACTCTTTGTAGTCAAAGTTGGGGAAAGAGGTATATTAGTCCTTCCAGCCATTGCACAGGATGACTGTACAGGAGAACCATGTAGCATTACTGAAGGTGGAGAAAGAGGAGTCCTATTCAGGTGAATAGGACTAGAATTGGGAGCTCCATGAAAACCAGGATTATTTCTCGTGAAAACATCAGGGCTTCCAAGTGGGTCAGTCCGTGGAGAGATTGAACCATCTCCATATATCTGGGAACCTGATGATGCTGGGCTTGGCAGGCCTCCATGGCTGCCACGGAATGGAGATTTCTGTCCGTGTTCACTGCTGCCCAATCTCTGCCGGGGGTAGACAGGGTGGAGTTCTTGTTGCTGGCTTCCAGGCAGTTCTTGTACATATAGCCTTCCCATGGCATTTGACGATCCAATCATCAACTTGAAAGGATTCTTACATTCAGGCATTACAGAATTTGTAATTCCTTCATGAGACTTATTTCTTATTGATCTTGGAGTTGCTGCCCGTGAAGGTACTACTGGAGTTGCATCTGATATGAAAGAGAAAAAAGATTCTGTTAATAGTTTTCTTTCTTTTGTGTTGGCAGGGAGGAAAGGAAGGAGGAAATCAGGAAGAAATAGGAAAAAGGTCATCAGGAAATACAAATTTGCAAATAAAAATTATGATTCTATGCAATGAAAAAAGGTTCTGCAAACAGCTACCTTAAACTTTGATTTAAAAAATGTACTTTATTCTCCTTAGTTGACCAAAGATTCTCAGTAATTGTTCATTAGTCTTGTTTACCTCTTTTCTGTTGAGAAAGCCTAGGCATCTAAATCAGTACATACTGACATCAGTCATTCTAATAAGATTTAGAATATGCAAAATCAAGACTGACAGCCCAGATGGAAGTGGTGATGTTACTATCTTATTGGATTTAAAATTTTTGAGTGCACAATTACAATTGGAAATCGTAATCTGTGTGACATATTTATTTTCTTGTATGACTTAAATGAATATTCATTTCTATAAGAAAATTTGTTACTCTATCAATGCATCTATTACCTTACTGAAACCTGCTCAGGACAGGTTTCCTTATTTCCTTATTTCCTTATCAGGTTTCCTTATTTCCTTATTTCCTTATCTCAACATTTTCACTCTGAGAGTAAGACTCTTTATTTTTGTGAATTACATGAATGGGACTCTGCATCTTTTAAAATAGGAATGATAACAAGAATAAATGCAGTGATATTACAATCATTCTTAGCTTCATGATGTCTACAACACTGTAACACTATAATTTCTTTGCCCTTTGTCATTGTTGTCAAATGGCTTTAATCAACCAATTTAGGTAAGAGATTACAAATCTTTTATTAGGATAGAATTCTAATGTAAAATTCAATGGAGTGCTAAAACCTTCAGTACTGGGCTGCTATTGAGAATTCTCTTTTTACATGAATGCATTTCTCCCTCTCTGGCTTTTTGGAATCCCTTCAGTTCTTCTGGAGATCAGACAGAATAGAGGCAACAAAAGCAAGCTGGTTCATCATACAGAATTTTCACTCTATCATGTCAGAATTCTAGGTTTCAGTTTCTAAGCCCCTACGGATGTTTAACTCTTTCATGAAGTTGTGCCTTCTAAAACAGAGATGGCAAATAAAATTTGTTTCATATGCCAATTCCCATCAATTTATAGAGGCTGGTT
Organism: Spermophilus citellus; assembly: GCF_964194105.1. NCBI lineage: Eukaryota > Metazoa > Chordata > Mammalia > Rodentia > Sciuridae > Spermophilus > Spermophilus citellus. Next base: position 53,770,879 of record NC_138192.1, on the reverse strand, counting down.
ACAGAGCTGTATTGAAAAGGATGCTAAGCTTAGATGGACTCTGTGAGAAAATGCCAATGAGTCTGTCAGGTCAGAGGAGATGAAAGTCATACCCTTCTTACTATATATTTGCCATAACTATTTATAGACCCAAAACATATTAGCAAATATACTTAGATTCATTTGCAATCAGAGGTATACTTATCTAAAAGGTGAAATGCACATTTAAGATAAATACTTCTACTTGCTAGATAGTATACAGATGAAATCATATAATAAAGATTTTTACAGTAGTCAGTCACAACCTGGGACATACAGAAGTCAAGGTAGAGTACATTCAAGTAGAAAGCAGTGAACAGATATTTTCTTGGAAAATGCAGACTTTCTAATTCTAGCATGGTAGAGGTTATTTAATAAGGTAATTTTGGGATATAATATAGAAAATGTTGAGAACCAATAACATAACAGAATGGCAGCAGATAAAGTCATTTGAAGCCTATTTTTAAAGTTTGTAATTAAAGAAATAACATTAAAAATATGTAGGGTACTATGCTTGCAATATAGTAACAATAGTTACATGTAATCATATCACTAGAATTATAATGGGACTGGCTGTGTTCTCTTTAATCATAATCACTTGCTTGCATCTTTTCTCAGATAAAAATGTATTCATATAATTATCTATAGTTCAGTGATTAAAAATAATATGAATATTGGCATTTTTATATTCAACGAAAAGAATTTAGACAATCGCTGTGTTTTAGAAGGAATTTTGTCCATATTTAAGGCAAAATAGTTATCCTCTTTAAAGTAACAGAAATACTAAACAAACTAGCAAAAGTCAGGCTGAGGCTATATGACATTTAGGAAGTAAGGTATACAAGAGTTGGCAAGTGTAAATACCAGGCACCCACTAACATTCAGGTAGACCTTTTAAAGAATAAACAGTAACAATGTAAATGTTTATATATTTATTTAAAAGGAGATAAAAGCTACTATGTGAGACTTTTGATTTTTAATTATTAAACCTCAACTTCATGAAATAATTTAAAGTTATGAAAAAAATGCTACTGCTGAAGAGAGTAAGAGTAACAATTAATCCAATGAAGTGTACCACTTAGAAGGGATAGAAATATACCAATTATTGCCTATACTAATTCAATATTTATCCTTAATTTCAATAATTAAATTTGTATGTATAGGTATGACAAAGGACTTAGATTAAGATTCTTCTGGGTCTTAAGAAAGGCAATAAGGCAGACTGTAGAAAAAGGTAAAACTGTATGACATAATGTGATGTGAGATCAACAGCAGACAAAAGTATGTTCAAAAATACATTCAGGATAATATGCAAAAATTAAAACATCAAGGTGGCAGGTTAATGGCAAATTTTAAATAATCTGTTATTATTAAACTTATGTTTAAATTGTTGCAACTCTTTTAATTTAAAAATTGTACCTTATTAAAAGAATAACATTCCCTAAAAGTTTTTTTTCCTTATATATCTTAGTATATAGAAGTGGATCAATTTGTAAAAATTAGTCCCGTTTATATTTAAAGGTTAGAGGGTTGTTGGAAAGAGGCTTTATGCTTATAGCTGCAAAATCTGTCTCTTCACCTGAGTTCTAAGTCAGAGATTTTAATTACCTGTATGATGTAGCAATTGTTTTTTTTAACATTCCAGGCTCTCGATAGTTTGGCCGCAATTTATTATACTTCTTTTATCTTCCATTCAAGTTAGGTTAGTTTCCACATTATACCTTAATTATGTCACACTCATTCTGAAGTATAATTTTCCTATTCCCTTCATATGCCTAAATCCTATTATTTTCCCAAAGCTGGTCTAAATCAGGGTTCTGCCATGAAGCCTTCTCTGAGCTCTACAGGTCACATTCATTGTCCCTATTTTTCAGAACTTTGCAGAACACTATCAATTACCCCTCATCAACTCATGCTTTGGTGCTTGCCATATTTTATTCTGAACCACTAATCAAGTCTTAAGCAGATTGTAATATTTTAGAGGGAATTCATATTCTTGCCTTTACAGAAAGAGGTTCCTCTGTCTCAGAGTATAATGGCACAAAGCACATACTAATCACAAAGGGAAAAAGGGTACTTTACTATGGAAAAATTGGATGGACACAAACTTAACCAAGCAATCAAACAGTGTCATAGATATGGGTGAAGGTGTTTATCCTGATGAGGATATAACTTCATCCATGCAGAATTCCTATCAAATGTGTACTACCTGAGTATGAAGAAACCATCAGGCAAATCCAAATTGAGGAACAGCCTGCAAATCTGGTTGGCCTGAACTCTTCAAAAATTTCAGTCCCATGAAGGACTAAAAACACTGGGGACTTGATATAGATTAAAGAAATGTAACACTAACTGCAATGCACCATCTTTGATTGCATTCTGGTTTTAAAGTCAATTTTTTAAAAAGTGAAAAGAGATATTGTTAGGAAAACTGGAGAAATTAAAATACAAACCTCATGTTAGACATCATTTTTATATTACTGTTAAATTTCCCAAATGTGATCATTAGATTGTTGTTATGTAGGGAAATGTCCTTGAGGGGTAAATTGTGACAATACCTGCAACTTTCTATAACAAAATATAAGTGGTTTTCTAAGCAAATGGTAGATGGCTACTTAATGAACCATCCTTGTACTTTTTCTGCAGCTTTTAATTTTTGAAAAAAATTGTGTGTGTGGGCTGGGGTTGTGGCTCAGTGGTAGAGCACTCACCTATTACATGTGAGGACCTGGGTTCGATCCTCAGCACCACATAAAAATAAATAAATAAAATAAAGATATAAAAAAAATTGTGTGTGTGTGTGTGTGTGTGTGTGTGTGTGTGTGTGTGTGTGAGAGAGAGAGAGAGAGAGAGAGAGAGAGAGAGATTTAGAGAGATTTAGAGAGAGAGATTTAGAGAGAGTTGAGTGGGGGCTCATAAAAAGTTCTTGGCAAGATGATTTTTGTTTAGTAGGTGTTCAACGAATAGTTATCAAATGACTAAAAAAAAAAGAAAAAAGAAAAAAGAAAAGAAACAGCTTGTTTTTAACAAAACTGCTAAATTGTTGGGGATTTAACATCACATCTTCCAGTACAGCCCTATGAAAATGGCTACATTTGTTTCCTAAAAACCAATGGCACTTTCTTTTCTGTGAGCTCAGCTCTGCACATCTGCATAGCATTAGGATGTGCTAATTAGTGTTTATTCTGATTATGTAATCAGATGATCTGCACAAGGAATTCTGGGAAATAACCTCATGGTAATTTTTCAGAATTAATTTGCTATTTGCACTAAAATGATAGATCATATAAAACCTTAAAAACACTGTGCATGTTTGAAAAGTGAAAAGGGAAAATGCTTTGGCAAAGTGATTTCCAGCATCTCCTTCTCTTGCAATGGAGTGAGGGAGGAGAATTCCTAACCCCTTAGCCATATTACATACTTGTTCCTCCTCCGGGACTGGTGAGCACCAGAGAAGGATGTGGGGCTTCCATGCTTTTATGAAGTGTGGCCACTGCAATGATTTTTCTTTTATGTATGCATAGCTTTGTGACATCTTCATCTGCCTTAACATCTTCTGCAGTTCTCTGTTTCACAGCAGCTCCAGGATCAAAATTAAATACCTGGAAAAAGCACAGTCTTTGTTTAGAATACGTCTGCAAAAACATTTAATAAAAAGATCCTCTTGTTTAAAAAGAAAAACGTTGTACTGAGATTAAGTCATAAATCTGAATAAAACTTTCTTAAGTTTTTAAACTTAAGGAAAACAATGTTATATAACTTAATAAATACTTCTGCTGAACTTACGGTTTTTAGTAGCAAAATAAATAATGAAAATTACAGTAATTCTAAGATAGCCAAGATAAATATATGGAAAAGTTTAATATCTAATAATGTTTCCAATTTTAGATAGTTCTTGATATTATTATACCAGTACAAAAACAGATAAAATCTAGATACAAAAACAAAACAAAAAACTATGATATTTCTACATGCTAACTTTCCTTTGGCTTCCTTTTATTACTGTATTTATATTACCTTTTCACTGACTTAGAAAATCTACTGCTCTATTAAAAATTTACTTATTAGAATTTTTTTATGATGCAGTAACATAGTAAAAAGAAAAAAGTTGTTTATTAATTTTTAGTTTGAAAATTAATACTATAAAACATTCAGAGAATGATCTATTTCTATAGCAAATAACATTTTACTATTTTAAGTAATTTTACTTTTTACCTTGTAAAGGAGTAAAACATTTTCATATTTTGGTTATGAGGGTTTGGCTTTACAATTTTAGAAACATCTATGACAGACTTATCAATAACCATGCTAAAAGTAATACTGCAGTTAGAGTAAGTTAAAGAAAATACTGCATTACTAAATATTGAGCATAGGTACAGCTCTAATAAAAAGGTGTAATTGTGGTTTTAAAGAAATATTTAATATGAATATAGTTTGTCACCTTTGAAAATGACCTGAATAAATTTCCCACAATCTTTAATCATTCCAAAATGCATGTAAAAGATGTCTAATTAGATAAAAAGTTAAAACAAATACATGATTGGAGAACTAATATAAAAATGAAATGCCAAATGAGAAAAGCAAATATATAAAATACCTAAAAATAAAAAACTGCTGTAGCTCTATTGTGAAATGGTTACCTTGGGAAGAATAAGAGGACATTCCAAGCCACACTTGCATGTTCCATCAGTAAGCAGGTATGTTTTAACCTGCTCCAAGCAAGATAACAAAGACCCACTGGGACTGTAAAAATAGTTTAAAAATACATCAGGAAATAATTTTGACTGCACATAGTATATGAAAAAAGGCATAATTTATAGTCTTACTGTCCTTCACAGGATAATATTTTCCTGCTAGGGAAAGCATTTTCTTTGTCAATATTATGCTAGCTACTAAATTATAGCCTTTAACACTATCGCTCTTTCTTTTGTACCAAAATATTTCTCAGAAAAATACAGATCTTCACAGAAAATTAAACAAAAGTATTTTGAAAACCAAGAGTGGACTAAAGATAGGAAAAATACTACTCTTAAGAAAGGACAGAAACAGGCAAGAAAGGAACAGGGGGAAAAAACTACATAAAAGTAATCACTATCATTTTAAACTACGACATTTACTTTCAAAGCTTGTTGAGGAAAAACTGAAACTTAGGAACATATTAAAGTTCAAACCAGAAAGTTGGCAAGTCTACAAACGTCAGAGCTAATATATTCTTCCCTGTTTATTTTGGAGTCTAAAACCAAGTTGACCCTATGTAAAAACATTTCTTTCTCTCCTTTACCAGTGTGTTTCTTTGAAGATAGATCATTGTGGCCTACTTCAAATTGTACTGAAGAAACATTGTGCAGAGAGGAATCTAACAGAGCTGACAAAAGATGGGAAGTTTTTGAGGAAACCGGATGTTAGGTGGACAAAAGGTGCCTTGCATTTTTTGGGCTGGTAAGTGGGTAGGTTTTTTCATCTTACTGCTCTTCTGGTCACAAAAATTAGTAAAACAGATTAAATACTAATTTAGATGATAGGATAAGTTTTTGATTTTTTTATTTACAATGAGGAGTAGTTTAAAATGGGTAATTTACATTTTGGGGCTTTATGAATATATTGATTTTACAACTTAATCAGTATTATGCTTTGAAATTCCTATGAACTTTTCATTTGAAATTCTTTTATTTATGACTATTAGGTAAAACCCTCACTTAAGCCTTTAGATCCAATTCATCCAGAAACAATACTCTCCAATTCATACACAAAGTATTGCACTACTGGCCATAGACTTCCTGCCTCTAAAAAACACAAGAAGCAGTTGTGCAGTCATAAATGAACTAGCTTTAAAATGCAATTCATATTTTGTTTAAGGACAATTGTCCAAATGACTTGGGCACAAAGAACAATTTAAATGAAAACCGTCATATTTGTTTAGGCTACTTTTAGATGATATGCAAGGAGAGGCAACAAGAGGCTTTGGAGGTATAATAATTTCAATAAAACAAGGTCACCAATAACTACCTTATTGATTTTTCACAATAAAAATTGATGAATTCGGGGAAGAGAAATTGCCAACATTTTGCTTAAGAGAAAGTGTGTGCACTGAATCCTAAAGGAATTTCATTGTGAAATTAAAATCAAAGGCAAGAATTCCTAAATTCCTTTACAGTATTCTAGACCTCTTGAAACTCTTCCTCTTAGTCAGTTGGATTCTTTCCTTTAGTTGTAGTTCTTATAATTAACTTTTGGGGGCAATAATTAATGTAAAAAATAGTTACAAGTTTTACAGCATGGATACAGTTTAGAAAATTGGAAACACGTGGAAAATTTAATGTGTCACCTCAAAATGCTACCAGGAGGCAGGAGAAATTGAAGATTAACCTAAAAATGAGAGGTAAACTATACATTGAAAAGGTAGCTATTGAAGGTAGGCTAGCCTTATACATATATTCAAGTAGTATTTTAATTGGTTATATACAAACAAATCAAGCCCAGGTGGCTTGATTTAATTTGAAAGCATTTAACCTTACCTGCAAAAGTTTAGTTTTAAAAATAATTCTCAAGTGTACAGACTTAAATTTGGAGAACTCATACTAACATGATTATCAGAAAAGTGAAGTCAGTCTTGGAAAATTATGAACTGATATTAACTGAAAGTGACTGATCAACTTTTAGACTTCTTTTTTTTAAAACTTTTAGACTTCTTAGTTTTTGATTCCCAGACTTGACATGGTTTGCTCATAGCAATATGAAAAGTTGATTTATCTTTCATAAGATGGAGTAAAAAAAATCATCAAGATTTTTAAGTCATTTGCTTCAAGTTGAACATACATCATCTCTTTACAAACTAGAATAACCATAAATATAAACATATATCACTGATAATTTGTTATATTTATAACAAAGTATTTCTGGCACTTTATGAGCCACGTTGGTAATATAAACACTTGGAAAAAGTTATTCCTTGTGTCTTTGTTCATATTTTCTATTATGGGATGAGCTCCACATTCCCTGAGTTTTTATTCCTTCACCTCCTCGAATACAGAGCACATCATTAATATTACAGATATAAGAATTTTATGTGACAAAAGAATTTCAGTGGGTAATTAAGTTTTCCTCAAGAAGCACTTTACAAGCATACAAATCAACCAACCAAACAAACAATAAACCCACATCTGAACTGACTTTTGAGTTGTTAAAGCATGAAATTGTTTATACCACAGAAAATACCTCATTCATACAAATACATCTATAGGGAACTGAAAATTCTATTGAAGCTGGGATGCAAAGAGCCACACTGAAAGTAATAACATCAATTTAATGATGCTGCTTAATGTGGAATTAATAAAATCTGAAGTCTACTTCTAATTTTTTTATTATATCATGAAGAAAGACTTATGGTAAACTAAACTTTTATAAATTTATTGGAAAATTATAAATAAGGAACTTAGATGCCAATTATTTATTAAATAAGACTTAAAACTTCTTGCCAACAGTTCAGTTATTCCATTCAACTTGTTCTAAAAGAGATATAACATAAAAATTTTAAAGAGGAGGCATTTGCATTTAGTCGTATGATTTTTACTTGTAATATGAAGAGCTATCTCCATCATGACTTTATTTTTATTATTACATGCAAGGAAATAGATTAAAAACTGTGCAGAAAAAAATAAGCAAATTATTTTTGGTTAATATCAAGCATTAAGAAGTCTAATAAGTAAGACTGCTAATAGATTAAAAACAGAACTTTAGTATCAGAAAAAGTCAGTTGAAGTACTTTTAAGAACAGAGTAATATTGCCAAATGGTATTGGGTCTATTTCCAGTATTTTGCATTCTTCTGTGAATGTAGTAATGATGCTTTAAGTTTTTTAGAAATCTTCATATTTTTTTTATCCTTATTACAGAGAAGCAGAATGACACCTCATGTAAACACAATTAATGCATAAAAATTCTCTCTGATAATCTATGTCAATTTACACTACAAAACAGTATAGAATAAAAATAATTGTGCACTTCTAGCACAGAGGTCAGTTATTGAAACTTATCTGAGGTGCTGTCAGTCACAATATTTTGTTCCCTCAAAGAAGAACAGACTCTGCCTCCTTAACTTTGGAACTATGACTTTGGAGGTGACATAGGTAATAAATAAGGGCTCACCTGACATAAAGAACTCCATTTTGATCCACACGACGCTGCCAACCCACAGGAACTTGTATAGCTGGAAGACCTCCTTCCTTGTCCCCTCCGTCACACTCCTTGCCTCCATTCATTTTCTGTGTCTGCTTGGGACTCTCCAAAGATATCAGCATTAAGATGATATCTTCATATTACAGAGCATGATGGCCTTCAAAAATGGGCCAATGCAGCACAGTTTTTCTCAGACTGTACAAAAAGCATTGGGAAGCTTCGGCTCAGTTTGGAACCAAGTCCTTGAACTCTGCCATTGTAAAATTAATCAGTTTCCCATTATACTCTACATTAAATAACCAATACTTAATTCCTAGGGATGGTTTACATGGGTAAAAATGAGTGCTTACAACTAAGGAAAATCATAATTCACCAATGCTGGCACCTGTCTGAAGTGGGGGAGGGAGGAGTGTAAAGTTTTTAGTTGTACATTTTGTCTTGAACCTTGATGTTGAACTAAAATAATTTCTACTGTTTAGAAATTGGTGTCATTTTTACAATGTGAGTCGATTAATATTTTCAGGTGCTACCAGTCCTTAAAGGCCACATTTTCTAAACTTTATCTTCCAATCTGAATCCAAGGTGTTGCAGGCTGGTTCATCTGATGCTTTCATGACTTCAAAATTCCAATAATGTAGCCTGAAACATATGCAAATATGTAAACTGTATATTTAATGTTGAAAACTGAGAAGCTGCACAATTTTCAAACAGAATAAACTATTAGCTGTTCCCTATCACTTTGATGTCCTCTGCCATCACAATAACACATCGAAGTGAACTTGTTTTCTTTTAAATTGATCCACTTACTCTAGTTAAACCAATTTACTTGCTCTTCACCATTTGCAACTTTCTAATTCCTAGACATAGACCCATAATTATGGCATTACAAGTACATACACAGATACATACACACAGAGCCTGCTTCTAACTTGAAATCAAAATATATTCAAACCTCTAATGTCCTGTAAACCAAAAAATGATGTTAATCCACTCACATTTTGATTACTCCTTAATATTACATGCAGCTATGCTTCAGCTTTCTTTCCTAATCATTAGCATAAAGAAGATAAGGTTTCTCTTTTTAAAAAAGTTAAAGAAAATAAATTTATAGTACATTTTCAAATAGAAGATTTCCCCCCAGTGTTATAGACTGTTCAGATTGGGAGCTGCTTTATAGTCAAGATTTTACAAAATCCCTCACATAAAGGTGTACTTTCTTAATTGCTTTATTAAGTCACAGGGTTTTTTTTTTTTTTTTTTTTTGGAGAAAACACATTAACTCGAAACTGTAGTGACCACTGCAACTGTAGAATGCTTATAGAATTCATCTTGATGAGGCTGTTGCATAAAAAAAGACAAGTACATTTTGAAAAGATTTAGTACTTAATATTGTGGAAAATATGATGTCACAGTTGGTAGCACCATTTATTGTTGTAAACAAGCCTTTTAATGATCAATTTAGTATTTAGCATTTAGTCGTATTGTTGGCCTCATAAAACTACACTAAAAGATGAGTAAAAAATTATCCTAGTGTTATATGTTGGGACTTGTGATTTGTGATAAAAAGTTTTCAGTGATAGCTTCATCCACAAAAATCAAAAAATGTTGTACCTCAAAGAACTGAAATAGAAGTGAAGATGCTCTGCTCTGGAAATCTATGTTAAATGACTTGAGATTCATATGGAAGCTTTAAACTGATTTCATAAAGTTTAAATGAAAAAAATTAATGCATTTTCTAGATAATGCTTTAAATATGCATGTATAAATTAACAAATTAAAAAATGTGAATGAACATGACTATTTAATCTGCATTCCTAAAACTCTATACACCTAAGTTGGTCAGAAACACTTTTTTGGATCTCCTCACTAGGAAAGCAAGAGATTATCTTATAGCAAAGCCCATCAGGTATATGCCTTATTTGTATTTATGTGTAGTCTTGGCTCTGAGACAGTTTAAGGATATGCAATAAAGTAAAGACTCATTTAGCTGTAAATCAGGGACTGTGTTTATGGGTGTGGCCAGCACTGGCAGGAAATGAGAAAGGTAGCAAAAATTTATTGAGGGAAAAGTCAGGATATAAAGAAAAGTACCAAATAATAACCGTCCGAAGGTGGTAATTTGCATCACTGGGCCCATTCCACTGTGCTCTGCTTCTCATGGAAATGACCCACTTAATGTTCTGTCTTCCACTCACTGTACTTTTGACTGTGACTTTTGCTGTTCATCTATGTGTTTATTCACATTTCCTTCAACATTACAGAGCAGTTTCTGTGTAGTAGGCACTCTGCTAGCTGCTATGAGTATCATCTATGAACCCCAAAGTGAGCTAACTAGACACTGAATCTGCTGATTCATTGATTTCGGACTTTACAGCTTCCAGAATTGTGAGAAATAAATTGCTGTTGTTTCTAATCTACCTAGTTTTTGGAATATTGTTATAGTAGCCTGAATGGACTCAAGCAGTAAGGTACCACTTTATCCTAAGCATAGTGTAATGTTCAGCATCAATGTGGAAGCCTGAATATGAAAATAAAAATTGAAGTCATCTCCCTGAAGATTAATAATCACTGCAAACATTGACATATTTTCTTTCAATCATTTGTTTTTTAAAGTTTTAAAGTACACACACAAATGAGTTTCATAAAATAAACAAGAATGTATCATCACCACTAAAATTTGCAATATAAGCATTTGTCAGTTTTTTTTTCAAATAAAGGATATAGAAAATATTTCAGATAAAGTATAATACCATCATCAGGTCCCACTTGATTTTCTTTTCAGACCCATTCCTCTCCCTTCTGCCCCAAAGGCTACTACCATCATGATTCTGGCCTGTATCATTTCTGGTTATAATTTTATGTGCTTATTTCCTACATGTGTATTGTAAACAATATTTGTATTGTTATATGTGTTTTAAAACTTTATATAAACACTACCATATTATACCATCCTGCAACGTTCTTTTTAAAATTTAACATTGTTTTGAAAACTGTCTCTGCTGAAATATATAGACCTATCTTTGTTGTAGATATACAGTTCAAATGCATTAATTTTTAACATTTGAGTAATATTCTATCTTAAGATTTTACAACTCTTAATATATCATTATGTCAAGCACATTAATGCTGGCTTGTAGAGCTTGTACATTTTCAACTTTATAGACACTGCCAAATTGTTCTCCAAAGCAGTTATACTGATTCTAAATATTTTCTATATAAGTGGGATTTTTTCCTTTTAAATATTGAATCATCCCATTTTGTATTTTTTTTCTTCTTAGGCATTTTACTATATGGCATTAAATATTTTTCTAAAACATGAACATTAAATACTGGATGGAAAATTTTGGCTATTTATTTAAAATTTTGTTTATTTATGTTCCTTTTGTGGAGATAGCATTTCTCCCAAACTTTCATAATTACAAATAAATACAAGAGAAATATTCCTGCATGTAAATCTATGCCCACCTTGATAATTCACTCAGAATTATTTGCTAAAATAGAATTGTGTAATTTTAGGGCTCTCGATTCATTTCTTTAAGTATTAGGATGATACTTTTAGGAAAGCACTTCAGGCCATGTGTCTTAAACTTTTGAAACCCATGTATGATTTCTTTGGTTAAATATGAAAGTATGTTCTACTTGCTTCCAAGACATTGGAATTTTATGTTCTACAGAGACCCATTGTCCAAAATTAGTCAGTCTTTTTTCCTATAGTTTGCATTGTAAAAATTGCAGTTTCTCCTGTTTTCTGAATTTAACATATTAATATTACTATGCTTTTAAAAAAAGTTACATATTCCACATGTTTCTCTCTCCTTCCCTAAAGACCTATTTAATGTGGCTTTATTAAAGCCCAATAAAACATGTTAAAAAGGTAAAGATACTGTAATATAAAAGCTACCCTCCATTTCACTAATACTCAGGATCCAAGAGAGATCATATATTTATGACTTAATTTATATGTATTTGACAAACAGTTTTGTAGCAATAACAATAAAATTCAAAAAGCATGTTATGTGTTTGTGTGTGTGTTCTGAGAACACACAATTCCACTAATGTTTTCATTTTTCCTCTTTCCTTTCAATATGCAAATTAAGTCTCTTAAAATTGGCTACCAGTGAATTGAATTTGAGTGACTTGATTTTCTTTTTTTGTATTGGCTTCTTCTGATCATCCAGAATTCAAATTAGATGTCATCTCCACAAGAAAATTGCAAACCCCAGCCACTCTCTTAGACTTTGTTAATTCACTGATACCTCTTATTTTCTGATTATTATTACTGCTTATTAACTATCTTTCCCTTTAGGAATATAAACACATTCAGAGCAGTAGGGACCTTGTCTCTCCAAGTCCTTATGTTCCTAGTTCTTGATATAATTCCTGGCACAGAGTAGGTATGTTGGCTAGTTCCTGAAGATTGTGTATATTCTTTTTTAAAAATATTTATTTTTTAGTTGGACACAATTCCTTTATTTTATTTATTTATTTTCATGTGGTGCTGAGGATCGAACTGCAAGGGCTCTACCACTGAGCCACAACCCCAGCCCAAGATTGTGTATATTCTAATTGATAATGTAATTTTACATTCTGAACTTTGCCATATAAACTTACAAAATTTTATCAATACATGAGAAGTTGTTAAAATAAGCTAATGAGTATACATGTTGATAAAATATAAAAAGCTCTAGATTTTCCCCTAATGATCTCACAATTTTTGATTGATAATTTCTGTGCATGAATATGATAGGCCTTTTAAGAAAAGTAATATGCTGCACTGGGGATGTATCTCAGTAGTAGAGTACTTGCCTAGTATGCACAAAGCCCTGGGTTTGATACTAAGTACTGCAAAAGGAAAAAAAATCAAATTAATATGTTAACTTTAAAATTTATTTGTAAGCTATTAGTTTTATTTATTGAGCGATTTATGAACACATTTAAATTGAATAAAAATGGTAAAGTAAATAAATGCAACAACATAAAATTAAAATTATATTTCAATAAGATGCTAATTAATGCAATGAACTTTTTCTGTTATACTGACAATCTTGTTAACTTAAGAATAAACTCATTACTTTATACAGTGTTAAGTGTGTACTTTAAAAAAATCATACCCAAAATATCATAAAGACTGAGTATCAGAGAATCTGACATCACAAAAACAAGTAAATAGCTATTCTTCTAAGTAACATCAAACATCATACATTTTTCAAGTCAAATTTAATTAATGGTAAAAGTAATGAATTGGTTTTAGAGTGGTGATTATTATGAGTAAATTCTATTAAAATGTTTATAATGTCATCACACATTGATCTTATGCTTACTGGTCTTGTGTACTTGAATACACAGTGGTATAGAATTAACATGTAATGAATTATTAATTTATCACGAGACTGTAAATTAAGAAAAACATATTATTTGATATGCCTAAATTATCATTCATACTTTTTATAACATGATTATAAACTTAGCTCATGAAATATTTAAAGATAAATAAGTCCACTTAGAATCCTACATTGCCAAGAGTGAACATCTTATGTTCTCTAGTTGAAATTGAGTCCCACATAAAACTTGTCTCTGAGCTGGGTGTGGTGGTATATGCTTGCAACCCAGCTATTCAGGAGGTCTAGGAAGGAGGATTACAAATTTGAGAATGGTCTGGTCAATGCAGCAAGACCCCATCTCAAATTAAAAAAAAAAAAAAAAGGCTGAAGATGTAGCTTAAATGGAAGAGCAGTTGCCTACCATGAGCATGGACCTGGGTTCAATTCCCAATATATGAACAAAACAAAAAACCCCTCAAATCCTGCCTCTGACTCTGTACTTAAATTCTCAAACAATATATACATACAACATGTGTGATTGGATTACCTAACCAGTCCCCAACTTTTCCTCATCTATTTAACCCTTCATTTAGTTTTTCAAGCTAGGCATTTTGATATATGAGTATATTTATCTTTACAGTATATCTTCTTTCATTCTTTTTAAATCTTGCAATAAATTAACCCCATTTTTATTCTGATTATTATTTCCATTTGGCTCTTATCACTGGGCAGCCACCTCTTCCAACACATACTTTTCAGATAATATATCTTTTTTTTTTTTTTAACCTGTCCGAGATTTTATTAGCACGATTGTAGCGGCCAGTCACAGAAGAGAAGGGGGTGGAGAGAGAGAGAGAGAGAGAGAGAGAGAGAGAGGAGAGGAGGGGGGAGAGAGAGGGAGGAGGGAGGAGGGGGGGGGAAGAGAGAAGAGAGAGTAAGAGAGAGAAGGAGAGCAAGAGAGTAAGAGAGGAGATAATATATCCTTATAAGAGACCCAATATCTTTGCCTGCCTCCACTTAACTCATTCAAACTACATTTGTGTACTTACATTTTGTTTAACACAATTGTATCAGGATATGCTCAATAAGCATATCTTTCCTGCCCTAACAACTAAAGTATTTCAGTTTCAGATGTTCTTGTACTTTTAGTTTAGAAGGGTATAAAAGTTCACAATCAGTGAATAAGAGATTGAATTCAAGTTGGACGGCTACATTTTTTCACAAACTTTGAAGTATAGGGACAGGGTCCCAAGAGTTAGGCCAATCCTCAGAGTCAAGGTTAAGAAGTACCTTGGCCTACATTCCTCCCTCTAGGGAGGAAGTTTACTTATAATGAAGAGTGGTTTTTTTTTTTTTTTTTTTTTGCTATGAAAGTTTAGCAACTTACATATTCTAGTCATAAAGAAGTTTTCAGAGAAGTAAATGCTAAGTATGGTATGACTGCAAGTGCTACAAATATTTTGCAGTTCTTATTATTAAGTGGAATTTATTATCCCATTTTGAATTTCATCTGGCCTGTGATTTACACTGACCATTGGAATACAATGGGTATGATACTGTTCAAGTTTTGATCCTAACCTTAAGAGGCCTTGCATCTTCCATTCTGGTTTCTTGGAAGGCCATTGTCATGTAAACAACCCGGACTAGCTTACTTGAGAATGAAAGACTACTTGTATAGACAGAAGTCTAGCTGCCCATCCAGGGCAAGTGGGGTCCAAGACATGAAAATGAGCCTAGGTAACATCATGTGGAATAAGGATGAGCTGGCCCAAATGAGTCCAGACTAAACTGCCAACTCACAGAATTGTTAAGTATTATTTCATATAGCCAAAACCCAAACTGGAAATAATATGAAAGTCTAAAATAGACTTTAATTATAGTATTGAAAGGCTCTTAGCATTACTGGTTAAGAGTATAAGCTCCAGAGTCAGACTGTCTGTATGTGAACACTGGCACTACCCTTTATGAGCTTGTGACCTTGGGCAAAAGAGAATATAACGTTATATGATTGTTCTGTGAAAAGATAAATTAATTATATGTACCTAAGACATAGTAAATATCCAAATTATTATGAATAAGCTATTAAAATCATGTTATAGAAAATTCTGCAGCACTGGGAAAGGACTATGTTATTTTTAGGTGGAAAAAACATAATACAAAGCCATATATACAATGATAAATCTTAAATTACAAAATGTTACTCCATATGTAAATATAGGAATAGAATAGCATTATTTGCCCAGTTACTACTGTTAAGTTCTTTAGAAAAAACATATTTTCTTTGTTGCTTTTCTGTACTTGCAAAATTTTCTACAGTAAATAAGCATTAGGTCTGTAATCAGGAAAAATGTTATTTCCATAAATTAAAGTGTTGTTATCTGTAGATTAGCTAATTGTTTTCTTAATCCTTAAGAGCATTAAGGAAAACTTTTACTAGAAATAAGAATAATGTTTGTGTGGCTGGGGTCGTAGCTCAGCGGTAGAGCACTAGTCTACTACTAATGAAAGAATAAATGGTAAAAATTACCATTGCTTCGTTTATTCTTAAATAGATTATGTAAATGCAGACAAGTATTTTTTATTGATATTCTCCATGAGAAACCTAGTATTATAGAAGAGCAAGTAAATAGCATACTATGCTGAGGACTAATACACAGAGATTTATCATAAATAATTTCTTCCTTCTGAATTAGTAAGCTCATCAATTTTTTTTTTTTTTTTAGAGAGAGTGAGAGGGGGACAGAGAGAGAGAGAGAGAATTTTAATATTTTATTTATTTTTTCTTAGTTCTCGGCAGACACAACATCTTTGTTTGTATGTGGTGCTGAGGATCGAACCCGGGCCGCACGCACGCCAGGCGAGTGCGCTACCGCTTGAGCCACATCCCCAGCCCTCATCAATTATTTTATAAATATTCTAAGGTTCCACAATAACATTCCACAATTATTTTATAGTATTTTTGGGTTTGATCCTCAGCACCACATAAAAATAAATAAATAAAATAAAGGTATTATGTCCATCTACAACTGAAAAAAAAGGAGAATAATATTTAATCAAGTGGAGAGAATATACAGAGATTCAGAGAGGACATTGCACTAACCTGAACAACTTAAATACTACAAAGAAAAATTAAGCCTGTCACTTTGGTTCTAAAATGCCTCCAGGCTTAATCCTATTTGTCAGCTTAGAATACCATCTTCTTTTCCTATATTCTTGTTTTTCATTAAACTAGTTCCTATTTATTTCAGTTTAAATGTCACTCACAGGTCTTCCTTAATTTCTCCAAACTCAAATATATCTGAGTTTCCAAGTCCCACTTAGGTTCCCTTTGTAATTCTCTTAAAATACCCACTTCTTTCCTCCTCATGAATTACTCCTTATAACTGAACTTTTCTTTGTCCTTGGCATCCTACATGACTACAAAGAAAAAGTGGTGGAGACAGAGAGCTTCAAGTTAAATCTTCCCTTTCTACCTTTAAAATATGAAAAGATGTGGAAAGGGAGGTTATGAATGCATATGTAGAAAACTTTCTCTCTTAAAAGTAAAAAGGTGAGCAGTCATCAGCTCTCAAATACATATGATTAAAAAATTTAAAGAATAACTTTAAAGAATATTCTGGTTGCCTTAGAATATTTATAAAATAATTGACAAACTTAGTATAATTCAGAAGGAAAAAATTATTATGATATATCTCTGCATATTAGTTCTCAGCATAGAATGTTACTTATTTGCTTTTCTATAATATTAGGTTTCTCATGGAGAATATTGATTAAAAAAACTTGTCTGCATTTACATAATCTATTTAAGAGTAAACTCAGCAGATTTAAATGGTAATTTTCACCATTTATTATTGCATCAGTAGTATTTTAGTCACTTAAGATGCAACTTAAAATACACAGGTCAAATCGTTGTTGAAAACTGATGTACATCAATATTGATTTTTCTTAAAACTGTGCTGTGAGAATAACAACAAATTATGCTTATATTTGTAATATTCCAAAATAACCCATATGTATATTATTTTACTATAAAATATTTAGCATTTTTCAATTAATTTGAGAGTGGATTAAGTTCCTACTTGGAGCAAACAGTACCAAACAGAGTTAATGAGTCCCCCAATAACCTTGAAAATAAGGTTACTCTTTTCTGTGTGTGTGAGGTTGGAGACAGAACACAGGGTTTTTCATGAACACTATGCAAGTGCTTTACACTAAGCCTTATCCAAACTCTTTCAAAATTTTTACTTATTTTAAAACTTATGTATACCATTGTATGTTTTTATCTTGTGCCACATGATATTCTGAAGTACATATAAATTGCAGAATTATTAGATTTAGCTAATTAAGAAATGTATCACCTCATGTAGCTATAATTTTTATGGTGAGAGCATATAATATCTACTCTCTTTACATTGTTAAAAATACAAGATATAATCATTAACTATCGTCACTTTTCTGTACAAAAGATCTCTTGAACTTTATTCCTCCTATGTAACTATAATTACATATACTAAGCCAATGTCTGCTCCCTGTAGCATTAGCCACCCAGCCTTTGGTATGCACCATTACACTTTTTACTTTTATGAGATCAATCAACTTTTTTAGATTCCACTAAAGAGTGAGATCATGCATTAATTGTCTTTCTGTGCCTAACTTATTTCACTTAACATAATACTCTGCATGTTCATTCATGTTATTGTAAATGACAGGATTTCATTCTTTTTAATGGCCAAATAGTATTCCATTATATCTTTCCTCTATCTATCTACCTATGATTCTATCTTATTTATTCATCTGTTGATACTTACTTTGATTCCATGTCTTAGCTATTGTGATAGTGCTGCAATAAATATGGAAGTGCAGAGGCCTCTTCAACATACTAATTTTATTTCCTTTGGATACATTACCAGTAGTAGCACTACTGGTTCTTATGGAAGTTTCTATTTCTAGTTTTCTGAGGAACCTCCATACTTGGTTTCCAAAATGATTGTACTAACTTTAGCAACAGTATGTGAGTTTTTCTTCTCCATGACTGCACCAGCACTTGTGACTTTTTTTTTGTTGTTGGATAATCGACACCCTTAACTGGAGTGAGATGATGTCTCCGTTATTTTAATTTGCATTTCCCTGATGAATAGTGATGTTTAACATCTTTTCACATATTTGTTGGCCATTTGTATGTCTTTCCAGATCTTTCGGGTTATTTTTTTTCTTTTTTCTCCCACTGAGTCAAGTCTATATACATTTTTAATATTAACCCCTTGTCAAATGTATAGTTTACAAATATTTTCTTCCTTTCTGTAGGTGTCTTTTCACTCTGTTGCTTACTTTGCTATGTAGAAGCTTCTTACATTAACTCAGAGCATTGTTCTTTTTTGCTTTTGCTGACTGTGCTTTTAGGATCTTAAAAAAAAAAATCCTTGCCTTGGTCAATTTATAAAGCATTTCCCTTATGTTTTCTTCTATTATTTCATAGTTTCAAGTCTTAAATCCATTTTGAGTGAAAATCAGGTTATATATTCTCTCTCTTTCTCTGTATGGTGGGATTGAGCCCAGGTACTTTACCTACTCTTTTTATTTTGAGACAGATACTTGCTAATGCCAAGGCTGACCTTGAACTTGGGATCATTCTGCATCATTCTTCTGAATAGCTAGGATTACAGGCATATGCCATCATGCCCAACTAGGTTATTTTTAAAGTGAAAATGATATTACTCACCCATTGAAGAAACTCATCCAAAAACATTGTCTCTGAATATATATAAGTATCTAGGAATACTCAAGTCCAATCAATGTCTCCGAAACAACTAAATGTAAAAGATAACTATAGTCTAAATAAAATGTCTGATAAGTTCTCTCAAGAAACAAGATGAGGAAGACCGTTTCTGTGTGGCTTTTAGAAAGGGGGAGGCCCACAGAGCTCACAAGCTCCATGAGATAAATGATTTTTTATTGTGTTTTTGTAGCTCACACATCAGGAACAAAACCAGTAGGCAGTAATACCCACAGATGTTTAACAGCATCATATGTAGTGCCGCATAGGGACTTCATTTAGCATGTAACTGACAGCTTGCTGGAATGCTGAGAATGGCAGGAAAAATGTAGCAGCGAAAGAAAACTGATAAATACAGATACAAGAGCTAGGGAATTTCACTCTGACAAAATTAAGCATAGAATATTTTAGAGATGATATATTAAAAAAAGCAAAACCAGTAAAAATAAAATTTCTAATTTAACAAATAATTAAGCAAAATATAAGATCAGTTATAAAAAGAATGCTGGGCTAAATTCCACATAAAGAAGTGCTTTCCTTTTACATGGTTCGTAAATAATATAATTAATTGACAATAGTTATATCAAAAGATTCACATGAAAATTTGCATTTCCTGCTTTACCTGAGAAACTGGACAATGTGGTAACAATAGGCCAACATTCCTGCCTTGCAACAATTATCTGGAACGGAGCAGTGGCTGCTCCTCCAGAAAGGACTTGGCTCTCCAGTTCAGTGCAGTGGCTTCCTGCTTCATTCCCACCAGTCTGGCCTCTGTAGGCATTTGGGTTTCCAACCTCTGGAATAGAAAGAACCTTGAGATAAGGGTTGAAGGACTCAATGTAGCTCTTGACAAGAGGTAAAACTCATTTTTACTGATCATTTAGCCTACATCTCAGTTTCTTTTTTAAATGAATACTTGGTAGATTATCATGCATTATTAGTACATATAAAAACACCAGTAAGCCAGCTAAAACCATAAGTATCCAGACAACTTTTCTAGTAAAAGTGAGTTTTCCCCAAGACTGGTAATTCTTGAGTTAGAGGATGTAAATAGTATGAGACCTTCCATTTCACTTTAGTCCTCTACCTTTCTTTCTTAGCACCATTGTTGACAATATCACATTACCATTATCTTAAGAACTAATCTTGAGAGCAAAGAATTTTGGAACCAAACTATATAATTTATTCTTAATAAGATATATAAAATGCCACTGATTACCTCTCCTACTCACCACTCCCAGAATTTACAACATTGTTTTCTTTTAGCAATTAAGAACATTTTTCATAAGGTCTTTCAAAGGTGTACTTGAGACCTCATAACTGCTTGCTTTATTTTCTTCTAGCCTTCAGGGAGACATTGATAAACTATGCTGTTCGACAAGTCTTCTGCAGCCTGGGTAAAATAATCTTTATAATCATTTAACTTATTTTTCTGTTTCCATAGCTACTGAACAATCTTCTAATTATGTGATAGATTTCATAGGCACTGTGATATAATTTAGTTAACAACCTGGATAGCAGGTACAAATATTAGTCACTAAAAACAAACATACATATATAATAAATAGGTCACCTGGTATAGAAATTAATTTTTAAAAAAGCTTTTGTAAATATAGAAGGTCTTTGTTAGATCCCAGAAGCCCACTACTCTTGAGAGTAAATAGCAAAATCAAGTTTTTAACTTGGAAGAGTTTAGGATCAAAACCTGTACCACAGTTACTCCACAGGGTGCCTACCACCTTTGAGATTTTCCCTGAGGGCCAGACTACCATTTGTTTGTTTGCTTGTTTTAGTTTTTAGTGTGTTTGTTTGCTTTAGGGCCACCTTCCTCTGATGACATCATCACCCAGGTCAAGGTAATGTGTAGCATGGGATGTGGGAATATGATTAGACAGTGCTGTTCCTTAGAAAGCAGCCAGGAGAGGCAAAGAAGCAAATTAAGGGTCGTGCAGCCAAGGCTAAATGACCATGTTTCTATGATCCTGATATAAAAAAGTGCTCCGGGTTGGGGCTGGGGGGTTGGGGATATAGCTCAGTTGGTAGAGTTCTTGCCTCACATGCACAAGGCCCTGGGTTCAATCCCCAGCACACACACACACACACACACACACACACACACACACACACACCAAACAAAACAACAACAAAACAAACAACAAAAATAAAAACCAAAAAAACCCAAACCCAACCCCCTCCCCCCAAAAAACCAACCCCCCCCCAAAAAAAACCCAAATCACTGACCTGTGAAGTAAAAGGTATTCTGGAATTATATTTAATGTCTTACATGTTTATCTATATGTGAAGCACCAAGATAAACATGGGGAACTCAAACATGAAGCCAACACGGTCCCCATCTCAAGCAGACAACTGCCTGACAGTGAGAGTGGGGAGTGCAGCAGTCAGGTAATATCAAATGATCCTGGCTATGGTACAGGTTAAGCATGGAATACTAAATGAGCACAGTTAATCTGGTTTTCATGGATGGGGGATGCAGTAAGGAAAGAGTATATCTAGGGATGCACAGAGGTTAAATAGACAAAGAAAGGTTAGTAGGAGACTTGAAACTTCACCTAATCTATGCAAACAATCTCTCTTCTGAAAGACTAATATTACGGATTTTACATTTCTGTCTGTTAACAACACTTCCAATATCGTACTCATTATTAGTTGGTAAGCAAACATAAATATCTCATCTTTTTAGACTTTTTAACCTTGAGATGTGATAAGTGATGAGGCATTAATTAATGAATATTTTCCATAGGAAGATGTGGATGTCTACTGTATGCCTGAAATAAAAAATGATGTCCTAATATCTACAGAAGCAAATATTGTCATTGAGAAAAAGTAATATCAAAGAATGATTGGTTAATTTTGGTGAGAAAGGAATATCAGATTTGAGTGTATATTGGAGACAAAGCCAAAAGGAGCAATACATGGGTAAAGGGAATATTAGATGAAGTAGTTTAAACTACTGGAAAGTACATGATTTAACAGAAGTCTGTAAATGATGAAAAGAAGACTGTGGTGCTGAAGGTATTTTAGCCAAATATGTAGATGATAGTCAAGTTACCATCTCCTAGAAACTGCACTGAGCACTCTATACATACATATGTTAACTTATTTAATCTTTACTACAACAGTATATGATAGGAAACTTTATTTTTTCTGTTCTAGTGTTGAGGAAATTAAGGCAAGACAAAATAAAGTAACTACTTTCTCTTTCTAGGCTTGATAATGTATATTACTCTTACATACATTTTTTTTCTCCTTAGCATTTATTGCTATGTAGTATGGATACAGTAGTCAATATAACAACAACAACAAACAAACAAACAAACAACAACAACAACAAAAACTCCTTGTATTTCTTGACCTGAGTTCAATAGCTCTTTGAAAGGCTGGTTTTGAATCACAAGTTTTTTCTTCCCATGGCACATAGAATCTCATGTATGTTTGAGTCAAATACATTTGTTGAGTGGATAAAGAGCAAAGTTAATCAATAAGTATATACTGAGCCTGACTCAGCTAGTCACCATAATATAGAAAAATACAAAATGAAGTGCTTGTCTAAAAGAACTTGCACTAAGGAATAGAAATAAGGTAGAAGCATAACGATTACCTAAGGCATAAAATAAGAAGTTCTCACTTTAATTACTCCGATTCTTCAACTAGCTGCTTATGCCTAGAAATTCTCACATATCACTCCTCCCAAGAACACATAGCATCCTGCTGCACTAAACTTTTAAACCTTCTTGGAAATGTCTGTGCTGCTCACAAGGCTATGCTTATGCATGTATTATTCCCTGGGCATACAAAGATTTTTTTCACTTTCTCAGAGCAACTTTTTTTTTTTTAAACTTAATTTCATTTTTTAAAAAAATAAATGACAGTGGAATTCATTACAATTCTTATTGAACATATACAGCACATTTTTTCATATCTCTGGTTGTATATAAAGTACATTGACACCAATTTGTGTCTTCATATATGTACTTTGGATAATGAACCTTTTGTTCTGCTAAGTTACTCATACATTCGTCTTTCAGCCTACAGCACTGCTTACACTTACCATACTCCATTTTAATGTACACACATTCCTTGTTTCATTTGTGTTTTTGGTTACTAAACATATTATTAGGTATATGGCGTACAAATAACATGCCTTCTGTTGAATTCATTTTTCTTGTCTTTCTAAATACTAAAGAACATTTTTTTACTTCTCTAAAATATAATCACAGATAGAAAAGTTATTATTAATGATATGTCAAAAAATAGCAAGTGGTATACAAACACACACAAGGTAGATAATTCCAAATATATATCTACCCAACACTGAATGGAGATTTGACTAGAAACTATTTTTCTTATTTTATTTTCAGCACAATTTCCAGATTCAGAGTATGTCTCCTGTGCCTAGAAGAGTGCCTGGTACCCACAAAATGACTTTTTGAATAAATAAATGAATGTCTGTATTTAAATCATGTCATTAAATGCTAAATGTCATGGCAAAAACTAGATGTATCCCAGGAACCTAGATAATGTAACAAAACAGAAACAACAGTGAACTCAGGGTTAGAAAGATTTTATCTGTGGTTTTTCTAGTTACATACTTTGAGCAAGACACTTAAACTGAGTTGTAAATCAGTTATTTTCTGATTTAAATATTTAAAAATTATTTAAAAAAATTTATTTCTAAAGTTTTTTTGTTCTAATTAGTTATATGTGACAGCATAATGCATTTCAATTCTACACAAATGGAGCACAACTTCTTATTTCTTTTCCAAAAATATATCCACTATGCAGTCACACTGTTTATGCAATCATACATGTACATAGGGTAACAATGTCTGTCTCATTCCACCATCCTTCGCATCCCCACCATTTCCCCTCCCTTCAGCCCAATCCAAAGTGCCTCCATTCTTAGCCAGCCGCTCCACCCCCCAATATGGATCACTATCCACATATCAGAGAAAACATTTGGCCTTTGTTTTTCTTGGGATTGGCTTATTTTGCTTAGCAAGATATTCTCCAACGCCATCCATTTACCTGCAAATGCAATGATTTCATTTTTGTTTAAGGCTGAGTAATATTCCATTGTGTATATATATCACATTTTCTTTATCCATTCATCTGTTGAACAGCATCTAGGTTGGTTCCATAGTTAAGCTACTGTGAATTGAGTTGCTATAGACATTGATGTGGCTGCATCACTGTAGTATGCTGATTTTAAGTCCTTTGGGTCAAATGGTTACATTCTTTTTTTTTTTTTTTTTTTTTTTTTTAAAGAGAGTGAGAGAGAGAGAGAGGGAGAGAGAGAATTTTTTTAATATTTAATTTTTAGTTTTCGGTGGACACAACATCTTTGTTTGTATGTGGTGCTGAGGATTGAACCCGGGCCACACGCATGCCAGGTGAGCGCGCTACCGCTTAAGCCACATCCCCAGCCCTCTTTTTTTTTAAAAATATATTTTTAGTTGTAGATGGATGCAATACCTTTATTTTATTTATATATTTTTATGTGGTGCTGAGGATTGAACCCAGTGCTTCACATGTGCTAGGCAAGCACTCTACCACTGAGCTACAACTCCAGCCCCCGGTAAAATTTTTTATTTGTAAAATTAATAGATTGGGCCAGATCACTTTATCAGTAGCCTCTACTGTTAAATGAAATCTAAATGGAGCATCAATTACATAACCAAATAGATATTTGATCATTTTATAAGATCAAATTATGTTATTATTCATAAAATCCATTAATAAAAATGGACTGTTTTGATTGATAAAAATTTTGTTTTGGTTTTATAGTATTGACTCATTCTAATTACCACAGATAAGCTACTACAAATGGCAACAATTTAAAAAAATAGCTAATTTGGCAATATTAAAAGATTCTACAATTAAAATTGCCCAGAAGCTTGGAGGAAGAGTTAAAAAAAATCTTGTTTCCAGGGGCTGGGGATGTGGCTCAAGCGGTAGCGCGCTTACCTGGCATGTGTGTGGCCCGGGTTGGATCCTCAGCACCACAAACAAAGAAAGATGTTGTGTCTGCCGAAAACTAAAATAAATAAATAAATAAATATTAAAAAAACTCTCTCTCTCTTTAAAAAAAATCTTGTTTCCAAAAATTCCTATATATAATCATTATTCATGTTTGTGTTCATGAATATTAAAAAATGGGCAAGAACTACCTAAAATTAAATTAAGCAAAAATACTTTCTTTAATATAAAATATTATTACATTAATTGTCAGTGCAAAAAATATGTATTTTTTGGAAATGAGAAATTGAACCCAGGGGTGCTTTACCACTGAACTACAGTCCCAGACCTTTTAATATTTTGTTTTGGGACAGAGTCTAAGTTGTCTAGACTGTCTACACTGAACTTATGATCCTCCTGCTTCAGCCTTCCAAGATACTGAATTACAGGAGTGTAGCACTGCACCTGGAGCCACTGCAAAATTGTTGAGAAGTGGTAAGGACATGCAGTAGGAAGATGCCCACATATCTTGTTTGTATTTCATCATTCTGGCAAAGATGCAGGAGCAGTGTTCTTGCTTGCTTAGTTTGATTTGGATATGTAATATTGAACCCATGCTTATAAAAAGGCCAACTATAAAATTTAAAATACAAACAAATACTTGTAAGTTCAAACATTTTCATAAAAATTTGTAGGGAAACTTTAGTCAGAAATCCATAAACATTAACTAGCAGCACACTTTATTTTTGTATGATTTTATTTCATTTTGTGTGATCTCTAATGTTACAATTGGATTAATTATTTGAGTGTGCATTTTTTACTTCTTTCTAATTCTATTATTTCTACATAAGTTTTAAAAGCCAGAAAGATTATAAAAATTATTTCCAGTTTTTTCAGTCCACATTTAGTGAGATTAGACAGAAGGACAGAAGAATAGGATCCAACAGAAGTAGAAAACTTGAATTAGGGGGTAACAAAAACTATGACTTTAAAAAAACATGCTGATCTTCCTATTACAGGAAAAATCCCTATCACATAAACTAAAACCAGCCAGTATTAAAGATTCTTGAAACCTCTAAAATAAACATTGATGGTCTGTAGGTAATTTAATTCATAAAAAAGTAATTTCATTCCTCTGCAGTTATTTTCTGATAAAGACACCTGTCAGATATAAATAACTTCAGCAATTTTGCCTTTATTTGCTTGAAGAATATATTCTCATTTGAACTACAGAAGAAACTCTCTTACCTTACCTTCACTTAAACAAATCACAGAATTCTTCTGTTTATCAGTGACATATCCTCTGAGAAGGAAATGAAGAAAACTATCCCATTTAAAATAATCTAAAAAAAAAATAAGGAACTTGGGAATCAACTTAACAAAAGAGATGAAAGATATATACAATGAAAACTACAGAATCCTAAGGAAAGAAATCAAAGAAGACCTTAGAGGATGGAAAGATCTACCTTGCTCTTGGATAGGCAGAATTTATATTATCAATATGACCATACTTCCAAAAGTACTATACAGGATTTGATGCAATTCCGATCAAAATCCCAATGGTATTCCTCATAGAAATAGAAAAAGCAATCATGAAATTCATCTGGAAAAATAAGAGACATAGAATAGCTAAAGCAATCCTTAGCAGGAAGAGTGAGGCAGGTGGCATCACTATACCAGACCTTAAACTATACTACAGAGCAACAGTAACAAAAAGAGCATGGTATTGGCACCAAACCAGACTGGTAGACCAATGTTACAGAATAGAGGACACAGAGATTAACCCACAAAATTACAATTATCTTATATTAGACAAAGGTGTCAAAAACATGCACTGGAGAAAAGGTAGCCTCTTCAACAAATGATGCTGGGAAAACTGGAAATCCATATGCAACAAAATGAAATTAAACGTCTATTTCTCACCATGCACAAAACTCAACTCAACGTGGATCAAGGACCTAGGAAGTAAACCACATTCTGTGTCTAATAGAAAAAAAAAGTAGGCCCTGATCTTCATCATGTGGGACTAGGCCCCAACTTCCTTAATAAGACTCCTATAGAGCAATAATTAAAATTAAGAATCAATAAATGGGATGGATTCAAACTAAAAAGTTTCTTCTCAGCAAAAGAAACAATCTGTAAGGTGAACAGAGAGCCTACATCCTGGGATCAAATTTTTATCCCTCACACATCAGATATAGCACTAATCTCTAGGGTATATAAAAACTCAAAAAGGTAAGTACCAAAAAAACAAATAACCCAATCAACAAATGGGCCAAGGACATGAACAGACACTTCTCAAAAGAGGATATTCAATCAATCAACAAATATATAAAAAAAGTTCATCATCTCTAGCAATTAGAGAAATGCAAATCAAAACTACTCTAAAAGATATCATCGCACTCTTATCAGAATGGCAGCTATTATGAAGACAAACAACAATAAGTGTTGGCAAGGATGTGGGGAAAAAGGTACACTCTACACTGCTGGTGGGACTGCAAATTGCTGCAGCCAATATGGAAAGCAGTATGGAGATTCCTTTCAAATCTGGGAATGGAACCACCATTTGACCCAGCTATCCCTCTCCTTGGTCTATACCCAAAGGAATTAAAAGCAGCATACTACAGGGACACAGCAACATCAATGTTTATAGCAGCACAATTCACAATAGCTAAACTGTGGAGCCAACCTAGATACCCTTCAGTTGATGAATGGATAAAAAAAATGTGGCATATATACACAATAGAATTTTACTCAACAATAAAAGAGAATAAAATCATGGCATTTGCAGGTAAATGGATGGCACTGGAGAAGATAATGCTAAGTGAAGTTAGCCATCCCCCCACAAAAAACAAATGCTAAATCTTTTCTCTGATATAAGGAAGCTGACTCATAGTGGGATAGGGAGGGGGAGCATGGGAGGAGTAGAAGAACTCTAAATAAGGCAGAGGGGTTGGAGGGAAAGAGAGGGGGTAGGGGGTTAGCAAGGATGGTGGAATTCATAGACATCATTATCCAAAGTACATGTATGAAGATATGAATTGGTGTCAACATACTTTATATACAACCAGAGATATGAAAAATTGTGCTGTATATATGTAATAAAAATCGTAATGCATTCTGCTGACATTTATTTTTTTAAAAAATCAATTAAAAAAAAACAAATCACAGAATTCATCAAAACTGCATATCCTTTTGAAAACAGATGGAATGCTTAACTCTGTTCTTATTAGTTATATGATTCCCCAAATCACCTGTGTTTTTTCCAAAGCTATCTGAGCTGACAATATTTGTTGGTCTGATTTAGAAATTTAATAAAATATTTTGTAAGTTGATGAAATACAATTATAAAAAAGTGAATGATCGTGTCCACAAAAACTAAGTTGAAAACAAAGTTTTAACATCTAAGGTTGAATGAGAAAAAAGAAGAATCCTGTCGATTGGGGGCTAGACCCTAAAAATCTTCAATAATTTTGCATTTTGTTTACTGCTAATGTCTTTGAGTTCCCATTACTTCCTAAAGTGAAGATGTGTGTGTGGGGAGAGAGAGATTGACAGCATATATGATGTTATTGATGTAAAGATAATTTATACTGATTTTGGACTTTACTACAATCTATACAGTAATAAAGAGAAAGGTCTTGATCAAAAAGACTACTGGTTGAACATACATTTTTTCTATTATAAGTTAAAATACAAATGTTTAGTTGCAAGTAGTTTTTATAATTCTGTTTTAATAAATCTTTAAAATTACTGGAACAACTAAAGTTCAGATTGTGTTAGATAAGAGATTTCCCCTTGCTTCTATAAAAGTAATACTTGTTTGTGACTGAAAGTCTGAAATTTCATGTTGAAAAGATGAAGCTGTTTGGAGTATGAGGTTTATTTTCATTCTAAAAAAAACATTTTGATAAGAGTTAAATATTGAATGAAAAATCTATTATCAAGAAATAAAAACTCTGAAAATACATAACCTCGTAGTATTCTAAAAATAATTGCCATAAGATGATAGAATTTAAATAGGAAATTTATAAATTAACAAATGGACATTTCTCTATTTGGTATAAGTAAACAAGTAGTTCTTAAAAATGAGACATCTACTATGCAAGAAATTAATAAAGATGCACAAGATCTGAACTATATAACTAACATGTTTGGTCTGCTGGAAATATACAGAGAACTATAAAAATCTGTAAGAAGTATAGATATACATTTTAAAAAAGCAACAAGGGAAAGTAGAAAAATTAGCTCAGTATGTTGGTTAATAGCATAAATTCTGGATTTACACTTATTGGGATTAAAATCTGACCTCTGCTCCATGATGTGTGACTTAGACCATGTTAGTTTTCTAATCCTCAGTTTCTTATCCATGTTAGTTTTCTTATCCTTAGATAAGCTATTCTTTGCATGAAGAGAGTAATTTGCATCATTGCAACTTCTATGTAAGGCTGGTATTATTTCAAATTATGAATTTTTTAAACATAAAAAAACCCAACCAATATTTGGATATTGGAGCTATATTATTTAAGATACAGAAAATGGAATTTTATCTGTAATAAAAGGTGTATATGAAGTTAAAGGGTGTAGAGTATATAAATATAAGGGGGGAAGGAAAGACACTGGGCACATAAGTGGCAGGAGAAATAATTTGACTGACAGACATCAAATGTTGAAAAAACAAAAACAAACTCATGAAAGGCTGGGTTTTGGCTCAGTGGTAGAGCGTTTGCATGGCATGTGTGAGGTATTGGGCTCGATTCTCAGCACTGCATACAAATAAATACATAAATAAATAAATAAAATAAAGATCCATCAACAACAAATAAAAATATTTAAAAAACCAAATTCATGAAAAAGCAATTAAATGCTCATGTAAGTAAAGGGGAAAGAAACATAATTCATATCAGGTCAGAAATTGCTGATATCATAATGAGCTATTCTACTTTTGAATATCTTCCCCAGCCTCATATGAGAGTTAGAATAAAGGTAAAGGATGGTATATATGTGTGTGTATGTATACATGTACATTTATGTTTACATTTATATTTAAAAGATGTAGGTGCATGATAGAAATTAGGAGAAATAACTCAAACCTCCACAGATGTTTATGTGGAATTGGATTGGTCTTGAATATTTTGTAGGACAAATAACTCTTATATGAGGCATAATTAGTAAGAATAAAGACTGTTAATCTTAAAGTCAATACTACTACTTACTCAGAAAACCTGAATTAAAAATTACAACCACTGAGAAAGATATTAGAGGATCACTGGATACAATATTAATATACAAAAGTAGGAAGGAAAATCGCCCTATCCAATAGCAAAATATGGCAAAAGTTGGAGTATTGGTGCAGAAATAGGGAAATAAAATAAAAGAAGAGCATGGTCACAAATAACCCATAGATAAACAAATTTTCTTCACCATAGCAGTGACATTTTAAGGATGGTACATATCAGTGGAGTGGAAAAGGAATGATAAATTTAATACATGTATTAGGAGTGACTGTATATCCATTTGGGAAAAAAAAATAGTTCTGTAAGTGATGTAATTCACAAAAATGAATTCCAGATGATTCATGACTTAAGTAAAAAGCAAAAATAAAAAAAGCAAAAGCAAATCTAAAATATAAATACATTAAGAAAACATAAAAGAATACATTTAACTTTGCTGAATTTATGAAGGTTTACTAAAACAAATATAAAAAGAAAATGGCATAATGTAAAAGACTGGTAAATTTTACTACATAAAAACTTAAAATTTCTGTTCAGCAAAACAACCATAACAAAGAAACAAATAAACTCCTAAAAGTCAACTGATGGTCTGGGAAAAATTTTCTGCAACACAGATAAAAGTCAAAGTGTAAATAATAATTGGAATGTCTAAAAAACACCTATAAGTCAATAAAAAAAGATAAATATCCTCCCTCTGCATGAACAGACGGAGAAGAAATGCAAAAAGGCCAGTAAACATAAGAAATGTTGCTCCCTCCATCTTGGTAGTAATCAGCAAATGCAAAATAAAGCAATAAAGAAGTATTGCCATTTAATCATAAGATCAGTATTCACATTAATTTAAGAAATATATATCATTTGAAACAATTCCCCTTCTTTAATATATGTGAAAAACAATAAAATATGTGCACAAAGAAGAGTCATGAAAATGATATTTTCTACAGCATTGGTCATTAGAGTGAAAAATATGGGAAACAACCTAAATTCCTACTAGAGACTAGACAAATTATAGTATATTCACACTATGGAACAGAACACACATCCAGAATAGGTAGTTTTGTAGATGTATGGTAGGATTTCTTAGATTTGTTCACTGTCCAGTGAAGTGACTTGAAGAACATTTTTTTTAAATGTAAAAACATTTAAATATCCCACACAAGCTTGTAGTAATTTAGTATTTATAAATGGTGAAATTGGGTTCTTTTTTTTTTTTTTTTAAACATGAAATACCTTTAATTTCTGACCTTTACAGCTTGGGTGACCTAGTAAAAGTATTCTTTGTATTTTAGTCATTAGATACTAAAACCAAATAATTATATGGCATGTTCCCTTAAAACGTATGGAATAACTTGGACAACACTTGAGAGATTCACTTGAGTGACATGAAGCAATCAAAGTATTTAGAAAGGACAAAATTATGTTTATTTTAGGCAATCTCTGCAAGTTGAATATTCACTTACAAACACAAATTTTAACACATTATATACAGGTATATGAGGTCTAGTTACTCAATTAAATACCATTTTGCTATGCTTATTAACATGGATTTTGATATGTCATAGCAAAAAAAAAAAAAAAAAATCCTAGACCATGACATTGAAGGTGTTATGGAGACTTTGACTTTTGACTTTATTTTATTAAGTAAATGTCCTTGGAATTCTTCAGCTTAAAATCCAGAGTTTTTCCTTTTTTTTTTTTAAAGAGAGAGAGAGAGAGAGAGAGAGAGAGAGAGAGAGAGAGAGAGAGAGAGAAAGAATTTTAACATTTATTTTTTAGTTTTCGGCGGACACAACATCTCTGTTCGTATGTGGTGCTGAGGACTGAACCCGGGCCGCACGCATGCCAGGCAAGCACGCTACCGCTTGAGCCACATCCCCAGCCCCCAGAGTTTTTCCTTAATGACTTAAAATACTTAATTTTTTTTGCACCAATACCGAATGAAAACATGACAATGACCTTGATGCTAACATTGAGCACACCAATGTGTTGTATTTGCGTTTCAATAATACTCATCATAAGAAACTCTGGGAATCTGGAATGAGTTGGAGGTTAAAATGCTAAGTTGGCTTAGGAGGCTTAAGGAACATTAGGAGATGAAATGATGCAAGCAATTTTTTCTCTGGGTAAATCAATCTAATGTTAATGAAAAAATTTCCATGGCAACCTGAAACAGAAGCAATGATATAGAATAAAAAGATAAAGATTTCTTTATTTATAAGTATAGTATCATTTGAAGAATGTGTTTTTTATTGCAGCTTTTTGTTTTAAACACAAATGGGTTATATTTTAATTTTTAATAGTTCTTAAGATGGATACTTGTGAGTCAGAGAAACAAATCATCTGACAAACCAGTCTCTAATGACCTATACAAAGTCTCTGAAATAGGTTACATAATATTTGGAAGAATATATTAATTCTGGCTCATGGCTAAGCAATATTGCTAGATATTGACTTGTTCATTTTATCAAAAAGATACAAAATGGAATCAGAAACAGATGTTGACATATAAATAATCTATTAAGCACAGTAGGAAACTATAGAATATAACCAAAGTTTTGTACTAAAAAAGAAGAGGGACAAATGAAGGGAATATACCAAATTGATAAGAAAATAATCCTGAAACCCTCACACTTCAAATTTAGATATTAAGGTTCTTATTAATAATGAACAATTAAATCTAAAGACATGTCTGCAATAATTCTAATGTTTTAAGCATGAACACTTCAATAAACAACTATAGTTAATCTGCATATTTTAAGCATGAACAGTTCAATACACAATATCATTTTTGAAAAAAAGTTAGGATATTATAATACAAGCCTGTGACTTAACAGTATTGTGTGACTAATGCTGAATTATAAAAAGATAAAATACCATACTATTCATATTTTCAATTATGGTTTTATACCATGTATTGCTAAAGATTTCAATATTATATAAACTGCATTTTAAAAAACTATTTGTTCTTTTTAGATATATACGACAGTAGCATATATTTTGGCATATTGTATATATGTGGAGTATAACTTATTCTAATTAGGATTCTATTCTTGTGGTTGTACATGATGTTGAATTACCCTGATTGTGGATTC
Source organism: Spermophilus citellus (assembly GCF_964194105.1). Taxonomy (NCBI): domain Eukaryota; kingdom Metazoa; phylum Chordata; class Mammalia; order Rodentia; family Sciuridae; genus Spermophilus; species Spermophilus citellus. The sequence continues at coordinate 53,737,291 of NC_138192.1, read as the reverse complement.
ATATATAAGCATAGGAAAGTTATGTTTGATTAATTCTACTGTCTTTCCTATTCCTCTCTCCCTTCCTTCCCTTTGTTCTTCTTTGTCTAATCCAATGGACTTCTATTCTTTTCCTCTCACCTTTTTGTGTTGTGGATTAGTATACACATATGAAATTTTTGAAATTGTTACATTCAGCCTTTGGTTTATTTGGGACTGGCTCTATTTTTCTAAAAAATTCTTAGCAGCCTCAATCTTTTTATATCTACCTATTATCTATGTATATATTTGAGAGCTGATGAAAAATTTTACATTACTAAGTCTGTATCAGTCTAACAAATACAAGAGGAAGACTTGCTGAAAATGACTAAAAATGATATTATATTTAATAAAATGCATGCTATAAGATTATAATGTTAATCTTTTTAATATTTAGCAATGGATTCACAAGATTAACAGGGTAACATTGAATCAGAAATTCAGATAATGAGGATTTTATATCACATATGTCCTTTCCCCATCACTGGACTTTAATACTTCAGTATTAAAGAAAATATTAATTGAAAATTCAATTTTGTTATAAGTTTCATAATTTTCTTGTGTTTGTTCACTCATCCATTCAACAACATATGAGCTAAGTATAAACTTGAATGAAGTTATTTAAATATTTCATTAGGGCCTACTATGGGGATATTATAAAGAACAATAGAGATCTAGATCCTGCTTTTCTGAAGCTTACATCATAGTAGTAGAGATAGTTCAAAAACCAGTAAATAAATATATTAACAAAATAACTGAAGATCATGTTAGGTGTGATGAAAGAATTAAATAAGGCCCAAAAAGGAATATAGGTGAGGGGTAGGAAAGAACTCTTTTAGATGGGTGGAAAGTCCTCTCTGAGGAGGTGACATTCCAGCCAAATAGTGAGAAACAAACTGACCATGAGAGAAGAATTAGGGAAAAGTACTCCAGGCAAAGAAAACTGCCTGCAAAATACTCAAGAGTTAGACAAAATTTGGGTATGTTCTGGAAACCAAGGGAAGAGATGCAGCATTATGGTGTATAACTGCAGTGTAATGAGAGAAAGGGGAATGGCATGAGATGAGGTTGGAGAAATACGAAGGGAAGGAATCTTGTAGGGCTCTATTTGTTACCATTATGTTTTGGTTTTTATTTTAACTGCAATGAGAAGCCATCAAAAAAGTATAATCAGAGGAGGGACAAAGCCTTATTTGTACTTTAGGAATGTATCTTTTATTGCTGTGTTGAGAATAGATTGGGTAAAGCAATCTGTTAGAAGACTTTGGGACTTTTAAAAGCTGACATCTGATTTTAAATGCCTTGCTTACAACTCTCTCTTAAAACAGCATCTTTGTATTAATTTTAATCATTAACAGCAGGCATTATTGGAATACTGGGAATATTTTCTTGAGATTATAAAAGCTCAAGAAGTGAACACTGGGAGTAGTCACACAGTTATTTTAGACTGGATAAAAAACATAGTTCAGAGTTTTCAAAGCCAGCTCAAAGTACATGACCATCATCTGTGATACAGATGACAAAGAAGGGTTTTTGAAATTGTTACATAATGGTAACAAATAAGGACCTACAGGATATTAAGGTGGGGGAAAGAGGACACTCTGAATATACAACAAGCATAGGCACAAAGATGAAAAAGAGAGATATATGATCTATATAGGCTCAAGTGATTGCAAAGGGAGTTTTCTGACTGACTCAGGTATAAAAAGGACATGTTTCAAAAATAAAAGGAAGGCATACAGTCTAAGAATTGGCCCTTTAGGCTTATGTGATTTGACTTCTGAATATTTCCTTGACCTTATTTTGTATTACTCTCATCTTCACAGATGACTCTCCAGTCATGCTGTCCTTTCTGACCTTGAACACATCAAACCTACTCTTTATTTTGGATTTCCAAAGTTGCTGTTCTATCTTCTGTAATACTCCTTCAGCTCTTTTCTTGGCTGCTCTTGCTCATTACTTCATTAACTCATCAGGTTAGAGTGGAACACTCAGAAGTACCTTGCTTAGTAGAGGGGATATGTAGACTTAGACTAAACACTTTTCTGATACTCAATGCTAACTTTTTGGCTCAAATATCACCTTAAAATTAATGCTATTTCCTTCACTGCAGATATTCCTAACTAAAATAATTTCATGTATTTATTGCCATTTTTCCATTATTAGAATTTAATAAAGGATCAATAATTTTGTCTACCCTTTTTATGACATTATGTCCAGTGCCTAGCCAACATCTGGCATATTATATGACCTTAAAAAAAGTATCTGGGGGAGGGACTATCAGAGTGAGCCTGCATAAAGACTAAAGGAGAGCTAGAGGCACCTGACCCTCAACCCGCCCCCTTCCCATCAGCGGCCAAAACAAAACCTGTCTAGCCAGCGCTGGGGAGGGGCAAGCAGAAAAAATCAAAACCATAGAGTGCTGGGGATCCCAAAAGCCAACGGTGTGACCCCGGAGATCCAGGCTGTCTGATTCGCGCAGCCTGCCCCGAGGCTACAGAAGGCGTGGCGCCCCAGAGAAGGGGTTAAATAGTCAGCAGGGAATTAAGTGACTGCGACAAGGTGGTATCCCACCAGCCAAGCCCAAGCCCGCACTGACCCCCGGGCTGAGTTCGGGATTGTTGGCGGGGACGGAAGCGGTACAGCCCCACCCCCCACAAGGGACACTCCACTAAGGTAACCAGCGGCCACCATCTTGGACAGCGGAAGTAACCACCGCCACTCGCCGACAGATTGCAACAACAAACAGGTGTGTATCACCCAGCTCAGCCCCCATACATAGGGGGATTTCGCTTAAAATCTCTCCTAGACTTTCAGGGGGAGGGACTATCAGAGTGAGCCTGCATAAAGACTAAAGGAGAGCTAGAGGCACCTGACCCTCAACCCCCCCCCCCTCCCATCAGCGGCCAAAAGAAAACCTGTCTAGCCAGCGCTGGGGAGGGGCAAGCAGAAAAAATCAAAACCATAGAGTGCTGGGGATCCCAAAAGCCAACGGTGTGACCCCGGAGATCCAGGCTGTCTGATTCGCGCGGCCTGCCCCGAGGCTACAGAAGGCGTGGCGCCCCAGAGAAGGGGTTAACGAGTCAGCAGGGAATTAAGTGGCTGCGACACGGTGGTATCCCACCAGCTAAGCCCAAGCCCGCACTGACCCCCGGGCTGAGTTCGGGATTGTTGGCGGGGACGGAAGCGGTACAGCCCCACCCCCCACAAGGGACACTCCACTAAGGTAACCAGCGGCCACCATCTTGGACAGCTGAAGTATCCACCGCCACTGTCCGACAGATTGCAACAACAAAACAGGCACAGAGTACAGTTTGAACTGCCGAGTATCATCACTGAGGGGAAATCTGGTCTAGCAGGAGAAACCAAGGCTAGCAGGAGAAACCAGGAGCCTAGAGGCAAGGCCCTCGCGACTGGGCAGCTGTAAACTGCAGGCCCACCGGCGACAGTTCACCCACTGCCCGCGTAACTTGGCGGTAGGAGAACGCCCTCCCGTTGGTGACGGATCACCTGCCCGCGGCCTGTGATACTGGGCGGCTGGAGTCTACCCGCCTGCCACGACCGGGAGCTGAAACCACACAGAGACAGTCCAGTCACACCCCCCCATTAGGGCACCCCAGCAAGGAGACTGGGGCCCGTCATAGCAGAGTAGTGTCGTCACTGGAGCTCGAACGTCGGAATTCCTTCCCAGCGGAATCCACGTTAGCAGTCATACTTCAACAACACAAAGGAGAGACATCAGAGTAATACAGAAACAAAACAAATCTATAGAGGAGAGCAGAAACACGACAATCAAAAAGAGCTGGAAAGTAACGTGGACAACATGAGAAAACAAGGGAAAAAAGGATTACAAACAATGCAAGACTACTCAATTCTACAGGAGGACATAGAAACTTCAGAAACAGGTATAGGGAAAGAACTCAAGGCATACCTAACTCGAATGGAAAGGAATATTAGAGAAGACATGAGACAGCAAGTCCAAGAAATAAAAATATATTTTGAAAATGAATTAAACAAACAAATTCAAATGGCAAAGAACGAGCTCTACCAGGAGATAGAGATATTAAAAAAAAATCAAACAATAATCCTAGAATTCCAGGAAACTATAAACCAAATTAAAAACTCAAACGAGAATATTACAAATAGACTTGATCAAGTAGAAGTCAGAACATCAGATAATGAAGACAAAGTTTATCAACTTGAAAAGAATATAGTCAACACAGAAAAGATGCTTAATTCCCACGAGCAATCTATTCAAGAGATATGGGATGTCATAAAAAAACCAAATCTGAGAGTCATAGGGATAGAAGAAGGCACAGAGATTCAAACCAAAGGAATGGACAGCATATTAAATGAAATAATTCTAGAAAACTTCCCAGAGATGAAAGATGGAATGGATTGCCAAATCCTGGAAGCCTACAGGACCCCAAACATTCAAAACCATAATAGACCAACCCCAAGACATATAATTATGAAGATAGCCAACGTACAGAACAAGGAGAGAATATTAAAAGCTACGAGAGAAAAGAGGCAGATTACTTTCAGGGGTAAACCAATTAGGCTAACGACAGATTTCTCATCACAAACTTTGAAAGCGAGAAGATCCTGGAATAACGTATTTCAAACGCTGAAAAATAATGGATTCCAACCAAGAATACTATATCCAGCAAAATTGAGCTTCAAATTTGACAATGAAATTAAAATCTTTCACGATAAACAAAAGCTAAAAGAATTTGCAGCAAGAAAACCAGCTCTGCAAAGCATTTTGAACAAAACACTACAAGAAGAGGATGTGAAAAATAGTGCCCAAAACTAACAGCAGGAAGTATCTCAGTAAAGGGGGAGGAAAATAACCAAAAAGCAAAACTAACCAAACTAAAATAAATAAATAAAGAAGCATGACTGGAAATACAAATCATATCTCAATTGTAACCTTAAATGTTAATGGCCTAAACTCACCAATCAAGAGACATAGGCTAGTAAACTGGATCAAAAAAACAAATCCAACAATATGCTGCCTTCAAGAGACTCATATGATAGGAAAAGACATACACAGGCTGAAGGTAAAAGGTTGGGAAAAATCATACCACTCACATGGCCCTCGGAAGCAAGCAGGAGTGGCCATACTCATATCGAATAAAATCAACTTCAAACCTAAGTTAATCAAGAAGGACAAAGAAGGTCACTATATACTGTTAAAAGGAACCATCCACCAACAAGACATAACAATCATCAATTTGTATGCACCCAACAATGGAGCTGCAACGTTCATAAAACAAACTCTCCTCAAGTTCAAGAGTCAAATAGACCACAACACAATAATTATGGGTGACTTCAACACACCGCTCTCGCCATTAGACAGATCCTCTAGACAAAAACTGAATAAAGAAACTATAAAACTCAACAGCACAATCAATAATCTAGACTTAACCGACATATATAGAATATATCAACCATCATCAAGTGGATACACGTTCTTCTCAGCAGCACATGGATCCTACTCAAAGATAGACCATATATTATGCCATAAGACAACTCTTAGTAAATATAAAGGCGTGGAGATAATACCATGCACCATATCTGACCATAATGGAATGAAATTGGAAATCAATGATAAGAGAAGGAAGGAAAAATCCTACATCACATGGAAAATGAACAATATGTTATTGAATGATCAATGGGTTATAGAAGACATAAAGGAGGAGATGAAAAAATTCTTAGAGTCAAATGATAACACAGACACAACATACCGGAATTTATGGGACACAATGAAAGCAGTTTTAAGAGGGAAATTCATTTCTTGGAGTTCTTACCTCAAAAAAAGAAAAAACCAACAAATAAATGAACTCACACAACACCTCAAAAATCTAGAAAAGGAAGAGCAAAACAACAGCAAATGTAGTAGAAGACAAGAAATAATTAAAATTAGAGCAGAAATCAATGAAATTGAAACAAAAGAAACCATTGAAAAAATAGATAAAACTAAAAGTTGGTTCTTTGAAAAAATAAATAAGATAGACAAGCCCTTAGCCACGCTAACGAAAAGAAGAAGAGAGAGAACTCAAATTACTAACATACGGGATGAAAAAGGCAATATCACAACAGACACTACAGAAATACAGAAGATAATTAGAAAGTATTTTGAAACCCTATATTCTAATAAAATAGAAGATAACGAAGATATCGATAAATTTCTTAAGGCATATGAATTGCCCAGATTGAGACAGGAAGACACACACAATTTAAACAGACCAATAACAAAAGAAGAAATAGAAGAAGCCATCAAAAGACTACCAACTAAGAAAAGCCCTGGACCAGATGGGTATACAGCGGAGTTCTACAAAACCTTCAAAGAAGAATTAATACCAATACTTTTCAAGCTATTTCAAGAAATAGAAAAAGAAGGAGCTCTTCCAAATTCATTCTATGAGGCCAACATCACTTTGATCCCAAAACCAGACAAAGATACTTCAAAGAAAGAAAACTACAGACCAATATCTCTAATGAACTTGGATGCAAAAATTCTCAATAAAATTCTGGCGAATCGAATACAAAAACATATCAGAAAACTTGTGCACCATGATCAAGTAGGATTCATTCCTGGGATGCAAGGATGGTTCAATATACGGAAATCAATAAATGCTATCCACCACATCAATAGACTTAAAGACAAGAACCACATGATCATCTCGATGGATGCAGAAAAAGCATTTGACAAAGTACAGCATCCCTTTATGTTCAAAACACTAGAAAAACTAGGGATAACAGGAACTTACCTCAACATTGTAAAAGCTATCTATGCTAAGCCTCAGGCTAGCATCATTCTGAATGGAGAAAAATTGAAGGCATTCCCTCTAAAATCTGGAACAAGACAGGGATGCCCTCTATCACCACTTCTATTCAATTTAGTTCTCGAAGTACTAGCCAGAGCAATTAGACAGACAAAAGAAATTAAAGGCATAAAAATAGGAAAAGAAGAAATTAAACTATCGCTATTTGTGGATGACATGATAATATACTTAACAGACCCAAAAGAGTCTACAAAGAAGCTGCTAGAGTTAATAAATGAATTCAGCAAAGTGGCAGGTTATAAAATCAACACGCATAAATCAAAGGCATTCCTATATATCAGCAACAAAACTTCTGAAATGGAAATAAGGAAAACCACTCCATTCACAATATCCTCAAAGAAAATAAGATACTTGGGTATCAACCTAACAAAAGAGGTGAAAGATCTATACAATGAAAACTACAGAACCCTAAAGAGAGAGATAGAAGAAGATCTCAGAAGATGGAAAAATGTACCCTGTTCATGGATAGGCAGAACTAACATCATCAAAATGGCGATATTACCCAAAGTTCTCTATAGGTTTAATGCGATGCCAATCAAAATACCAACGGCATTTCTTGTAGAAATAGACAAAGCAATCATGAAATTCATATGGAAAAACAAAAGACCCAGAATAGCAAAAGCAATTCTAAGCAGGAAGTGTGAATCTGGAGGTATAGCGATACCAGAGGTCAAACTGTACTACAAAGCAATAGTAACAAAAACAGCATGGTACTGGTACCAAAACAGGCGGGTGGACCAATGGTACAGAATAGAAGACACAGAGACTAATCCACAAAGTTACAACTATCTTATATTTGATAAAGGGGCTAAAAGCATGCAATGGAGGAAGGATAGCATCTTCAACAAATGGTGCTGGGAAAATTGGAAATCCATATGCAACAAAATGAAATTGAATCCCTTTCTCTCGCCATCCACAAAAATTAACTCAAAATGGATCAGGGAGCTAGATATCAAATCAGAGACACTGCGTCTGATAGAAGAAAAAGTTGGCTACGATCTACAAATTGTGGGGTCGGGCTCCAAATTCCTTAATAGGACACCCATAGCCCAAGAGTTAACAACCAGAATAAACAAATGGGACTTACTTAAACTAAAAAGTTTTTTCTCAGCAAGAGAAACAATAAAAGAGGTAAATAGAGAGCCTACATCCTGGGAACAAATCTTTACCCCCCACACCTCTGATAGAGCCCTAATATCCAGAATGTACAAAGAACTCAAAAAATTAAATAATAAGATAACAAATAACCCAATTAACAAATGGGCCAAGGACCTCAACAGACACTTCTCAGAGGAGGACATACAATCAATCAACAAGTTCATGAAAAAATGCTCACCATCTCTAGCAATCAGAGAAATGCAAATCAAAACCACCCTAAGATACCATCTCACTCCAGTAAGATTGGCAGCCATTATGAAGTCAAACAACAAGTGTTGGCGGGGATGTGGGGAAAAAGGTACACTTGTACACTGCTGGTGGGGCTGCAAAATGGTGAGGCCAATTTGGAAAGCAGTATGGAGATTCCTGGGAAAGCTGGGAATGGAACCACCATTTGACCCAGCTATTGCACTTCTCGGACTATTCCCTGAGGACCTTAAAAGAGCGCACTATAGGGATACGGCTGCATCAATGATTATAGCGGCACAATTCACAATAGCTAGACTGTGGAACCAACCTAGATGCCCTTCAATAGATGAATGGATAAAGAAAATGTGGCATCTATACACAATGGAATATTATGCAGCACTAAGAAATGACAAAATCATAGAATTTGCAGGGAAATGGATGGCATTAGAGCAGATTATGCTAAGTGAAGCTAGCCAAGCCCTAAAAAACAAATGCCAAATGTCTGCTTTGATATAAAGAGAACAACTAAGAACAGAACAGGAAGGAAGAGCATGTGGAAAAGACTACAGATAACAAAGACGAATGGGGGGAGAGAAACGGAGAGAGAAGGGAAAGCATATGGAAATGGTAGGAGACCTTCAAGGATACATAAAATTACAAGAGGCTATGAGGGGCAAGGGGGAGGGAAAAAAAAGGGAGAGAATTGAACAACAGCAGGGGAGATAGAGAGGGAAGATGGGAGGGGAGGGGAGGGGAGGGGTGATAGTAGGGGTTAGGAAAGGTAGCAGAATACAACAGACACTAATATGGCATTATGTAAAAATGTGAATATGTAACAGATGTGATTCTGCAATCTATATTTGGGGTGAAAATGGGAGTTCAAAACACAATTTGAGTCTAATGTATGAAAGATGATATATCATGAGCTATGTAATGCTTTAAATAATCAATAAAAAATTAAAAAAAAAAAAAAGTATCTATTGAGCAGAGAGAAGATGGCTGATTGGAGAAAAGAAGCAGGTCCCAGCAGTTCCTCAGGACCAAACTTACAAAGAGGGAAGACTGCTCCTCAGTGAGGTAACTAAAGACCTCCACTCAATACTGATCTATAAAAAGAATTCATAGAGCTACAGAAAGTTGGTAACTTAAATATGAGATAACTACCTTAGAGATGCGCCAACTCTGGCTGCCAACAGCAGCAGCAGCAGCAGCAGCAGCAGCAGCAGAAGAAGAAGAAGAAGAAGAATGGAGTGGGGAGCTAAGAAAAAACAGACATGTGGCTGGTGAATGATGAAATTAAAAAATAAAGAAAATTGACTGGCAAAGTAAGTGGTTTATAGAGGAAGGCTGATTTTAATGAACACAGAGTTGGTTATCGGAAACATGGCAGTAAAACAAATGCAAAGTGTTTTGCAGGGCAAAATTATTCCAAAGGGGTGGAAAGCCCTCTGTGGGGTACAGAACACACCAGCGGGTGAGAAAAATGTTCCTGGGCATTGAAAGCTGTCCCGGCATAGTTTGCATATTTGTGAACAGATATGGTACTGGGAATTTTCAAAGAAAGTTACAAGAGGCCAACTAAAAAATTCCCAGAGGGCGCCTGAACCAGAGAGACTGAAATGGGCACAAAATAGGCACATTTTAAAATTTCTTCATTCACCATATTTTACCTGGATATTCAGTCTCTGGATCCTAATGGAGAAAATTTTCATAATAGCTAGCATCCCATAAAAGTTATTGCGAAGATATTCATTATGACCACAAAAATGTATATGCACAACAGGGTGAATACCTGGTAATTCACATCCATAGTGGTGAATGTGAAAACTGTGGAAGATTTGTCCCTATCCCCTAAAAAGCAGATTTTATTGGAAGCCCAAGAGATCCAGAAGTCAAGCAGAGATTGGCAGTTCCACAACAATAGGGGCATGGAACAAATCTTGAATACCTACCAAGAAAGTTCTAAAACCCACCAAAGTCCAAACCCCCAACAATTGGAAACTCCAATCTAGAACTCTGCATTATCCCTGCTATAGGATTACACAATTCATCAGTACTGACCAGTCTATCCCAATCAATAGTGGGAGATTGGAAGCTGGGAGCTACTATACTCTGCACCTAGCTGAGGAGCACAAAAACAGTGGCCAAAAATACAGAGCCGAAAATAAATAAAAAGAATGAAAATCCATCCCTGCCAACAGATTTGACTACTGCAGAGGAAACAATCCCTCTATCACTCATTAAGAGGGGAGGGGAGGGGGGATAGGAAGGGCAGCACAATACAACAGACACTAGTATGGCCTTATGTATAAACATGGCTGTATAACCAATGTGATCCTGCAATCTGTACACGTGGAAAAATAAGATTACGATTACGTACCCCATTTGAATCAAATGTATGATATGTCAAGATCATTGTAATGTTTTGAGCAACTAATAAAAAAATAAAAAAAAGAGGAAGGAAGGGGACAGGAGGGGAGGGAACAGGAGAGCAGGGGATGGGGAGAAGGAAAAAAAACATTTTTTTTCTATTTCTTCCTTCTTCTTTTTTCCCCCTCCATTTTTCCATTGTTTTAGTTTTTCTAAATTTTAATGTTTTTAAAATTTTTTTGAAACATCAATTCATGTTATTGTCTTATTCTTCACTCATTTTCATCATGCATGATTTTGTGTATATGAGTGTGCATATGTGGTTGTGTATGTTCTTTGCATAAATAGGTTTAAAAATATACATATATGTTCATATAACTTTACATACACATTAATATCTTTCTCCTGCACTAGTTTTTTATTGTTGGTAGTGTTGTTAAATGCTGATCCTACCAATCCTATATAGGTGGCAATGAGTGTTAGTGGACCATTCATCTTAAGGCTGTACATCTGTTGCTAAAATTCCTGGCTTCCCCTTCTAAGAGGTGCTGGAAAGAGACTAGGACACTTCAAGATCACACAGCAGAAATCCTACTGCTGAAAAATACTCATCTCAGTCAAACAATAGTAAATCTCATTCATTACATGATGTAGGCCCACCTGAGCCTCAACATTACTCCAACTCAAAGAAACAAGGAGTCAAAAACCCCAAACCAATAATTAGAACCTCAGGTCCCACCACTTGATATCTATCCATATATCAAAAACAGAGAGAAGTCCCAGGACAAATAAGCTAACTACACAAAAAAGGACATACATAATAAACAGGAAGGGGAATTCATCTCAACTGATGCACGCAAGTCCAAGATCTCTGAAAACATGAGGAAACAGGAAAACAAATTACACCTTCTCAAATTCACAATCTCCCAACAAAGAATTCCACTGATATAGATGTAGACAAAATCACAGAGAAAGACTATAAAAAAACTGATTATTAAAATGTTCAATGAACTAAAAGAAGATCTAAGGAAGAAATTAAGAAAGCAAATATAGGAGATGAAAGAACACTTCAATAAAGAAATAGAAAAATTGAAAAAAAATGAGAACTCCTAAAAATGAAAGATACAATCAATCAAATTAAAAATTCACCTGAGCCAGACATGGTGGCATATGCCCATAATCCCAGGGACCTAGGAGGCTGAGGTAAGAGGATCACAAGTTCAAAGCCAGCTTCAGCAATTTAGTAAGGCCCTAAGCAACATAGTCAGATCCTGTCTCAAAATAAAAAATAAGAAGGACTAGGGATATAACTCAGTAATTAAGCACCCCTGGATTCAATCTGTGGTACCATCCTGCCCCCATTCACTTGAAAACCATCACTAACAGATTTGATTGCATAAAAAATAGAACTTCAGCCCTTGAAGACGGAAATCCAGGCCTTGAAGACAGAGTACATGAACTAGAATACACAAAATGCAATAAAGTGAAAAAATGATAAACCATGAATCAGAATATATAAGAACTCTGGAACAACATCAAGAGACCAAACATGAGAATCACTGGGATAGAAAAGAATATGGAGATGCAAGCTAAAGGCATTAAGAACATTTTCAATGAGAAAGTTACAGAAACTTTCCCTATATCAGAATGAGATAGACAACCACATAGAGGCAATTTATAGGACCCCAAATAGACCTGATCACAAAGAAGTTCTGTAAGATATACCACATTAAAAATGCCTAATAGAAAATAAGGAAAGAATATTGAAAGCTGTAAGAGAAAAACATCAGGTCACATTTAGGGGCAAACCAATAAGGCTCACTTCTGATTTCTCAGTTCAGCTGCTAAAATCAAGGAGGGCCTGGAATGAGATATTACAAGCTCTAAAAGAAAACAATTGGCAAGCCAAGCTTGCTACATCCAACAAAGCTCAGTCTCAAATTTCAGGGGAAATAAAACTTTGTATAACAGGAATAAACTTTTTAAAGAATTCATGACCATCCAGCAAGCATTACAAAGAATATTCAGAGATAAAGTGCACATATAGACACCTCAAAACAAACCACAGAGTTCCCAAGTAGAGGAAGATCAATAGAAGAGTGATCCACTAAATGAGAATCAAAACAGGACTGAGTACAGCAAAAAAGTAAAATGATAGGAAACCACAAACACATATCCACACTAGCACAGAATGTTAATAATATCAACCTCCAATTAAGAGACATGGGTTAACAGAATTGATAAAAGAAGAAGATACAACTATATGCTGCTTACAAGAGACTTATAGGCAAAGACTCACAGGCTGAAGGTAAAAGGATGGAAAAAAATATCCCACTGAAATGGACCCCCAAAACAATCATGAGTAGCTATTTTCATCTCTGACAAAGCATCTTTCAAGAAAAAAATTAATCAGATGAGATAAAGAAGGGAAAAATCCAATGAGATATGATAGCAAATATTTGTGCTCCAAATGTCAGTGTATCCAATATCATAAAGAAATACTCCTTGCCATTAAATCTTTTATAGACCTCAACACAGTAATACTGGGGGATTCAACACACATTTATCACCAATAGACAGTTTAATGGATCTAATAGGTATCTACAGAATATTTCACTTCCAATCAGCTGAATTTACCTTTTCTCAGTAGCTCAGGGACTATTTCCCAAAATAGACCATATTTTAGGTGACAATGTATATCTTAGCAAATTAAAAAAAATCTATGATCCAATGCATACTATCAGATGATAATGAAATGAAACTAGAATTCAACAGCAAGAAAACAATAGAGGGCTGGGGTGGTGGCTCAGTGGTAGAGCACCTGCCTAGCATGTGCAAGGCACTGGGTTCGATTCTCAGCACCACATAAAAATAAATAAAATAAAGGTCCATTGACAAATAAAAAGTAAAAAAAAAAAGAAAACAATAGAAACCACATAAACTTGGAGATTGAACAATCCTCTTTTAAATGAAGAATGGATCAAAGAAGTAATGACTGATTAGTAGAAATCAAGAAATTCTTGGAAACAAAGGAGAACAGAGATACAACATATTGAAATCTATGGGATAGTATGAAAACAGTTCTAAGAATTAAATTTATAGCATTGAGTGCCTATATTAAAAAAATAGATCCTAATAGATCTTCTGCTTCACCTAAAGTCCTTAGAAAAAGAGTAACATGAATTTCATAATCAGTAGAAGACAGAAATAATTAAGATCAGAGCTGAAATCAATGAAATTGACAATAAAAAGACAATATACAAGACGAATGCAATGAAGAGTTTGTTCTTTGAAATGATAAATCCAGATTGAAAGGCTGACCTTTTAGAAAGGCCGTCCCATGTCCCACAGCCCCCTAGCCCAAGGAAAGGCCTGCCCCACAGTAGGAATGGGGAGCATGAGAGGAATGGAGGAACTTTACTTAGGACAAAGGGGAGGGAAAGGAAGGGAAGAGGCATGGGGGTAGGAAAGATGGTGGAATGAGTTAGACATCATTACCCTAAGTACATGTATGAAAACATGAATGGTGTGAAAACTTTGTGTACAACCAGTGAGTTGAAAAATTGGGCTCTATATGTGTAATATGAAATGAATTACATTCTGACGCCATATATAATAAGTTAGAATAAATAAATAATTTAATAAAAAGATTGATAAAACCTTAGTCAAATTAATTAACGAGAGAGAGAGAGAGAGAGAGAGAGAGAGAGAGAGAGAGAGAGAGAGAAAGACCAATCAACAAAACTGGAGATGAAAAAGAAGATATCGCTGGGTGTGGTGGCGCATGCCTATAATCCCAGTGGCTCCGGAGGCTGAGACAGGAGGATCGGGAGTTCAAAGCCATCCTCAGCAATGGCAAGGTGGTAAGCAACTCAGTGAGACCCTATCTCTAAATAAAATACAAAATAGGGCTGGGGATGTAGCTCAGTGGTTGAGTGCCCCTGAGTTCAATCCCTGGTACCGGGGGGGCGGGGGAAGATATTATCACAGACACATCTGAAATCCAGATGATCACTAGATATTATTTTGAAAATCTGTACTCTAATAAACTGGAAAATCTAGAAGATACTGACAAATTCGAGGACACATATATATGACCTGCTTATATGAAATTAGGAAGGTGTAGAAAACAAACACAGATGAATATCAAGTAATGATACTGAAATAGCAATTAAAGCCTTCCACAAAAGAAAAGTCCAGGACCTGACAGATTCTCAGTTGAGTTCTACCAGACCTTTCAAGAAGAACTAACACCAGTCTTTCTCAAATTATTCCATGAAGTTTAAGGAGGGAACATTCTCAAATACATTTTATGAATCCTGTCTAATCCTGATAGACAAAGCTCAACAAAGACAAATCAAGGAAAGAAAACTACAGACCAATATGGCCGAAGAACATCGATGCAAGAATCCTTAATAAAATATTAGCAAACTGCATTGGAAAACACATCAAAAAAGATAATACACCATGATCAAGTGGGTTTCATCCCAGAGATGTAAGGTTGGTTCAACACATGCAAATCAACAAATGTAGCTCACCACTTAAACATAATTAGGGATAAGAATCATATTATTATTGCAATAAATGCAGAAAAAATCCTTTGATAAAATGCAGTACCCATTCATGTTAAAAATGCTGGAGAAACTAGGAATGAAAGGAATTTACCTCAACATCATAAAGGCTATTTATGACAAACCCAAAGCCCAGCATCACAGTGAATGGAGAAAAATTATAAGCATTCTTATAAAATCAGGAACAAGACAATGTTGTCTACTCTCACCATTCCTATTCAATATTGTTCTTGAAACACTAGTCAGAGCAATCAGGCAAAAAATAGGAAATTAAAAGAATACAAACAGGAAAAAAAGAAATCAAACTATTTGTTTGTGGTAAAATACAAAAACTTCACCAGAAGACTTCTAGAGCTTATAAATGAGTTTAGCAAAGAAGGAAGATAGAAAATCAACACCTATATATCAATAGTTTTCCTATACTTCAACAGTAATTTAACTGAGGAAGAAATCAGGAAAAACATCCCATTCACAATAACCTAAAAACAAAACAAAAGAAAACCCAGCTTGGAAATTAATCTAACTAAGGAGGTAAAAAACCTCTACAATGAAAATTATAGAACACTGAAGAAAGAAATTGAAGAAGACATTAGAAGACAGAATGACCTCCCATGTTCTTAGATAGGCAGAGTAAATATTGTTAAAATGGCCATTCTACCAAAAGCAATATACAATGACATTCTTCATAGAATTAGAAAAAACAATTCTTAAATTCATTTGGAAGTATAAGAGACCCAAAATAGGGGATGAGGATATAGCTCAGGTGGTAGGGTGCTTGCCTCGCATGTACAAGGCCCTGGGTTTTATCCCCAGCACCCCCCCCCACCCCCAACAAAAAAGACTCATAATAGCCAAAGCCATATTGAGCAAGAAAAGTGACACAAGAAGCCTCATAATACTTAATCAGAAATTGTACTACAGAGCTGTACTAACAAAAACAGCATGCTATAGACATTAAAATAGACATGAAGATCAATGGAACAGAACAGAAGACTCAGAAAAAAAAAGCCACATATTTACAACAACCACCTGATAATTGAAAAAGGTGTGAAAAATATATTATAGAGAAAAGAAAGCCTTTTTAACAAATGCTGCTGAGAAAATTGGGTAGCTATATGTAGAAAAATGAAACTAGATTCATATCTCTTACTCTGCACAAAAGTCAAATAAAAATGGTTCAAATACTTAGGTATTAGATCAGAAATCTATCATATTGGTTCTGAAACCAACTTCCCTTAACAAGACCTCCTAAAAGTACAAGAAGTAAAACCAAGAAGCAGTAAGTGGGGTGCCATCAAATTAAAAATCTTCTGCATGGTAAAGGAAACAATTAGGAGCATGAAGAGAAAGCTTACTGAATGGGGAGAAATCTTTATCAGTTACTCTTCTGACAGGGGATTAATATCCAGAATATATAAAGAACTCAAAAAACTTAATACTCAACAAACAACGCAATCAATAAATGGGAGAAAGAACTAAACAGAAACTTCTCCAAAGAAGAACACAAATGGACAACAAATGTATAAAAAATGTTCAACATCTCTTGCAATCAGGGAAATGCAAATAAAAACTACCAGGATTTCACCACATTCTAGCCAGAATAGCAATTATCAAAAATAAAAACAATAATAAAGGCTGGCAAGAATTTGAGAGAAAAGGTACATTTGTTCATTGTTGATAGGATTGCAGACTAGTAAAAACACTCTAGAAAGCAATTTGGAGACTCCTCAAAATGCTAGGAATGGAGCCACCAGCTTTCCCCCTCCTTAGTAGTTTTTGGAAAGAACTAAAATCAGCATACTATGGTGATACATGTGCCTCATTGTTTATAGTAGCACAGTTCACAATAGCTAAATTATGGAATCAACCTAGATGCCCTACACAATCCAGTTCTACTCAGCCCAAAGAAGAACGAAATCATGGCATTTTCAGGCAAATGGATGGAAGTGGGGAAGATCTTGCTAAGTAAAGTAAACCAGACACAGAAACTCAAAGGTCAAATGCTTTCTCTTATATGAGGAAGCTAGAGTAAAATAAAGAAAAGAAGGAGGAAAGGATAGCATATTATAAAGATCTAGGTAAGATCAGTAGTGTAGAAGGAGATTGAGAGCATAGTGGAGTAATAGATAAGGGGAGGAAATGCAGAATGATTCTTAAAAAAATCATCTTAGGGCATCTATAAATATACCACAGACAATTTTGTTTTTATATATGAGTAACAAGAGCCAATCAAAAATAAACAGCAGATGAGTGAAAGGAAGTCTAGTACAATTGAGGAAGGAGAATGGGAGTGGAGTAGGGAAAAGAGGGAAGAATGAACAAAAACCAAATACCATATATATATGATTTTGTTGGAATGAACCTAACTACTACCTATAACTATAATACTCCAATTAAACAAAAAAATCTATTGGATGGAAAGAAGGAAGAAAGTTAGGATGAAAAGAAGAAAGGGAAAACGAAAAAGCATGTGAGATAAATGAAAAGTTAATGAAGTCCAGTTTCAAAAAATACTGAAGCTATGAACCTTCATAGTTATTATTGGAACAACAAGAAGAATAAGAAAAAGATTTTTACTTGGGTGAACACTAACACACACATACACACACACAATAAAAAATAAAAAAAGAAAAGAAAATTCAATTTCCTTTTTGCTTTCATCTACTTGATCAAAGAAAATATACCTTAGGTAATAAAATATATTTGATGAAGACTGAATCAGACAACAAGAAAAAAATCTAAAACACAAAGCAAAAACCAAAACCAAAACAAATAAAAAATCCCAAACCCAAACCAATCAAACAAACAAAAAGACAAAGAGCAGGAAAAATATATAAAACATGCCATTGAAAGACAGTGATGTCTTAGTAAATAAATGAGATGAGTCCCCAAACTTCCCTAGCTTACTACTGAACATGAATTTCTAGGCTGCATGCAGAGAAGGTGAACCTAGTTGGAGCTTAATTAGCAGACCCTTTAAAGAAATGTGTCTCATGAGTCATGGGAGACACCAAGGCAATATGAGTTTATAATAGAGAGTGCTGGAGAAGAGAGAGCCACACAGAAAGAACTGCAGAAATCTGCAGTAGTTTCCTTTGAGTATTAAGCAGAATATTCATAATTGCATGCATGTGAAAAAAACTAAGGCTGAGGAAAGAATCCCCTGAAAGGAAAAAGGGAATAGTAGTAACAAAGAACTGGAAACTCAAACACTTCTTCATTCAAGGTACAGGGTAGAACACATGGCAGTGTCCTGTTCACTAGTGGGAAATAAAAAGACATAAACACTGCTTTGATACTAACAAATGAGTCTCAAAAGTAAGGTCTAAAAGGATCAAATTATTTTTTCTAAGTAGTTGAAATGCACCCTAGAAGAAAGTTAAAGAATATTTAAAGGCATAAGCAAATACTCAGAATACAACAATAAAAATCCTAGTGTTTAACATCTAGTAAAGATGATCAGATGTGCAAAAATGAAGGAAAATACAACATATAATGAGGAGAAAAAACAATCTTGGATGAACAGCCAGGGAATTATGTTGAGTGAAGGAAGATCTCAAAAGATCGCATGTTCTATTATTTAATTTATATGACAATTTTGAAATGACAAAATTTTAGAAGTAGAGGACAGAATAATTGTTATAGGGATTAGGGGTGGGGGCAAGATAGAGGTGGATGTGGTTGTAAAGGGCAATATGAGGATGTAATTTGTACCCTGGTTCTGGAATTAGATATGTAAACCTACAAATGGGATAGAATTTTACTGAACTAAATATATACCTACACACAAATGAATATAAATAAATTTGGAGAAATAAGAACAAGATCTGTGTATGCTATCAATATATTGTAGTTGTGATGTTTTAATACAGTTTTATAAGATGTTATCATTGAGGGAAACTCAATCTTGATGAAGGGTACATAAAATCCCACCCTCATTCCCTTTCTACCTTTTTCCCTCCCTCCCTCCATCCCTCCCTCTGTCCTTCCTGTGTTCATACCAGGTAAGCATGCTATAACTGAGCTATACACCCACAGCTCTCCTTTATTTTATTTATTTTTAAAGATAGGATCTCAATATGTTGCCCAGGCTCGGCTTGAACTATGCATTCTACAGCTTCTGCCTCCAAGTAGCTGGAATTACAAACATATGCCACCAAACCTTGTTTTCCTGCATTCTTTCTTATAATTGCATGCAGGCTGTGCACAGTGGCACATGCCTGTAATCCCAGTGGCTGAGAAGGCTGAGTGTTGAGAGCCACAGCCAAAGGGGCCCCAGCAAACTTCCAGCTGCCAGCTGATGATTGGCTCACAGCAGCCCCAGCAAACTTCTAGCTGCCAACTGATTGGCTCCTCTGCAGTGATGCTCATTGGGCTGTTTCCCCGCCCTTTCAGACCACAGAGCTGCTCATTGGGGGACATTTTTTGGCTCTGCTCACGGGACCCAGCCAATCGGGCTCAAGAGCAGGAGGAGTGGGGGAGGTTGAGAGGCTTGTGGGAAGCCGGTGGTGGCAGTTGGGCTCTGAGGGAATTCCTGAAGAGCTGTGTGGTGCAGTGTGTGTGTTCTAAAAATAAAGTTCATTTCTTTTGACAAGTGGCTCCTGAATTGTGCCCAGCCAGACTGCAGCAGCTGAGTCAGGAGGACCTTGAGTTCAAAGCCAGCCTCAGCAATGGTGAGGCATTAAGCAACTCAGTGAGACTCTGTCTCTAAATAAAGTACAAAATAGGGCTTGGGATGTGGCTCAGTGGTTGAGTGCCCCTGAACTCAATATGGGTGTTAAAAAAAATTGCATACAAATCTACAATTAACTCAAACAATTTCAGTAAAAAGAACTGAGGGCTGTGGCTATGGCACAGTGGTAGAGCATTTGCCTGGCACATGTGAGGCACTGGGTTCTATCCTTAGCACCACATAAAAATAAAATAAAGGTATTGTGTCCACCTACAACTAAAAATATATATAAAAAGTATCAATTGAATAGAATTGACACAGATTAAAGAATTTTCATGTAAGAACACTAATAGCTAAATTAACATTAATAGCTAACTGTATTCTATATGTTTAAAAACTAGATATACAAAACACATTTGCAGAGATCCAAAGTGAGCTTCTAAAGATGAAAACCAAAATCTTTGAGATGAGCAATACACTAGAAGACATTAGATAAAATATAAGAAAAGATTAACAAACTCATTGAAGGTATAATGATAAAACCTAAGATAAACAGGAAAAAACAAAGAAAAAGAAGGCTAAAAATGAACAAAGCGTCAGTGATCCATTCAAATAGCCTACTATATATATAATTGGAATCCTCCAATAAAAGAAGATAGCAGACGACAAAAAATAATTTTTAAAAGAAATAATGGCTGATAGATGCCCATCAACAAATTAATGGATTAAAAAAAAAAAGTGGTGTATATACCGAGAGGAGTATTACTCAGACAAATAGAAAAAACAAAATCTTTTACAGCCTAATGGATGGAAGAGAGGCCATTATGTTAAGTGAAATTGAGCCAGGCACAGAAAGACCAGTACTGTAAGCAGGCACAGAAAGACCAGTACTGTAAGCTCTGTCTTATATGTAGAAACTCATATAAAATTCAATCTGAAAGTAGAGTAGTAACTACAAGGGATTGGGAAGGTAACAAGTGGTGGTGGTGCAAAGAGAGTGGTTGGATTTGGTCAATGAATTCTGTATGCATTTATGTAACTAGCACACAGAACCCCATTAACATGGACAATTAATACGTGTTAATAAAGAAAAAAGAAATAATGGATGAAAAGTTTTGTTTTTCTGTACTTTAGAGATGAGGGTCCACTCTTTCCCCACCTACATTATTCTTCATTGAGAAAACTGATTCTTAACTTTGTTCCTCTTTCTATAACATGTCCCATCCCTACTGCCAGCTGTTTTTTTTAAGGAATATTTTTTGTAATTGTAGATGTACAGAATGCCTTTATTTTATTTGTTTATTTTTATGTGGTACTGAGGATCAAACTAGTGCCTCACACAGGCTAGGCAAGCATTCTGCCACTGAGCTCCAGCTCCAGCCCCTGCCAGCTGTTTTTAAGGCTTTTCTTTCTTTATCATTGGTTTGAGCAATTTGATTATGATGTGCCTTAGGTAGTTCTGTTTTTAATCATACTTTTTGTTATTGAGATTTATTGTGCTTCTTGGGTCTATGAGTTTATAGTTTTCATCAAATCCAGAAACTTTTCAATATATAGTAAAAATATCTTTCAAAAATGAAGATGAGGGGCTGGGGATGTGGCTCAAGCGGTAGCGCGGTCGCCTGGCATGCATGCGGCCCGGGTTCCATCCTCAGCACCACATACAAACAAAGATGTTGTGTCCGCCGAAAACTAAAAAATAAATATTAAAAAAAAATTCTCTCTCTCTCTCTCTCAAAAAAAATGAAGGTGATTTCATGGGTAAAAATGTAAGAGATTTTTCTTCTATTTAAAAATTTTAAAAAGAATTGACTATTTAAAATAAACATACATGAGGTTTATAGCGAATAAGAAGATAAAATATATAACAACTATACCACAAAAGCCAGATAAGAGAAAATAGAAGTACATTCATTAGGTGTTGATTTTATAAATAAAATGCTATCACATCACTTCAAGGTGATGATGAAAAGTTAAAAATGTATACTATAAACCCTAAAACATGACTGAAGTTTCAAAACAGTTAATTGCTAATGAGTCAATAAAAAGAAATAAAAATGAAATCATAAAAATTACTCAATTCAAAAGAAGGCAGAAAGAGAAAAAAAACAAGGAAGAAATGGGAAATATGGGACAAATAAGAAAAACATTTTAAACTTTATCATATCAGTGATTCATAATAAATGTAAATGATGTAAACACTTCAATTAAAAGGCACAGGTTGTCAGATTATGTTAAAAAAGCAAGATCTAAGTATATGCTGCCTATAAAAATTACATTTTAGATATGACATAATATGCAAAAACTAAAATTATGGACAAAGATAAATTTTGTTAACATTAATCAAAGGTAGGCTAGAATTGTCATTTGTAACAGCCAAAATGGAAAATATCTAAATATCCATAAACAGATCAATAGATAGATAAACTAGTTGTGGTATATCTGTGTAGTAGAACATAACTATGAAAAAAAGGAACTGCTGATCCATGAACAGCAACAATAAATTTTAAAATAATTACCCTGATTGAAAGAAGCCAAATAAACAAAGAATATATACTGTATTATTTCATTTATATAGAATGCCATAAATAATAACTAATAATATAGTAATTGGGGATAGAAAAAGAGAGGGAGAATGGGGAAGGAGAGATTTAGAAAGGAATCAAAAAATTTTGATGGTTATGTGTTTGTTCATTATTTTGGTTGTAGTAATGGTTTCAAATATGTCAAAATATCAAAATGTACTCTTTACAAATGTGCTATTCAGTACATGTCAATTATATCTTAATAAAGCTGTTAAAATGAATAAAGAAAAAACTGTTCCTTTGAGAATAATTCCAATTAATAAAATGTAGAGGGAATGAGGGAAATAAAAAATCACTTTTAGAATCCCACAATAACTGTAGCAAACATGATTCATCAATTAATACTAAAAATGGTCAGTGAAAGTTTAAAAAGAAAATATCTGCATAGTTTCAAAGTTTCTCCTTCCAAATAATTACAAAGGGAAAACAGCAATGTCACAAAGCAGAAATCCAACAAATAAAAAAAGTGATCAACATTAATATTATTTATAATACGAAATACCAACATCATGTGCCCCTACTATAATGCACTTACAAGGCTACAACATTTCTAAGCATTTGCCCCTTGATATATAATCTCAACTTAATCAGGAGAAAATATTAGATAAACCCATATTGAGGGTTGTTTTACAAAATGCTTTAATAGTGGTAAAAGTATCAAGGTCATGAAAGATAAGGTGAGGCTAAGGAATTCCAAAAGAAATGTAATGTGGAATCCTGCACTAAATCCTGAAACAGAAAAAGTACATTAATGAAAAATCTGACAAAATCAGAAGAAATTCTATAGTTCAGTTAACAAAATCTATAGTTAGCTGGGCCTGACAGTACATATCTGTAATCCCAGTAACTCAGGAAGGCTGAGGCAGCAGGATCACAAGTTTGAGGTTAGCCTCAGCAATTTAGCAAGGCCCTGTCTCAAAATAAAAAATAAAAAGGACTGGGGATGTTGCTCAGTGGTAAAGCACATCTGGGTTTAATCCCTCCCCTGCAAAATGAGACTATAGTTTTAGTACTAATTCTATTTCTCAATGTTATAAGAATAATTATAGTTATGTAAGATCTTAACTTTAGGGGAAAATTGGTAAAGGGCATATGGAAATGCTTTTTACCACTTTTTTCAACCCTTCTGTAAACCTAAAATCAATACAATGTAAAAATTTTTATAAAGAATAAATCATAGGCTCAGACTGGTGAAGAAACAGTAGTAAAAATCTTCTATTTGTTTTAAAGTCAAGCATCTTGACTCACAAGATTTCCTGAAATAAATGAATGAGAGAACCTGGAGTTGAAATGAGTGGATTAATGATGGTAATCTTTGAAGAATCTTTGAAGAGAAAGAAGCAATGCTGGAGGACTAAAGAAACTAGCCTAGAAACTATATCTACTTTTTTTTTCCCTTAAAGGAAAAGAGTATGGAGACTCAGATTATAAGCAGCTAGGTCTTAAACCATGCTGTTAAACTTTGCAGGTTTCTAAGAGACATTGATGAGTATTAACATGTATTTAGAAAGGAAGGTAAGGATAATTATGAACTAGTTTGGCTTCACCAGGAATACATACTGTCAGACTAGTCTTAATAATTTTTTTCACAGTATTACTTGGCTAACAGTTCTAAAAAGTGCTCTATACATAATAAATTTGATTTCAAGAAGCCATTTTGCAAAGTTATTCAAAATCTCCTTGTGGACGAGATGGCTATATAAAAGCTAGATGATAACTCAAAAACCAAATATATTTTTATTGACTGAACAGAGTTATGACTCAATTCACAAGGCCAGTCTATTAGAACTCCCTACTGGTGGATCTCTGCAGATCTAGTTAAATAAATATTGTTTTCCATTAACTAGAAAGTATCTGCACTGAGTTAGAAGAATGGATGCAAAACAGAATTATAGTCCAAATATCATAAAAAGGATACATTTTTTGGCCTTAAAATGAGATTAAATGGAAGGTGAAAGAGATATAATTTATAGTATATGATGTAAACACTTCCAAGTTTCAGTAGGCTTGTTCATACAAAACAGTTGGTAAGAGAAAAGGAGATCATATTTACCAAATTGTGATATTTACTCTACATTAATATGGGAGATTCTTCTGCTAAACTGAAGTTCGTGAATATGGGTAGGACAAATTTTGTTAGCAAAATGGAGAAGTTTTGTTTATTTATTACTGTTTTATGGCTAAATGGAGAAGTTTATTTATTACTGTTTTATGTCAGTTCAGCACAGGGCTGGGATGGTATAAAGTTTGGAGCTGGAGAACAGATGACAGAAACAAATATTTAGTATATACAGGTATTAGATATTAAGAAGTAATTTTCCTAATGTGTCCTAGGTGCTAACTCTGCTTTAACCGGAACTAGCTCCTCTTTGATTTACTCTATATATTAGGATTCCATTTGAGAGTCTGTTAGACAAGAAATTCTACATTTATAAACAAAACAAAACAAAAGCCCACAATGATCTTTTAAAATATAAGAAATAGAAAACAGAAGAACAGGACCCACAAGATGCACATTCATTATATACTCAGAGAATAAGTTCAACTATATTAAGAAGACCAGGTAATCAGTTTGCCAAGGGTTGTAAACCTTTGCTAAACAGTTTACCTTAATATCACTCTTTTTTGATTTCACACATTCTTCATTCCATAGATATATATTGAGGGCCTGAAAATAAAGGAATTTTTTAGAGTGAAAATAAAGGAAGGACAAAGATAGTCTGTACTTGCATTTGAGATATGAAACCAGCACATTTTAGTAATTAAATGAATGTGTGGGGTCAGTGGATGACATAAGGAATCTAGGAAAGGAATGGAAAATAAGTTTTAATTTATATGCTATATGAGTTAGGGTCCTGGCAGAAAACAAGAAAATATATAGCAACTAGGTACTTATTAGAAAACTCACAAGATATGGGAAGATTTGGGGAACTAATTAGGGATAGTGTATGACCCTAGGGCTGGCAATGCTATAAAGTCATCATCACACTTAAGCCAGAACAGAGCAGTTTCTGGGTGTTGACCAGAACTGTATCTTTCAGTAAAGAGATGTATTCCAAAAAAATATTAAAAAAAGAGAGATGTATTCCACCTATGGTAACCATACAAGAATACCCAAATTTCACTCATTTCCCCTTTCTGATCTTCCCTGAATGCTTCCCATTGGGCCAAATGCAACTAGAACACACAAGGGAAGACAACACAGAATGCCACAGAGAACAACATTAAAGGTAATTGCAAACATAGCAAAGGGGAAAAATAAGCAGGTTACCAATCCTAACTGACTGATGGTGGTTGCCTAAAACATTATTTGGAAAAGGATTCTGTGATGTCATTCAATCTCACTAGGATCTGAAACTATGAGAGGCATGTGTCTATTATGAGAGTGAAAAGAAGACTGGCAGCATGCATGTTTATGGGTCCTATGTCTCTTCTGGGGATGGGACGGGGAAATATAATAGCATGTATGTCATATGTTCTCCAACCCTGGACTGCCACACTTCAAGACTGTCTGACTAGTGAATGGTTGCATCAATATATGAAACAAAAATACAAGAGGAAAAGCTAGCTCAGTGGTATAGCACTTGCTCAGCATGTGCAGGGGCCTGGGTTCAACCCCCAGCACCACAAACAAAAACAAAACACAAGAAGAATAGAAAACAAACACCATCAAACAAACAAACAAAACAAAACAAGAGGAAAAATTTTAAAGCAGCAATAAATTTGGTTTAGGATATGTTGACTTCGAGATATCCAAAGATCGTCATAGCTATATGAATCTGAAGGTTGATGAAGAAATCTAGGTTGAAAAATGGGAAATTTGGAACCAATAAAATATAAAAGTGGAGAGTACGCGGTATAAAGAGGGGTGGGTTAAGTTTCAAATCTGAGGGATATCAACATTTTAGCCATAAGCATAGAAAAAGCCTATAAAAGGAAAAAAAGAATAGCCAGAAGGTCATAAACACCACTGTAGAAATGTATATTTTTTTATCAAAACCAAGGGAGTAGAACTGTAGAAGGAAGTTGCTGTGAATGTTAGATGTTAAGGAAAGAACACGTGGCTTCAAATACATTAATTAAGAAACAAAAAGGTTAAAATTAATGAGTTAAGCATTCAACTAAAGAAGTTTGCAAAGACATACAGAGCAAGACCAAAGAAACAAGAAGGAAAAAAAAATAAAACAAGCACAGGATCCCACAGAGAAAAACATTAATGACAATCACAATAATAACACCAAAGAACATCAAACTAAAAGTCGATTATTTGAAAAGCCTAATAGAGTAAGCAGACTTCTGCTAAAACTAAAAGAGAGAGAAAGAGAGAAAGAGAGAGAGAGAGAAAGAGAGAGAGAGAGAGAGAGAGAGAGAGAGAGAGAGAGAGAGAGAGAGAGAGATATCATGTGCAATGTCCACTTGCTTAAGATCCTAGGATATGTAAGGCCCTGGTTCAATTCCCTGTACTGGGGGGAAAATATCCAAGAAAATGTGCACAGTCCAAAATGAAAAAGAGAAAATAATTATAGATACTACATAAATAAGTAAACATAAGAATGCTTACTATGAACAACCTCATACTAAAATATTATAAAAGAGATGAAATGAGTAAATTCCCAGGCTATGTAAAAGATCAAAATTGTTACAGGAAGAAAAAAAGAACTTTAAATAAAGAAACTGAAATGACAGTTAAAAACCACTACTCAAAAGAAAGTATAGGACCAGCTTTGCTAGGAGGTTCTACCAGATTTTCAAGTATTGTCACTGTTTCATATAAGTTCTTCCAGAAAATACAAAAAGTGCAAAAGCTATCCAAATTATCACGAGGCTAATATAATCATTCCAATACAGGATAAAATTAATACCACAATTTATACAATTTAGCTGCACAATGGTATTAGTATGTTAGAAAACAAGAATAGGATCCTATGTTGATTGACGCAAAAATGCATTTGCTATTTGTAAATCTTAAGATTTGTAGCATAAAGCAGTGAAATGTGTAAATAACATACTAGATAACAATATCTTAAAATTGCTTAAATGTGTACATTGATAAGATGATCTTTTCCTTCCCATTCAAAATTACCCTGTATCCACAGAGATGTTAAACAACCCTTCATACCTCCAACTCTCCTCATCTGTCATTATACTGTGTCACTAATACTAATCCCTTAGGTGTTTTAGGATGAACACAAACACAAGGAACACCTGCTATTGTCTTGGAGGAGATGGGATGTTTTCTTTCAAAGTTGTGAAGTAGAGCTAAGATCAGACTTCTTAAACTAGGATAAAAGTTAAAAGAGGCCAATCAAATCATGAGGTGAGTCTGTTGCTGGCCCCCTGCTTAACTTTGGTTTGGATAAGTTGAAATTAACAGACTTTTTTTTTTCTTTTTTTTTTTTTTGGATAGTGCACAGGAATCAATAAATTAGCAGTTTATTGTTTTACATTTTGGGCAAAGGCCATCTGTTTTTCCAATATGACTTCAACATTTATTCCCTGATAATCTTCAAAGATGACATAAGGTAAGAGAAGCCTGGGAAAGGGAGATATTGATCATAGATTGCATTGCTTTATAGTTTTGTTATTTTAACTAGTTAGGGGAACAAAGAAGTCTGATAAGGTACTGTTTACTTCCTTTATTTGGCTCTGGAGGTGACATTTCTTAATATTAGTATCATAGGAGTTGAGAGGAGATTTAATTTTTCAAAATTTTAATTTTGTTTTTTTTTTTTGTACTGGGGATTGAACTCAGGGACACTTAACCACTGAGTTACATTTATTTTTTATTTTGAGACAGGGTCTCAGTGAGTTGCTTAGGGCTTTGCTAAATTGCTGATGCTGATTTTGAACTTGCGATCCTCCTGCCTCAGCCTCCTGGACCATTGGGATTTGTGCTTGGAAGAGAAGAAGATTCTGAAACTTATTTAAAACAGATTAAGTGGACTTAAATTTAAAAGGTTACACTGGAATGAATACTTTTGCAATGGAATGCCAAACTTTTCAATTCTCTAAGACATGCTGGTATTTCCTTATTTTATTCAGAAACTCCTACAGGAGTGAAAGGTGAACAATTTGTTAGAAGGCTTCTTTCTTTAGCTCCCTTGGTCTCTATATAACAAAAAGAAGATCAAAAGTCCTGTGGCCTATAATATTTCTGGAACTAACTCAATCCCAGAAATGCAGAAAAGAAATTGAGCCTCCTAGTAGAGAATTATAGGCTATATATTCAAGAGACTGAAGTACAACGACTTCTTTTAAACTTCTCCAAATTGTACTTCCAATGAATACAAGGATAAAGTGAATCTTTCATTTTAACCATTGTCCCCTAAATTAACATTCTTTAAATGAATCAAGAGGTAATAATTCCGGGCTGGGGATGTGGCTCAAGCGGTAGTGCGCTCGCCTGGCATGAGTGCGGCCCGGGTTCGATCCTCAGCACCACATACAAACAAAGATGTTGTGTCCACCGAAAATTGAGGAATAAATATTAAAAATTAAAAAAAAGCTAAAAAAGAGATAATAATTCCAATGCTCACAATAACAAAGAATGGCCCTCCCTATTTTACAAATGATAATTATATTCTAAGCCTAATAAACACGAACACAGGCTATAAAGGCTGGTGATGGTTTGACAGTGTCCCCCAAGGGTTCATGTGTTGAAACTTAATACCTATTGCAAAGCATTAAGAGGGTAGAAATAATTTGACTATGGTGTTTAGAAACTGGGGCCTTGGGAAGTGATCAGGATTAGATAAAATCATCAGGGTGGAGCTTTCATGATTAAATACTGGTGACTTTTTAAGAAGAGGGAGAGAGACTAGATGAGACATACACATATGTTCTCTGTTTCTTGTCATGTGATGTCTTGCTTTGCCTAGGAACTCTGCCAGCAAAAGTGGCCCCTCCATCCTGAACCTCCAGAACCATGAGCCCAAAGAAACTTGTTTACATTAAAATTTACCCAGGAAAGACAGTAGAATAAATCAGACATAACTTTCCTAGTTCACATATGAATTCACATATGAATATCCAACCAGTATAATTCCACGTCATGTACAACCACAAGAATAAGAAGTTATACTTCATGTATGTATAATAGTCAAAATACATTCTACTGTTATGTATATCTAAAAAGAAACACAACCAAAAATCCAAACAAAAATTTACCTAAGCTGTGGTATTGACAACAGAAAATGGACCAATAACATTTGAACAGAAAGTCTTCAGGTAAACTAAAGTAGGGAAGGCTACTTAATACAGAGCCAGAACTTCTCCTTGGTTTAAGTTGCTGTTTGACTTAAGACATGAAAGAACTGGAGGACATTAGGAAATAATTTGGAGTACAAAACACATCCAAAAAAGCAGGGACAAAGCTTGTACAATACTGGGGCTATGATGTGTATCAGTTGTTCTTAAACAATAGTGTACTTAAGAGTTACCAGTATTGCTTATTAAATTGCAGACTTCAGGCTAGACTGAAGATATTCTGATTGGGAAAGATGGTAGCACTTAGGTACTTGTATTTTTAACAAATACTTCCAGGTAATTTTATAGCAGTACAGGTCTAGACACAACATATTAAAAAACATTGGTCTATAATATTAAAAAAAGAGTATTTGGCAGTTCCCCAGTTGATTATGTTAATAAAAATCAATCAAAACCTGTAACAAAATTTGAAATCTGAATTTATGCTTTGTTGCTGTGTACTATCTACATTGTTATTATTACAGAAATAACCATGGCAATAGCAAAATGTGACATCAAGTATTCCAAAAAACCTTTTGTAATGTGAACTTTGTCTGCATTTTTAGAAAAATCAACATTTGCAATAAACAGCACTATTCTTTTTTTCTTTCTTTTTTTTGGTACGAGGGATTGAACCCAGAGATTGAACCCACTTAACCACTGAGCCACATCCCCAGCCTTTTTTTGTATTTTATATAGAGACAGGGTCTCACTGATTGCTTAGGACCTTGCTAAGTTGCTGAGGCCAAACAGCATCATTCTTCCATTAAAGAAACCCAATAAAGCAGTTTCTAGTTTGTGAGAAAATAAGCAAATTTATATAATATACTATACCAGACTGAGGTAAACTACAGCAAAAAAATATAGTTTCCTCCATTTTTCAATAATTTGACCCAAGTCAGAGAGAATGGGGGAAAAAGAAGGTATATAAAGGTCAACAGAAATATCCTCTTATAGAATACATCATGCATGTCTATATCCCTTGAGGAACAAATGCAAAACCTAAGCAAATAAATACTACCTGGTCTCTTTATAGAATCAGGATTTGTAAACATTAGCTTTTATCTGACAACATTATCAATATATTTATTAGCTTTCAGGCCATTAAGCTTTGACAAGATACAGAATAATTGATGAAATATTTCTATTGTACAAAACATTTTAAAGCTTCCATTAATTCTTATTGACATACTTCTTAAAAAAGGTGAACATACTAGACAGGAATGCTGTCTGCTAATAAGATGTTGTTTTAGGTGGCTCCCAAAGTACATTATTTGTGAAGTATATGATGTCAAAAGAAAAGCATTCTAAAGTCAAGCATTACATTCAGGCAAGAAAAAGAGGTTTAAATATTGTAAATTATATTAAATCATGTTGGCATTTTCTAAAACCTTACTACAGAGAAATATTAAGCCACTAAGCCATTCAGTCTGAGCAAAGCAAGAAATTGTAAAATATAACTGCATTGCAAATTAAATCTGTATCTTTTTGTTTGTGTGCTAAAATCTGAGCTCTTGTGATAAAACTATATTTAGACATTTTTTTCCTAGTAAGTACTGTTCTTTAACATTCTCTTCTAAAACATCAAAAAATAATGAGCATTTCTTTTAGCCCTTTATGGAAGAAAATAAATCTTGAAATGACTTGAGACTATCTAAGATTAAATAGAATACTCAGAAACCTCAGAGCATTTTCTTCTTAACTAGGTATATTGAAGAGTCTTGGGAGTTTTAATCTACTGGGTTGAAATGTAAACCTTTCAGATGTATAAGTGATCTGTGAATATGTTGTTAAATTATGTAACTATTTCTATACTATTGTATAGGCCTTTTTAATTAAATGCTCTTCTCATAGAAATACAAAAAGAAATTCCAAAACAGGTTATTAAGAACTTCTGGACAACAAAAAGGATAAGTGTGTGAGTTGTAAGTTCTTAATTAAAAATTATTGTTATGAATTGGACTGATTTCTCCCCAAGCTTACACGTTGAAGCCCGAATCCTCAATATGACTATTTTAGAAGAGAGACTTTAAGGAGGTAATTAAGGTTAAAGAAGGTCATAGGAGTGTTGCCCTAATCTCATAAGACTGGTGCCTTTCAAGAATAGGAAAAGACAACATGGGCATACAGAGAGAAGAGGTCATATGCAATAAGGAGAAAGGTCTTGGGAGAAACCAAATCCACCAGGACCTTAATATTGAAATTACTTTTCCAGAACCACGAGGACATAAATATCTGTTGTTAAAACAAATCTAGTCTGTGGTATTTTGTTATGGCAACTCTAGAAAACTAACACAGTCGTCACTTGGTATCCATGGGGGGATTGGTTCCAGGCCCACTGGTGGCTATCCAAATCTTCAGATATTCAAGTCTTGTTATGTGAGATTGTTTGGTATTTACACATAACCTAAATATATCCTTCTGCATACCTTAAATCATCTCTAGATTATTTTTAATACCACCTAACATAATATAATGCTATGTAAATAGCTGCTTTGTTTAGAGAATAATGACAAGAAAAAAGTCTATGTGTTAAGTCCAAATATAATTTTTTAAATTTTTTATTTGCAGTTGAATCCATGGGTGCAAAATGTGTGGATATGGAGGCCAACAATACAATTATATTATGCATATAATATGTATATAACATACATGTGAGTTATTAAGCATAATAATAAAGGCACACAAATCCATACTAACTCTTTAGTTTCAAACTTCCTGTCCCAGAGAGAATCATTATCTTCAAGTTTATATCCATCATTCCTTTGCTTTAGGAAAAATAAAAGTTTTATCACATATTTAAGTATCTAGAAGCAATATATTTTATTCCTTTGGTTGTTTATTCTTCTTCCAATATAACATTTTCTTAAATCCTACAGCTGTATAACAAATCTTATCTGACACAGTAAATTCACTTTTAGGATTGCCTTAGCTTCTCAGGCCCTTCACTTTTCCATATAAACTTTAGAACCAAGTCAATTTACTCAAAATGTTGTTAGTATTTGTCACTGGAATCACTTTGATCTATAAATCAAACTGGATAAATCTGACATGTTGATTATACTCAATCTAACATATTAGTACAATCTCCATTTAGATCTTTAATATTGCACAATAAAGTTTATAGATTTTATAGACACCTGACAAATTGTTGGTACTTTTATTTCTATATATATATAATATATATGCTATGTTACTGTAGTAAATAGTACTTTTGCAATTTTTTTTGCATTAAAAATTGAACTTATTTTTGTATATTGATTTTATAGTTGGGACTTTGCTAAAATTTCCTATTATTCTAATAATTTACTTCAGAACTATTTTGAGTTTTTCTAGGTAAACAATATGTCATATATGAATAAAGGCAGTTCTATTTCTTCCTTTTCAATGCTTAGATTTTTTCTCCCTGTTCTTGTGTGGGGACTGGGACTGTCATGAAAATGTTAAAATGTCTGGTTCCAACTCTAAAGAAAGTGCTTCTAGTATTTCATTGGCAAGAATATTTGCTGCAAACTTTGGATACTCTGTCAAATTAAGGACTTCCCTTCTATTCCAATTTTACAAAGGTATTTCTTCTTTATTTTCTTCTCATGAATGAGTCAAGTGAATAAAAAAAAAATGTATGGGTTGGAGTTGTAACTCAGTGCTAGAGGCTTACCTAGCCCTTTTGAGGCCCTGGGTTTGATCCTCAGCCCCACAAATACAGAGATCAGATATAAAATATTAAATATTTTATTCCTTAATGGTTACAGGACTATTTTGGATTTCAGTGTTTTCTTGAGTCATTTCTGGTAAGCTGTAATTCTTAGCAATTCATATATTTCATCAAAGAGTTCACAATTTATTGTATAAACCTTTTAATAGTATCTCCAGTCTTTTAAATCTAAACTTGATTTGTGGGCATGTGCCATCTCATTTCTCCATCCATTTACGGTGCTAGGAATTGAACCGAGGGCTTCACACATGCAAGCTACACCACCAATCTCTCCTTCTTATTAACTCATAATGTCATTTAATTTCTGCTTTCTCTCTTTAATTTTTAACTGAAATTTAACTTCCAGAGTTTCTCTATTTTATAGGTCTATTAAAAGAAACAATTTCAGGTTTTACTGATCATACTACCTGCTGAATGGACATTTTCATTTTATTAATTTCTATCTTTATTATCTCATTATTCCTTTTTAAAGGCTGTTGTTCATTCTCTAATTCATTATATTGAAAGCCTAGGTCATTACTTTTCAGTTTCTCTTCTTATCAATGCAAGTATCTAAGATTACATATCCTATAAGTTTATTATGTTCATATTTGTAAAGCTAAATGTACTTCTTTTCTGGTTCATAAGTTATTCAAAGATATTTTTACACATGTAAAATAATTTCAAAATTGATCTTTCTGCTGCTGAATTTATTTATTTGTCAGAGAATGTAGTCTCCAAGATGGCAATTCTTTGAAATTTATTGAGACCAATCATTTGAGAAAAATGCATATTCTCTAATTGCTGTGTTATTCAGATATAGACAAATATATTTTAAAATTTATTATGACAGTGAATTTCTAAATTTCTTCAATTTTATTGAACTTTATATATTTATGAAAGGAATGAGGTTGAATATTTCTTAGATTTTTCTAGTGAGCTGAACCTTTCCTTATTATGCATTGACCTTCCTGTCACGTTAACATTGCCTCAGCTTTTGTTTGCGTGTTATTTGCCTGGCATGACATTTTACTATTCTTTTATTTTCAACCTTTTCACACCTTTATGTTTTCAAAGTGCTACTAATTGTTAATGTATTTGGACTTGTTCTGTGTATTTTACCTTGTTTTTTATTTGTCCCATTTTTTTCTATACTTTAACCCCCTTGTTTTAAAAATAAATTGGTAGTTTTTATTTGAAACTTACCCCATTTTTCTCCTTGTATTGGACTGAGTAACATATATTAGTTTTATAATATATTAATGGATTTCTGTTTTAGTCAGGTTTTTTTTTTTTTTTTTTGGTTGCTGTGACCAAAAGACCTGACAGGAACTACATAAAGAAGGAAAAGTTTATTTTGGTTCATGGTTTCACAGGTTCAGTCCATGGTTGAACAACTTCAAAGATCTGAGCCTGAGGTGAGGCAGAACATCCTGGTGGAAGGAAAGTAGCTCTCTTGCTCCAAGGAAGCAAGAGAGACCCCTGCTCACCAGGAACAAAATATAAAACCCAAAGCATGCCCCCAGTGACCTACTTTCTCCATCCATACCCTACCTGACTGCACTTACCACCCCGTTAATCCCTATCGTGGATTAATACACTGATTAGGTCATAACTTTCATAATCTAATAATTTTACCTCTGAATAATCTTGTAGTGTTTCACACATGAGCTTTTGGGGGACACCTCATATCTAAATCATAAGTTGCCTTGGAAATTTTAATATTCATATTGATATTCCCTTTCCTGGCTTTCATACTATTGCGGTCTAATATTTATTTTTGTCCCTTTGTCAACCTCAAAAATTAGATGTAATAAAACCTATTATTATTATTAGTGACAGAAGGAATAATTGTATTTTATATAAATTTTATGGAATTTACTCACATTTGCCAATATTTTTTTCACTTACCATTCTTTCCAGTATCTTAGACTTCTCTTTTGAAATTGTTTCCATTTTTAAAAAAATTTTTACTGTTGGTTGTTCAAAACATTACATAATTCTTGACATATCATATTTCACACTTTGATTCAAGTGGGTTATGAACTCCCATTTTTACCCCGTATACAGATTGCAGAATCACATAGGTTACACATCCACTGATTTACATATTCCCATACTAGTGTCTGTTGTATTCTACTGCCTTTCCTATCCTCTACTATCCCCCCTCCCCTCCCCTCCCCTCCCATCTTCTCTCTCTACCCCATCTACTGTAATTCATTTCTCCCCCTTGTTTTTTTCCCCCTTTCCCCTCACTTCCTCTTGTATGTAATTTTGTATAACCATGAGGGTCTCCTTCCATTTATTCTGTTGACTAATTTCATTTTTTTTTCTTTTTAGAAGTTCCTTTATAGATTATGTCTTGGTGGTAAACTATCTTCCATTGACTGTTTTTTAAACTTTGGCCTAAAATAAAGTTTTACTAGGCATCCAATTTTATGTTGACAAATATTTTCCCTCAGCACTTTGAAAATATTATTCTGGAAAGGGAGGGAGATGGCTGATGAGAAGCACCAGATGCACTTCTCCCACAAAGGAGGATCAAGAATGAAAAATAATCAGCAACTATTAGGCTAGACTATTTGGGGAAGAATGTTCGGATACAGTGCAGAAGAAATGGAGAAATTCTAGAGCAGAGATTCAGGATGGTTTGGTAAAGAAAGGAACAACGAGCCTTGCATCACCTGCCCTGTTGCCCCTATTCAGATCCTTCTGAATCCAGGAACTCCTATTGTAGGAAAAGCAAAGGGGTGTCCAAGAGTCCACACTGGCTCCAAGGACATCCAAAGTTTTGGCTGACTAGGAATTCTACAGACCTTGCATGCCTTGAGTTTAGAAGAATTATCTGGGAGTACACACCACTGTACTGCTCCAGAAGGGGAACTCAGCTCACACAGTGACCTCTCCCACCCAGGCTGCTGTTGCATTACACCATTTTGAGACAAAAACCAAATGTGCCCTGCCCCTATTACTTTGTGTGACTCACTTCCTAGGCCACTGGAACAGTTCCAATTCTACAAGACCTGCAGATTGACCAAACACACCACCTGAACTATGATGCATTGTACCCAGGCATGCTAGAGTGACCCCACCTCTGCTCAGTCCTCAGATACTGACAAGTGTGCTCCATGCTGCATAAGAACCCTGCCTCTGCTGCTGTGCAACCTGTATCCCACCCACTTAGGGCCCATTGGAATAGCCTTGCTGTTATGTAGCCCTATTGATACTGAATAATGCTCTATTATGGCTAATAAATGCACCTAACCATACCTGCCAGGCATGCTGGAGTGTCTCTACCCCTTTGTAGCCCACAGAAACTCGTTGCCATGTATACACAATGATTTGCACTTACTTGCCTAGGCCCACTGGCATGTCCACACAGTTGTTATCCCATCCCATTGCTGTGCACCACAACTACCAGAGCTGCTGTTCCCAGAACTGCAAGGTTTGAGGAGATAGATGGGCTTTCCAACCCCATTCCCATAAGCAATGCACCCACTAGAAGAAATGAAATAAAGACTATACTAAAGCACAACTGGAATCAAAGCCAACATAGCCTACCAAACCAACACTGTAAGACTGATTTCAGAGGAAGTCTTTCATGCTGAAAGCCACACTTTTAAATTGGTAGAGAAAATTGATCTGGCAGTTGTATAAATATCAACACAGAGATATAGAAAGTACAAAAAAGCAAGTTAATACTATATCTCCAAAAAAAATATAGTAACTCTAGTAACAGACCCCAAAGAAAAAAGAATTGATGAAATGCCTGAAAAAGAATTCAAAGGAATGATTTAAAAGTAATGTAATGAGGGCTGGGATTCTGGCTCAGCGGTAGAGCGCTCGCCTAGCACGGGCAGGACCTGGGTTCGATCTTCAGCACCACATCAAAATAAAGGCATTGTGTTGTGTCCATCTACACCTAAAAAATAAATATTAAAAAAATAAAAGTAACGTAGTGAGATATAAGAGTATACAAGTAATTCAATGAAATTAGGAAACAATTCATGATATGAATGAGAAATTTGGCAAGGAGGTAGGAGTCATGAAAAAGAACCAAATAGAAATCTTTTAAATGAAGAACTTCCTAAAGTTAATAAATATAGTTGAGAGCCTGAACAATAGACTAGATCAAGTAGAAGAAAGAATTTCTGAGCTTTAAAACAGGTCTTTTGAAATAACCCAGTTGAAACAAAAATAAAAAAAGTTTTAAAAAAAGTGTGGGGCTGGGGTTATGGCTCAGTGGGCTGGGGCTGGGGCTCAGTGGTAGAGTGCTTGCCTGGCGCACGTGAGGCACTGGGTTTGATCCTCAGCACCACATAAAAATAAAATAAGGGTATTGTATTAATCTACAACTAAAAAATACATATTTAAAAAAAGAAGTGTGAAGTAACCTCTGAGTCTTATGAGATACTCATTAAGTGAACCAATTTCTGAATTATGAGTCCAGAAGTTGAATAGAAGGGAAAATACATAGACTCCCATTCAATGAAATAATTATTGAAAATTTTCTCAACCTTAGGAAAGAAATGGACATCCAGGTCCCTGAAGGCACAAACTGTCCCACAGAGATTCGACCAAAACAGTTCAACATATTATGTTCAAACTGTCAAGTCTAAAACAAAGAACCAATTGTAAAAACAGAAAAAAAAAGGTCCAAGTCATATTTAAGGGACACTCCCATTAGATTAATAGCAGATTGCTCAGAAGTGGGAAATAGGATGACATAGTCAAAGTTCTAAAAGAAAACAATAACCTGCCAGCCAAGAACACTATACATAGCAAAACAATTCTTCAGAACTGAAGGAGAAATAAATACTTTTCAAGACAAGCAAAAACCAAGGGAATTTATCACCACCAAACCGACCTTACAGAAGATGCTTAGGGGAGTCCTTTATGTAGGAGTGAAAGAATACTGTCACCATGAAAACATGCAAAAGTATATAAAACTCAATATTAAAGCAGATATACAAAACAAATATATTCAAATCTTATCAATACAGAGAACCACGAAACCACAAAGGTAAACAAGAAGAGAGGAAGAAAAGAACAAAGGATATTCAAACAACCAGAGAAAATTAACAAAATTACAGTAATATGTCTTTATAGATTTATAGTAATCTAGAGTGTAAATGGATCAAACTCCCCAATTAAAAGATAGGCTTGCTAAATGGACTTATAAAACAAGACTCAACAATGTGCTGCCTACAAGAAATACTTCCCCAGTAAAGATAAATACAGATTGAAAGAAAAGGATGGACAAAGATATTCTGTGGTCTTGGTTAAGTTGATGATGAGGGTGATGACAGATACCCATGTTTGGCAGCTATGTCAACCCAGGTCTTCTATGAAGGATGAGGCCAATGCCAAGTCACTATCACCTGGGAGACTGTGTCTCCTGGGATTGGGATGGAGTATAGACTTTATCCCTTGTGTTGTGCTGTATCTTGGAAACCAGTAGAAATAAAATAGAATATGCATAGTGGATGTTAATAAATCTTTCTTGAATAAGTGAGATAAATGGGTGAATGAACAGTAGACCCACCTGAGGACTGGGGAACTAAGTCTGGAACTTTTCAATGTGATCTGCACAGGTGACTTCAGCACTCCAAGAACCCTTTTCTTCCCTCTGATTTGTGGAGTGTTTCCTGTGTGTAAGGCTCCACAACAGACATTTGTAGTAACTCTATATGTGCAGTGCCTACTCCCATAGGGACAGTTCTAAGCTCAATTTATAGTTGTGTATAAAACAATAGTTCTGTTCAGCTAATGGTACTTAGATTTGAAGATACAAAATGAAGAAATAAATTATAAATATTTACAGGTCTACAGTAACTTATCTATAACCCTAAACTCAAAACCCTAAACCCTAAACTTTGTAACTTATTTGGTCAATCAACCTGATCTGTCTTTGAAACCTGTTGCTGTCAACACACACATATACACACAATATTCTCTGCAAAAGAAACCAAAAGCATGTGAGCTTGAGTAGCCATACTTAAAGTATACTTTAAGTCAAAACTGTAAAAAGAGACAAAGAAAGCCACTATATAATTATCACAGGATAAATTCAACAAGAAAATACAATTGCACCTAATACTAGAGCACTCAGTTTTATAAAGCAAGCATTATTAGATCTAAAAAGGACAAGCCTCAATACAATAATACTTGGGGACCTTAACACCCCACTTTCATCAATGACAGGCCATCCAGACCAAAAAATTAACATAGGAATACTGGAGTTAACCTATAGTATAGACCAAATGGTCTTATTAGGTATTTCCAGAATCTTCTATAAGCTGCAGAATATACATTCTTCTCATTAATACACAGAAGATTCTCCAGGATAGACCTTTGATAGGCCAATAAAACAAAATGAAATCAATAATAAAAAAAAAACCCTGAAATCACAGCATGTATCTCCTTTGACCACAATGGAGTAAAACTAGAAATCAAAAACAAATTCAAAACCTGTACAAATGCAAGGAAATTAAACAACATGCTACTGAATATGCAATGTCATCAAAGAAGTCAAAAGGAAAATTTCAAAATTTTTTGACACAAATGAAAACGGAAATACAAGGTCATGCTTTGGATATATAGTATCACACAAAAGCTCATGTGAGATAATTTAAGAATGTTCAGAGATAAAATGATTAGGTTATGTGAGGTGTACCCAAATCAGTGGATTATCCATCTGAATGGGTTAACTGTGTGGTAACTATTGAAAGGAAGGGTATAGCTGGAGGAAGTAAGTCACTAGGGGCATGCCTTTGGTTTATATTTTGTTCCTTGTGAGCAGAGCTCTGCCATTCCTTTCATTCATGATGTTGTGCCTCACCTCAGGACCAAAGCTATGGAGTAAACTTCTAAAACCATGAGCTAGACTCAAGAAAAAATGAGAGTAGGAAAGAAGAAAGAGAAGACCCAAATAAACTAAAACAGAAATGAAAAAGGAGACATTAAAACTGATTCCAAAGAAATACAAAGGATCATCAGAGACTAGTAAGAACAACTATAAGCCAACAAATTGGAAAACCTAGGAGAAACGGATGAATTTCAAGACAAATATAACCTACTGAAATTGAATCAGGAAGAAAACCTGAAAGGACCAATAACAAGAGATGAGATTTATTCCTTAATAAAAAGTCTTCCAACAAAGAAAAGCCCAAGAATGATGACTTCGCTGTTGGATTCTACCGAAATCTTAAAAAAAAAAACTAACACCAATTCTTTTTAAACCATTCCAAAAAATTGAAAGAGAGGGAGTTCTCTTAAACTCATTCTATGAGGCCAGCAATACCCTGATACCTAACCAGATAGGACAATATCCCTGATGAAAACAGATGCAAAAATTCTCAACAAAATACTATAAAATTGAATTCAACAGCGTATGTAAAATACCATTGACCATGATTAAGTGGAATTTATCCCAGTGATGTAAGGATAGTACAATATACACAAATCAATAAACATAATACAGGATATCAACACAATATGAGACACAGAAAAAACACTTAATAACATTCAATATCCCTTCATGATATAAACTTTGAATTAATTAGTATAGAAAAAACACATCTCAATAGAGTACTTCCAGTGTATGACAAATTTATAGTCAACATCATACTGAATGAAGAAAACCCAAAAGCATTGCCTCTATCTGGAGAAAGACATTTACCATTTTTTCTTTTTTTAACCATAATTCTCCGGTATAGGACTGAAGTTTTAGAGCAATTAGAAAAGACAAAAAATAAAAGACATTCAAATAAGAAGGAAGTTAAATTATTCCCATTTATAGATATGGTTATTCTACATACAGAAAACCTTAAAGATTTCATCAAAAGACTGCTTGAACTGATAAAAAATTCAATAAAGTTGCAGATTACAAAACCAAATAAAAATCTGGAGCATTTATAAACAGCAATATCAAACATAAATTTAACCAAGGAAGTAAATGGCCTCTACAATGAAAATTACAAAATAATGATGAAAGAAATTGAAGATGACTCATAAAAATTGAAAGAACTCCTATGTTCACAAATTGAAAGAATGAATATTGTGTTAAAATGTTCATATTACCCAAATCAGTTTACAAACTCAATGCAATCCCTATCAAAACACCAATGACATTCCTCACAGAAATAGAAAAAAAATAGTCCTAATATACCTATTAAAGCACAAAGTACCCTGAATAGTTGAAAGCAATCTTGAGGAAAAAAGAACAAAGTTGAGGGCATCATAATACCTGAACCAAAGACATACTGCAGGGCTGTAGTAACAAAGACAGCATGGTACTGGCATCAAAATTGACACATCCAACATGGAACACAACAGAGAACCCAGGGACATATCTATGAATCTGCAGCCAACTGATTCTTACCAAAGGTGCCCAAAATACACATTGGAGAAAGGACAGCCTTCTTAGTAAACGTTGCTGGGAAAACTGGATATCTACATATAGAACAATGAAACTTGACCATGTATCTCTCACCATGTAAAAAAAACTGATTAAAAATGGATCAAAGATCTATACATGTAAGACCTGAAACTATGCAACTACTAGAAGAAAATAAGGGAAATACTACAACATATATACACTATGATTTTTTTGATAAAACCCCAAAAGCACAATCAACAAAAGCAATAGAAATGTGATTAAATCAAACTTGAAAGCTTCTGCATATCCAAACAACAGTCAACAGTGTAGTCACCTATAGAATGGCATAAAATACTTTCAAACTATTCATCTGACAAAGGATTAATTAATATACTAGGAAATTAAAAAAAAGACAAAAAATAAATGATACAATTAAAAATGG
Organism: Spermophilus citellus; assembly: GCF_964194105.1. Classification (NCBI taxonomy): domain Eukaryota; kingdom Metazoa; phylum Chordata; class Mammalia; order Rodentia; family Sciuridae; genus Spermophilus; species Spermophilus citellus. The sequence goes on along the minus strand of NC_138192.1, from coordinate 53,695,116 downwards.
ACAAATGATATGAATAGACATTTCCCACAATGAGAAATATAAATGACCAAAAAATATACGAAAAATACTCAACACTAGCAATCATAAAAATGTAAATCAAAACCACAAAGAGATAGCTCCTCACCTCAGTCAGAATGACTATTATCAAAGAATAAAAATAATGATGGCAAGGATGTGGCAGAAAAGGGAATCTATCATTGGTGGGAATGTAAATTATCATAGCATTGTGAAGAAGAGTATAAAAGTTCTTCAGAAAATTAAAAATAGATCTATCATATTACCAGTTCTACTGTTTCTGAGTATGTATCCAAAGGAAATGAAACCAACATTTCAAAGAATACCTGTAATCCCTGGCTTACTCCAGCATATTCCCAACAGACATGATATGGAATCATTATAGGTGTCCGTTGATGGATGAATGGATTAGGAACACGTGTGTGTGTGTGTGTGTGTGTGTGTGTGTGTGTGTATACACAACAAAACACTATTTGGTCATAAAATGAATGGAATCCTGTCATTTGTGGCAAACTAACTTTCACTATAAGACATTATGCTAAGTGAAATTAGTTAAACACAGAAAGACAAATACTGCATGTTTTCATATAAAGAAGTTAAAAGTGCTGATTTCAAATTAGATGACTGTAGAAGACTAATAGAGGCTGGGAAGGACAGGGGGTTAGAGGGATAGGGGAGGATGGATAATGAGTACCAAGACACAGCTAGGAGGAATAAATACTAGGGTTCTATGGCTCAGTAGGGTAACTATAGTTCACAATAACCTATTTTACGAAGAACTAGAAGAGCTTGAAGGATCCAAATATAAAGAAATGACAAGGAGACAGAAATGTTAATCACCCTGATTTGATCAGTACACATTGTATGTATATATTGAAATATCATAATGTATTTTGTAAATATGCAAATAAATATGTGTTAATTAAAAAAAAAATATTTCTTCTTCTTCGTTTTTTTTTCCCCCTAGCTTCCATTTAAGGTCTTTGAGAAGTTTGTTGTTCATTTCCTAGTTTCTCTTCAGGAGGTCTGTGTTTTTGTACCTAGGTTGTTTTTTATTATCTTTTCTCATCTTTGGTGAGCTGCATTTTAACCATGCTAATACAAAGTATGGATTTCTTTTCCCTTCTCTTACTTGCTATATACATTGTGCTTCCATTATTTCTGGACCTCTGTTTACTATTTCTGGAAAATAATAATAATAATTAATTAATAGTAATAATAATTATTATTACTATTTTTTTGTGTGTGTTGTACTGGGATGGAACCCAGGGACACTCTACTACTGAGCTACATCTCCGGGTATTTTTTTTTTTTTTTTTGAGAAAGGGTCTACCTAGTTTCCCAGGATGGTTTTGGACTTGAGATCTTCCTGCCTCAGCCTCCTAAGTCATTAGGATTACAGTTGGGCATCTTCATGCTCTGTTAGCCATTATCTCTATAAATAATGTCTATCCTTCATTTTCTTCTATTTGGCCTTTGGAAGTCTGTGACTAGCCTTAGAATTTTGTATTTTAGTCTACAAATTCACATTTTTTTCATGTATTTATCTTTTTTTTCCTATTTTATGTCATTTTGAAACATCTTTTAATTGCCCACTAAGCAGGGACATAGTTTTCTTAGTGTTTCTCAACTAGTAATGATTTAATACTCTAAAGGACATTTGACAACATCTGAAGACAACTTTTTCCCTTGTAAATTCATTTTATTGAAATATAAACCGTTAAAAAGTATAAATCAAACACGTAGAGTTGATATATTTTTACAAAGTGAATGTATCCAGGTAACTAGAATCATTCTAAATAAAAGAATAAAACCAGTACCCCAGAATCTTTCCTTGGAACTCCCACAGGGAAGACAACTTTGATATCACTGTGGGTGAGTAAGCATGTGCGCTATTGGCATGTAGCAGAAAGAGGAACATCCTGCAATATACAAGTAAACATCCAATAACTATTTTTCATTCCAAAATGTCAATGCCAAGTTTGAGAAACCCTTTATTACAATCCCAGATGTGCTTCTCCCTTTCAGTTTAAGCAGTGAATGATGATGGTTAAAGAAGCTGTTGGTGGAAGTGACCTACTAAGAAAATAATTTCAATGATTGCTGAAGATAAAAATAGGGATATATTTTCCAGAGAATGACAGTGACCTGTATCTGACTCCTGGTATTTATAGTGACACAATGAAGATTTAAGATAAAAATTAATCTAGTTCACTAGTATCTGTGGACATCTGTCACATGCAGTCACCCAAGATTTTGAACTTTTTCTTTGTATTTTAGTAATTTCCTACAACATGACTCCAATCTTCTTAAAGCATAAATCAGAAAACTAACATTCCCAGTATGTCTTAGAGCTAGGTAAGTATCCCAGGCCCTAGCAATCAAACCCAGAGTGTGATTTTTAAATTGGAAGTCAACAACCTAATGATGTAACTCTTCTGGAGATTTGCTTTTTTGGAAGAAGGGATGATAGTGGTATTCACACCAATGCATCATAGGTTCTGAGTGCCAGTGAAAATAGTGTTTTTGGTAGATTAGCTCCTGGAGTGTGTTTACACAATGGCACTGACTAGGCAACATCAGAACTGTCTCTGGTTCTGCTGATGTCTATTAGCTACTTTAAAATGTTCCTTTTTTGTTAAGTTGGCCCAGAAGGATTATGTTGTTTGTAATAAGGAATCTCAACTGAGAATGTATAATGTAAAAATATATGTCCTCTCCAAATTCTTTTGAAAAAAGTGCCTAAAGATTCAGCAGTAGGTCTGTGTCATTTTATTGTCAAATCAGTGTTTTGGATCTTGTGCTTATAGTACTTTCATTACTGATGTGTATTATACTCTGAAAAGTCCAAGGTTATGGCATTCAAAATCAATACGTAACATAATATTTATACATAGCAGGTATTGAATAATGTTAGTTTAAAGTTAAACAAATTCAAAACAATACCAATAAGTTGGCAAGTTATCAACTATTTAAAACAGTGTTTTCTGATGTTAAGAAGCAAGCACATGGGGCTGGGGATGTGGCTCAAGCGGTAGTGAGCTCACCTGGCATGCGTGCGGCCCGGGTTTGATCCTCAGCACCACATACAAACAAAAGGTGTTGTGTCCGCCGAAAACTGAAAAATAAATATTTTAAAAAATTCTCTCTCTCTCTCTCTCTCTCTCTTAAAAAAAAAAAAGAAGCAAGCACATGGAGCTGGGGTTGTGGCTCAAAGGTAGAGCTCTCACCTAGTATGTGTGAGGTACTGAGTTCGATCCTCAGCACCACATAAAAATAAAATAAAGATATTGTGTCCACCTATAACTAAAAAATAAATATTAAAAAAGAAGAAAGCACATATAAGAGTAAAAGAATAAATACAAGTATAGTCATATGTATGTATAGCAGAAAGGAAGCTAGACATGACAAGTTAAGAAAACAGTGTTTCGTTATTTGTGTTTTGAGATGAAGTCTTGCTATGTTGTCCAAGCTGATCTAGAACTCCTGGGCTCAAACAATCCTCCTACCTCAGTCTCCGAGCATTTGGGTCTATAGGAGTAGATCACCAATATTGGCAAGAGGATAGCATAATCTGCACTATCATTATTTTGTATCTATTGTACCTATTTGTACATCTGCCTGAGAGATCATCTTCTCCAGTATCCCAGAGTCCAGAGAGGAGGTAGTCTGTCCTCCCAAACTTAATTCAGGGTAAGGGAGCAAATGAGCCATGCTTTAGGCTTTCCTACTATTGGAAAACATTTAACTGGAAGGTCTGCAGGACCTTAATTTTCTTCTTTTTACTATCATTTTACATTTTATGATATTCGTAGAAAATGTACTTATTAGCTAACTATAATAAGCACTTATTAACCTACTAATTTATAGCAGTTACAAATAAATGAACAAGTAGACATAAAAAGAAAAACAGAATGGGGTCTCTTACTGTTTAATACTGCGTAAGGGTCTTTTACATTGTAAGAGATGATATAATTGAGGATTATTAAACATTGATATGTACATTCAGAGTTGTTCCCTCCTCTATGTGACTTTGTAGCAAAAATATATATGGAAACCATGTATGTTTGTGTGTACTTATTTTGTTAGAAACAAGTATGTGAGCCTGTGTGCAGCATTCTGAGTTCGGCAAATTGACATCTGGTAGTTCATTCCAACCTAATTAAGTATTCCAGTGTTTATGTCAATATTGAAATCAGGTAGGCCTAGATTCATCCTTTAAAGAAATGTACTGAACAAGGAGAGCGTTTACAGGGAAGAGTCACAAAGTCAATTAAAATGTTATGAGTAATTCTAACTAGTAAACATTTTTTTTAAAAGGAATATAGTCACCTGATGACTAAAGAGTAGCTTATTTGGTTTGTGTTTTCATTAACAGTTTTCTGATATATTTAACTCATCCCAGGGTCTCAAAAAAAAAAGGTAATTTATGGACAGAAGCTTGTCCATTTTAAAATTTAAACCATGATCCATATTTATACAATATCTGTACTGTTAGTTTTCAAAATCCTACAGGTTCTAAGAGTGTGTTCAAGAAAGTCTATGGTCTATTACTGGAGATATATGTGTATACATATGCATACATACATACACATATATACATGCATACATATAAATATGTACACATCCATATAAATAGAACATTTTGCTTTCCTGTAGTATTACAAAACTGATTTTTCACTTTTCAGTTTAAAGTGTGTTCTTTCCAATATGTGACTAAAAGAAAAGATACAAGTCTTCATTACACTACAGAGAGTTAAATTCAACTGCTTAAAGGTTAAATTATTTTCATCAGTTCACTAATAGCATAAATCACTGGAAATTCAGAGGAAGAACTGTAGAAACTAACAATGAATGCTCAACACTCCAACTTCAAGTACAAGTGACTTTGCATTGTCTTTTTATCATGATACTAAACTATCACAATCCTCAAACTTTTGAGCCCACTCATGAACCCACTCTACTGTCTTAAACTTATTTCAGGTAGACTCATATTCACTTTGGTAATCTCTCTCCCAGTCTCTTATCTTATATCTTTAACCTGTATTACCATTTTTCTTTATTTTATTATTTTTATTTTGGCAATTTCCATTCTTTATTCAAGACTGTTTCTCCAATTCACCACTAGTACCTTTTAGAAACAATAAATCATAACACTTTCCTACTAGAAAGAGGACTTATGATCATGATTTATTGTCCTCTACACACAACAGTAAGTTAATAATCCAACAATCATTAATTAGTAAACCATGATTCTGAGTTGTATTTTCAGTAGAAAAGGATTGATTTGCATTAATATTCTTTTCCCCAAGTCCCTCTAAAAGTCTATGGTATGAGTGAGTAGTGTGGCTTGAATTGGAAAGAGCTGAACAAATGGAAAAAAATAAGACAAATATTTCTTAAGAAAAAAACTCTATTATTATTATGATTTTAGACACCTCATGAATGATAATAAGATTGAATTTGTTAACATTTAGCATATTATAGACATTCAATAAATTGGCACACTTATTAATAAGACTTATGCTTATCTTGAAATAATAAGTAATTTGGTTGGGCTGGGGATGTAGCTTAGTCAGTAGTAGAACAGATGCCTAGCAGGCATGAAGTCCTGGGTTTGATCCCCAGCATCACAAAACAAACAAACAAAAAAACATACACAGGAAAAAATCCTGACTTGGATCATAAAATTCACTTCATATTTTTCTAGTCCAATTTTATGTAATCAAATTAATTGATTTCCACAACTGCCTACACAGTATGGGTTCAGTGCTCTTATTATGTACACCTCCACAGCACATTATGCTTACCTTTATCACATTATATTGCATTGTCATGGTTCTCTGGTTTCTCTTGAGAATGGAAACTCTGTCATCTATGTCTATTGGTTTAGATCAACCACAATATCTACTACATATATGTATAATATTTAAGCTGAATGAATGAATAAGTACAAGCTAAAGCAGCTTTTCAAAAGGGCATTTCATTCTAACATGAATGGTGAATTTAATATGTGGATATTTTATAGGCAGGTCACTATATGTAACTCAATAAGGGTAGAGAAAAAAATCACTTAAATATTCCTGATAAAGTTATTCCTACAAGTTAAGAGTTCAGAGAAACAGAAATGATTTTCACATTAAATATAAGACAATAAGGACAATCTGACATAATAAACAGACCTTAAGTTAAAATTCTGTGCCCTTCTTTTATATTCTAAATTATAAATTTCCGACAAAAAATCATATTGTCTAGGGAAGTCTTAGAAAAATACTGAGAATTCTAAATTTCTGGAATTAATCTAGTATTTATAGCCTAGCTTCTTAGAGCATTATTTTTCTCCATCTGTTAGTTGTTGATATGGTGTAACCTTATATTCAAATTACAGAAAGACAGCAAAAAATAAGTTTTTCTTTTTTAATATGTTACAGTAAGAATTCTAGCTTTATATCCTGGTGTGAGACAGTTACTATCTTGCTAAAAAAAAAAAAAACTCAATGAGAGAAAAGAGTAGGTTGATACTGATGCTGAATCCTTTCTGTTGTAAATAAAGACTCTGAGATTTAATTCTATAAAATAATTTAACAAAGTTAATCAGATTTCTATAAAATAATTTTACATAATATGTAATCATTTTCTCATAGAAATTATATGGATGTTAAAGGGCAAGAATAGTATTAACATGTTTTACTCAGTACATTTTTAATGTAGACTATAAAATTTTTGGTGGAATTAAAAAAACTAAGATACAGCAGATAAATAATTCATTTTCTGAAATACTTAAAATTCCCTTTTCTTAGAAAGCTACTAAATTTTCCATGAGGAAACAATCCTTTATTTTTCTTCATAATTATAATGTTAACAATAATACTCCTCCTTACACAGAAGCATCAAACAATTTTGGAATCCTGAGTCAAACATTCTCATATATTTATAAATACTTGATCCTTAGTTTACTCCTTTTACCTACACTTTTTGCTTTTGTTTAAATTCATAGATTAAAATATTATCACATCTCTGAATTATAATGATGCCTGAATGTATAACTGTCTTTTCCTCCTGTCTAATGGCAAATATCTTTTAAAAATATATCATAGTATAATTTAGTCTCTGGATTTTTGTTGTAGTTACCAATTCTCATTGTTGAAACAACCAAAAAGTAATTTTCACTGCTGAACAGAAAAATACAATATTACATTTCTGGGAATAAAGATCAGATAGCTTATAAGCACAAAGAAAGCAGAATTTATACTTTGAGAAAAGTAAGGAAATTAAAACAATGTAAATATACATTTTGTACCAGGTTTAAAAAATGTGACATAGTAAAATATTTAAAATTGAGCATATTTCAATAATTATTACATTTTAAAAATAAAAACAAACATAATTTATGACACAAAGCGAGTATAAAAAACTAGGCAACTTCTTGAACAAAGAAATTCATTTTAAGGAAACATGTTTCTCAATGTAATAGATAACCAATTATCTTTATAGAGTGGTGTTATTGTTTGGATCTGGAATGCCTCCCAAAGTCTCATGTGTTGAAAGCATGTGTACCACCACATTTGAATTTTTTTTTTTTTTTTTTTTTTTTTTTGGTACCAGGGATGGAATCCAGGTATGCTTAACCACTAAGCCAGCTCCACAGCCCTTTTTAATATTATAGTTTTAAACTTGATCACAGCCAATGAATAGCACCTAGTAACTCTTAGAGGTCATATGCATTTAGACACAGGGTATTGCTGAGTTGCTCAGGGCCTCACTAAATTGCTGAGGCTGGCTTTGAACTCACAATCCTCCTACCTCAGCTTTACGAGCCACTGGGATTACAGCATGTGCCATGTGCCCAGCCACACTTGCATTTTAATGTATTATAGATAGCTGATGGCAGATCCAGAATAGAAAAATGCATATCTCCTGGATAATTAATGTGAAACAAGTCTTGATGCTCTTATTAATACAGTGATTGCTGCCCAAAAGAAGGTATCAGCAATATGTTTTTAAAAATAAGTATGTGAGACAAAAGATGACTGAGTAAAGCTGCATCCTAAGCTGCATCATGGCTTGGACCAAAGCAGCAGGTGTGTAGCTTTTTGGCAGGGTAGGTGAAAGAGGGATTTCACTAAAATTTAATGTTGGACACTCAAAGTTGCTCAAGTACTCAGAAATTCGGGTACAATAAACAAAGGAGAACAAATACATGTGAGTGACCCGCGGATATTCACCAGAATGGGAGAACATAGTTTTGGTACCAAAAAACCTGAGCTCAAAATTGCAGCCTAATCTTAGCTGACTCAGAGTCTGCACTGCATGCTAGTGCTTGAAAAAAATACACTCTGTATCTCAATCAGCCATGGAGTGGTGAGGTGAGAGCCATCTTGGGGTGATCGCTGCTACAATGATGCAGGACCCGGAAATCAGGGCAACACAGTCATAATATCCTAGCAGGTGTATATCGCCTAGTGTGACCTAGACTAGGCCTCGTGGAATGTGAGTAAAACAGGCCCTGTGAAGAGTGTATCTATGGGGATTTGAGTCAGAAGGGCGAAGGAGAGCCTTACAACTTCTCCTTTGTGTCTGGCAGTTCACATGACCAGATGAAGCAGTCTGGGAGTTTGAGGGAGTGGGGGTCAATACGTTCAAGGTGTGCTCTTGGGTAGCAGTGAGTGGAGGACTGGTTCCCTAGCCCCACAAATGGATTTCTTGGGAGGCTCCTGAGAAACAGACCTACATCAGAGATCAGCAATTGTCAAGCCATAGGGGCCTGTCAATCAAATCTCTCCACAGCAGGCCCCACTCAACAAAGCCCCTGAGACTTGATTAGACCTAAGCCCCACCTACTTGAACTTCCCTAACAGAACTCTGCAGAAATTGTACCTGGGAGTGCACCAAACTGGTTCAAATGGACAAAATGCCAACTGACAGTACTTCCTGACTCATCCCACCTCATGCTGGTGAGAAGGGAAGCTGAGTCTTTTATCAAACAGCTTCAATCCTAGGCCACTCTTGACTGGTAACTCAGAGAACAACACAAAAACAGGAAGGGGTTAACAACTCTCATCTCTTGCTCTATCAGGACAAACTGAAGAAGAATTAGAAAGAAGGACATGGGACATACTGACCATCTAATCTGGTCAATTTTTTGACCACCTCAGTGCAGATGATTCCTTCATTCTTCATTAAGATTTTGGTTCTTTTTTAAAAAAAATTATTTTTATTTAAGAAAATTTTTTTGTAGTTGTAGATGGACAGCATGCCTTTATTTTGTTTTATTTTTATGTGGTGCTAACGATCGAACCCAGTACCTCACACATGCTAGGCAAGTGCTCTGCCACCGCGCTACAATTTTTAATATATTTTTATTCTGTGTGTGTGTGTGTATGCACATGTGTGAATTCCGGCTGTGTTGATTGGTGGGGATATATATATATTTTTTTTCTCCCATTTTTAGCATTTTTGAAATGTAATTATTTTTCCTAGCAGTCTTTTGAGGGTTTGGGCTTTTTGAAATGTATATTTTTGTTTTGTTTTGTTTTCATTTGTTTATTTCTCTTATTTCTATTTCTCCTAATCTTCTCCTGCTATCAGCCACATTCTATTGCTCTCTCTCAATTCCTTGCTTCCCCATTTTCCCCCTCATTCCGTATAAACATCACCTGCTACATCTCTTCTGCATTCTCTGTTCATTTTTAGAAATTAACTCTTCTCTAACTTACTGACATAATTCTTTTCCCCTAATTAACTAACTGCATTTTTACCATCTTTCAGAATTAAATGGTTTATATAAATGCTGCTCCCACCATTAATGCTAACATAATCATTACTGCTGTGGATGATATAGTTGACACCTGCTGTTTGCTTTAAAACCAGTTCTAGTTCATGGTCATTGTTTTTACTGTTGACAATTGCCGAACCCACCATTCCTGTTTATTGAAGGTAATTAATGTTGAAGATATCATAGTAGGAATCGGGCATTTACTTTAATGTTTGGTCTGTTTGCAACAGTTGTTACTATTAATTCACTCATTCTGTGAGGTGCTGGGAACCAACAGGGACAATAAATGTTCACAGGTTAGAGACTCTTCTGCTGAACTAAACATTCCCAGACATTATTCCAACTCAATGAAGTGAGGGGGCAGGGGAATCAACAACAAGGACACAGGAAGAACAATCCAAGAGGGAACTCAGGTCCCACCCCTTGGCATCTGCTCATACATCAAAAGCAGACGGAAGTCCAGGAATAAATAAGATAATTATACATTTTTATGGTTTGGATATGAGGTGGCCTCAAAAAACTCAAGAAGAGTTAGAAGTGAAATGATTGGGTTATAAGAGCCTTAACATAATCAATGAATTAATTTCCTAATAGGGATTAACTGAGTGGTAACTGAAGGCAGATAAGTGTGGCTGGAGGAGGTGGGTAATTGGGGACATGACTTTAGGGTATAAATTTTGGACTTGGTAAATGGAGACTCACTCTCTGCTTCCTGATGTGATGCTCTCAGCCACACTCTTCCTCCATGATGTTCTGACAACTCAAGCCCTGAGAAATAAATTGAGGAATCTGAAACTGTGAGCCCCAACTAAACTGCTCCTCCTCTAAAGTTGCTCTTGTCAGGTCTTTTAGTCACAGTAGTGAAGGACACACACACACACACACACAAAAGAGATAGGGGTATCTACCTCAATTGATGCGCAAATCCAACATGTCTGAAAACATGAGGAAAAAAGCAAATATCTCCGCCCAACATCAACAATATCCCAACAAAGGATTCTACTGATAGTGAGGTAGATGAAAGCCCAGAGAAAGATTATAAAAAATGGATTATTAAAATGCTCAATGAACTAAAAGAAGATCTAAGGAAGGAATTAAGAGAGCAATTACAGGAGATGAAAGACAATTTTAATAAAGAAATAAAAAATAGTGAAAAGAAACCAAGGAGAACTCCAAGAAATGAGATATAATCAAATTAAAAGATCACTTGAGGACATCACTAACAGATTAGATGCATAGAAAATAGAACCTCAGCCCTTGAAGACATAAAGGCATGCCATAAAGGCAGGCCAGGGTATATGATATTCAGTACACAGAATGCAATAAAAGGAAAAATAAAATTACAGAACATGACCAGAATATACAAGTATTCTTGGACAACATTAAAAGACCAAACCTGAGTATCATTGAGATAGAAGAGAATATGGAGATGCAAGGTAAAGGCATTAAGAACATTTTTAATGAGATAGTCAGAAAAAACTTTTCCCAAATCAGAAATGAGGTAGACAACTACATACAGGAGGCTAACAGGACCCCAAACAGATCTAATCAAATGAAAATTTCACTAAGACATAATCAAAATGCATAATATAGAAAATAAGAATATTAAAAGCTTCAAGAGAGAAACATCAGGTCACATTTACAGCCAACTGATAAGGCTCACTGCTGATTTCTCAGTTCAGACACCAAAATCTAGGAGGGCCCAGAATAAGATACGAAGCCCTAAAAGAAAATGACTGATAGCCAAGATTACTACTATACCCAGAAAAGCTCAGTTTCAATTTTGAGCAGGAAATAAAAACTTTGCATGACAAGAATAAACTAAAAGTTCTTGACCACAAATCCAGCACTACAAAGAATACTTTCAAAGATAAACTGCACACAGAGGAACTATAAAACAATTTCCAAATCTCCCCAAAAGAGGAAATTCAGTAGAAAAATAATCCACTAAATGATTATCAAGACAGGATAAAATATAGGAAAATACCAAAATGGCAGGCAATCACAAACACATATCCATATCAATATTGAATGCTAACGGTCCTAACTCCCCAATTAAAAGACACAGATTAGCAGAATGGATCAAAAAACAATATCCTACTATATATGTTGTTTACAAGAGATTCATTTTATAAGCAAGAACGTCCATAGGGTGAAAGTAAAAGGTTTGGAAAAAATATTCCATGCATATGGGCCAAGAAAACAAGCTGGAATAGCTATTCTAATATCTGACAAAGCAGATTTTAAGCAAAAATTTGCCAAAAGAGACAAAGAAAGCCACTACATCCTAGGAAAGGGGAAAACCCCAACAGAAGATATAAAATAGTATACATTTATGACCCAAATGTAAACATACCCAATTACATGGAAAAATAGTTCCTGATGTTAAATCCTACAAAGACCCCAACACAATAATACTGGGTGATTTCAATACACACTTACCACCAATATACAAGTCACCAAAACATAAAATCAATAAAGAAATCTCCAACAAGCAACACTACAAATTAAATGAACCTAATGTACATCTACAGAATATTCTACCCTTAAACAGCTGAATTTATCTTCTTTACAGCTGCACATGAAAGTTTTAAAAAAATAGATCATATCGTAGACCAAAAAGAAAATCTTAGCAAATACAAAACAAACAAACAAATAAAAAACCCCCAAAAGACAAAAATAGATATAATCTCATGTATTCTATCTGATCATAATGGAATTAAGCAAGAAATCAACAGCATGAAAAAGAATAGAAACCACATTAACACACAAGAGATTGAGCAATTCTCTCTTAAAAGAAGAATGGGTCAAAGAAGAAATGAGAATAGAAATCTAGAAATTGTTAGAAATGAAGGAGAACAGAAATACAACATATCAAGTTCTCTGGGACAGTATGAAAGCAATTCTAAGAGGAAAATTTATAGCACTGAGTCCCTACATTAAAAAAAATAGATACCAAATAAATAAGAGTATGCTCTACCTCAAGACCTTGGAAAAAGAAAAATAAACTCACTCCAAAACCTGTAAATAACAGGAAATAACTAAGATCAGAGCTAAAAAATAAAAAAATAAAATTGAGAATCAGAAAACAATACCCAGTATCAATACAATGAAGTTAGTTCTTTGAAAAGGTCAAGATTGACAAGCCTGTAGTTAAATTAACTAAAAGAAAGAGTGAGTAGACAAATCAACAAGATCAGAGATGAAAAAGGAGATATCCCCACAGATCCTTCTGAAATCCAGAGGATTATCAAAACCTATTCTGAATATTTATTCTCCAAAAAACTGGAAAATCTGGAAGATATTGACAAAGTTTGAAACACATATGACCTGCCCAAATTGAATCAGGAAGATACTGAAAACCTAAACAGACCAATATCAAGTAATGTCATTGAAGCAGTAATTAAAAGCCTTCTAGGACCTGATGGATTTTTAGCTGAGTGCTACAACATTTTTATTTTTATTTTTAAAAATTTGCTCTTTTTAGATATACATGATAGTAGAATGTATTTTGACATATTATACATACATGGAGTAGAATTTATTCTAATTAGGATCCCATTCTTGTGGTTGAACATGATGTAGAGTCACACTGGTCATTTATTCATATGTTAACATAAGAATATTATGTCCAATTCATAATATTGTCTTTCCTATTCCCATCCCTCCTTCCTTCCCTTCATTCCCCTTTGTCTAATGAGCTTCTATCCCCCCACTTATTGTGTGTTAGCATTTGGATATCAGAGAGAACATTCTGCCTTTTTACCAGACCATTAAAGAAGAACCAATACCAGTCTTTTCCAAATTATTCCATGAAATTGAAAGGGAGGCAACACTCCCACATACATTTTATGAAGCTAGTATAACCCTGATACCAAAGCCAGACAAAGACAAATGCAGGAAAGAAAATTACAGACCAATATCCCTGAAGAACACAAATACATAAAAACCTTAATAAAATATCAGCAAATTGCATTCAAAATCACATCAAGAAGAAGATAATACACCATGATCAAGTGGATTTTATTCCAGGATGCAAGATTGGTTCAATATACACAAATCAATAAAGTAATTCATCACTTAAACTAAATTAAGGACAAATATCACATGATCATCTCAATAAATGCTGAAAAGACCTTTGATAAAATCCAACAACCATTCATGCTAAAAATGATGAAGCAGCTAGGAACTGAGGAACTTAACAGTGTACAGACCATTTATGACAAATCCAAAGAGAAAATCATACTAAATGGAGGAAACCTAAAAAATTTCCTTTAAAATCAGGAAGAAGACAAGGCTGTCTACTCTCACCACTCCTTCAATATAATCCTGAAACACTAGCCAGAGTAATCGGCTAGAAAACGAAATCAAAGGGATCAAATTGGAAAAGAAGTCAAACTATCTGTTTGTAGATGATATGATCCTATATCTAGAAAACTCAAAAAACCCTATCAGAGAATTTCTGAAGTTTATAAAGGAGTTTAGTAAAGTGGAAAGATAAATGATCAACACCCATAATCAACACCTTTTCTATACTGCAACAGTGACTCAGCCAAAGAAGAAATTAGAAAACCATCCCATTCAAAATAATATCAAAACGAAACAACCATCACCACCACTACCACCACCAACAAAATAAACTTGAGTATTAATCTAACCAAGAAGGTAAAAGAACTCTACAATGAAAATTATAGAACACTGAAGAAAAAATTGAAGACGACCTTAGATAATGGAAATGCATCCCATATACTTGACTAGGCAGAATCAATATTGTCAAAATGGCTATATATGTATATATAGTATATATAATATTTAAAAAATGATCTAGTTATCTTTCTATCACAATAATATAAAGATTTAGTGCAATCCCCATAAAAATACCAATGACATTCTTCACAGAATTAATACAAAAAACATTTTTAAAATTCATTTGGAAGAGTAAGAGATTCATTTGGAAGAGTAATAGAATAGCCAAAGGCATACTGAGCAAGAAAAGTGATGCAGGAGGCATCTCAATACCTCATCTGATATTATATTACATTACACAGCCATAGTAACAAAACAGCATTGTTTTTGGCATAAAAATAGACATGAAGTATTGACATCAAAATAGACATGAAGACCAATGTAACAGAAAAGAAGACATAAAGACAAACCCACACACTTAATGCCACCTGATAATTGACAAAAATGAAAAAACATATCTTGGAGAAAGGATGGCCTTTTAAACAAACGATGCTGGGAACATTGAATAGCTGTATGTAGAAAAATGAAACTAGTCCCCTATTTTCACCCTGCACAAAACTAAAATTGAAATGGATCAAAGACTCAGGAACTAGAACAGAAACTTTACAACTACTAGAAGAAACCGTAGGTCAGCATTCCATCATATTGGTGCTGGCACTGACTTCCATAACAAGACCCCCAAAGCACAAGAAATAAAGAATCAATAAGTGAGATCCCATCAAATTAAAAAGCTTCTGCACAGAAAAGGAAATAAGAGCATGAAGAGAGAGCTTAGAGAATGGGAAAAAATCTTGACAAGGCTGTCTACTCAGGGGATTAATATCCAGAATATGTAAAAACTCAAAAAACTTAACACACCCTCAAACAAATAACCCAATCAATAAATGGGAGAAAGAACTAAACAGAAACTTCTCAAAAGAAGAAACACAAATGGCCAACAAACATATGAAAAAATGTTCAACATCTCTAGCAATCAGTGAAATGCAAATAAAAACTACACTAAGATTTTATCCTATTCCAGTCAGAATTGCAATGATCAAGAATATGAAAAATAAAGGCTGGCAAGGATGTGGGGGGAAACGTACACTTGCACATTTCCATTCTGAAAAGTAGTATAGAGATTACTCAAAAAACTCAGGATAGAAACACTATATGACCCAGCTATCCACTCTGTGGTATTTTTTCATAAGATCTAAAATCATCATACTATAGTAAAAAAGACATCTCAATGTTTACAGCAGCACAATCACAATAGCTAAATCATGGCGCAAACCCAAATGCCTGTCAGTAGATGAATGGATTAAGAAACTGTGGTATACATATATAAAATTAAGTTCTACTTAGCCATACAAAAGGATGAAATTATGGCATTCGCTGGTAAATGGATGGAAATGGAGATATCATGCTAAGTGAGATATGCCAAACTCAGTAACTCAAAGGTCAAATGTTTCTCTTCTATGAAGAAGCTAGAGTAAAATAAAGGAAAGGAGGAAGGAAGGAAAGGATAACATAAAGAACCAATCAAGTATAAATTAATGTACAAGCAAAAGGAAGTCTAGTAGAGGAAGGAGAATGGGAGAGGGGAAAGAAAAGGGGGAGGTAAAAGTAGGTGATCATGACCTGAAATCAAATTCTATGCATGTATGAGTTTGTCAGGATAAACTCAACTACTGTGTACAACTATAAAGCTCTAATTAAAATAAAAACTAAATAAAGAACTATTAAAAACACACACAAAAAAGTAAGTATGGTTAAGTTCCTATTTGTCTAACTTTATAAATAATGTCAGCCTTTCTTGTGTCATAGTCAGGGTTCTGTGCAAATTCGAATAGCTACAAATATTTGACAAATTCATCCATGTCATTCAACACATAAGCTACCTCTTGAAAATTACTTTGCTTTCCTACAATTTTCTACATTGAAACTTAAATCAAAGAAGACAGTTCCTCCCAACTGGTGTCATGGAACACTCTGCTCCACAATATAGGGCTGTATATGTTTGATGGTCAAACAAGTTTTGGAGATGTTGAGTTTATATTCTTTTCCCCAGGAGTTCTGAGAAGTTTTTTTTTGAAAGAGAAATAAGAAGAGTGTGCATAGATGTGCATGCATGTGAATATTTTAATTCCCCAAATTTACTTAGCAACTGGTATTTTTCTCCCTAGTCTCATAATACAGCTTTTATTTATTTATTTTTTAAGAGAGAGTGAGAGAGGAGAGAGAGAGAGAGAGAGAATTTTTAATATTTATTTATTTTTTTAGTTCTCGGCGAATACAACATCTTTGTTGGTATGTGGTGCTGAGGATCGAACCCGGGCGGCACGCATCCCAGGCGAGCGTGCTACCGCTTGAGCCACATCCCCAGCCCTCATAATACAGCTTTTAGAAGACAGTTCTATGAATTACCAATTTAAACACTTTGGGAAGAAAGAAAGAACAAATTCAACCAGGAGCTCAAAACAAATGAGAGCTAGATTTACTGTTAAATTATAGGAGTGGGTTCCAGTAAGTGTCTCAGGCCCATTCTTCAAAAAGATTAATATGCCTTGCACCACATTTGAATCCTGGTCATGGGCCACTCCCTTGCATTTGTTTATTTGTTGCTTGCATCTGATTCTGTACAGCTTCTGCCTTACCCAGTTGCATTCCATACTCATTTTCTTCTATCCTTGCATTTCAGTTTTGATTACAGGCACTGAATGTTTGTTCAGCCTACAACCTTCTCAATAATGATTCTGGCCATCTGACCTGGAACTCTGTTGTTCTTTCTAGCTATACAAACCTATACATGCATTTGGTAAGCTATTTTTTTTTTCCTATCAAGAAGAGGACAAAAATCTGAAAAGTGAAAAAAAAATCTAAAAAGTGGACAATATCTTAAAGGAAATCTCTACGTGCCAGATTTGTGATACTCGTATCTCTCCTGCCAACTTGCCAAGTGATTATTCTGTTAGACCTTGAATACAAGATCAGGCAACTTTCTGTATTAGCTCAATATTTATCCAATCCTTAATAGAGTATATTCTATTTGCATCTGGTACAAAATTATAAAAATTCTGCCTAATATGTGGAAATGTCTATACCTCATATAAGAAATGTTAAATTTACAGAAGTCATAGACAGAAAAAAAAAGAAGAGGATAGACAAAACTATAGAGCAGATCTTTAGCATATCTGCTTTAATTTTCTCAGCTGAGACTTGTGATGTAATCTGTCATTTCTATTTTATAATTTTCTGCAATGTGAAAAGAAAAGCAAATCAGATTCTTTAAGTGCATATATGATTCTCTACCTGAAAGCAGTCACCTGTGCAAATGCTTTTATTTTTGGAGTTTCGTTTTTCAAACAATAGTATTAAAGAAAGAAACAGCTTTCTGGGAGAAAATGGCTTCCTGAATGCAAAAGATGCTTTTGTTTGAAGAGATCTCTACCTCAATCCGACATATGATTAACCTATCCTGATGAACAGACTTTTGTAATGTAGATTCTAGATGATATTTTATTTTTTTTTAACACTTTTAACAGCATTCTCTCTAAATTAGGAAAGAGCAACTGATTAATAATTGTACCTTATTGGGGTTAGATTTCTAAATTTAATAGGTTACTATGATCCTAAATATATAGGGAAATAATCTAATTTCCCTCATAAATAATGAGTGGGAAATTTATCATGATTCTTATCTGGCTTGATCTATAATTAAAAAGTAAAACATCAATTGCTGCATTTAACTGGAATATTAAAGCATTACTTTAAAATTTTGTTCATTTAAAAATATTGTTTTACAATATTTTCATTCTAACTTTAAAAATGATTGTATAGACTGGCAGAGACTTTTCAAAATGACAGCAATAAACTTGGTGCACCCTGTAATTCTAGCATATAGAATCAGACTGTTTCTGAGGTTTCATAGTAAATATCAGCAATGCAGCACATTCTACCTTGATTCTCAATATCTAGGTCATACGAACTACTTTGAATACTGTGAATAGGAAAAAAACGCAGAAAGATTGCTGTAGAGCCACTAAGAAATCATAACAACATTTAAATTATGAAAAAAACCCTATACTAAGTAAAAGACAGTGCCCTGAAAATGAACATATCATCTACTAAGTAAACTGTTATTTTGAGGAGTATTATTTATTTAATAAAATGTCTTGCTTTCATTGCTCTTTTCAATATGCATATGTATGCATGCTGAACCGTCAGAAGCAGATAAAAATAATATGTACTGAAAATAAATGTATTGCTAATAAAAAAGTATATGCAATTTTGAGAAAAATCCCACTGTAGTTAGCAATAATCAGAAACTATAGTTTTGATTTATAATAAAGGTAAATACATATGATGATAATAATAATAACTAAAATTACAATCTTTTTGTTTACATGAAAAAAACTCAGAGAATTTACAATATATTTTAATTATGAAAAATGCATACCACTTTTGCAATTTCTTTTCATTGTAATCATATAGTTACAGATATGTGGAAGCTGAAATGGTCTTTTATAGTTTCGTTATTTTCCTTGAAATCTACTGAATATATTTAATCTATGGATTTAAATTTTCTCCTTATCCTTTCTCTAAGTTTACATGTGAAGAATAAGAATATTTCTCCTAAAAACAAGTTTTTTTTTTTTGGTACTAGGAATTGAACCCAGAGGTGCTTACCACCAAGCCACATTCCTAGCCCTTTTAAATATTTTATTTGGAGACAGGTTTTTGCTCAGTTGCTTAGAGCCTCACTAAGTTGCTAAGGCTGGCTTATAACTTGAGATCCTCTTGCCTCAGCCTCCTGAGATGCTGGGAATATAGGCCTGCATCACTGCACCCAGCTACTCTATCATAAAACTTTTAGTATATAATTTTTATATACATATACTACTTCACATGGAAAATAAAAATGAAAACAACTGTCAAAGTGCAGTTTTCTTAATCCATTTGAAAACACTAAAGGGCATCACAGATATGCCAATATAACATTTAAGAGGGACAACACTGAAAGCCACATTTAAATGACTAGAATTTGTAGAGTTAGAACTTTCATTAATAGATTATCCATGTTATCAAGAAGATCTACAGAATTAAAGAGAATAAATGAATGTTTCTGTAATGGTACTTAAACTTAACACATATTCTTTAATCAAGTACACAAAGGAGCTGCTTAAGACAAAAGAAACAGGAATGACACTTTTAAAATGTATGCTCCATCAGTTGGCATCAGTTGCCTTTTTTAAAAAAATATTTATTTTTTAGGTGTAGATGGACACAACACAATGCCTTTATTTTTATGTGGTGCTGAGGATCGAGCCCAGGTCCTGCCCGTGCTAGGCGAGCGCTCCTCTGCGGAGCCACAATCCCAGCCCAGTTCCTTTTTTAAATTAAAAAAAAAAATTTGTTCTTATACTTAACAGTAGAATATATTTTGACATATAATACATATATGGAGTACAACTTCCCATTCTTCTGGTTGTACATGATATAGAATTACATTAGTTGTGTAGGTGCCCTTCATGAGATGAATGTATAAAGAAAATGTAGTACATAAATAGAATACTACTGACTTATAAAAAGAAATAAAATTATGGCATTTGCTGGTAAGTAGATGGAACTGCTAAGTGAAATAAGCCAATCCCCTAAAACCAAAAGTTCAATGTTTTCTCTGATATATGGATGCTAATTCAGAATAAGGTAGGGGTGAGCAGTGAAGAATAGTACTTTGGATTAGATAAAGGAAGAGTGAAGGGAATGGAGGCGGGGATGGGAATAGGAAAGATAGTAGAATGAATTGGACATTACTTTTCCATGAACAGTTCCCTTTTAAATTACCAAAACTTTCATACAGATACAAATTGGAGGACTTGGATTAGGGAATTTACTATAGTTACAGAGATATTCCACCGGTGATTTAAAACATGGGATAATAAAAGAAGGGAAAAATAAATATCAAATAATTTATTTCATTTTAGTTATCACTGCTAACCTATGTGCTTTGTATTTTGTATTTTGATCCCTAATTCTGTTAACTAATTGAAAATAAAAGACTATAAGCTTCTAGAGGGCTGGGGGTATAGCTCAGTGGTGGAGTGCTTGCCTAGCATGCGAGAGGTCCTGAGTTTGGTCTGCAGTACTGCCTAAATAGCTAACTGTTCAAAAATAAGAGATGAGTTGGAATTAAGTGATGGAAAACTGCTACAGAAGATAGAGATCAGATTATTTCTAAAGAAAGTCACTTGAGCTTTGGCCTAGGAATTCTAAAATTATATTTTATTTTAATAGGAGAAAGTATTTAACTTGTTCCTAGATGACTGTATTTCTTTAAATATTAAATATGTATTTTTTTATATCGAAGGATATAATATTCATGTTATTATTCTAATAAATACTTTCATTATTTGTACCTTATGCTGTTTTATAAGGTTTACATAATTAAATGCAGGAAAACCCAGTATGTTAGTTTATGTTACCATGACTCACACTGTATTTAGAGTGATCTTGGCAAAATGCCATTCCATATGGTCATTTTTCTGCTTACAAACTTATAATGACTTCTTAAAGATGGCAGGTTTAACACATTTTTATTTCTTTTAGGACCCATTAAAATGATAGTACAGGAATGAAAGACTACAATAGATGGAGGACAGGTCATCAACAGATGAAAGATTTCAATAAATTAATGTAAGCTGGAAAAAACAGAGTGAGAAGAACTGCTGAAGTGGGTCCAAGGAAGCCTCACCCTAGAGTAGCCAGGACCCATCAATCTACAGAATCAAGAGATGGGCAGGGCCTCAGAGGTCCAGGTAAGAGGAAAGTGAGCATGGGAGTGAGGGTTAGGGCTGAGCAAAATACACACATACACACACACACACACACACACACACACACACAACACACACACACACACCTTAATCAAAGAGTTCTTGGGAGAAATCAAACCTAGAGCAAGGAACAGTGTTGAGGGGACTGAAATAGCTAGTTTCCCAGCCCAAGTAAAGCTGCCTTTGAATTTTAGAAGCGGGTGAATGATTTGTAACCTAGAATCCCATAGTAACTAGAATTAAGAATCAGACAGTTAAATGGGTATCAGTTACTTCTCCTCAGCATATTCTTTAAAGATAGTGCTCTTTCTATAACTTCTAATGTTATGATTGTTAAGTTTATTATAAGAAGAAATTAGGAGAACCAGTATAAAAAGCTAGTTTTTACACAGTGTCTCATAAAGCAGGCATCCAACATAGCACCTTTTAAATGTGTTTTCTCTGTCTCTACACATAGACTACCTCTACCCTTTCTCCAGTCAGGCCCTGCCCTGAGGCTTGTACCTTCTGATGTTAGGACCTGGATACATTTTTCCTGAGAATAAAATACATTTCAAACCTCTGAAATTTTTTAAAAAATTGATTTTCCCTATAGTCTTTCGTAGGAAGTTGCTAAGAGATATGGTTCATTAAAGGATGTAAATGTAAAAGAGAAGAAATGTAGGCTGCAATAGTTTGCTAACCAGGATAGCAGGAAAGGGAAGCCCCAGGATGACAATTTGTGAAGTCAAAGGATATTAACACACTGAAGACCAGTTCTCAGGAAAAAGAAAGGAAAAATATATGCACCAGAATGTTTCATATGATGGAGAGTTGGAAAGAACTAGGAGTATGTTAAAGAAAAATATTGCACAAACAACAAAAGACAATGAGGAATTTTAAGAAAAAAAATTGCATAGATAAGGGAATATAACTTGCAACTCTAATTAATTATCAATTTAAATAATATTTAATGCCAGTTGGGAAAATGGCACCCTTTAAGATACTACAAATATGACAATAATGGGGAAAATAAACAACAACAAAAAATCAAATTAGTTAGACTATTCCATTCCTCAAATTATCACAGTCCAGTAGACAGAGAGTGACAATAAATTAAAAAGTGAAGTAAAATAAAATATAATTTGTATGAACAATAAGATGAAGAAAAACAATGAAAGAAGCAGAGAGATTTCTAGGTAGAGAAGTTTCTCTCTAGAGTAAGATGACTAGGGAAGTAGTACTGAGCAGCTGCCATAGGGATCAAGAACTTAAGGAAGGATGGAAGAAAGGAAGAACTTAAGTGATGTGGCCATGTGGGTGAATTTATGCTGAAGGTATCAGCAAAAACAAAATAGAATCTACTTACTAAATTGTGGTTACAAAAATAGATATAGGGCTGGGGATGTGGCTCAAGCGGTAGCGCGCTCGCCTGGCATGCATGTGGCCCGGGTTCGATCCTCAGCACCACATACCAACAAAGATGTTGTGTCCGCCGAGAACTAAAAAATAAATATTAAAAATTCTCTCTCTCTCTCTCTTTCTCTCTCTCTCCCCCTCTCTCACTCTCTCTTTAAAAAAATAGATATAAATGGCATTAATTTTAGACATACAAAAATAAAAAAAACTGGGGACAGAATCATGGAGAGAGAAGAGCTAGAGGAGAAGGTGGATATATTAATATCCTCATCTGACAGAAGGGAAAAATCACAAATAGCACCTATAGTTAATGGGACAAAAATAATGGTATTCATTTATTTTCTACAATTCTAACAGAAAATTAAAAGAGAAGATAAAACTAACTGGAGAGTGATAGGGAGAGCAAAGTTAAAGGCAAAGTGGAGTGAGCTAATGTGTAATGCCTCCCTTATTTATGTGTGTTGTGTGTGTATATTAATATATGATGTCTAAAAGTGATGAATAAAAATATAAGGTGGATGCTCTCAGTGGTAGAATACTTGCCTACCATGCACAGTCCCTGGGTTTGATCTCCAATACCCAAAACAAAACAAAACAAAACAAAACAGGAGAAGCAAATTGCTTTTATGTGGAGATATATATCGAAGGAAGAGTGCAAAGAGAAGTGAGGCTTCCAGTTAGAATGTCAGCTATTATGAATACAAACAACAATAAGTGTTGGCGAGGATGTGGGTAAAAGGGCACACTCATACACTGCTGGTGAGACTGCAAATTGGTGCAGCCAATATGGAATGCAGTATGGAGACTCCTTGGGAAACTGGGAATGGAACCACTATTTGACCCTCTCCTTAGTCTATACCCAAAGGACTTAAAAACAGTATACTACAGAGACACAGCCACATCAATGTTTATAGCAGCACAATTCACAATAGCTAAACTGTGGAACCAACCTAGACATCCTTCAATAGATGAATGGATAAAAAATATGTGGCATATCTACACAATGGACTATTAATCAGTAATAAAAGAGAATAAAATCATGGCATTTGCAGGTAAATTTTTGGAGTTAAAGAATGTCCTGCTAAGTGAAGTTAGCTAATCCCAAAAAACCAAATGCTGAATGTTTTCTCTGATATAAGGAGTCTGATTCTTAGTGGTATAAGGAGGGGGAACACGGGAGGAATAGATAAACGCTAGACTGGGGCAGAGGGATGGGACGGGAAGGGAGGGGGCATGGGGTTAGAAATGTTGGTGGAATGTGATGGATATTATTATCCAAAGTACATGTATGAAGACACGAATTGGTGTGAATATACTTTGTATACAACCAGAGATATGAAAATTGTGCTTTATATGTGTAATAAGAATTGTAATGCATTCTGCTATCATATATAAATTTTAAAAACCAATTAATTAAAAAAAGAGAATTGAGGTTTAAATGTAAAAAACTAGGTAAATAATTATTGATTTTAAGCATGTACATGTATTACTTTGATTTAAATACTCACACCTATTCAAACACACACCTTTCAGTGGTTTTCCACTACTCTTGGGATAATGGCAGAACACTAAACAGGGTCTATGGGACACTGCTTGTCTCAATAGCCTTACTTCAGACTGCCCTCTCCTACACTCTCTGATGTAGCTACATTGGCCTCCTTTTAATTCCAGGAGCAAGCCAACTCCTGGAAGCTTCTCTATAGGAGGTTCCCTTTATTGGAAATGTTTTTGGTCCAGTTTCTCCCATCCACAAGGCAAAGTTCCTATGGCTCACAATATATTTAGAAGCTTATGAAAATGTTTTAATTTCTTTTAATATAACAAGAAAAAAGGACATTTAGGTCAAAGAAAATGTTTAATAGTAATATTAACATTCATCTTTATATTGCAGTAGTTGAAAAATATACTTAGAACGTTTTTTTATGTTGGAAGGAGCTTATGAAAAATCACCATGTAGCACTAGTCTGTCTTACTCCTCAGAGCCACTGTACCTTGTGAAATCCTACTCAATCCTCAGTTTTCAGCTAAAATGCCTGCTTTAGAAATCATTTAACTGATTCTCCTAGATGAGGTTCCCCAATAGATACATTCGCATCATCTTGTGGTACGGCAGTGGAAAAAGTGATTGTATAACTTTGTCTTTAATGAATTAGGAACTAGGTCTACCTTATTTATCACTACATCTTTAGCACAAAGCACGATGCCTTCTATGGACTGATTTGAGACTCTGAAAGACTGAGAATTTTCCACTGAAGTTCTCCCATGTCCTGTCTCCAGTATTTGTTCCTACCCATCACTTCTTGTACATGATTTTAACTCCTATGACTTTCTCTTCTTCTTTCTTGACAAAATCCACATTGCCCCACAATGGCTTCAAGTCTGCAAGAACAATTCCTTCTCTTGCAAAAACCATTCCTAAACAACTCTACCCCAAACTGAACTTTGGCTGACCTTCCTGTTAAAAGATATCCTATCTTCCTCCAAATCAGAGTACACCTATAAAGTCTTTTCATGTTCGGTATTTTTTGAATAAAGGTTTATGTGCTCTGGCTCTGGCTGACTTTCTTCCACAGTGGGCATTCAATGAAAGAACAGAATAAATGGATGCTTCATGAATTACAGGCCTAGTGGCTCTGAAGAATTAAGAAAATTTTGAGGGCTAGGTGTGTTATGCAGTGGTCCAGTACTTTCCTAGCATACACAAAACATTGGGTTCAGTCCCCAGCATTAGAATTTTTTTTTTTCAGGAAAGTCTTGCAAATTTAAACATACTAAGCAATAGCTAATAAGAGAGTAGCAAATAATCCTAGAAAGGATTTAAATCTAAATAGATTCAGTTGTTTTTTTGTTAACTAATGGAAGGAGATCCTGGTATAGACATTCTAACAGCCCAAAGAATAATGATTGATACATAGTAGAATCTCAATAAATATTTGTGGGATATATGGAACTAATATTATTTCAAATTGTGAGCCTCAATAAAGAAGGAAAGAAGAGTAGTTTAAAAACATTGGTGTGTGTACTGCTGCTTAATTTTTAGTTGTTATATTTAATATATTCTAAAAATTAAGTAGAAATAGAAATGACACGGCTTTATGCTTTATCAGGGAAAATAGGAGAATTGATTTCAAAGGATTAAGAAAAATAGTCTTAGCAGAATAAAATTGTATTC
Organism: Spermophilus citellus; assembly: GCF_964194105.1. Lineage (NCBI taxonomy): Eukaryota > Metazoa > Chordata > Mammalia > Rodentia > Sciuridae > Spermophilus > Spermophilus citellus. The sequence continues at coordinate 53,669,195 of NC_138192.1, read as the reverse complement.
TTAATTCTAGGTTTCTATAAGTGGGATACATTTTCAGTTTAGTTTTTGATCCTGTATTTATCATATACTATTTAATCTCTTATTTATTCTTTTATTGACTCAGTTTCCTCTTTTGCAAAATGAGGACAATAATAGAGTTGTGATTTAGAATTTGAGTCAGAATAGTGCTGGCAATGGTAAACACTATTTAAAGCCTAGTAGTTCTTTATCATATTATTAGATGATTGCTTGTGAGTTAAGTAAATAGTTTGCTAATTCCCTATGTTTTACTATTTATTATGTAAATATGTCCTTAAAAGGAGTGAGTGTAGTTCCTATAACTTTTAGACACAAAGTGTTCACTAATGAAAGTTGTTATAACAAGAAAATGAAAAATGAGGTTTGAATAACTGAAAATACATAATTAACCATAAATTCAAGACTTCAGGGCCTTCAAAATATCCACACTAATCAGTTCATTATTTTACCACATGAGTCTAGAAGAATATTTTAGCAAAAAACCCCACAAAATTTGACTATAAATTTTCCATGAAATTCTAATAAAAATGAGAGATGAAATTTATTCTTTTGTTTTGATAAAATCTTACTGTTACTTATCTCTTGATAATTTTTAATAATCATTACTTTCTTGGGGTTACAATTTTTTTTACAAAATTCTTTCTGCAGGTAAATAAAAATATATATACAGAAAAAGTAAAAATAAACTAACAGTAAATGAAAAACTTACGAAGCCTTTTCATTTTTTTCAATATTTATCTTACTTTTAAAAGCTTGACTCCTGATATGACTCTTGGGATAAAGTGACAGACTCAGGTTTGATTCTCCCTTGTATTTCAACCAATACTCCACAATCTAAAGACTACTTTTTGAGGATAAATGACTGAGTAGGAGCACTACTGTCCTGAGGCTTTGCCTGGGGCCTATAATCTCACCTAATCATTATTCATGATGCCTTGGAAAAGCCTCAAGCTAAAGTTGTGATTGCTAAGTAGAACTAAACTTGTAAATTCATTTTAAACATCCTTTCTTTTGGTTTCATGACTTCATTTTTTTTGTTTAATTCATGTGTACCTTTAGATACAAATTATAGCAAGCATTAAAACCTAGAGTAGAAATCTGTTTTGAATAGTTTTTTTACTCATTTATAAAAAAAAGTATTCTAATAACAAAATGCCTCAAGATTACATTGAGTAATACATGTATCTGGATACATAAGCACCTTAAAGAGTACATGAAAAACTGTGATAATGGAGAAGATTTCAATCAATTTAGAATATTGTCACACAGTTTTCATTAGTCAGTTTCCATTTCAAAAACCAAAATAATTTGGTAAATTCAAAAGTGAATTTAGGGATGCAATGGTCTCTGAAAATAAGGAGATTAGTCAAATTATGCCACAGATTAATTAGATTTTTTCACTTTTTCTTATATGGGAAATAATTCAATGGCAATAAAAATATTATTTATTGCCATGTGCTAAAACTTTCTATTATTGCTTTATTTCTAGGATTGACAATTGCAATCCTTTGCCTTTTCTTCTGGAAACTGTATCTGCTTCAGTTGAAAATGAAACACCATTTCCTACTGATTATAACATTTAAGAATTTCCTTTTTCACACCAAAATATTACCTCAAAACTGTTAGGATGCATAGTATAAAAAAAAAGACAAAGATAAGGGCTGGTGATGGTATGGAGAAGAGGAAATGCTTGTACATTGCTAGTATGAATGTAAATTAGAATCCATTAGGGAAAACAGTGTGGAAGTTCTATTGTACAGCTAGTGAACACAGTTAATGACAATTGTTTTGTGTATACAAAAATTGCTAAGAGACTAGATCTAAAATATTCTAAGCACAAAAAATTATGTGAGGTAATGGGTATGGTAATTTGTTTGATTTGCTTATACCATGTTTGCACATACATATATCAAAACATCCTGTTGTATACAGAAAATATATACAATTTTTATTTGTTAACTATATATTAATAAAGCTAGCAAACATAATCTCCTATTTCAAGAACAGTGACTAAATGTAAGAACTGTATGTTTCAGATTACCTGGGTTAGAGCCAGATTTGTTATGTGTGTAAAGGGATAATAATAATTCCTATCTCAAGTACATATTATGAAGATTAAACAAGACAAATTATTTTAAAAAGTAGGTCATCTCATATATAGTAAGCACAAGTAAGTTTGTTATCATTTTCAAGTATAACTTTTTAGAATTTTTTATTTATTTTTCAAATTCTTCAAAGGATATTAAAAAAAAACTTTGTGTGGTTTTGGAAAAATATGAATTCAATTATTTGCTCTTTTGTTTTCTTGATCATAAAACCAAAGGATTTGACTTTATCACCCCAAAGATTTCTCCTAACTATAAAAACATGTATGATTTTACATATCTGTTACTAAGATTCTAGACTTATGTGTCCCTCTTTGCTCTTTAAATGGAATGCCAATTCTACTTCTAGTGGAGACTAACTTTATTTTTGTATATTCTTTAAATTTAAGAACTACATTGAGGATATTTTGTACTTTTTCTGGAATTAGCTGTCATGGGATATTTTCCTGATGTCCTATGACAAGCTACTACATGTATTATCAAGCCCCAAAGAAGACTCTGGAAGGTACTATCTTCTGAACTGACACCTTAAAAACCAACCAGAGGGGTTGGGGTTGGGGTTCAGTGGTAACAGTGCTTGCCTAGCATGTGTGAGGCACTAGGCTCGATTCTCAGTAACACATATAAATAAACAAAATAAAAGGTCCATTGACAACTAAAAAAATATTTTAAAAAACCCAACAAAACCAGATGTTAATCACATAGAGTATTCTATCTGATTGAAGGATTTAAAAAAACAACAACTGTTATGTTTCTGGAGAAGACATGTTTCTTGAGTAACATATTACTCAAGAGACCAGGGAAAGTCCATGGTAATATAGCTGTATAATTTACAATTAAGTATAGTCCCTTCTGACATTAGAAAAATGAAATTTTATATAATGTTATAAAGAAGAGTTATAGCTTCTAATAAGACAATGTTAGCAAAAAAGGAAACGGAAGCTTTTCCTATAGGTTAAGCTTTCTGCTTATAATATTCGAGAGATAGGCAACACGTTATTTTGGTTACAAGTTATTTAGTATGATTAAATTCTTATAGGAATCACTTAAAAATAGTAAATTAGGTTATATTAATATTAACTAATGCTGATGTTTGATATAATATTATAAGTATGTTATAGTCTAAGTAACTGATTTCCTCCGGACATACCATGGCAGATATAAAATATGGGTTAAGTAAAGTTTCATTTAGAGTCATTGTATACACTGAAATATTAACAAATAAAATGATATAATGTCTGGAATTTGCTTTAAAATAATACTGGAAGTATAAATAAAACAATATTATTTATGAGTTTTAATTATTGATGCCAAGTTGAGGTAAAAGAGCTTCATTATTACCTTATATGAAAAAAAATGGGAAAAACCCCATCAAAATAAAATATAAAAATGAAAATATTGAAAAGCATAATTGTAACACATGATTTACTGATTTAATATTTTTATATAATTCCTGATTCATATCAATAAAAAACCTCAAAGACCCTAATAAGAACTGGGCATGAAGCAAGATTTAGATATTCACAAAAGGACTCAAAGTTCAAATAAAAATAGAAAAAGATTTTACTAGCAATCACATAAATGAATATTTAAATGCCAAAAGCTTTTATGAGATTTATTTTTAAAACAAAATCAGCTAATACTAAATGTTGACAAACTGTTGAGAAAGTGGTACTCTCAAACTCTCTCATGCTATTGTCAGGAATGTAAATTGTTACAGCCTTTCAATTCATTTACTCTTTGGTGCACCAATCCAATTATTTGAATATATCATAAGATAACATTTTCAAGAATTCAGTGGGGTGTTGATAGATATTTGTTTGTATGTGTAGGCCTTTGTTTAATTTTAAATGCAAATTTATACAATGACATTTAAAAGAATATTTTCCCTTTAAAAAATAGAGTTTATTTTTCAGGGTAGTTTTAGGTTCATGATAAAAACTGAGTGCAAAGTACAAAAATTTTTCATATACTACTTCCCCCAAACTGTCTCTCCCATTTCCAACATCCTGAAAACATATGTTATTTTAAGAAAGGATTCTATAGTCAAATGAGTTTGATTGTGGTCTACTACTATACACAGGTATACATATATCTAAGATGGTGAATAATAATATTCCATTTTATTATATGACATGGAACGCTTTCATCAGAGAGCATGCTAGGAACTAAGTTTCTGCAACACTTGTTTTTAGAAATTGTCTTTTGAAAACCATCAGACATGCTGAGTACAAATATGTCTGTACAGAATGTTCACTGAACTTATGTTTACCACTGGGAAAACTTGGAAACATTCCAAATATTTAATAATAGGAAAGTGGTTACCTGATTTACGTTATATCTTTAAACTGAAATATTATACAGTTATTAAAAATGCATGGCATTTATTGACATGAAAAATGCTACAATAAATTTTAAGTGAAAAAAGCAGGGTATCCAAAGAGCATTTATATCCTATGGTTTCCAGTCATAATTATTATAATTATATAGATTCATGTTATACAGAATACAAATATCAATATATTGAGAAAAGTATACCAGAAAATATGAACAGTAGTATACCAAGGTGGTAGGATTACTATATTTTCCTGTATTATCTTTTGTTTATGTTGCACATGTATTAATTTTGAAAAAAATACTTATTAGAGACAACATGTTTAAACAGAGACATGTGGCATTTTTCAACACTAGGTACCAGAAACTTTTCATGTTTATTAAAAAGTTAAGTCCATAGATAAGAAAACTATAATTGTATGAAGAACCAATGAAGAGAAAACAAGATTCCTACCTTCTGGAGAGAAAGTGATGAAAACATAACAAGTGCTATGAGATCCAGTAGTGTAATAGAGGCAGTGATCTCCAGAGGCTCTATGCCTTTATGAGTCTCAGTGAAGGAGTCCCTCCTCTTCTTTCTGTAATAGAAACAATACAGGTACACACATTTATTTGAAGACTTTAAAATGGGTAAAATATCAAAGAAAGAATAATAACTGATGCAGTGGTGTATGTCTGTAATCTGATATAGGCAGAAAGATCACAAGTTTGAGGCCAGCCTTGGCAACTTTGTGAGATCCTGTCTCAAAGTAAAAAATAAAAAGAGCTGGGGATGTAGCTCATTGGTAGGGCATTCCTGGGTTCAATCTTCATTACAACAACAACAACAACAAAAAGGAATAATAGCTAAATACAGTATAAAATATGTATGAAACATTTTATATGGATTTCATTATCTATAATATGATCTAACTTAATCCTCAGACAATCCAATAATATTCCAACATTTTTAGACAGGAACATTACCTTAGAGAGGATGGTTGACATACTAAGTTTAAGTCTGGATCTACCTAATTCTAAGCCTTAAAATGTAACTTAAAGGAAAATAAGAAAAAAAAATGTATTAAGATGGAGAAAGCAATGAAGTACTAGTAAGAACAATCACTAATTTAAGCTTTCTGATACATGTATGCAAACAAACACAATGAGTTATGCACTTGCATGGCTTATAGTGTCGTCATAGTTGAGTACCTACCACAGTATGGCAAAATAGTACCAGGTAAGGGAGGCCAGGGGGAGATGCAGGAAGCAACTATGTAGGAAGAAGAAGCTGAGTGAAAATCATTCTCAAGTACAGATTGTATCTGTACTGCCTATCTGCTTCCAAGAGGGGTCTCACAGCTAAAGAGTGGGACACATTACCGTTTACTTGCTATATGATTTTGGGAAAATTACTTATCTTCTCTGGGCCTCAGTTTCCTAACTGTAAATGGTGGGGTTGGTATTGTTATAACACTTAACATTCATGAAGCACTTACAGTACTAGGCACAATACTAAATGGGGTGTGTGTGTGTGTGTGTGTGTGTGTGTGTGTGTTTTAAATAAATGCCTGGATGGGGTTAATAATGTTAATAGTCCCTTCACAGAGCATATTACTGTCAGTAACATTTCACTTCTATTAACATCTTGAGTAAGACTGACCTCAGTCCTATAATGTAGACATTACTATTCCCTGGCTCTTAGCTTCAAAAATCAGAAACCTGATTTTATTTATCTGCTCTTCGAATTGTTAAAAAAATTCACAAGAAGTTAATCAATTTAAAAAGGACCACTACTTACTGATAAAATCTACCTTAATACCAAATCACATACAAAATGCCTGATTAGTATAAAATTAAAGCAAGTAGAGTTGAAAACTCAATTTACACCTTGCATTGAATCATAATATTCTACTTTTCTACTGCATTAAGAGTTTCTTTTTACCTTGATATAATACTTGGAGAAGGTGCAGTATCATTAATGTAGTATTCCTGCCAACAATGTTTAACCTGAATTTAATAACAAAAATTCAGAAAATTCTAAATTAAGGGACATGTTGCTAATGATTGGATTGGTTTCATTAAAAATGTATACAGGGATTCCAACATGGCGGCGGGCGCAGAGAGATCAAGTCTCTGACCTCTTCAGCTGTGCAGGCATAGGGAGTCGTAAACAACCTAAATCTGTTTGCTCAGGATCACTAGGCAATGCTGAGCTGACGTGGATCTGGGGCGATCAGTCTGGGCCTCTCAGAACACACACTGAGCCCGGATCGGCTGAATTCAAGCTCCCGTTCACCTGCTTCCCGCAGACAAACAGCTGTGACTCAGCACTAATCTATCTGGCTGAAACAACTGGTCAGCCCTTCTGATCCTACGGAGGTAAATGCCTACCGAGCCTTCATAGGTAGTGGCCACAGGTTTGAAACGGGGCTTGGGAGAGACAGTAAGGACCCACCCGTTGCATTGGTCGCCCGGCAAAGGGAAAGGAACTGTCGCCATCTGCAAGAGATACCACCATAGCAGAGAACTGATGTCATCAGACTGCGGCGGCGGAGGAGATAACTTCATTGAAACCTGCGGCTAAAGGTGTGTAATTCCCTAGCCTTCCCCCTCCACACATCGGGGAAACCTTAAGGGCCCCTCCCAGCTCTCCCGTAAGGGCCCCTCCCAGCTGTCCCGTGAGCGCGATAGCCAGCCCGAGGGAATCAGACGTGGTGCGGAACTACCACTCCCACCAGTGCTGACAGCTGAGGTCTCTTGCACCAGCTACTGGGGGTGTGGCTACCGGAGGGCAAGTAAAATTCGCTGAGGATTCTCAGCCCCAAGCTCTACAAACTTAGGGTCTGAGGGAATGGCAAACTGGAAGAGTGTGCCCAGTCATTCATGAAAACAGGGCTCCCAGGAGCAGCAGACCTGGCGTGTAGCCAGTATTGTGGTGAGCGGCACCGTGAGAGGGGCCTGGCTAGAGGAAAAGTGGGAAGTGACTAGACACAAGAGGAGGCCCTAGGCACTCAGGATTGGAGACTCGCCCAGTCTGGGAGGAGCTGCTGCACAGTGATTGGTTCCCGCGTATTGACAGGAGAAACTTGGCCTGGTGGGCACAGCGCCACCTACTGGAAGAGAAGTTAATCAAACTCTAAGACTGCATTTATTAGTTTTTTTTTTCTTTTCTCTTTTTTTTGATTTGGGTTTTTCTTTCAAATTCATTTTTCTTTCTTGTTGTTTTTTTAAATTTTTTTTTAGAATTTTTTTAAAATTTTTTTCTTCTAATTTTAATTTTAATTTTTTTATTATTATTATTATTTTTTTTAAATTTTTTTTCTTTTTTTCTTTGCTATTTTTTCTTCTTTTGTCTTTTCATTTCTTTTCAATTATCTTATCCCCCCTTCCTTGAATTCTACCTGCTTACTCTCATTCTCTTTAGTGACTTCTTCCCTTCCCTTCTAATACCATTCCTCCCAAGCATCCAATAAATGTATCATAAGTCAAACAGAACAAGAAGTAACATGAGCAGCTTCAAAAAGCAAGGAAGAAAAGGAGTACAAACAATGCAGGACAGCCTAAATATTCAGGAGGACCTAGAGTCATCAGAAAAATGGTCACATAAAGAACTCAAGGAACACCTTAGACAGATGGAATGGAACCTTAAAGACGATACAAGACAGCAAATTCAAGCAGCGAAAGAACACATTGAGAATGAATTACATAAACAGATAAAAGAAGAAGTTAAGCATCTTTATCAGGAGATAGAGATTATAAAAAATAATCAAACAATAATTCTAGAAATGAAGGAAACGATAAACCAAATTAAAAACTCAACTGAGAGTATCACTAACAGAGTGGAGCAAGTAGAAGCCAGAACGTCAGATAATGAAGACAAAATATATCATCTTGAAAAGGGTCTAGCCAACTCAGAAAGGCTGGTAAAAAAATCACGAGAAAAACATCCAAGAGTTATGGGATAACATAAAAAAACCAAACTTACGAGTCATCGGGATAGAAGAAGGTACAGAGATTCAAACCAAGGGAATGAGTAACCTGCTGAATGAAATAATTACAGAAAACTTTCCAGAAATAAAAAAGGAAACAGATATACAAATTGAAGATGCATACAGGACACCGAGCACACAAAATCACAGTAGACCAACGCCAAGACACACTGTTATGAAGATATCCAATATACAGAACAAAGAGAAAATATTAAAAGCTACAAGAGAAAGGAGACAGATTACATTCAGGGGTAAACCAATAAGGTTAACAACGGATTTTTCATTACAGACACTGAAAGCAAGAAGGTCATGGAACAATGTATTTCAAACACTGAAAGACAATGGATGCCAACCAAGAATTCTGTATCCAGCAAAATTAAGCTTCAGGTATGACAACGAAATAAAAATCTTTCATGATAAACAAAAGTTAAAAGAATTTGCAGCCAGAAAACCAGCATTGCAAAGCATTTTGAGCAAAACACTACACGAGGAAGAAATGAAAAACAATAACCAAAACCATCAGTAGGAAGTGCCTCGGTAAAGATAGAGGGCGAGGGGAAAGATAATCATGGAGAAACAAACTAAATTTTTTAAAAAAACGATAAATAATCAAACATGGATGGAAGTACAAACCATATATCAATAGTAACTCTGAATGTTAATGGCTTATACTCTCCAATAAAGCGACATAGGCTGGTATCATGGATTAAAAAAACAAATCCAACAATATGCTGACTACAGGAGACACATCTGATTGGAAAAGACATACACAGGCTGAAGGTGAAAGGATGGGAAAAAATATACCATGCACACGGTCCTTGTAAGCAAGCAGGGGTGGCCATCCTCATATCGAATAAAATCGACTTCAAGACTAAGTTAATCAAAAGGGATAAAGAAGGACATTATATACTGTTAAAAGGAACCATTCACCAACAAGACATAACAATTATCAATATTTATGCACCAAATAATGGTGCTGTGACATTCATAAAACAAATTCTCCTCAAGTTCAAGAATCAAATAGACCACAACACAATAATTATGGGTGACTTCAACACACCTCTCTCACCATTGGACAGATCCTCCAAACAAAAGTTGAATAAAGAAACTATAGAACTCAATATCACAATCAATAACCTAGACTTAACTGACATATATAGAATATATCAACCATCATCAAATGGATATACTTTTTTTCTCAGCAGCACATGGATCCTTCTCAAAAATAGACCATATATTATGCCATAGGGCAACCCTCAGTAAATATAAAGGGGTGGAGATAATACCTTGCATTTTATCTGATCATAATGGAATGAAACTGGAAATCAATGATAAAAGAAGGAAGGAAAAATCCTACATCACATGGAAAATGAACAATATGTTACTGAATGATCAATGGGTTACAGAAGACATAAAGGAGGAAATCAAAAAATTCTTAGAGATAAATGAAAATACAGACACAACATATCGGAATCTATGGTACACAAGGAAAGCAGTTTTAAGATGAAAATTCATCGCCTGGTGGTCATTCCTCAAAAAAAGAAAAAAACAACAAATAAATGAGCTCACACTTCATCTCAAAGCCCTAGAAAAGGAAGAGCAAAACAACAGCAAATGTAGCTGAAGGCAAGAAATAATTAAAATCAGAGCGGAAATCAAGGAAATTGAAACAAAAGAAACTATTGAAAAAATTAACAAAACTAAAAGTTGGTTCTTCGAAAAAATAAATAAGATCGACAGACCTTTAGCCATGCTAACGAAGAGAAGAAGAGAGAGAACTCAAATTACTAACATACGGGATGAAAAAGGCAATATCACAACAGATGCTACAGAAATAGAGAAGACAATTAGAAATTATTTTGAAAACCTATATTCCAATAAAATAGAAGATAGTGAAGACATCGATAAATTTCTTAAGTCATATGATTTGCCCAGACTGAGTCAGGAGGATACACACAATTTGAACAGACCAATATCAATGGATGAAATTGAAGAAGCCATCAAAAGACTACCAACCAAGAAAAGCCCAGGACCGGATGGGTATACAGCGGAGTTTTACAAAACCTTTAAAGAAGAATTAATACCAATACTTTTCAAGTTATTTCAGGAAATAGAAAAAGAGGGAGCCCTTCCAAATTCATTCTATGAGGCCAACATCACCCTGGTTCCGAAACCAGACAAAGACACCTCAAAGAAAGAAAACTACAGACCAATATCTCTAATGAACCTAGATGCAAAAATCCTCAATAAAATTCTGGCGAATCGAATACAAAAACACATCAAAAAAATTGTGCACCATGATCAAGTAGGATTCATCCCTGGGATGCAAGGATGGTTCAATATACGGAAATCAATAAATGTTATTCACCACATCAATAGACTTAAAGATAAGAACCATATGATCATCTCGATAGATGCAGAGAAAGCATTCGACAAAGTACAGCATACCTTATGTTCAAAACATTAGAAAAACTAGGGATAACAGGAACTTACCTTGACATTGTAAAAGCTATCTATGCTAAGCCTCAGGCTAGCATCATTCTGAATGGACAAAAGTTAAAGGCATTCCCTCTAAAATCTGGAACAAGACAGGGATGCCCTCTATCACCGCTTCTATTCAATATAGTTCTCGAAACACTGGCCAGAGCAATTAGACAGATGAAAGAAATTAAAGGCATAAAAATAGGAAAAGAAGAACTTAAATTATCTCTATTTGCAGATGACATGATTCTATACCTAGAAGACCCAAAAGGGTCTACAAAGAAACTACTAGAACTAATAAATGAATTCAGCAAAGTGGCAGGATATAAAATCAACACGCATAAATCAAAGGCATTTCTGTATATCAGCGACAAAACTTCTGAAACGGAAATGAGGAAAAACACTCCATTCACAATATCCTCAAAAAAAAAATACTTGGGAATCAACCTAACAAAAGAGGTGAAAGATTTATACAATGAAAACTACAGAACCCTAAAGAGAGAAGTAGAAGAAGATCTTAGAAGATGGAAAAATATACCCTGTTCATGAATAGGCAGAGCTAAAATCATCAAAATGACGATATTACCAAAAGTTCTCTATAGGTTTAATGCAATGCCAATCAAAATCCGAATGGCATTTCTTGTAGAAATAGATAAAGCAATCATGAAATTCATATGGAAAAATAAAAGACCCAGAATAGCAAAAGCAATTCTAAACAGGAAGTGTGAATCAGGCGGTATAGCGATACCAGATTTCAAACTATATTACAGAGCAATAGTGACAAAAACAGCATGGTACTGGTACCAAAACAGGCGGGTGGACCAATGGTATAGAATAGAGGACACAGAGACTAATCCACAAAGTTACAACTATCTTATATTTGATAAAGGGGCTAAAAGCATGCAATGCAGGAAGGATAGCATCTTCATCAAATGGTGTTGGGAAAACTGGAAATCCATATGCAACAAAATGAAACTGAATCCCTTTCTCTCGCCATGCACAAAAGTTAACTCAAAATGGATCAAGGAGCTTGATATCAAATCAGAGACTCTGCGTCTGATAGAAGAAAAAGTTGGCTCCGATCTACATATTGTGGGGTCGGGCTCCAAATTCCTTAATAGGACACCCATAGCCCAAGAGTTAATAACAAGAATCAACAAATGGGACTTACTTAAACTAAAAAGTTTTTTCTCAGCAAGAGAAACAATAAGAGAGGTAAATAGGGAGCCTACATCCTGGGAACAAATTTTTACTCCTCACACTTCAGATAGAGCCCTAATATCCAGAGTATACAAAGAACTCAAAAAATTAGACAATAAGATAACAAATAACCCAATCAACAAATGGGCCAAGGACCTGAACAGACACTTCTCAGAGGAGGACATACAATCAATCAACAAGTACATGAAAAAATGCTCACCATCTCTAGCAGTCAGAGAAATGCAAATCAAAACCACCCTAAGATACCATTATTTGCATTCTTGATAACTGCCATTCTGACTGGTGTGAAATGAAATCTCAATGTGGTTTTGATTTACATTTCCCTAGTTGCTAGAGAGGTTGAAAATTTTTTCACATATTTTTTGGCCATTTGTATTTCTTTTGAGAAATGTCTGTTTAGTTCTTTTGCCTATTTATTAGTTATTTTATTTGATTTTTTGGTGTTAAGTTTTTTGAGTTCCTTATATATTCTGGATATTAATGCTCTCTCTGAGGAGAGGGTGCCAAAGAAAGTTGTTCAATAGAATGATGTTGGTTCCTAGACAAAACAGAAGTTTAGGGAATTCATAGTTATTAAACTCCAATCATGTGTTATCTAGGCATCCCTTTCCCTACTATCTTAAATACAAGCTGACAGCCATGTCCACTATACAGTTGAGGAAAACTTCTAACAATAAGGCTACACACAAGAAATAGAATTATTGAAGGATATACAATTTCAAAAACATTGTCTCCAAAGATATAAAAGAACTGTATGTATTCATCCAAGTAACAGAAGAAGATTGGTTAAAAAATAATAATAATAAAATAAAAAAGACTGGATCTCCCAGCACGTAGAAACTAAGAAATCGAACATAAGGAGGAAAGGACAAGAAACTGAGAAGATTAAACTAGGAGGACCAATATCCAAACAACAGAAACAGAGAATAGATAAAAGGAAGAGGAAAATAATATTCAAAGAAATAATTCATGAAAAATTTCCTGAGCTAAAGAACACAAGTTTCTTTTTAAAAAGGGCTCTTTGAGTACCCAGCCAAATGAATGAAAATAAATATCCACCAAAGCATATCCTAATAAAATTTCAAAACTCAAGGACAAATAGAAAATCCTAAAAGCTTTAGAAAGGAAAAATACATAAAACAGAAATTAGAGTATCTTTCAACTTTTCAACAGTGGAAGACAATGGAAGGAGATCATAAAAATACTAAAAGTAAATTCATTCCAAACTAGAATTTTATACTTAGCCATAACATCAATCAAATGTCAGTAGAGAATAAAGATATATTCAGCAGGCAAGGTCAAAGCTATAGAAAATGCTCCATCAAAATGAGAGAGTAAATCAAGAAGAAAAAGACATTAAGTACAGCAGATCCAAATCAAAGCAGGAACAAAAAGAAATCCCAAGTTGATAGTGAAGGACATAGACAACCAAGCAAATGAAAAATAAAATAATAATTAATTTTAGAGAAAGTAGAAAATTAGATACATGATATGGACCTGCCAAGAAATGGGTTTAGTTATGATACTCTGTGTAACTAAACATTAACATACTGCAATCAGGATATAATTACTGTCCCATTCAATGTTCTCAGGAGAATGGTTCCAATGTTCCAATGTTCATGCACACAGCAAACTCACAAAATATTACATACAAATATTGTATGTAACCTCCCTTATAATTTAAAAAATCTTGACTTATAGTTCCAAAACCATGTAAATGCTACATTAATAGTTATTATACGTTTAGAAAATAATGATCAACAACATACTGAGAAGGTATTGCATTAGTGGTGAGGAGTTAGAAGATTAAAAAAAAAGAGATCTAAATCTATAGCTTTAATATTAGAAAATTAATAAAGTATCTGTAAAAAATAAAATCAAGAAATAGAAATATTATGGTTTTTTTTGTGGAAACTGTTTTGTTTTTGCTTTTAGATATACATCACAGTAGTGTATATTTTGACATATTATACATACATGGGGTGCAACCCTTTACAGTTTTGACTCCATTCTTGTGGTTGAACATAATGTGGAGTTACTTTGGTCGAGTATTCATATGAGCCTAGGAAAAGTTGTGTCCAATTCATTCTACCATCTTCTCTATTTCCATCCCACTTCACTTCCCTTCATTCCCATTTGTCTAATCCAATAAACTTCTATACTTCCCCAACCTACCCTCCCTTGTAATGGGTCAGAATCCACATATCAGAGAGAACATGTGACCTTTGGTTTTTTTTGAAACTGGCTTATTTCACTCAGCGTATCATCATCCAATTCTATCCATTTATTGGCAAAGGCCATTATTTCATTCTTCTTTATAGCGGAGTAATATTCCATCATGTATATAAACCACATTTTCTTTATCTATTCATCTGTTGAAGGGCACCTAGGTTGATTCTATATAGCATGGCTATTGTGAGTTGACCTGCTATAAACATTGATGTGGCTGTGTCACTGTAGTATGCTGATTTTAAGTTCTTTGGGTATAAACTGAGGACTGGGATAGCTGGGTTGAATGGTGGTTCCATTCCAAGTTTTCTGAGGAATCTCTTTACTGCTTTCCAGAGTGGTTGCACCAGATTGCAGTCCCTTCAGCAATGTATGAGTGTACCTTTTCACCCACATCCTTGCCAACATTTATTGCTACTTGTATTCTTGATAATTGCCATTTGAACTGGAGTGAGATGGAATCTCAGTACATACCTACATAAATACAGTTATCTCATACTAGACAAAGGTGCCAAAAACATACATTGTAGAAATGATAGCCTCTTCAACAAATGGTGCTTGAGAAAACTGGAAATCCATATGTAGTAAATTGAAATCAAACCCTTATATCTCACCCTACCCACAAACTCAACTCAAAGTGGATCAAGGACCTAGCATTAGACCAGAGACGCTGGTCTTACTAGAAGAAAAAGTAGGCCCAACTCTCCATCATATCGGCTACGGAACAGACTTCCTCAAGATTCCTAAAGCTCAATAAGTAAAATTAAGAATCAATAAATGGGATGGCATCAAACTAAAAAGCTTCTCATAGCAAAGAAAACAATTAAGAATATGAACAGAGATCCTACAGAATGGGAGAAAATCTTTACCACCTGCACCTCAGATAGAGCACTAATCTTTAGGATATACAAAGAACTGAAAAAACTTAACACCAAAAAACCAAATATTAAACACCAAAATACAAATAACCCAATCAACAAATGGGCAAAGAAACTGAACAGGCATTTCACAGAAGAAATATGAACGGTCAAGAAATATATGAAAAAATGTTCAACATCTCTTGCAATTAGAGAAGTGCAAATTAAAACTACACTGAGGTTCCATGTCATCATGCCATTTTAAAATATTAGTTTCCATAAATGCCAAAAAATGGCTAAAAAGAATTAAAAATAAAACAAAAATAAAAAGTAACTTTAAACATAATGTTTATGGAAATTGAGTAGGCATTTATAAATTCGCATGAATTGCTTCAATAGACAACTTTATAGAGTAAGTTCTTAGAAAACAGGTATTGTAGAAGACAAAACATTTGCTATGGAAGTCAGTCAGAACCCGGAAGGTATCTAAGCATCATTACTTTAAGCATTAATGATAAACAAAAATAGGCACAATAGGAAGGAGAACATGGGTTCCAGACTTCTTGGACAAAGTTTTTTTTTTTTTTTTGGTTTGTTTTTTTGCTTAAGCTTCCTTATTTGTAAAAATCATCACTTCACACGGACCCTGTGAGTGTTAAATGACATATGAACAGTGTTTAGAAAAATGCCTGAGGCATAGAAAGTGGTTAACAAAGGTTATCTATTTTTATTTATTATTCCAAAATTCCTAGCTTCGGATTATAAGGATCATTTATACTTAGGGTTGTAACAATTCAGTCTACTATACCTCTTCCCATCTCCATAACACAGATCTTGAGACATTCTATTTTCCAAAATATCTTGTTCGACCCATCACTCCATAGAGGGTAGACTCAAATATCACTTAAAAACACTGATGCCTGATTCTATTTCAAATCACAGATAAGAAATAAATGTAATACCTGGAACCACTTCTCTTTTCTTATCTTTAAGATGGGGTAAAGCAATGGCTACCTATACTTTTCATGAATGCCCCCTTGAAAGTCTTCCTTACTATCTTTTAAGATATCATGGATAATTTTTCTTTAATATTTATGATGCCATGACAGCCTGGACCAAAAAAAAGAAAAAAGAAAAAAAGAAAAAAAGTTTTGTCCTGTGCCCCTTTGTAAGACTTTTTCTTTTTTTTTCCTGTACCAGTAATTGAATTCATGGATGCTTAACCACTGAGCCACTTCCTCAGTCCTTTTTATTTTGAGACAGTCTCACTAATTGCCTAGGGCCTTGATAAATTGCTGAGGCTGGCTTTGAGCTTTCGATCCTCCTGCCTCAGCCTCCCAAGCTGCTGAAATCATAGGCATGCCCCACCACATCCTGCCTTTGTGAGACCTTTTAATCCAGCTCCCAGGGTAAATTCTCAGGCTATGGAAACCTCTTTACTTAAATCCTTGCTCTGCTAACTGTTTACTTTTTGTTGGCATAATTTTGCTTGCAATAACATAGAGACTCTATGACCTCTTCAGAAAATTTAAGATGTATCCAAACTAGCTTCTCTAAGACCTCTCCTTTCTCATTGCTTAGGACCATTCTTCCCTCCTACCACTTTCAGTCTTCTTTTTAGCTCCTTTTGTAGGTCCCCTTTCAAGCTATTATCCCTTTAAGTTCCACCTCTTTGTTTACCCATTATCCCTTTCTCTTCCCATTCTAGCTCCTCAGCTCTCTAAGTCACTTGAACTTTGGCCCCTACCTCCATCAGTAGTGATCAAGGGATTCAGTGTCTGCCAACTGAGGCTAAAAAAGAGTAAGGCTAGCTAGGAATAGCTACATGGCCTTTGGAGGCTTTTAAACAACTGCTAGATGCCTCCTGTTTCCCTTCTAAAACACAGTCAGTCCACAGACTCCACAAGATTTCCCATCAGGGTGAAGAAAGTTTTAAAGTCTTTTATACAAATATTGGTAAGAAGCTTTAGCCTTCATTGAGTAGAGAAGTTCAACTTGCCCATTTTTGATAGAAACACAATTCAGATAAATACAGAGAGAAGGTAAGAGCTGTTTTCTATAAATTTTACAATTTTATATTATTGTCTCATGGTTAGAGCTTTAAAAATGAAAACCATAAGATTTTTATTTTCATTTGCCTATATATGTATGTATATCTATGCTGTATGTATTTCCACTTGTAGATGGTATTACCAAATTTATATAATTCCTAAAAAGAGTTCTATTTTAATCAACTCACATAAAAATAAGCACTATATAAATAAATTGTTTAAACTCACCAAAATATAGAAACCAATTTAAATGCTCTTCAAATTCATGTGGGTTTACTACTTCTTGATAAATAAGATTAATTTAATATTGTTGGATTAATTTTAAAAACCAGGTATAACTTCAGAATTGTCAGCACTAGATATAATATCTACATATAATTTTATTCTACCAATATTTATTAGTCAAATACATTCATTTATCTCTACTACATGTTTAAGATTACACAATTATAAATTCAACCTAAGAATAAAGTGTATGATAAAAATGAACTGCTTGACATTTATCAAGCATATGGCAATACTTTTTTAAAAAGGGGGAGGAAGGGAATACTGTTTGCTTATTTTTTAAAAGCTGTTTGCTGCTGTGATTGTTTGATACTTGCCTGATTTATAAAAAAAAAAAAAACAAGATGACGTCTAGCTTTATTTAATGTATCATGAAAATTTTCTGAGCAATTCAAAGACAGTTGCTAAAAATAAATGAATTCAACAGACATAAGTCAGATAAAAGTTTATGAATGAACTTTTCAACAATAATCATGTTTCATAATAATCTATCTAAAACAGTTTTCGAAAATAGTTTTGGAACCTTGAAGCCTTAGAATTAGATATGAATTTCTAAGTAAGATAATTTCTGAAACATTAGAAACTAAATGTAAGTTCAAGTTTATATACTTTAGGTATCTTGTTTTCATATGGCATAGAGAGGCAAAACATATTTGATTCTGTTAAGAAACATGTTTTTTTTTTTTTTGCCATCTGAAAAACTGTACTATGAGGAAGCATATGCCTCTACAAAATGTGAGATGGTATATTCATAAAATTTGCTAGTCTGCTCCTACAGAATGCTGGTATTGTAATATACAATTGAATTTTCTACTTCCAAATTTTCTCTATAAAAGAAAAGTTACTTTATCCATTCATCTGCTGATGGACACTGAGGCTAGTTCCATAGTTAACTGGTATAAACTGAGCTTCTATAAATATGGGTATGCGGGGCTGGGGTTGTGGCTCAGTGGTAGTGTGCTTGCCTGGCATGCATGAGGCACTGGGTTCGATTCTCAGCACCACATAAAAATAAAGACAATAAAGTCCATCAACAACTAAAAAAATAATAAATAAATAAATATGGGTATGCATGTACCACTATATTATGATGACTTTAAATTTGAGGATAAATACTGAGGAGTGGTATAACTATCTCATATAGTTGTTCCCTGTCTAGTCTTTTGAGGAACCTCCATACTGACTTCCATAGTTGCTAGGAGCCACAAGCAAATAATATGATGCATGGCACCTTTGGTTGTAAAGTGAAGCCAGCTAGCCACTGAGACATATGATTATGTCAAGATTTACATTCATATGGAAATTGGACTCCTGCTGTTCACCTTGGCCTGCTACGGGACTCATGTTATGGGACTCCTGGAGAGTTCCCATTGGTTGGTGAAGGATAGTAGGAGGGAATTCCGGGGGAGGTGGGGGGGGCGCCCCGGTTCCGGCGCCGGCCAGTTCCGGTAGACGGCCAGTTCCGGTAGACGCCCGCGTGGGAGGACCGGGTTTGGCTTGCCGGCGCCTACGGAGTATTGGCGTCTTTTTCAAAAATAAAGTTTTGTTCCTGCTTGAATGGCTCGTGATTCTGTGCCCAGCCAAGACTGCGGCACATAGTGGTTGTACTAATTTACATTCCCAACAACAGCATAAAAGTGTTTCTTTTTCTATACAAATTCTCCGGCATTTATTATTATTTTTATTCTTTTTTTTTTTTTTTTTAGAAAGAGAGAGAAAGAGAATTTTAATATTTATTTATTTTTTTTAGTTTTCGGCGGACACAACATCTTTTGTTTGCATGTGGTGCTGAGGATCCAACCCGGGCAGCACCCATGCCAGGCGAGCACGCTACCGCTTGAGCCACATCCCCAGCCCTTATTTTTATTCTTGATAACTGCCATTCTGACTGGTGTGAGATGAAATCTTAGTGTAGTTCTGATGTGCATTTTCCTAACGGCTAATGATGATGAAGATTTTTTCATATATTTGTTGACTATTTGTACTTCGTCTTTTGATCAGTGTCTATTTCATTTGTTTTCCCATTTATTAATTGGGTCATTTGATGTTTTTGGTGTAAAGTTTTTTTGAGTTATTCATATATTCTGGATATTAATCCCCTGTCAGAGTACTAGATAGAAAAGTTTTTCTCCCATTCTGTAGGTTCTCTCTTCACACTCCTAATTGTTTCCTTTGCTGTGCAGAAGCTTTATAATTTGATGCTATCCCATTTATCAACTTCTGGCATTATTTCCTGAACTTTAGGGATCCTACTGTGAAAGTCATTGCCTGTGCCTATATGCTGTACTGCTAACCCTATGTTTGCTTCTAGGAGTTGCAGTTTCTGGTCCAATTCTTAGGTCTTTAATCCATTTTGAGTCAATATTTTGTGCAGGCTAAGAGACAAAGGTCTAGTTTCATTCTTCTACATATGGATAATCAGTCTTCCCAGCACCA
Organism: Spermophilus citellus; assembly: GCF_964194105.1. NCBI lineage: Eukaryota > Metazoa > Chordata > Mammalia > Rodentia > Sciuridae > Spermophilus > Spermophilus citellus. The sequence goes on along the minus strand of NC_138192.1, from coordinate 53,649,207 downwards.
TTTGTTAAAAAGGCTGTCTTTTATTAAGTTTTTGGCAACTTTGTCAAGGATCAGATGACTATATCCATGTTGGTTTGTCTTTGTGTGTTCTGTTCTGTATCACTGATCTAAGTATTTTTAGGTCAGTACCATAAAGTTTTTACTACTATATTGTGATAGTATAATTTGAAGGCAGGTATTGTATTGCCTCCAGCATTGGTCTTTTATTTTTCCAAATGGATTTTAGGTTTTGTTTTTTTTTAAGTTCTGTGAAGAATGTCATTGATAGTTTGATGGGGATTGCACTGAATCTGTATATTGATTTTATATATGGCCATTGTGACAATGTTAATGTATCCACTCATGAACATTTGAGGTCTCTCCATTTTCTATAATCTTCTTCATTTTCTTTCTTCAATGTTCTATAGTTTTCATTATAGAAGTCTTTTACCTTCTTCCTTAAATTTATTCTACTCCTAGGGTTTTATTTATTTTTTATTTTTTGGCTATTGGGAATGGAATTGTTGTGGTGATTTCTTTCTCAGCAGATTTGTTGTTGGTATAGAGGAAGGCTATTGATTTTTGTATGTTGATTTTGTAACCTCTATTTTGCCAATTTTTTGTCTTTCCTCTAGTAATCTTTTGATGGAGTTAAGAGAAGAAATAGGAAAAGAAAGATGGGGGCAAAGGGATGTCATAGAAATCAAAGGGAGACCAGTAAAGGAAAGGGAGTAGGGGGTGGGATGTGGGGAAGAAAAAGAAGAAAAGTTACTGATGGATTAAAACTATCACAATATACACATGTAGTTAAAAACTACAAAAATAATAAAAAGCAATCAGTAATTTATATTCAAAGTATTCAAGGAAAGTAATATGTGTTTTTAATGAGGAAGAGTTTAATGATACAGAGATTGTCTTTTTGGTAAGGGGGAAAAAAGGAGTGATTTTGTGTGAAAGTAAAATGTCTGGTTATTCCAGAATGAGACAGAAAACAATAGGGCCAAAATTCAAATGGGTGTAAAACTGTTGCAAAAAGTTTATAGAAAATAAATTTTAGGTATACTCAAGAAACTAAAATTGGATGGATGTATTTATAATTTTGTAAAGGGCTCGATAATGTATGGATAGAAACCCTAGAATGGTTTACTCTGTATTAAAAGGAAAAGCTTTTTTGGCTTTATCATGTTTTTGATTATAGATACACTTCAACTTATGAAGTGTATGGGGTTATATTAAGATAAACCCATTGTAAGTTGAAAATATCAAGTTAAAATGCATTTAATATAGCTAACCTACTAAATGTTATAGTTTAGCCTACCTTACATGTGTTTAGAACACTTAATGAGCCTACAGTTGTGCAAATCAACTACCAAATCCTTTTTTACAATAAAGTGCTAAATATCTCATCTAATCTACTGAATATATTCCCAAAGTGAAAAACAGAATCATCATTTGAGTATGCTTTCACACAACTACAAAAGTGGGAGATCATCTGTATTTAAAAAACTGAAGCCTTTTCAAAATGGAAAGATGTAAGTTGCTGTGGGTGTAGCTCACTGGTAGAGTGCTTTCTAACATGCTTAAGGCCCTGAGTTTGATCTACAGCATCATATGCATGCGCGCGCATACACACACACACAACTTAAAAGGTCTTGGGCTGGGGATGTGGCTCAAGCGGTAACATGCTTGACTGGCATGCGCAGGGCGCTGGGTTCGGTCCTCTGCACCACATAAAATAAAATAAAGATGTTGTGTCCATCGAAAACTGAAAAATAAATATTAAAAAATTATTTCTCTCTCCCTCTCTCTCTCCTTAAAAAAAAAGTCTCGGGTTTCTTTATAAATTCATCCATTCATTTAATAGAAAGTCTAAACAAATTTATTTTGAAATATTCAATTAATTGCCATGTCAGCCACAATAGTTTTATTGTGCTACAGAATATAAAAAGTTTTCCCTCCTACTTGAATGCACCCCTGTACCCACTAACTATCCTCTTTTCATCTTCCCCTCCAGTATAGCCTTTCCATGTTCTGGTAACCATGATTTTATTTGCTACTTCAATTAGTAAACTTTTCAGCTTCCACATAAGAGTGAGAATATGAAGTATTTTACTTTCTGTGCCTGACTTTTGTCACTTAACCTAAGCTTCCAGTTCTACCTGTGTTGCTGCAAATAACAGAATGTCATTGTTTTTATGGCTGAGTAATATTCCATTGTAGTGGAATTGCAGGATCACATGATTCAATTTCAATTTTTTTTTCTTTAACCAAAGTGTGTAAAAGGGTTTCCTTTTCTGTGCATCCTTGCCCGCACTGTGATCTTTTGTCCTTTTGACAATGGCCATTCTAACTGGAGTGAGGTGATATCTCCTTTTGGTTTTGATTTCCCTGATGGTTAGTTATGTTGAACATTTTCTAAAAAATTTGTCATGCTGGCCATTTGTATATCTTCTTTTGAGAAATATCTATTCAAGTCATTTGTTCATTTTAAGATAATATTATTTGTTTGTTTGCTATTTTAATATGTACTGGATATAAATTCCTTTTCAGATGAACGGCTTAAAAGTTTTTGTCCCATAGGCTGTCTCTTTTCTCTTTTGTTTGTTTCTTTTGTCATGTAGAAGCTGTGTAGTTTGATGTAATTCCATTTGTAAGTTTTGTCATTTTTTTGCCTGTGCATTTGAATTCTTATTTATTAAAAAAAAGCCCTGTCTAGTTTAATATCTTGAAGCATTTAGCCTTTTTCTTCTGGTATTTTCATAACTTCTGGTTTTACATGTAAGGTTTTGATCTGTTTTGAGTTGATTTTTTTATATAGTGAAAGATGGGGCTCTAGTTTCTTTCTTCTGCATATGAATATCCAGTTTTCTTAACATCACTTATCTATTTATTTGTTTTCCTACCTTTTTTAAACTGGTGCATTACAGTTGTACATACTGATGGGATTTGTTGTCACATATTTATACACGCACAAAATACACAATATGATGATATAATTTGTCCAATATCACTCCTCAGCACTTCTTTCCCCTACCAGCCTCCCACTCATTCATCCCTTTCCTCGACCAATCTCCCTTTGATTTTTCTATTTCTTTTCCCTTTGGCTTCCACATATGAGAGGAAACATATGACCTTTAACACATGACTTATTTCCCTTAACATGATGGTTTCTAGTTCCATCCATTTTCCTGTAAATGACATAATTTCATTTTTCTTTATGGTTGAATAAAATTTTACTGTCTATATATACCACATTTTCTTTATCCATTCATACATTAACAGATACTGAGGTTAGTTCCATAGTTTGACTAAGGTGAATTGTGCTGCTATACACATATATATGCATGCCTGTATCACTGTAATATGATGACTTTAATTCTTCAGGATAAATACTGAGAAGTGAGTCATATGATGGTTCCATTCCTAGTCTTTTGAGGATCTCCATACTGACTTCCATTGTGGTGGTACGAATTACAATCCCACTAACAATGTAAAGTGTTTTTTTCCACATCCTTTCCAGCATTTATTATTATTTTTATTCTTGATGACTGCCATTCTGACTAGTGTGAGATGAAATCTCAGCGTAGTTCTGATCTGCATTTCCCTAATGATTAATGACGATGCACATTTTTTTCATATATTTGTTGGCCATTTACTCTCCTCCTTTGAGAAGTATCTATTTAATTTATTTGCTCATTTATTAGTTGGGTTATTTGATTTTGGGGGGCATAGTTTTTTATGTATTCTGGGTATAATCCTCTGGCACAAGAGTAGCTAGCAAAGATTTTCTCTCATTCTGTAGGTTTTTTCTTCACGTTCCCAGTTGTTTCCTTTGCAGTACAACTTACCACCATTTATTAAAGACACTTCCTTTCTTCAATGTTAACTTCTTGTGTCTTTGTTGAAAATCAGTTGGATGTATATATGTAGATTGATATCTGGGTCTTTATTCTGTCTCATTTGTCTATGTGTCTGTTTTATACCAGTATTATTCTGCTTTGGTTGCTACAGCTCCAAAGTGAGTTTTGAGGTCAGCTATTGTAATACCACCAGCACTATTTTTGTTCAGGATTGCTTTGGCTATTCAGGGTCTTCTATAGTTCCACACACATTTTAAAAATTTTTTTCTGTTATGTGGAGAATGTCATTGGTATTTTGATAGAAATTGCATTTAATCTGTAGATTGCTTGGGGGTAGTATGGGCATTTTAACAATATTACTTCTTCCTATCCATGAACATAGAACATTTTTTTTTTTTGTGTGTGTGTGTGTCCATTTGTGTCCTCTTCAATTTCATTCATCAGTATTTTGTTATTTTCATTATTGGGTTCATTTACTTCCTTGGTAAATTTATTCCTAGGTATTTTATTTTTTTGTGGTCACTGTGAATGAAATTGCTTTACTAATTTCACTCTCAGATATATGTGTATCTCTATGTATATATGTGTGTGTATGTGTGTGAGTAAATGTGTCTGAGTAACGTGTGCACATATATGTATCCTTCCATATTTGTCTTTAAAAAGTTTGTTACTCTAGTCTTTAATTAAATGAATAATTAAAGTATTGTGATGCCATTTAATCAAATGTTTAACTTTTAACTTTTTTTTTTGCCAGACTTCCAAAAATAAAATCTTAAATATTCTTACCTTGTAAAATGTGAAATGTGACACTAATTAGGTTTATTTACTATGTTAAATTACAGAGGAAGTATATGATTTAACTTTACATTTGTATGTGCATATATTATTAAGGTTAGTGTTCCAGAAATTGTATGAAGTTCAAAACTAAAAATCTGTTAATACCTTACCTGTTGTTATTGTTGGTTGTTTTCTTTTCTTTTTTGGTATGTCACAGAAATACTAAAATTTTCTTGACAAATGAATTCACATCAGATTTTCAGAAGCTAATCCACAAACTGCTAACCTAAGATCAAACAGAACTAGAATTAAGTATATGGGACTGAATTAATTGATTTTTATGGAGTTTTTATTTGAAATATTGCTTTTTTATTGTTTTGTTTTGTTTTTCAGATTTAAGGAAACCTTTTTCTTTTTACCTTTAAATTGTCTATAATTTGCAGCAAGTTGATAGATTATAACTTTGTAAGCAAAATTAATTTTTCCTCCAATATATGTATACTATTATTGAGTTTAGAACATCATTGCGTGAATGCAATAAGAATCTGTTCTTCTTATAGTAGGACAGAAGTAGAAACACTGATTATATTACAAAGGCTTGAATCTGAATGGCACATTTGAGAATTATGTGCACAGAATCAGATGTAACCAGATTTAGTAATTTAAGGCATGTGGTTGGCTTTGTGAAGCCAATGCTTATCAGCTTTCTTGGAATACCTGGCTTACAGCTTTCCTATTCTTACAACTGAGTATAGATGATCACTTCTGGGCAAGCCCAGAGAATTTAGAAAACTTTGAGGACCTTGAGATTAGGGGAATTCACTCAATTCTGTAATAACACTCAATTCTGTGATAACAAGTGGCAAGTGGCTAACGGTACAAGTGGCAAAATCTTGGCCAAGCCAACAGTTGGTTTCCTACTCTCAAAAGGCTTTTCAAAGCTTAATATAAGATTCCTTATGAAAATTTCCATCAAAGCAAATTTTAAAATGGCCATGTGGTCAATTACTATTTTTCCTACACTTCTGTAAATAACCAGGCCCAATTTAATGAAAGCAGACTTATTTTGTAAACAAGAATAAAAAGTGAGGTGACCATCAAAAGAAATTTTGTTTCAGTGGGAAACTATACTGCACCTATTGGTATGAGTATTACCTTGTTCACTGTCTGAGGTTTTTGTCATTTATCTGCAAACTGGAATGAATCTTGAATTATTCTAGTTGCTTCCAATATATAGCCACAACTTCCCAAACTACCATTTCTAATTTTTCTTCCATCCTTCTGACCTGACATAACTGAGAACTAAAGCTACCATTTTCCCAAAGTCCTGTAAGTTAAAGCTGGACAATTTTATGTAAACTTCAAAGAAATAATCATAACAGAGGTTGAATCTATCTATCTATCTCCAGAAATGGAGTCTGCAGTCTCTGTGTTTTCATATCTCTAGTTTTGCTTCAGTATTCATGGTGGGTGTGTTTGACTGGCAAAGTCTGATTGTGAGCTCATGCCCAGTGTGTAAAGAGAGGCCGAGTAGTTGGCATTTTGAGCCTCCAGGCCAGGAATTTTCTCTGACTCAGAAGGCAGAGTACTCTCTAAACACAGAAAGAGGGCTCTGATACGAATTAGCCAAGAGTTACAAAACATATTTATCAGATTACGAATAAAAACAGAGTTGAGAATTTTTTCAGAAAAGATAATATTTTAGTTGTTTTTTTTTTCTTTTTCTTTTATTTGCTATGGTTAAGCAAGATTCTGTCAGGCAAAGTGAAAGCAAGTGATAGGGAGGATACTGTAGGAAGACAAAACAACATAGCTAAAACTCTTAAGTAGTCTTAGAATTAATTGAAGAGCTTTTAAAAAATCTTCAAATATAAAGGTATTGATTTAGTAGTGTGGACTGCATCTCTGGCACCTCATGTTATTATTAGGATATTCTGTCAATTGCTTGGTTAAATCTATGAAAGCAAAAGCATGGATATGTGGAATGAATGTTATGTTTGGAGAAAGTAGCAAATTGTTGGCCCAGGATAAATGGAGCATAGGGAGAAGACTGTGGAGGAAACAAGAAAGAAAACTGTACAAATATAAAAGGTTACAAATGAATTCCTGAAGAGTTTGAAGTTTATTTTACAGGCTCCCAGACATTTTTGAAAATGGAAATGATGTACTGTAGAAGCTTATAAACCCTGCATGTGGGTAAAGTATGATTAACAACAAAATGACAGGATATTAGTTATTAAACAAAACAGAAAAATAATCCAAGGAAATGGAATAAAACAGAACTTTTAATATATTTTGTATATAAAATATATTAGGCTTAATCAAGCAAGAGAGCTGAACGTCTGTTTCTCCATTTTTCTTGGTTAAATCAGGATGGAGGATTAGTAGTTAACAGAGATTGGGAGGGGAGAAGTAAGGGTTGCAGTACTACAGTAGAACTCTTAGGGCCCTGCATAATTTTTCACTTAAGTTCATTAGGGGACAAGGCAAAGATCACCTTTTGCCAGGAAAGCTCTGGGAAGCAAATGACTCTGGAAGAAGGAAGAAAGGCCTGGCCATGCCATCTTAGTATGGATTAACTGAGAAAACATCTTCTCTCAGAGAAAGGGGAGATTTTCCTCATTCTTTTAATGTCATATTGAATTGGTGGTGGTAGCATGACAACAACTAAGATGAGCTATGGCTTATAAAATAACAAGTATATAAACAGGTGAACTTAAGTTAGGTAATCCCTTTTCATACACGTTGGTTCTAAGACCATGCATATATTATTGATAGTTGAGAATGCTGTTAGTCATTAATAAGTAGTATACAAAGTGGTTAATGGAATGATGATGGTGATTTCTAGAGCTATAAGTAATGTATTGATAAGTATAAATCATGTAATAATAAAAATCCTTCTGAGAAGAACAGAAAGGTAGCTCATACCTCCTTCTGGAATGGATGAGGAATGAAGAGCTCCCAGTAAAATAACCACAACTGGCAAAAATTATGAAAACAAAATTATTTAAAATTATTGGAAATCATCTTAATTGTACACAACTAATAAAAAAAACACTTATGTAAGATAGTTGGTTAGCACTTGGAAAGAACAACAAAAGTAAGTGGCACTTGAATTACAACACATTCCTCTCTCACTCTCACCCACCAGCTCAGTAAAACAGGGACTTCATTCCATGTAGGTGTGGCCAAAAATATAGGGGCCTTCTCTCCCAAGCTCCAAGTCAATGGCTTTATCTCTCAGGGAGGGGCCAGTCATCATTATCCCAGCTACAAGCTGCAGAATTCAAATTCTAAGCAAGCATAGCTGAGAGGTCACAGACTGCCTTCTTACACTGAGCTCTACCTGGTTAGCAGAAGTTCTACTTCAGGTAAGTAAACTGAAAACTGAAAACACTGGGCCCCACATCATCCTTTTCTTATGCTGGAAGAAGCAAACCAAGAAGATTAGAGGCTACTGTTCTGCACATTGCCCTGTTCATAAAACAGGGGTGTTACTCTAAGAAAACTGTTCCTGCCCTTAATTTCAGAGAATTGGCTCAGAGATTTTACCCAGGGGAAGAACAAGGCCATAGATCAAAAAGTTCCAAAGCTTGGGCTGGGGATGTGGCTCAAGCGGTAGCGCGCTCGCCTGGCATGCGTGCGGCCCGGGTTCGATCCTCAGCACCACATACCAACAAAGATGTTGTGTCCGCCGAGAACTAAAAAATAAATATTAAAAAAATTCTCTCTTTCTCTCTCTCTCCTCTCTCACTCTCTCTTTAAAAAAAAAAAAAAAAAAAAAAAAGTTCCAAAGCTCTTCCCAAAAGAAATGACTATTTAGAATAGAGTATAAAAAAGCATACGCCTCAAGGAGCTCTTGAAACAATGGAGATTTTGGTAGTAAGTAATTAAGAGGAGACTAGTATCTAGTATCTTCGGGAAAAGAAATGAGACAAGTGTTAGGCCACACCAGTGAACAGCAGAAAATGACTGGATATTAGTTATTAAAAAAAAAGAAAGAAAAATATACCTATAGAAGTGAGAATATTAGAGAATCAAGAAAAGTGACAAGTAAGAAGAGTCTTTTTGAGGTCCGAATAAACTTCAAAGAATGGTCTGAAAAATTACTCTAATAAAGAGATTAGAATTTAATTGGAACAAACTGTTCAAGTAATTTGTGACAACAGAGCATTCCACCAGCAAGCAGTGAAAGTTAACAGATGGACACAATTAATAGAGGCAGAAGGCATAACAGGGAAAAAGACAGTCGAAGAGAACTGTCATAACAGTTGGCATCTCAGGGTGAATATATGCTTAGACAAGGTGTGTCTCCTAAGAAGTAACACCAAAAGTGTTACATACGTGGTGAAACTGGCTTGATTAAAATGATCCAGCCAAGTCACTAAACAGATAAAGAAGCAAACAGATATTATGTAGCTATCGCCAAAGTCCAGTTTTGAACAAAATATTATAAGACATGCAAAGTAACAAGAAAATATTACCTATACACAGGGGTGGGGTGGGAAAAGCAGTGAACAGAAACTGCCTATGAGTGGACCCAAATGTCAGACTTAACAAAGACTTTAAAGAAGTCATTTAAACATAATATATTCAAATAACTAAAAGAAACTATGCTTAAAGAGCTAAATAAAAATTATGATGTTTCATCAGATATAGAGGAGCTTAGTCACAGATTTGAGCTGGCAGAAGAATCAGTGAAATGGAAGAAAGATGAATAGAGATTACATGAGGGAAGAACACAGAAAACAGAATGAATAGAACCTCAGAGAAATGTTGACAATCACTAAACAGAAACAAATGCATAATGAGAGTAGCAAAAGGAAAGTAGAGAAAGAAACAGACACTCAATGACATAATAGCTGAAAACTTTCCACATATAATGGAAATTATAGATTGAACATATCTAAGAAACCCAACAAACTCCAAATAAGATAAACACAAGGAGATCCTACGTAAGACACATTATGGTAAAAATGTTTAAGAAAAAGAATCTTAAATGTAGTAAGAGAAAAAGGATTTGTCTCATACAAAGCAATACCAATGAGATCAGCAACTGACTTATCTTCAGAAGGCAGTGAGATAATACAATACAAAGTGCTGAAAGAAAAATAGGAAAAATAAAATAAAAACCACTCAAAACTCGTCAGCCTAGACTCTTACATCCAGCAAAAGCTATCTTTTAAAAATTAAGGTGAAATAAGTATGTTCTCAAATAAGAAAAAACACAACTACATTACAAAGAATACTAACAAAGTTCTTCAGGGCCTCAGTTGGTAATTTAACTTTAAACAATACCCATGTTTTAAATACAAAAAGCACCAGTAAAGGTAATTATAATAGACAGTATGTATGAACATTTCTTCTCCTTTCTTCTCTTAACTGACTTAAAAAGGAAATATCCAAAACAAAATGTAAATAAAGTTTGACATATAATAATATATGACATATAGTAATATATTTGACAATAACATAAAGAAGCACAGAATAAGCATTTGACAAAATCCCATACCTCTTCATGTAAAAAATACTCAATAAACTGGAAATACAAGGGTATTTCCACAATCATTAGGGTTATCTATGAAAAAAAATCTACAGTTCACATTATATTTAAATGTGAATGAATGAGTACTTTCCTTCAAGATCAGGAATAAGAAAAAGGATGTCTACTCTTGCCTGCCACTTCTATTCACCACTGTACTGAAGGATCTGGCAAGGGAAATAGTTAAGACTGAATCATACTGAGAAGGAAGAAGTAAAACTAATTCATATGATATGATCCTGTACATAGAAAAGCCAATGGAATCTTGTAAAAAACTATCAGCAAGATTATAGGATACAGGATTAAGATAAAATTTTTAAAAAGTTATGTTCTTTAAACTTGCAATGAATCATCTGAAAGGAAATGAAGAAATAATTCCACTTAAAATCATATTGGAATAAAATATTCAGTAATAAATATAACAAAGGAAGTACAAACTTACACTTTAACAACCACAAAACAATGTTAAGAGGGATCAAAGATTTAAGCAAATATAAAGGCATCTCATGATCATGGTTCTGAGCCCTAATATTGTTAGGATGGTAATATTCCCTGAATTGATCTACAGATTCAATGCAGTCTTGGTCAAAATCCAGGCCTGTTTCTTTGCTGAAATTGGCAAGTGATCTTCAAGTTCACATGGAAATTGAAAGGACTCAAAATAGCAAAAACAAACAAACAAACAAAACCCCAAGTAACCAAGTAGACAAAACAATGTTGAAAAACAAGAAAAATGTTGGAAGACTCCTATTTCTTTATTTCAAACTTATCAAAGCTAAATAAAAATTATGATGTTTCAACAGATATAGAGGTGCTTAGTCACAGGCCATAGAGATATATATGTAGATGAATTCAAAAGAATTGAAAAGAAACACTCATATTTATAGTCAATTGATTTTCAACAATGGTGCCAAGAAAATTCAGTGGAGAAAGAAAAACCTTTTAAACAAACAGTGGTATGATAACTGGATACCCATGTTTTTTAAAAAAGAAGTTGAGCCTGTTCCTCTTAACATACTCAAAAAAGATAATAGACCTAAATACACACGATGGAAATGAGAAAATCTTAAAGGGAAAAAAAAATCAATAAATTTTACATCATCAAAATAAAAAACTATGTTTTAAGAAACACACAGAAAGTGAAAAGACACTCCACAGAATAGGACAAAATATTTGCAAATCATATACCTGAAATAAGCTTGTATTTAGAATATAAAGAACTCTTGAAACCTGGTACCAGTTCACTAAGACAGATAATGGCAAATATTGACAAAGAGAAACTGAAACCCTCATACACTCCTGACAGGGTTGTAAAACAGGACAATCTTTTTGGAAATAGTGTAATAGTTGCTCAGGTGTTAAATACAGAGTCACTGTATGACTCAGTATGCTATTCAGCTATCTTTCATTGTGACAAAATACCTGAGATCATCAACATAAAGGAAAAAAGATTTATTTTGGTTCATGGTATCAGAGGTTTAAGTCCACAATTATTTGGCCCCATTTACTTTGGCCCTGTTGTGGCATAATACATCATGGAAGGCATGTGTGGTGTAGGAGGTCTGTGTATCCCATGGCAGCTTGGAAGCAAAGAGACAGGAAGGAACGGGTCCCCATGTGCTCTTCAAGGGCATGTCTCTAATGACCTAACTTCCCTCCACTAGGCCCTACTCTTAAAGGTTCCAGTTCCACAATCTCCCAACAACACCACAAGATGGCAACCAAGATTTTAACATACAGGCCTCTGAGGGACATTTAAGATCCAAATCTTATAAAACATTTAGTAATTTCATGCCCAGTTATGTTACAAAGAACAATGAAAAATTGTACAAAAACCTGTACACAAATAATCATAGTATAATTATTCACTATAGCTAAAATATAGAAAGTGAAATGTTCATTAGTTAATAAATGGGTAGATCAAATGTGGTATACACATGTAGGATATTACTGGGCAACAAAATTGAATAAAATACTGATAACGCTACAATATTGTATGAACAATAAAAATATTATACTGAGTGGAAGAAACCAGTCACAAAAGACCACAAATTGTATGATTCCATTTGTAAGAAATATCCAGAATTGGCAAATCTCTTCAAATATAAATACCAGTAGTTGCATAGGCTGAGGTAAGAGATAGGATGAAACTTGCAAGGAAATGAGCCATTATTGCTAATGAGACCAGGTTATGTTTCGGGCTGAGAAGAATATTCTAAAATATATTGTGATGAAGACTGTCTAAATTACAAAAGGTGGGAAAAAAGTAAATTATGCAACATATGAATTCCATATGAATAAAGTAGTTATGTATATTTGAAAAAGACATGATCCAGCTACACTAGTATGCCTTAATTAGGGCTCTGATGCAAACTGGATTTAAGAAATTGAAATTTTGTGCCACGGGGGTTTGAGCCACCTACTTCAGTGACATTAAACAACATATGAGAGATCATTTCAAACAGAAATATAGCTTCACTTGGGTGCTCTACTTAGAACACAAGGTAGGACTCAGCACCAGTGATTAGGTCAAATGGATGAGGGACCATTCTGGTTGGTCTCATAAGAAAGAAAAAAAGAATAATGGGTGAGGTAGGAGTCAGGATTGCTATACTGAAAATGGACAGCCATTCAAATGGCTTGGTCCTGATAAAATGAAAGAAGGTCCATTAAGGCCCTCATGAATATTATTCTCATGAGCATTATTGTTTTAGAAAGCCTTTAACACATGAACCTGAAATTTTACTTTTAGCCTATGTTGGAAGAAGTACTCATACATTTAGAATTAGGGGCGATAATTAACATTTGCTACGAAGGCTTTGTACGGTTTTGTGAGATAAATGTACTATACATTAAATAGGAGTCAAGTTAATTTTTCTTAATCTGGACAGCAAAGAAAAAAACACATTTTGGATACATCTCCTAAATCCACTATTAACTGTAGTGGATATCAGAAATCAAGAAGCTTACAGTTTGGTTGAATATGTTTAAGCATAAAAGTAGTTCAATAACAATATGATATTTAAGTAAAACAGCTTCAAAAACTAGCAGAAGTTACTTATGATCAGCACAAAATTATTTGTCAAAGACAAAAATACAGAAAATTAATATTCCAGGAGAGAGAGAGAGAGAGAGAGAGAGAGAGAGAGAGAGAGAGCGAGCGCACGCGCGAGCGCGCTGGAGCGCATGCCCACTATCACTGTAGATTAAGATGAGAGTTACTTTTTAATTTCAGAACCTAAAAAACACATAGGAAGTCTACAAAAAGTATTTGCATAACATTAGTCTTTTAAAAATTATGTTACTCAATTAGTATTTACAAAATTTGACCTTTAGAAACCATCAGTATTCCCCACTGCTAGATTACTGTTCTTTTTTTTTTTTTATCATTTCTACTTCAAGACTCACTTCTAACAAATTATTGTGTGATAGGTTATACTAAATTAATCTGTGCATTGAGTGGTTAATTGCACCTGAGGATCACCTACTCCTGTCACCAAGGCTTTCTTTTCCTTGGTATATACTTGTGCCTACGGCATCTATTATAACATAATGGTGAGTCAGCTGGTACTAGATTCTTTTGTTTCATATTTATTGCATAGAAAAATATCTTTCTTGGATAGCACAATATTATTCATGCTAAATAAACATCACTATTAATACTGGCAGCTCAATTTAGTTAATGTTATGAATTTCTATCTTGTTATTTTGAGAAACCATTTCACTTTTTTTCAATTGAGTCAAATTTATATACATTCTTTCTCCCACACAAATGCACTTTTATAGTACTTTAAAATAAATATCATAGTTGATGAGTGTATGTAAGATGGGGAAGGTATTAAAATAAACTTGAAAATCTTCAGAATTTATCACCCAGAAAGGCACAGTTCTCATACTCAGAACACTATAAAGATAAGACAGAGAGTCTAATTGTCTGAATATACTCAGTCAAAAGTTCTCACAGTATAAAATACCTACTAAGGTACAGATCACTCACAAATTGGACCCTACTCATATATGCTTTTCTGCCCAGCACTAAAGAGCCTTTTCTTACCCTTCATGACAAATTTGGTTGGTCTGTTTTCCCAATTACTGAAGGGTATAAATGTATCTCTTTTTTTTTTTCCGATGCATTTATGGCTCTGAATAATACAATACAAGTTAACCTAAGTCAATATGGGGAAAGATGTAGGATTTCATGGAGTTAATGGAAGTGTTATTGGAACACTACTTAAATGACACATAAAGCCAGTAAGACCAGCTAAAAAGTGAAATACAGAAAATCAGCAAGGATTATAATTCAATGGATATATGATGTAGAATATTGTGAATATCAAAGGATTGGAGAGATCCTTAGGAAAACTGAAAAACTTTCAATATTCTTGCAAAATGAAGAACCTCTTGAAAATCATGCTGAAAGTTAAACATTATGGGCAGGATGTCATGTTGTGTTACCAAGAACTTTGTTAGAAATTACAAAAGAGAAAATCAAAATGTCATTGCTCTTTTTTGATTTTCATTTGTCCCTCAGTTAAAATTATAACTTGAACTTATATAACAACTGGCTCAATACTTTTCATAATAAAATCTCACTAAACCTTCCCTCCTTGTTTTCATGCCCTCACTATATACCACAAATCTTTGGTTCCTGTTTCATTTAGTGTATTCTTGGTCCTGGTAGCCAATTATTCTTACATAGCAACAGTAATTATAAAGGACATGTCATAAAACAAATTTTGAGTCTTAACAATGAATACAACCAGATTCAGTGAGTTCTTTTAAAATTCAGATGTAAATCTTAATTAAATGTGCACATAAGCAAAGAATTTATCACCCAGATAAATCCCATTGTTCTAGAGTGTTAAAGAAAGTAAATAATGTCCATCATCTTCAATCTCTGTTTATATCATGATAGATTTTAATGCAGAGAATGTAGGGAGTAGGCAACTAAGTGATTAAAACTCACCTAAGTAAATAGGGGCCTACAAAGTCCAGAAGATTAAAATCAATGAGAAGTTATATGTTAAGTTAGCTCATCAGCTCAGGGATCAAAATATAGAAGAAATATGATAACTCTAATTATATCTGCTGCAATGTTTTTAGTGACTAAATATTTATAAAGTCAAATGACACAGATATGGAATAATCAATATATCAGGCAGAAGAATCATTGAGAAAATATATGTTCATATATTCCCTTCACCCCATTTCTCCTATGTTCATAAAAAGGAGGAAAAAAGGCTTTATGCTAAATAGTCTAGTCATTAAATCAAATGGTAGATTTCATGATTGTGAGAATAAACATCTTAGTCACATGTGTAAATTTTTAAAATTAAATATTATTGCTTAGTATAATATGTGTAGCTGAAAATACTGGTAATAAAAACAAGTATTTGCTGACCTTAAAACTTATTAAAACTTTAACTAAATTTTATAATATTCTGAAGAACAACTAGAAAAAAATGAATGTGGTAGTCAGGAATAAAAATGTAGTAAATTAGAGTGCATGCCTCAATCAACAGTTGTGATGTGATGATATAAGCAATTATGGTCAGAATCCTTCTTATGCAAGAGAAGCCAGGTATTTGTATTTGAATGTAATACTTCCCAATTTTGGAAGTATATGTGAGGCCAATGATAAACAGGCTGTTAATTGAATCTGACCCATAGGATACTTGTTTGTAAGCCTGTTGTTTTGGTTATGTGTAGATGATTTACATTTATAGTACAGACAGAAGATGTTTCAAATACCCGAGTCCAATTTTCTCACATCAATCCCATTACCACTATCTTTTCTGTCAGTAAGTTACAAATGGAAATTCAAAATTGTAAGATCTTTTTAATCAGCTTTTATTTCCAAATGTTTTAACATTAGGCATAAGCAGAACAGAAAGAAAAAGATATATGTAAACCAGAATCTGTGAACAGTTAACTGGGGAATGATGTTGGCCAAATTATAGTTATATTGTGTGCATATACAAATATGTAACAATGAAACCACCATATGTATAACTATAATATAGAAAAAATAATAAAATATGGAAAAAATAAAACACTGCTTTTGAAAATTACTAACATAATAATAAAAAAATGATAAAAAGAACTTGTGAACATAATAAAGAACAGTTATCATCTTAAAGGTACACAACTGCAATTGTGACTACTTCTGCTCTCCTTCAGTTATCTTTTAGTTATTCAGAATGACAAAGTGCTATAAGTTAAGCTGTTTATTTGTTCCAGGAGCAGATGGGGAAAGTAGCTTCTTTAAAATGTGATTAAAATAGGAAGCCTGTGTTTAGAATTTATTTTTCTTTTTAAGCTTCAGATTTTAGGCTTAAGCAACTTTAATCAAGAGAAGAAGGACCAGACAGCTGCTGTAGCCCTAGTCCACTGCTCATGTTTTTGTACTGTGAATGGCATAACAACAAACACAAAGAAGACAAATAATCAACTCTTATCTCTTGTGAGGAAAAAGTCACTCATATTTTGTTCAGGGCAGTGCAGTGTGCAAGTACAATGTTTATGGAGAGTTAACTAGACAATACCTATCAAGATTCAAAATGCATTTATTAACCATTTTATATCCTGAGAATGGTGGTAGTGATACAAATCTATGCATGTATTAAAATTTATAGAATTATGCATTAAAAGAAAAAGCCAATTTTACTGTATGATTAAAAAAAGAGGCAGAAAAGAGAAGATGAGTCTAGCATGCAGGCATAAGAGTTGTGGACACTTTTAGGCTAATAAGCTCAGTACCTTAAGGCAAGCAGTAGAGATAATTTCTATCCATTATCATACATTATTTTATAATCACTTAATTAAGATAGTAACTAGTCTCATGTTTTACAGAGGACACAGAGGCTCTGTGAGAGGGGAAATGACTTGCCTAAAGCCATGTGCTAAGAGAGTGTTAAAGCTCAGATTAAACCCAGGCCTGACCGCATACCTCTTGCTGGTTTGATCCCTAAGGTCCCATTTTCTGTTGTTCTGAGGTAATTGAAATAATAAAGTTTTTAAAGTTTACTTTTTGATTCAGCAATCAACTATTGAAAATTTATCTTACAGTTATTGAGCACATTTTAAAAATGACAATATTCGAGAATACATGCTATCCCATTATTTATATCAGCAAGAGTTTGAAAATACCTCAAATACTCCATGAGAAGCTGGTTAAATAAATTATGGAATATACTTCAAATAGAATGAAATTCAGCTCTCAAAAAGAATGAAGATACTATTTAATGATATTAAAACAACAGAGCAAGGAGGAAGATGGCAAAATAGAAGGGTTGCTTCCCTGGTGCTCTATGGGTAAATGATCAAGAATTAGGGGGAACATTGTTGGAATTTAACACAGGACACTCAAAACAGAAAAGGGACTCAGGAGATGTTGTATAATAAAATGGGGTAGGGGGGATCCCCAGCCCTATAGCTGTGACAGCAGCTGGAGGCACAAGCCAGAATAGTCCCTATGTGAATGTAGTAAAGCATAAAGGAATTAAGGAACCCCCATTCTTGGAAAGACTGAGGCATATTAAGGTACAGAGAGCTTAGAGATGAGAGACACTGCTCAAAGAACACTGTGATTTACAGTATCCATGTAAGACAGGGAAGCCACCATTTGTCTTGGCAGTGTGCAGAGGACAGCAGAATGAACAATTTTGCAGCCATGGTGTAGGGGTCAACAGCTAGGGTAGTCAATTACTGGCAGATCTGAGTCTGTCCCAAAAAATAAGCTGGGCAAACCTAAGCTGTGTGACAAGAGTGTCCTAAGTGATCAGGAAAAAAAATCAAGCATGGACAGAGGTTTACATTGGGGAATACTGGTCATGGAAACCCACCTGGCTTCCCCCTCCAGCTCCAATCTAGCTACTTGCAGGATCAGTGGGGAGAGAAGCACCTGACTAGGAATTCGAAAGAACCAGGGCAGGAGAGATGGAATTCGAGATTGAATCAGAGACCAGGAATTGTGGAGTCTGAAAGTAAAGTAGTGGGTTAAGAACAGGCTCCTATATCACACGAGTGAAACCCAAAGGAAATTCCGGGGTGTAGTCTTCCAATGTGGACTGGCAATTGCTGGGCCTTGGCCATGTGCTGACTTCAATCTCCAGACCAGGAGAACTGGAGCATACCTAAGCCTACAGCCCACCTCCAGAAGTTGTGTCCAGGATTATCCCTTTCATTCTAGCAACCCCAACCATCCTGAGGATGGAGCTAGCATCAAACTCCAGACAGCCCCAACTAACTGCTGAGAAGGGAACCTAAGAAACTTCTGAATTGCAATGGAAACAATTGTTCAATTTTTCCCTTTTTTTTTCCCACTCACATTTCTACCATTTCTGAAACAAATATTTTACATGCATCAGTTTATTGAGGACTGGGATGTCTGAATAGTATATTAGTTTTGTTGTGTATTCTTTTATTTTTACTTTTTTTCTTCTTTCTCTAATATATCTATATCCCTGGATTCTCTTTCTCTCTTTTCTTCTGCTAACAGCCAATCGCTATTAATTCCTCTTTCACTCTTCTTATAATTCTTGACTTCTACCTTTCTCATAAACATCACATTATACATCACTTCTGTTCTTTGTCCACCATTTGACATTGTAAACTCTTCTGCAAACTTACTGTTTATATTGTAGACAATAAACAAACATATCATTTCTGTTTATTGTGACAAAACTGTAGACATCTTAATAGGAGTTATTTGGTTTAAGGTTGTATATTGTTAGCATTGGGTATTGTTATTATTTGTGAGCTACTGGAAATCTTCAAGGACACTATAAGTCTACAGGGTAGAATCTGTACAGCCTCAGATCCACACTGCTAGATGGGGAGACACATAAACAACATGAAACGAACAAGGGAACAAAGTACCCCAAACAAACTAAGATGCTCCAATAATAGATTCCACTGAAAACACAGTAGAAGAAAATGTCAGAAAAGGAGTTTAGAACATACATAGTTAATCAGATCTGTGACGTAAGGACAATGTGAAGAAAGAAATCAGAGACAAATTTCAGGAGGTGAAAGATCAATTCAATGAAGAGGTATTCTGAAAAGAAATCAAGCCGAACTCCTTGAAATGAAGGAATAAACCAAATTAAAAATTTAATGGAAAGTATTACCAACAGATTAGACCACTTGGAAGACAGAATTACAGGCAATGAAGACAAAATACAAAATTTTGAAAATAAAGTTGACCATGGAGAGACAATGTTAAGAAACCATGAACAGAACTTCCAAGAATTATGGGATACCATGAAAAGAACAAATTTAAGATTTATAGGAATAGATGAAAGTAGTATAAAACCAAATGAAAGTACAATATTTTCAATAAAATAAATCAGAAAATTTCTGAAACCTAAAAAATGAAATGGAAAATCAAATATAAGAGGCTTACACAACCTCAAATGTACAAACTTACAACAGACCCATGCAAAGCGCATTATTATGAAAATGCCTAACATATAGAATAAGGATAGAATTTTACAGGCTGTGAGAGAAAAATATCAGATTATGTATAGGGAAAACCAATTTAGATCTCAGCTGATTTCTCAACCCAGACTAGGAGGTCCTGGAATAATATACACAAGCTCTGAAAGAAAATAGTTGCCAACCAAGAATTCTATATCCAGCAAAACTAAGCTTCAGATAAGAATATTAGATAAAACAATTTCCATGATAAACAAGTTAGAAGAGCCTGCACTACAGAACATTCTCAACAAAACATTCCATGAAGATGAAAAAAAAAAAAAATAAAAAAAGTGAAAACCAGCAAAGGAAGGAACTACACTAAAAGAATAGTCAGTCAAAGGAGAAACTAATTCAAACTGAAAACTAGAAATAAACCCAAATGACTGGAAATACAAATCATATCTCAATATTAACCTTGAACATTAATGGCTTAGATTGACAGGGTGGATTGAAATATAAGACCCAATAATATTCTGTCTCCAAGAGACTCTTATAGGCAAGACTTCCACAGACCAAAGGTAAAAGGATGGGAAAATCATCATTCACATGGATCTTGCAAACAAGCAGACGTTTCTTTCCTCAGGTAAGATCAAGTGGACTTCAAGCCAAAGTTAATCAGAAGGGACAAAGAAGGACATTTCAAAGTGCTTGAAGGAATTATACATCCACAAGAAATAACAATTGTAAATATTTATTCCCTAAACAATACACCCTCTATGTACATCAAACAAATGCTTCTCAATTTCAAGAATCAAATGGACCACAACACAATAATACTGGGTGACAGTAACATGCCTCTCTCTGTACTGGATAGATCCTTCAAACAAAAATTAAACAAAAAAATATAGAACTAAATAATACAATCAATAATTTAGATTTAACAGACATATATAGAATATTTTATCCAAAATGAGCAAATGCACTTTCTTCTCAGCAGCATATGGATCCTTCTCTAAACCAGACCATGCTTTTCTCAAGATGGCAGGCCAGAGGGAGGCAGCATTCTGTGTTGCTCTGTGATCCAGATCTCACCTAGACACAATACAACACCTCTGAGAGTGTTAGAGGACCCCTAAACAGCTGCTCTCCGTAGAAATCACCAGTGCTGTGACCCAGTGCAATGCTCCAGGTCTCAGCCTTTGAGTAGGATACCTGGCATTGGAGCAGGACCCGAAGCCCTAAATTCTAGCCCACGCAAGGCTTGGTGAGCGCCAAGCAGTATCACATATCAACACATCTGCAGATTGCCAAGACTGCTCCAAAGCAGGTCATTCAGCTGCTACCTACCCACAGCACAACACCATTGCCAGCTCCCCCCACCTCATCAGGCTCCCCCCACCTCACCAGACACCCCAGCATTGAAAGCAGACTGCTTCCATCTTGCTCAACATTCTCGCCATATTAGGTGGGGGCAGTTCCCAGATCAGATCTCCAGTGACCAGGTACCAGGTTTCCAACCTCCCCCACCACCCAGCGACGGTAATCCAACACAGGTGTGCAGTGAGACCAGGAGCCCTGGGGTGAGAGGTTCCTCAGTTGGGAACTGCTAGGGGAGAGGGAGATGGGGCTAAAGTTTGGAGCCTAACAGAGAGACCAGAAACTGGGAAATCTCCAATGAAGATAGTACGGGCACTCAAATCATAGAGCAGTCCCAAAAAGAGACCTGTAAGGTGCAGTCTCCCTGCAGGGACTGGCGGAGGCCAATCCCCAAATCCAGGAGCCCTGCTCTAGGACCAGTCTTCCCACTTTGATTACTTCCACCATCTGGAGGGCAGAGATACCAGCTTACAACAGACAACCCCACCTATTGGATGAGAAGAGAAGCAGGGAAGATATGGATTTCTAAGAGTAGCTAACACCCTAGTTTCTTTGTTTTTTGTTTGTTTGTTTTTTTCTCTTCTATCCCTCCATTCTCTGGCCCTCACATCCCCAACATATATGAAACCAAGAACTCTGCATGAAATAAGACTTTGAGGATCGAGTAATCTGAATAATATAATATAGAGGTGTTGTATATACCCTTCTTTTTTCTTTTCCTTTTTCTTTCCCCCTCCAAATTTTACTGTTTTAACATCTGTATTTTTCTAAATACATATTTGTGTTTGTTCTATGTACTCTACTGTCATCCCATGTACTTGCCCACCCTAAATTACTTCCTGTTATTCTCTTGCTACTAACCCTCTTCATTAGATTTCTCTTTCACACTTCCTAAGCTATATTAACTCTATATCCTCACATCCTACCTTCTCAGCGTATGGTTCTAAGCCCCACCCCCAGTTTATTGTCCACCGTTAGAAACTGTAAACCTTTTACAAAACTATTGATTATATCTTAGATAATAATTGAATCCAACATTTCTGTATATTGAGACTAAACTGTAAACATCTTAATAACTACAAATAGTTCATAGATGGTATATTGTTGATATTGGGATCTGTTAACATTGTCCTTTCTCACAAAGGAGAGGTCTTTGAGCCCTACAAGAATACTACAAACCTACAGGGTAAAAACATTGACAATCTAGAGCCACAGTACTGGACATGAGCAACATGTCTTTACAAGGGAAGAAAGTGCCCCAAACAAATGAAGACACCACATCATTAGAATCATCAGCAGCCACAGCAGAAGAAAAGACAGAGAAAGAGTTTAGGATATACATGGTTAAAATGATCTGTGAACTCAAGGAAAATATAAGAGAGCAAATACAGGTAGTGAAAGATAACTTTGATAAGGAGCTATATAAACAAATATGGGAAGCAAAAGATCACCTCAACAGGGAGACAGAGTTTCTTAAAACAACAACAACAACAAAAACAACAACAACAACAAAAACCAAACAGAAATCATTGACACGAAAGAAACGACAAACCAAATTAAAAGCTAAATAAAAGCATCACCAACAGAGTAGACCACTTGGAAGACAGGACATCAGACATTGAAGACAAAATAAATAATCTTGTAAAGAATGTATACCACACAATGAAAAAGGTAAGAACCCACGAGCAGAACATTCAAGAAATATGGGATAGCATAAAAGGACCAAATTTAAGAGTTACTGAGATAGAGGAAGGCATAGAGGGACACATACTACAAGGACACATGATCCTCAGCACCACATAAATGTATATAGCAGCACAGTTCACAATAGCTAAACTGTGGAACCAACCTAGAGGCCCTTCAGTTGATGAATGGATTAAAAAAATGTGGCATATATACACAATGGAATATTACTCAGTAATAAAAGAGAATAAAATCATGGCATTTGCAGGTACATAAATGCATTTGGAGAAGATAATGCTAAGTGAAGTTAGCCAATCCTAAAAAAACAAATGCTGAATGTTTTCTCTGATATAAGGTGACTGACTCTTAGTGGAGTAGGGAGAGGGAGCACTGGAGGAGTAAACAACCTCTAGATAGGGCAGAGGGGTTTGAGGGAAAAGGAGGGGGCAGAGGGTTAGCAATGATGGTGGAATGTGATGGAAATCATTATCCAAAGTACATGTATGAAGACATGAATTAGTGTGAACATACTTTATATACAGAGATATGAAAAATTGCGTTCTATATGTGTAATAAGAATTGTGATGCATTACACTGTCATGTATTTAAAAAATAAAAGCAATTAAAAAAATAAAACAGATCATATCTTATGCCACAAAGGAACTCTTAACAGATACCAAAAAGATAAAAGATACTATTCTGTATTCTGTCAGATCATAATGGAATGAAAGTGGAAATCAATGCTAAAATAAAAAAAAAAAAAAAAACAGAAGTTACTCTAACACCTGGACACTAGATAATACACTACTGAACGATGAATGTTTAACAGAAGAAATCAGGGATGAAATAAAAAAAAATACTTGGAAGTAAATGAGAATAGCAATACAACATATCAAAATCTCTGGGATACTATGAAGGCAGTACTAAGAAGAAAGTTCATTACATTGAACTTGTTCATTAAAGGAATAGAAAATCAACAAATAAATTACCTAACATCTCAAAGCCTGAGAAAAGGAACAAATCAACACCAAAAGCAGTAGGAGACAGGAAATAATTAAAATCAATAAAATTGAAAGAATTAAAAAAAACTGACAAAACAAAAAAATTGACAAAATTTAAAAAGAAACAATTCAAGAAATTGACAAAACAAAAAGTTGGTTCTTTGAAAAAATAAAATTGGTAAAACCTTAGCCATGTGAAAGAAAAGAACAAGAGAGAAAACTGAAACTACTAACATTTATGATGAAAAAGGAAATATTATGTTGAACACTACTGAAATACAGAAGATAATCAGAAACTACTTTGAAAATTTATACTCTAGGGGCTAGGGTTGTGACTCAGTGGTAGCACGCTTGCCTAGCTCGTGTGAGGCCCTGGGTTCGATCCTCAGCACCACATAAAAATAAATAAACAAAAATAAAGGTATAAAAAATTTATACTCTAATAAAAATAGAAAATCTTGAAGACATCAACAAATTTCTAGAGACATATGACCTATCCAAACTGAATCAGGAGGACATGCACAATTTAAACAGATCAATTTCAAGAAATGAAATAGAAGAGGCCATCAAAAGCCTAACAATTAAGAAAAGCCTGGGATCAGACAGATTCTCAGCTGAGATCTATAAGAACTTCAAGGAAGAATTAACATCAGTACTCTTCAAATTTTTCCATGAAACAGAAAAGGAGGGAACTCTTCCAATCTCATTTTATGAAGCTAATATCACCCTGATACCAAAACCAGGCAAAGACACATCAAGGAAAGAAAACTTTATCCCTGATGAACACAGACACAAAAATTCTTAATAAAATTCTGGCAAATCACATACAAAAACATATTAAAAAGATAATGCACCATGGTCAAGTGGGGTTCATCCCAGGGATTCAAAGTTAGTTCAACATATGTAAATCAATAAATGTAATTCATCACATCAATAGACTTAAAGACAAGAAGCATATAATCATCTCAGTAGATGGAGAAAAACCATTTGACAAAATACAGCACCCCTTCATGTTCAAAACATTAGAAAAACTAGGGATAGCAGCAATATATCTCAACATTGTAAAAGCTATATATGCTAAACTAAAGGCCAGCATCATTCTAAATGGTGAAAAAGTGAAAGTATTTCTTGTAAGAACTGGAATTAGCACAAGGATGACCTCTTCCCACCACTTTTTTTTTTTTTTTTTTTTTTTTTTTTTTGGTGCTGGGCACTCAACCACTGAGTCATAACCTAGCCTTTTTGTGTATTTTGAGACAGGGTCTGACTGAATTGCTTAAGGCCTCTCTAAACTCCTGAGGTTGGCTTTGAACTTGCGATCCTCTTACTTCAGCCTCCCCTGCCCCAGCCACTGCAATTACAGACATGTACTATCATGCCTGGCTCTTCCACCACTTTTATTCAACATCGTTTTTGAAACTCTAGCCAGAGCAATTAGAGGAAAGAAATTAAAGCAATACATATAGGAAAAGAAGAACTCAAATATCACTATTTGCCAATGACATGATTTAATATTTAGAAGATCTAAAAAATTCCACCAGAAATAGAACTAAAAAATGAATTCAGCAAAGTAGCAGGATATAAAATTAACACCCATAAATTATATATGTTACTATACATCAGTGATGAATCCACTGAACGAGAAATTAGGAAACCTACCCCATTCATAATAGTCTCAAAAAACAAACAAAAAAAATCAATCTTGGGAATCAATCTAACAAAAAAGGTGAAAGAGCTATACAATGAAAACTACAAAATACTAAAAAAGAAATTGAAGAAGACCTCAGAAGGTGGACAGGTCTTCTATGCTCTTGGATAGGCAGAATTAACATTGTCAAAAAGGCCATACTACTAAAAGTGTTATATGGATTTATTGCAATTCCTTTTAAAATCCCAGTGACATTCTTCATTGAAACAGAAAAAGCAATCATGAAACTCATTTGGTAAAATAACAGACCCAGAGTAGCCAAAGCAATTCTTAGCAAGAAAAGTAAAGCAGGAAGCATTACAATACCAGGCCTTAAACTATACTACAGAGGTGTAGTAACAAAAACGGCATGGTACTGTCACCAAAATAGACATGTAGAACAATGGTATAGAATAGAAGACCCAGAGACAAACCCACATAAATACAGTTATTCCATATTAGATAAAGTTTCCATAAACATACATATTGAAGAAAAGATAGCCTCTTAAATAAATGGTACCGGTAAAACTGGAAATCCATATGTAACAAATGAAATTAAGCCCCTATCTCTCTCACCATGCACAAAACTCAACTGAAAGTGGATCAAAGACTTACATACTAGAACAGAGACCTTCACCAAATAGAAGAAAAAATAGGCCCAAATCTCCATTGTGTTGGGTTAGGAACTGACTTCCTTAAGAAGACTCCTAGTGTACAAGAAATAAAATCAAAATCAATAATCAATAAATGGATGGAATCAAATTAAAAAGCTCTTTTTTTTAACAACAAAGGAAACAATAACATGAAGAGAGA
The DNA here is from genome assembly GCF_964194105.1 of Spermophilus citellus. Taxonomy (NCBI): domain Eukaryota; kingdom Metazoa; phylum Chordata; class Mammalia; order Rodentia; family Sciuridae; genus Spermophilus; species Spermophilus citellus. Next base: position 53,623,068 of record NC_138192.1, on the reverse strand, counting down.
GCGTACAGAATGGGAGAAAAATCTTTATAATGTGTACCTCAGATAGAGAATTAACCTCTAGGATGTATAAACACTCAAAAAACTTAACACCAAAAAAGCAAATAACTCAATAAATGGGCTAAGGGAATGAACAGACACTTTGCAGAAGAAGAAATATAATTGATCAACAAATATATGAAAAAATGTTCAACACCTCTAGCAATTAGAAAAGCATAAATTAAAACCACACTGAGATTTCATTTCACTCCAGTCAGAATGGCAATTATCAAAAATACAAGCAACAATAAAAACATCAGAGAGCATGTGGGGGAAAAGGTACACTCATACATTGCTGGTGAAACTGCAAATTGGTGCAACCACTCTGGAAAGCAGTATGAAGATTGCTCAGAAAACTTGGAACGGAACTACAATTAGACCCCGTTATCCCACTCCTCAGTTTATACCCAAAGGACTTAAAGTCGGCATACTTCAGTGACACAGCCACATCAATATTTTTTATTATTATTTATTTAGTCTAATTTGTTATACACAATGGCAGAATGCAATTCATTACATATTAAACATATACAGCACAATTTTTGTAGTCACTGATTGTACACAAAGTATTTTCACATCATTTGTGTCTTCATACACGTACTTAGGGGATAATGATGTCTAACTCATTTCACCATCATTCCTACCCCTTTGCCCTCTACCTTCCTCTCCCTCCCCTTTGCCCTATCTAAAGTTCCTCCACTCTTCCCTTGCTCCCCCTCCATCACCATTATGAGTCAGCATCCTCATATCGAAGAAAACATTCGGCCTTTGGTTTTTTGGGATTGGCTTACATCACTTAGCATTATATTCTCCGATTCCATCCATTTTCCTGCAAATGCTATGATTTTCACATCAATATTTACAGCAGCTCAATTCACAACAGCTAAACTTTGTAACCAATCCAGTGTCCTTCAACAGATGAATAGATACAGAAAATGTAGTATACATATACATTGGAATATTATTTAGCCCTAATGAAAAATAAAATAAAGGCATTTGCTGGTAAATGGATGGAGCTGAGAATATCATGATAAATGAAATAAGCCCATCCTAAAAATCCAAAGGCCAAATATTTTCTGTGGTATGCAGAAGCTAGTTCACAATAAGGGATAGGTCTTAGGAAGAATAGCAGTACTTTGGATTAGACAGACAGGAGTAAAGGGAGGGGAGGTAGTATGGCCGAAGGATAGTAGAATGAATTGGACATTATTACCCTATGTGAATATATGACTAAAAGATTGGTGTAATTTTACAACATGTACAACCAGAAGAATAAAAAGTTATACTCTGTTTACGTATGATGTGTCAAAATGAATTTCTATATTCATGTATAACTAATTAGAGCAAATAAAACTTGAAAAAAAGAATTAAAACCACAACAAAATACCCCAAACTCTAATACAAACTGTTCAGTTAAAAAAAATTTCAAAGTATTATATAAATAGTATGTGTCACTTCTTATTGTTGTAGTTTGGATGTGGAATTCCCCCAAAGGCTCATGTTTTGAAGGCTTGGTCTCCAGCTGCTGACATTACTGGGAGGTGATGGAAACTTCAGAGGTAGGGCCTAGTTGAAAGAGTGGGGTCACTGAGGGCATAGCTTTGGATGTGTATTTTGTCCCTGGCTGCAGCTCTTTCTCTATTTCTTGACCACCATGAGGTGAGCAGCTCTGCTCTGCCACATTCTCTCTGCCATGAGAGAATGCCTCACCACAAAAAATGAGTCAAAGTGACTATTAATTGAAATCAAGAGTCAAAATAGTCCTTCCTCCTTTAAGTTGATATTTTCAGGTATTTTGTCACAGTGTCAGAAAGCTGTTAGTCAGCTTTCTGTCACTGTGACAAAATACCTGCTTTCCATATTGGCTGCACAATTTGCAGTCCCATCAGCAGTGTATGAGTGTGCCTTTTCCCCCACATCTTCGCCAACACTTATTGTTGTTTGTATTCTTGATAGCTCCCATTCTGACTGGAGTGAGATGAAATCTTAGAGTAGTTTTGATTTGTATTTTTCTAATTGTTAGAGATGTTGAACATTTTTTCATATATTTGTTGGTTGATTCTTATATCATCTTCTGAGAGGTGTCTGTTTAGTTCCTTGGCTCATTTATTGATTGGACTACTTATTCTGTACTTTTTGTAGAAAGAGAAACTCTCAGTGAAAGTTCTATGGAGAATGACTCTTAGGGGATGACAATGAAGTAGATATATATTATCTGTTATTTGTATCTGGTTCAAACACTGAGACCAAAGTATTAGAATCCTTTGTTCTTTGAGCCACATTATACAACATTTAATTTTTAGCAATTTGAAGCAGAAATATAAGAAACAACATTATAGTTCTGAAGTAAGCTGAGCAGGCATTTCTTTCCATTCAGATAAAATCATTACATACCGTTAGTGGACTGGACTAAACAAATCTAAGGACTAAGCTGTTTATCTTTCGCTGGTGGCTGTATTTTAAGTCACAAGAAATGTATGTCCCCATTATAATTTTTCTCCATCTTCTCCATACTCAGATACAGCTGAAACTTCTCAAAGTGGAACACACTTTGTACTTGCTACAGAAGGACAAAGTTTAAAGTAAAATTGCTGCTACTCTGAGCCAAGTAAAGAGTTAACACATAAATTTAGACACCTATTCAGGTCTTTTAACGTTTTCTTTCTTAAGTATCTTCTTACCTCTTATATGGTTTGAAAATAAAAACAATATTAAGTGGTATATACTATCTGTTTTATTTCTACCCTTTTTCCATCTGTGCCAGTACCACCTCCTTTTCTAGTCATTGCTGTTTCAAGTCTTCCTGATGTTTGACAGACAGAAACAACAATATAGATACAAATACATTCTTTCCCCTTCTTATACAAATACTCAGCAATATGATGAAATAAAAGATGAATTATAAAGTTAGAGAATAAAATAAGAAATAAAGGAAAAATATTTAACTGTACTAAAAACAGAAACCACCACATAACAGAGCACAAAGTGGTAAGCAAAGCTACACTGTAAGCTTGCTAGGCTCCAGATCTGTTAGCCATCAGACTACAAAGAACTACCTGGCAAAATAATTGAACTGGTCTCAGTGCATTACCCACTGACTCAATGACTGGGATAAGCAAAGACAGAGAAACAAATATTTTCCTTCAGGAAAAAAATATAAACGAATTTCAAGAGCACTTGAAAAAAACTAAGACCAAGAGAGTCAACAACCACAACAACTGGAAAGATATGTAGACTTAAAAAAAACCACACATTTTTGAAAATGAAAATCTATTAATTAAAAAAGAAAACTCTAGTAGTATAAATCACCAACGGGATATAGCAGAAAAGACAGTAAACTAGAAAATAGGACTGAACTGAGGGTAGTGACATATGCCTGTTAATATCAGCAGCTCATGATGCTGAGGCAATAGGATTGCAAGTTCAAGGCCAGCCTCAGAAATTTAGGGAGGCTCTAAGCAACTTAGGAAGACACACTCAAAATTATACAATTATTAAGGGCTGTGGTTCAATTCCTGGCACCAAAAAAAAAAAAAAAAAAAAGAAAGAAAGAAAAAGGAAAACTGAAACAGTAATTAAATGTAAATGAGGATAGAGTGACATACCCCTGTTAATATCAGCAGCTCATGTCAAAACAAATTTCAGAAGTAGAATGTAGAAGAGAGAAAGCAGATAAGCAGTGTGGACAGATAACATCTGAGATATGTCCAGTACTAAAGATCAATGTGATACTGCAGACTGAAAGCACCATTTTCAAGTCTAGAGAAAGATACATAAAAATAAATCTGCCTCCATTCACCTTAATCAAGTGAGCCAATTCCCCAAATAAATCTCTTTTCATATATCTATTTATCTTTTCTGTTCTGTCTCTGAAGAACCCTGCTTCAAACAAATAAAATAAATTAGAACAACAGAGTTTAGGGTAAATAAGTTTAAGGGGGGGGGGACGGACGGCAGTATATTAACAAGTAACAGTTGATCTAGATTTTAAAATACTGGTATACTGAAAAACATACAAATTACCAAAATAAATTTAAAAATCCATAAATACAGCAAGAGATTTACATTTACACAAATATACACACATATATACCCTTATCAAAACCAGAGATTATACAGTTATAAATTAGTAAAAACAATTGTTTTGAACAACAAAATCAATAAGATTTTCTATCAGCTACATTTAGATTTCTATAGTAAAAAACTGGAGAATTCCTTTCAAGCACCACCTACATGGACCATTCCTGATAACCGACCATACACGTTTGTAAACCTCCAAATGTCCTGATAAGCACCAAAGAATAAGAATCATATAAACCAGACTTCTGATTATAATGATCTTTTGATTCACATAATGAGATGAATGAATCTCATTATATATTATGTCAGTTATAAGAAGACTGACAAATAGGCCACATATGATATTAAACTTATATAACATTCTGGAAAAGGCAATACTATAGGGAAGGAAAATAAATCATTGGTTGCCAGGGTATGGAGCTGGGGAGGCTATGAATGGAGCATGAGAAAATTTTTGTGGATGATGGAAGTTCTGTTTCTTGACTATGATGGTGAATGAATGAATGTGTATACATGCCAAAACTCAGAATTACAAACTAACAAGAAGATTTTGCTTTATGCAAATTATACATTAACTTGATTTCAAAACCCCTGCTTGATTGGTTAAAACAATAATAAATGCATTGCCTCAGATGCATTTATTAATCAGAGAATAGATCAAAAACCAATCAGATAGTGTTTCAATCAAAGAAGTAAGAAAAACATGAGAGAATGTAAAAAAGAAGATGGAGGAAAATGATAAAGATAATACTATAGGCCAATCTCTAGCAAGACTGATGAAATGGAGCAGGTACAAACAAAAGATATTACAAATAAAAAGGGCATAAAAATCATAGAATAGTAGAAACTTTGGGACACAGCTGATATTCTGAATGGGTGTAGTATATGTAGGATGTATTAACTATGTTTATGCTTAAGACTTTCTTTGGTAAAATTCAAGAAAAGGAAAAATTTCTACAAATATATCAAAGTGTCATATAAACGCCAAATTTTCCATTACCAAATCTTATCCTTCTTTTTAGACTTAGGGCTTTGGGCTGTCCATAAGCTTGTTTTGTTGTTGTTTTTGCACATGAAAGCTGAGTGTTTATTTTTATGTTTGTCCTCATAAACAATATTCACAGCGATTCCCTCTGGAGAGGGAACAAGATTAGAGGTGAGGAAAGGAATTATTTACTTGTGTATATGAGTATGTGTGGCATCTTGGATTATGGTTCTCTCCTTCCCTTTGTCCTGAGACTCTGCAGACCCTCCCACTGTGGACCCAATATTTCCATAAGCTCTTACCATTTCTCATAATTGTTCCTTAGTTAATTTACCAATATAATTATTGTGCATTGAACCCGACCTTACACTTACTTTGTATTCTCAACTGTGCTTAACATAATCCTCTACAAATACTGTGAATGACAACTGAAACTTTCTAAGTAAAATGTTGAAGAGAGGAAGAAACAATTATTTCCTGAAGTTACAGAGCCAAAGGTACCTAAATTGAATACATTAAAAATACAGAAAAAGACAATTTCTTTTTATCTTTTCTGGGTATCATTTTTTTCAATTATAGGAATAATATAATCTTCACCCAAATTATTAAATCCAGATACTGGATACACAGAGAACTACTCTTAAAAGGTGAGAAAATAAAGAAAAGTCATCATGTCTAAAAAGAGGTCCATTCTGCAGAAAAATATCAAATACTTCTCTGTGAAACACTAATACCACAGAAAAGTAGACTACATTAAAAAATATGACACGACAAACTGCATAGTTCTTGAGTGGAATCTAGACTAGAGAAAAAGTTGCTATAAAAAGACATTATTCAAATAATTGGTAATATTTAAATACAGACAGTATACTGAAGACCTTATTATGTTATATTATCTGAATTTGATAACTATTTTAAATTATGTAGAGCAATTTCTTTGTTTTTAGGAGAAACATGCTTAAGTACCTAAGTAAAAGTTCTTAAGGTCTACAATTAATTCTCAACTGGTGTAGTCAAGTAATAAGGGACACACACACACACACACACACACACACACGACAAGAGATAAACCAAATGTGGCAAATGTTAAAAAGTGATCAACCTAGATGAAGGATGAATAATACCAATTATACTATTCATAAAAAATTATTAATATCCAAGAAACATTTCAGTCTAAAATGCATTTTTAAGAACGTATGAAATACTTCAAAAATATAAAAAACATGAAATCAGAAAATATTAATTTTAAACGAAAAATACAACTACTAGATCTAAAATAGGAACAAATGCTACAAGTCATAAATAAGTCATTTATAAAGACTGTTTTGATCATACCTCAACATAGTAAAAGCAATCTATGCTAAGCCACAGGCTAGCATCATTCTGAATGGAGAAAAATTGAAGGCATTCCCTCTAAAATCTGGAACAAGACAGGGATGCCCTCTCTCACCACTTCTGTTCAACATAGTCCTCGAAACACTGGCCAGAGCAATTAAACAGACGAAAGAAATTAAAGGCATAAAAATAGGAAAAGAAGAACTTAAATTATCACTATTTGCAGATGACATGATTCTATACCTAACAGACCCAAAAGGGTCTACAAAGAAACTATTAGAGCTAATAAATGAATTCAGCAAAGTGGCAGGATATAAAATCAACACGCATAAATCAAAGGCATTCCTGTATATCAGCGACAAATCCTCTGAAATGGAAATGAGGACAACTACTCCATTCACAATATCCTCAAAAAAAATAAAATACTTGGGAATTAACCTAACAAAAGAGGTGAAAGACTTATACAATGAAAACTACAGAACCCTAAAGAGAGATATAGAAGAAGATCTTAGAAGATGGAAAAATATACCCTGTTCATGGATAGGCAGAACTAACATCATCAAAATGGCGATAATACCAAAAGTTCTCTATAAGTTCAATGCAATGCCAATCAAAATCCCAACGGCATTTCTTGTAGAAATAGAGAAAGCAATCATGAAATTCATATGGAAAAATAAAATACCCAGAATAGCAAAAACAATGCTAAGCAGGAAGTGTGAATCAGGCGGTATAGCGATACCAGACTTCAAACTATACTACAGAGCAATAGTAACAAAAACAGCATGGTACTGGTACCAAAACAGGTGGGTGGACCAATGGTATAGAATAGAGGACACAGAAACCAATCCACAAAATTACAACTATCTTATATTTGATAAAGGGGCTAAAAGCATGCAATGGAGGAAGGATAGCATCTTCAACAAATGGTGCTGGGAAAACTGGAAATCCATTTGCATCAAAATGAAACTGAATCCCTTTCTCTCGCCATGCACAAAAGTTAACTCAAAATGGATCAAGGAGCTTGATATCAAATCAGAGACACGGCATCTGATAGAAGAAAAAGTAGGCTATGATATACATACTGTGGGGTCGGGCTCCAAATTCCTCAATAGGACACCCATAGCGCAAGAGTTAATAACTAGCATCAACAAATGGGACTTACTCAAACTAAAAAGTTTTTTCTCAGCAAAAGAAACAATAAGAGAGGTAAATAGGGAGCCTACATCATGGGAACAAATCTTTACTCCTCACACTTCAGATAGAGCCCTAATATCCAGAGTATACAAAGAACTCAAAAAATTAGACAATAAGATAACAAATAACCCAATCAACAAATGGGCCAAGGACCTGAACAGACACTTCTCAGAGGAGGACATACAATCAATCAACAAGTACATGAAAAAATGCTCACCATCTCTAGCAGTCAGAGAAATGCAAATCAAAACCACCCTAAGATACCATCTCACTCCAGTAAGATTGGCAGCCATGATGAAGTCAAACAACAACAAGTGCTGGCGAGGATGTGGGGAAAAGGGTACACTTGTTCACTGTTGGTGGGACTGCAAATTGGTGCAGCCAATTTGGAAAGCAGTATGGAGATTTCTTGGAAAGCTGGGAATGGAACCACCATTTGACCCAGCTATTCCCCTTCTCGGTCTATTCCCTAAAGACCTAATAAGAGCATGCTACAGGGCCACTGCTACATCGATGTTCATAGCAGCACAATTCACGATAGCAAGATTGTGGAACCAACCTAGATGCCCTTCAATAGACAAATGGATAAAAAAAAAATGTGGCATTTATACACAATGGAGTATTACTCTGTATTAAAAAATGACAAAATCATAGAATTTGGAGGGAAATGGATGGCATTAGAGCAGATTATGCTAAGTGAAGCTAGCCAATCCCTAAAAAACAAATGCCAAATGTCTGCTTTGATATAAGGGGAGTAACTAAGGACAGAGTAGGGAGGAAGAGCATGAGAAGAAGATTAACATTAAACAGGGATGAGAGGTGGGAGGGAAAGGGAGAGAGAAGGGAAATTGTATGGAAATGGAAGGTGATCCTCAGGGTTATACAAAATTACATACAAGAGGAAGTGAGGGGTAAGGGAAGAATAATACAAGTAGAAGAAATGATTTACAGTAGAGGGGGTAGATAGAGAAGAGGGGAGGGGAGGGGAGGGGAGGGGGGATAGTAGAGGATAGGAAAGGCAGCAGAATACAACAGACACTAGAATGGCAATGTGTAGATCAATGGAAGTGTAAATGATGTGATTCAGCAATCTGTATACGAGGTAAAAATGGGAGTTCATAACCCACTTGAATCAAACTGTGAAATATGATATATCAAGAACTATGTAATGTTTTGAACGACCAACAAAAAAAAATAATGATAAGTTATTGATTTAAGAGGATGAAAGTTACCTCTGTAATCCAGATTTTTCTTAATATAGATTGAATTCTAGCATTCTATCAAAAAAAAAAAAGAAAGAAAAAGCAGCTTTACATGTATGAAGACATGAATTGGTGTGAGCATATTTTATATACAAACAGAGATATGAAAAATGGTGTTCTATATGTGTAATAAGAATTGTGATGCATTCTGCTGTCGTGTATTTAAAAAATAAAAGCAATTTAAAAAAAATAAAGACTGTTTTGAGAAATTCTCCTAGAATTCGAACTAAAAAAATGAAGAAATAAAGAGCAAAGAGAAAGTTATTTATAGTCTGTAATGGTTAATTTCAGATGACAGTTTACCTAGGTTATGGTACAGAGTTCTTTAGTCAAACACCAGACTAGATTTTGCTGTGAAGGTAATTTTTAGAGATGATTAACATTTAAATCAGTAGAGTTTGAGTAAAGCATATTACTCCCCTAATATGTATAGGCTTCATCTAATCAATCACTTGAAGAACCATAGAGAAAAAACTGAGTCCCCTGTGGAGAAAAAATTCTGTCTGAAGACTGCCTCCAGATGCAAGAACACAGCATGACTCTTATCAGAACTTTCATCATCACTATCATTTGAAAGAATTCTTAAAATAAGTCTCTCTATATACATCCCATGGTTTCTGTTGGTATAGAGGACCTTTAATAACTGAAGTCAAATCCAGGAGGTATAATAAATAAATATTTGAGTAAGGGAAAAGATAATAGATGGAAGGAAGGCAATAATCAAAGAAATAATACTGGGAATTTTCCTGAAATGAAGGAAAAATATATTTTCAGATGAAAGAGCTTACTTAAATGTAGCCAGGAAACAAAACAAAACAAAACCAAACTCTAAACTAGCCTAGTGACACTTGAAGAATAAAGGAAAAACAAAATCCAATATGGGTCTCTGCAGAAAAAATATCATGTAAACAAACAAAAAAAAAAGTTGACTTCAAACTTGTTTTATACAACTATATAAAGATAAGATATAGAACATGCTCAATTTTTAATGATAAAATATCTTTACCCAAGAATTGTAAACCTATACACAATGGAATATTATTCAGCCATAATAAGAATGAAATTATGGCATTTTCCAGCAAATGGATGGAACCTGGAGACTATCATGCTATCATGCTAAGTGAAATAAGCCAATTAAAAAAAAAAAAAGGCTGTATGTTCTCTCTAATTTGAGGATGCTAACACAAAATAGGTGTGGGTTGGACAAGTGGAGGTTCACTGGATTGAATAGGGAAGAGTGGGGGAAGGAAAGGAGGAGAAAGATTGAGGAATGGGAAAGACAGTAGACTGAATTGAACATAACTTTCCTGTGTTTATATATGAATACACAACCAGTGTAACTCCATATCATGTACAACCACAAGAATGGGAAGTTGTATCTATGTATATGATATGTTAAAATACATTCTACTGTCATGTATAATTAAAAAGAACAAATAAAAGTTTTTTTTAAAAAAAGAATTCTAAATCCAGCGTAGCTTTATCATTAATTTTCAAAGACAGAAAAGTATTTCACAGTCATAAGGACCCAGAAATTTTACCATCATTTGTTAAAAATATTAAAGAAATGCAAAATATCTATAAGCAAGTACCAGCAATAAAATTTATAGGCCAGTCACAGTACATCTTTGTGTTTTGCCTAAATTATTATGTATCTAAGGCAATATACATATATTAAAATAATTATTTGACAAACATTACCTAATGTATAAAAATAGCTAATATAATCTAAAGCTAAAAGTCAAAATTATTTCAAGAACAACAAAAAAGGCATGGGGAGATGTAAAATCATTGTACATATGGGAAGCAATTACATGGTTATATTCATGACACTGAAAGAAGAACTAGCACTCATAGAATAAAAATATGTAAAACTTTCAAATGAGAACTAGAAAAAAAAAGATGAAAAAATTGATGGTTTTAGCAAATATAGCAAGAGGAAAAAAATGATTGAAAATTGGTAGGAAAGTAGACTTTTAAGTATTCTTAACACACACATACACACACAAAAGGTTAATTATGTGAGGTAACACATATGTAAATAAACTTTATTTAGCCATTTCAAAAAGCATACACATTCCAAAACATTATGATGCACAACACAAATATACACAACTTTTCTTCATCAATAAAAATAATAATAAAATAAAGCAAGAGTGGCAACATTAATAGCATACTTATAGAAAATGAAAGCAAAATCCATAAGCAATGTGAATTACTCTAAGCTGATTAAAAAGTATAAATATATAATAAAAATACATGTTTTGTGACTTTTTATACTATAACTAAACAGCACTTAAATATAAAACAAAAGCTATTTGAAATTCAAGGAGAGCATGAGAAGATGGAAATAACTGTTTTGGAAAAATAACTTTTCTCACATAGTCATTTACAAGTTAAGAATTCTGAAGTAAACATTACCAATATAATAGATGTACAAAACTCTGTATGTAACAGAACATAATTCTCTTCAAATGTCTATGGAATGTTGACCAAAATTGATTATATTACATACTATAAGGAGTTTAATGAACCCCTCAAATTAAAATTTATAGGCCAGGGCTGGGGTTGTGGCTCAGTGGTAGAGTGCTTGCCTCACAAGAGTGGGGCACTAGGTTCCATCCTCAGCACCATATAAATAAATAAAATAAAGGTATTGTGTCCATCTACAAGTAAACATTTTAAAAAAATTATAGGCCAGTCACTAATCACAGGTCAATAAGAATAGAAACTAGAGTAAAGATAAAGAGAAAAAAATAAAACTACCTAGAGATTAAAAAAAATTATTCTCCAAAGGAGAAATCAAAACATCAATTATAGACTCCATATTTAGACAATAACAATAAAGGAAGTCAAAATTCTTAAGGTGGGTTTCTACTATAAGATGATAAATTGAGCTTATTCCTATCTCCTTCTCTTGAGATCTCATTAAAATAGCAATAAAGAAATATTTTTTAAAGGAAAAACAAACAATAAGACAAAAGGTGAGGGAATTATTTATCAGCAGAATAGGTGGTTTAACGATTTCAGAAAGAAGGAAATTACAAGTAGCAGTGAGTGATAAAGCTGAGTAGTAGAGGAAGGCTTGGCAGATGAGAGGAGGCCAGTATGCTGGAAAACCCTAGAAAGGCAGGGAATCAGAAACACGAAATATTATGTACATCAGTAGAGACATGTGGGACTGTAAAAGTGGGTAATAATTGAAAGTCAGAAAGAAAAGTTGTGGATTTCCCAAATACTTGTTACCGCAGAATGCTGAGCAGACAAGCAACTTCCAATGTACTTTAAGAGGTGGAAAACAGAGGTTTGTTCTCTAAAGAAATTGAACATATTTTTCTGGTGGGAACCAAGATGTCTAGAAGAGGCACATCAGCATTTTGATATTTAGGGGTTCCAACACATAATGGCTATCTTCACACAGACTTCATGCAAGGAAGGCTAGCCAGTACACTAGTCTGTTCAGTTATACAGAACCCAGAGCTTTCCTATTATTCTACTAAAAAGCACCCAGGAGCCAATAATCCCCAGATTACTAAATTACATCTGTCACAATACAAAGAAAAAGAAAGAGAATAAATAGGAACAAAGCCAGCCATTGAGAACAAGGAGAATGTTTATAGAATATAAAAGTAACTTGCCGCTGGGGTTGGGGTCATGGCTCAGTGGTAGAGCATTCACCTAGCACATGTGAGGCACTGGGTTCCATCCTCAGCACCACATAAAAATATAAATAAATAAAATAAAGGTATTGTGTCCAACTAAAAAAAAAAGTAACTTGCCAGGCGCCATGGTACATGCCTATAATCCGAAGAGACTCAGGAGGCTGAGGCAGGAGGATCATGAGTTCAAAGCCAGCTTCAGCAACAGCCTAAGCAACTCAGTGAGACCCTGTCTCTGAATAGAATGCAAAAACTGGCTGGGGATGTGGGTCAGTGGTTGAATGCTCCTGATACAGCACTCTACCAACTGAGCTATATCCCCAACCCCTGATAGCCCAATTCAGCAGAGAATTTGAAAGATAAAATTTGCAGAAATCTTTGAAAAGTAGAATAAAGAAGCACAAGATTGGTAAATTATGAGAAAGAAGAATTACAGAAGACTAATTCTAAGCAGTCTAATATTCTGCACTTTTCATTATATTTGAAGTATTTCATAATTTAAAATAAAAGTACAAAAAGGTCAACATCTTTAATTTATCTGATCTTTTTATTTTGGTTGACACTAAGTTGTGAGTACTAAGTATATTTCAATTATATTTCAACAGTTACAACTCTAGGGAATAATCCATGCTTTATCTATTTAATTTAAAAAGACACCTGTAATATATTGTCAATTTTTCTATACCTTGGTCTGCTTCTGTTTTTCTATTCTGTTCTTTTTTTTAATCATTCTGGTTTCTGTATCATCATATTTTAGTTTATAATAAATTTTTAAACGGATAGACATCAGAGCCTGTATTTCTCCTCCCTGAAAAATCCTGCCCTTTAACACATCCCAAATTGGCATTAGCCTGATGCTTCCTGCATTTATTTTTCTTCATGCAATCAAAAGAAATATTAGAATAGCTTGAATGATTCCTGAAGAAACTTATTTCATTCTTTGTAGTACCCATATAGGTTCTAGAGTTTGACATTTATTAGCTACAAAATAAGAATCTGTTTATCTGTTTATTTTTAAGTAATCAACAAAACAAAACAAAAATACCCCTGAAAAAGTAGGATAACATTATATTTATAGACTAATGTGGAAGAGAATTTAAATTTTTGTATGCTTTGCATGTCTTACCAAGACTTATCTATTTGCTAGTATATTTTTAAATGTTACTCAGCCAAGTTTTACGATTTTTGTTGGAAAAATTGTTCATAAAATACTTTTATGTTTATCCTTGAAACTTTAATTTCTGTTATAATTAATGGGATATCTTTTCTTTTTTTTAAAAAAATTGATTAAAAGAAAAAATTGGCAGGTAGCAGAGTTATTGATTTTACAAGTTGATTTTCAATCTAGCAAACTTGCTTTATCTTCTATTAATTCTACAAACAATAGTAACACCTGCAAATAATGACAAGTATGAATCTTGTCAGACATTTTATATACTTCTAGAATAATGTTAGAAAGCTCAGCCTTTTCTTTTTTTTCACTTTAAAATGGCATATTTGCCATCTTTAAAATTTATTTTTTATTTATTGCAGTTATTTTATTTTATTTTTTAAAAATTCTGTCCCTGGCCTGTCTCCCAGCCTCTAGTGGCTTGCTGGTTCTGCCTTGAATTCTGAATTATTTAATGTTAGATATGTCTGAGTGTTTCTCCAGATGGTTCTATTCTTATCCAGGCATGGAAATTATTGATCACTCAAGAAAGAACTAGTGTAGGGTACTAGAAACTAGAGAGAGAGAGATAAAAATAATGTTCCTTTACAGTTCTGAATTCTCAGCTGGGAATCCTATAACCAAAGAAAGACTTACAAGAAAAAAAAAAAACAAGTTTATTAACATGCATGTTTCATGTAAGTGTGTGTATGTAAATATGTATACATATATATGTGTGGGTATGTGTATACATACATATCTGAATGAGAAATTCTCCAAGAGGTGGATTGGAAGGGAAAAACTAGAATTCCATATGCAACAAAATGAAATTAAACCCCTATCTCTCACCATACACAAAACTCAACTCAAAATGGATCAAAGACTTAGGAATACAACCAGAGAAAAAGTAGGCCCTAATCTCCATCATGTGGGATTAGGCCCCAACTTCCTTAATAAGACTCCTATAGCACAAGAATTAAAACCAAGAATCAATAAATGGGATGGAATCAAACTAAAAAGTTTCTTCTTAGCAAAAGAAACAATCTTCGAGGTGAATACAGAACCTACATCTTGGGAGCAAATCTTTACTCTTCATACAGATAGAGCACTAACCACTATGGTATATAAAGAACTCATAAAGCTAAACACCAAAAAAATAAATAACCCAATCAAAAAATGGGCCAAGGAGCTGAAGAGACATTTCTCAGAAGATGATGTACAATCAATCAACAAATACATGAAAAAATGTTCATCATCACTAGCAATTAGAGAAATTCAAATCAAAACCACTCTGATTTCATGTCACTCCAGTCAGAATAGCAGCTATTATGAAGACAAACAAAAATAAGTGTTGGCGAGGATGTGGGGAAAAAGGTACACTCATACACTGCTGGTGGGATTGCAAATTGGTGTAGCTAAACTGTGGAACCAACCTAGATGCCCTTCAATAGATGAATAAATTAAAAAATATGGCATATGTACACAATGGAATATTACTCAGCAATAAAAGAGAATAAAATCATGGCATTTGCAGGTAAATGGATGGAGTTGGAGAATGTCATGCTAAGTGAAGTTAGCCAATCCCCAAAAAACAAATGCCAAATGTTTTCTCTGATATAAGGAGGCTGATTCACAGTGGGATAGGGAGAGGGAGCATGGGAGGAGGAATAGATGAACTGCAGTTACCTTTTTATATTAAGAAATTTTCAATCCATTCCAAATTTGCTAAGAGTTTTTCTCATAGTTATTGTGGATTTTCATAGAATGATTTTAATGCAACTATTAGATGACCATGTTTTTTCCTTCTTTAGTTGGTTCAATGTGTAGGATACATTGAATTAAGACAAAACCAAAAAACAAAAACAGCTCTTTTGGTTCCTAGAATAAAGCCTATGTGGTCAGGAGACAGTGTGTGAATATGCATGCACACACACACCTTAGTTTACAAATATTTTATTAGAATTTCAGCATTAGTTGTCATGTAAGACTGGTCTGTAATATCTGTTTCTTGATTTATCTTTGCTCGATTTGGAAATTAAAATCAAGAAAAACAAAAGCTTCCCTCTTTTGTTGAAAGTTTTTACTTCTCCTACACCCTAATCTAAGCCACTATATGAATAACCTTCTTAATCCTTCCTTTCTTTTGAAATATATTTAGATATCTGTTCTTTTTCTCACTTTTTCCATTTTGCTTTATCCAGTTTATCTGGAACATAAATTCCTCAAAAGCAAGAGTTTGCTTCTCCACAGAAATTAGAATTGTGTTGAGCATAAAATGGGCTCAAACATCTGTAGAATAAATGAAAGAAGTAAAACCCACTTTTCATTTATCAAATTAGCAACAAAAGAGCTTGAAATGTCCATATTAGGATTTTGGAAGAGAAATGTACACACACACACATACACACACATATATTAATATAATTTTTCTAAAGAGTGATTTAAAAATAACTAAAAAGCCTTTAAAATGTTGTAGCTTTTGATGAAGCAAGCGCATTCCTAGCAATTTATTTTTCTGAAGTAATGCAATAATATGAAAATGCATGACAAAAATTTTTTTTACAAAGCATTATGTATGATGAAAGACGAAAACTTATAACAACCTAAGTGTTCAATCATCTGCGATTTTTATACAAATTATGACATATCCAGACAATCAAAGAGTATATACTTTTAAATTGCTCTAGAAAGATGTTTAGGATAGATTGTGAATTTTAAAAAGATGGTCAAAATACCTTTTTAATATCTCTTTAGTATCATTTCACTTTGAGCTTAGAAGAGTTCCCACAAAAAGTTCCTATTATTTATCATTCAGGTATTAGGGTTTTAAGGTCTTTTTTTTTCTTTTTCTTTACTTGTACTTTTTGACCTTTCCACCATCAACATTGTTTTCTGTAGCAAAACAAATTTTAAAAAAAGAGAATTCTAACACCATGGTATTATCAGTTTAATGAAAAATCTCTGGTACTGGAAAGTAAGCATCAAAGATTCCTTTGTGTGTGTATGTTTCTGTGTGCGCACATGTGTGTACATATGTACTCCTGGGTATGCATAGTACAAATTGTATATAAGGGACATATTGATGTTGCCCAGTATCTAAGTATATTTCTTACTGTGTGAAATATCCAAACAAGTTGGGATAGTCCAGGATAATCTGTTTCCTGGTTCTTTAATACTAATAATGACTCATGTGACATGGGTCCATCCAAACTAGTACTCCACCCAGGACTGTGATTTCCACAATAGTGAAGCAGACAGACACTATTAGAGATTACTCATGAAAGCTGCAATCAAACTGAGACATCAAACTACTACAAAGGTTCAAGGCAGCAGAACACAATGACATGATAAGCCTTATGCCTTTTTTGGTTTCTATTGTTAAGCCTGGTTCTTTACCATCCTTATACTGTCTATAGAGTCTATGATGTTTCCATTTTCCATTTTAGACAGAACTGGCTCCTATTGTTTAAAATCAAGAATTCTGACTGGCTACAATGCCTACTAATTATCACCAACACTCTTGCATTTCAGAAATAGATCCTTTTTTCTAGGTAGTTCAAATGTTTACTATAAAAAGAATGACCTTGGGCTGGAGTTGTGGCTCAGTGGTAGAGCACTTGCCTGGCATGTGTGAGGCCCTGGGTTGGATCCTCAGCACTGCATATAAATAAATAAATAAAATAAAAGATCCATTTAGAACTAAAAAATATTAAAAACAAAACAAAACAAAAAGATTGACCTTTAAACCCAGACTAATCAGGTTTGAATACAAGCTGTCATATTTTCTAATTGTGTGGCTCTAGACAATAGACCTAACCTCTCTTAGCCTTAATTTCTTCATCTGTAAATTATTTCAAACATTCAATATGATGTTAAACTTTGACACATTCCCTGTTGATCTCAAATTCCTAAATGTGTATTTCCCAATTTGGTGATTCTCTTACATCTTCACTTTGAACTTTGTTATCTTGAATACTAATGGAAAATACCATCAACTCTTTTTATCTCATCAGGCTGCCAAATTCCTATGATTAAATCTAGATGTTTGCTTTCTTCAACAAAATAAATAGGTTGCTGGAGTACTGCTATAGAAATTAGAAGTAACCCATATAAAGCCAAGCTGCCTCTTGACCAGACTTGTAATGCTGTGTTCAGATAAAAACAAACAGCAGCCTATATTCAGGAAGAACCAAAAAGTTAAAAATCACATTAAATTACCAATGAATTCTCACATAGTAGCAGCATATAGGATTTCATTGCTAACGCATATTAAAAGATAAAATCCCCTTTGTCCTCTCCCTAAATCACAAAGCAGGGCAGCTGTCCTCTATCTCTTCTCACACACCTAAACTTCCTCAAACTCTCAAAATTTCACCCAATATGACTTTGTTCTCTAATTCATTTATTTCCTTCTCCAATCTTTACAAATTATTTTTTGCCCATAACCTCCCAATATGAGTCAATCTACCTTTTTTGGCCTTTTTCAATTTCTCCTTTTCCCAATATATAAAATAGCACAAAACTTGACCCTAAAACTTAATAGGCCAATGGGGAAAGATTTATTATTTTAAGTGTTCATCCCTACCCTCTGGTCCTTCCAAGATGATTTCTCCTTTCTGTCTTCCTTTCCCTTCCCTGCTATTCCCTCCCCATGCACACACAATTGTATGGATTTGTGCATGATATATACATGTTTTATTATTATTATTTTTTGGTACCAGGGTTTGAACTCAGGTGCACTTGATCACTGAGCCACAAACCTAGCCCTATTTTGTATTTTATTTAGAGACAGGGTCTTACTGAGTTGCCTAGTACCTTGCTTTTGCTAAGGCTGGCTTTGAACTTGTGATCCCCCAGTCTTAATCTGCAGAGATGCTGGGATTATAGGTGTACGCCACTGTACCCTGCCGCCATGATATATTTTAATCTAAAATTTTAATTATGTCTTTAAAAATGCTTTAAAAATGCTTGCCCTGCTTAGTTCTTTTCTCCATTTGCCAGTTCAGGTTCAGATCTTTCTTCCGAGCTCAATTCAAAAATTTCCCTGCCTTCTAGATATCTTCATTTGCATTCCTTCAGGGTGTATTTCAATACAAAATTAAGAGAAAGAAAACAAATCAGTTTCCCCTAAATATTTCCTCCCGCTTGTATTTTTTGTCAGCTAACAACTTCTCATTTAGTCAGTCAAACAAAAAGCTTTGGAGTGATTCCTGAGCTCCCTCAACATTCCTTAATCATTAATCCCTGACAACTCTCCAAGAATCACAACCAAGAAGTATTTTAATTGAATAAACTTACCATTCTATTCTAGCTTATTAGATATAGTAACTTTTTAAGAGGTTTTCATTTTTAAAAAATATTTATTTATATTTTTAGGTGTAGATGGACACAACATAATGCAATTTATTTTTATGTGGTGTTGAGGATTGAACTTGGGTCCCGCCCCGCTAGGCAAGCACTCTACTGCTGAGCCACAATCCCAGCCCAAGAAGTTTTCATTTTTTAAATTTTTTTTAGATATTGGTGGACCTTTATTTTATTCATTTATTTATACGTGGTGCTAAGAATTAAACCCATGTATGTGCCTCATACATGCTAGGCAAGTGCTCTACCACCGAGCCACAACTCCATTTAAAAGAGGTTTTCTGGGCTGGGGATGTGGCTCAAGCGGTAGCGCGCTCGCCTGGCATGCGTGCAGCCCGGGTTCGATCCTCAGCACCACATACCAACAAAGATGTTGTGTCTGCCAAAAAATAAAAAAAAAAAAAAAAAATTTTAAAAAAAAAAAAAAAAAAAAAGAGGTTTTCTTTTAAATGCTTAATTAAAAGTAGTTGCTAAACAAAAACAAAACTTTAAAAGGAAAAGCAGTTGGAATAAATATTATCTCTTCTTCCCAATAAAAACAACACCTACCTAAAGCAAATCTCACACTTTCTAAGGCTTTGTTATTATTTTAAAATCTGAGTCACCTAATAATTAGGTGAATTTCATCATCTATATTTTACAGTTGTGCAAAAGGGTCAAGTATACTTGCCTAAATTCCCTTTTGGAAGAACTTGCACTTGAAACAAAACTTCACATTTTTATTTTGCTTGCTCTTTCTCTAAAAATAGTTCTGTCTCAGAATATTCCATTCAACTAATGCAGATCACATATTTTTCTCAACTCATTCTCTGGGATAGATTGTAGATTACGCCCCAAAACAAGTCTTAATAAGTTTAAGAAGATGTAAGTCATATCAATTATCTTTTGTGACCACAAGAGTATAAAACTAGAAATCAATAACAAAAAAGAACTTCAGGAATTTTAAAAATACATAGAAATTAATTAAGACACTCCTGAATAAACAATGGGTATACGACAAAATTAAAAGGGAAATGAAAAATGTCTTGAGGCCAACAAAAATGAAAACACAACACAACAAAACACATTTAACACAGGCAAAAGAAGCACAAAGTGGGAAATTCATAGCAATAAATACTACATCAAAACGATGTTAAGCAACCTGACATTGTACCTCAGGAACTCTACAAAAGTAAGAATTAACCTCAAAATTAATACAAAGAAGCAAATAAAGATGTAAGGAGAAATTAATGATGGAGATCAGGAAAATAAAACATCTATGAAATGAAGAGCTATATTTTTGAAAAGATGACAAATGAAGAATGAGAGAAAAAGAAATAAAATCAGAGATGAAAAAAGGAGACGTAGTGTTATCACAGAAATGAAAACATTATAAGAAATTAATATGAACCATTATATCGAAAAAAACTGGACAATATAGAAGAAACAAATAAATTTCTGGACCCATATAGTCTATGAAGATTAAATCATGAAGAAAAAAGTCTGAACAAATCAATAACAATGAAGAAAATGAATCAGTAATAAAAAGTCTCCAAGAAAAACAATGGACTTTGTTTGCGAGTGATTGTTTCACTGGAAAACATAGTTATGTGTTTGTATGTGGTGCTGTGGATTGAACCCAGGGTCTTATGCATGCTAGGTAAGCACTCTGTTACTGAGCAATATCCTCAGCCCTCTACCAAACATTTAAACAGTTAATACCAATAATACTGATATCCAACGCAGAGAAACACAACAACAAAGGAAAAAAAAACAACATAAAAAGAAAGTAAAGGTTAAAAAATCAATCAAACAAAAAAAAAAAAATCCCAAACCAAACAAAAAACAACCAAAACTACAACTCATTACTTCTGATGAACATAGATGCAAAAAATGTTCATCAAAATACTAGGAATCTAAATTCAACAGCATTTTAAAAAGATTACACATCATGATAAAGTGGGATTTACCTAGGGGATGCAAGGATGATTCAGCATAAGAAATCAATAGTATGATATGTCAAGGTCATTGTACTGTCATGTGTAACTAATTAAAACAAATAAAAAAATACAAAACAAAAGAAATCAGTAAATGTTATACATCATATTAAAAAAAGGAAGATAGAATCCAAAAGATGTTTTCAATAAATGCAGAAAAACTATTTGAAAAAATTCAACATCCTTCATGAAAATAACCTGAACAAATTAGGTATAGTATACGGAAGGTAAACTTTCTGATATAATAGAAGCCTATATATGAAAAACCCATGGAAAGCAGAAAGTTGAGATCTGTTTCTTTAAGATCAGGAATGAGAGAATCACACCCATCTTATGACTTCTATCCAAGATAGTACTGAAGTCCTAATCAGAACAGTGAGACCAAAGAAGAAACAGAAGACATCTAAATTGGAAAGGTGGAAGTAAAACTGTCCCTGTTTGGAAACAATATGAACTTTTATACAGAAAATCCTAAAGAATCCAGCAAAACATTTTAAAAACTAATAAATTCAATAAAAATGCACAGTAAAAAATCAACATACAAAAATTAGTAGCATTTCTATATGCTAATAATAAGTTATCAGAAAAAGAAATCAAGAAAAGAATTCCATTTATAAAATGCGTGTACACACACACACACAGGAATAAATTTAACCAACACTGAAAAACTACAAATTGAAGAAGGCAAAATAAATGTAAAGTTTGATTCATGATTATGGACTGAAAAAATTAATATTGTTAAAATGTCCATACTTCTTCTATGAAGTGTCTGTTCAGTTCCTTAGCCCATTTGTTAACTGGATTATGTGTGTGTGTGTGTGTGTGTGTGTGTGTGTGTGTGTGTGTTGGTGTTTAGTTTTTTTGAGTTCTTTATATTCTGGAGATTAATACTGTACCTGAGGTGCATGTGGTAAAGATTTTCTTCCATTCTGTAGGCTATCTCTTCCCATTATTGATTGTTTCTTTTGCTAAGAAGAAGCTTTTAGTTTTAATCCTTCCCATTTATTGACTCTTGATTTTACTTCTTGAGCTTTAGGAGCCTTGTTAAGGAAGTTTATTCCTAAGCCTAAATGGTGACGATTTGGGCCTGTTTTTTCTTCTATTAGGCATAGGGTCTCTGTTCTAATGGCTAGGTCCTTGATACACTTTAGTTTCATAGAGGGTGAGAGACAGGGGTTTAATTTCATTTTGCTACACATGGATTTCCAGTTTTCCCAGTACCATTTGTGTGTCCCGGCACCACTGTGTGTTTTTGGCACCTTTGTCTAGTATGGGGTTTGTCTCTGGTTTTCTATTCTGTACCATTGGTCTACATTTCTATTTTGGTGCCAATATCATGCCATTTTTGTTACTATAGGTTTGTAGTACAGTTTAAGGTCTGGTATTGTGATACCTCCTGTTTCACAAATAACCCAATCAATAAATGGGTTATGGAAAGGAACAGTACTGTGCACAAGAAGAAATATAATCAATCAACAAATATATGAAAACATGTTCAACATCTCTAGTAATTAGAGAAATGCAAATAAAACTACTCTAAGATTTCATCTAACTCCAGTCAGAATGGCAATTATTAAGAGTAAAGCAACAATAAATGTTGGTGAGGATGTGGGGATAAAGGTACACTCATATATTGCTGGTGGGACTGCAAATTGGTGCAACCACTGTGGAAAGCAGGATGGAGATTCCTCAGAAAACTTGGAGTGAAACCACCATTTGCTTCAGGTATCCCACTCCTCGGTTTATACCCAAAAGACTTAAAGTCAGCATACTACAGTGACACAGCCACATCAATGTTTAAAGTAGCTCAGTTCACAATAGCTAAACTATGGAACCAAACTAGGTGCCTTTCAACAGATGAATGGATACAGAAAATGTGGTATACATACACAATGGAATATTTCTCAGCCTTAAAGACAATGAAATAATGGCATTTGCCATTAAATGGATGGAGCTAGAGAATATCAATGCTAAGATAAATAAACCAATCCTAAAGAATCAAAAACCAAATGTTTTCTTTGATATGCAGATGCTAATTCATAATAAGGGAGGGGCTAGGGAAGAATACAGGTACTTTGAATTAGAGAGGAGAGAAGAGTGAAGGGAGGGGAGGGCGTAGGCGATGGGAAGGATACTAGAATGAATTGGACATTAATACCCTATGTACATATATGACCACACATCTGGTATAATCTTACATTATGCATGACCAGAAGAATGAAAAGGTATACTCCATTTATGTATGATGTGTCAGAATGCATTCAACTGTCATAACTAATTAGAAAAAATTTTAAAAAATGTTCATACTACTTAAAGTAATCTATAGATTCAACACAATCCCCAGCAGAAGACTGGTGACAGTCTTCACAAAAATAGAAAAGACAATCCTAAAATTGTTACAAACTACAAAAAATACTGAAGAGACAAAGCAATTCTAACCACAAAAACAAAGCTGAAGTAATAACACTACTTGATATCAAAATATAGCACAAACTTAGTAATCAAAACAGTAAGATACTGGCATAAAAACAGACAAATAGACCAATAGGACAGAAGAGAAACCAGAAATAAATCCAAGCATATACAGCGAACTGATTTTTGACAAAGGCATGAAGAATACACATAGGGAAACGATAACCTGTTCATAAATGATGCTGTAAAAACTGGGCATACACATGAAAAAGAATGAAACTAGATATCTTTCTCTCAACATATATAAAAACCAATTCAAAAGGGCTTTAAAATTTGTCTAAAACAATAAAACTACTAAAAGAAAACATTTTATGACATGGGAATGGGCAAGGCTTGTTTTGAATAAGACCTCAAATCACAGGCAACAAAAACAAAAAATAGACAAATGGGATTATACTGAACTAAAAAAAATATTTACACAGGAAATGAAGCATTCAGTAGGATAAAGAGGCAATCTATTGAACGGGAGAAAATGTTTGAAAAGTATACATCTGACATGGGGTCAGTATCTAGAATATATAAGAAACTCAGACAACAGCAAAATCATCATCAACATCATCGTCATCTGATTTTAAAATGGCAAAGCCAATTCTCAAAAGAAGATTTGTAAATACACAACAGGTATATGAAAAATACTCAACATCACTAATCATCAAAAAAACAAAACAAAAAATAATCAAACCATGGTGACATATCACCTTACACGAGTTAAAATGGCTGCTATCTAAAAGACAAAAGATAACAAGCACTGGCAAGGATGTGGAGAAAAGAAAACCTTCCCCTATATGCTGTTGTAGGGAATGTGAATCAGTATAGTCATTATAGTAAAAAAATATGTAGATCTCTCCAAAAACATTAAAAATAAAACTACCATATGGTCCAGCAACCCTAATACCAAGTGCAAAATTAAAGAAAATGTATCATTATGTCAGAGACATCTGTATTTCCCATGTTTATTGAAATACTAGTCACAATATTCAGGGCATGGAAACGACAAGTGTCCATTATTGATTAACTGATAAAAATGTGGCATATATACACAGTGGAACTCTAGTCAGTCATAAAACGATGAAATCCTGCCATTTGTGACAGCATGGGTGATCCTGGAGGATATTATGTTAAATTAGAATTAGACAGAAATGTTAAATAAAAAAATCAGAAACAAAAGACAAATACTGCATTGTTTTTCCAGGTGGAACACTGAAAAGTCAAATTCATAGAAATATAGAGTTGAACAGTTGCTATAAGAGTCTGGGCATGGAGGGATGGAGAAAAATTAGTAGATAATCACAAAATTATGGTCATATAGGAGGAGTAAGTTCTGGTGTTCCCTTACACAGAAGGGTAACTACTGTTAACAATAATGTATTGTGTATTTCAAAAGAGTTGGAAGAGAGGATTTTGAATATTCCTACCACAAAGAAATAAATGTTTGAGGTGATAGGCATTTTAATTATCCTAATTTTATTATTACATTATGTATACATGTATTAAAACATCACATAGTACTCCATTATTATATACAAGTATTACAAGAAAACAAAGACATAACTGTTCTTTTTCATGCAAACAATAATTTGAAAAGTAGAGAAAACAAGGACCTATATGGCCTTTTCTGAGGTTTAGTGGAATGTTCTCCAATAAAGTTCTTTCCCAATATTAGAAATTAGGTGATTAACAGGGGGAAAGAGAAGTTCTGAAAAGAACCTAGTTGCCAGACTAAAGCCCAAGGTTTTCTAATACCCAAAAGATAAGGAGAAATTTAATTACTCTTACTTAGAATGGAATAAAAGTGAGTTAGATTCAATTGTGACCTTGTACCTTCCTGACCTAACTTTTGTTATTCACATATACCCAGACCCTCATAGTTTGATAAACCATGTTCTAACATTTATTTTCCTTGAAGATGACAAAGGAGTGCTTACAACTTTCAGGAATGTGGGCTATGTAGCTTTCTAAGCTTGATGTCTGGCCTGGTTATGATTCATGGAGTCATACCAAGGAACTTTCATTTGTTAAGACATCTATTCCCTGAATCTCAAGCACAGTGTTTAAGTCACTGTTGGTCAACTACCTCTGAGCTATCTCTAAATGGCTGGAACTGCAAATCCAGGACTATTAATAATGAAATAATGCCAACCAAATGTAAACTTCTCGATGGCAACGTTTTCACCATTATATCATCAGTGCCTACCACCATACCTAGCAAATAGCAGATATTCAATAAGTATTTGTACAATGTATAAATAAATGAATGAAAGAGTAAATAATAATTCCTAAGTACTTTGAACACTTTGAGCTTTCAATTTTCAAAGACAAAATGCTCAAAAACAAAGTTAAATAATGAATTAAAGTTTATTCGTAACTCATGACCCATTTTTCCTTAATTTTTTAAAAATCAAATAATACAGATTGAATGAGGTGCTATTCATTTGGTGTAAAAATTCTGCTGTTTATATACATACAAAGTCAATGTTATTGTTTAATTACTAATGTTTTATAATGAGTATTTTCATCCATCCTTTCTTTATAAAAGCAATAGTAACAGAAATTAGTAATTGTAACCAAGTTTTCTGACCTAAACTATTATAGACACTACATTATAAGATTTTACATACATTATCTCATTCACTCTTCACATGAAACTAATGAGATATGCAATATCACCACATTTAACAGATGAAGAAATCAGAGTTTAAAGAAAATTAGCCTACGGTCACAAAAATGGTAGAACCCAGATAAAATCAGTGTAATTCTGAAATAATAGGTTTACCCAGAGAGTTAATACATATACATGGACTCAGTATGTTTACCTTCCCTCCAAAGCCAGGCATGAGAGAATATCCATTATTTCAACATTTATTGCATTTATTGGGCACCTATTAGGCTCCAGGCACTAAGGTAGGCTCTCTTAAAGGTTACCTGGAATTCTGACATAAAATTTAAAAGTGGCACATAGAAATGTTCTTCTCTGTAATCTTAGTGTTGAGAACTACTCTGAAAAGTTTCTCTCTACCCTGTACATGGCTGTATATGGCCTTTTGTTTATCTAAACTACTAAACTATCTTTAAGGCAGGGTGGTACAAGATACATCTTTTTGTATCCCTAAAAATACCTAGACTGGTTCTTTGCTCATAACAAATTCTTAATCCATGATGTTCCATCATCCCATATATAGGACATCTATCAAAACCTATAAAATTTGAAAATGGGACATAAAGGGTTAATAAACATTGCTGTAAAAATTAACAGTATGCATAAATTGAACCCATTTTCCTTAGTTGGAAAAGAATTTAAACAAAATTTTTTATCTCAAGTACTATTGATTATAATGAAGAAAAAGACTTGCATAAATGCCAAAAGCAGGATATAGCTTTATTATTTTAAATATTTTATTTTATTGGTAAATTTTAATAAAATTTTTAAATTTTTGTGGAAACAAATATAAAATCTATTCTGATCAGTTTCATGTTTCTTGTAAATATACGTTGTTTGCTTTTCATATATCATAACTTAGGAAATGTTCTTTTTACAATGGCGCCTTCTCCAAAGATTTATGTTAGTGTATGTGATTGCACAAAGATAAAAATATTTCATTTCAAAAAGTGAAATAATAATTCTAGAAATGCTATTATATTACAGAAATATATGAACACTTGTTTCTGTTAAAATTATATATAAAAAAGAAACCACATCCTGATAGAAATTATTTTATTTCCTCATCTGACACTGCAGTTTTCTTACATAAAAATAAAATCAATCTGAAAGGACAGATTTTAATCTCAGATGCTACAGAGCATTTTTGTTTCTTTTTCCTTTTTGGTGGAAAAGGATATGTGGCAATTCATGCTATGCATTAGAAATCAGAATCTAGACCTAAGTTTACATGATTAATGGGTTTCTATTTAAACAGCCATAAATGTGAATAGCAATTGTAATAGTGCTTACAGAGAGTTAATGCAACATCAGTCAGTTTACCCTTTATCTTTAGCATTAAATTGCTTTCACTAAAGCATAACATGTTTGAAATCACACACAAAATCCTACATATTGCTTAAATATAAAACAAAATAACATAGACACACAGATCCATAACATCATTTTAGCAGATAGGTCAGACATTGATGTTAACTATTCACAGAAAATCCCATTCAATAACCAATTTTTGAAATTACATGTTTGCCCAGTCTACAAATCATTTATTTTTGAGGCATGAGGAAACTCTGAGACTAAAATAGGTCATTATATAGTGGTATTTTTTAAATAACATTTTACTAACCATATACACTAATGCTATTTATTTTACTGAGCCTGAGTATTCTCACTAAATATTCTCATCTGGGTTTAAAATCAGAAACTTCCTTAGATTCATTGTTCTTTGGTGGGGAATGTGGGATAGGAGAAGGCTACAGCAGTTTGTTCTGGCTGGGTTTTAAGCACACCAAAAGAGGAAAGGACATTGCTCAGTACACATGCAGTCTGACTATGGTTAATCTTTGTTTTGCTGTTTCTTCTTTGAATTACAATCAAGCAGTTTCTCTGTGTTTACATAGGATAATATTGAAACTCCAACTCCTGGGAGACATAAACTTATTTCACAGAATTAATTTAATTAGTCTGTCCTACTGACACCTAGGAGTAAGATTTTGGTTAAGTTGTCTCATATAGTAATATATAACCTTCCAACCTTATAAAATAATCATGGCAATAAAAGGAAGTAACATTTATGTGTATCAACTATGTTCCAGACCCTATGTCCATGCTTTACATATATTTTCATATTTAACATATAAAACCAATTCCTTCATTTTTACTTTATATATGCTGACATTAATGATCAGAAATTTGAAGCAATACAGTAATAAACAGCAGAGTCAGGAATCAAACCTAGGTTTAAGTGGCTTTGATGAAAAGAAGTGAAATGATATACATGAATGTAAAATAATGAAGTGAACAAGTAAATATGAAAATAGAAAACCTAGGAATTCTGATTCTGGTAATGGGGGAATAATTTGAACCACACTTACCTTCCCATTGCTAACAATGGAAACTGTGGAAACTACTCAAATGAACAAGCAAAAAAGAACTATTTGAAGACAAATTAGAGAGTGACCCCAAATAAGCAGAAACAGAAGAGGATCTGACTATTGAAAGAAAGGAACATCACTAGCCAAAAATCTACATTTACATGGTTTTACCCTGTGGTAAAAAAAAGAGCAGGTATAACTGAAGCAGAATGCCACAGTTTTCAGGTTTTGGGTACTGGATGGAAACCAGAAGTCAGGAGTGAAAGAAAGTAGAAAATTAAGGGTGGAGAAAGGGATCTCAGAAAGTGGAATAATACAGGAAGAGTCCCAAAATTTTCATATAAACTTCCAAGGAGGCTGAATCCTGAACTGTAAGTTCATAGGGAAGGAACCTTGCACAAAGTAATAATTTCTGAAAGGCTGAAATAGGGATTTTTTCTGCAGCCCATTGCATGAGACAGTTAGGAGTTTGAATCCCACCAAATTAAACTAGCTTAGTAAAACCTCAGGCTTCCCATGGAAATACCTGGAGGGCTACATTTTAAGAGTAAAGATAATACTTCTGTACCAGGGGAGACACTCCAGGATTAAGGATGAAACCAAAACATAACTGTTTCACCAAGATAAAACTTCACTAGAGAAAGGGAAATGTGACTAAATTATTAGGGAAAAGACAATATTCTTCAGCACAACATAACAAAAATCTTGAATATCTAAAGTATTTCATCTATGTCCAGTGTATGAGAAAAATTTTTTTAGAGATGTGAAGAAATAGTAAAATGTGACTTAAAAATCTATAGGAAAAGCAGCTTACAGAAGACACTAAGATAACTCAATTCAAGTACTTTAAAGCAGTTAGTATAAACACTATAAAGGCAAAGATCATCATAATGAATACATAGAGAATTTCAGCAGAGAAACAGAAACAACAACCAAAAAAATCAAGTGTACTTTAAAGTGATTAATACGGCAAATTTTATTTTATGTATATATTATGATCTTTTTTCCAAAGTGAAAACCAAAGAGTTAGAAAGGTATAATATCAAAATGAAAATTAATTGAATGGTTGTAGCAGCAAATTGAAGATAGCAGAGAAACCATCTAGTGAACTTCAGGTTAATAAAAATTTTCAAGAACATTTAGAAAAATATTTAAAAAAATAAAAGGGTTTTAGTGACCCATACAACCATTGGATAAGATAGGGTAGTCAATCATATATGTATTTGAAGTCCTAGAAGAGAGAGAGAATAGGGAAAGAGAAACATTTGCAGGAATTTTAGCAAATTTCCTCACATTTGGGTTAAAAAAAATTGAATTTGCAGATCCAAAAGCTCAGTAGACCTCATGCAGGAAATATACAAAGGAAGCTTTATCTAGGCACATAATGTCAAATTGCTGAAAACCAAGGATAAAACGTAATCTGAAAAAAGACAGTATAATTACTCATCAGTTTAATTCAGTTATCATGCAATTGGTTCTATAATTCATATTACCCTTAAAGCCTTATTCCACTTTTTTAGAATTTTATCATTTATAAATACCCACGTATCCCTCATTTGGAGCTATGAGAGCTGTAATGTGATATATTCTAGCTGCGGTGGGAAATATATTTATGTAAAAAAGTAAACATGATTACATGTAATATTATTCTACATATACTAGCTCTTTAGGTAAGAGAAAGTTGAAGATATAGATATTAGCAAAAAAGAAGCAATTTTATTCTTACTTCTATGATGACATCAATGTATATCTGAGAAAGCTAAGAAAATCTATAATGAAATTAAGAAAAAAAAAGAATTTAGAAAGGTGACAAACTATAAAATTGGTATGAAATTGATATAAGCGATTTATATCAATTAATGAGTTAGAAAATAAAAACTATAATAAAAAATATAAAGATAATGTAATTCTAAGTTAGCAAAACATATATATGTATATATAGGAAATATACAATGTTTTTAGATAGATAAAAGCAGTATTCTACGATTGTTGGTTCTGCCAAAATTAATCTATTATTTTAATAAAATTCCAATCATAATGACAACAGAATTTTTTTGAGAACTTGAAAGATGATTCTAAATTCAATCTGGTAAAAAGTATGCCATGATCTAAAATGTTTTTTTTAAAGGAGGACTAAAAAGAAGAACAGATCAGTCTTTTCAGATATTAAAAATATTGCAAAGGTACAGAAATTAAAGAGTTTAGTCCCAGGAAGGAATAGATAAACAAAATATATCTTGGGAGGATTCTGAAATATCTTTGAATATACATAGGATTTTAATATGATAAATCTTCATTTTCAATCAGTTGAAGACAGATCATTCAATAAAAGTTGCTGAGACACTAAGAATTTTAGATAATTTGAAATTTGAAACATAAAAAATTAATCCATAAGGGTAGAATAAAAATGGTGTTACATATTTTATAATATTGAACATAGGCTTCAGAAACCATAAAAGAAACACTGATAATTTGCCTAAACTAAAATGTAAAATTTTAGTATGGAAAATAAAAAACTAACATAAACTGAGTTGACTGGTAAATTAAACTACAGAAAAATATTTGAAACACATGAAAAATGGCATTTTTTATTAGTGTAACATGAGCTTTTAGAAATCAATAACAAAGAGAAAAAGAGCAGAAAGCCAGTGGCAAAAAACAGTGGATTATCTGCATTCATGTAAAAAATGATATAAAAGTATATACAGGTGTGTATTTGTTATGCATATGCACACATGCATTTGCATGTGGACAGATTTCCAAAATGATACAATAAAAGTTAATACAGGTTATCTGTGGGAACTAAAAACAAATTAATCAAATAAATTTTACTTTTTAATTTAAACATTTCCATGTTATTTGTTTATTTAAAAATCTATGTGTATGTATTGCTTTTGTAATCCAAAAGCAAAACTTAATATAACCCTACCAGTAATATGCTGATTGCTTGAACCAGTCTCTTCAGTTCTGTGACCCCACCTTCCTTCTCTCACTGACAGTACTATATGTTAAATTTTATTATAGAGGTAAAACAGTTTTCAGGAGGCAGCGACTCACTAAAAATCCAGTAAAACAAAAAGCAGTAAAATTCTGTAGTAAGGGAAGTTAAGCAAATAAAAGTAGCTCAGTTTCACTTGTAGACATATTTTCCTGTCCTTAAATTGCTTTTGAAGCATACTGGCGGGTGGAAGGGTGTGGGAAAAAGGAAACTAGTATTGCTGTTTTCATTTTGCTACTTTTAAGTCAGAAGTAGTTTTCCTTTAGGAATTCCTTTCCCTTCAACTCTTTCTGGGAGTCTGGAATCAAATGACTCCCATCCTTCAAGGTACATCACTCTTATACCTCTCTTATGAAGATTCTCCCCCCCTACCCACAAGCAATTTTTCTTACAGTAAATATGGCTCTCTTGCCTAAGATTCTGTCTAATTAATAAATAATGGTTGCCTCAAAAGCAATTCTGTTTGGTAAAGGAGCCATCATGCAAGGTATGACAGTAATTAACATAAGGACTTGAGTCTTATTCTTTTGTAATTATATAATATGTTGTACATTGCACAGAGTTCTCAGGAAGTTTTTTTCTCCAAAGTCTCAGGGTCAAGAAGACACTTTTTTATTTTTGACAATCACAAGATGTTTCTTTCTGAATAGGAACAAATATTTCAGCATTCCTGTTTCACACGTTTCAGTTGGTTTCTAAATGGTTATAGAAATAACCAACATATACAAATGAAATATGATTATTTCATTTAAGTACCTCCATGATATAATCTTGTAGGGATTATTAATTCTAATGCATTCTGTATTTTTTGAAATCCATAAATATGTAGTACACAGAAGTTGGCAAAATATATAGATGAATGATGCACACAAAGGAAAGACTGTCAATTATATACACACACAGCATATTAGAGTTGAAAGGAACCATAGAGATTTCCTAATCTATACAATTCCATAAATCACCCCATCCTATCCCTAGTCAACACTCAAAACTGTCACACTCCTAGCAAACACTCAGTCTCACTGGGAAATCTACTGATGAAAAATCTACCAAACAAATCAATCCATTCCAGTTTCAAAGAAACTCTTGGCCTTGGAATGTAGACATTTGAGTGTAAAAGTACAAATTCTAATACTTTCCCCAGTTGTTGCTGCTATTATTATTATTATTATTTTGTTGGTAACACAGGGTATTTACTCCACTTCATACTATATATGGTCTCTACTAACTTAAATTCCTCACTGTTAATTTTAATTTCTCCTAATTAGATTAGTCAATTACTAAGTATATATTTTATTTCCATTTTTTTGCAATGTACTTTATCATCTAAAAGTCCAAAATTGTGTCATCCCCACTTTTCAAAGGTTTTGATTCCTTTATTTTGATTAAATAATACTAAGTCACATAGCCTATAAATGGGAGAATTGAAAAATAGACAAAACATCTACGGTTTTAAAAAGCTCTGTAGGTTATGCTGAAGCATACTCCTATTAGAGAACCATTGCTCTAGTACTTTAATGAAATATTTAGAAAATCGGTTCTATTCCTTAAGTTCATATTTCTTATGTATTGAAATACACAGTCAACTAATCATTCAATGATTCATTCTATAGGCTCCTACCCACTCCCTGCAAATTTCAACCCTCGGCAAAGTTACTAGTACTTTAGGAAAGTTTTAGGAAATAAAAAAGGATATGTCCACTATCCAGAACTGCAAGCTCTCTAATTCTTGTCTGTTTTTTTTATACCAAATTTAGGAAAAATATTTAACCTGAAAGGTTTATGAATGAATTGCCTTATTTGAGTTCTCCTTTCAGATGCTATTTACAAGCAAATGGGCTGATTATAATATCCTTCTTTTGATTCATAAGCATTTATTAAGTACTTACTATATGCAAAGAGTATTTTGAAACAAGTATTACCTGTGTGACAGAAGTATGTTTGAGAAATTTTATGTATTTCATCCATGAATGCTTCATATACCTTTCCTTTCAGAAGCTCAAAGAAAAGACAATGCACATAAAATCCTTTTCTTAAATTGATGAAATAAGGGTGTACACCCTGTGTAAGTTTTATGGCCTTAAATACCTGTGACAATTGTCTAATTATATGAGATATGACCAAAAATAATATACAATGATACAATGTACTAATGACCTATATATCACATATTGAGTTAGACATTAGAAAAAAAAACTTCAGTTGAATGATCTTTACTAGAATATGCAGTAGAATTAATGTTGAAACTACTTAACAAAGTTGTTCATTTCGAAATGTCAACAATTTTTCTCAATTTCAAGTTAAAGTGAAATTTTTTACTCATGAAAACAAAAAGTAGTCCTGGTTTATAGCAAAGGAAGTGTTACCTTTGTTCACTTACAACATGTAACTATGAGTAAAATTGTAAATATAAATACTGTATTCTCTCTAAAGTCTTTAAGGAAACTCATTTTTTATATATGCAATAGCTAGCCTTTGATCATAAATCTCTGTAAGTCTATTATTTGAACTCTTTATCAGGTACACAAAAAAAGATACTCTGGCTTTATAATTACACAAAATAGAGTTATAGTGTTTAGATAGGAATTATTAAAAAACTATGCTTAATAAATGGTGCCAAAAATATTCATAAGAAAAACAAGTATATTTATCCATGGACCATGTTGTCTCATAAATGAAACAGCCTCTTTCTTCTAGAGGCTAAACTGAATATACAGAAGTAAATTTCTTTTTTAAAATTCAGTTTTCCTCCTTAAACCTATTTGAAATTAAAATTGAGAAAATATATATAGGATAGAGTTATGAGTTGAATCATGTTACCCCCAAAGGTATGTTCAAGTCCTAAGTCCCAGTATCCATGAATGTGAACTTATTTGGAAACACTGAACAATATTTGCCAATGTAATCAAGTTACAATGAAGTCATACTGAATTAGGGTGAGCCTTAATTCAATGTGACTGTGTACTTATAAGAAGAGGAAAAGAGTCATAGATACACAGGGAGAAGCTATGTGATGATGAAGGCAGAGACAACAGAGATGGAACACCAAGCCCTGCCAACTCCAGAAGGCAAGCCAAAGACATGGAACAAAATTCTTCTCTCCTGGTTTCAAACAATATGGTTTAATTGATAACTTAATTTTGGACTTGTAGAGAGAGAATAACTTTTGTTAATTGAAGTCACCAAGTTTGTGGTAATTTGCTAAAGTGACCAAAGAAATCAATAGAACAAAACTGTCAAATCAAATCAGTTACTCAGATTAAATAAACATCTGATTAATATATATATGTAATGTATATATATAAAACAAATTATTAAAGAAGATTCTTCAAATAATTCTGCCCTATAAATAGAGTATTTCTCCAAATAGTTATGGTTAACATAAAGTTAAAATTTCAGTGAGCTCATGAACACCTAAAATTTCTTGCAAAATTTGAAATGTATGTAGTTTTCATGAGGCGTAGTTTAAGAATGACCGGTGTGTGCGTGTGAGGTGCTGGGAACACAACTTATGGCCTTAATAGGCAAATACTATAACAGTAAGCTCCTGTTCCAGCCCTTGTTAAAATTTTATGACAAGACAGAATCTTGCTAAATTGCCCAGGCTGTCTTCCAACTTGCAATCCTCCTGCCTCAATTTCTCAAGTAGCTGGAATTAGAGGCATGTGCCATATGGCCTGTTATGTTTTCTAATGGTGATTTCTGGATAAAATGCATTTGTACACTTATATTTTAATTTTTTTGGTACTAGAGACTGAACCCAGGGATGCTTTACAAATCAGCTACATCCCCAGACCATTGTTTTTTTTTT
Source organism: Spermophilus citellus (assembly GCF_964194105.1). Taxonomy (NCBI): domain Eukaryota; kingdom Metazoa; phylum Chordata; class Mammalia; order Rodentia; family Sciuridae; genus Spermophilus; species Spermophilus citellus. The sequence continues at coordinate 53,587,718 of NC_138192.1, read as the reverse complement.
TTTTTAATTTGGAGACAGGGTCTTGCTGAGTTGCTGAGGCTGGTCTTGAAATTGTAATTCTCCTGCCTCAGCCTCCTGAGTTGCTGGGATTAAAGGAGTGTGATACTGTGCCCAGAACACTTACATTTTTTAAAAAAAATTTTTTAGTTGTACATAGACACGATATCTTTATTTTATTTATTTATTTTTATGTGGTGCTGAGCATCAAACCCAGTGCCTCACATGTTCTAGGTAAGTGTTCTACCACTGAGCTACATCCCCAGACCCACACTTACATATTTTTAAACATGAAGTTCTTATTGGGAGACTTTGATGTGAATAAAATTTAGCAGCAGGACTATAAAGGGGTGTGTGTGTGTGTGTGTGTAGAGAAAGAGAGAGAGAGGAATCTGGCATGAATAATGGACAAATTCATTATTCTTTTATAAAAGTTGAGATTACTATGAGTTGAGATTACTATGAGTTGAAATTGCTATGAGGAAACCTATTTTTAATATTTTCAAAAGTAGAATAATGATATCACCTATTTATTGAATTACATGTTAGGCAAGTACTGGTACCTGAATGTTAACTATCCTATTTAATACTCAACATTACATTATTATTAGCATCCAATATTTAAAGATATACAAACTAGGGGTCAAAGAGAGTCACTAATTTAACCAAGGTCATACAGCTGGTGAATGGCATAGTTGGTCAGTCAGCCTTAATCTGTTCTGTGAATTCATGTTCTTCGATTGTAGGTTTATAAATCATAACTGTGATATTCTAATTGCCTTTCTAATTTCTAAGTTTTTATTATTATAGCCTGAAAATAATTTTAGAATTTATGGGAAATAAATAAGATAGCACTTTGGATCAGAATTATAAGTATCTGTGCTTTATTAATGACATGGTCATAAATAGAATGAAGTTAATAAACAAAGGGGTGGATTCTTAATAATGTGCAAGAAATAGAATTTAAAGCTATCTTACACAGATAAGCTGCAATGGCTAAAGAATAACTAAAACTGAAAATGAGATGATATGTGGACGAATTAGATATGAAAATGTTAGAGAGAAAGATATTTGATACTAGGTTGTTTATGGAGAACCATGGTTTACAGGAATAATATCTACTAATTAAGAATGGTTGGGTTGGGCCTATTGCTCAGTGGTAAGAACGCTCGCCTGGCATGTGTGAGGCATTGGGAAAGATCCTCAGCACCACATAAAAATAAAATAAAGGTATTCTGCCCATCTACAACCAAAAAAAAAAAAAAAAGGGTCAAATTTTAGTATTTTAAAAAAATATTTAAGTGAAAAAAATTTTAAGTGGTTATATAACTAGGATAATTCTGAGAAAAGAAGTTTTAGAAATAGTTACTTAATGAAAGTAGATAAAAGGTTAAAAGAAAGAATCTCCTATTCTTGAGAGTTGTTGCACTAAATTGGATTGCTGAAGGAAGCAGTAGAATCTGTTTTTTTGAAGATCCTTACAAATGGAAGGCATATATCATCAGCAGTTCAGAAAGGCTCAGGTGTGTCTCTGCCAGAAGGAAGCCAGTGGATGACCACTTCATGGTTTTTTAAGGCCCAGTGACTGCCTAATAATACTATTGTTATAACTGTGAGCCAAGGGCAACACAGCTGTTTTTTCTTTGGTAATCAGGATTTGCTGTCCAAAAAGTTGCAGAATAAATTGAATGTAATTAGATGAAATTTCCCCCAACAGAAAAGCAAGAATTAATTTTGATTCTAGTTACTGAAAGAAAACTCTGAAGCTTTCACTGGACTTTTTAAACATTTATGGTCTCCTTTACTTACAGAAAGCATTCCTTTATGTACAACTTAAAAAGAGACACATTTACTGGATAACTTTAGACCTATAGGTTGAAATAACACTATGTAAAATGTTCTGAGTATATCTACAGTTTTTGTGGTTGTATAAAATAAACATAAATAAAATTTATAAATTTGTATAAACAAATTCAATTTTAGTGCATTTATAGTTAAATTTTTAGAATTTATTTTTATTTCATTTTATCCTCATCTACTTATGTTTATTTTTTATGAATATGGAGATTGCAGATTACACACACACACACACACACACACACACACATTTTTTTTTCCTCTTAAGCATGGTCAATTTCTTTCTAAGCAAATTTTTCCTTTAAAGGGTAATGTAATTAATTTCAATTTTGATAATGGCATTGTGGTCCATAATCCTTGCCCAACTACTCTTCCAGAAGCAATAGTGGCTGCCATGAAATTAAATAAAAGGTCAGTGAAATCTTTTAATGAAGAATTCTTACAAATATAAATCTGTGAGGGACATAAAGGGATGGCTTCCCAAGATTTTGGATCACTTTAGAATAAATATAAGGGAGGAAAAGATGCAGAATATTTAAACTAAAAAGAAAAAAATTCACAAACGACCGGGATAATTCTAAAGTAAGTTGAAATCAATCTCCAAATATATTTAGTGCTTGCAGTTACATGATATATGTATCCAAGGTAGATACAAAGAGCCCTCTTTTCAAATAACTTCTGTTATTTAAATCTGAATTTTGTACTTAGGAATTTTAATGTTGCCTTATTCTGTATAATACTGCAGGTAAGGGAAAACACATCTTAATAGAATTTGTGACATGCAACAGTTCTAAACAGAAAAAAAGAAAAAGAAAAAAACGAAGAAATAGCTATGCTTATATAAAATTCTATGATAAAGACAACTTTTTTCCCTATTAAAACACAAGGTAATTCTACTTGTTCTCATATAATTAATAACAGAAAATCAATGGCACAAATAGTTCATTGCTTGCCTCCAAAAAATTGTTGACATCCTCTGCAGCCATCTGCCAAGGTGATCATTCCTGTGTTTGATGGAATTAGAGAAGTATCAGAGTTCTATGGATTGATGAAGAAAAATATTCTTTGCTCCTGGTTTCTGGAATTTATTTTCTTGGTCCTGTAATAAAGGAGACAAGCATAAATTTACCAATGTTGAACAGAGTGCTTGTTATTGTGTATTTTTTAAGATTCATATTTAAGGAAAATCTGAGGTCTTCCCCCACTGTCCCAGGTTTGGGGATTGAACTCAGGGTCTTGAGCCTGCTAGGTATGAGCTCTACCACTCAGCTACATCACCAGCCCCCAAATTTGAGATTTTTGTAAAGTCTCACTTAGAATCATGTTAGTTTCCAACACAAATGACTTACTAAACTATAACTATAGGTTAAAAAAAAAGAGCTATATAAATCAGGTGATTTAATTCTCATATTTTACCCTTAAAGGAAACTGAAATTCAGAGATGTTAAATAACTCACCCAATATTACAGTGAGTTAGTGGCAGAGCCAGCCTGAGAAACTACTTCTTAGCATTCAAAGATAACGGATCTTTCCCCTAGCTGTCTCTCAGCAGGGAAAAGAGAAGCATCTTTGGGAAGAATGAGGGAGATTGGGAAGAACATTGTCATGACTGCTAATTTCTAAGCCCTAATGGTTGGAGAAAAATTTAGAACAAGAAAAAATAAACATCATAGTATAATAATATTTAGATTACTAATTCATAGCACAGCACTTGCTCATAAATTTACCAATGTTGAACAGACAGCTTGTTATTGTGTATTTTTTAAGATTTGTATTTAAGGACATCAATAAAAAGTATCTTATGAACAGCACCATTAACTTTTTGAATTTCATGCAGGCTAATGATCATTCATTTTTCCCAGTTCTTACCACTGCAATAATCCATTATACACTGAGCAAAGAATGATATGTTATTATTATCTATGGAGCAACAGATAGTCTTTAAAAGAAAATTATATTGAAGGCACTCCCTTATTCCAACTCCCTGAAAGACTTCCTAAACATTTATGATAACATCCAAAGGCCTTACCCTTGCCTGAGATGATTGAACTCTTGTTTTCTCTCTGATAACCTATTAAATCACTCTTCCCATTGTTTGGTATCACAGCCTTAGAAGTCCTCATATTCTTCTTAAACATGCTAAGCACACTCTTGGTTTAGGTCTTTGAACTTTATCTTCTCTCAGAATTAAACACTTCCCCAGAAAGTCACATCTTTCCCAGTGACCAAAACATTACTTTTCTTTGAGAGATCCGTGGTAAGCTTCTGAAATTAGCTCAAATGTTACCTCCCAGAGAGGCTTCTAGCTACCTACCCTCCCTCACTTCAGCCCTTATCTTCTTCCCCACCAGCCCTCATCTCTATATCTATACATGCTTCATTTTCATTCATAGTATTTATAATTCCTTGATAGTATACAGTCCCATGGTCTCTTGGAGGCCAGATGTGTTTTGGAATTAAGCATTTTTGGAGTTTTTAAAGATAATTATAATTATGTAATTATAATTATATAATTATGTAAGATGTCCCATCATCCAAGAAGTCTGGGACAACACCCTGAAATCAAATATGTTACTATCCCCACAGCAACACGTATTTTCATTCTAAGTGGCATTTTTAAAAAGACTGTAATTAGCTTGTGATGTTAGATTTCTCTTCCTTCATAATACCTCCATAGAAAGTGTATGTCTCTTTGTGCTTTGACTTGGCTTGGCAATGTGACTTCTTTGGCAAATAGAATAATAGCAGACATCACGAAAGAAGAATCCTGAAATATACTTGAGCATTGAGTCCATTCCCTTGTAATCCTGCCTTTTCATTTTGATAAAAAAATGTCTCAAGTATCTGCTGGTCTAAGGAAGATGAGAGAAATGTAGTACATATCTAGACCCATATTCAATGTGAAACCAAGTTCAGCTGAGACCAGTCTGGATCAGACCTATTCCATCTTATAGACAAATGCCTGAGCAAGGATTAAATGCTTATTGTGGCATGCCAGTGATATTTTGGCTTGTTGTTTTGTAGCAGTTCCCTTCCTTTTTATAGTTAATAAAAATGAGTGATAGAGATTGAGTAATTTGAATACACTTCCACAAATAATTAAATGGTAGAAATGGGAAATGAGCTATACCAGTCCAGCTCAAGAACTTATTCTCTTAACACTTATCAATATTGCTACTAAATTATACTGGCTACATTATATTAAACTAATTAACAATATGCCAGTTGGTAGTCTGGTAGATATTTAAAATTATAATTATAGTTGATGTAATTATTAATGAACCAAGTTGTCTTCCAGTTTGGAGTAAAACTTTTTTTATCTTGAGAAGTTAATAAGTATAAAATAAACACCATTTTCTGCAGTCATATTAATATATCTATATAATAGACATCTCTTAGGGTCATTCCAGCTCACCCTTATACCAAACAGTGGCCCAAAGTGCTAACAGCTCTACTACATGATTCTACTCTTGGCTCTGGCTAACCAATACAGGCATTCATCTGTGATCCATGCTGCATTAGCCAGGTTTCTCCTAGTATTTTAAAACTTGTATGCACGATGGAAACTCCCATCTAAGGCTCTACTCTGAAGAAAGCTGATGTTCCCAGAGTAGCTTTTGTTCTTCTTATTCTCACCTATGAATTACGTAAGATCTCCAGTCTCTTCCCAGAAACTACTCTTTTTGTATACTAAAATCCGTTTTTCTTGTAACCACAAGAAATTTTACCAAAGTAGGGGAGAAAATCCATTGTTTTTATATTATTTAAAAATACAGAGGAAGGAGTATTTTAAGAGAACAAACAAAGCTTGCATTTATTATACAGCCTATCAAAACAATTTTGCAAATTATAATTATCTGTGTCCCTTGCCTATATTGTCTTTATTTAAAAAAAAGTGTCCATGGACCTTTAAAGGATTTGTGGGTAGAACTATATTTCAATAAAGTTAGATAAAATAGATTTCCTTTGAAGTCCTATGTATTTGCTTTATGCATTTAAGTCATTTTATTTATAATGAGCTTTATATACTCCATTTGATAATGCAAAGTAAGGGAACATATGAGATTATTTGTGCCACTCATTTACTCAGAAACGATTTAAGAGACCCAAACATATTCCGGACAGTGCTTTGGGACGTGGGGAAATAGCAGGGACAAAACAAAGTCACTGCCTTCAAAGAGCAGTGATAAGAAAGAATATATACAATGTAATTTAGCAATTTCATAGTTTTATTAGTAATATACTGGGTATAATCCACAGTGAGAAGATAAGAGTTGCTCAAAATCTGAGGGTAACGAAGCAAGAAACATAGAAAAAATTTATGTACAATTTATATCTAGTCTTCAAGAGTGATATATAACACATAATAATAAAGTGCAATGACCACCACAATGACAATAAAGAAGTGATTTAATATTTACTATTTTAATAACCATATAACTTCCTAATACTCCTTCACCACGAATAGGTGAAGCATTGGTATTTGGAAGTTTGAGAAACATGACCACTTTGACTGGATAATGATAGAACCAGGGCTACAGCTCAGTCTCCAAATTTCCCAGTTTTACTTCTGTGGTATCATGCCACATCATCCCAACCAGAGACAAGTAGCTTCACAGTAGGCAGCGCTGAAATTTTATTTACTTCTGTGAACTAATTGTGAATTATTATTAAAATTATTGTTATTTTTTTTTACTAGAGTCACACAGAAGCTACAAATTGAACATCCTTTGTTATCAAGCATAAGCTAAGATGGGTAAGAACTTTGGGATGGTATGGCACACGTGGCAGTGGAAGAATTTAAGACGTATTGCTAAAACATATTTTTCCAACCAGTGGATTTAACCACCTAGAGCAAAAAGTTGGCAAATTTCAGCCTACAGAATTAAATCCAGTCTGCCACCTGTTTTTGTATACTTTTGAGCCAAGAATGGATTTTACATCTTTAAATGGCTCAAAAAATGTCAGAAGAAGAAAAATATTTCATGACACCTAAAAGAATATATGAAATTCAAATTTCAGTATCCATAAATAAAGCTGGAACACAGTCACACTTATTTGTTTATGTATTGCCTGTGGCTGCTTTTACACCACAACAGCAAAGCTGAGTAGCTACACAGAGACCTCTGGCCCTAAAAGCCTACATATCTAATATTTGGCCTTTCATAGAAAAAAGTTTGCAGATCTCTGATCTAGAAGGTCAAATAGCACATGTTGAAATTAATAATGACATCTGCATATATTTATACTTTACAAAAATCAGTAACAACATGGTTATATAAATATCTCTTCCACCGAAAATGGAATGATTTGGGAGGAATAAGGCATATGAATGAATAACTCTCCTTGGGGCATGAGAAATATGCTTGTATCTTAGCTACTCAGATCATTTGAAAGTCCTCTTAGATGCCATGGTATTTTTATTGTTGTTATTAACTCTCAGTTCTACATTTTAAAATTTACTGTCATAAAACTGTTGGTGACATACAATAATGAAGTCTATTAAAAAATCTCTAAATTTACCTCAAAATGACTATCACCACATTTATAGAAGTATAAATGCACTTACCTAATTCTAGAAGTATTAAATACTTTTAAAGTGTGAACCGAAAAGAATATGATGATTATATCTAAAATTTTCTTATTTCAAAATTGAAACCAGTTGATTTAGAAAGCATAAAAATAAAGAACTCAAAAAGATCACATGAAAAAAGCTGATTTGTACTGGATTTTTATTTGTAACTTAGATGTGCTTTTCAATGTTCATTTAAATATTCATTTAACTACTCATTTTTCCTCAAAGCCAAATACTGTTTACTTTTTATTAAAATCGGCATACTATAGTGATACAGCCACATCAATGCTCATGGCAGCTCAATTCACAATAGCTAAACTATGAAAACAACCTAAATGCCCTTTAGTAGACAAATGGATAAAGAAACTGTGATACAATTTCCCTTTTCTCTCCCTTTCCCTCCCATCTCATGTCTCTGTTTAATGTTAATCTTTTCTTCCTGCTCTTCCTCCCTGCTCTGTTCATAGTTGCTCTCATTATATCAAAGAAGACATTTGGTATTTGTTTTTTAGGGATTGGCTAGCTTCACTAAGCATAATCTGCTCTAGTGCCATCCATTTCCCTGCAAATTCCATGATTTTGTCATTTTTTAGTGCTGCATAATAGTCCATGGTGCCACATTTTTTAATCCATTCATCTATTGAAGGGCATCTGGGTTGGTTCCACAATCTAGCTATTGTGAATTGTGCTGCTATGAACATCGATGTGGCAGTATCCCTGTAGCATGCTCTTTTAAGGTCTTCAGGGAATAGTCCGAGAAGGGCAATAGCAGGGTCAAATGGTGGTTCCATTCCCAGCTCTCCCAGGAATCTCCATACTGCTTTCCAAATTGGCCGCACCAATTTGCAGTCCCACCAGCAATGTATAAGTGTACCCTTTTCTCCACATCCTCGCCAGCACTTCTTGTTGTTTGACTTCATAATGGCTGCCAATCTTACTGGAGTGAGATGGTATCTTAGGGTGGTTTTGATTTGCATTTCTCTGACTGCTAGAGATGGAGAGCATTTTTTCATGTGCTTGTTGATTGATTGTATATCCTCCTCTGAGAAGTGTCTGTTCAGGTCCTTGGCCCATTTGTTGATTGGTTATTTGTTATCTTATTGTCTAATTTTTTGAGTTCTTTGTATACTCTGGATATTAGGGCTCTATCTGAAGTGTGAGGAGTAAAAATTGGTTCACAGGATGTAGGCTCCCTATTTACCTCTCTTATTGTTTCTCTTGCTAAGAAAAAACTTTTTAGTTTAAGTAAGTCCCATTTGTTGATTCTTGTTATTAACTCTTGGGCTATGGGTGTCCTATTAAGGAATTTGGAGCCCGACCCCACAATATGTAGATCGGAGCCAACTTTTTCTTCTATCAGACGCAGAGTCTCTGATTTGATATCAAGCTCCTTGATCCATTGCATGGAAATGAAGGGAGACCCTCATTGCTATACAAAATTACATATAAGAGGTTGTGAGGGGAATGGGAAAATAAACAAGGAGAGAAATGAATTACAGTAGATGGGGTAGAGAGAGAAGATGTGAGGGAAGGGGAGGGGGGATGGTAGGGGATAGGAAAGGTAGCAGAATACAACAATTACTAATAGGGCATTATGTAAAATTGTGGATGTGTAACCGACATGATTCTGCAATCTGCATTTGGGGTAAAATTGGGAGTTCATAACCCACTTCAATCTAATGTATGAAATATGATATGTCAAGAGCTTTGTAATGTTGTGAACAACCAATAAAAAAAAGAAATACTATTCAGTCATAAAGAAGAATGAAAAAAAAGAAAGGTGGTTCAATTAATGATATAATGGTATTTGTCACAATTCAATGTAAAATGTTTAAATTTGTTTCATTTTTTTCTCAAAGAAATTTATATAGATACATAGTTGTGAACTTACTAGAGACTAGGGTTTTGATTTGTTTTGTTTTGTTTTGTTTTTTATAAAAGCCTTAATCCTCAAAAAAAAAAAAAAGAAAGAAATAAGAGACAAATAATCATTGAGGGGACTAATTCACTACTTTATGCTAATAGGTTTTAAAATATAGATGTAATGGAAAATTCCTGAGGAAAACTCAACTTCCCAAAATCAATTTCAATAGAGATAGAATGTTAAAATGGACTAAAAAAAAAAAGAAAGAAACTGTGATACATATACACAATTGAACATTACTCAGCATTAAAAGAGAATAAAATTATGTTATTTGCAAGTAAAACGGATGCAGCTGGAGAATGTCCTGCTAAGTGAAGTGAGCCAATCCCCCCAAACCAAAGGCCAAATGTTCTCTCTGATAAGCAGATGCTGATCCATATTGGGGGTAGAGGCATGGGGACAATGGAAGAATTTGATTGGGAGAAGAAGAAGGGGGAAAAGGGAGGAGGCATGGGGGCAGGAATGATGGTGGAATGAGATGTACTGCGCATGTGGTGCAACTACATTGTGTACAACCAGAGAAATGAAAAGTTGTGCTCCATTTGTATATCATGAATTGAAATGTATTCTGCTATCATGTATAACTAATTAGAACAAATAAAAATAACAAAGTAAAAATAATAAAAACAAATAACAATAATTTTAATAATAGTAACAATTAAAAGTATTATATTATTATAAAATTATAAATAATACCAATAGTAATAAATAATAGTAATGATTATGAAAATTAGTTATGTATTGGTGCTGGGGATTGAACTCAGAGCCTCATACATACTAAGCACATATTGTATCATGGAGCTATATCCTGAGCCCTCAAATATTATTTAAAAATCCTACTTTCCTATTTTTTGTTAGCAAGTCATACTCTTTCTTCATAATTTAAAAAGAAGGCCACTTACTAAAGGTGACAAAAATTTAAATGTCTTTACTGTGTATAGTAAATATTAGTCTACAAAAACGCTATAATTTTTAATGATATAATTTCCAACATTTACTCAATAAATAATATATTTTTTAAAAAAATCTTAGGTTTTACATCTTAAGAAATGTTGAAAAATATACTAAAAAAGAGAAAAAAGAGAGAGTTACCCATTCATGCCACTTGTTCATTCATTATCCTAAAAAGCAATAAATTGTACATGTTAAAATTGTAAATTTTAAGGCATATGAATTACATATTAAAAAGTTGTCATTAATTTTTTTAAAAAATAGATGCACTTTTTTAAATCAGAAAACCTTCAAATTCAAAGTATTTTAAAAAAGCTACCAAGATGAATCATAGTAGGAAAATACTTGTCTGAGACTTTGAATAACCACATTGATCTCGTAAGTTTCACTAAAACAAAAATAACAGAATTCTTCAGACACTTTATATTTAAATATAATATAAGTAAACAATACAAATAAACATGAAAAATATATCTAAACAATGAAAACATGTAAGTAATTAATATGGATAAGTAAAGAAATACAAGAAAAACAATCATATAACAGAGTAAGGCTAGTCTAAAGAGTAGTAAGTATATCCTTATTCTGAAAATAAAACAAAAATTAAAAATCTCAATTAAATGCTGCAAATAATCTTGGCAGTATGGTCTTATAATATTCTTGAGTCCAAAGTCCAAATTCTTTTTATTCCAAATCAGGTTAGGAAACATGTAAATTAATCTAATGCTACTATAATAGGATCAATGTGAGCAAGGGTTTTTGAAAACTGGAAAGTTAAAATTGAAGATCCAACCAGAAGAAGGAAAGAATAAGAAATTAGAATCTGTCTGATTTTGAACCCTTTAATATGTAAAAGAAGAATTATAGGGACTGGGGTTGTAGTTCAGAGGTAGAGTGCTCATTTTACATGTGTGAGGTACTGGGTTTGATCCTGAGCACCACATAAAAACAAATAAAATAAGGGTACTTAAATTTTATTTTTAAAAATTAACCAATCGTCTTACAAAACATTTAAAAATATGAATTACAGAGGAATAAAGAAACAAGGCAGATAGGGACATTAAAGTTCACCAAAATCTATGTTCATCCATTTAAGTCCCAGATTAATGTTCTAGAAGGTTTTAATGGAAAATATTCTCACTAGAATTCATAAGTTGACTGGTTCAGGTATGTGTTGAATGATTCCCCTCTACCGGCAGAGCAGAGGTAGTCAGTAAGGGGTAATAACAAGTTTATTTCAATAGTTTAGGGAAATTTATACTGAACTTATAACTGCATAATCTTCTCTTATATAAACATATAAAAAAGATATAAGAAATACATGTAACTGAAAGAAGTTTAGTAGAAAAAACCAATGTATATGTGGCAAGAACCAAGACATTTTAGTGCTTACTGAATATAAATTGTAACAGGATAAAAATTCATATCATATTTCCAATGATGTAGTTATCTCAGATTTCAAAAAAAATATTTTGTGTTTTCTTCACACTGAACAATATACATAAAATAAATGGGTAAAATTTGGTTTATAAATGTAAAATAATAATATGTTTACTGGATTCCAGTATATGACAATGAGCTATATTTAAGCAGTTTCCAATATTTACCTTAATAAGTAGCAAAAGAAAACCAGTAATTTTTTGAATTCTGTTATTGTTGTTTTGGACTTTTAAGATCAGAAAAGTAATATCAAAAAGTCTTTTAATATGAAGTACAAAATATAATTGGTTCAGGTAATTTAACAAAATGTGAGCTTGATAAACATTTTCGAAAACATCCATTTTTTTTAATAAAAGGCTTAAAATAGACAAAGCAATCTTTAGTGAATAAAGTGAAGCAGGAGGCATGACAAACCAGACCTTAAACTATACTACAGAGCTATAGCAACAAAAACAGCCTGGTATTGGCACCAAAACAAAGACACACCCACATAAATAGAGTTATCCCATACTAGACAAATGCACCAAAGACACACATTGGAGAAAAGATAGCCTCTTCAACAAATGGTGCTGGGAAAACTGGAAATCCATATGTAGCAAAGTGAAATTGAACCCTTATATCTCACCCTGCACAAAACTCCAAAGTGGATCAAGGACTTAGCCATTAGACTAGAGACCCGCACTTACTAGAAGAAAAAGTAGGCCCAACTCTCCATCATGTCAGCTTAGGAACCACCTTCCTAAATAAGATTTCTAAAGCGCAAGAAGTAAAATCAAGAATCAATTAATCGGATGGTATCAAACTGAAAAGCTTCATAGAAAATGAAACAATCAAGTACACAAAGAGAGAGTCTACAGCACGGGAGAAAATCTTTGCCACCAGCACCTCAGATAAGAGCATTAATCTTCGGGATATATAAAGAACTCAAACAACATCAAAACAAACAAACAAACAAACAAAAATCCTCAAATAACCCAGTGAATAAATGGGAAAGGAACTCAACAGACACTTCACAGAAGAAGAAATATGAATGGTCAACAAATACATGAAAAAATGTTCAACATCTCTAGCAATCAGAGAAATGCAAATTAAACTACACTGAGATTCCATCTCACTTCAGTTCAAATGGCAATTATCAAGAATATAAGTAACAATAAATGTTGGTGAGGATGTGGGGAGAAAGATACTCTTATACGTTGTTGGTGGGACTGGAAATTGGTGCAACCACTATGGAAAGCAGTATAGAGATTCCTCACAAAACTTGGAATGGAACCACCATTTGATTCAGTTATCCCACTCCTTGGTCTATACCCAAATGTCTTAAAAACAGCATACTACAGTGATGCAGTCACATCAATCTTTATAGCAGCTCAACTCAGAATAGCCAAGCTATGGAAACAACCTAGGTGTTCTTCAACAGATGAGTGGATAAAGAAAATGTGGCATATATACACAATGAAATATTACTCAGCCATAAAGGAGAACGAAATAATGGCATTTGCCGGTAAATGGATGGAGCTGGAGATTATCATGCTTTGTAAAAGAAGTCAATCCCCCAAAACCAAAAGCCAAATGTTCTCTCTGATATGCCGATGCTAATCCAAAAAAAAGGGAGGATGGGGAGAGTAAAACTAGAAATCCACTGGATTAGACAAACGGAAACAAAGGGAAGGGAGCAGGGAGGGTAATAGGAAGGACAATAGAATTAATTGGACATAACTCTCCTAGCCTGTATTTGAATACACAACCAGGGTAACTCCACATCATGTATAACCACAAGAATGGGATGATCCTAAATAGAATAAGTTATACTCTATGTATGTATAATTTGCCAAAATGCATTGGACTGTCATGTATAACTAAAAAGAACAAATTTAAAAAAACTATCCTTTTTCTATTTTTTAATTGACACATAAAAATTATACATACTTTGGGGTACCATGTAATGATTCAATACATCCATATACTTTGTGGTGTTCAAATCAGGTTAAGCCTATTCATCTCAAACATTTGCCATTTACTTGAGGTAAAAACATTCAAAATCCCTTTTTGTAGCATTTTAAAAATATGTAGTAATTACCATTATGTGTAATCATTCTACTATGCAATAGAACACCATAACCTGATGTCTTCTAAGTGTAACTTACTACCCACTAAGCAACCATTCCCCATTCTTCCCTCACTTCCATTCTCCCCAGCCTCTGGAAACTATCATTCTACTCCCAACTGCTCAGACCAATTTTTTTGAGATTCTCTATGAAAGAGATTATGTACTTTTCTTTCCATATCTGGATTAGTTCACTTAATGTCCTCCAGTTCCATTCACATTGTCATGAATGACAGAACTTCATCCATTTTAATGGCTGAATAGTATTTATTAATTGGCATATATCTTTCTTCATACATTCATCAATTAATGCACCATTATGTTGTGTACATTTCTGAACTATGATGACAGTAAACACTGGAGTGCAGATGTCTCTGTGACACACTGATTTCAATTTTTTTTTTCTGGATTTGTATCCAGTAGTGGGATTGAAGGATCACATGTTAGTTCTGTGGTTTTTTTTCGTTTTTTTTTTATGAGAGAGAGAGAGATAATTTTTTTTTAATATTTATTTTTTAGTTTTCGGTGGACACAACATCTTTGTTTGTATGTGGTGCTGAGGATTGAACCCGGGCTGCACGCATGCCAGGAGAGCGCGCTACAGCTTGAGCTACATCCCCAGCCCCTTTAGTTCTGTTTTTAATGTTTTGAGGAGCCACCACACTTCCCTCCATAATGACTTTATTAATTTACATTCCCACTAATGGTACACAAGGATTCCCCCCCCCCCCCCCCCGTTTCCTTGACAATAGCCATTCTAATTGAAATGAGATGATCTCTCATTATAATTTTGATTTGCATTTTCCACATGATTAGTGATGTTAAGCAACTTTAATATGCCTGTTCATATTTCTTCTTTTGAGAAATGTTTACTTAGGTTTACTGCCTAAACTTATTGTTTATTTTCTGTGTTGAGCTACTGAGCTTCTTAAGTTTTCTGGGCATTAACCACTTGTTAAATGTATAGTTTGTGAATATCTTCTCCCATTAAGTAAGTGGTCCCTTTGTTATTTCCTTTTCTGTGTAGAAATATTTTAGTTTGATATAATCCTATACATAAATTTTTTGCTTTTATGTCCTTTTGGGGTTTCATCATAAAATTTATGCCCATTTCAATGTCCAGAATCATTTCCCCTATGATTTCTTGTAGTAGTTTCATAGTTTATTTTAAATTTGAACCTTCAATCCATTTTGAGTTGATTTTGTATATGGCAAGACACAGGGGTCTAGTTTTATTGTTCTTAGTTTGGATATTGGAATATTCTCAAATATCACTTAGCTGTAGATCCATTCTATTCCATTGGTCTATGTGTCTTTGCCCCCTCCCTAATGTTGGTTTGATTACTACAGCTTTGTACTGTATTTTGAAGTCAGGTAGTGTAATGTCTATTCTGTTCTTTTAGCTCTACACTGATTTGGCTATTTGTGTGTATTTGTGTGAGAACAAGTACTGTGCCTTCAATGGCCTATGTAAAATAACATAGTATGTTTGAGTATTAGAAAAAAAGAATTCAGAAATCTTTCATAAATGGTACATTCTTAACACTGGAAATAGAAAAGGGGTAGGGCAAACATACGTAAAATCAATGTGACAGTAGCAATTATTTGTATGAAAATCAGTCTGTTGGCCTTGTTTAGAAGTAGAAATTTGGCTAATACAGCTTGATACAAGTAGTATTATAGTTTTTCTTCTCTTTTTGAAATAAAATTGAAGCTAATATCTAATATATAATATACTGTGAATAAATAGTATGTGTTCTTAAAGTCTACATTGGAACTTTAGTTAGAAATGAAAAACTAATGCCTTCCTTCTGTTAGGTGACAGTTTTTATTACATATTTGTGTTAGTATCTTAGTCTGTTTGAGGTGCTTTAATATAATACCTTAGACTATATAATTAATAAACAACAGAAATTTATTGTTCACAATTCTCGAGGGTAGGAAGTCCAAGATCAAGGCACTACCAGATTAAATGACTGGTGAGATCCTGTTCCTCAAATAGTGCTTTGTATGTGTACTCACTTGGTAGAAAGGGTGAACAAGTTCCCTTGGGCCTGTTCTTTATTTTTTTTACTGATTTTATTATTATTATTATTATTATTATTTTTTTTAAGAGAGAGTGAGAGAGGAGAGAGAGAGAGAGAGAATTTTTAATATTTATTTTTTAGTTCTCGGCGGACACAACATCTTTGTTGGTATGTGGTGCTAAGGATCGAACCCAGGCCGCACGCATGCCAGGCAAGCGCGCTACCACTTGAGCCACATCCCCAGCCCAATTATTATTTTTAAAAAATATACAACAGTGGAATGCACTACAATTCTTATTACACATATAAAGCACAATTTTTCGTATCTCTGTATGTAAAGTATGTTTATGCCAATTTATGCCATTACACATGTATATTTTTTTGCATTACAATTCTTAATACATATATATACCACAATTTTTCATATCTGTTTGTATATAAGGTATGTTGACACCCAATTCAAGTCTTCATACATGTACTTTGTATAATGATGACCATCACATTCCACCATCCTTGCTAATCCCCTGCCCCCTCCCTTACCCTCCCACCCCTCTTCCCTATCTAGAATTAATCTAATCCTCCCATTGTCTCCCTCCCTACCCCACTATGAGTCACCCCCCTTATATCAGAGAAAAGATTGGCATTTGTTTTTTTGGGATTGGCTAACTTCACTTAGCATTATCTTCTCCAATGCCATCTATTTACCTGAAAATGCTTTAGGCCTGTTTTATAAGGACACTAATCTTATCATGAGGGCTTTGCCCTCATAATCTAAATACTTCCTTATGGCCCCACCTCTTAATACTATTGCATTGGGGATTAAATTTCAACATAAAAATTTTGGGTGGGTGCAAATACTTAGACCATTGCACTAATGATACATAAAATTAAAAATCTTAAAACAATACTCTATGTGGTGTGTGTGTGTGTGTGTGTGTAATAAAATGGTTAGGTAGCATTATTGGCTATATGGACTACTCATATGTTGACATAATCAGTTTGATGCTGTAATTTAAAAATTAAGTATTCATGTTTATCGTTTATTATTTGTCAGCTTTAATTGACATTTTTTGACTTTTAAAT
Source organism: Spermophilus citellus (assembly GCF_964194105.1). Taxonomy (NCBI): domain Eukaryota; kingdom Metazoa; phylum Chordata; class Mammalia; order Rodentia; family Sciuridae; genus Spermophilus; species Spermophilus citellus. The sequence goes on along the minus strand of NC_138192.1, from coordinate 53,570,757 downwards.
ATTAAAAGTGAAATATTTAAAATTTAAACTATGTAAACAGTGAAAGGGAGAATACTGAGGTAGTATCTTTTTTCTATTTTTAGGGAATATAGTGTTCTATTATGCTTTTTAGCTTGAATTCACGTTTTAGTATTTACTTTACAGTTAATACTTTCAATGCTCATTGCCAGTCCTTCTATGGTAAATTTTCTGGTTATTTCCATCTGACTTACAGTGGTTCATCTAGGATTTTTTTTTTTTTTGAAAAAGGGGACACTTGAACAATACTCCCTGAGTTCAACACTGTCTGTAGTTTTTATATTTAAAAAATATAATTTTTTTATGGAATTTAAAATATAAAATATTTTCCTTTCTATAAAATTTTGTAGGTGTTATTCCACTGCCAATGGGCACTAAACATTGTTATGGATAAATGAGAAATAAGCCTCCTGTTTTTTGGCTTTATCAGCTTTTTCATGTTTAAAGAATGTTCACTAATGTGATGAAAATGTGTCTTGGTATCAACAATTCTAGGGCAATTTTCCCTGCCCATGGTTTAAATTGTTTCTTATTTTATAAAAGTGTTGCTGAATTTTATCTTTATTTTTTAATATTAAAAAATATTTTTAGTTATAGATGGACACAATACCTTCACTTTTATTTATTTCTTTTTATGTGGTGCTGAAAATCGAACCCACTGCCTCATATGTGCCAGGTAAGTGCTCTACTACTGAGCCATAAGCCCACCCATGAATTTTATCTTTAAATAAATCATTCTTCTGATTTTAATCCTTTATATTCTTTCAGGTGCTCTCTACAATGTTGAGTCTCTCTTGTGCTCATTCCAGTTTCATCTTCGAAATAAATTCTTCTAAGTTTGGCTAGCTCATAACATATCTTTTCCTTTTATTTCTCAATGTCTTTTCCAGAGTTCCTGCCTTCTGGCTGGTGAATTTTTATCATAGAGGTAATTCTTTCATTTATTTTTCTCTTCTCTTCTCCAACTCCTACTCCCAGTATCTCTCTCTTCCTCCTTCTATATTTTCAGCAAAATTAAGATTCAAGTTTAATCCTCACACTCAAAAATAGGTAAAACCAGGTATTAGTTGCAGCTCCAGCAGGAGCCACATGTGAGTAAGTGAACACAAGCAGTTTTTGGTAAATGTTATTAGTGAAAGAACCTTGCAATACAGATCCCAAGAATTGATGGAAACAATGTATGTCATGAAGATACTTAACAAACCTTAAACTGCTATAGGCGTTGCTTACAATCACAACAGAGGCCAGCAGAGTTGTCAACAGAATCCTGCTAGACTCAGGTTTGGAGTAATGGAAAAGAGAGGGCCACACAAAGAATGTATAGACAAGCCATTTTTATAAGAAGTGTATTGTGTCTGTGGCAGCAGAAATTACCTCCTGGTGAAGACTAGTAAAACTAGAATAAATTCTCTGGACCCTCCTTCCCATCAAACACACACACACCTTTTGAAAATAGCTAGCAGGGTAAAGCTATTCCATTCCATCATAAGTAATAATAATAAAAACAAGCACAGTGGTGATAATGAAGATATTGTAGGAAAAGAGGAGGGAAAGAATAAGAAAATATATAGACAACAATTAATCACTAGAAAAATGTCACCAGGGACTGGGGTTGTAGCTCAGTGAGAGAGCACTTGCTTAGCATGTGTGAGGCACTGGGTTTACTTCTTAGCACTGGACATAAATAAATAAAGGTCCATTGACAACTTTAAAAGAAAAAAAGAAAAATGTCACAAAAATGGGGGTGAAGTGTGTCATTAGCCTCGGGGGTTCTGGGTTCAATCCCCAAAATCAAGGGGGAAAAAAAAAAGCTACCACATTAGAAGAGTTGGAAAACAGAATATTTTCATGTTGGGTAGCCATTTGCTTTTTTTATTTGATAAAATGCATATTCAGTTCTTTTATACAAATGGGTTGTCTTTTCTATATTGAATTGTTAATATTCTTTGTATTTTAAGTAAGTCAGCATTGTCCTTATCATATCTGCTAAATATTAACTCTTTGGTTTTGAAGTGTCTCAATTATATTTGTGGAATTTTCAATTACCAAAAATTTGTTATAGTAAAAAATTATCAATCTAGGGGTTGGGGTTGTGGCTCAGCAGTAGAGCGCTCGCCTAGCACATGCGATCTCTGGGTTCATCATCAGCACCACATAAAAATAAATAAATAAAGGTATTGTGTCCGACTACAACTAAAAATTTTTTAAAAATTAACAATCTATTATTTTATGGTTTTTGTTTTAATCAGCTTTTTCTCCACTGACCAGAACAATTGTAGAGGAAGAAAAGTTTATTTGAGGGCTCACAGTTTCAGGGCTCCATTCCTTGAGGTTCAAGGTAAGGATTCTAGAACATTACAGCGGAAGACTGTGGTTGAAGGAAGCAGCTTACAAGATGATCAGAAAGTGGGAGTCGTGGGGAGAATCCACTTTCCAGATACAAAATATAAACTCCCAAACCACATACCCAATTCCCACCTCCTCCAGCCACACCCCACTATTTCAGTTACCACTCTGTAAATCCCTATCAGGAGATTCATTTACAGATTGGGCTAAGACTCTCACAACCCAATCATTTCTGAACCTTCCCGCTTTATCTCACACATGAACTTTTGGATGTCACCTCACATCCAAACCATAACAGCTTTTAAAGAGTTGTTTTTAAAACAAATTATCATACGATTTAGTCATTTTTAAAAATCAAATTAAGTGTGCCAAAGATGTTTCAAAATTTTTCAAATCACATCAGTCTCATGAATAAAACACATCAATGGCTTCTCTTCACAGTTAAAATTAAATTTAAAATTTAAATTCCTTAATATGATCTATAGGATCCTTATATATCTGACCCTTCCAATCTCTGCAGTTTCATTTCAGACCATTCTTTCCCTTGCTTTCTCTACACCAGCATACTAGATTTCTAAGCTATGTCAATTAGCTTTTCCTGACCCAAGAGGATTTTCAACTGCTGCTTCATTTTCTTGCCACTCTTCTTTCCGACATGGCTTATCATTTTTCGTCATTCAAGAGATTTCTCCTTAAATATTATTTCCTTAGGAACGTCTTCCCTAACAACCTTATCTAAAATAGAATTCTTACTTTTCTATCGCCCTCTATTTACTTACTATACTTTATTTTTCTACTTAGAACATGTCACTTTTTGAAATTCCATTCTGTAATTATTTGTATGTTGTTTTATCTTTCCCATTAAAGTAGTAAGCTCTATGAGGACTTTGTTGTTTCTGCCAGCTCCTAGAACAATCTTTTGCCAATAGCTGGTACACAAATATACTTTTGTTTAGATAGAAGATCTTCTTTAGAAACTTTATAGTTTTCCCTAATTATATGCTAGTAAGTATTTTTAGAACTCACCAGTACATGTATATGTCATTTCTGCTCTAGTAAAGTGAGATCACATTTTTGTTTGAAAACAACTTTAGTTTGATTAATACTCACTTGAAATGATACATTTTTATAAAAACTGAGATTTTGAAATCTAAAACTTTTTGAGAAAGTGTCTAAAAAATCCTGCTTCAGTGTCTTGGTATTATTTTGTTTTTAGCATGGGCCGTCAATAAATAGTAGAAGGCATAATGCATAAAAAATTTAAGTTATGGGGGGAAAATGGAAGATAAGGGAGGGGTTGCATTTTAAAATAGATTGATCAGTCCAAACAAATAACCTAATGATGCATCTCAACTCTCTTGAAAAAGAAGAACAAACCAATTCCAAAACCAGTATAAGGAAGGACATATTTAAGCTCAGAGCTGAAATCTATGAACTTGAGAATAAAAAAAACAATACAAAGGATTGATTAAACTAACCAAAGAAAAAGGGGGAAAACCTAAATCAATGAAATTAGAGATGAAAAAGGAGAAATCACCACAGCCATCTCAGAAATCCAGCAGATCATAAGGGACTATTTTGAGAATTTATACTCCAATAAACTGGAAAACCTGGAACAAATGGAAACATTTCTAAACCAATACAATCTGCCAAAACTGAATTAAGAGTACATAGTACATAGAAAACCTAAACAAACCAACAATTTGTAATGAGTTAGAAGCACTAGTCAAAACCCTTTCAACAAAGAAAAGCATAGGACTAGATAGTTTCTCAGATGAATTCTATCAAATCTTTAATCTTTTAACTAATGCCAATAATCCTCGAATTATTCCACATAATAGAAAGGAATGGAACACTTCCAAATTCATTCTATGAAGCCAGTATCACACTCATACCAAAACCAGATAAGGACACATAGAGGAAAGGAAACTATAGACCAATATCCCTGATGAACTTAGATGAAAAAATACTTAATAAAATAATAGCAAATCATGTTCAACAACAGATTTAGAAGATTCTACATCATGATCAACTTGGTTTTATTCCAGAGGCAAGGATGGTTAAATAAATGCAAATTAATAAATGTAATTCATCACATAAACAAAATTAAGGACAAAAATCACTTAATAATGTCAATAGACACAGAGAAGGCCTTAGACAAAATTTAGCAACCATTCATGATAAGAACATTGAACAACCAGGGATATAGGGAACCTACCTTATATATGAAAACCCAAAACTAACCTCATAGTAAATGGAGAAGAAATGAAAGCATTTCCTTCAAAATCTGGGACAAGACAAGGATGTCCATTTTTACCACTTCTAGTTAATATGGTGCTAAAAGTTCCCTAAAACAATTAGGCAAAAGAAGGAAATAAAAGTATAAAAACAGGAAAGAACTGCTAGAGCTAATAAACAAATTTGGCAAAGTAGCAGGTTACAAAATCAACATACAGAAATCAATACCTTTCCTATATACCAACAATGAATTTGCTGAGAAAGAAGTCAGAAAAATAATTCCATTATCAATATCCTAAAAGAAATTTTTTTAAATACCTAGAAATGAATCTAACCAAGGAGGTGAAAGACCTCTACAGTGACAACTATAGTTCTTATTGAACATGAAGAAAGGAACTGAATAAGACCTTCTAGAAGATGGAAACACCTCAAGTGTTCATGAATAGGGAGCATTAATATTGTCAAAATTGCCATACTACAAAAAGCAATATAAAGATTCAGTGCAATACCCATCAAAATATCAATGACATTCTTCATAGAACTAGAATAAAAAGAGTAATAAAATTCATTTGGAAGAATAAAAGACCCAGAATACTAAAGCAATGCTGGAGGCATCACAATACCTTACTTCCAATTATACTATAGAGCTACGGTAGCAAAAACTACATGGTACTGGCATAAAAACTGACACATGTACTAATGATACAGAATAGATCATTGACAAAGGTGCCAAAAACATTCACCGAAGATGGCAGCCTTTTTAACAAATTGTGCTAGGACAACTGGTTATCCAATGTAAAATAATTAATCTAGAGCCTTATCTCTCACCCTACACAAAAATCAACTTAAAATGGATTAAAACCTTAGAATAGACCAGAAACTATGCAATTCCTTGAAGTAGATTTAACACTCCAGCTTTTAGATACAAACAATAACTCTCTTAATACGACCCCTATAGTTGAGGAAATATAATGTCAAGAGTTGACAAGTGGTACTCCATCAAATCAAAAAGCTTTTGCACAGCAAAAGAAACAATTATGAATGCGAAGAAAGAAGCCACAGAATGTGGAAAAAATCTTGCTAGCTATTCTCTTTACAGAGGATTAATATCTAGAATGTATACAGAGGTCAAAAAACTTTAGAATAAAAAAAATCAAACGATCCAATTAATAAATAGGCAAACAAACAGAAACTTCTCAAAAAAAGAAATAATTGGCCAACAATTACATAAAAAATGTTCAACATCATTAGCAATTAGGGAGATGCAAATCAAAATTACATTGAAATTTCATCTCACACCAGTCAGAATGGCAATCATCAATAATAAAAATAAAATAAAGGCTGGAGAGAATGTAGAGAAAAAGGAACACTTTTACACTATTGGAGGGATTGTAAATTAGTACAACCATTATAGAAATCAGTATAGAGGTTCCTTAAAAGACTAGGAATGGGACAATCATATGGCCTAGTTATACCATTTCTCGGTATTTACCCTAGAGAATTAAAGTCATCTTACTAAGGTAATACATGCATATTCATGTTTATAGCAGCACAATTCACAATAGCCAAATGATGACTTGAGTCTAGATGTCCATCAATGGATGAACAGATAAAGAAAATATGGCATAGATAGAGTGGGGGTGTGCTGAGGGCCATTACCAAGTAGGAATGACTCATCGAAATTTCCTTGCCAGAGCACCCCATGTTAATTTCGCTGTTGACCTTGCATGTGTGTTTGAGAAAGGTGACCCTGCTCAATGACCAGGGTGGATCCAGGATTAGGGTGTGTCCTGCAGTTTGAGGAAGTATCCCGCTCCTTGGGTTAAGGGCGTTCCCAGTTTAAGACCTTGGGTTTTAGGGAAGTTCGATGTTGAGGATTACTGCTGCTGGAAATAGGGCGTTCCTGCTACATGAGCTCCCCTTGAGCTCTCATGAGATTCACAGAGCATTTTGGAAAAAAAAGCCTCGGGAGTAGGTGAATTGGGTGGCTGCAGAACTGGGATTGCCCCAGAGCGTGTGTGGAGGCCGGTGTGAGTTCGGGAATAAAGATTGCTGTTTGAATCTACAAAGCTGTGTGGTGGCTCGTGATTCTGTGCCCAGCCAAGACTGCGGCATTCAGCCAAGACTGCGGCAGGGGTGGATCTCTTACAAACCAAAGGAGGGCTGATGTTGTAGCTCAGTGGAAGAACGCTTGCCTAGAATGTGGGAATCAATGGGTTCAATTCTCAGCACCACATACAAATAAATAATATAAAGGTCCATCAACAACTAAAAAATATTGGAAAAATAAAAAACAAAGGGAGATTGAGTAGAGGAAGGGGATGAAGGGGTGACAGATAAGGAGGGAGGGGGAGATGCTGGGGAGTAGACGTTGGTCAAATTATATTGCTATGTTATTTGCAAATATATACCCACAAATCTCAGCAATATGTACAACTACAAGGCACCTATAAAAAATGTAGAGGAAAAAAATGAATGTTCAGCAACAGGGTATAACAGTTGCTCCAGCCTATGTGGAGACTGAGGCAGGAGGATCCCTTGAGCCTTGGAGTTTAAGGCCAGTCTGAGGATTACAGCAAAAACTCATCTCAAAAAAACAAAATATTAGGGAATCCTAATATAAGAAAAACCAAGTTTCCTAAGAAGATTACAGACTGTAACATTCATTTAGATGACATGATATAGGTTGTTTAAAGGTCAAATCACTTCACCACTTAGTAATACTTTGTACATTGCATATGACAGCTTTTCTTTAGAGAAGACACTCATAGAAATTATGTTATAGAAGGAGGGATGATAAAGAATTTCATGGAATTTATATTGATAAAAAAGCTTCTTCTTCTTTTTTTTTTTAATGGGTGCAGTAATGCATGCCTATAATCCCAGAGACTAGGGAAGCTGAGGCAAGTTCAAGGACATTTTTAGCAATTTAGTGAGACCCTGTCTCAAAATAAGAAATAAAAAGAGGTGGAGATATACATCAGCAATAAAGCAGCCCTGTGTCACTACCCACAACAGGGAAAAATATATATATATAAAATAATTTATTATATTATTATAATAAATTTATTACAATTATTATAAAATTATCTTCCAGCTATTCTATAATATTCTTTAGACAAAGCAACATGCTACGAACTATATTATGTGCAGAGGTCACAATAAGATATGATGCTTTCCTTTCCTTAAGAAAACTAGTAGGATGAAACAATGTATCAGTCAGGGTTCTCCAAACAGTCAGTATACATAGCTCTAAACATTCCCAGCCTTTTTAATTTTTTATCTTTGAGACAGAGAATAGCTAAGTTTCCCAGGTATCCCTCAAACTCATGATCCTTCTGTTTTAGCCTCCTGAAGAGCTGGGATTACAGGTGTGCACCATTGTCCCGGATTAAACATTTGAAATTTTAAACAACAAAATCAAAATATAAAAAGGAAAATGACAATGAGAAAAGTAAAATAAAGCTTTTATATCTAACATTTATGAAAAATTACAAACACAATGAAACCATTACAGTTTATATGAAAAAACCTAGATTTACTCAGAGTTGAGCATTTAAAAAAATAATACATAAAACCCAGTGAAATGATTTATAACTTTATTTCATTTACTCATTGCAAAACCTCAGATGAATACTTGTTTTCCCATCTTATAGAGAAAGCTGAAGCATGGAGACACTAAAAAACAAAATCTAAATATTCAGTGGCAGAGCTGTCCCAGGACCATGAAACCCCAGGGGGCTGTGGTCATAAACACGTGGGATATAATATACATGTGCGGGGCTGGAGTTGTAGGTCAATATGTGGAATGCTTGACTAGCATGTGTGATGCACTGGGTTCGATTCTTAGTACCACATATAAATAAATAAAAATAAAGTTCCATCAACAAATAAAACAAAAAAAAATGTTTAAAAAATGACTTGGTACCATATAAAATATTTAAAAAATAATGTAAATGTGCATTTGTGCATGTGTATACACATGAAGGCAATTAAAAAAGACTAAATCTAGGTAGAAATTTGTAAGTTTTTATACTTTAGAAAGAAACAAAGGAAGAAAGGGAATAGCTCTGAAATCTTTGAAGAATCAAACACAATATGTATTGATAATGTAAAATTTTTTAATTTTTAAAAAGTAGAGTCATTAAAAATTTCAAATGCTATGGTGCAGTGATTATATTCCAAAGAAAAGAGCCTAAGGAAATAATTTAAAGAAAGCAAATACTAAAACGTATATAAGAGCAAAATGTGGTACACAACCTAAATGTTCAAGCACAGAAGAATGAATGGAAACATGGTTTATTAATAGAATACATGGCAATTAAACAATGACTTGTAGAAAGATTTTTAAGTTATATTCCATGGAACACAGTCATGAGATGCCCTATGCAAAGTGCATGATGTCACTGTGGCCTCTCATGTGGCTTGGATTTCCTCACTAGGCTAGATACTGGACATTACAAATGTCTGATTTAGTTATATTTTCACCTGGCTTTATGTATGTGTTCTCAATGTGGTAAAAAATTTTAAAGGAATAAAAATGGCAGCTGACTTTCCTCAAACTATACTACTATTCTGCTATTTAATAATCATAATTCTTTATTTTAACTTGAATACTCTTTATTTTAACTTGAATACTCTTTCTTTACAACTATTTTAGTTTCTCTTTTGAGGCCAATTTGATTTTGGTAATGTTCAGGTTCATGTAAAATTTTTTTTCTATGTTGCTGCATCTATCATCTTGTTGACAAATTCCATGAAAGGATTGTGACTCATTTTGTTTCCTTTCACTAATTCTTTATCCCCTTTCACTATAGAATTTTACTAAAAGTAAAATGTTCTAACTGCCAGCTCTAAGTATATTCTGCTGGTCCTAATATTCTCTGTGTTACATAAAGGACGATACATGATCAAGAAGACATATCTCTAAGTCCATTTTGTTGATATAACACAATACCTGTGGTAAAGAAATGTATGATTCTGAAGGCTAAAAAGTTCAAGCAGCATGGTGCTGGGACCCCTAGCTGTACCACAATACTGCAGAAAAGTAGAAAGGGAGGCTGGCATATGAAGAGACTGATGGGCCTACCAACACTGTCACACTGAGGACCAAGCCTTAAGATGAATTTTCATGGTGCAAACTATATTCAAACCACAGAACATATATAATACGTTCTTCCTAAGGATGTCATAGTTGGTCACAAGGAGGAAAAGAACTAATTATAATCTGAAAAGTACTTTACTAGAGATATGCAAATATGAAATAGCCACATATAAAGATTACCTTATAAACTCACCTAGTCCATAATTTTAAGACAGTGAAAAAGTAGCAAAATATGACCCCAAACCAAGAGAAGAGACAGTCAATAGTAAAAGAGCATTAAATGAAAGCAATAATATAATTAGAAAAGAGTATGAAACAGCTAATACATCTTACATATTTAAGGAAAAACATTAAAATAGAAGAATAATGGAAAATACATTTTTTTTTCATTTTTAAGTAATCAGAAACAGAATATAATGGTATGATTTACTGTGATATCCATTATACCTTACATCTCTAAGAAAAACAATGACCAGTTGAACTATTTTCCTTACTTTGACAAGGTAATGAAAATTATATAAACCAATATTTTCAATTTTTCCCTTGATTTCAAACTTTCGGCAAAAAATCTATTGTACAAATGGTGAAGAAAAACATACACTAAATGCTTAGAAATTCTACTTCACTGCATTCCAAGTACTTCTGATTTCTTAAATATATATAACTATTTGTTTGCCCATTAATTTGGGGTACAAAGCAATACACAGTTACTGTAGAAATTAAATAAAATGCAAATAAGGACAGCAAAAATATATTCAGCCATCATTTCATCCTATAAGATAAGCTGTATTATTTTTTGGTGACTGTGTGTGTATAGGAATATTTTTATAAAAATATAATATTATATTACTCAGAATAGTTTTTATTATATTATATTAATATAATTTATTTAATTGACCCCCAGTGTTGGGCATTTGTTTTCCAACATCATGATTAAATAATTTTTGATAATACATTTAGGAGAAATTTCCAGAAATGTGATCACTAGGTCAAAGGGTACATACATATTTACAACTTTTGTTAGAGATTCCTCCAGAAAGATTATACCAAGATAGTGGACTAGTACAACTCCTGGTTCACTTTCCAAATACCAACTCGAGAAGGAACTATAAAGAGAACAGGGCAACTAATAAGGAAAAGGAAATACTTGAGAGGTTGAATCAGGAAGATCACAAGCTCAAAGCCAGCCTCAGAAACTTAGTGAGGCCCTAAGCAACTTAACAAGACTTGTCTCAAAATAAAAAATAAAGAGGGGCTTGGAATGTGCCTTAGTGGTTAAATACCCCTGGGTTCAATCCTTGGTACTAAATAAACAAACAAAAAATAGTAAATGGAAAATTCTTAGGGAATATAGGGTGTTGGGAAGACTATTTGGAAATGATAAAGGTGTTAGACTGGTAATTTGGGCTTTTGAAAGTGAGATTCTAGGCAAGGGGCAGCCCTTCTCAGGCTGTGGGAGGACAAAGAGAAAATGAACTATTGGAGTACTGCTTTTGATTCCTACTGACCTGAGATAAATACTTCATTTTCCACATCTGTATCCACCCAAGACTACTGTACAATTGCCCTTGGAGTAAACAGAATGCTTATAAGGAGTGTATAAAAACAGGTGGGGAGTAACTAAGTTTAGGTAGCAATTTTTCTGCCTTTTCCTACCAAGCCATATAGCTGATGAATTATAACACCAGAGTTTGGTGCTGTTTCTCTCTGGTTGGGTTGGGGAGATGACGACCACAGACCTGAGATATCATTTTGTTGAGCTCACTGAGAATGACACAGTCTAGGTGCTGGTCTTTCCCTAGTATATTACATCTCTAAGAAAAACAATGACCAGTTGAACTATATGAGCTGCCAGAGTAGCCAATATCCCCAGGGTGAAATAACCTTACAGGCTGAAATATGAAAACATTTAAGGAACACATTTATTTTCAAAGAATAAAAACATATTGGAATTACAAATTCTACGAGAAGCAGACAGATCTGAAGGTCCAAGATTTTAAAATTAGCTTAATAAACACACTAAAAGAGAAAAAGGAACAAATTAACAAAATGTAGTAAGAACAGAAGGACAAATAGGGAAACAGAAATATTAGTTCTGAGAAACACACTTGAAGGATACAGATTAGATAAGTAGAATCAAAATGAGGAATAAATTAGTAAATTTGAAGACTAGTTTAAGAAAATCTTCAGGACTAAAGAGAAGACAAAGGAAAATGTAAAATAAGGCTAATGGATAGGCTTGCTAACATTTTAATAACTAGAAACTCAAACAAATAAAAATATAAGGGAGTGGTTTGTGAAGTAACTACAGCAAGCCACTAAGTGTGGAGATTCCTTATGGGTTGACTACTGTATCTAGTTTATGTTAATTAAGATAAGCTGTGTGGAATGTATATATACCCCTCCTGTCCTACAATAAATGGCTCCCACTCCTGCTCTATCAATGTACACAAGTTCCTCATCACCCCCCCCCCCCCCCCGCCCCCGGTTATTTTGCTGCAGCCGGACTGCTGCAATAAAATGTCTTGGCAGTCTTTTACAATAGCTAACAAAATGAAAAGAGAAGAAAATGAGCATAGCAGTTAAAAATTGAAAGTAGATAACAGCAATATGAGGGATAAGAGAAAGTAAAAAGAGACAAAGTCATGTTAGATGTACAAGAATCTTTTTTGGGAAGATATATAAATATCAAGGTTTGTTATTTAATAAGAAAGTATTAAAAAGAAGTAATGAAAAAATATGGGAAAATTGAAATGTTTAAGATGGCAGAAACACATTCAAATGTATAAGATTATAACTATGCTTATTGACTCTCTTCGTTTCCTTCTGTTTTTATTAGAGTGTCTATGAATGTCTTGCTTATAATGCTGCTTCTTTTTTTCTTTTTGAAATTGAAATACCTTGAATTTTTGTATTGAAGTTACATGGTTGCTATCAGGTTCAAACTCAGAATATGAAGTGTAAATCCTCTAGTTAACTGCAATTTGGCACACATTCTAAAGGAGAGTAGGTGAGATAATTGCTAATATTTTCCTGAACACACACTTCTTTGCACATGACGCCCAACTTATTATTTTTAAAAATATTTATCTTTTACTTGTAACTCAAAGCAAGGCAACAGTAAAAGATATAAGAAAATCTAGGGCATTATTAACCTGTTTCTTGTTATAGAGATGCAGAAAAATATTGTAGTGCAAGATTAATTATGGTATATGACACCAAGAATTTAAGTCAAACAAGAATGGGTAAATCAGAGCCCCTTAGTCAGGATTAAGACACTAAATTCCTGGTCAGTCCATAAGGTGGTGATCATTTTGTTGGATGTGTGGACTGAGATCACCTAGGTAATTTTTTCACTCAAAGGGAACTGGTTCTGAGCTATACCCTCCTGAAGAAAGAACATCAGCTGCCATCAATACTCAAAGGGGAGTGGAAGAAGCTGAGAAAAAAAAGTAAATAGAACAATAAGCACTAAAGATGAATATAGTAGTCAAAGACATCTATTTCACAAAAATGCCAGATAGTTTTATCTCTGAGTTATAAGACATATTAAATAAATTGTAAATTCCTACTTTTTAAAGTTATTCCAGGAACAGAAAGAGCAAAACCTGCCCATTTCATTTTATAAGGTTAATGTCATCTTAATTATTATATTGTGCAAGAAACAAAATTATCGTGCATGTCACTTAAGTATGTAGATTTCAAAATTCTCAATATTTCTTAACAAAGCATAACAATGCATAAAAATATTACATCATGATTAAGTAATACATCATGATGTAAACTAAAAATGCATAAATGATTTAACATTAGAAGTTCTATCCACAACTCACAACAGTAATGCATCATAAGATAAATATCATATAATTATTTTATTTGAATGTATGTATCATAAAACATTTGATAAGATTCTAGAGCTATTTATAATAAGACTGTTTAACAAACTAGAAATAGAAGAACCTTTCTTAATTAGGTAAAAGTTACATATAAAAACCTTCATTGAATATTATAATTAATTGAGAAACCATGAGATGAAGATGCTTCAGTTATACTACTACTACAAAATAGTTCCAAAGAAACTAACCAAAAGAATAGAGAAAAGAAAAAAAAATTGGGTATTATAATGGGAAAGGTGGAAAGAAAACTGTCATTATTTACAAAGTGATATAATCATTTCTCTTGGAAAAAAGAATAATCCATTAAGAATAAGATTTCAGCTGGGTGTGGTGGTACAGACCTGTAATCTCAGCAACCTGGCAGGCTGAGGCAGGAGGATTTCGAGTTCAAAGCCAGCCTAAACTACCTAGTGAGGCCCTGTGCAACTTAGAGAGACTCTGTCTTAAAATATAAAAAGGACTGGGGATGTGGCTCAGTGGTTAAACACCCCTGGGTTCAATCTCTGGTATTATTACTATACTGCTGCTACTACTACTACTACTACTACTATTAATACTACTACTACTACTAGGGTTCAGCAATGTTGATGGAACTAAGAACCACTTCAAAAAACTCAGTAGCATTTCTATGACAGCAATAGATATAAAAATATTTTAATTAAATATATAAAATCTAGGTGTCTATTTAAAGAGCATGATGCATAAAATTTAAAAGTTTAAGGATGGAAATACATTTGTTTTATATCTCAACTAATAGGAAATTAATATATAGCTTATATAGCAAATTCCCACAACATAATAATCAAGATATAGGAACCCAGATGAAAAAATGAATAAAGAATATAAATAAGCAATTTCAGAAGAAGCCTTAAAAGGCAGACAAATATATAAAGAGAGTCTCAAACTCAACAGTGATAAAAGAACTCAAATTAAAACAATGAGTTATAAAATGACACATATTAGACTGAAAACAAAAGAGAGCTAGATAATGCTAATGGTTTGCAGGAATGAAGAGGCTACCGGGAGTATGGACTGAACCATTTTTCTGAGGGAACATCTGATAGGATTTTGTCAATTTACGCATAAACATATATCCATCATCTAGCAATTCTGCTTCTGGGAATAAATTCCAAAGAATCTTTGCAAAGTCCCATGATAGGATAAGTATGAGCATGTTCATCAATGGTATTGTTTGTGACAACAGGGAATTGGAAACAACTTGGGTGAAATTCATTGGGGAAAATGGACAGTTAAAACAGGATAGCTATCAACCATGAAATACTATGCGACCATTACAAGCAATGTAAACACAGAAACATAAATAAATGTTTAAACATAAAGTTAAATAAAATAGAAAATAGACTGAGATACAGTACAATTAATTTAATATTCAAAAGCTGGGTGTCTATTTAAAAAGTATAATGCATAAAATTAAAAAGTTGAAGCATGGAGACTTTTTTCCTATCTAAAAATAACAGGAAATTAATATCTAGCTTATATAACAAATACTTACAACATATTAATCAAGATACAGGGACCCAAATGAAAAAAATGAATAAAGTATATGAATATGCAATTTGAGAGAAGGAACAATACCACTTATGCATATTTACATTTTAGGTATAAAAATTGGGAAGGGAAAAGGGGACAGATGGGTGAGACACACTCAAATGCTAGAGGATAACTGTTGAAGTTGAAAGATAGGCACATGACATTTCATAATATTATTCTATTTTCTTTTTATTAATTTGACATTTTTCATATAAAGATATTGTAAAATAGGGGCTGGGGTTGTAGTGCAGTGGTAGAGTGCTCACCTAGCGCATGCGAGGCCCTAGGTTCGATTCTTAGCACCACATTAAAAAAAATAAAGGTATTGACAACTAAAATTAAAAAATAAATATTAAAAAAGATATCCTAAAATATACAATGATACTTACATGAAAATACAAACAAAAAAGAATGCTACAATTAATATTATTTTAGAATATCATATGAAAATGGTTTCCTATGGTCAGAGGAAACTACTGGAGATGGGAGTAAGAGAATCTGAGATGATTTTCATGACCAATAATAACAGTGTGTCATGAACTGAGAAGTGTGATAAACTATATTTCCTCTCTGTGCAAAAAGGTCCATTACATTTTTTTTAATCAGAAGGATCTGATTTACACTTATCTAATCATTATAATTCAAAAAACAATTAAATAGCTGTTCCAAGTAACCAATTTACAATATAATATATAACTATGGAAATGAATTAGAAATAAGTAATATGACTTATTTTTTAAAATAAAATAATTTATGACAATAACATTCATCACAGAAAAGTAGCAAAATCACTAAGCTGATAACCATAAATTAAAGAAGAATAAAATAGACTTGAAGTACTTGTACTCTAAAAGAATAAAGAAAAATAGAACAAAGGAAAAAAGAAACTGCACCAGAGGCCATAAACTGTTTTACTGGGTTCACACAGTGGCAAAATTGGATTTTTTCAAAGACAAAATCTTACACTGTTATTGAAATATTAAGGTTTTTAAATCCGAACTTCTGGTTTCTTTGGGAAAAGAAAATAAGGTTTGATTTTGTAGCCTCTCATTTCCACTCAGCAAGAATCCTAGAGCTGAATAGGAGTGTCCCATTTATAGGCCACATACTTTCTGGACTTTCATTGTCCCCATCTGGCAAACAATTATTTAAAGTACCTTTTATGAGGCTTGTACCCCTTGTATCACACTCGAAATGTTATCAAAATGTAATCTGAAATGTATAGTAATGAAAGCATATAAGCAGTCACAGAAGGCATGACAGAACACATGGAGTAACAGGATATGCCAGGTGAGGAAAGATCTTTGAGAAGTCATGAAATAATGAAAAGGGGTCTGGTATTCAGAGGTACCATGAGTATATGAAACCATGACAGGGTTTTCTGGAGTAGGTAAAGAACAAACTCTTAATGTATTAAAAGGAACTGATTAAATACATTAAAAGGAAAACAAGGGGCTGGGGTTGTGGATCAGTGGTAGAGCACTCACTTGCCTGGCATGCATGAGGTACTTGGTTCAATCCTTAGCACCACATAAAAATAAAATAAAGATACTGTGTCCACACACATGTATAATAACTAATATTATAATAACTAATATATATGTATATACATATATATATATATACACACACACACACACACATATATATAAAAGAAAAAGAAACCAGTGGATGACAGTAGATTTGGTTTATTTTTTCAAGTTATACTCTATAAAATGTGTTCATGGGTTTCATTGAAGCTACTTCAATTATTATTTATAGTTGGTTTTCTCCTTCCATAACAGCATGTCATTTTTAATCAATTGGTTATTATAAACAAAATAAGATACTTCCTGTTAAGATGGTATTAAGGTATAAAAGTTGTTTCTGAATATAAATGAATGTAGATGTGAGTCAGTTAGATTAGGCCAGTGATAAAAAATAAGCAAATTTACAAGTTGAAATTATAATCAGATAACCCTAACAATTTTAATAAAATTACTTATGAGGCTTTAATTATTACTTACCTTGAGTGTCTAACTTCTAAATATTTTGCCTGTAAACCATAAACCCTTCAAGATCTATTTCATATATGCAGAAAATGACATCTCCAAGAATCATCTAGAAAAAAAGCATAAGAAAATGTGAATTATAAGTAGTTTCATTTATTATAAATACAAGAGAAAATCTTTGAAAAAATTTAAATAAATGTAATTATAAATACATAGATTCTGATCTCCTATATAAATGTTGACCCACCATAGAAAATACTTTCCTTGTTCAAAGTTATTACAGAAATATATTCTTGATTACATGTGAACCAAAATCAGAACGGAAATCAACAAGTTCAATATTCTGTTCTCATGAATATCCTGATCACTTAAACCTCTCATTCAGCACATTACACCAACCTAGAAAAACAGCAGAAAAGGTCTTTTTAAGAGAAAAATTTTCAGAGAGAATGTTTTTTTGCCCTAAAAACTCGATTTTGATTGCCTGACAATGCAGTTAAGGAAAAAGGATTGGAACCCTACTGTGTTGTATCTTTAATATATGGTTCTGAGTACTACAGATTCTCAAGCCAAACATAAATGATTTTTGAATTAGTGTCGTCATTGTTCTTTTTGGTCACTAGTGTACAATTCTATTTCTTAGCTGCAGATATACACTGAAAGCACTTGAGGCACTTTAAAAATAAATTAAGTCAGTTGATTCTTAGATATTCTGATTTAATTATTACAGAGTGGGGGTCAGGTCCTAGTTTTTCTTTTCTTTTTCTTTTTTTTTGGTACCAGGGATAGAACCCAGAGGTGGTTAAACACTGAGCCCCATCTCTAGCCATTTTTATTTTGAGATACAGTCTCACTAAGCTGTTTAGGGATCCATTAAGTTGCTGAGACTGGCCTCAAACTTAGATTCTCCTGCCGTGCCTCCATAGTCATTGAAATTATAGGCATGTTTTAAGCAACCTAGGTTTTTCTTTTTTTAAGTGATTTAAGGAAGGTTATCCTTTCTTCTGGTTGAGAAACAATCTCACAGGAACTATTGGCTTAGTTTTTACATATTTAATAAGACATTAAATTCTATAAAACATCTACAGAAGTTTATGAGATACTGACACTTGTTAATCTGTTAAATATACAAAATGACTTCAAAAAATTTCACCATACACACAAACATACACAAATATACTCCAACAACCATGTGATACATGACAGTACATGGATCCAAGCATGATCTAATTGGTAGTTGCAGGAAATCTCACTATAAGACATTTAAGGATTAAATGTAGTACTTCAAAATATAGACCCTCACATGACATACCCTGAGATTCTGATTTGTGAAAAATAGGCTGAGGTCACAGATTCTCTCTTTTTTTTTTTTTTTTTACAGGTATCCTTGGTTTTTATAAAACAGGTCTACTAGCCAGTCATGGTAACACACACCTGTAATCCCAGTGGGAAGCTGAGACAGGAGGATTTCGAGTTCAAAGCCAACCTCAGCAAAGGCAAGGTGCTAACCAACTCAGTGAGACCCTGTCTCTAAATAAAATACAAAATAGGGTTGGGGATGTGGCTCACTGGTTGAGTGCCCTTGAGTTCAATCCCCAGTACCCCCAAAACAAAAATAAAAACCCCCGGGTCTATTCTCCTTGTAAAACAGTGTTCTAAGCATTTGTGAAAGCTATTACTAGACTCATTATTTGCATTTATAAAAACAGTTTTTGACTTTTAATTTTATATTTCTTCTTTTAGTTTTCTTTCTTTCATTAGTAAATTAGAGTTATATATAATAGTTGGATTCATTTTGACCAAATCATACAAGAATGGAATTTAATTTATTCCACTTCTGTCCCCAGTATTCCTCCTTTTTCTCCCCTTCTCCTTCACCCTATTCTACTTCCTCTACTCTACTGGTCTTCCTTTCACTCATTTGTTTATTTATTGTCAATTGGTGTTTATAGATATACTTAAAGGTGGAACTCCCTGTGGTATACTTAAACAATATAGTGTATAGTGTAATCTTGTCAAATCCATTCCACATTTCCTCCTCTTTCTGGTCCATCTTTCCTATTTCTCGATCTCCTTCTACTCCACTGATTTCTATATCTTTATGATATCTGACCCTGTCCCCTTTCCCCTTGTTTTGCTCTAGTTTTTATATATTATAGAAAACATTCAACCCTTAATTTTCTTAGTTTGGCTTATTTCACCTAGCAAGATGTTCTCTATTCATTTATTGGCAAATACCATAATTTCCATCTTCATGGCTGAATAAAACTCCATGTGTTACATACACCACATTTTCTTAATCTATCATATTGACAGGCATCTGGTTTGGTTTCATAATTTGACCATTGTGAATTGCTCTGCTATAAACATTAAGGTAGCTATATCACTAGAGTATGCCAATTTCAATTCTTTTGTACAAAGACCAAGTAATGGGATAGCATGGTCATATGGTGGTGTCATTCCCAGTTTTTGAAGGAATTTCTATACTGTTTTCCAGACTGACTGAAATAATTTTCAGTCATATCAACAATGTATGAGTGTACCTTCTCCCCAAATTCTTGCCAACATTTATTCTTCTTTGTATTCTTAATAATGGCTATTCTGACTGGAGTGAGATGACATTTTATGCAGTTTTGATTTGCATCTCCCTGATTTTTAGAGATGTTGAACATTTTAAAAATAAATTTGTTGGCCATCTGTTTTTGTTTTGAGAAATGCTTGTTTAGTTCTTTTGTTCATTTATTGATTTTTTTTTTGGTGTTAAGCTTTTTGAGTTCTTTATAATATCCTGGATATTAATCCCCTATCAGAAGAGCAGCTGCAAAGATTTTCTCCCTTTCTATAGGCCCTCTTCAGGCTCTTAATCATTTCCTTTGCTGTGCAGAAACTTTTTAATTTTAAGTCATCCCGCTTACTAATTCTTAGTTTTACTTCTTGAGCTACAGATTTTGTTAATAAAGTTGATGCTGGCACCAATATGTTGGAGTACTGATATATTCTTTCTTCTAGAGGCTGCAAAGTTTCTGGTTGAATTCCTAAGTCTTTGATTATTTTGATTTTACTTTGGTGCAGGGTGAAAGATAGGGATCTAGTTTCACTCTTCTATATATGGATATCCAGTTTTGCCAGCACCATTTGCTAAAAAAGATATCTTTTCTCCAATATATATTTTTGGCACCTTTGTCAAGAATCAGATGCCTGCAAGTATGTGGGTTTGTCTTTGTATCTTCTATTCCATTGTTCTTTGTGTCTATTGTTACTATAGCTCTGTAATATGAGGTTAGGCATTGTGATCTCTCTAGCATCACTCTTCTTGTTTAAGATTGCTTTGGCTATTCTGGGCTTTTTTTCTTCAAAATGAATTTCAGGACTGTTTTTTTTTTCTAGTTCTGTGAAGAATATCATGGACATTTTGATTGGGTTTGCATTGAATCTATATACCACTTTGGATAATATGGCATTTTGATAATATTAATTCTGCCTATTCTAGAACATAGGAGAACTTTCCATCTTTAAGGTTTTCTTCAATTTCTTACCTCAGTGTTCTATAATTTTCATTGTAAAGAGATTTTACTTCCATGGCTAGATTAATTCCCAAGGTTTTTGTTGTTGGATTTCTTTCTTTCTTTTTTTTTTTTTTTGAAGTTATTGTGAATGGAGTAGTTTTCTTGATTTCTTTCTCAGCACAACTCATGTTGGGGTATAGGAAAGTTATTGATCTATGCTATTGAGCTTGTATTCTGCTACTTTCCTGAAATCATTTAACTTCAGGTAGTTTTCTGAGTCTTCTAGATATGGGAACATGTCATTAGCAGTAACAGATAATTTGACCTCTTTTCATTTATATCCCTTTAATTTTTTGTCTGATTTCTACGGCTAGAGTTTCAAAAAAAATATTGAAAAGGAGTGGTGAGAGTGGACATCATTGTCTTAACACTGATTTTACAGGAAATTTTTTCAATCTTTCTCCATTCAGTATTATGTTCGCTTTGGGTTTGTCATGTATAGCCTTCATAATGTTGAGGCATGTATAGCCTTCATAATGTTGAGGCATGTATAGCCTTCATAATGTTGAGGTGAGTTCCTTCTATCCTTAGTTTCTCCAACATTTTAAACATGAATGTTTGCTGGCTTTTATTAGAGGTCTTTTCTCCATCTATTGAGATGATCATATGATTATTGTTCTGAGTTATACTTATGAGGTGAATTATATTAATTGATTTGCATATCTTGAAGCAAACTTGCATCTCTGGGCTAAAACCCACTTGAGCATGGTGTATTATCTTTTTAATGTGTTACTGAATGTGATTTACTAATGTTTTATTAAGGATTGCTGCATCTATGTATATCAAGAATATTGGTCTCTACTTTTTTTACTTGATGTCTAAAAGTTACATTTCTAAACTTAAAAGATAATCACCAAACCTACTGGTTTAGCATTGATCTTTGAACATAAAGTAAACATAATTTTGGCAATAATTCAATGTAGAAAAACTAAAATAATGTTTACAAATTATAGACTTTGTAAGCTCTGCTACCCTCGTAAGTAAATGGTGTAGTAGATAATCAGTAAAAACTTATGGGGAAACTAGAAAACTAGGCTATATTCTATAATGAAATACTTAAAAACCTCATTTATAACTCATTTTAAACCTCACTTATAAGTAGAGATATAACCTCAAAGCTTCAGAATTTAAATTTTAAAATTCGTGGTGGCATGGGAAATTGGGATACACTTCTATAACATCATTTTTTTTCCTACTGAAATACAAAGGCAAAATTTTTATAGAGAAAGTCTTGAAACATTTCCCTCTAGAACACATGTACACTAACATTAAATAGGCTGTTAACATTTTAGTTTTGAAAAATCTTATAAACAGGTCCATAAATACTTTGTAAGAAATATAATATATTCTCACATATATACCTTTTAAGATTCCTTCAGAAAAAGATAATTTTAATAAACAAAGCTATCTGAGACTTTCCTATACATAACAATTATGGTGACCTCTATAACTACCAAATCTGAAAATACTACTAAATTTTACCACTTATCTTCCTTACCTAGTTTGGAAATTATTATTTCTTTGCATGACTGCACTCCTAATGGTCTCTGGTTTTCTGGCAAGTTAAAATCAATATATTTTATAACTAATTTTTTCTCTATATATTTTAATAGGAACCAATGGCTTTGTAAATTACACATAATGCTCTAAATCAGAAAAAATTCAATCTATTACATTATTTTCTAACAATTAAAAAATACAAGTTTGTGTATACTATGATTAATTACCACCAAAGTTTCATATAAATTATTAAAAACTCTTCTTTACATTTCAATTCATCATTACTAGCTTACATTTATTGAGAACAATCCTAAGAAGTGTTATTCTCATTTAATTTATATGCTTAAACAAACTGGAGAGAGGTAGGTAACTTGCCCAAGGTTCCACAGTAAAATTAACAAAGGTATTTCCAGAAGGACCCATTAAATAAATTAAAATGTCTCACAGCTCTAGAAGCCTTATTAACGTATCTTTGTAGTAAGTTTTGGTTTACACCCACTAATTCTTTGCAAGATTTTTCCCATCTGCAAAGGGAATGCCAAGATGCTTCACTTCTAACTTTTTCTTCCTGGCAAAAAAAAAATGTCTTTGAAGTCTCCATTTAGCTCTATAAACATTCTGTTTTTTTCTGTGCAATGTAAACAATGTAATAAAGCCTCTGTGATACTAAAGGTTTATTTTAAAAACCTTAGTCTAACTTGTGAATGTAATGTTTTATATGCCTAATCACATTAAAAATTATTTGTCATTGAGATGTAAATTTGTGGTTTTACCGTGTTATCAATTCCCTTAGGAAAGTATGCTATCTTAAAATACTATTACAATCCCAATTTTAAATTATGGTTATTTGGATAAGAAAAAATAATGCTTTCTTAACTTCTCTTAGCTATTGGTCTATATCTAAACAAATTTTTACACATTTTTTTTTGATGGATACAATACTTTATTTATTTTTATGTGGTGCTGAGGATCAAACCCACTGCCTCCCTTACACCTGCTAGGCAAGCACTGTACCACTGAGCCACAACCCCAGCCTGGTGGTGATTTGTTTTCATATCAATATTAAGTATGCAACTTCCACATCTCTTAAGATTCCATTCATTTTGATCCAATGAGCTACTTTAAAAAAAAATTCCAATTCACAGATTGCAGACTTGGTTGAATGGAAACAGCTCATAGCAAAAAACTGTAAGATAAAATCAAATCTCAGATTCTTTATTTCAACAGAAATCAAACATTCAAAGAATTAAAAATATTTGTAGCCTATGTTTGTTTTTCAAAACATTTCATATTTCTTCAGCATAACAAGACCTCTAATCATGCTATCCATGAAAGATTTCTTTTTTCAACTGTTTTTATATCAGATAAATTTTAGTTTGTGCAGATTCAAGTCATTGTTTAGTACCAATTAAGAACATTAGTATTTATATTCCAAATTACTCTTCTAATGGACCTTGAATTATTTTTTTATGGTTTTAATGTAATATTTATATTTTTGTGGTAAAGAACAGAAGAGTCCTTTATTAGGTATCCCTAAATCACTTTCAAGAACAAAGATTCAAAGAAAATTTTAAATCCTGTCCACCATAAGATTTGTCTTTAGCTTTCTTTCAACATGTCCAGATGATCTAACTTTTTATATATTTAAAGTGCAGAGTAATTGAAATTCTATCTATGAAAGTTAACACCACCCAGGTTAACTAAAGTAGTAATAGGAAGTGAAATATTTTTATTGGAGAAAGTAAAATAAAAGCATTTTCTCTACTTTTTTTCCTATTATTATTTCCTAAAAGTATTCACTGAATCTGTAGAGGGTATCTCCTCAGCTGGAATAAATAATGAATTTGGTTCTGAATTACTTAGGGAATACTAGTGATTTCTGTATGGAATTATATGCAAATACCTTCAGAGCTTTCTCAGAGAGAAAGAAGTACAATATTTTGCCAAATATACTAGCAAGATTATACATTCTAACATTATGGCCATAATAAATTTACTTTTAGCCTTGGGTTTGCTGAAATGAGAGACAATTAATGAGCTAATAAGGTTGGGACCCAGTGAATGGGCTAGTTACTCATTCTTTAATTTTATATAGATTCTTTCTGACTTCATAAATAATATTTTTGAAAATCATGAATTCAAAACTTAAGAATGAAAAGCTGCATATATTACAAATAAAAAAGGATTGGGAATTGAGATGAATGAACAGGAAAGTCCATGTTAATAGGTTTAGAGTCACTGAAACAAAAATTTCAGAAGGGATAGCAAATGAGACATGATCAATAACAATTCATGTATCTTAACTTTAGTAATCATTTCCCTTTATTCTTTCCTGTTCACTAGAACTTTTCAGAAATTCTTCTAGGGCAATTTCACAGAAATACTTATAAAATTATTTTGAATAATACTATATATATATATATATATATATATATATATATACCAGTGACCTTGCTATCTCCTCCATCCAAATGTTTGCACCCTTTTAAGTTTATAATTAGCATTATGTAAATGCGTTTTCATATATTCTCAAGTTTTTTCTAGTCACTCGAGTCCTGACTCAGTGGTTTCTCTTATACATTTCTAACAGCAAATCTCTTTTCAATGGAACACAGTTTGAAATTCCAGGTTCCCTTTTCCTATAGCAGCAACCTCTTTTTTAAAAAGTTTTAAATTGATATTTTAAAAATAAATGATAGCGGAATGCATTACAATTCTTATTACACATATACAACACAATTTTTCATATCTCTAGTTGTATACAAAGTATATTCACACCAATTCATGTCTTTGTACATGTACTTTGGATAATGATGTCCATTACATTCCACCATCCTTGCTAACTTCCTACTGGCTCCCTTCCCCTCTCACCCCTCTGCCTTATCTAGAGTTCATCTATTTCTCCCATACTCCCTCCCCCCCCACCTCCCTATGAGTTGGCCTTCTTATATCAGAGAAAAAATTCGGCATTTGTTTTTTGGGGGGATTGGCTAACTTCACTTAGCATTATCTTCTCTAACTCCAACCATTTATCTGCAAATGCCAGGAGCAGCAAGCTCTTTTTTATGGCTTCCTTAAAAAATTACTATCACTGACATCATCTTCATTTTTAAATCAAACATCACATTTTTTGTCATATGATCATCAAAGGGAATTATCTACATTTCCAGAATGCTAGAAATTAAATATTTTTTTTATGCTAGAAAGTTCTACATAAGAGGAAAAAGAAGGGAAGAGAAGAAATTCAATAGTGACAACCAATGCTAATTATACTATTTAGGATTTTGCTAAAAATATAAATACAATTACTAGAGAAGAGACAAGGATATC
The DNA here is from genome assembly GCF_964194105.1 of Spermophilus citellus. NCBI lineage: Eukaryota > Metazoa > Chordata > Mammalia > Rodentia > Sciuridae > Spermophilus > Spermophilus citellus. The sequence continues at coordinate 53,545,217 of NC_138192.1, read as the reverse complement.
AAAGAAGGAATTTAATCATCAGAGGGTATACTTAAATTCCCTGAATCATGATAACCTTAAAGGTCCCTTCCAACTCCAAGATTTTATCACTAGAAACTGTATAAGCAAACAAGAAAGCAAAGGCGCACACAAATTAAACACCAAAGCTATACTGCCCCCTCATAGAGGCACAAAACTGAAATTATAATCATTTAATAGGATATCATGAACTGCAAAAAAAAAAATTCTAAAGCAACATGGCAAAATATAAGCATCAATATACTATTAACTAATATATTTAGCTAAATAGAGAGTTAAAAATAAGTATTATAAATTGTTGGGAGGCTAACGTGACAAAAAAGTTAGCAAATTAAAAAATTGCAAAAGAATTCTTTAGCTCAAGCACAAGAAGATTTCTTGTTGTGATGAAAGAGAAAACGAGACTATGATGCTGAGTTAAGAAAGTAAGATAAAGAAATGAAAAACTTAGATGAGTGAGAGAGAGAGAGAGAGAGAGAGAGAGAGAGAGAGAGAGAGAAGCAGAGAAAGTGAGAGATACTTTTGTTTTGACTGACAAAAATTAGGAGGTCCTAAGGAAGGGCCACAATAGTGTCAAATATGTTAATGGTAATGGTATTTTTAGACCCATAAAACACTAGTACCGAAAAGCAAAACACTATTATAATGACAAATTTCATCAAGCTATTCTAAATATACTTCAAATAAGGCCTTAAAACAACAATAACAACAGCAACAACAACAAAAAACAACATCAGATTCAAAATATAAAGCATAATGCTTATTTACATTTTGGTAGCAAAAAAATGATACTAGATCAAAAAGTAATTCCAATATATGGAAATGAAAAAATGACTTAAGATACTGTAGAAATTCAAGCAGATAATATCAGATCTCAGAAAGTCTTTTTAGAAGATGCTTCCATTATAAAAACAAAATCAATGAAGTTGATAATATTAACTAATTAGTATTTGTTAATTTGAGGGAAAACTAGAAGGAAGATACATTTGAATTAGCTTATAGAAAATTTTAAATAAATACATTTTTTAAAAAGTATGTACCTACAGACTATTATTCTTTTGGAGTATCAAAAGGAGTAGCTTTATAAAACAAAGCTATAAATTAAAAAATGAAGCATATAAATTGCTTACATGTAAAGGTCAAATCATACTAAAAGTGTTCTGTAATGTTAACCTCTTTCTTATAGTATTTATGACATTGAAAATGAGACAAATAATCTTTTTATAATATATAAGAACAGTTAAATAAATTTAAGATCATCTGAAATTAGTTTTAGACTACTTTGTTTACATGCCTCAGTGAATCCCACAAATCCCTAATTTACTTAATCTACCTGGAAAGCTTCTGATAATGAAGGGATTTGAAACCAAACATATTCTTCTCTTTCCTGATACCTGTTCTTTGGGACATCTCTTTCTAAAATAGAGCAGGTTCTTCTCTGAGGATTTCTCCAAGTTACCAAGTGTCATAGTGAAATTCTTAGTAGCTCCAGTATGTATGCCACTTAAATGCATATTTTGATGTTACCCCTATGCAACCAGCCTTATAGCTGCAAATGTTCACCAACCTCAGCCTTTACATTTTTTCACACCCTAGTCTATTGTTGAATGTTACACTAAAGGACATCTGGTGATGAGGCTCATCTTTTAGCCAAAGTGACTATTTAAGTTACTACCCCTCAACCATTTTATCTGGATTATACTAAGCCAACAATACACAGAAAAAGAACTCTTATTATTGGAAATAAATCTTCAAGAGATGATTTTTTTAAATTTTATTTTTGCCAACATGGTTGACTATTTGAGTAATATTTTTTGTTGCTATAACCAAAAGACTCAGATAAAAACATTTTTAGAGGAGGAAAAGTTTAAGAGAGCTCAGTCCACAGATGGCCAACTCTATTGCTTTGGTTCTAGATGAGGCAGAATATCATGGTGGAAGAGTGTGGTGGAGGAAAGTAGGTACTTCTATATGTTAATGGTAATGGTATTTTTAGACCCATAAAACACTAGTACCATAAGTCAAAACACTATCATAATGACAAATTTCATGGCCATCAGGAAGAAGACAGAGAACTCCTCTCACCAGGTACACAATAAAAACCCTAAAGGCATAACCTCAGTGACCTACCTCCTCTATCCACACCTCAAATGCCTACAATTACCACCCAGTTAATCCATATCAGGGGCTAAAGCCATTGCTTAATAATCATTTTGCCTCTGACCATTCTCGCATTCTCACACATGGACTTTTGGGGGACACCACATATCCAACCATAACACTGACAGAAAACAAAAACCAAACAACCAAGTAGCTGCATGCTGGAAAAATATGAAGTTATAAAAGAAAAGAATGTGAAAGAAAGAAAGGTAGGTAGGGAGGTAGATAAGTTCCTGTATAATCCACAAAATCTACTGTAATTTCTAATAGGCATAAAAAGTAGTAGGGAGAAGTACAAGAAGTGTATATAAGTTCTGACATGTCAACACACTGAAAAAATAAAATGGGAAGCAGAAAAAATGCAAATACACAGAAAAATGGAGTATGGGATTATCCTCAGTCGTGTTGGAAAAGGAGGTCAGTTAATGTCTTTGAGTGTCAAAACAGACATCATTTGGGGGAAAACAAGAGGCTCTGACTTTCTGTAAAATTTTAGTTCAAACACTTATAACAGTAACAGAAATCATATTATGTAAGGAATTCTGTGAGCCAGCAAAAATGCCTGATTTTATCATTTCTGGAAACAACTATCTTTCACCAAATGAGACCAATATTTCAAATTCTACCAAGAATAGCTCAATATTATGTTAACCTTCTGAATAATGAAGTTTTAATAGAGAAAAAACACACTAATGCAAGCATAAACCATTTTATCTGGATTACACTAATTATCTACAGGATAAAAAAAAAGATGAGGATCTTATTGATGGTATTAGATGACTGAGAAATCAAAATGAAATCTGAATATGAGTAAGTGTAACCTAAATACTTCTGCATGACTCTTGTTTATAATATTTTTTTTTCTGACAGGACTGTCCTGTTAACATTTTTTTTGAGATGCAAAAAAGGAATATATTTTAAATTTTATAGCTTTAGAATTTCAAAAGCTATAGAAATAAAATGTGAAGTATTTCCAGATACTTGCTCAATCTCTCTGTGTTTATAAAGAACTGAACCAACATGCATAAAAGTAACTATTCAAATGTTTAAACCACATGTTGTCAGCCATTTTGATCTAAATGAGTGACTTAAGTCACAATAGCATCTCTCACAAATAGCTTTAAATACTACTTAAAATTAATCAAAAACTAAAAGTTCCCTATGAAGCTATCATTTATAATGCTATGGTCTTCCAATGATTTCTTACTATTGAGCATATAGCTATAGATACTGTTGACAGATATAAAAGATAGTATAATAAAATGTACCCTATTTAAGTATATATAACAGTTTTAACTTGGTAAAGAAATTACAAAACAATATGTGGAAGTGAAACAGTATGGTGGGTTCATTTTCAGTCAACATTGAATATAAAATATGTAAAATATCTATTCATTGGCTGGCTACTACAGAGAACACCTAACCACTAGCAACTGAGGCAAATATAAAATGAAATATTCAATTCATACCTAGAGAAAATAATAAAAACAAATTACATTAAAAGTAACCAATATTTTGGCAATGTATGCCTATACACAGGGTTGTGTCAGATGACGCTTATCTTTTTATTGTAAAAAATGTCAAATATCGGTAATTTCATATGATTCAAATACAAAGTATTAGAATTAACAGTTTAATCAGCTTAATTCTGATATAGTGTGTTACAAGTGGGTGAAGAAACAATATTTTCATTACTTAAATTCTATAATTCAATTTTTTTAAATAAAAAAAAGACACAAGATGATAAATATTAGTGGTTTTTGTTGCTTCTTATACATGCATGTAACATAATTTGGTCAAGTTCATTCCCTAGTACCTCATAATTTGTAAAGATGGTTAAATATAAATAAAGACAATCTATGTTAACTGGTCATTAATCAATCAATATAAATGAAACAGGATGATATACTTATTGTAGTAATAGTTTAGCTGCAAAACTCATGAGGAAGGAATTCTTAATTATGTCTATTCCTAAAAATGTTGCTTAAAATTAATATAAAAACAAAATCTCATATTCTCAGTAATAATATTAAGCATATCAAAAAGACAATTTTGGTTGGATAATGGCCACTACTCTAAGTTCTCCATAGTCCCTTTTGCTAGGAAACCCTCCTTCATGAAGACTCTTTCGTGTTTCCTAAGAAGGCTAACACCTGGTACAGGAGGGGTCCTCAAGGACTCTGGCATCCACTTTGATTGAGTGGTTCCTGTGTGACCCCAGTTATGTATTTTGAATGTCTCTTGTTAGTAAAACGGAGATAACAGCAGATTTGAGTTTAGAGTTAAACAGGCTACATTACAGTAACTCTGCTTATCTAAGTAAACCAAAAGACCTTTTTAGAAATTTCCACTTCCTTCTTTGAAATGAAGTTATTATACCTATCTACTAGGAATGTTGTGGATTACACAAAATGATGTAAAATACTTATTAGCATATAGTAGCCTAACATTTACTTTTGTTTCCTTACTAGAAACAGCAATTACTACATGAAAAAATAAGCAAAAATTGTGTTGTTTCATCAAAAACAAAACAAAACACAACCTCACATGGGCAAATAAACTACTAAGCAGACATTTCTCAAAAGAAGAAATACAAATGATCAACAAATAAATGAAAATAATGTTCAACATTGTCAGCAATTAGGAAAATGCAAACCAAATCCCACACTGGGATTTCATTTCAATTCAGTTAGAATGGCAGTCATCAAGAATGTGAACAAAAGTAAATGCTGGAGAGGATGTGGAGAAAATGGGATACTTTTACATTGTTGGTAGGGTTGTGAATTAGTATAACCACTATGGAAATCAGTATGAGAGACTCCTCCAAAGACTATGAAAAGAACCACCACATGGCAGCTATATCATATTTCAGTATTTATCCCAAAGAATTAAAGTCATTATGCTGTATGGATACAGGCATACCCACATTTAAAATGGTACAATTCATAATAGACAAACTGTGGAATAAACCTAGGTGATCATCAATGGATGAATAGATAAATGTGGTATACATTTATGAAGAAGAAGAATTAAATTATGTCATTCATAGGAAAATGAATAGAACTTGAGAACATCATTTTAGGCAAAATAAGCCAAACTAAGAAAGTCAAGGATTGTATATATTTTCTCTCCTATGTGGAAGCTAGAGGGGAAAAAGGGAAACAAATGTGGATGAAATTTCATGAAAATCAAAGGGAGATCATCAGGGATCAGAAGGAGGGAGGAGAGAAGGGAAATAAGAAATACTGAGGAATGATATTGGCCAAATTATATTGTTATATCGTGCGCATGTGCAAATACATAAAAACAAATCTCGCTGTCATGTACAACTATAATGTGCCAATAAAAAATACGGAAAAGGGCTGGGGATGTGGCTCAAGTGGTAGCGCGCTCGCCTGGCATGCGTGCGGCCAGGGTTCGATCCTCAGCACCACATACCAACAAAGATGTTGTGTCCGCCGAGAACTAAAAAATAAATATTAAAATTCTCTCTCTCTCCCCTCTCTCACTCTCTCTCTCTAAAAAAAATGAAGACTTGAGTCTAATAACTAGAATGCATTTCCCCATGATAATCACTACATAAAAGTTATTATTGTATCATAATAATTTTACAAATTCTAATTTCTAATTTTACCCAGAATATACTATTCTTGACATGAAAAAATTAACATACATTAAGCTGGGGATGGTTGAGGCCCTGGTTTCAACACCCTGTACCACATAAAAAATGTGTATACACACACACACACACACACACACACACACACACACACATATATATATATATATATATATATAGAGAGAGAGAGAGAGAGAGAGAGAGAGAGTGCAAGAGCGCATTTCTATTCACCAGGCACTATTCTAAACACTGCATATTTAAGTTATTTAGTCCTCAAACAATGTTTTATAGTTAATATGCTTTTACCATCCTCACTTAACAGATGAGGGAATTAAGGGAAAGAGGTCAACTAAAATGCTATAGGTCACACCACTATTTAGTGGTAGAACCAGGATGGGACCCAGGTAATTATGTTGTAAGTCCCTTCCTAATCCCAATATTATACTGGCATTGGAGTTGTGTGAATGGTAAAATGCTAAGATTTTTAAATAATAAAGTCATTTTAATAAATACATGATAGCTTCTCAATGTGTGATAAAGACAAAACTGTTCAAGCTGAGCAAAAGACAAAAAAGGTATACTGGAATTGTCTTACATACAGTGGCTTGAGAAAAAGCAAGCTGAAACATACAAGACTTGTGAAGATATAAAGTGAAATGTCTATTGTCAAAGGTTTTAAATGTTATCCAAGTTTCATCACAGTTAATGTTCCTGAGAAGTTACCTTTCCTTTTCTCATCTACATATATATCATCAGCTTTTACAGACTATTATGTATAGGATGAAAAATGCAGCAGGACCTGGGTTCCCTCACATTGGCTTGATCTCTGTTTTTATCAGAGGACGAGCTTTTTTATTTTTTTATTTTCAAACATAGTTTCAAATTGGTTTTGGCCTACCAACCTTAGTCTGGTACTGGCTTGGGCTTCTAAAACTGATCTATTGCCAGTAACTGTGCTCTTGCCTGGAACCTTCCCCAGAGATGAAGAGACAGGCTTATTTCCTTCAAAGGGGTTAAGCTCTCAGCCTTCTCTGGGATGCCCTTATTCTTAAGATTACATCTGACTTTTCTTTTACACTAAGATTTTGAGTGCCCTGTGGCCATTTCTGGCTTTGAAAGACTTATTTTTAAAATTTATTTTTTGGTGTGCTACAATGATTTTCATTATAATGCTCTTAGTATATTTATATTGCTCTTAATACTTTCATTTGGCTGTTTTATTACATCTTCTTTTAGTATCAAGGTAGCTGTTACATATTTTATTAGTTTATTTGGTACATTACATCTCTGAATATTAGTTTTTAGTCTTAGGATCTTACTTCCTTACCATTTTTATTGTTTTCAATTTTAACTGCCCCTAAACATTTATGTTTGAGTATTTTAAGGGTATTAAGGTTTTATTTTAGAACACAGATCTCGGTAAACACTTTGTTAGAAAGACGTGCTTTTTTTTTTTTTTTTTTTTTTTGTAAACATACATTTTCCTTACTTCCAGTGTCAGGACTTTACTACTCATATTGATTTTAGTATTTTAAAATTGTGTTTAGAATTTTACTAAAAAGATGATCATGTAAGACCCTTTCATTCACATTCCTTTGGTAATTTTTACTGGTATTTAATGGTTGGTAATTTTAATCCTTTTGGGTTATAAAATGTGGAAAGTAATCTATTATACCAAATAGCTGTCAATTTTTTTCAATAAATTATCATAACAGTATAAAATAAATAATCATCCAGCTGTCTTATTTTAGGTTCCCCAGAAACAGACCCTGACACAAGGGATGAGTAAACACATTTATTTGGGAAGTTCAGAAAAACTGGAAGGAGGGTGGAAATGTGATAAGAGAAGCAGCAGCAGCTAATGTAGGGCATATTATTAAGCTAGCTACCATGAAGGTCAACTGAAGCTTAATCCCATGGGGAAAACTTTGGCACATGCTGCAAGACATGTCTTAAGAATTGCTTAAGCCAGAGCCAAGGAAGCTGGGTTATTTACATGGTAAAGTCTGTCCATCATTCACTGCTTAATGTCTTTTTCCAGTGGTTTCCAGGAACTCAAAGGCAATCTTATAGCTTAGATGCAGGGGCTGGTCCTTGGAAGGCTGATGTGCACAAAAAAGAAAGGGGCTCCAAGAGCCTGTGGACAGAGCATTCACATTATTATAAAAGCAAAATCATTAGGCACACGTAATCATTACAGTGGTGATTATGACACTGTGAATACTGGCAAAATTTTGACAAAATAGTTTAAGTTCAAGCAGAAGGTATGCTAAAAATAGCTAAGTATTATCAGTAGTAAGGCAGTTTTCAAATTCTCAAATTGAATGTTAAAAAAAAAATAGGAGCCAGGTTCTTGGATACAAGGGACAAAGATATGTTCAAACAATATCAGTCCATGATCTCTTTGAAGAAATGTCCTTACAGATCCCTGAAATGGCCCCAACTATAGCAAGGATAATAACCAGGATCAAGTATATGAAGCATCACCCCAATAGCCTACCTTCAGCAAATAGATACATTCCTATTTTTAACTTGAAAGTAGTGCTTTTTTTTTTTCCTTTTTAAATATGGTTTAAAGTCATTTGGAAGATTCAAACATACTTTGAATGGACAATTCCTCATATAAGTAAAACTTTCTTGGTCCCTCCTCTTAGTAGTCTTGTGACTTGAATCTTACAACTTCCTTTTTTGGGGACTGCTCCGTACCACTCCAAAATCTCACATATGTGACAAGGCAACAATGTTTGGAGGAGAAATGATTGGGTTATAGCTTTAATACAACCCCTGATGCCATTAACTGAGTGGTAACTGGAGGCAGTTGGGGTGGCTGGAGGAAGTGGCTCACTGGGGGCGTGGCTACTGGGCATATATTTTGTATCTGGAGGTGGAGTCTCTCTGCTTTCTGGTCATGCTGTGATTCCTTTCCCTCTGCTGCACTTTCCTGCCATAAAGTTCAGCCTCACTTCAAGCCTGGAGGAATGGAGCCAGCCTTCTATGGACTAAGACCTCTGAAATGTAAGCCCTAAATAAACTTTTGCTCCTTTAAAATTGTTCTGGTCATATCTTTTATTCACAATAGCGAAAATGCAGACTAAAACAGTGAGATAGTGTGTTTTTGTTCACATTCTGCCCACAATGTGTTTTCATTACATAGTAGTAATGTTTGGAAAATGATGTGTATCAGTAAAAAAGATAATTATAGGGCTGGGTTGTGGCTCAGCAGTAGAGTGCTCGCCTAGCATGTGTGAGGCCCTTGGTTCAAGCCTCAGCACCACATTAAAATAAAATAAATTAAAGGTATTGTGTCCAACTACAACTAAAACATTTTTTTAAAAAAAGTTAAGTATATGTAAGTGACATATCTGTATTAAGACCAATATTTGTAGTAGGTATGAAACTAAATTGTGGTTATGATTAATTTTTGAACAAAACAGGGACGAAAAGGTGGAAAGCAGATAAGTGTGTAAAAATGAACCAATGACACTTCCCAGTATACTGTTATGCTGTAAATCATACTTCTGGGGTCAATTATGCAGGCTTTTATTTCTTCTGACTTACATTTTCATAATATAGCTGCAAAGCATCAAGTCTATTGCTACTGCAGAGAGGAAGCAGTACCCGCAAATTTGTCAGGGTACCTCTAATACTCTATGGATTTCTTTGATTATCAGTGTTGAAGTGTGGGTGTAGGACTAGGAATGGGTTTTGGGGAAAGGGGAGGCCTAATGAAGTAGAGATAGGAGGAATTGAGAAGGGAGGAAGATTAAATTAAGAAAAGGTTTTCTTTCTCAAAATGAAGTCTGGAAAAGAAATATAGTTCACTAAACATAAACACTTAAGGAAAAAGAAACAAGACTGTATTTTTTGTATATTTTAAAAACAACACTTTGCAATATAAACAATCATTTTAGATAGAGCATGACTAATATTATCTCAAATTTTAATAACAAGGCTAGAAATTTATAGCTAGAAGGAACCCGATCAATCCTTGAAACTGTGGCCTTCCTTTTCAAGATGTAGAGAACACAGAACATAAAGGTTGATTTCTGAAGGTCAGAGTCTGTGACAGAAGATTGCCCAAGATCCAGATTTCCTCATTTCCTCTCAAATGTCCTTTCCATGAATAATTTAAAAATAATAACATGTTTTTATAATTTACAGAGCTTCGGATCAGAGCCACATCATAATACATCTTCATCATAAATAATACCTTTGGGAAGTTTTAGCATTGTACTACCTCCCAACATGAGCATACATCAAACTTATATATCTCTACTTTTAAATAATTTTCTTGCTAAGAGAATACTTGAGAGAAAATGTTTGGATAAGCCTTAGCTGTCAGCATTCTTTGCAATTTCATTAATATAAAATAGATTTAAATACATTTACAGTGAGACTCAAGAAAAAGTCTCAGATTAAAAACTTATGTCCTAAAAGACATACCTTTAGAAAAAGAGGGAAAGTAGACATGATACTTTACTCTAGCCCTCTGCCCAAAGTTTCTTTTCCCCTCCACTGTCTATTGTTTTTTAAGTTTTTCATTCTCCAAAACTACATACGAGCATGAAAAATTAAAAAAAAAAACACAACTTCTATGGTTCTTCATTAATCCAGTAAAAAATTTAAAGCAACAATACTGCTTCATTAACAGATCACCTGGGTATCTAGTTTGTTGGCTTGGAAATGAAACAGGTTGAATTAAGTTTGCCTTTTTCAAATTGCTGGCTCAGAATGAAGGGCAAGGAAACAACAGATATCCATAAACTACGAAGATCTAGGTGAGGTCCCTTTGTTATATGATATAAAGTATACTTGTTTAATTTGCAATTGTTTAATTATGGTAATTTTAGGAGAAAAAATATTACAAAATGATCCTATTCATATCACAGTTTCTGTAGGAAAATGTGCTTTATGTTTCTGCTTTGGTGTCTGGGAAAACACCTTCCTCTTGATGTGGATGCTGTGTACTGGTAAAGAGGCAACCTGGAGGCTCAGAGGCCTCTGAAGCCTTCATCTCCAGAGGGAGCACTTGTTGCATTCATTAGGCCTTTACCAATCAGATGTCTGAATTCAGAGTGCCTGGCATCATATTCCTAACAAATAGGAAAAACTATAATAACTTAGCTACAGGAATTGCATATCTTGAAGGAACAAAAATTTAATCACAATGACTCAGGAGACTAAGGCAGGAGGATCTCAAGTTCAAGGCCAGCCTCAGAAACTTAGGAAAACCCTGTCTCAAAATAAAAAATGGCCTGGGGATGCAGTTTAGTGGTAAAGCACCTCTTGATTCAATCCCCATACTAAACAAATGAACAAACAAACAAAAAGTTTCAGTTAAAAAACTAAAAAAAAGTTAAAAAAAAAACTGTTTCCAACTTGTGAAAATTCGATCTAGATTCAACTAATATTTATTAAGATTCTGATTTATGACATATAGTTCCCCCAAATAAAGTTATTTAATCATTATTAAAATCTCAGGACCCAATGTTATCCTCATTTAGCAGACAAGTGAACAGCAATAATAACAACAAACAAAACTGAGACAGAGGCCAAGACTCTGGCCCTGGTAGAAATGAAACTGAAGTAAAGCCTACCAGGCTATGCTTTTTTCTTTTTTGGTATCAGGGATTGAACCCTTAGGCACTTAACCATTGAGTCACATCCCCATCCTTTTTCAAAATTTTTGTTTTGAGACAGATTCTCACCAACTTGCTTAGACCTCTTTGCTAAATTGCTGAGGCTGGCTCTGAAACTGTAATCCTCCTGTCTCAACCTCCCTTGAACTGTGGGGTTAAAGGTGTGCACAACCACATCTGGCTTCTACTCTGCCTTTCCATGTTGCTTTGTACTTCCTCAGAAAATGGTTTATAATTGTGTCAAAATTACGATTTATAACACTTTAAAATTTTTATTTGCCCTATTTTGTTTCAATGTGATCGAGTGGCATATAAAAAACTAGTACTATATATTAATACGAAAATGTGAAAATTGAGACAAAGGAAAGTTATGAATGGGAGAGGTATTTTTTATTAGTTCTTTTCAGTTACATATGATAGCAGAATCCTTTTTGATATAATTATACAAGTATGGAATATATCTTATTGTAGTTATGAGTTCCATTACATAGATGTACATGGTGGTGGGATTCACTGGGTTGTTTTCATATATGTACACAGGAAAACTATGTCAGATTCATTCCACTGTCTTTCCTTTGCTTTTTCCCCCTCCCTTTCCTCCATTCCTCACTGCCTAATCCATTACACTTCTATTTTTCTTCTCACCCTTTCCTTTATTGTGGGTTAGCTTCCACCTATTAGAGAAAACAATGAAATGGCAAAGGTCAAAGATCAAGAAAGAGATGTAAAAACCAAATACTTTACATAATTTTTTGTGATGATGGTACAATAACATTATCTATACGACCTGCTTTTCCAAAATAGAACTTTGTTCAAAACATTGTTGCCAAATTAGAAACTTCATGAGAGGCTGAGTTATTCAGTAGGAATTCCTTCTGAATTCCCTTTGCTCCTGGCTCTTCTTGTTTCTTGTGACATAGCTGTCAACAATGACCCCAAATGTTTCAACACTTCCCCTTTTACAGATGACTAGGTTGATGTGATCTCTAGGAACACTTTCCTAGGAACCTTAGTTCCATTTACTACATGGTTTTTGTAAGTAGAAATATATCCCCAACTTCAAAAGATCAAATTACAAAAGAAAAAATCTGCATGTAGCTTGAGGGACAGTTATTTTCTATTCAATGGATTAAGAGAGAAAGTCTATGGGAGAATGATAGCAATGACCAAAGCACCTACACAGATGTTTCTAGTTCTTTTTTTTTTAATATTTATTTTTTAGTTTTAGGTAGACACAATATCTTTCATTTTTATGTGGTGTTGAGGATCGAACCCAGCGCCCCGCGCATGTCAGGTGAGCGCGCTACCACTTGAGCCACATCCCCAGCCCCAATATTTTTAAAAAATATTTATCTAGTTCTTAATATGTTCATGTCCCAGAGTGATTTTAATTCAAATCACAGCAAACTCACTTCAATAAATTATATTAATATCCTATTTTGATCACATTATATATGGAAAAAGGAAGGAAGAAATAAGTGAAACTTCTAACTAATAGCTCTTTACAAAATAACACTTTTAAAATCCATCTCAAACATATCTTTTCAATTAGATATTTATTAATTAGAATTCAAATCACAATTTCCTCCTGGGAAAAAGCAAAGTGCATTCATTTAACATATTACAAAAATAGTGCAAAATATAACAAGATTTACTACAAGCCTAGTTTTTATCCTAAAAGTGATTTTTTTTTCTTTCTTTTTCTTTTTTTTTTTTTTTTTTGGTACTAGGGATTGAACTCAGAGGCACTTGACCACGGAGCCACGTCCCCAGCCCTATTTTTGTATTTTATTTAGAGATAGGGTCTCATTGAGTTGCTTAGAGCCTTACTTTTGCTGAGGCTGGCTTTGAACTCTGAATCCTCCTGCCTCAGTATCCCGGGCTGCTGGGATTACAGGTGTGCACCACCATGTGCGGCCTATAAATGACTGTCAGTCTTGTGATATAAATTTTTTACTACTGTGAAGAAGGCTGACACACCCCTCACTGATCTAAAGGGAAATGTATCCAGTGTGTCTACCAATACTTAAATTCATGTTTCTGCAGGGGGCAGTGGCACACACCTGTAGTTCCAGCTACTCAGAAGACTAAGGCAAATCACTTGAGCTCAAGATAGGACAGCCTGGACAACATAGAGAGACTCCTACTCAATATAAAACACAGATACAGAAAAGATAGAAGAAAAACGTGTTCCTCTGCCTCTAAAATGACTGAAAGGTAAAAGAGCAAAGTGAAACAAGTTTAATTCCACACCAGCTCATCTGCATGGCATGCATTTAATTAGCACATACTTTTTTTTTTTTTTTCCTTTTGAGTAAAGTTGGTGGTTTACTAGGAACCTAATATTCCAGGTCCTCTACTAGACCAGCCACTGTGAGATCTTGTGAGAGGACAAAAACACACATGGCACACATTTTAATTCTCTCAGTCCATCTATTTAACTACCTTTCTTCCTTTTCTTTCTTCAAGGATAGAGATTTGATATGGCATTGCTTATGTCTCCAAACAGGTTATAGGAAATAAATAGATATCACTAGTTTAATCATCTGAAGAAAAAACAATCCTCACCTACCAAAAAACTGTCTTATATTGTTAATATAACCTGGTTCTCAAAGATATATTTTATTAACTCTATTGTATATATAATTATGCATATATATATAATTGAATTTAAGTTTGTTATTTAGGCTTCAATATTGTTAACAACAGATATACATCATAGCTCCTCTTTTAAGGTGTAACATTAGGGATGATAATTAATTTAATACTTATTGAATTAATAACATTTTTAACACCCGCAGTGTGCAAGGCAGTTTTTAGATGCTCTTGGGTGTTTAAAGGAGAACAAAGAGTTTCTAGTATAAAATGCATACACACAAATTACCATAAAACAGTGGTTCAAATAAAATTCCAAACAAAAGGGAGAGAGATTAATAATATTTTTTTTTGTAATTCTTAAAGAATTGATATAAAGCAAATCAAGTTTTCTTGAACTAAAATTAAAGTCTAATTCTAAGGAGCTTAGATATAGTCCATTCCTAATTATAATTTTCAATTAAAAAGATTCACAAACCCCTTTGCTTATTATTCTCAAATGTCTCTCCTACAATACACCCTCTGCCTTGTAATGATCCTAATCAACAGCTTTCTGTCATATTTCACATTGAATATGAAAATATCATCAATTCTAGGAGGCTCCCTTCTAAGACATACAGTTATTCTATATAGCATGATATCACATTTACTATAGTTTCAGAGTACATCTGTACTTTTGTATAATTACCTTATGTAGTACAGCAAAAATCACACGTGAATAATCCTAACACAGATTTCTACAATTTCTCCCTTGGCAAAGTTGGCATAAATATAGTTTGTACTTCACAAAGTTTCAGGTGAAGCATTACATTACAGGAGATAAGTAATGTGAAAGTATGTAGTATAAGATTAGACACAGTAATTATTCAATGATGTTAATGCTTCAAGCTAGACCTGAAATCCTATTTACAGCTAAATAACAGTATAAACTAAAGTATAACTTCCCAATTTGGTATGCCAATAACATTTTCGTCTGTCTTGGCTCTTGTACCATGAGGGTAAAGGCCCTGGGTATAATTAACAGGCCACTGACAAAATTAGAGCCCCCAATGGCTTGTGGTCTTACCATAGAGGTAAGAAGACAACTAATGGAAAACCTGCCACTTAAATTTCTGGGCAAAGGGCTTCAAAGTGCTTAAATAAGTTCAAGGAATATTAAATTTTTCTTCCAATCTTTTCTTTCAGTCATTTTCTATGTATGATTGTTTTAAGAAACTATCCAACAATAATTTTGTATACAGTATTTTTCATATAAAATTTTCTCTTAAGCATTTCTCCATATCATTAAATATTCCTTATAAAATTATTTAATGGCTGCATAGTATTCTAGTATGTGGACAGACCATATGTAATTACTCTATATTATATTTATGCTGTTTTTAAATTTTTGCTATTATAAATTAGGCTGAACCAAGCAACTTTATTAAATAATATTTATGTAGTATTTCCTTAGGATAAATATTTTGAAATAATTTATTAAGGTAAAATTCATATAACATAAAGTTAATCAGTTTAAGGTAAACAATTCAGTTGTATAATTACCATCTATCGAGTTCTAAAACATTTTTGTTAACATGAATATTTTTGAAGTAGTAATGGGTATGAACATTTTAAAAGTTTTCAATATATATTGTTAAACTGCTTTAAAAAAAAGCAATTTCAAGTTTCACCAGTGGTATCTGATACAGTCGATTTCCAAGCAGTGCTATTAGTATGTGTGTATACATACATGCATAAAACTTTGATAGTGAGAAAGTTTCTTTCTTTTTTGTAACAGGGATTGAACCCAGGGGGTGCCAACAACTAGGTCAAGAGCCACATGCCCAGCCCTTTTTACAATTTTTATTTTGAGACAGGGTCTTGCTGAGTTGCTGAGGCTGCCTGGAACTTGTGATTCTCCTGCCTCAGTCTCCAGAGTTGCTGGGATTTCAGGTGTGTGCCACTATGACTAGCTGAAAAAAATCGAAAAAGTCATATTTCTTTTATTTATTAGTAGAGTTTTTAACACTTTATAATATTTACTTGCTACCTAAAGTTCTTTTTTTTAAAGAAATGACCACAGTGATGAGATAATCATGAGAAATTATTATTATTCTACGAGACATCTCCCATAGTTTTTATGGTACATGTCTGAAGGCTTCTATATAAAGAATACTTGAGTTTGGACTGGATAAGACACTGTTAAAGTGCAGGAAGCCTAAGTTTTGTGACTTTAGGGACTTAAGTATCCATTTTGCTGAATCCACCCCCATTGTCCATGATAAAATACTGTAGTTTTAAGAAATAATAATCAGAAAAGGACATTTTAAAGCATTGTTGTAGTAAAAGACAAATTTTTTATTCAAATAATATTAACTTACAAAATTACTTGAGTATTTCATTGTGACCATATCGCCCTGAGAGACTGTAAGGAAAGGAATTCTAAGTATTGTACAGATAATAATAATGTACCAAGTATGACAGGGATAAATACTTACTGAGTACTTTTCCATGTACCAGAACATGTGATAGGTCTGGAGACAGAGAACTTAAGAAGCTAGATTAACATTCTGTCCTCATGAAGTTTATATTTTAATAAAGCTGACCATTATTTACTGGACAACAATTTTGATAGTGCTCCCACAATCTTGTGATTTAATGTTAATTATTTCCTATAAATAATTCTCATTGTTTTTCAGTCAAAATTAAACAGTCTTGCTTTATATTATTAAATTCACTATTTATCAAGTACAGAAAACTGACAGGCACTATGCTAGGGGCTAATAATTGTGCTGAATAAAAACTAACACAAAAACCCCACAGACCCTCAAAGAGCTCACACTATTGGAGAAGTTTAACAATAAACTGTTCTAGATAATGATAACTGTAATGAAAGGTAAGGACCATGGTTATACAAAATTCCATACAAGAGGAAGTGAGGGGAAAGGGAAAAATAATACAAGGGGGAGAAATGAATTACAGTAGAGGGGGTAGAGAGAGAAGAGGGGAGGGGAGGGGAGGGGAGGGGGGATAGTAGAGGATAGGAAAGGCAGCAGAATACAACAGACACTAGTATGGCAATATGTAAATCAATGGAAGTGTAACTGATGTGATTCTGCAATCTGTATACGGGGTAAAAATGGGAGTTCATAACCCACTTGAATAAAAATGTGAAATATGATATGTCAAGAACTATGTAATGTTTTGAACAACCAACAATAAAAAAAAATAAAAAAATAAAGTGAAGTTAAAAGCTTAAAAAAAAAAAAAAAAAAGAAGAAAGGTAAGGACCAAAGAGCATTCTGAGAATCTGGTATGACCTGGAGACTTGAAGTCTGTTTTTTGGGGGGTAATTACAAGCATTCCTATATTGTTAGTGCTTAAACAGAAAAGCAGGGCCTATCGAAATTGATGATGAAGAGGTAAAAGCCAGTTTACAAAAACTTCTGTGCTGTTTCAGAGTTTGAATTTAACTTTCAAAAGTTGACAAGGAATTATTGGTAAGTTTTAGTTCTAGGAGATGAATGATTATATTCATATTTTATACTGATAATTTCAGAGACAAATGGATTATCAAATACTTTAATAGGACCTGAAGATAGTATGCACAATCTTGCACCTTTGTACCTCTCCAGCTTGATACTAAAGCACTCTCATCTGTCCTTTTTCTGATAACACTACACAGCTGTTAGTCCCCTCTCTCCTTACCCTTTTTTTGCCTTTCCAGAAGTGGTCGCTTTGCTTGGACACACTTTCTTTGCTCTTTGAAGGCCTAACTCCCACTTGTTTCAAATATCAACAGGAATATAATTTCTTTTGGAAAGCTTGCATTACCACTCATAAATCAGACCTACCTGTCGCCCCATGTGTACTAAGACTGCTTGTTCTCCAGGTGCTTATTATGCTGTGATGTCACTCACTAACTGCCTCTATGATTTTCCCAGTTACTATGAATTTTGAAAGGCTATGATTATTTCTAGTTTGATGACCATTATATCCACAATGTCTAACAAAGGACCTGGAACACAGAATGTGTTCAATAACTATCTCTTGAATGAATACTAAATATGGGGTATGAGTGGCAGCAGACCACCTTGGTGATCAATGATAAAGGCCTGAATGAAGGTGAAAGTGTTAAAGATGTGGAGGATACATGGGAGAGTGACAGAAGGGTTGAATGTGGTAACTTACTGTTAGAGGAAGAAAAGAAGGAAGGAGATTGATAGGGGTTAAGTAAAGGAGGATAGTTCCCAATATTTAAAAACTGTATAGGCAGAACCAACACAACTATGTTACCTGTTGCCACTTTAAGGTACTGCTCTTCTCTTAAGCCAGGTACAATGTCTACCTCATTATTTTCCCCAAATGCAAGGAACATTCCTGTCTCACATTGTGTAGCTGTTGATTCCTCATCCTGGAATAGCCTTCCTTCAGATATCCACAAGACTCACTCCATTATAACCTCAGTGTTTGCTCAGAGTATATATATATGTATTTTTTCCAGTGATGACTTCCCCAAGTATCCCTCTTGGAAATGCAACTGATTTCTTATCTTTACTCACCTTAGCAATCTTCCTAATTCATTTTTCTCCATAAAACTTAGCAATATCATAAACACAGTACTATTATCATTTATTTGTTTTGTCTCTTTCACTAGAAATAAAAATTCCTGGAGAGGTAAAAATATGCTTACTTTATTAGTATATAGACAATAAATATTTGTTTAATTAATAAGTTGAACAATGATTGAATGAAGGAATGAACAATGTTACCTATCCATATAGGACCAAAGAGGAAAAAAAATGTAGAAGATGATTACAAGCTCATTAAAAAAATATAGTTTAATAGTTCTTGGTGGACCTTTATTTATTTTTGTCATGCTGAGATTCGAACCCAGTGCCTCACACACACTAGGCAAGCCCTCTACCACTGAGGCACAACCCCAGCACATAAGCTCACTTTTAAATATGCCCAATTAGGAGGCATCCAGTGGTGCTGATGGAAAGATTTATTGATACTTTCAATCATATCAAACCCACAGACAGTTGAGTAGAAGAAAAAGAGAATTTTAAAAACACACAGAAATTGGGAAACACAAAATATTTAAGGAGTGGGTAACATAAAACCCAGCAAAGAATTCCAAGGAGGATTGAACAAAGGGGTAAGAAGAACACAAGACCAAGAGAAATGGATAATTTCAAGATGGTGAGTAGAATCAAATATAATATAATACAGCATTCTTTGCTTTGTTAGGAACTAAAACAAAGGGAAAAAAGGGACCAGAGAGGATTTCATAATTAAGTCAGCGGTGACTTTAGGCAACACAGGTTTAGAGAAGCATAGTATAATAAACACAAGAATCACCCCCACTTACTGAGCAATTACATGCTATGCAAGGTGCTTGATGCTTAAAATTTACCAGGTCTTTCTCAGGCCTGGCCCAGATCTGCCTATACCAACCTGTTGGGGACACAGACTCAGGGTAGGTCTGAGTCCATCCTGCCACCAGCACACACACATCAGAGCTCCGGCTCCAGTACAGGACTGCCTCTGCCAACCTGCAGGGGACCCAGGCCCAGGGGAGGTCCAAGTCTGCCATCCCCCCACCCCTACCAGGGAGCCCAGGCGTTACACACTTCCATCTTGGGACACTGCAGAAATTGCCATAGCCTTTCCCACGCAGTCGCCTCTACCTTTCTCGACAACAGACAGGGATAGAAGCAGCTGCATCTTGGAGCAGGCATTCCAAAGACAGTGTAAGGCCCACTCTTTCAACACCATCTCTGAAAGACAATGCATCCATCTTGGAGCCCTCCACTGCTGTGTCCACTACTACCGCCACCACCATTAGTTGCAATAGCATACATCAAGGGACACTTGCATGGTCTGAAAGCACAACATCAAGGTGAGGTTCAGATAACTGGCACAGACACTACAAGATTATAGGGTAGAAACTGTAATATCTCAGATCCACACTGCAAGAAAGGAAGACACATAGACAACATGAAAAAGGGAAGAAAGTACCCAAACAAACCAGGATACTACAATAACAGAACCCATGGACAGCAAAGTTGATGAACTGTCAGAGAAGTCGTTCAGAATGTTCATAATTAAAAAGCTCTGTTAATTAAAGAATGACCTAAATGAGCAAATAAGGGCAAAAATTGATCACTCCAACAAAGAGATCAGAGAGCAAATACAGGTAGCAAATAGAGATAGCAAGATTACTTGAAGAAAGAGATAAAGACTCTAAAAGAAAAAAAATCAGAAATTCTTAAAATGAAGGAAACAATAAACCAAATAAAAACCTCAATAGAAAGCATCACCAAGAGAACAGATCACTTGGAAGAAAGAATAACAGATAATGAAGTCAAAGTATATCATCTGGAAAATAAAGTTGGCCACACAATGAAGATAATAAGAAACCATGAACAGAGCATCCAAGAATGATGGGATAGAATCAAAAGACCAAATCTAAGAGTTATTGGGATAGAGAAAGGCACAGAGTTTCAAACCAAAGGAATGCACAATCTCTTCAATGAAATAATATCAGAAAATTTCCTAAGCATTGGAAAATCAAATACAAGAGGCTTACAGGATACCAAATGTACAAAATTACAACAGATCTACACCAAGACACATTATAATAAAAAAGGCTAGCATACAGAATAAGAATAGAATCTTAAAGGCCACAAGAGGGAGGAATCAGATCACACAAGAGGGGGAAACCAATTGTATCTCAGGAGAGATTTCATCCTAGACCCTCAAAGCCAGGAGATCATGAAACCACATATACCAAGTTCTGAAAGATAGTTAGGCCAGCCAAGATTCTTATATTCAGCAAAATTAAGCTTCAGATTTGATGACAAAATAAAAACCTTCCATGATAAACAAAAGTTAAAAG
Source organism: Spermophilus citellus (assembly GCF_964194105.1). NCBI lineage: Eukaryota > Metazoa > Chordata > Mammalia > Rodentia > Sciuridae > Spermophilus > Spermophilus citellus. Next base: position 53,524,303 of record NC_138192.1, on the reverse strand, counting down.
AATTTACAAATAGAAAGCCTGTGCTACAGAACATCCTCGGTAAAATATTCCATGAAGAGGAAATAAAAAACAATACTAAAAATCAGCAGAGTGAGGTATTACACTAAGGGAAAAATTAATCACAGGATAAACAAAATCAAGTTAAATACCAAAAATAAACAAAAATGACTGGGAATACAAATCATGTCTCAATAATAAACCTGAATGTTAATGGCCCAAAAGACATAGAGTAGCAGATTCAATTAAAAAAAAAAAAAAAAGCAAGACCAACAATATGCTGCCTACAAGAGACTCATCTCATAAGAAAAGACATCCACAGACTAAAAGTGAAGTGTTGGGAAAAATTATACTGCTCACATGGGCTGCGGAAGCAAACAGGGGTTTCCATCCTCATATCAAATAAAGTAGACTTCAAGCTAAAGTTAATCAAAAGGGATAAAGAAGGATACTACATACTGCTCAAGGGAACCATACACCAACCACACATAACAATTATAAATATATAAGCCCCAAACAATGGAGCATCTGTGTTCATCATTCAAACTCTTCTCAAGTTCAAGAGTCAAACAGACCACAACAGAATAATTTTGGGTGACTTTAACACATCTCTTTCACCACTGGATAGGTCTTCCAAACAAAAGCTGAACAAAGAAACTACAGAACTTAATAATACAATCAATAACTTAAGACTTAACTGACATATATTGACTATTTCATCCTTCAATGAGTGAACACATTCTTCTCAGCAGCACATGGTCTCTAAAATAGACCATATATTATGTCATAAAGCAACTCTTAGCAAATACAAAAAAGTAGAGATACTACTTCACATTCTATCATATCACAATGGAATGAAACTAGAAAACAATGATAAAGTAAAAAATGGAAGCTACTCCAAAACCTGGAGATTAAATAATATGCTACTGAATAAACAATGCGTTGCAAAAGATGTCAAGGGGGAGATTAAAAATTTCTTAGAGGTAAATGAGAACACTGATACAACATATCAAAATCTCTGGGACATTATGAAGGCAGTACTAAGAGGAAAGTTCATTGCATGGAGTTCATTCTTTAAAAGAAGAAAAAGTCAAGAAATAAATGACCTAACATTACATCTCAAAGCCCTAGAAAAAGAAGAAAAAAACCAACACCAATTAGTAGAAGACAGGAAAAAATTAAAATCAGAGCTGAAATCAATGAAATTGAAAGAAAAGAAACAACTGAAAAAATTGACAAAACTAAAAGTTGGTTCTTTGAAAAATAAATAAAATTGACAAACCCTTAGCCAGGCTAATGAAGAGAAGGAGAGGGAAAACTCAGATTGCTAATGTGATGAAAAAGGAAATATCACAACAGACACTATAGAAATACAGAAGATAATTACAAATTATTTTGAAAACTTTTACTCCAATAAAATAGAAAATATTGAAGGCATTGAAAAATTTCTAGAGGCATATGGTGTGCCCAAACTAAATCCGAATGATACAGATTAATTTCAAGCAAGGAAACAGAGAACACCACCAGAAGCCTACCAACTAAGAATAGTCCAGGATCTGATGGATACACAGCTGAGTTCTACAAGACTTTTAAAGAAGAAGAAATACCAATACTCCTCAAATTATTTCATAAAATATAAACAGAGGGAGTACTTCCAAACTCATCTATGAGGCCAGTGTCATCCAGATTCCAAAATCAGGCAAAGACACATCAAAGAAAGAAAACTTTAGACTAATATCTCTAATGAACACAGATGCAAAAATTCTCAATAAATTTCTGGCAAATCAAATACAAAAAATATATCAAAAAGATAGTGCACCACGATCAAGTGGGGTTCATCCCAGGGATGCAATGTTGGTTCAACATATGGAAATGAATAAATGTAATTCTTCACATTAATAGACTTAAAGGTAAGAATCATATCATTATTTCAACAGATACCAGAAAAAGCATTTGACTAAGTACAGCACTCCTTCATGTTCAAAACACTAGAAAAACTAGGGATAAAAGGAACATATCTCAACCTTGTAAAAACTACCTATGCTAAACACCAGGCCTGCATCATTCTAAATAGTGAAAAAGTGAAAGTATTGCCTCTAAAAACTGAAACAAGACAGGGATGCCCTCTTTCACCATATCTATTTAAGGTAGTCTTGAAACACTGGCCAGAGCAATAAGATGAAAGAAATTAAAGGGATACGGATAGGAAAAGAAGAACTCAAATTAACACTATTTGCTGATGATATGATTCTATACCTAGAAGACCCAAAAAAAATCCACCAGAAAATTTCTAGAACTAATAAATAATTTCAGCAAGGTAGTAGGATATAAAATCCACACCCATAAATTAAAGGTATTTCTGTATATCAGTGACAAATCCTCTGAAAGGGAAACAAGGAAAAGTACCCCATTTACAATAACCTCAAAAACATAAAATACTTGGGAATCAACTTAACCAAAGAGGTGAAAGACCTCTACAATGAAAACTACAGAACACTAAATAAAGAAATTAAAGAAGACCTTAGAAGATGGAATGTTCTTGGATAGGCAGAATTAATATTGTCAAAATGATGAAAAGCACTGTACGGAATTAATGCAATTCCAGTCAAAACCCAATGGCATTCCTCATAGAAATAGAAAAAGAAGTCATGAAATTCATCTGGAAAAATAAGAGACCCAGAATAGTAAAGCAATTCTTAGTGAGAAGAGTGAAGTAGGTGGCATCAATACACCAGACATTAAACTATACTACAGGGCAATAGTAACAAAAACAACAAGGTATTGGCACCAAAATACACCAAAATAGACTTGTAGACCAATGGTACAGAATAGAAGACACAGAGACAAACCCACATAACTACAGTTATCTTATATTAGACAAAGACGCTAAAAACATATATTGGAAAAAAGACAGCCTCTTTAACAAATGGTGCTAGAAAAACTGGAAATCCACATATAACAAAATGAGATTAAAGCCCTATCTCTCACCATACACAAAACTCAACTCAAAGTGGATCAAAAACCTAGGAATTAAAGCAGAGATACAGTTCCTAATAGAAGAAAAGATAGGCCAAATCTCCAACATGTTGGATTAGGCCCAGGCTTCCTCAATATGACTCCTGTAGTATAAGAATTAAAATCAATAATCAATAAATGGGATGGCTTCAAACTTAAAAGCTTCTTCTCAGCAAAAGAAACAACCTGTGAGGTGAACAGATAGCCTACGTTTTGGGAAAAAAATTTTACCACACAAACATCAGATAGAGCACTAATCTCTAGTATATATAAAGAACTCAAAAATTTTAACACCAAAAAAAAAAAATGACACAATCAATAAATGGGCCAAGGAACCAAACAGATACTTCTCAGAAGATGATATACAATCAATCAATAAATATATGAAAAAATGTTCAACATTTCTAGCAATTAGAGAAATGCAAATCAAAACTACTCACTCCAGTCAGAATGGCAGCTATTAAGAATACAAACAAATTCAATATGCGTTGGTGAGGATGTGGGGGAAAAGGTACACTCATACATTGCTGATGGGACTACAAATTGGTGCAGCCAATATGGAAAGTAGTATTGAGATTTCTTGGAAAACTGGGAATGGAACCACCTTTTGACCCAGCTATACCACTCCCTGGTCTATACCCAAAGGACTTAAAAAGAGCATACTACAGGGAAACAGCCACATCAATGTTTACAGCAGCACAATTCACAATAGCCAAACTATGGAATCAACCTAGATGCCCTTCAGTTGATGAATCGATAATGAAAATGTGTTATATATACATAATGGAATACTATTCAGCATTAAAAGAGAATAAAATCATGGCATTTGCAGGTAATGGATGGCATTGGAGAATATAAGTGAAGTTATGCAATCCCCAAAACCCAAATGCCAAATGTTTTCTGTGATATAAGGATGTTGATTCATAATGGGGTTGGGAGCAGGGGAGCATGGGTGGATTAGATGAACTATAGATAGAGCAAAGGGGAGGGAAAGGAAGAGAGGGGGTCTGGGGGTAGGAAAGACAGTGGAATGAGGTGGACACCATTACCCTAAGTACATGTATGAAGACAGGAATGGTGTGATTCTACTTTGTGTATAACAAGAGATATGAAAAATTGTGCGGAAAATGTGAAATATGAATTTTAATGCATTCTGCTGTCATACATAAAAATTAGAATAAAAAAATTACCAGGTCTCTAATACTTCCAACCAAACTGACATGTAGTTATTTTATGATGTATATTTTTGGGAAAAATGAAGTTCAGGGAAGTTACACAGGTCATAGCTGTTTAGAGGACTAACAGTTTGAGTGAGTTAAAGTTTAAGCCATAATAAAAATATGATTTATAATATTTTGTTCACTTGATATTCCTAATATAAATTCCAAGTAAATTTATTTTCTAAGCACACAAAGATTATTAACTTCAAGTACCTATACTATTTTTTTGGTGTTAAATACTTATAAAAGAAAAATAATTTTAAATCTTGTACTTTATAACTCAAGAATATCATCACTTATCAATTTTTGTACTTATGTCTTTGGAAATTCCTGAGTTATCTAGACCTTCTCCTTTTGTGATGACTTTTTCTCCTTTGAGTATCCATGAGACTCATTTTATAAGTTTTCAGCCTATGGCCTAGAAACATACTAAGTGCTATAAATATACTGTCTCAGGTAATCTTCACCTTAATCTTCTGATTTGAATTCTAATGTTAATAAGGAAGAGTTCTAGAAGTTCCAGGCCTCTGGATCTCCAATTCCAAAGCTCTCATTCTTAATTCTAACTAAGTGGCGTTCCATGATGATTTTTCCAATAAGGTCCTTAGTCACTTTGTGGACTAATTCTGCATAAGTAATTACAGATAGAGTATAAATTTTCAAAATAGGTTTTGATAGTCCTCTGGACTTCAGGGAAGCTACACAGGTCATAGCTGTTTAGAGGACTAACAGGTTGAGTGAGTTAAAGTTTAAGCCATAATAAAAATATGATTTAAAATATTTTGTTAATATACTGTATAAATATAGTGTCTATATTCAAAAGACTTCAAAAGGGTCTGTGGTGATCTCTCCTTTTTCATCCCTGATCTTGTTCATTTGCATTTTCTCACCTCAACAGATGGAGAAAAAAAGTTTGACAAAATTTCAGTTCTTCTCATGTTAAACACACTCTCTCACATAAACAGTATAGAAGGGATGTACCTCAACAAAATAATATTTAACAAAGCCACTGTAGTAGCAACATATTCAATTTTGAGAAGCCGGGAGTTGCTTCTAATATCATGAACAAGATAACGATGACTACTCTCACTATTTCTATTAAAAAAGATTAAAAGATATAAAAGGTTTTATATATATGTGTGTGTGTGTGTGTCTGTGTGTGTGTGTGTGTGTGTGTATGTATGCCAAAAAAAATTGGGGAAGAGAAAGAAAGAAAAGGCATCTAAACTGGAAAGGTAAAAGTCAAATTGTCTCAGACTGCAGACCTATATGGTCTATCTACAGAAAAATCTAAAGACTTTACCAAAATACTCAGATAATCAATAAATACATACAATGAAATAGCATACAAAATCCACATAAAGAATCAGTTGCATTAACAGTGAACTATCAAAAAAAGTTATGAAAACAAACTCATTTACAGAGCATAAAATATAATACCTGAAAGTAAATTTAACCAAGGAAGTGAAAAGGAAAAAAAAAAAATCTGTGCACTGAAAACTATAAAACATTGGTGAAAAAAGTTAAAGAAAACACAAATAATGGAAATATATCACATGTTCATGGATTAGATTAAATAATACTGTTAAAATGTCCATCTACACAAAGTGGTTTACAGACTCAATGTAAGCCCTATTAAAATACTTACATTAATTTTCACAGAAATAGAAAAAGAAATTTAAAAACTGTATAGAATCAAAAAAGACTACAAATAGCAAATTTGGAAAAAAAGAATAAATCTGGAGGCATCATACTCTTTTATTTCAAAATATATCATTAAGCTATTGTAATTAAAACGTTCTACTGGCATAAAAAAAGATACATTGACCATCAAAATAAGGTGAAAAGCCCAGAAACAAACTCAAAAAGTTATAGTCAATTTATTTTTTCCATCTTTTTTATTGCTGCATTATAATTATACATAATAGCAGGATTCACTCCTACATATTCATATAACCATAAAATATGTAACAATATAATCTGGTCAACATCATTCTAGAAGGTAGACCAGTAGAATAGAGAAAAGAATACATACTGATCAATTGATTTTTTTTTTTTTAAAGAAAGGTGCCAAAAATGTACAATGGGAAATGGACGATCTCTTTAATAATGCTGGATATAGACACACAGAAGAATAAAATTGCGTTCTTATCTCACACAATCTATAAAAATCAATGTGAACTGGGTAAAAGACTTAAACATAAGACCTGAAACTATAAAGCTATAAAGATAAAAACATGAGTGGAATACTCGACAACACTGGTCCAGGCAATGATATCTTGAGTAGGTTTACAAAAGTGTGTGCAACAAAAGCAAAAATTGACAACATGGGATTGAAATCTCAGAAGCTGTATGTTAGAGGAAATAACAACTGAAGAAAAAAAATCTATGGACTGGAAGAAATTATTTGCTAAGCATTTGGTGATGAGGAACTAGTATCCAAAATATATAAGGAATTCAAACAACTCAACAAGGAAAAAATATTTAAAAATGGCTGAAAGGTCTGAATAGACAATTCTGGAAAGAAGAGAGATGAATGGCCAACAGATATATGAACAGGTGTTTAACATCTTTAATCATGAGGGAAATGCAAATTATAACCACAATAAAAATATCACCTTATGCCCATTAAGCTGGCTATTATCAGCTGTTTTCCCTGTTTCAGGAGATACTTGTGTTCTTCTTTTCCAACCTAGGTGTGAAAGAATGGGTCCCACAAATGGTAGCAAGAAGGGCCATTCTATCATCAAGGGTGTGGTGACATGAGAAGACACCATCAACATATAAAAGTATATCCATTAAGTGGGTTAATTAGAGATGTTGAGCACCTTTTTATATATCTGTTGGCCATTCATATCTCTTCTTTTCAGAACTGACTATTCAGATCCTTTAGTCATTTTAAAATCTATTTATTTGTTTTCTTGTTGTTGAGTTGTTTGAATTCTTATATATTTTGGATACTAGTCCCTCATATCTCAAGAAGTATGCTCTTGGGTATTCTAAGAGATTTGGAAATTTGCCATGAAGGAGATGAGGACATCAGATGAATGCATCAATACCAGGCTCAACAAAGCTGTTTAGACCAAAGAAATAAATAACATCAAATATCTTATCAGTGTAAGGTTATCCAAAAACATGCAATGAGAATGAAAACTCACCAAATAAAGTTCTATATTTTAATTACATATATCCTTTTCACAATGTTCAAAATCTATAGGAAGTCAATGTGGATGATAACTAATTTCAGATTGTCAAAGTTATAAAATAGCCAAAGACAAAAGAAATCAAGTGTTGGCATGGACACAGAGAAAAGGGAACACTTACATACTGTTTGTGGGCATATAAATTAATACAACCATTTTGAAAAATATGTAGGTTCCTATTAAAAACTAAAAATACTATATGATCCAGCAATCCTCTAAAGGGTATACATAACCAAAAGAATTAAAATTGTTAGGTTCAGGAGAGATCTTTATTAATATGTCCATTTTAGCAATATTTACAATAACCAAGATTTGGAAGCAATCTAAGTGTCCATCAATAAACAGATCAAGAATATGTGATATGCACATACAATGGAATAATATAGAAGAAAATGTTATCATTTGTGACAACATGGATGGAACTAGAGGACATTATGCTAAGTGAACTAAGTCAGGCATGTAAAGATAAATACTGTTCAATCTCACTTATATGTGGAATCTAAAAGAGCTGATCTACAAAAAACAGAGTAGAAAAATGGTTATCAGAGGCTAGGTGGGTGGGTCAGGGGAGCAAGGGAGATGAGGAATAAGATGTTGGTTAACATACACAATATTTTAGTTAACATGGAAGATTAGGTTTTAGTGAGTTGTATGGTGACCACAATTCATACTAATGGATTATATATTTTAAAATTGTTAAGACCATTTTTAATTTCCTGACCACACACATGGGTGTGTGTACATTGGTGTAACAAAACACTGGTGAGGTGATGGTTATGGTAACTCGGTTGACTTAATCTTTCTATAAGGTGTATATATAGATAGATAGATAGATAGATAGATAGATAGATAAAAACATCACATTCTACCCCTATCATAAATGTACATAATTGTCAATTAAAAAATTTAAAAACCCCAAATGATTTTATAATTAAATATGATTATATTTGTAAATGTGTCAATGCATTACCCAACACAAAGTATAAATTATTGAAGACACTTCCAGAAATTTTCACATTATTTTAGATATGTTTTATACATCCTACCTTACATCAAAGTGCATAAAAAAAAAGTGCTTTGGATGACACAGCATTTCAAAATTCAAGTTTTAGATAGCACTGATTGAGATAAACATAGAACTAGAAAGGATTTGGAGCTCTAATTCCAAATCAATTAGCTTATTTTATAGAACTTAAAGCAGCATTTGAGTAATCTGTCCAGTTAATTACCTTCATTTGGGATGCCAGAATGCATATAAATTGACAAAAAAGTGGTCAAATATCTAAACTTAATGTACAACATTCTTTGATCTGTATTTATGTCAATCAACCCATATACTTATGGTATTTAATCAATACTAAAATTATTACTAGCATTTGGTGCTTTCAATTCAGTTTTGTTAAAAAAATGTTTGTTTTCTATAAGTCTAAGCAAAAATCCCTTGTTAGTATACATAGACAATACTACTAGATAATATTTAAGTCACGGGTCCAATATGATGTGCTTAAAGAAAGCACTGAAATGGAAATAAAGAAATTGGGTTCTGGTCCATTATCAATACTTTAAATCTGGGAAAATCCTTTAACCTCTTTGGACCTCAATTGAGATTAGATAGATTTTAGTTTATAATTTCTAAGGGAGTCTCCTGCACTGAAAGTTTAATAACCTCAAAGAAATTATTTTCACAGCAAGAATAAATATTTACTAACCAATAATTTCAGGCAGTAGACAGTTTTACAATTCTAATGCTTAGATTTTTATCACAATTGTTGAGTCTTTAGCATAGATTGGCAGTTGTACCTCAAAGGCTTGATGGTATTATGCTGGATATGAAAGGATATGTTGGGACCCACCAAACCAGGGAAGAGCAGGAATCAAGGCTCAGAAGGACATACATATATGTATCACCTCTCATATCCTATGAGGTGGAGTTGTAGGATGGACCCTTAAGTTTCAACAGGCAAGGATAGAAAAGGAGGCTACTGAAAGAGGAAGGAAAACATACACACACACACACACACACACATGCATGCACACATACACACACAGGGAAGAAAGGGTTATACAGAGAACCTGTGGAGAACAGTATGGTGGCTCAATTAGGATAGAGCCAAAAAGAAAAATAATGGTTGATAAGGATGGGTTTAAAATTAGTTGGAAGAATGTTTAGCAATTGGAAAAGTTAGTACTAATATGCAAAAGTTTAACACAAAGCCATTATGACAAATGCTGTGTGTTAAGCAAGAAAATCAGAAGAATGGGACATGGGCAAAGGGTTTAACGGAAATTAACAAGAGTTGCAAGTCTCTGATAATTATGTATAGTCTCAAATAAGAAGGTGTTGGATTTAATGAACTGGACAGAATACTTGCATTTTTGAATTTTCTAAATAAGAATTCTGCTGAAAGCCAGCTACTCCATAATTTAGCTATTGCTTTAACTGGTAAATGATGAAACCTCATGCTTGACCTAATGACTGCTATCAGTACCTTCTTTTTAGTAAAGGAAAAAGTAAAAGAAACAGCTACAGGGCTACAAGGTCAAAGATTTTTCTTTTGAGATGCTCAATGTTTGGTAGTGACCACAACAAATGTACCCAACAGACTCCTACCTCATCAGAGGCTCTTTTTTTTCTTTTAATATTTTTTTAGTTGTTGATAGACCTTTATTTATTTATATGTGGTGCTGAGAATTGAACCCAGTGCCTCAAACATACCAGGCAAGTGTGCTACTGCTTAGCCACAGCCCAAGCCTTCATCAGACCCTGTTAATTGGTTCATATGTACACCTTCCCACTAGCAAGTCTCCTGAGACTCCCCTTCTTTAATCAAAATTTATATTTCTCTTTTTGCAATTTATAACTTAGCTATGAGCATTTCTCCCTTCAAATCCCAGAATATAAGTTCAGTCTGAATATGCAGAAACACAGAATATAGCTCCTTGTCTCAGTTACTTATTTATAAAACAAAATGTCACAATTAAGGCAGAGGGTGGGAAGGAAAGGGAGGAAGCAGGGGGTTAGCAATGATGGTAGAATATGATGGACATCATTATCCAAAGTACATGTAAGAAGATATGAATTGGTGTGAACATACTTTATATACCAACAGAGATATGAAAAAATGTGCTCTATATGTGTCATTAGAATTGTAATGCATTCCATTGTCATGTTTTTAAAAAATAAAATCAATTAAATAAAAAAAAGAGAATATACATAACACCATGATTCTGTAGTTTTCTGATAAACCTTAACTTTGAAATTAAGCAAATTTATTCCATTTAACCTGTTTGGGAAAGGGTCACTTGAGAATATGTTCCTGACATCTTCCTTCACATACCAATTCTGATACTCTTTCCTCTGATGAGCACAAGATTGGTGACCAGGTAGCTCAGAAAATGTTCAAGGCCATGGGATGTGTTGGAATTCAAGAAGGAAGTATCAGGCACCCAATTTTGTCCATTTCAGGGACTGCAGAGGCTGGAGGGAATGTGGTAGCAGAACCAGATAGTATTATCAAAATTCCAGTGTCCTGAGAGATCTTGTCCTTTGCTTCAAATAAGCGTCTGACCTAGGAGGCATAGCTGGTGTTTGTGGAAGACTTTTAAACAGACATGAAGATGGGCAGAGGCTCTACATCTTAAGAAGTATTTTAACCTAAATAAGTACTTTAACCTAAATGTGTTGCCTTAAGAAATTGTGAATAAGTGTGCCAATTGGTACAATTAAATCTCTTAGCAATGAGAATCCTGGGCCTCTCATTATTCAAAAGCTGTACAGAGCCAAAATTAGGCACAAGGAAGTGACAATGTACTGCAGGGAACCAGTAATCTGAGAGAGAAAAAATAAGCAGAGTGCCCTAAAACCTAGGGTGCTTCTAGTGAAATGGAACTGTTGGAGAGGAAACAGCTTTAACAAAAGCAATATAGAGACTTTATAAATATAAATTTTCCTCTCTCAATTAATCAGTAGTCTTTTAAGTTTCTAGAAAAGTAAAAACATGGATGAGCAACTCCTAAGGTACTACAACAGTTACGTAAAATTCTTTTTTTTTTTAAATAAGAGAGAGAGAGAGAGAGAGAGAGAGAGAGAGAGGAAGAAGAAGAAGAAGAAGAAGAAGAAGAAGAAGAAGAAGAAAGAGAGAAAGAGAGAGAGAATTTTAATATTTATTTATTTTTTAGTTTTACGGCAGACACAACATCTTTGTTTGTATGTGGTGCTGAGGATGGAACCCGGTCTGCATGCATGCCAGGCAAGCGTAATACTGCTTGAGTCACATCCCCAGCTCTGTAAAATTCTTATTAAGCACTTTCATTGTGCTCAATAAATTACCTCACTTAATTCTAATAAGAAATTTACATAGCAAGTTTAATTATTCCCATGTGATCAACTTTAAAACAAAATCTGGATTTTTAAAATATGATTTTAAAATTAAAAATAAAAAGAATTAAATGAAATATATTCTTGCTGAGTTCAGAATTACTGAATTTTAAAATCAAATGGAAGAATAAATCAAAATATTAAGTAAAAATACAGTGGGGCATCTTTAGGGAAAACACACTTAAAAATTATTCCCAGAGAAATCTCAGGTGAGAAAGATATATTCAAAAGAACAACAACAAAACAGAAATAAAACAGAGATTAGAAATAAAGACATAATACAAGTAATGTTTCCTGTTTTGAAGAAGAATAAAGTTTGTAAAGTTCTAGGTAGATTCATCAAAATAAGGTGAAATTTCTGTATTGTATACTTAAGTGAAAATTTTAAGATTTCCAGAAAGAGCACAAGGTACAAAAGAAATATCACATTGATATTTTACTTCCTATCTTCAATATTTCATGTTGAAAGATATTAAATATTGCAGACAGAAAGAAAAGTATTGTGAACAATTATATGCCCAATCAAGTTATCACTTGCTTTGCAGGTCAGAAGAAAGACAGTCCGAAAATTCAAAGACAAAGAGACAATACCACCCTTATACCCTATCTGAAGAAAATACTGAAGCAAGTATTTGAACCAAACAATATATCAATCAGAACAGAAATTATGAAATAAAGGAAGATGAAAACAGTGTAAAAGGCCTTGTAATATAATGGTAAAACTACAGATATAACAATTGTCTATCTTAATAAAATAGCTAAGGATTCTTAAAATAGAAGAGACATACAGCAAGCAAAAATGCTAAAAAATCTAGAGCCAAAAATATTGAACTTAGCAAACCTAAGAAGTGAAAAGAGGGTGAGGAAAAGCAAAAACATCCTGAAGGTTTCATTTGGAAGGAAAAAGGAATGGGGAGTTAAAACATTTTCAAGGTCTCATGTAGAAGAAGGAAATAGAGTGCATTGATGGGGTGGGGAATTATTTGGTTTGTAGTTTTCATATAATTGTAGAGAAATATGTACGAGGCAATGAATATCAGAATAAAAAGCATAATATTTCCATTTTATGGAGTTAGGGAAATAAAGTGCACTCAAAATACTAGAAGTTTTAGATTTGGCTAAAAAAGCTAAACCTATAATCCCAACTATCTACATGATATTTTATTAAAAACAAACATTTAAAAGAAAGTAATGAGTATTTCCGTTCTTTTAGGGCAAGGGGTTTCAACATACTTGTATATATGTAAATGTATTTGTATACCACCATTTATATCTTTCCATTTATCTGCCTATTATCTACTTACTAGACTATTTGTCTATCTAAAATTAAGAAAATATAAAAGATGAACATGATCATCTGTAATTCGAAGACTGGTAGAAACATGGCTTTTCACAGAAAAACATTTTTTCATTATCTAGAATATTATTGAGGAATATTTTATTTGAGGAATGTCTATGAAATTCATGGCAAAGATACTCATTACCCTCTTCTGCATTTACATCTTCCTAATGTAATATTAGTTTTCAGACAGCATTTTTTTTCCTTTTAAAATACAAGGAGCCAGGTGTGGTGGTGCATGGTTATAATTCCAGCAACTCAGGAGGATAAGGCAGGAGAACTGCAAGGTTGAGACCAACCTCAGCAACTTAGCAAGGACAAGCAACTAGTGAGACCCTGTCTCCAAATAAGAAATTAAAGGACTGAGGATGTAACTCAGTGGTTAAGTACCCCTGTGTTCAATCCTCAGTAACAAAAATAAATAAGTAAAAATAAAAACACATTGAAATGGTATGTTTAACCTGCATTTTTTCTGAAAATAGTATGGCTTTATTTAACCATACTATTATATATTTTTGATAATAAAATGACAAGAAAAACAAAAAAAGAAAAAAAAGTGAAAACAACAAACATCAATTTAGGAAAGTTTATAGAAATGGAAATGAACTGCAATATTTTACTAAGAATAATTTACTTGGCATGGTATACTCTGTAAACACTATTAGTGTTACAAAATATCCTTAAAATAGCTTTTAGTAACCCCATGGAAAAATTATACAAAAATATATGTATATTCTTTTAGGAAACTCAGAAATCAAATCATTATTAAACCTAAGAAATGTGAGAGGTAAACTCTTTGGTTTCCTTTATATGTAATTTCATAATCCCTGTACGTATTCTGAGAAATGAGCTGTAAACTTTGTAAAAAGAACAATTCTGGTACAGTACTACCAATACCCTTACTTTCTAATTAAAACTGTGTTTTTATTAAACATAGACCAATTACTTTTAGGTATCAAGGATAGTATATGAACACACAGATGACACATTACTAGACTAACCTTCAGATAAGATTTCAATGTTTCATGTATTTTATGTAAACAAATAAATATTATGCCTATAAAGAAAGAATTAGATAGTAGTCATAACCCACAATATGAAGTCACGGTTTAAACAGAATCATATCAAATTTTAATATTTTCGCAAAGCCCAAAGTTACTTGAAAAATAATGTGTGATTACTTAATGATTTAAAAAATTTACCAGCCTATCCTTAGAGAACTAATCTAGATTAGGAGACTGATTACGGCTGAAATGTCACTTTCACTCCTGTATAACTTTCTCAAAGATTTGTTTGAGAACTGTCTCATGCTTAGTCACTCTCCAAATATGATTTTTATGAGCAAAGCAGTAAGCTATTTTTGTGTCATGTAAGATGAGAAAGATGTATGAGTATTCCTTTTTAAGCAACATAATTTGATTTTTATGCTTATTCAATATTAAAAAACAGTTCATTTTTATATTTCAGTATTGCCATATAAATATAGTTCACTGAAGATTAATTCTTATAAAGAACCTGCAGAAATTTTATTTATAACAAAAGATGAAAGCAATGGAAGATAATTTATATATCATCTCTATATATCCTATTTTAATTCCAGTTTTTTGAACAAGAGACTTCAGATTTCTGGAAAAGTAAAAACATGGAGGAGCAAATCCTAAAATACTACCATAGTTAAATTAAATTCTCTTTTTGTAATCCTCTAATAATAGTTCTATTTATTGAGCACTTTCAATTAGCCAGGCATTGTGCTCAACAGATTATCTCAATTCTAGTAACAGACCTATGTAGCAAGCATAATTATTTCCATTTTGCTATCGAGGAAACAAACTTGGAGAGTTCATGTGGGCAAATTGTAGCTTAAGTCTGACTTCAAATTTCTGTTCTCTCCAATAATGGAAAAGTCAATTATCAAAATAACTTAAGTTTAAGCTGACTTTGTGTAAAGTAATTATTAGTGAATATATCAAAAAAGGAACACACACACACACACACACACACACACACACACACGCATTTCCTAGGCGAAGAGGCCATCATGCTGAATAGACACATCTCATTCACATAGAACCATTAAGGATCAGAAACTTTAGGGTTTTTTTTTTTTTTTTTTTTGTAGACAACTGAAGTACAACTGTCATTCACCATTTACGATTGTTCAAGATGTTTTTCCAAATGTACTATTAATTTTCATATTTTCTAAATAGAATAAAGATAATATAACTTTTCTAAAAAAAAAAAGTTGGTTTTTATGAAAACCAGGAACTCTTCTGGTCAATAAATTCAAGTCAATGTGCTATAATTATACTGATAACCACTGTCAGAATATAATATAATAAAATTTGGATGATTGTGCTTTTGATTTCTTAAGTATTTTCTAATAACTTTCCTATTTACTCTTATTAGTTTATTATGGTAAAGATGTCTACCACTGCCTAGCATCCCTTTAAAAAAACAAACAATCAATCAAAAACCCTAATTGTAGGATGTGGAAGAAAAACAAGTTGATCTTTCAATCTTCTCATCTTCCTTCTTCTCTTCTGTGTACTCATTAAAAAAATATTATCTGGCTAAATTAGGTGCCAGGCAATGTGTTACACGGTGGTTAGAATTAGATTTTGTGTTGTAACTATTATGGAAATGACTGATAAAACAATTTCTCTAAAATACTAACTCTTACCATTAAGATACACCACTCAAAATACATCCTTTATAATGTGTCAGCAGCTTCCTCACAGGATGAGTTTTAAGTCTTACCTTTTTTGAGTGTAAATAAGTTGATACATTCTTTCCAGAATGAATGACATTGTAATGTTATAAAAGAAAAAGGTATATGGTGAATTATAAGCAGGGAAGCCCTAAATGGAAATGTGAGAAAAGACTGAAGGCCAGGCTTCATTGGTAAACAATTTGTAATACAGTTTGGCAAATGGCTCAGTGATACAACTTTTCCCTGGCATGTGTGAAGTCATGGGTTCCAACTGCAGCACCAAAAACAAAATAAAACACAACAAAACTAACAACAAAAAGATTTAAAGAACATTCATTATTTGATACAGTGTATCTAGATATTGGTAATATAAATATGTCCAAGAGATATTCCCTGACATCAAAAATAAACAAATAAACAAATTCTAATCTGTCTTATGTTTGTAAATATAGTAAAATTGGCAGTCTCTTTAAACCACTGCACCTATTAAATTCAATTTTAGAATATGAATAAGTGATGATTGTAATTAGTTGTTAATATAACTTGACCCATAAATCCTTTTTATAAAAACAGCAAAACAAAGTAATTCCTCTTGAATAACCTCTATACTGCATTTTATGACTAGACCTCATCTCTTATTATCTGTAAATGAGATGTTATGGATGAATGCAGTTTTCAGGTAAGTAAAGCCTCATTTATTAAGTACCCAAAGTATTTTGACTCTAATCACCTTTGGTAAACTTTATAAAATATATTACATATAAGCTGGTCTCCCCAATGTTGCCCAGGAGAATCATTAATCATCATTAAGTGAGTAAATTTCTGCTGCTGCTCACTCTATGGACTGCTACATGAGAAAGAGCTAGAGAGCAAATCAAATCCTGTAATGTGGCAGGTCCATTCCTGGGACTTTTGATTGGAAACTCAAAATTAACACTACTTATTTTCTTCCTCTACAATGTCTTAATATACATGCATGTTACTCCTGATAAGTCTTAAGACCCTCTCTAGGGACTTCACTTGCCTGCAAGACAGGTTTCTCCCGTTCCCAGAGTAAGTTGTTAATATAATACAGCTGAAACAAAAGCTTCAAATTCAGTGAAAATTTCATACATGCTTTTTTTTGGTGGATATTTATATATAATAAAGAGAAATATTCCTGCCATAGTAAACAACAAACAAATTATTTTGCATGGTTTCACTGACCTAGTTCAGTTACCATAAGATCCTGTAAAAGAATGATACTCCAAGGATACAGAAATAGTTCAGTGGAACCAATAAAAATAAAAAAATAAAAAAAAATTTAAAAAAGAGCAATAAAAAAAAAAAGAAATAGTTCAATGGCAGAACACTTGCCTTCATTTGCAAGGCTCTAGGTTCAATCTCCAGTACCACAAATAAACAAATTTATAAAACCAAACAAAACTCTAGAGGCATCTCAGACATACAGGATTATGTCTATACAGTGTTAATTGCCAGAAGTACAGTGATTCTATACTACCAACATAGAGGAAATTGAAAGCTATCACAAAAAGCCAGAAGATGATGTGTATTCTATGAACTAAACTAAAACTGATATTAACATTTTTTCCAAAACAGACTGATGCTGACAAAGTAGATTTCAGATATTTAAAAAGGGGCTCACTGGCAATACATTCATATATATATATATATATATATATATATATATATATATAAATTTGTGTATATATATGAAAACTTATACGAACGAAGGAAAAAGGAAATGCCCATAAGTCAAGTAACTTAGGACTTTTTTTCCACTTTGCCTCTAATTAATGTGTTACCTTAGAATAATATTTGTGATTGGTCCTTAGGATACGAGTCCTCTTCCAGGTTAAAATGCATAGGCTTGAGTTATTATTTTCCTAAATGTGTATAGAATGGCCCTAAACCTACGGTTATATGATATGAACAAAATGTTTGCTATGCCATGAAATTACTTAAATTTAAAAACTGCATTGGAACAACAAATATTTCAGCAATAGAAAAAATTTATTAAATAAAAAATTTGGAGGGGTCATTGAGGGAGGTAGTCCAAATTTCAGAATGGTTGCTGTGATAAAAAGATCTGAAAAGTACAACTTAGAGGAAGAAAAGTTAATTTTGGCTCATGGTTTCAGAAGTTCAGTCAGTGATCAGCTGACTTCATAGTACTGTGCCTGAGACAGAATATTATGGTGGAAAAACATGGCACAGGAAAACAGCCTATGACACGGCAATCAGGAAGTGGAGAAAGCTCTGCTTACCAGGGAGAATACATAAATCCCAAAGTCATGTCACCAGTGACTTATATCCTCCAGCCACACCACAACTGTCTATAGTTACCACCCAGTTAATCGAAATCAGTGGGTTAATCCACTGATGAGTTACAATTCTCATAATCTAATAATTTCACCTCTGAACATTCTTACATTGTCTCACACATGAACTTTTGGGAGATAACTCATATCTAAACCATAACAAGTTAAAAAGTATTCTATGGGTGGAAGAAAGTTAAAAAAAAGGCTATATTATTTAATAATAAACAGTACTAAATTCTACCTTTGACTATTCTTATTTCATGAAATATATTTGTAATGTCTGATATCAAATACTCATTACAGAGTCATAGAAAAGACAGATAAACTGAGATCTCTCCAAAAATTTTAACCTTTTTTGTACAATGTGGCTGATATATTCACTAAGCATATGTTTTTAAGGCCTACGACTATGATCTGACTCACTATTTTGGTTCAGAAGTTTCTTAAGTTTCCCTCAGCTATCCTTGTGTTCCATTTTCATGGTTAAGACTGTTAACAGTTCTCTGGTGTTTTCATTTCTCTTGGAGTGTGAAAGTCTTTAAAACTGGGGCTGGCAGGATGAAAGCATTTTGAAGATCATGATAAAAATGACAAAAAGAAATCTAAAATTGCTAGCCTAAAATAAATAGATCCAAAGCTTCAACCCTTTTTTTTTCATGTTACATTGTTACATCAAGTTTTATTTTTATTTATTTATTTATTTTTCTTTTTTTATTGGTTGTTCAAAACATTACAAAGCTCTTGACATATCATATTTGAAACCCATTAATTTTAATTAAGTTTTTCTAGGACAGAGGTAAAAGTGAAGTTTTAGATATCTGCTGACAGAGTAGACTTCAGATATTTAAAAAGGGGCTCACTGGCAATGCATTGAATGCATTGCCGATATATACACACACACACACACACACACACACACACACACACACATTTATATATACATACATTTATATATATATATATATATATATATATATATATGTATATATATATATATGAATGTGTGTATATACATGAAAATTTTGTGTTTTCATGCTGAATGTCATCTTCAGGCCATGCCATGAAAATACAGAATGAAGAAAAGAGGAGAGGTCCACAAATCAAGTTAACTTGGGAATTAGTTTCCACTTTGCCTCTAACTAATTAATGTGTTACTTTAGATTAGTGTTTGCCATTGGTCCTTAGGATACCAGGATCTAGTCTACCAAAACTGCAGGGCTATTGTAAAGATTGGTGTTATTTATGGTATGTGTATATGATGTATGTATGTTAAGTAATACATATGGACATTTGTGTAAAAATAGGGTTTATCAATCAGGGTATTACAGTAATTTGTTATTAATAATTAAGTACCAAAGTCTGAGTAAATTTTATTTATTTTTAATTTAATGAGAATGCAAGGTTATCCTTACACTGTGAATTATATTTTCTCTCTCTGTCCTTCCCTCCCTATTTCAATTAAGTGAATTCCAACATACTTTCCTGAGTAAGGAGTGTGTTGTACAGGTAACCACTACCATCATGTTACTATGCTGGATAAGAGACTACTAACTGCTATATAAGTATAAGGAGTATGTGTGTGGGGGCGGAGATGATATTACTATCACTGTTCCTATTAAAACTAGGTTAGGGGCTTCCTCCTAACACTGTAATTGATTTACCTTATGCTGAGAAATTTAAGCACAGATAATTGCTTTGTTTTTTCCTTTTAGTGTATATGCAGAATATGGGAGGGAAGCACCAGGCAGAAAGCATGCACTAAAGATGAGAGCTAGCATGAGCACTCTGGTTATCATGCATGAAAAGTTAATATTTAAAACTAAATATTGAAAACTAAAATTATACTGCCTTATCCAAAACCTTTAGTAATTTTTCCTTTGTAAAGTTACCTACTTCTTGACCTACTGTTCTCAGTTCCTTCTTTGGTTACTTAACAGATCTCTTAAACATTTATTACTGTACTTATATTTTTCCTATCCATCTAAGCTAGTCATGTAGCTAAATATATCTCTCATTCTACTTTGTTTTTCAGTACAACAAAGAACTATTCATTGCCCATCTTTAAAGGAAACATTTGGAAACAAAACCTTTTATAGCCTTATTCATTATTTCAATACTTATTGAGCTATTAAGTAAATATCTATTGGCTACAATAAGCACAGTGTTAGCTGCACAGTCCTAGACCTCAAGGAAACCTAGTGTAAGAGACAGAATAATAAATAAGTCATCAACAATAAATACTGATAAATACTAAAAGGGGTTAAGCATAGGAGAGCATCAGGATATAGAGGACACATCTTTGAGGTTGAAAATAATCTTTCAAGATGATACCAAAGCTGAGTCCTGAAGTCTGAGTGGGAAAGTAAAAACTCAAGAAGGGTATTTCAGCAAAAAGGAAAAAAAAAAAAAAGAATTTATACATATGTTTGTCATGATCACATTTTCCATTAAGAACGAAGACTAAGTTTATCATATGGAAAATAAATTTAAAGCGACAAATATAACCTTAATCACTATTCTGTTTTCATAAGGTATGTATATGAGCAATATATCTTGTCAGCACTTAAATAAGGAATAATATATAGCAAAGACAAATAATTCATTACTTTTCATCAAGTCTAAGATGCTAGAAGTGATCGACCTGGATTCAGAGATGTTAAAATATGAAAAACTATGTCTTATAATTGATAAACTTATACTTTTATATGTAATTAAATTTCTATAATTTAAAAATGTGTAAAGAGCATGTGTTTGAATAGTACATACTTATAAAATCCTGACCCCACTTGTATAAAAAATAGGTGTTGTGTGTATTTTATATATAGTGTGTGTGTGTGTATGATATAACTCTTTTATTTACAGACATCCCACAATAGCCTCTAAGGATTAGTTCCAGGCCCCCTTGCAGATATCAAAGTCTAGGGATTCTAGATTTTATATAAAATTTGCATATAACCTATGAACATCATCTTGTATTCTTTAAATCATCTCTTTTAATCATCATTACTTGTAACACTTAATAACAATATAAATGCTCTATAAAAAAGTTGCTGTACTGTATTATTCAGTGGATAATGACAAGAAAAAAGTCTTTACATGTTCAGTACAGACACATTTTCCCAGAAATATTTTTCATCTGCACATGGCTAAATTTGTGGATATGGGATAGAAAGAAACAAAGGAATGAATATACTACATTTTTTATTTGCTTTATCATAAACATGCACATATACCCCTCATTGACTTATATCTCTTTTCCAATGGTTTTAATTCTATGCCAATGTTAATAAAAAAAATCCATGAAATTTAACACATACATCGATTGCAAAATGACTCCTGATTTCGTAAAGATTAAAATGTAAAAAATTTGCATCTATACTGAAATAGAATACAGTAATACTTATAAGTGGAAGAAAAATGATTGGAAAGACACAGAAGAAATTAACACTGCAGGGAAGAACTCTTTCTTTCAAAGTCTTTCAGTAATTTGCTTTAATTTACAGTAGAGATGTATTATTTTTGGAATTAGTTTTTCCTTCACTGGATTCTCTCCTACTGCTCAACTTTACATATATTCCCATAAGTTTTAGTTCTCAGGAGTCTTCTTCCTGCATAGACATTTCCCTTGGGAACTTTATCTATTTTATTTATTGATTTTACAGTATTGGGGACTGAAACCAGGGGTATTTGCCACTGAGCTATATTCCCATACCTTTATGTTTTGTTATATTTTGAAACAGGGTCTGGGTAAGTTGCTCAGGGTAACTTTGAACTTGTGATTCTCCTGCCTCAGACTACTGAGTCACCTGGATTACAGTCATGCTCCATTGTGTATGGCTTACACCTTTTAATGAAGTAAACGCCTATCTATTCATAATCTGTTTCCTAGGCATAACTTCTTATGTGTGAAGAGTGTAGAGATCTATTTTCAATTTTCCTATGGAAATTTCTAACTAGACATCATGCAGTAAAATGCAGAATGAAAATAATCAAAACACAATTGTATTATTCACGCTCAATCCTACTTTGACATTTGTTCTACGTCTTAGGTTAATAAAATCAAAATGTACATGGCTAGAAACCTCAGAATCATCTTTGATAACTATCCTCTTGTACAAGACTCCCAGTTTAGCCAGTGAATTCAAACAGTGTTGAATTTACACCTATATTGTTTCTAACATTTTCCCTACTTTCAAGGTCCCATAAGTTGCGTACATTTCTCATTTGGATTTTAGTAGAACTGAGTTACTAGTTTTGAATCTTCTCATGTTAATGCATATCACAGTAATTTTCTTTAAATATGTCTGTTCAGCTAACACTTGTAGTTTAAAAAATTTGAAAAGCTTCTTATAATAGTTTAAAACTCAAAATTCATCATAATTCTAGAATATTTAATAAGTACTTATTATGTATTTGCAAATGTGATAAATCAAAGAAAAACTGCAAAATCCATTAGGAATAGAAGAAATAGAAGAATGGAAAAGAACAAAGTTGGTGAGATCACAATGTTACTGGCTATGGTTAGTCATCTTTGTCTTTGGACAAGTCATTTGGCCTCATATGTTGCCCCTGATATTTACTTACTCTATGTCACTTAGGAAAGAAAGCCAACAGTTAAACAGTAAAATAAAGAATAGCTTTAAAGTGATGAAAACTGCAAAGGAAGAACTCTATAGCACTTCACAGTTTACAAATGTTGCTTTCACATTCATATTATGTTTAACATGATTATTGACTCTAGTTGAATCTAACTCAATATTTTAGTAAATATAGGCAAAAGATAGTCAATTTAATGAATGGGTAAAGATAGTTATTAGTTTTATCAAGTCATTCTGAGGAAAAAGTTAAGAAAACAAAATACCTAATTTATGAAGTTCTTAGGAAATGAAATAATTGACATGACTGATTTTCTAAGTAACTGTAGTTCTTTAAATGTGAAAAGTTGTAAAACTTTAACCACTTTTAAATAAAAGCATTTTAATATATATATTTACCCACTTTTGAAAAAAAGCATTCTAACATATCATATACACTCCTGACTTCATAAGAAGGCAAAGAATAATTTTAACTCTACTTGACAAATCCAGTCCATCTATTATGATTTACTGTTTTTTAAAAAAATGACTTAAAATAGTATTAAATCCCTATTAGATGACAGTAAATTATATACAATGGTTTTCCACAATGTGAAGAAATTAATATGTGGAAACTGATGCTCTCAGACTCCAAAGAAGTCCAAGCACTTTAACTTTAAAAATTCTACTCAAATTTAGAGCCCCAAAATTTTCCTTTTTTAAAATAAATAAATACATAAATAAATTAATAAAATTATTCTCATATATAAATTATAATAGGAATTATTTTTAAAAACCCATACCATCTACCTATCTATCCCCCTTTTCTTTGGCCAAAGGAATTCTCACAACACAAAATGGTGGTTTTGTTTTTTTCTACTTTGATATAAAAAGCCTAGAAATGTAGTTTTTTAAATTTTAGGATGTAATTAATGAATTTAGTCCTTGTGGCAAGATGTGTCGCTTTCTATAGCTACTCAGTCATGCTGTCTAAGGAAGTAGATTAGTTAACTATATACCAAACATGGGAAGATGCTTCTCCTCAAGCTTTTTCAAGACATAGTACATGGCTTTAAAAATACAGCATGTGCTGAAGAACTAAATTCATCTGTAAGATCAGGTAGAGCAAAACCAAAACCAGACCAACTTATAAACCACTCCCAAATTGAACAAGTGTTTCTAAGTCATACATTTGCAAAATTTGTAGAGACTAGAAATGTAGCCATAGTTAAGTATGCTACCAAGAGAAACATGCTTCATTGTTAAAAAGAGAGAGAGAGAGAGAGAAAGAGAGAGAGAGAGAGAGAGAGAGAGAGAGAGAGATATTAAAATAAAGTATTGACTAAGACATGTTAATTTTTAAAGAAGTGATTTTCTACATAAGCTATAAATGTGAAAAAATATTAGGACTAATTCATATATAAATGATACATATTCTTAATAACAACTATATTATATCTAAGTGTATACAAGGGACAAGTGCTATTTGTAAGGTTTGCTTGTAATAATTTAAGCCCTATCAGTCAGGCACTAATATCAAATCCAGTTTTGTAATTCAAAAACTGGTACAAATTAAAGTTGTACAAGTTAAAAGAACTAGAAAGTGAAAGTACCAGGCTATGTTGTTACTATAATTGAAGGACATTTTGGTCAGTCTTCACGTGATGTGGGTTCTAATATACAAAATATTGAATCCAGTGTAAAATTCAGTAATAACTGTATGACTTAATATTCATACTCAACATACTTGGGATTTAAGGGAATTTTCTCAATCAGATAAAAGACATCTTCAAAAAAGTCACAGTTTAAATTGCATTTCTTGGGCTGGGGTTGTGGCTCAGTTGTAGAGTGCTCGCCTAGTGTGTGTGAGGCCCTGGGTTCAATCCTCAGCACCATATAAAAATAAATAAATAAAGGTATTGTGTCCAACTATAACTAAAAATACAATTTTTAAAAATTGTATTTCTTGGTGAGACATTGCATTCTTCTCCCTAAAATAAACTTTTGCCACTTGTATTCAACACTCTATTGGGTAACTGGGCAAAAAAGATATTTAAAAGGAATAATTAAATCAATCTTTATTTACAGATGACATGATTTATATGAAAAAATCCTAAATATTCCCCAAAAATATCACTAGAATGAATAAATGAGTTCCATAAGGTAGCATGATACAAGAACAAAGTACGAAAAGTAACTATGTGTTAATACTCTTCATAAGAATAGGAAGTTTTGTACCAATAAACAGGATGCCATTATGAAAGTGAAAAGATAACCCACATAATGGGAGAAAATAATTGTAAATCATATATCTGATAGACAAAGAACTTGTATTCAGAATATATAAATACATCTTAAAACTCATTAATCAAGGAGCTGGGGTTGTGGCTCAGCAGTAGAGTGCACACCTAGCACAGACGAGGTGCTGCGTTTGATCCTCAGCACCACATATAAATAAATAAAATAAAGATCCATTGACAACTGAACAATACTAAAAAAAGAAAATAAAGGTATTGTGTCCAACTTAAAAAAAATATATAATCAAGACAACCCAATTGAAAAATGGGCAAAGGATTTAAATAGACCTTTCCCCAAAGAAGTTATAAAACCACTCACTGTAAGTACAGGAAAAGATATTCTACATCATTATGCAGTAGGGAAATGAAAATCAAAACAAGGAGATACCACTTCATATTCATCAGAAAGGCCAAAATAAGACAGATAATAACAAATATTAGTAAGTACATGGGAGAAACTGGGATCCTCCTAAGTTACTATTAGAAATGTAAAATGATTCAGATCCTTCAGAAAAGTTTGGAAGTTCCTTAAAATGTTAAATATAAAGTTACCTAGCAATTCTAGTGGATATATACCCAAGAGAAATAAAATAAACAACCACAAAAAAAACAGTACATAATATTCAGAGAAATGTTAGTCTGAATAGTGGAAACAACCCAAATGTCCATGGATGAACAAAATATGCTGTATATATTCAATGTAAAACTATATACTAACAAAATGTAATAAAGTTAGGGTATATAGTACAATACACAACATTCTTGAAAACATTATACTAAGTGAAAAAAGCCAGTCATAAAAGACCACAGATCATATGTTCCATTCTTATGAAATGTTTAGGATAGGCAAGTCTACAGGGAAAGCCAGTACATTGGTGATGGCTTTAGGGTTCAGAGGCAGATCAGGGAAGAATTTGGAGCGATCAGTAATGAGTGCATGGTTTTTTTTTTTGTTTTGTTTTGTTTTGTTTTTTTTTTTTTTTTTTTTTTTTTTTACATTTTGTAATGTAAACATGTTATACCTGATTGTTGTACAACGCTTTGAATATATCGGAAAGCATTGAATTGTATGCTTGTAATTGGTGCGTTACATGGTATGTGTTAAGTTTAAATGAATTTGTTGAAAATAACTTGAACATAATATTTTTACCTTATATAAATTACTTGGGGATGAAACCAACCCTTAGGTGATCTGAGGAAATGTCAACTTGAGAAAGAAAATAAAAATATTAAATTTTATTCCATGTGTACTCTTATAGAGTTTGACAAACACCAAGCAAGAGCATTTATAACATTAAACAAATAACAGAAATGTTTTAGTGCGAATAATTCTGAAGCTAAAATGATTAACAATTATTTTGAAAATATAACTGACTTATTGCAACAAATGGCAAATTAATTTTTTTTTGTAATTTGGGGGGCATATTTTAAAACTAATTTATTTGGCAGAATGAAATTATGTCACTCATTATTTTAGTCAATCCATGAGAACTTTATTACAGAGTTTTACTCATTTTCTGTGAATATTTCCTCCTTGTCATCTATGAGCTTGACACTGTGATGAATGCTGGGAAATAGTGGTGACCACTCTTGGGGGCTATATGGGAATACTGGTAATGTCTATTTTAAAAATATAGAGAAGAAGGGGTTTATGGTGAAGATTTCTCAGGACTTAGTACTTTTTTTCTTATGTGCTAGAGCAGATCAAAATCAATTTATCTCTCTTTCTTCTCTCTGAGAATGCAGTATGCTGTAAGCATAAAATGTTAATTCAGTCAATTTGATTTTTATTCTGACACCTTGAGCAAGTTACTTAAATTTTCATTGCTGCAGTTTCTAGATTTGCAAAATGAGTACAATAATATTTATCTTATTAGATTCTTATGGGAATTAAATGAGATTATCTCACTTAATTTAAAGCATATAGACTATTGACTGCCAGAGTCAACCACTCAATAAGCATGATGATGATGATGGTGATGATGATGATGATGATGATGATGATGATGATGATTGGCAATGGCAGCAGTGGTAGCAACTAGCTTACACACAGGTGTTCTTTTATGTGTAGAGGGAAATTATTTCTTCATCCAAGTGTGTACTTTGGTCTAGCTTAAAGGCATATTAACTTTATACTTTGTTCATCTGGCTTTAAAAAATATGGCTATATTCTGAACTGGCAACTATGTACAACTGATTTCTATCTATCCTCTATGCAAGGTCTGGCTGAGAGACAAGGTAAGTGGGAAATTACTTAAAGTAATGTAATATGACCATTATTCTAAATAGCTTAAGTTCTATTCATAGATAAAATATAATTTCTAAAAGGCTACAAATTGAAACTATGTATATCTTAGCCCTTTGCATGAACTCCATTTTTAAATTCACAAAGGAAAGAAGAAACAACCATAAGAGATTTTTTCCTGCATGTTATTAAAATTCTGCAGAAGCTATATTATCTACCTTTTCATCATAATTTTAAAGATGCTTTTACATTATAGAAATGCCTCTTTCAGCTTCTTGTTTTTTATGAAAAACTATATTTATGAAAAATTATTTGTATACTGTATCTTTATCAATCTTTTGGATACTTAGCACTCAAATTATATTATCTCATGTATATTATATGAAAAGATAAAATAAGGAATAACATTTAATTCTTATAGTGAAAAAGACTGAATTTTTTATTTGACCAGTTTATCATATTTAGTATTTGAAACTTACTGCTTCTTAGCCCACTCCTGCCATAGATCCTCTGTGGTCAGGGCTATCTATATGTGTATAGGAGAGGCCCAAGAGAGCCAACAGTATTATTAATGAAAACCTACATGAATAAGAATTGATGGACATAAAAGTGGAACCAGCAATTCAAAAGAAAAAGGTCAATGTGAGCAATCAGTGCAAATAGTATCCAATGAAGAAAAATAATGCAAAAAAATAGAGTGCTTAAAATATTCTAATTTGTTTCAGTTATATTTGAGAGGTATTGTACCAATAAAATAGGCATATACTACTAAGGAAAAGGGCAATCAATAATGAATAACAATAACAAAAGAGTTGTACTAATCTACATACCTACCGTGGTACATGAAATACAAAATTTCTCCCCATACTCAGGTATTATTTTTTTAAAAAAATCAGTTAATCTTTGAAGCAGTAATGGATGAACTTCATTGCTGTTTTTATTTATAATTGATAGAGTATAGATTTGCTATGTTGTTGGCAGAAAGCAATAGTAAGATTTCTGATATCTGGCAGGACATTCCAAAACCAAGTAGGCCTCTGGAATTCTTTGTTGAGGGATGAGTCTAGCAGACATCACTGGTCTTGCATTGAGTACCAGTAGTGCCTTCTCTATCATGGTGATAAGCTAAGAGGAAACTAGCATTTCTAATATGCTCTTTGTATGTGTATATGGAGAAGGCAATAGTAACTAAATTAAAAAAAAAGTAGCAATATATATTTAAAGGTAGAAAATAGAGATGATAAAATCTCTAGGGCAGAATATAGAAAGATATTTCTACTACTGCAATAGAGGGTTCCTTTCATATATAAAGGAAAGCCATAAAACATAAAAGACTGATATATTTAACTAAAAGCACACAATTCAAATGTAGTTTTACTCAAATACAAGACTTACTGCATGTAACTTAAAAAGTGAGGTAAATAGATATAGTACTATGGGAAGAAGTTAATAATATGTTAAGATTGTTTTTATTGATTTTATTTTTTAAATACATGACAGCAGAATTCATTACAAGACTTATTACACATATAGAACACTATTTTTCATCTCTCTGTATGTAAAGTATGTTCACACCAATTCATGTCTTCATATGTACTTTGGATAATGATGTCTATCACATTCCACCATCATTGCTAACCCCCTGCCCCCACCCTTCCTTCCAACCCCTCTGCCCTATCTAGAGATCTAGTATTCTTCCCATACTCCATGTGTAAAAAATTAAATTAAATTTTAAAAAAATAGAAATCTGAAACATGTCTGATCTTAATCATTTTAGATAAGAGATACTCAAACTGAAGAAGCTCATACCTTTTATTTATCCGTAAACTGCACTGTGCTGTTACATAGGTATTACTTGGAAGTTACTCTTGTAATTCCTAATATAACTCTACTGATAGCAAACATTTCCAGATCTCATATTCATATCTTTAGCCCACAATTTTTTCAGTTTTCTTCAAGTTTTCAGAGAGTATTTAAATTAGCTATATTCCTTACTGATTTCTCTAAAAATTAAACAATAATATAAACCAAGTATAGAATATTTAAGAAAAAGTACTTTGGCAATAAGTGTAAAAATAGAAAACTTAAATCCTCTTTACATAACAAGTATTTTTTTATTTAAAAATTTATTTTGTCAATGTCATCAGAGCACAAGTTTAATAAAAATTTTAAAGCAACAATGGAAGTTGTTTAAATAAGTCAAATTTTAAATCAACAATGGAAGCTATTTAAATAAGTGAGAATCACTACACAATATTATACAAATATTGTGTATCAAAAATAATACTGCAGCTGAGTGTGGTAGGGTGTGCCTGTAATCCCAGCAGCTGGGAGGCTGAGGTAGGAGGATTGCAAGTTCAAAGCCGCAACTTAGTGAGGCACTAGGGAACTCGGCAAGGCACTTAGCAACTCTCTAAATAAAAATTTAAAAAGGGCTGGGGATGTGGCTCAGTGATAAAGTGCCCCTTGGTTCAACTGCTGGTACCAAAAAAAAAAAAAAAAAAAGTACAGAAGAAAGTTGAAAAATATGGAAAGATGTTTACAATATATTGCTAATGAATAAAATCAAATAACAAAATTGCAGTCACAATACAAATTCATTTAAAAAATAAAAATTTACAAAAAGAAAAATCTGAGGATAGGATCAAAATGCTTATTTCTGATGGTACAATTACATGTAATTTTTATTTTCTTGTTTTTCTTTTTTGACACTTTCTAAAAGAAAACAATATTACTTTGTAATAACTACTAGTATAAACAGTGGCAAATCAAAGTGTGTATTGCGCTATGTTTATCATATGGTATGGGTATGCATAGTTATCTTCAGATTACTCACAGGAAAATGAGTACAAAAGCAAAGTGATATGCATATCAGTTATTAATCTAGTTTCACCATTCTGTCCTATCGATTAACTTCCTAGCAATTGCTTCCATGCTGAAATGGGGTTGTTCATAACAGAATAAGGTGTACTGTGGCTACTACATTCCTCTGGAAAAGAAGCACTTAAATGGTTGTTCCAATGTGGCATTTTAAGTTCCTCTATCCTTTATTTCTCGAACTAAATGGGAATGTCAACAACTTTTTAATTAGAGTGATTAGAAACTATTAATAGTTAATGCCAGAAATACCAAAATTTAAGAGTAGGTATACTATCAATACAAATATTTTTCACAAGGTAATATTTCTAGGAGATAAAATAACAATGCATTTGCCACTATTTAAGCAAAAGGGAAGCATCAAACACTAAATCACAGAATATTATTTTTTAAAAAAAGTTGCAGGTCACATCTCTTAATTCAACTCCAACTGCATTTCAAACTCTAGAAGTGGCATGATAGAAAAACAATTTCTAGCTACAGTATGGCAGCAAATACATGCAGAAGCCACATAATAATGGAAGACATGGCCTTCCCACTGTATGCTAAAATAGAAGTTAATATTAGTAATTGTTACCTTGTCTACTGAAAGTTTTAGAAGACAATACAGTACTAGACATTTAGATATCCAAACACTTGATTGAGTTTAGAGTTAGTCAGTAGAAGAACTGGTTTTCCTAGGATTTTTGAGTCCAGACTGAAAGTTATTCCCCCATCCCCCACACCAAGTTCATCAATATAGTATACCAAATGAGACTGATCATGCCATAAACAATATAATTGGAATAAATATATGAACAAAATATGATTGGAATAATCATAAGTGGGCAACAAAGTATACATGACTCAACAATAAAAGTTAAAAATTGCAAATTTATTAACAGAACTAGCACTTAAGACTATTTTTTTTTGTTACATACTGGAAACCATGAATTACAAAGAGATTCATGTGATAATTCTTCACCTCTAGTTTACTTTGCAGTATGTTAAAAATTAATAAACATTCATTTTTCACCAAGTGAAAGTATTTGATACAATGTTTTGTTAGACCATTTTAGGAAATGGTCATGTAGGAAAGTTAGTAGGTGATATAGTTTTTTAAAGAAGGAAAGAACATTCTAGTTTAGGATTTTATGTCAGAGAAAAACTACTAATAATAACTACACATGCAAAGAAGATGCCTTGGGGAATAGGATTTTAGTAGAAACCCCAAGGTTTATACAAATACACGTATGTTTTTAGAAACACATACACACAAACACATATTTAGGCATTAAAAAAAAACAATGAACTAAAGCAAGAAAGAATTACTACTAAGGAGTATAGTTCTAGGTATAGGAAAGTGAGATTTAAATTTTATGACATTACATATCAAAGTTACAAAAATATATTTCTATTTTCTAACTTCAAAGAAATTTCTCAGGAAAGTTCTAATTACAGTATACCCAGAGAAGAGCCAAATTACTGTCTATCTACTTATTTATTTTTGCGGTACTGAGGATTGAAGCCAGGTTATTCTACCACTGAGCCACATCCCCTGACCTGGTGTATTTTATTTTGAGAAAGGGTATCACTAAGTTGCTGAGGATGGCCTCAAACTTGCCATCCTCCTGCCTCAATCTCCTGAGTTGCTGGGATTATAGCTCATGCCAAAGGGCCCAGCCTACCTTTCATTTAGTTCAATCAATCTCCACCTTCTTGCCACATTAGTCCTTCCTTCTTTCCAAATTGGTTTTTCTCCTTTCTTTATCTCTTTTGTGTTTATATATATACATACACATATAATTTTTTTTTTTGGCTAAACCATTTGAAAGTTGTACAAATTGGATCTCCTAAGAAAAATGACATTCTCCTACACATTCAGGGTATTAACACTGACATTTAATATAACTTATAATACATATTTATGTTTTGTCATTTGTCTCTAAAGTGCCCAAGAAAATCTTTGGCTATTTCTGCTATTTTTTTTCTTTTTTCAATTTAGGGTATATTTATATTTTCCTTTCTCATATAACAATTCTACAGCTTTGTTTAATTTTTTAAATTACTGACATTTTGGAAGACTCCAAGTCACTTGTTTTTCAGAATATTCCTCAATTTGAATATATCTGGTTAATTCCTTACTATTAAAGTTAAATGTTATTGGTGGGAATATGACAAAAGTGGAATTTTTTTCTTCTATGGTGCATTAAATTATAGGAAACAAAAGGTTAGACTGTCCTTTATTGGTGCTATGAAGTTAAATATTTTGGTTAAGAGGATATCTGCCAGATTACTTCATTTTAAAGGTATTTTTTCCTCCCTAATAAAAAAAGAAATGTGAGGTGAGACTTTTGAGATCACGTGAATAGACTAATGCTAAAAATTTTTCACCAATAATTTTAGCATCAACTGGTGACTTGTTGAATCAAGTATTACAATTGTTGCAAATAAAGGTGCTTTACTACTTCCATTATGCTTTCTACATTTAATAGCTGGCATTCTTCTGATCAGAAGAAATATTCCTTTTTTCCCTTATTTCTATTTATCTAAATATATTTGGATTACTATTTTCAATTCATTTAGCTATAATTCATTACTGTCATTATTTATTTTGATATTCCAAAATTAATGAACTATTTCAAAACAGAAGTCAGTAATATTTCCAATAGTAAAACACTATTCAAAAATCAGGAATAAAATAAGGATATTAAATAATCACTATAATTTATAATTATCTTGACTATTTTTTCAAATTGAAAAAGACATAAACAATGAAGTAATATTAGATGGTGACAAATATTATGATAAAATGATTGTACACTATAAAATCTAAAAAATATGCTCAGAAATTATAGAATTGATGATTTTAATATTTTCATTTAAATATCCTAAAGCAACACCATTAAGTAACAACTAGGTAGAAAATAAGAAAGTGGTAGATAATACATTTCAAACAAAAAGGAAAAGTTGCATTATTTAGAATGCTATTTATTCAGAGATACATCAAATCTTTGTTAAGACAAACATTAACTCAACTGAGTGAATTAACCAATAACTTGAATAAATGGAGAAAAAAATCATAGTCATGAACGTGTGTCCACACTATTAATAAATTTTCAGTATGTTAAACATGTATTCATCTCCATTCCTTCTTGAAACACTATTTCAATGACAATAAATACATTTAAGTATTTTTAAAAATTATAACACAAAGAAAATAACAACAAAGTTGTGAGACAAAACCATAAAAGATGTCAACAGAATTTTAGAATTTGGATAGATTACAGATAACTTCAGGGGGGTGATAAAGATGAGAGTGAAGGGTGTTAGGGAGAGAGACAACATAAGGGAAAGAGAGGGAGAGAGAGAGGAATGGAAAGTGGGAGGGAGGAAAGTAAGAGAAAGAAGGAGGTAAAGGAAGTAAAGGAAAGAAAGAAGAAGAAAGGGAATGCCAGACAGATGGTAAAGGAGAGAGGAAAAGGGAAAAAGAAGAGGCGGGAGGAAGGGATGAGAAAGAAAGAGGGAGAGAGAGAGAGAAAGGAAGGAAGGGAGGGAGGGGGAGAGAGAGAGAGAGAGAGAGAGAGAGAGAGAGAGAGAGAGAGAGAGAGAGAGAAACCTGGGAGCAGGGGAGAGACCAATAAGAAGCAAAACCTCAGTAAAACTCAAGAATTGTATTTCTGGATAGAGAGGTGTGGGGAGATTTCAAATGGAAGGATTTGATAGTGGGGTATGGGAGTGAACACATGTAGTCCCAACTACTCTTTGGAGACAGGCAACTGTTTTTTTAGATGACTGAACTTTTATTCTCTAGGAAGCTGAATCAGAGCAGGCTTGGACTTAGATGCCAAAAAGAGCTGAGAGTAAGGTAAGGTACCTTGTATAAAACGTGGGATTAAGTAAGGTTTATGATACCACCATTCTGCATGAAAAGAAACTCTCAGAGTACAAAAAAAGATTTATCAGAAACTATAAAAATAGTATACATTTAGAAAATGAGGGTCAAAATATAATGCTGAAGAACTCTCTCACAAGGTAGAACAAAATGACAGAGAAATGAATGACAGATAAAGACAATTAGAGGACCAGTCTAGGAGGATCAACATCCAATTAAGTGCATAAGGATGCTGCTGCATCATTAATACTAACATTAGAAGACAAATACAGCAATTAAAAATAAATAAAGGGCTGGGGACATAGCTCAATTGGTAGAGTGCTTGCCTTGCATGCACAAGGACCTGGGTTCAATCCTCAGGGCCACCAAAAAACAAACAAACAAAACATGAATAATTTTCACATAAAATATTTATACAGTACCCAGACCAAAATATAAAAATTGAACAGTAAGGTGTATCAATTAGAAAGTATAGCATACTATGGAAAACAGAGATCCTAAAAACTTCCAGAGATTGGATGGGGGAACTCTTATGTACAAGAAAAGAATCTGAAATGTGCTGACTGGTCTTCTTAACAACAATACTGTAAAGTAAAAACCAAGGGTCTAAAAAATTCCAAAGTGGGTATGGAAACCAGAAAACAGAATTAATATACATTAATTTCTATTCCTGTTAACATGTGCTATTAACATTTACAGAATAGTTTTAGAAATACTAGCAGAAAAGACACAGACAAATTGTAAAACAATCAGGCAAACTTGGATTGATTTCTGGCTCAATCTCTCATTAGCTGTGTAACCAAAGAATCACTTAGCTTTTTAAAATCCAGTTACATTCACTGAGTTGGGTTCATCTCACCATGAATTAGAGGTTAATAATGCGTAACTCATAAAGCTATTCTAAGAATTAAATGTGCTAACTTTTGTGAAGCAACTGAAAAGTACCTGATAAATTAAAACTGTTAAAATTATCTTCAGATGCCAGACAGGGTGGCTCCCGCCTATAATCTCAGTAATTTGGGAGGATGAGGCAGTAGAAAGAATCTCAAGTTCCAGACAAGCCTCAGGAACTTAGTGAGGCCCTGACTCAAATAAAAAGGGCTGGGGATGTGGTTCTGTGGTTAAGCATTCCTGGGTTCAATTCCCAGTGCCAACAACAACAACAACAAACCCTTCAGAATTATCATTTTTATTATTTAACTGGTGTGCTTTCTATGCTAAAAATATAAACATTTAAACAATTACTGGAAATATATATTAATCTTCAGTAACTTAAGAAAGTAAAAAATATAATGTGGTAAGCAATTGTAAATTATTATTTTTCTAATTTAATAGCATGGTATTTGTTGAAAATATAAAAAAGAAAAAAATGTTTAAAAATTATGACCTTCTTTCCCAAGAGATACTACTTTTGACCTTTTCAAAAAACGCACAGCTTTATTTAAGTATAACTTATACACAGAAAACAGTATGTTTTTAATGTATATAATTTGCTAACCTCTGAGAAGGTTATAATCAATTCTTTTTAAAAAGTTTGACTATATATTTTAGTTTAAATCAGCTTTAACATGAACTATTTTTATGTCATAACTATATTCCAACACATCTTTTACAATTTCTATCTAGCATTTCATTACATGGACATGTCACTTTTAACTCATGTCATTCTCTTATTGTGAGACAATTACATCTTTCCAATACTCTAATTTTCTATAAAGTAATACAAGACCACTCTTTTGATTAAAACTCAATGTATATCTTTATTTTTATAAATTATTATAATTGAAATTTACACCTCATGAAAATTATTTAGGTTTATATGTAAATATACATATATGTATTTATATAAACAAACAAATATATAAAAAATAGCTCTGCATAGGAGCTCTGGCAATTAACATTCTTGCCAGTAAAAAATATGAATGCATCCGAATTCTTAATTGTTTCTCAATATTGTCTTTTAAATAGTTTCTTTCCTTTTGTTCTTTTCTATTTGATAAGAAAAATGCTATTGTATTAGCACTACAATAATATTTATATTTTGCATGAGTTGCTCAAATAAAGAGAAATATAAATTTCTGCAGAAATATAAATTTGGAAGAGTCTGCTTATATCTATTGTCTAGCTCCTTCTTTAGATACATAGTCAGAATCAATTTTGAATTTTGGTCTTGGTTTTGGAATTTACAAGCTGTACAATGAACTTTTATTTCTTGTAAGTTGAGTACTAATTAAAATTAACTAAAATACCAGATTAAATCTCTCTTAAATATACCTGTGAGCTAATGAAAGAAGTAAAGAATACCAAGGACACAATTAAGTAAAAACTAGTTTTTAAAATGCTTACATGAAGATCATAAATTGGTTATTACCTTGAGGATATGTGCTGAATCAGTTAAACTTGAGTATTAATTTTTCTTGCCTCAAAAGGTGGAACATGTAAAACTAAGTCTTCCAAAGAGGTGGGACCAGAAAATGTTACCACTTAGGATAATAGTAAGCTGGCACAACAATGCTGACCATGACAACAATAGGAAACACTTACCGAAGTTACTATATTCTAAATACTTCAAAGATATCAATTTCATCCTAAGAAAAAGGCATTTTAAAACCACCATTATAATTCTCGATTTCGGAATCAAGTTAGTGAAGTGCAGAAAGGTTAAGTAATTTACTCTAATCCAAAATGCAAATTCTGACAGTCTGTGTTTACAGACTAGTCTTTTAAGATAATGCAATACTACCTGTAACCCACTTCCTGTCTCCTGTTCCCTGCCCTTTTCCCTACAGAAAATGCAAAGAAAACTGCCTGCACAGAACTTTGGCACAAAGTGGATGAGAAAAATAAATCCTCTCTTGAGAATTTATAAGCAAAAGATAGCAGTGAAATTTGTAATCTGAATCCGTACTACTTTTTCAGGCCACAAAATCTTAAGCCAAGAATTCAAAGTGGCACTATACTAACAGTTATATTAATACTGTTCTCAAGTATCTGATAGAAACAAACACAATATTCTCTTGAAAATTCCACATTTATCACAGGTATCAGAATATGTTCACATGTAAAGTTCAAAAAAAAAATGAGAAGCTCAAGATAGAAAAAAAAAATTAAATTGATTAATATGATACTGTTAAATAAACAGCAGAAATCACTAAGAAACTGGCAAGTATTAGAATTATTATATACTACACACTATACATACAGTATAAATATGATTAATGGTTTAAGAAATAAAAGGCTTAACAACATAAAAGAACATGAATTCAGAAAGAAGAAATTTCTAAAACTGTGAAGGATGTGATCATTAAAGCAAAGCAAAACAAAACAATGAATAGGGCGAACAATAACTTCAATGTAGCTGAAAAGAGAATTTTAATTCTGAACTGAAATGGAGAAGTTAATAAATCTTGCTAAATAGAATCCTGAGAGGTAAACAGACATGGAAAGTAACATGAGAGGATCTTACATATACTTGAATTAGAATTCTAACAAAAGTAAAGGACATACTGCAAATTTTCCATATCTGGTTAAAAAAATAACTTCAACCAAACATTCAAGAATTCCAATGAATCCCACCAGAATAAATAAATATACTGAAATGTAGAGAAAAATGAAAGAAAAGAACAAGATCTCAAAAAGCAAATATTCCAAGAGCTGAAAAATTACATTCAAAGGACTGAGAGACTAATAATTGAATTCTTGAAGGAAATAACAAAAGCCAGAACAAAGTGAAATTAATATCTTCAATGCACTAAAAGAAGTTCACTCGTCTACTAGAATTCTATGCCCACAAACAAATAACTTCTAGGAATGATAGTAAAATAAGGTTATTTAGAAATAAATAAAGACTGAGAGGCTTTATTATTTTAATATCCTCACTGAATATACTTTTAGGAAAAAAGAAAATAACAATAGGTGGAAGTTGTGAAATGCAAGTGGAATGATGAGGGAGAAAAGATGGTGAAAATGTGGGTAAATGTAAGCAACATGAACATTACAATTATAATTATGTAAGAAAATATAATTAAAAATGACAAAATTAAATATAGAGAAATACAAATTTGGGAAAGTATGGTCAGGTTAAAATGTTTTGTTCTAAGGTCTTTGTTTTGTTTGGCTAAACAGTAAGTAAGTTGAAAAGTGCACATGAAAACATTTCTAGTGTAATCACCTAAAAATAGAGTGCACAAATTCCAAACTAGTAAAAAGAAAAGAAGTGAATGGGGGGAAAAAAGAATAAGGAATAATATAAATGTCAGGCAATAAAGGAAAGAAAAAGAAATGGGAACTTAAAAACAAAAAATGTTAGATATAAACCCAAATATAACAGTGATTAAAATAAATGTAAATATACTATATTATCCAGTGAAAAGATACAAACTGTGGAGTTGATTTTTAAAAGTTAGCTATTTTTTTAAGACACATATATAACATAAATATAAGTTCAAGAAAGAAAAAGATATTCATTGCAAATATAACCCAAAATTACATAAATATTAGTCAAAATAAATATTACTACAAGATGATCATTAAAATGGATAAAAGCTTAATTTACCTAAAGGATATTATAATTTTCCATTTGTATACAACTAATATCCTCAAAATGCATACAAAACTGGACAAGTAGAACTAAAGTAACAAATACCCCAAGATGAGAGACATTTTATACAGCACAGTAATTGAAAGGCCAAGAGACAATGTCAAAATGTATCTGCAACATCAATAGGAAAATGTTTATATTCAAGTACATTTCCAAAATGGAACACATGCTAAGTCTGATCATATACAAGGGTAAAAGGTAAGGCTCAACGATTTGTACTTGATATTACAAATAATACGTTTACTAACAATGAGATTTTATTAAAATTCAACACAAAACAGTAAATGGAAATAATCCAATTGATCTGTAAATAAGAAGAATCCCTCAAAATAATTCAGAATGGGAATTGGAACAAAATATTCAGAACGGAATAATAACCATAATCTCAATATGCTCTGTGGTGTATAGCAAAAACAACATTCGATGAGAATTTTATAACCTAAGTATCTACTATGGGCAAGAAGGATGAAAATTAATTCCGTGAGAATGCAGTAGAATAATTTTAATGAAAAACAAAGTAAACTTTGAAAACCACAAGAAAGGAAACAGTTAAGAAGATAATGAATTATGGAGAAAAACTAAATAGAAGTAACAATAATGTTAAAATTATACCCTCCAAATTCTAAAGACATTAGAAACTTCTGTAGAGATTTACTAAAAAGTAATAAGGAGGGAGAGGGAGAGAGGGAGGCATGGATGAAAAACTGATAACATCAGAAACTATATAATAAGCAATGCTATAAAAATAAGAGATTATTAAAACAACTTCTTGCCAATATATCTGAAGATATAGATGAAATGAACAAATTCCTAGAAAAATGTAGCTTACTGAAACTTACTCATGATGAAGTAGAAAATTCTGATTAATTTTATTAAAGAAAATGAATCAATAGTAAAAATTCTTGATACAAATTAAATTCTAGGCATAGCTATGCAATTTAGAATATTGTTTAATCTCCATGCTTCTTAGTTTATTTAATGATAAAATAGGATATTATGATATCCCATTGTATTACCTCACAAACATTATGGTATCTCATAATCATTTAAAAAGTAGGAAGGGAATTTGTGAAGTGAAAGTGTTATGAAAACTATATAAATTGAATAATTTTAGATTTAAATCAGAAAGCCCTAAATCTAAACACAGATACCTAGCAAAGAATCTAGCAAAAAGTCAAGTTTTCACCATAAGGCAAAACTTATTTAGCTCTTAGCATCCACTAAATAATTAAAGCCACATTCTTTGGGAAGAAAACTGGCCATATAATAAAGCTACTTCAAATCAAGAATGCTGAAAGAATTTTAAATGCCTATTTATAAATAGCCAATAATACTGTATGTTAAAATAACAATGACAAAGTCATAAAACTCATCTTTAATAATAAGCATTGTTTTCTATTGCAGTGGGCTAAAGATTCAAAGAAACAAAAGTAATATTGTAGGATGAGATGAAGAAGTATAAGAAAGGCACTTGGTTCAATA
This sequence comes from Spermophilus citellus, assembly GCF_964194105.1. Taxonomy (NCBI): domain Eukaryota; kingdom Metazoa; phylum Chordata; class Mammalia; order Rodentia; family Sciuridae; genus Spermophilus; species Spermophilus citellus. The sequence goes on along the minus strand of NC_138192.1, from coordinate 53,484,171 downwards.
TTTCATGGGTAATGAACTAGTGACTTTTTCCTCTTGAAACACAATCTTCTAGGAATGTCTGCTTCATAAAATACCTTTAAATTTATTCACTCTCATTTTTTCAAGTATGCATTCACTCAACAAAGATTTTAGTGCTACCAAGTATTAGGCACAATATTATATACTGAGATATAGGGATGAAACTTATAATTTTTCAGTTCAGTAAGGGAGAGTTAGACAAATAAATGAAAACACCATGACAGAAGTATACACAGAGTACTGTAGACATTCAGAGGAAACACAGCTAATCCAAAATGAAGAGATCAGAAACTGCCTCCCAAAGTGACAAATTCTAAACTGTCTTCTAAAAAAGAAATTATATTTAGGGGAAAGGCAGGGGTAGGAAGCATTTCAGAATAGGGAACTTAGGTCAATCCTGTCAAATCTCCTCATACTCCCCACGAGTATGTCAGGTATATATATGCTTTATTGGTGTCTGCCATAAAAATTATTGTGTAAGGGGCAGGATTTCAAATTTATTACTGAATAATGCTAAAAATGAGATTTGATGAGGTGAGTAATAAATTTTCCAATTACCTCCTAAACTCTAGGAAAGATACCTTTATTTTGAAATAAAAATTTAGAGATTCATGTTTGACAAAAATACAATGAAATTTTTAAAAAGCCCATCTTGTTTCAGTTTCCCATGTATTGGCACAGATAAAAAAAAAATATAAGAAATAAGCCAACAGATCTTTGATGGGATGGAAAAGTTGAGAATTATTGCTGGTCCAGAATAAAGGAAAGGATACATCAATGAATTCTGAGGCTGAGTCTCCAAAAGTATGGTTTCACGTACTAACCTGTCACATTAGCATGCAGCACATGCCAGCAAATCAATAAGTTGTGTAGCTTCCCAAAAAGATTCCCTTTCCTAAGGTAAAATTTCTGGCTCTTTCCATATTAGTGATTGGCCCAGAAGGAGGAATTTCTTAAACTACTTCTATCTTAAATTTTCTTCTATCTTAAATTTTCTATAGCCCCAGAAATACCAGTGAGCCGCTGACTACATTAATAACAAAAGATTTTCAAAGTTTCATTGTTTCCAATTACATTAACCTTTTTTAAAAAAATATCTTTTTAGTTGTTGAAGGACCTTTATTTTATTTATTTGTATTTGGTACAGAGAATCGAACTGAGTACCTCATGCATGCTAGGCAAATGCTCTACCACTGAGGCACAACCCCAGCGCACAATAATCTTGATTACTATACAAAATGCAATATCACAGAAAGATATGCTACTCTGAAAAAGAAAAAAAGCCACTGATGTAAAGCAAAATAATAGAGATCAAGCAGTATGTAGCAACACAGTTGGAACTGTATTTTGTTTGGTGACAATAAAATAAAACATGATTTATTTTCTTCATGATGCTAACGTGGGTATGTAAGGAATTCACTGTAAGTCAAAAATCTGATTTCTTAAAGGACTAGTTATATATATATATATATATATATATATATATATATATATATATACACACACATATATATATATGTATATAATAATCAACTTATATTCTGATTAAATTTTTCCATTTATCTATTTTTTTGGTGATTGGGAATATTGTGGTCTTCTACAGCATATAATAAATTATGCTTTCCATAGTTTCCTTTTTTCTTTTTGTTCATAACAAAGAGCTAGGGAAAAATATTTAATATGTGAGCTCCTAACAATGTCAATTCTCTGCTTTCAGAAATCTTCAATTGGTCCTTCAAATGCTTACACATGATCCAGATTTATACAAATCTAGCTGAGTAGAACAAATAAATTGATTCTAATCACTCATAAATATTAAATTTAAATCAAAATGATAACTATTATAGAAAATCTATAAAACATACTGATATCACTGAAGAAACACAGTACTTGGACTTAAGCAGATCTGTTCTAGAATTCTACTGTCACCACAATGTCACAGCTGTTTAACAGACAATTCATTTCTTCCAGTCTTAGCTTTCTCCTCATTTTTCTCTGAAATGGAAACAATAATTCATACTCCTAGATTGGGCCAAAGTGGATGAAAACAATATACTGTTTCATTTCTATCCATTTCAACCTTGTTTCTAAAATAATTTTGAATCAGGAGGAGGACAGAATAGAATAGAAAACTTGATATCAAGGATAAATACCTGACTTAAGTTTATTTTTCTGATTTAATTCAGGCCTTTCGGGATCATTTTAAATCAGAGGAATCAGGGGATGGGTTAAGGGAGTTAAATGAAATTAGAAAGTTCTTCATTTCACATTCATGGCTAAGTATGTATGTACACATGCAGGTATATAGGTACACATAAGACTCCATAGAGACACATGTAAAAAAACAATTCCATGTGTAAGACAAGCAGGGCAAACCAAAGAAAACCAAAATTGCAATAAGTTGTGGTTTTAATTTTAATACTTATTTTTACTGAGAGAACACAGTAATTTTTCTGGTTTAACATTGTCCACATTAAAACTGAGGCTTCCAAGTAGCATGGTGCAACAAAATGAAGTTTAAACAAACAAAAAACTACCCCAATGTAGCTATTATATACATATATAATGCATATACATGTCTTAGCTATTATGTATACATGTGTGTGTGTATAGCATATATATGTCTAAAGTGACAATATATAAGCAGTAGTTATAGGTTTAATCCTCATCATCTAGCCTATAAGGAGACATCATGTGAACAAGCCAGCAGTCAGAATCACCTGCTAAACATATGAATGAACAATACTGTAGTCTCACAGCCTTCTAGTCCTCAGGCTAAGACTCCAGACATCATGGACCAGAGAAAAACCATCCCCACTGTGCCCTGTCTGAATCCCTAACCCACAAATGTAGTATAATAAACAGTTGTTGTATTCTACTAATTTGGGGTAGCTTGATATGCAGACTTTGAAAACTGGAATAGAATGCTTCTATATAAGCAAGTTTGAGACTTTTTTTGAGGGGTATAAGTAGAAGTTTATATATATATAGGAATATATGATTATACTTTTGATAATAATAGATAACAGGCATTAGATTTGATTATTGCAATGACAAAACAATTGGGTTTTGACAATTTTATAAATCAGACAGTTCTTCCTCAATTTCTTTACCTTTTGTTCCTGACACTCTCACTTTGTCTTATAACCCAAGTCTGTAGACGCTCATAAGCACCTTTAGAAGTCCAAAATCTCCTAATTTGTTCAGATCTGCCTGTGTAAATGTCCCATATTTATATTATTATACATCACATTTGTCTCAAGACAGTATAGATTTCATGCATTTTTTTCTTTTCATTAAATTTCAAACTACATGAATTAATAAGATCATTAAAATTATTTTATGAACACATTCATATGAAGAGTTTTCCTTGGTAAGATGGAACATAATTTCTTTGGGGAGAAAATAAGAACATCTAAATAAATGTTCCAAGATTATTTTCTCCAATTCTTACTCCTATTCTTTAATTTAAACTAAGTATTAATTTCATTATAACTATTAAATTCTAGAATATAAATTATTATTCCTCCCCTATTGATGATTATCAACAGATGAGGGACTTATTTATTCAAATAGATCACCTATAATGGAAAAGGAAGAAGAAAGATAGAAAGGTCTTTAAGTATTCATTATACTTACTCTCACTAGTCTAAACGAAATCTCATGTCCTATAAGCCCATATATCTCTTCCTTGCTGTTACCTACTAGGTAACCTCTTCAAAAAAAACCCTTTCATCTTTAATCCTCAGAAGACTCAGCACCCGGCTCATATTCCTTTCCTCCTATCCAAATACTGCAATAAACTAGAGAATTTCAACATACTTAATGAATGACACAATACTTGCCTTTTATTCTTGATTTCCTCAGTGATCTTATTCACTGTCAGATTCAATCAATGATTTCCATGGATATGCCATGGATGTCATCACTGCTATGTCCTCAAAATAATAAATACAGACATCCTTCTCTGTGGTCATGACCTCCTAACTTGCCATCATTACCATTTAATTAGGATCCAATATAGGTGTTTTTTTCCCCAATATATAGAGTTTTTGAGGTAAGTCATTTCCAAAGTAAGATGTAGAAGATGATCTTGTAAATAACACAAAGAAACCCTTAAGGGGCTGGGGATGTGGCTAAAGCAGTAGCGCGCTCACCTGGCATGCATGCGGCCCGGGTTCGATCCTCAGCACCACATACAAACAAAGATCTTGTGTCCACCAAATACTAAAAAAAAAAAAAAATATTAAAAAAAAGAGAAACCCTTAAACACTTCCATATCTTTAAATTTTATCTTTCGTAACTTCATAATTTTTACAATTTCTGGTTTTGCAAAAGCTTTACAAAGTACAAATTATATAAAGCATATTAGCATATGGATAAATGAATGTAAAATTTATAAATAAATACATTGGTGACATATGTTTAAGATCACTTCATAGGCTACTTTCCATCCATTATCTTTTATCCTCACTGCCTTCCTTACTGAGCTTTTATCCCATTGTACTTCACTTTAGCATTTGCCTGTCAATATTATCAATACCCCTAGTCTCACAGTTTTTCCTTTGTACTAGGCTCCCAAGGGCTTCAAGCAAAAAACAACAAAAATATAAAACTCTATAGATAGTGGATAAACTCTGGTCATCACACTCAGTTTGGGCCCCAATATACCTGGAAATACTATCAGTTTTCCTTTCATTATTCCACAGTGATTGCTCTACCACTTTCTTAAACTTTCCAGCATTTACTTTCTCCCTCCTCTAACAATGGAAAGATATTTCTCTTCCTGTGTTTTGGTTTCTAGTCTCAGGTCTTACCTAATCTTCCTTTCTATTGACAATTTGTTATTCTCTCTACTGCTCCCAACAGGTAAGTATAAGGAAGTTTCTCCCATTATACAAGGAATAATCCTTCAATCTGAAGATCGTTCTAGTGATTACCATTATTTCTCTTTGCTTTTATAATCATATTCCGTGAAAAGAGTGATGACATTGGCTGTCTCTTTTTCTTTCCTCCCACTTACTTCTCAAATTACATAAATTAGTCTTCCATGACCATTACTACAGGTCACCAATTCATATGCAAATTTATACATACTGTGGTCACTTGTGGATCATTATTTTTCATTACTTCTCAGTAGTAGCTTTTGACTCAGCTAAACTCTCATTCTTTTTTTTTTTTTATTGATTATTTAAAGCATTACATAGCTCATGATATATCATCTTTCATACATTAGACTCAAATTGTGTTTTGAACTCCCATTTTCACCCCAAATATAGATTGCAGAATCACATCTGTTACATATTCACATTTTTACATAATGCCATATTAGTGTCTGTTGTATTCTGCTACCTTTCCTAACCCCTACTATCCCCCCTCCCCTCCCCTCCCCTCCCATCTTCCCTCTGTATCTCCCCTGCTGTTGTTCAATTCTCTCCCTTTTTTTTCCCTCCCCCTTGCCCCTCATAGCCTCTTGTAATTTTATGTATCCTTGAAGGTCTCCTACCATTTCCATATGCTTTCCCTTCTCTCTCCGTTTCTCTCCCCCCATTCGTCTTTGATTGTGGCTCAGTGGTAGAGTGCTCGTTTAAACTCTCATTCTTTAAAACTTTTCTTTCTTTGGCATGGAGATACCAGATACTTTCCTCCTATCCACTAGATCTTTCTTATTAGATTCTCTTATATTCTCCTTTTGTTCTTCTTAATGGTTCTCAACCTAGGCTGCATATTACAATCATTATGGGATCTTTTGAAATTTAAGATATTGTAAAAAGTACCTGAGACAAGTGGATCACAATTCCTGGAGTATGAAATCATAGGTAGGATATTTGTAAAAATTTCATCAGGTGGTTTAGAGACACTGTGGAAGTTAAGAACCTCTACATTAAATGCTGTCCACAGGTCTCTGTCATAGATCCTCTTCTTTTTCTATAGTATGCATTCCTTGTGTGCAAACCACTTAGTCTTGTGGCCTCATTTATAATCTATATGCTGATAAATCCTAAGTTTATATATTCAGCATACATCTCTCCTCATTGTTTTCTACTATTTTGTTTGTACATAAGCATTTTCATATATCTCTCAAACTCATGTCTCAAACTGAATCAGTCACTTCTCATACCCTGCAGAGCCCATTCCCCTTATTATTGACACTCCAAAGTATACTAAATACCAAAATTATATCTCTTCAGTATCTGTCGAATCTATTTCTTTCTATTCCCATTTTTTTTAAATGCAGACCATTGTAATTACCCAATTGAGCTGTTAGAGCTCCGTAACTGGCCTCCCACCTGCAATCTTGTTTTCTCTCTTCCAATCCATAATATTCACAGCAACTAGAATGATCTTCCTAAAAAGCAAACTATCACATTGCTCTCCTTATGTTATTCAAAGTTTGTCACACTTTAAACATTTAAGTGGCTTCCTACTGCCTTCAGAATTATTTTTAACTACCTTAACATTGCATATAAAGGGTTTCATGACTATGCCCCTGTCTGCTCTGCCCCCACATTCAATGTTGAAGTACTTAAACTTTCAGTTCTTAGGAGTCATCTTCCTCTTTCTCCAGCTATTGACATAAAATTATTATTACCCAAAATAATCTCTCCATCTCTTCCTGTTCTATTTAACTCCTAATTTTTCATGTGCAATTTAAGTGCTACAGTTTCTGGGAAAACTTTCCTGAATTGTTTTCAACCTGTGGTAAAAACGAAAGGCAAAGCTTATATTCATCACATATTCAGATGTGGCTCCCAACATCTCCCAGCCTGCCTGCAGTTAGATTGGGGGAATAAAGTTAATTTCAGGCCAGTAAAATGTGGGGAAAAATATTAGAAAACCAGTGATGAGACTGGTCCTTAAACATCCTATGGTTTTCACCAACCATCCCTTTCCCTATCATGGAAAATTTAAGAAGCCATATGCTTCTACAATATGGAGGTCTGCCTAATACAAACCAGGATTACTTTTAAGTGAAAAATAAATTACTTGTATGATAAATTATGAAATTTTCTGGGTTAACTGGTTACAAAAGCATAGTCTAACCTAGCCTTACCAATAACAATACAGAGCTTCAGTTACCTACTCCCAGTACTCCTTTATTTTTAATACAACTTGGTATTGCTTATCTGTCTTCCCTGATAAAATTATGAGCATATTAAGAAAAACTTGCACACCTCTCTAGCTCACTTCCATAGTTTTACAATCTAGCAAAGTGCTTGGAAGAGATTGTGTTGAGAAAAGAGGTACTACATGGATATAAGAATCAATACAATCTCCATAGTTTAATACAATAGAGTTGTACTAAAGAATTAACAAGTAATTCTGCAACTGTACTTCATCTGCATATATACATATACATTTCTTTTTCATTTTGGGTACTGGGAATTGATCCTAGGGCCTGGTGCATACAAGGTAAGTATCTCTCGCACTGCATAAAACTCAACTCAAAGTAGATCAAAGACCTAGACATTAGACAAGAAACCCTACATGCACTAGAAGAAAAGACTGGCCTAACTTTTTATCATGTCACCTTAGGAACCAAATTCCTCAATAAGACTCCTAAGGTGCAAGAAGAAAAATCATGAACCAATAAATGGGGAATGAAGGGAAGGGAGGAGGGAAAGGAATAGGAAAGACAGCGGCATGATTGTGACATAATTTTCCTATGTACATATATCATTACACCACAGTGAATCTCTATATCATGTACAACCACAATACTGGGATCCTAATTAGAATAAGATGTGCTCCATGTTTGTATCAATAAGTCAAATTATAGTCTACTGTCAAGTATAACTAAAAAAGCCCCCAAAGCATAAAAAGAATAATAAACTTCTAGAACATGTAAACGTGCAGAACAAACTTACAAATTCTTTTCATAAAAGTATAACATTTATTGAGGATAATATTTTTAGAAAATTATGGATCAATCACTGTTGTGAAAATTATGCAAAAATACTAAATAAAATGGTGAACAAAAACAACAACAACATGTGCTCCATGTTTGTATCAATAAGTCAAATTACAGTCTACTGACAAGTATAACTAAAAAAGCCCCCAAAACATAAAAAGAATAATAAACTTCTAGAACATGTAAACGTGCAGAACAAACTTACAAATTCTTTTCATAAAATTATAACATTTATTGAGGATAATATTTTTAGAAAATTATGGATCAATCACTGTTGTGAAAATTATGCAAAAATACTAAATAAAATGGTGAACAAAAACAACAACAAAAAAAATCTGTATCATCCTTCCTATTTTACAGAAAAAATGGAATGTCCAAAATGATGAATACCATGTCTAGGTCACACAATTGATAGACACATAGAATACTATTCAGTTTAATTCAACATCCACTTCCTTTCTTATACTACCACACTAACCAGCAAAATCACTGGCATCTGAACTCTTATTTTTCCTGCCAGTTTGCTGACTCAAAGCCTGGGCTCTGTCCATTTTCTGCCATACTCTCTGTCTATATCACTGATTAATTAAACTGGATAAATATTATAAAAAATAAGTAATTCTTCATAACTGTACTTCATCTGCATATATACATATATATTAATTTTTCTTTTGTGGTATTGAGAATTGATCCCAGGGCCATGTGCATACTAGGAAAATACTCTTCCACTGACTTACAATCCAGCCATCCTTTTAAAAAAATGTTTATTTTGAGATGGGATCTTACTGTGTTTCCCAATGTTGGCCTCGTATTTATGATCCTCCTGCTTCAGCCTCCTGAGTAGCTGGGATTATAGCTGCACCCAGTATCTGCTTTTCATTTTAGTTAAAAGCTGCTACATAGGCTTTGTATCCTATTTCTTTTTTTATATAAGCATGTACCTTTGTTACTACAAAGTCATCAAAAAGTCATTTAGAGTAAGTATGTAATATAATTTTACATATAAATACTGCCGCGTACCCAAATATTTCCTGTTCTTGGACATTCTGGTAGTTTCCTGACATCATTTTAGATAAAATATTGTTTGTATTCCTATTCAACTTACATTTTTAATAATTTTCCTCATATTTTAAGAGTTTCATTTTCTTTTTATACTGTACTTTCCTTGAAAGTTTGAATTTTGTCTTAATACTATTACTACACCATGGTATGCCTCACAGATGTCTTTCACTGAATAAACATTGGTAATATGTATTGCTTAAATTTTTAATAATGCTACCAATTCCAAAAACAAAGGGTTCTTCTACTTATTGTATTCACAAGACATTTGAGCAAACAATATATAAAACCAATTACAAAACAATTAAAAGAAACATAAAAGGGGAGACACAGCATTGAACTTTTATTATTCTTTCTCTCTTTTCCCCAAAATTAACCAAAGACAGCTGAGGTTTTGATTATAAGAACAATGAAAACAAAGGAAAGCACAAAGGTAGTGTCAGGAGACCCAGGTTTGAGTTTTGACCATTTCACTTAGTAGTTACATGGTTTTAAGCATATCTCTAGGTATTTCTATTATTTGGGAAATTACAGGTCTGGATCACTTTATAAGACAGGGTTTTTAACCTCACATTATTGACATTTGGACTAAATAATTATTTTTTTTATTGGGGGTTGGCCTACAGACTGTAAGATACTGAGCAGCACCCCTGAACTCTCCCCACTACATGCTACTAGCAATACCCCAACCCTCTCAGGTTCATACAGCTGAAACCATGTATAAAAATTGCCAAATTAAGGCAGTCATGCCCATTGGGAACTGATGCTTTAAGAAGAGCAATCCTATATAATTTTATAGCTTTGTCATGTTAGCAAAGCATTTTCCATTCCCCCCCCCCCAGAATGTCTAATAAATTACCAGGTTAAATGTCTATTCTCTGCTTGTGTCATTTTTTTTCCCCTTCAGTGTTCTCTTGTAATTTGCTTTTAAACAGTCAAAAGCATATTAAAGTAAGAAAGAAAATGGAAAAAAGTGTAAATGTTAAACTGATTATATAATGTTAATCAATTTTCCATGAATAACTAAAAATTGACAATATTGCTCTTTTAACTCTTTAAACTATTCCAGCTAGTTTTTCCCTTTAAAGAAGAAAACGGAACCTCAGTTTCCCTTTAAAACAAATAAAATGGTTAAAGCTGGCACTGTAGCTCAGAGATCCCAATTAACATTTAACATTTCAAACTGCTGCTTAATTTGGAACATTTTTTTTCAAGTCTGTTGAAGGTAGCAAGACTCCAACAGAAAATAACTCACAGTAATGGAAATGATTTTGAAATGGGTATTGTACATAGAGACATGTAATGTTCATAGCAAGTAATTTAAAATACTCCATCATAACTCTAAAAATACTTTGTAAGTTTTAATGTAATAATTAAATGTTCCCATCTTTTATAACAGAGAAATGTGTTTTAAGCATCTAAAAACAAAGTCTTCAAAATATGCCCTGCAACTAAAGCACTTTAAAACTATGTAAATCGAGTATAATTTTTACTTAAACACAGATTACATTTGTATTAAGGTGGTTAAATAATAACACAGTAATGTAAAATATGAGGTGGTCATATTTGGATTTTTATTTTGTGTTTTCTTTAAGATCTCATGCAGAAATAACACAAGTAAGTAGTTTTTAGTAAGGAAAAATTAAAATTGTTCACTTTTAAATACTTTCAAAAATGTTATCTTAATATTCACTGTGTTCTTTTAGGAATTCGAAAATAAACATTCCTATGATAAATCATATTTTCCCACCTGTTAAAAAGGGTTGCTGAATCTAGATTTCTTAATGGTGATGCAACACTTTGCAATGATTAAGCAGATGATAGGAATGTCAACTTTTAAATATATTTAGTGAGCAAAGAACAAGCACCATAATTTTGTTCATTAATTTATCAATACTTTTAACTTCCAATAATTTAAGATGATGATCCTGGACTTTTATGCAATGGAGATATGAGGTAGCAAGGAGTGTAGAAAAAACAGTCATTTGGGAATCAGACACATGAAAATTTGAATCCAATCTGTGCAATGTGGTATCTATAGAATGTTGGTCAAGTCAATTGTCTTACTCTTTTTGAATAGTGGATTCTATACCTATTTGCTCTAACACCTGCTTATAAGAACTGACTTATGGCTGGTATGCCATGAGTTATTTTTATTCCAATTACTAAATGTTTAATTAAACTTCCAGGAAATTAAACTTTTTAAAATAATAATCTCATTCAGATGAAAAAAAAACAAAAACGAAGGCGGCGGCTTTTTTAGTGATAAAACACTAAAAGACTGGATGGAAGAAGTTGTGTAAATGTCCTAAAGCAGGAAAATGCTTGGTGTATCAATAATTGACAGGCCAATTTGGATTCACAAATAAATGTTTAAGCAAAGAACTAAGGAGTTCCAAAACTACTTAACAGAAGTGAAATAAATGCATATCATCCTATGTGATTACTTTCTAAGAAAAGACAATTGTTTCATGGATAGCTTCTAGGATGTTTGTTTAAAAACAGTCTATTAACTTATACATTATGTGAATGCACATTAGATGAAGTGACATGGAGATATCACTTACAGAAAAAGAACTCAATGGGAATATTCCTTAGAAAACTGATTGTCATATGTAAATTTATAATCTGTAAGAAAATAAAAGGTCATGATTGACAAGAAGCTAGCTTTTCTAGTATTTTCTAATATTCATTCTGCTCAGCCTCAATTTTTTAAATAGCTTTAACCACCTATCATGTATATTTATTCTTGTTTATTATTACTATCAGCAAAAATCATAAGCCTTCCTTATGAAAGGAAGACTAAGAGAAATAGAGAAGGGTTAAATGAGTGATTCAAAATACAAAAAGTAAGGTAGTATATAAAGAAAGATATCAACCCAGTCCCAAACATTTATTTCTAGATACCAGAACTACAGGTGGTAAAAATGGGAAGGAATTTAGAAATGGCAGTTCTTAGGATTTAAAGAAAATAAAGTTAAAAACTGTTTTCCATTAGTTACATAGAAATTAATATTATGCTTTATATACATTATGGATCTATTCAATGGACATAATATCATTATCTGAAATAGTATTTCTATGAGAAAATAGATTCAGAATGACAAGACTGATTAAAACAATCTATTTTACATGATAGGGTCTATCATGATTAACAATTAATAAATATGTGATTCCAGAGTCATATGATAATATTATTAATGGTCCACAATCTCTCTCACCTGAAACCTTTGGGGGTAGCTGAATTTTTAAAAGTTATATCTGTTTTAGAATAGTAATACAGTACATATGTGTGATGTAACATTCACAGAAATGATGGAGGCAGCACCAGAAAAGTAATCACATTAATATTCTCCATTGTAATATAAGACTATTCACATATGAAAAATACAAAGCCCATAAATACCCTTACATAAAGTCATGTTTAGATTTGCCACAAAATGAATTTAGTTCAAATTAGGATTTGATGGCTGAACTAAAATTTACTTAATTTTTTCTTATTAATAAAAATGCAGATCCTTCCCCCCAGAACTTTTTTGGAGTTCAGAAATTTAGATAAGAAAAGAAACAACAGCCACTTATTTCAGTATTTATAAATGTTTTCCTATTCTCTCAACAGCCTCACATGAATGATTCACAGCTTCTAACAATATCCATCATTCCTTATTTCCTCACACTCAAGAAAAATTCCCTGAACCTGGGCAGTGTTGTTCATTTCAGTCCTTGTGTCAGTGTTCATTACATGCTGAATTATTTACAAAGACCAACACATTTATGTGGCACAAGGGATGCTATATCTGGGTTATCTTGAGTGTTTCCTTCTTCTTTCTTACTGACTACTTTGTGTCAGCTACTTACTCAGTAGTTACAATCAACTCACTTCTGCTTTCAGTGGAATATTCTGACTTCATATTAGAATCCACTTTCTTAAAAATTAAGGAAAAATGATGGTAGTAAGGAAGGAAATATAGCTGGAAGTATATAATAGTGGAGTAGATGGCTTAAGATGTGGAGAAAAGCGTGAAGCAAAAAGTCATCCACCAGTAAGTAAGTGGCAAAATATTTTATAAATAGTAACAAGATAACTTGTATTTATATAATGGCTTTTTTCCCAAAAGATTTAATGGTGTTGTACTTTTTAAAGACAAGTTAAAAAAAAAAAAACAGGGCAAAATCATAATCTTGAATATCTTTTAAAAGTATATAATATCCACAGACAGAAGATTAATTAGCTCTTAAAAAAAAAAAAAGCAGAACCTACAAGAGACGTTGTTTTGTTTCTAAGACAAGATCTTAAAAGGCCCAAGTTTTCCATGAAAAGATCAATGTAGTGATGACGAAAAAAATCTAGGGCTGGGATTGTGGCTCAGCGGTAGAGAGCTCGCCTACCATGGGCGGGACCTGGGTTCGATTCTCAGTACCACATAAAATAAATACATAAAAAGGCATTGTGTTCTGTCCATCTACAAAAGAGGTTCTCTCTCTCTCTCTTTCTCCCCTTTAAAAATATCTATTTTAAAATAATGATTTATAAATTAATAAACAACACTATACTGATATTTCAAGAGGCAGAAAATTAGGGTAGATATATCTGTCCTAATTGTTTTAATTCGTAGATGATTATCACATATTTTACATATGCTTATACAGTATCTTTTATATATGCTTGTTTTTAGAATATTTTTACTTCTGTTTGGGCAGACTTTTGTAAATTTGATATAAAGATGAATATTGTGGTAAGACATTAGTTGCTAGCACGTTTACATGAGAACAGAAGTGGAAAAAGTTAAGTGATCTGCCCAATATTAACAGTGATGGATATCTTGGTATTTGATTTTAAGTTCAATTCTTTTAAGAACTACATAAATCTGTGTTCTACAGTATGAAACTAAATCTTAAATTGCAAACAGGCAAAACAAGAGACTTATAAAGTATTTCTATGCTAGGTTTTCAGTCTTTATATGGAAGAAAAAACAGTCTCTGGTACTGAAAATGTACAGGATTCAAAAACATTATTTAATAAACTATATAAACAATGGAAAGAAAGGAACTATTTGAATAAAGGCAGGGTAGAATACAGGACCATGTCTGGGATACTCCATTTCTTATTTTTGGATAAAACATGTTAAATAAAAAGTTTAAAATATGTATAATGTATTTGGGGTAGAACCATGTCATTACATATTCTCATTTATAAAAATATATTTTTAACAAAGACACTGTCTTCTGACTCTCAATAAAGAAACTATTATTTAAAATCATAAAGAATCCTAAAATGCAATCAATCCTTTCATAAAAATATTTTTCAGTTCAGAGTAAATAGTACTCAGCTTTTCAAAAGTTATAATCACATTAATAAGCAAAATAACTACCCAACTAAAGAGTACCTTTGTGACTATGGTTATATCCATACCTTGATTTTTTAAACTAAGATTGTTTAATATTTTATAGACTAGAAATCTTAGATTGTTAATAAGAGTAAAGGGGTACACAAATTTTAGACAATTAGCTTTTGATTAACTTTACAACATGACAACAGAGCTCAGGTTCTGATACCTAACAGACTTGGATTTAAATATTCACTCTCTCTTAGTATATGAATGACTTTGGGAAAATAACAACTTCTTTGTGCCCTAGCTTCCTCATGAGTTTGTTGTGAGGATTAGAGAAGATCATGTCTCTAAAGGTCAAGAAACACAATACCTGGTAAATGTTAGTTATAATTATTAAGAATATTTTTATAGAGGATAACCTACTCATCTTTTTGTTGAATACAATACCTTTATTTTATTTACTTATTTATTTAATGTGGTGCTGAGGATCGAACCCAGCTCATTGCACGTGCTAGGCAAGCACTCTACCGCTGAGCCACAGCCCCAGCCCCAACCTACTCATCTTTTTGGAAGCACACCAAATGGTCATGAAATTGAGGCAGGTCCACCAGCAAAATGATAAGATCACTAACTTCTTTTTAGGTTGCAAACACACAAGAGAGTTCATTAATATAAACACTCTTTCCCTTAAATCAGAAGTAAATTCAGTAACTAAAGTATAACTGAGTTATAGAGGTATAAGGTTACTGTCTCATGCTTCAACTGAACAACAAACTAAGCAAGGATTAGGACCATGTCTGTTGTTTTCTCTTACTATATATCCTAACACTTAACACAACTCAGGTGCATAATAGTGATTTAATAAATACCTGCTGAATGACTAAAAAAGTGAATGAATAAGCTAATGTAAATCAGAGAAGCTATACAAAGGCCAAAAGAACAAAAAAACCCAAACAAACAACAACAACAAAAACTGAAGGGGAAATATGACCATCTAAGATAAGGAATAACTTAGAATGGGAAGCTAGTATTCCTGGGCAAGTGGCAAACAACTGTAGAGTTCAGAGAACTTAGCAGAGCCGAAAGAATGATGAAACCTTGACAGGGAGAAGGATATGTGCTTTAGAAAAAGGAAAACATCACAGAAGACTCTGAATGGATGACAAGAACTGGAAAACTCAGGGCTCAGAGTCAGAGATCCTGTTCTATAAAAATTCAGGTAGTTTTGCATGGAGCGGTATTGCCCTAAAAATATATAGAGAGGTCTAGGGCTAGAGAAAGGCTATTCGGCTTTTCTTTTCTTTTTTTTTTTTTTTTCTTTTTTCTTGGTAGTCCAAAGACTCTTTGAGAAATGACTCTGGTTTTGTATATGAAGAATGAAATGTTTCCTCAAAGAGGAAAGAAATATGAGAGGGCACAGCAAGCAAAAGGAATGAGGCTGTGGAATAAACAAAAGCAGAATGATTCTAAATGTAAGAATGATTTATAAAGATTCCCAGTGAAATGAGTAAAAGAAAACACTGATTATATGGGCGATGGATAACATTAAATTGTTTACCTATTAATGCACTTTGAAGATGAGAAGTTATTCCTATTTGGTATAGCTTCATTTCTAGGATTTCCCCACAAAGTATGAGATGCAATACAGTGGGGGCCATGCAGAACAAACCGAAGGTTTAAGCCTTGATACTGATGGAGGCCCATAGAAGGGCACATCAGGTCATGTAAGCATACCCAGAACCATTCAGGAAGTATGAGAGGGTGCAAACTTGGGTTGTGATGCAATACAGCGTTCACTTGTGGAAAGGAGATCAGGACTTCCAGGGTTCTACTACCACCTCTCTGTCCTACTTACTTTTATTCCTTATTTAAATGAGAAATGGAGGGCTGGGGATGTGGCTCAAGCCGTAGCGCGCTCGCCTGGCATGCGTGCAGCCCGGGTTTGATTCTCAGCACCACATACCAACAAAGATGTTGTGTCCGGCGAGAACTAAAAAATAAATATTAAAAAAAAATTCTCTCTCTCTTTAAAAAATAAATAAATAAATAAATAAACAAAATGAGAAATGGGGATGTTAACACCTTATCATGGTTGGTATAGCTTTACTCTAAATTACTACATTCTCTATCAGAGAGTTCACGGCATCTTTAATCATTATAACAATTTTTGTATTACTCTGATTTTATAGGCAAAACCAGGACAGATGGTAAAGGAACATAAATAAAACATAAAATAATTTATGTTGGAAATATTGATGAATATATAATAAAGACTTAATACATATTTCCCTCATTGATTTTTTATTCACTGATTCAGTCAATACTTATTAAGTGCCACCTTTCTTCCAGGAAGTATTCTAAATGCTAGGGATACACCAATTAAAAAAAAAACAAACAGGAACCCTCACTTTATAGAGGTTTTACTCAAAGTGTATATTTGAGGGAATGAGGTTCAGAGAAGACAATAAAGAAGTTAACGTTTATTTAACTCCCTTTATAATCAAACATATTAATTTTGAAAATTACCTAGTGCTTTGACACTCTGAGCTTTGAGCTGCCATTCATGGAAAATATATGCTAAAGAAATTATGGGGGTTGGGGCTGTGGCTCAGTGGTAAAGTGCTTGCTTAGCGTATGTGAAGTACTGGGTTTGAACCTTAGCACCACATAAATAAGTATCTATCACTAAAAAATGTATTAAAAAAAAAGAAACTATAGTCTTTGGACAAATAAATTTTTGTAAAAATATTTTCATCATAAAAATAACAGTTGTATTGCAGAAAAAATAAAAACTTAAGAGGGAAAAAAAGGACTTGATCTTTTTTTTTAAAAGATTTGATTAGCTCACATTTTCTATTTTTAAAAGTCTATCATTATTTTTGTTTGTTTTCCTACTTTAATTTATTTATTTGTTCTAATCAGTTATACATGACAGCAGAATGCTCTTTGATTCAATATATACAAATGGAACATCATTTTTTACTTCTCTGTTTGTACCCAAAGTAGAGTTACACAATTCATGCAATCATACATGTACCTAGGGTAATGATGTCCATCTCATTTCACCATCTTTCCTATCCCAAAGGCCCTAATCTTAACACCATAAGAAAAATACTATTCTCATATGTTTCCTTCTATATTTTTACATATTGAAATAGTTGCATATTTACATAGTTGCCATTTTGATATGTAATAATTTTGAATATTTTGAAAAATTTTAATTTAAACATTTTTTTAATATTTATTTTTTAGGTGTAGATGGACACAACACAATGCCTTTATTTTTATGTGGTGCTGAGGATCCAACCCAGGTCCCGCCCGTGCTAGGCTCGAGCTCTACCGCTGAGCCACAATCCCAGCCCCAAATTTAAACATTTTTGATAATTTGGTTTATTTTTAAATTTAGTTTATTTGCTAATAAGACCAATAGCAAGGTATACATTTATCCTTCCCCTAGTCCATCTAAAAGTTTAAGAATGGAAGGGGAAAAAAATTTATTGTAAGCCTAAAATTGTCTTTAAATTGAGGCCTAACAATTTAAACCTAAACAATGCCAAGTTTAAAATTTGATTCCAGAAAATTTTTTAAAAAGAGTATTATTCCATATAGTAAAATACTGTTACATTAGCACCAATTTCTATTTTAAATTGTAGCTAAATAAAAATGAGAATACTAATGACATCATTTTTTCAACAACATCAACTAGTAAAGTATCTGATTCCAAACACATAAATGATATGTTCAGAAAAGAATTTCACTTTTTAAAGGAAAAAATATTTATCTAAACTAAACATCTCCTCTCAAAATTCAATATTGTTAGATTTTTTTTTCATTCTTTGTCCATCTTTTACTTATTTATTTATTATTTTGTTAGGGTTCTTTTTAATCATACATAACACAAGGATTCATTTTCACATAGTTATAAAATAATGGAATATAATTTGCTTTAATTCCATATCTTGCATTTCCCCTTTTTCTCCCTCCTTACATCACTTTTTGTTTTAAAGTCAATGACATCTATTCATCTGCTGGAGATATGTGTAAAACTAATGACAAACTACATTGCTTTTATATATACTGATTTAATGAAACAATTATGATTATAATAAATCTTTTGCATTGAAAAAATAGAAAGGTTTCTGTTGGAAAATTCACTCCTAAATTTAGTATTTGGATACCTTACTTCTCGGGAAATTAACCAAGTGACAAAATTACTATCTACCCAGAGTACTTCATGACTATGATAGCAAGTTATAAAAGTTACATTTGAAATTAGCATTAACCAAAAGAAGTTTATGATTACCAACAAAAAGGCAACATTTGTAAGGTAGAAATGTGTATTAAAAAGAAATACCAATGTATGATACAATCTTATAGTGGGCTATTTTAGCCACTATAGAAAGGATAATCAGTGATATGACATTATTTCATAAGAGTATATTTGCAGTGGCTATGAAGTAGGGGAGCATGCTTTATGGAAATTAACAAAAAAAAAACTACATAAGGAAAAGGAGATTATAAATTATAATCAAGAGTTATATAAAATAGTAGTTAATAGCAAAGAGAAGTAAATTGTACATAATCCATAGGTAACACTGGTACACTTTTATGTTTAGGTACAAGATATTCCCCAAAAGCTCATATGTGAGATAATTCAAGAAAGTTTAAAGGTGAAATGTTTGGGTTATAAGAGCCTTACCTAATCGGCGCATTAATCCATTGACAGGGTTTAACTGGGTGGTAATTGTGGGCAGGAACAGTGTGATTGGAGCAGGTAGGTTGCTGGGCCATGTCTTTGGGATATTTATTTTGTCCCTGGTGAGCCTAGCTTAGTTTCTCTCTGCTTCCTGATTGTCACTTCACGAGCTGTTTTATCTTCTCTAGTTGTTTCTGCCATGTTCTCTTTCATCTCAGGCCTAGAGCATAAGATTCAGCCATCTACTGACTGAGATCTCTGAAACCATGAGCCCGGAATAAACTTTTATTCCTCTAACATTCTTCTTTTTAAGTCTTCCAGTCATAACAACAAAAAAGCTAACTAAAATACAAATTTATTATATAAAGAATAACTTGCTAGTTTCCATATAGAAAGCTGGTAAAATTCTATGTCAAGTTGACATAGGAAAAAACAGGGTCCCACTGGATGCTTAGAGTATTCAGTATAAAGACTCAGACTCTGGTTAGAATTACTGAAGGCTGTCATTCAGTTAAAAATAGTCAACAAAACTACAAAGAACTTTAGGAGTCATTTGGAAAATTATGCTCTCTGGGTGTTAAGGAAAACAAGTCTAATACTTGTAGTTAAAGGTGACAGTTAAGTGTTCAGATCTAAAAGAGGATTTATCCCCAATCCACAAAAATCTAGTTCTTATTAGCAACTCAACAGAAGATGACCTTGACCAAGAAAAGAATTTTATACACTGTGGTTGAACAAGTGTTTTTTTGGCATTGGCAATCTACATTTCACAAAGCAAAACATTTTAAGTAGACTTATTACTGGTGTGGAATCTGGCAGAGTTCTATAATCTAACATTTCCCCCAAAATGTGGGGATATAAGAGAAATAAGTTCTGATGGTCAAAACAAGACTACATTAAATATAAGCTCAAGGCTTCTTTTTTTTTTTCTCATGTTGTTTTCTCTATCCTCATTATAAAATAAATAAATATTTTCCAGGCTTTTCCCCCCCTCCAAATTTGCTTTAGAAACAGTCAAATTTATATAATTCTATACCTGTCAATATCAATCAGAATATGCTTTATTTTGAATTTGTGTGTCACAAATGATTCTTGACTTGTCCTAGTAGCACAATAAGTACCTCATCAATTGTCTTTGAATTCTATACATTTTAACCACAGTCTTATAATAATTCTCAAGAGAATATCCCAGCCCATAGTACAGAAAATAGAATTCTACTTTTCTGCGAATTTCTACTTACTGACTTTGATTTCTAAAGATTTTATGTCTTATGTCTCTGAAGAAGTGAATATCCTTATGGTTTTTTATTACCTGTTACAAATCATTATTATTAATATCTGTACATAGACATCTTATGGGTTTGCCCATCTCACAGCTACTTTACTATGTATCATATCCAATAGGCAACCCATTTCTCCAGTTACCTGTAACAAGATGATCAAAGATGAGAATAGAACAATTTAAAAACGCAGATATTTATCTCTTTAGAAATATAACATCTGATTAAATGAAAGGCATACCATTAAGAATTACCCAAAGTTTACAAGAAAATTGTGTGACTTTTATCCAAGAGTGGGCTAGACAGAAATTAGTTTGAGGAGCTTCAAATTTAAATTAGTTATAGATTCTGCAAACATTTTCCTGTGAAGATTTAAAGAGTAAATTTTTTAGACTGTCCAGGCCACTTAAGAGTTTCTGTTTTATATATATATATATATATATATATATATATATATATATATAGGCTGTTTAAAAAAGTAAGATATTTTTAGCTTAAGGGATATAGAGACACAGGTTCCAGGCCAGAGTTGTCCTGCAAGCAACATTCTGCTGATCTTTAGTACAGAAAAACTTGTGTTTTGCTACTACTAGACTGTGAGAAGCTACTGAAGAGGGACAAAGTGTATTATTCACTTAAGTTTTTCCAATGACTAGCACGGTGATTCACATATAGCAGCTATATAATATTGTTAACATTTGATAAATGAATGAATAAATGAGAAAACAAATGAGTGAACAGATATGTAAGCAATCAGCAACAGAATTATTACTGAAGATATTATTAGAATTTATAACTATTGTTAATGTACTGCTCACCAACAGTGGTCCTTTTATTTTAGGCATCCAGAAAATTAACTTCCCAGCATTGATTGCAGATTAGAGATCTTCCAGGTCTGACTAATTTTTTTTCCTTCTCTTCTTCCTTCCTTCCTTCCTTCCTTCCTTCCTTCCTTCCTTCCTTCCTGCCTGCCTGCCTGCCTTTCCTCCCTTTCTTTCCTCTCCTTTTCCTCCCTCTCTTCCTGCCTTCCAGCATGGTAATCAAAAATGATTGAAATGGTGGTTGCTCCATAAGATCTCTCTGAGACTATTATGAGCAGAGATCCTGCTGACCATGATGGTCATGCAAGGAGAGCAAGAAATAAACTTTTGTTGTTTCAAACCACTGAGGTTTTGAGGTTGTTTCTCATGACTTCATAATATAGACTATGCTGACTACTAATATACTACCAATCATCACATCTTCAGGCTACTTGCAAACTCTTTGAAATGATTTGAAAACTTTCAAACTATTTGAAAACTCATGCCTGGCTATAGTACAAAGCAGAAAGACAAAAGTATCTTAATCAGTCTGCTTGGAAAAAAAAAAAAAGTGTCCTGATAATCTACAGTAAATTAACAATCATTTAGTTTTTAGGTTGTTTTCTTAACCATAGTATGATAATAAGGATAGTATTTACTTTCTAAGATCACACTTGCAGGGAAGTTAGGAAAAGAACTATAGTTTATAATATATAAATGTTAAGTTTGTCAGTTTTCTGTTAGTATAATAAAATATCTTACATGAAATCAACTTATAAAAAAGAAAAGTTGGCTGTTTTAGAGGTTTCAGTCCATGACTGGTTGGGCCTACTGCTTTTAGACACAGCATATCATGATAGCAATGGATAGTAAAAACATCCACCTCATGGCAGGGACCCAAATGATACACAAAGAGAATGGAGTCCCTCAATCCCCTTTGAGGGCATGCCCTCAGTGACCTGAAAATCCCTCTGGGCTCCACCATTTAAAGATAATACCACCTCCCAATATGGCCAAGCTAAGGACTAAACTTTTGACAAAATGGTTTTTTAAAGGATATTCCAGATCCAAATTATAGCAGATGTTATTTACAATTGAATAAGTTGGCTAATTACTAGTGGCTCCCCATTTCTTCAGAAGTAATTATTTTGATCATTAATACAGTTATATTGTGGGCACTGAATAAAAAAATATAAAAGATTTCATATGCAATGCATGGCTCTTATTTAGATCCTAGCATAAATAAGTAACTGTAAAAATGCACACACAAAAAACCAAAAACCTACAAAAACTCAAACTTATAATTAGAAAAATATGAAAACTGACTAATAACTAAAGAGTATTTCCATTTTTTTTTATTTTTTGAAATTTTCTAATTTTTAGAAGGGTGATAATTGTATTGCAGTTGTCTTTAAATTGAGTGCTGATCTTTTAGGTATACATATTATATATAATTTGCTATACACTACATATTTATGTATATAAACATACACATAATATATAACATGTATATCTTATCATAAATATATATATATATATATATTTCATAAGAAATATGATAGATTATACAAATGAAAAAAGTTCCTACAGCTTGATGTTATACCACTTTTAAGAAAATTATTTCCAATTCTCTTAGTCCAGTGTAATACTTAGGAAGGGTAGACCACAGAATGAGGATGGGAAAGTGGAAATATAGGATGAGCAGGGCTCTAGTTGAAAGAAGCAATCAAATTTTACTCTTGTTCTTAATAAAACAAGGCCAACCAACAAACAAAAACCCCTGAATAAATATTTAATTCCCAGTTTATCCTGGGGTATATAGTATACCTATGGTCATTCTACATGTGATACCATGACATGTAAATTCTTTTTTCTATAATCACCTACCATCTTCTTTAGTTGCTTCATTCTACTCTCAGATACTTTTTCCTTAAGCCATCTTTCCAATAATCTCTTCCACAATGCTTTTCTACCACATCTTATTATTTTTTATTATGTACTTTTTTATACCTTTATTTTATTTATTTATTTTTATATGGTGCTAAAGATTGAACCCAGTGCCACACATGCTACACAAGTGCACTGCCACTGATCTATGACCCCAGACCCAAATCTCTATTATCGACCCTATAATTATTAATCAACAATCAACAATCCTCTCTTGCCTGAGGAATGACTTCACAAAACACTCCATCTAGAGACACTGACCCCTGCTAAAAAAATAGAAACCTGAGGAGATCTTTCTCTGATGGCCCTCTATACAGAAAGTCTTTATTCTCCCAGGACCCCTAATTTTTATAAACTACAACGGTCTGGCAGAAGGAGGAGGTCAGCATTTCTTTAGCTACTCAGGATCATTTCCAAATCTCTACTGCCATATTCTCATATAAAAATCCTATTATTTTGAGATCTGCTATTTGCCAGTTATAATTATTCCTTCTAAAAGGAAACAGTATCACCCATAAAACTGTTTCACCAGAATGCTCACATTAAAATTTGTTTTTTCCTCTTCATCAATGGTCTGGAAGTCCAATAAACACCAAACTAAATGTCACAGACACTTACAAAGGAAGGGGAAGCACCTAAAGGAATTAAAAATAACATACCATATAAATGTACAAAAGGTCTTTCTAACGCTGAGAGAACCACTGAAGGTTAAGTGGACTCAGTAGCATTATTCTTGTTTTGTAGAAGTTAAGGCAACAAGTTTGATGGGAAAGGGAAGAAACAAAAAGCAAAGGGAAAAAGTAGAGAAGAGAGCAGGGCATGGTGGTGCACACCTGTAATCCCAGGGGCTTCAGAGGCTGAAGCAGGAGGATCACAAGTTCAAAAAGCCTCAGCAACTTAGCAAATCCCTAATTAACTCAGGGAGACCCTGTGTCTAAATAAGATATAAGAGAGGGCATGGAGGGGGATGTGGCTCAGTGTCTAAGCACCCCTGGGGGTTCAATCCCTGGTACAAAAACAAGACAAGGAAGGAAGGAAGGAAGGAAGGAAGGAAGGAAGGAAGGAAGGAAGGAAGGAAGGAAGGAAGGAAAGAAGGGAGGGAGGGAGGGAGAGAGAGAGGGAGGGAGGGAGGGAGAGAGGGAGAGAGGGAGAGAGGGAGAGGGAGAGGGAGAGGGAGAGAGAGAGAGAGAGAGAGAGAGAGAAAAGAGAAAAGAGAAAAGAGAATAGTTTGGGGCAGTAATTTATTTATTGTTTCCAAAATACAAAAACTTCATTTATCTTATTAGAAAAAGCATAAATATTCACTGTAAAGATATAAAAACATTATCTGATATTCTGGAAATAGAAAATAACTAGGGTCAACATTATATAGAAATGTTATCATGCTATATGTGATAAACTATTTTTATCAGTTGTTTAATAAGTAATGTACATTTTCATATTAGTAGCACAGGTTTATACAGCAAAGCAGTACATACTACTATCTCTAGAGTCAAACTGTCTCTGATTGCATAACCAAGCATTCCTTCCTGATAACTGTGTGAACAGAGGCCAGTTGTTTTTCTTCATTTTAGACAAATAATCTTTAAAAGTGGGATTAAAAACAGTACCTACCTCATGGAGTTATTATGGGATATAATGAAATACCCCATGTTACATTCTTAGAATAGAAACACACTAAGCAAAAGTGTTCAAAAAAGATTGACACTTTTTACTTACTTGTCTATAGAAGGAATTTCAATACTATCAAGTATGAAATTATAAGAATGTAACAAGTAAATAAGCCCTTATTGATGTAAAATTTAAGTTGGATATTAAGGCTTATTGATACACATTTAAATATAAGAGTAATGAAGGAGAAATGATAAAATCATTTATACAGTTCCAGTTTGACTTATGAAGAACAATTATGAGACAATTTTAATAGTGATTGCAAAACCACCCTTTTTAATATTGTACCTACCCCTTAATTCCAAGAGTTTTATTTGAACATGGGCAGTATGACTTGCTTATATCCTCCAAAAATGATAAATCTAAAATTGAGACAACAGTGGGCTTTTTGTCATCTACACTAACTTTCTCATCACAGTAGGGGTCTTCATCTGATCCATCTTTTTAGGAAACAGTAAAAGAAAATCATCACAATGAGAACCTCACAATTCTAAGAAGTGTGGAGTATGTAAACTTAATCAAATACAAAGAAACAAATGTTTCTATAGGAGGACTCTTAACCAGTAGTTTGGAAGGGGTGTAAAGTGTGGGTTTACACTAGATGAGGTACTAACTCCAGTGGTCCATCACTTCATCTTTTTTCTTGGTACTGGGGATTGAACTCAAGGGCACTGGACCACTGAGCAATATCTCCAGCTCTGTTTTCTATCTTATTTTGAGATAGGATCTCACTGAGTTGTTTAGCACCTCGCTTTTGCTGTGGTTGTCTTTGAACTCAGGATACTTCTACCTCTGCTTCCTGAGCCCCTGGTATAACAGGTGTGTGCCACCTTGCCCAACCATCACTTCATCTTCTAAGTCATGTTTTGTTAAAAAGATGAACATTAAGGCTGGGCTATGGCTCAGCAGTAAAGGGCTCACCTAGCACATGTAAGGCGCTGGGTTCCATCCTCAGCACCACATATAAATAAATAAAATAAAGGTACAAAAAAATTTTTAAAAGATGACCATTAGAGTTACTTATGTGTATTCCTAAACATTAACAAAATACAATTAGAAATCTGTATTTCTCACTCAAATCAGGGTCCTTTAGAAAACTTTTGTATTTAGAAAAGATTCCTAAACATTTAGCATTGTTAAAAGGATAGTACTACTCCAAACCAGTCAGATCCAAATGATTTAGCTTTCATAGGACATGAAAATTTGGAATAAAACTTTTGAGTGAAATAAGTATGATGCATTCATAATGAAGAGCCTGCTATGAAAATAATAATCTTGTTATCAGTGGCAATTCTGTGCCACTTATTCAGTTTCCATACCACTAATGCACATGTTCCTAAAGAATGAAAATGAAATGTTGAATTGAAAATTATTCAACTTACCACTCTATCAAACCTTTGGCTAATACCAAAGGTATCAACTCCCAGATGAAAAAAATTCTAAGCCTAAATAATTATAATAAAAGAATATACAATTTTTCTTTGTGCAGTATACCATATATATGTCAAGTAGTATTTTTTTTTATTATTTTTTTATAGGATGTTCACAACATTACAAAACTCATGACAAATCATATTTCATAGATTAGAATCAATTGGGTTATGAACTCCCATTTTTACCCCAAATACAGATTGCAGAATCACATCGGCTACACATCACATTTTTACATACTGCCATATTAGTGACTGTTGTATTCTGCTACCTTTACTATCCTCTAATATCCCCCCTCCCCTTCCCTCCCATCTTCTCTCTCTACCCCATCTATTGAAATTCATTTCCCTCTATGTTTGTTATCCCATTCCCCTCGTAAACTCTTATATATAATCAAAGCTACAACTATCTTATATTTGATAAAGGAGCTAAAAACATGCAATGGAGAAAGGATAGTATCTTCAACAAATGGTGTTGGGAAAATTGGAAATCCATATGCAACAAAATGAAACTAAATCCCCTCCTCTCGCCACACACAAAAGTCAACTCAAAGTGGATAAAGGAGCTAGATATCAAATCAGAGACTCTACGTCTGATAGAAGAAAAAGTTGGTTCCGATCTACAGATTGTGGGGACAGGCTCCAAATTCCTTAATAGGACACCCATAGCACAAGAGTTAATAACAAGAATCAACAAATGGGACTTTCTTAAACTGAAAAGTTTTTTCTCAGCAAGAGAAACAATAAGAGAGGTAAATAGGGAGCCTACATCCTGGGAACAAATTTTTACTCCTCACACTTCAGAGAGCCCTAATATCCAGAGTATACAAAGAACTCAAGTAGTATTTTTTTTCCTCAGTACTGAACTATCTCCCTAGCACTTTTTATTTGTTTTCATTTTTTTACATGGTCTCACTAAGCTGGCCTCAAATTTGTAATTCTCCTGCCTCAGCCTCCCAAGTCACTGGGAGGTATGTGCCACCACACCTGGCTGAAGTACTTACAGATAGTCTTATGGTTTGTATGTGAGGTGTCTCCCCAAAGCTCACATGAGACATAACAGAAAACATTTTAGAGTTGATATGATGGAGTTAGGATAGTTTTAAACTAAGAAGGAGGTGGGTCATTAGGGATATGCCTTTGGGGTATATATTTTGTCCTTGGTGAAGGGAACTCTCTTTCTCTGCTTCCTAGTAATGTCTTGAGCTGCCTTCCTCTACCCACATCCTTCTGCCATGATGTTCTACCTCACTTCAGGTAATCAGCCATCTGTGGACTGAGACTGCTGAAACCTTGAGACCCCAAGTAAACTTTTTCTCATCTAAAATTGTTCTTTTTAGGTTTTTGGTTACAGCAGTGAAAAAGCAGACTAAAACAGACACAGAATAATCCATGTTCATGATTTCTACCATAGAAGTTTTATCTGTAAACATTAAAGTTTGCATTTTGGTCCAGACTTTTTATCTAATTTTTGATAAAACATGAATTTGTCTAACATCTAAAATTATATTAACCTAAGGGGTGACATTATGTGTAATGATATAATTTATTAAACTTCTTTTAAACTAAATGACTTCATTTTTACTATGCAGATTTCAGGTAATTTTATATATTTATGTAGGTTCATTACATAAAGGTGTTTTCTTATTTGAATTTTGGCAGGTCTCAAGACATTATATCTATTCAACCTGATATTATTATGCAATATAATAAATTCAATAATAGCATACTAAATTCTCTACATGAATAAAAATTGTTACATTAAAGGTTAAAACAAGGAACAACGGTTAAAACAAGGAACAAATATTATATATATAGAATATATATATATATATATATATATATATATATATATATATATATATATGCCGAGATTCTTCTAGAAATATTCCTGATTATTTAAGACATTTTCAAAAACACCGGGAAGGGCTGGTGTTGTAGCTCAGTGGCAGAGTGCTTACCTAGCAGGTGTTAGGTACTGGGTTCGATTCTCAGCACCACACATAAAAAATAAATAAAATAAAGATCTATTGACAACTAAAAATATTTTTTAAAAAACCACAGGGAAATCTGAAAGAACTCCATGAACAAATGAACAATGCTGAATTTTCAGCAAGAAAGGATATCATCTTTAATATCTGGATTCCTAAACAGGAATAAAAAAAATCCACAGTATATATCTATTAGCTGTAATTCCATAAGGTACTGAGACCTCATTTGAGTCCCAAGGTCTGTTATATAACCCTGGATATTACTTTCCCTTCCCTAAATCAGTTCCTCAATGCATCAAAAGGGAATAAGAAAGTACTTATTTCACTGGGGTATCAGAAGACTTAAATGAGAATATAAAGTGACAGAATAATACCTGTCTCAGGAGTTGTACTTCCTGTCAAGTACTTACATATTTACATGCATACATACAAATGTATTTATGTATATACACACAGAAAAAATACACTATTTGTGAATACTGATACATACATAAGACAATTGTAATTTATCAAAATGGAAAGAAATATTAGGCAAATATTACTAATTTTAACTTTGAACAAAAATGATTCTCATTCTCCAGTATCTTCCTTTGATCAAATTATGCACATGTATAAATATGGCACAATGAATCCTGCAACTGGTGTACTTATAATGCACCAATAAAAAATATAAAAAATAATTCACCATTTAAACAAATATCTGATATACTGCTAAATTTCTACTTGGAAGGATTATTAATTAATGATACTATTACAAATTTTATGCTTCAATTAGAAAATTATTCTTCAAAAAATAGTATTAAGATCCTTTTAAATGTTATTTCTACATTTCCAATTTTCATACCACCTAAGTTGACCTTCCTATATTTCTAACAATATAAAATGTTCCAGGAAATATCACAGGAAAGGCACAATTTTAAACAAAGTAATGAACTAAACATTTCTAACATGTAGTTGGTGAAATGTGAACCGGAGATATGGTCCTCTAATTTTCATACCTAGTATCCTATCTATTTTTATATCAAGGAAATTTGGCTCTACCAGGATAAACAGAAAATGGTATTTTGCTTGAGTCTGTTTTTTTTTCACAGAGACTTTCCTAATGATTTAAATTTTAAAAGCTTTCTTGATATTTTGTATAAAGCAGTTGGGATTAGTCTGTCCTACTAGTAGCAAACATTCCTCCAATCACTGAAATATATATTACATATATACATATATGTATGTACATATACAAAAGGATCTGAGACAATGAGGCAAAGAAATATTTGGAATAAGACATGAAAAGCTGAAGAAACAGCATGAACAAAGTTCCTAAACCAGGACAGGGCTAGTCAAGTTCTGGGAATAGCAAGGAGGTTATGCTCTGGAGCAGTGCCATGTATTTTTCTTCGGTAACAGTCTTGACAGCAGTCTATGTAGTATAGTAATTCATACAGCTATCTAGCAGGTTTCTTTTCTGTTCTCCTAGATTGTCCTTAGGTGCAAGATGAGATTCACATTCAGGTAAGGGAACTGTACTGACTTAGAGATTCCATGTTCCACCAGAGCTAATATTTCCTGAAACAACACCATTGGTGTATCTTCTAGAATCCCTCCATGATAAATGCTCATTTCTAAGAGTCACCACATATAGAGAAGCCCAAAGATATGACTTAATGCCAGGTATTTATAAGTATTTAAAATTCTAGATGAACTTTATCAACTAGGAGTCATTTTTACAATAAACAATGTTGCCTAGGAACATAGGGGAGACACCACCCTCTCAGATTACTATGGAAACAGAGTTAGAGAGTTAACAGAAAGTCAGATTCTAAAATTGGAGGGAAAAAATTTTGTTAGACTTACACACACAGGTTAACACACTTTCTTATAGCATTGGTGGGAGATAAGAGTTAGAATACCCATTAAATTACCATGAGATTTTTGGAAGTCAACCTGGGAAATTGGGATGAGGAAGACTTGAATGTAGTGGGTAGTAAAGATAATGAAAAGGAATTGAACAAAATTTTCTTGAAAATCTGAATAGCATTAGATTTCTATTTGTTTTAATTCCAGCTAACAGTTAAGTAAAAATAGAATCTAAATCTGTTTTTTTTTATTTTGTAGGAAAGTAGATAGAAATTCTAAACTATATTTACTGATGTAACAATTTTAAAATGATTTCATAAAATACAGATTTATCTCAAGTCTTAGAGGTATCAGAACGTAAATTAACTTTATTTATACCTTGGCAAATTAAATGTTTACTGAAACATTGAAATTTTTTATTTTGCTATTATATCTAATAATAACCTATAGAGAAAAATCAAATACAACAAAAATGCCTTAGTTATTATTGTCACTAAAAGTTACTGAGTGGTTCTTAACGGGAGTCCAAAATATTTCTTTGAAGTATATGCATTTAAAGCCCATAAATATTTCAGTGTCTAACATAGTACTTGGTTCAATGAGTGCTCCATAACCATTTTGAGTTAAAGAATATTCAGAAAGTGTACCTTTTGCAATCTATTTTGCAGTTATTGTGAACAGTAAAACTTCTGTCAGTATCAGTTATTGTTTCTGAGATTGACCAGAAGAGGCACATAGACTGTTAAATCTACAATCAGTTCGACAAATACTTACAGAATACTTCTATGTGCCATGTTCTATGGCAGGTACTAGGAAGACCATTTTTTTCCTCCAGGTTTTCCCCCAAAATTCTAATACAATGATAGATAGTACAAAACCGGATGGGTTACATAGTGCCCCGAAGGAAGACAAAGAGTGTCTTTTTGATAGGATACTGAAACCAAATCTTAAGAATGAGACAAGTGAAAGTTCATTGTACATCTGGAGAATAGCTTGATCCTGAAGGTGAGGAAAAAATGTATTTGCTCAATCTAAAATTTTTATTATTTTAGAAGGAAATACTAAATATACAAGTGAGGAAGTAGAGAGGAGACTTTAAGAAATAAAGATAAAATATTTACCTATTAACACCATAGCATTTAAAACTAATGGCTATAAATCTATCTAGTGAAAGTAATACTGCAAATCTCTTTTTTCCTTCTTACCTCCAAAACTTTAACCATAGCATATGTTTAATTCTGGAACATACAAATAACAGATATGTCTTATTAACTGCAAATCATTTAAGTGCTAAGTTCACATTTTTAGTTTTGCTTTGTATTTCAATAAAATACAAAGGAATGGAAAGTTCCTATTTTAAAGTTAAGAATACTGTATTCTTAACTTTAAGAAAGCTCACCCAAGGCTCAGATCTTCAGTGTCTTCTATCAAAAAGTCTACAATGCACAAAATATCCAAATTCAGCATTTTATGTTATGGTGTTCCTATTTCCCAATTTCCATGACATCTACAGCTTACCTTATAGGTAGGTAGTCATTCAACACATTCAACTTTGAAGAAATGCACATTTTCTTACAACGATAGAGAAAACCTGTATATTCATATTGTGATATAGTTATATTCTTTGAGTTTCATTTTTTCTACATTTTGTCATAATTGTTGAATGATGATTTCAAATGCGCATGGCAATGTCTCTGAGTTGTTACTATTAAAAGAATCAGTCTGATATCTACCATGGGAGAGAGAAGGCTCACAAGCTAGGAGAATCCCAAAAGCAGCTAACATACTCATGGTTTCTGCCTCAACTGATGGCTTCAATTGCGGTTCACACACATACCTAATGGCCCAACTACTTCAATCTTCAAGTTATTCTCACACTGCCTTCTTCTTGCTTGTGCCTTAACATTGCTGGGAAATGCCAGACTATTTGAAAGTAGGAGAGTCTTATTATGAAAGCTAAAAAGAGGTCTGTTAGGCTCTTTTTGGAGAAAGCTCCATAAAATGGCAAAAATGTTTCATCCTTCTCCCACTACTAGTCCAAGTAGGGTGGGGCAGTGGGGGATGCAGAGCTTGATTATGTAAAGACTGGGGACGAAGCTGGCAACAACATAACTCCTAATCTTCCCTTTGAAAAGTGATGATGCCAAAATATATTCTCTCTAGATTCTGGCTGTTCAACTTCCACCTCCATCAGACTCCAAAGCAGGAAAGATTCTCACCTGCCTATTTGGTCATAGGACCTGAAAGAGGCAAGACAAACAGGAATCATTATTTTAGGTATAAGTGACTCTACTAAATAATTTCAGCTCTCCGATATGTTTTCAGATATATATTGATATAAAAATAGTAGGCTATGTGTGCATAAGCTAGAACTGCCAATATTATAAACTGTTTTTCTAAATAATATTTACTGAAGGAATGAAAGGAAAAAGAAAGGAAGCAAAGAAATAAGGAAAGAAGAAAGTTAGGGAAAAATGAGTCAATATAAGGCCTCCAATTTTTTCAAGTGGTGATTTCAGAGCTATTGCTCTTTTAATTTGTTTGTTAAATAGTTAAAAAGAGAGTGAGTTGAGCTGTAAGATTTGCTGGGCCATAAGCAAAACACATGGGGAGGACTGAGGTTGCAGACGGAGGAGTGCTTGCCTCAGAGAAGAGTAACCGTCAAGTAAGAGTGTTTAAGGAGTTATGAAGAATATAGACTTGATGCAGGGTAGTGCCAATTTCTCAATGATCTCACCAGACAGAAGGAATGATGAGAAGAGAAAGGAATCTTTGTGTGGTGGTGTCATTTGAAGGCAGGTGGCTGAAGCAGCAAGTTTCCTGGTAATACCCCAGGAAAATAAGTTTGTTAGTCCTAGACAGACTATCAACTCTTAATCTGGGCAAAGAGGTTGGAAATGGTGGGAGAAGGCTGTAACTTGTTTATATTAGAACATTAATGGATTCAACGCAGGCATCTGAACACTGGATTAGAGACAAAAAGATTGATCCTATGCCAGAATGACAAATTAATACCCTTGGCCCAGGAACAAGGTGGGTAAAATCTGAGGGTCAAAGGTCTTAAATACTGGCAAATAAGAAGGCAGTAATGTTATAATTGATATTTTTCATAGATTTTTCAGGTATGTATATTGAACAGTGGGAGAATGTATCATCATCATTCAGGAGGTTCATACCAAGACGATCAAGTTTAAAAAAAAAAAAGCTGGCTCACATTCATATAGGCAGTAACATCTAAAACATGCATCAGAATAGCAGTCAGCAAATTCATCCAGTTGTCAGGTGGGTTTTTTTTGTTGTTGCTGTTGTTGTTGTTTTGTAAAAAAGAAAAAAATCTTACTGAAACACAGGCATGCGCATTCATTTATGTATTGTTAATGACTGTTTTTGCAATACAAAAGCAGAGCTGAGTGTGGCTAGTAAAGCCTAAATGTTTAGTATCTGGCCCTCTCCAGAAAAAAAAATCATTTGGACCCTATAATTGAATATAATTGAAAGAATTCTAAGGATCTTCTACTTCCATGCATGTTATTTATTTATTAATCTTTAAAATAACATTTTATTGAAGTATAACATACTACAGAAGAGCACACAGATCATATGTGCAGAACCAAATGAATGTTCAAAGAGTTAAGAAAACTGTGTGAACAGCAATAATAGACTATCAGCAATACCTGGGAATCTCCTCACCCACTCATTCTAGGTGAATTCTGCTCTTCAAGGAACAAGTATCCTAAATTAAAATATCTTAGATTTGTTTCCCTACCACCCTTCTTGAAATTTGTATGACTCTGAAACTTAACAGCACGTGCTCCCTTGTTTCTGACTTATTTTACAAGATTGTATAGTTGGTTAATATTTGCCTCTACTTTTTGAAAAACCATAAAACACTTCACAAATGTGCCTGTTGTCCTTGTGCAGGGATCATGCTAGTCTTCTATTAGGATATGTAGTACTAAAGCAAGCACATATCATTTATTTTATTTCTATTTTATATGTAAATTAAAATCTGTATTAAAATGGGGAAAATATAGTAAAATAAAGATCCTAAAACATCAGGAAAAATACAAATTCACAAAAACTCTTGAAGAATTAGTTAAATTTTGAAATGAATTTCATCCTCAATCTATCAATAATCCTTAAAAAAAAATCTAAATGTAACATGTACCTCAAATTTAAAAACCTTCATAGTTATCCTCCTTACTAAAAGCATATGTTGTTATTATCATCATCTTATTTTCCCCCCATGTACCGTACCAGGGATTGAACTCAATGGGCAATTTAACACTGAACCACACCCCCCAATCTATTTTAGTTTTTGAGACAGGGTCTAGCAATATTACCAAGATTGGCCTTGAACATGTGCTCATCCTGCCCCAACTTCCAGAGTCTCTGGGATTACAGGTGTATACCATTACACCCAAATATTTTAATCATTTTTATTAGAATACGATAACTTGAGAGGCTAAATGGACTGGGTCACAGGTCTCAAGAACTCTATGAAGGGGCTGGGGATGTGGCTCAAGTGGTAGCACGCTCCCTGGCATGCCTGCGGCCTGGGTTCGGTCCTCAGCACCACATACAAAAGAAAGATGTTGTGTCTGCCGAAAACTAGTAAATAAATATTAAAAAAAATGTTTTTTCTCTTACAAAAAAAGAATTCTATGAATATGCAATGAGAAATTTTGAATATTATTAAAATGTATATGTTGAATATGTTTAATACTATATTTTGAAAAAGAAAAAAGTGCACTTCTTTTTCACTGCAGAGTAATAAATATAGTAGTAAAATATGAGAAATCCTTATCGAGTATGTCAGTGGTGGAAAGAAAAATAATATTAAAAAAATCATAACAGCACATTTAACAAAGCTCAGGAATGATTTCAAATTGCAATACCGTTAAATATTAAAACTTCTTAAACCAAAGTTGAAACTATATATGTAATCATCTGTAAAAGCATCACAATTCTGTAAGACAAAATACTGTTTGAAATTAAAGCAAAATTATTTCAAGATATGTTTTTACATTACCCTGAGCTTATGGAATATAAAGATAAATACCATCATTTTTAAATGATACATTTTGAAATCATATTGTGTCTTAGCCCTTCTATGATTAGTGTACGCTTTAAAGTTTAGAAAGTATAAAAATTTTGGAGGTTTTTTTTCATATATTTTACTGGTGCATTTTAGTTGCATATAATGGTGGGATTGTCACATATTTGAAGTAGGCAATTTTTGAAGAACAACTATAGCTGCTGTACGATGAAGGATGATGTAACTTTTTACTTTTTTACAAATTAATAAGATTCTAGGGGTTACTATCAAATTTTAGCATGTTGCAACTTAGCTCTGACCAAAAATGAAACAAAAAAAAAAAGAAAAAAGTTAAAATGTTAAATGAAAAACAAAATGAAGCCTTCAGTAGAAGTAAAGAAAAAGTACGGGGCTGGGGATGTGGCTCAAGTGGTAGCGCGCTCACCTGGCATGCGTGCGGCCCGGGTTCGATCCTCAGCACCACATACAAAGATGTTGTGTCTGCCGAAAACTAAAAAAATAAATATTAAAAAATTAAAAAAGAAAAAGTAAGTAAATAGACATTTTATTAAAAAGAGATACAAATGAAAAAAATACTGGGAAAATATTTAAAAGCCTGAGAACAAAAATAAATAAAAATTAAAGATTTTATAAAAAGAGAAAATCCAAAGATTTCAATGGTACAGGCTAGATATCCTGACATACTGCTAGCTGTGACATATAAAACAGTTTCAATTTTCTTAAGTAAACTGAGGTATAAATCAGTAAGTATAAAAATTTTCATAAAGTTTGAATCAGGAATATCATGTTCAATAATTATTTTCTTTAGAAATACAAATATTGATAAAGTAATGTAAAAAAAGCACTGTTTTAATAATAATGAATATTAGAAATAACCTAAAGTACAAAATTAAGGAAATGGCTAATTAAATGCTGATGTATGCAAACAAAGGAACTTTATATCAGATAATTTTTAATAACATGTAACATATTTATCATAACAGATTTTTCTTTTTCTTCAGAATAAATGAGATGGTCTCAATTTTGAAGGTAGAAAAGGATAGGAAAACAAACAAACAAAAAAAGAAACATGCCAAAGTATCAACAGTGGCTTTTTCTATCTTCTATTTTCCAAATTTGCCCCAGTGAGCATGAAATAAGACTTAGAAAAGAGAAAAATAAAAAGAAAATAAAAATGGCCAGTGTACCACTGATGAGTTGAATATGAATACCAGCTACTTATAATAATTTTATAATAATAAATCAGTAAAATCTGCATATCTGACAGATAAGTAGGATTCTGATAAAAACATTTGTCTAAAGGACTAAATCCTAAATAAAAATTCACTTGGGTGGTAAATAAAATCAGAAAAGTGAATATTAGAAGAAATTGTTTATATTTGATGTTTTAAATACCACAACAGAAGTAAACCTCAAAAAACATTTTAAACATAAGTCACTCTGAGATTGGGAAACCTTTTGTGATAGAGAGAAAAATGTATGAACACGAAGAATTAAAGCAAGAAGAAAGAGTATCAGTATTACAATTAGTCCAAACTTCTTTATAGTCTTCATGGAAACATAAAGGCCCTTTGGTTAACTAATGAACAGACAGTAAAATGGAAAGATGATGAGATAATAGTAGAACTACCTGTCAGTCTGTGAAGAGTGGGTAAAATGGTAAATATGATTTGAATAAGGCAAAATATTTAGGGAATAATGAGAAAAATATATTTATAAAACTAAATAATTACACCATATCAGTTATAAGAAATGGACACTTAGAAGTAATATTTTTCTATTTTCTCCCTGAAGTGTTTCATTTAACCCTACTACAAAATTAAGGGCATTATTAAGAAGGATAATAAAAACCAAATAAATATTTTAATAAAAGTAACTCTGACTAATATGCTAAGAAAACAAGATGAAAAACTAACAAGTCCATAAGAAAGGATGACAAAATTTGACTCTGCATAAACTATATATTTCAAAAATTCAAAAAGTATTCCTTTCTAGTGGGACAATTTTCAGATCTTCAAAGCATCTTGCTAGTTACCAAGAACCAAGATTCTCCATGGTCAGGTGGCTAGAGAAATCCTTTAAGGAATTGGAAGAATTTCCTTAGGTATTTCTTAATTGAAAAGTAATTTTAAATGTACTTAAATTCAGGTTGTTAGGTAACATCTTAATTATGCTAGAATATTTACTTAACTCATTTAACATTAATTACATTTCTGCTAATCTAATGCATTAAGATAAATTTGCCCTACTGTGTTCAACCTTAGCAATAAAAGTGGCACTGATAGGCAAGAAAAGTTGTTGTTGATCATTCCATTATCAAATGTATACATTTATTGTATATAGGGAAACTAAGTAGTAAACTATACTTTTCTTTAATTATCAGAACCAGTTTTTATGTGTGTGAAAATATTTTCACATTAAAAAAAATCTGACAACCCAAGTATTTATGAATGATAACTAGGATGAACACAAATAAACTATAGAAATAAATATATAATTTTTTAAATTTTTTTGTTGTTGGTAGACCTTTATTTTACTTATTTATATGCAGTGCTGATAATTGAACCCAGTGCTTCACACATGCACAGCAAGTGCATTATTGCTGAGCCCCAGCCGCAACATATAATTTTTTATACAAGAAAATACTACCACAATGTTGACAACCATACCACCAAAAACTTGCCTGATCTCATCTGATTTTGGAAGCAAATATTTTTTCATTTATTTACTCATTTACTCATCTATTAATCTATCCATCTTTGTACTCCATCTAATACACTGCATAAAACACTTCCATTATGTCTTACTGTCTTAGTTTACAGACTGAAATAGCTAAAAGAAGTTCTCACTAAAACTCACTATGTTCTTGTGAAATGCTGTTTAATACAGAAAAAATGCATTCTGGAAGGAACTGTGTAAACTAATAAATTAAGCATACGTTTTGCTTTTCTATAAATATACCACAAATAATGTCGGACAAAACAGTTCATCAAATGCTTATATGCTATATAAGTGTAAACATACTATAAACAGAAAAGTGTGTAAGTTTGTGTATGGGTGTTGGGGGGAGACCTGGTAATTCAGAGGTAAAGGCAGAGAGTTGAGAGTTATACCTTCCACTCTTAAATCAGCAGCAAACTGAGAGCAATACTCTGTGTGGAGTTTAAAGTATTTACAAGTACTGGCTAAGGAACATCATTTTGCATATAATGTCTTCTGGAATGAACTATAAATCACATTGAAGTTTATAATGTCTGTTTTCAAAAATCAAACTGGAGCCAGGTTTGCATTAGTGCTTACTGCAGTGCCCAGAAAATTAGAAAGCAGCAATGAAACAACAATAATTCAATAATAGTCTTTAGAATCTCTTTCTCCATATATATAATTATTATTATTTGTAATGAGGATTGAACCCAGGGATACTTAACCAAGGAGTCAAATCCCCAGTCATTTTAAAAAATATTTTATTTAGAGAAAGGGACTCACTAAATTCCCCACGGGCTCTGTAAATTGCTGAGGCTGACTTTGAATTCACAATTCTCCTGACTCAGCCTCCCGAGCCACTGGGATTATAGGCTTGTGGCCACCATGCTCGGCCTAACTATATTATTATTTAACTATGAAAATAATTTCGTAGATATTCTCTTCATGCAACTACTAATCTCTAGGATTCCAGAGCAGACACGTACGTAATGACAGTGCTGCAAATACATCTGAGTATATATACACTCATTAAATTTAAAGGTGGAAAAATTAATACCATCTTTACAGTATGTGATTCTAAGAATTTTGATCCTTCTACTAATGTAATAACAAGATCTCCATACAGATCACATTTCATGACCACAATGCCCTTAAAGCCACATTAAAATCAATAATAACATAAGATACTTTAACAAACTTGGGGCCAATAGCAGTTCTTTTTGTTTTTGTAAAAAAATTTTTTGTGGTTATAGATGGACAGAATGTCTTTATTTGTTTATTTTTATGCAGTGCTAAGGATTGAACCCATTGCCTTACACGTGCTAGGCAAATGCTCTGCCACTGAGCTACAATCCCAGCCTGTCAATAGCAATTCTGAAGAATCCCAAAACCACTGAAGAAGTCACAATAGAATTAGAAAATGTTTATGAGAAAGCAAAACACCACCAACAAAAAAACTCTAGCCATCAAAGCTTGAGGAATACCTTGAGGATATTTAATGATCATAAGTGCTGAAATTTTAAGAGGTAAAAGACTGCAAATTAATGAAAAAGCATCTAAGTTTTAAAAGTTTTAAACATCAGAATATATAATGAATAAAGCAAAATAAAAAAGGACATAATATAGTTATAGAAATACAAGGCTAATCAAGAACAAGAGAAGCATAATAAAATGTTAGAGAGGGATATGGTATAATCTCAGCAACTGGGGAGGCTGCTGCAGGAGGACAGAAGTTCAAAGACAGCCTCAAACTATTTAGGGAGGCCCTAAGCAACTTTTTAGACCCTATCTCAAAATAAAAAATCAAAAGGGATGAGGATGTGGCTCAATAGTAAAGTGTCCCTAGGCCCCTAGGTTCAATTCCTGATACTAAAAAGAAAAAGGGGGGGGGGGCGGGGAGTTTAACAACAATTTCCACCTTAAACAGATAAGAGGATATTAGGAAAAACTACATGACCATAAATGGAAAAACTGATGAATTCATAGAAAAACATAGCATGTTGTTATTTAAAGAATGAACTGAGTTCTTAAATATTCCTATAATAAGCAAAGTGATTAAATCAAAAGTTAAAAACCTTCTCACAGAAAAACCACAGCTCTGTTTTGTTATAAGTGAATTCCTCTATATGTTCAATAAATATAATTCCAATCTTACTCTAACACTTCCAGAAATGGAAAAAAAAAAAAAAAAGTCACTTCAACAAAAAAGGCAATTAAAGGCCAATTTCAAGAGAGGCAAAACACCTCTCTACCACACTAAACATTTTAAAACTTAATGCTGCTATGTATAAAAAAGACACAACCAGACTGTCAGTTTTTATTTAATTCAGAAAGCTACATAAAGATTGCTCACTACATTACAGATAAAACGAGAAAAAAACAGAGTCATCTCATTAAATGCATTTAATACAACTCAACATTTGTCCATGATGTAAATGCTTACACTAGGAATAGAAAACTTTTAAAATCTGTTAAAAGGCATTCACAAGAAAAATTTAAGTCATATTTAAGGTAACACACAAAAAGCATTCTCTTTAAGATCAGCAATAGTACAAGAATGCTCATTATCAGAATTGGAGAGTCTAGCACTCACAGAAAGCCAAAAGGAAGAAAACAAACAAAACATTATTTAGAATGACCACCTATTTCAAAAATACTTCAAAGAATGTGCAAATAAATTAATAAATTTAAAGAGTACTTAGTAAGCTTTCTAATAATATAAAAAGACAACTATATTTCTCTACACAAATAACATGGAAAACTTGAAAACTCTGAGAGACTTTAAGCAAAAGTAAAATATAAGAGGTATTTCATGGTTTTGAACAAAAGAACTAATTATGATAAAGAGATCAATTTTAATCAAAATCTCCATGAATTTCCTTATAGACCATGAAAAAATGATTATTAAATTCTTAAGGAACAAGTGCATCATAAGACTTACACTATCAGTTATCAAGATTAAATTGAAAATTACACCAATTGAAGCAATGGTTATACAGATTGACAAATGGAGCCCAGAAGGTTATCCATAACATATCTGAAAATAAAACTTAAGATCAAATAGACCTTGATGGTAAAGGAGAACCTATTGAATAAAGAATGATGGG
The DNA here is from genome assembly GCF_964194105.1 of Spermophilus citellus. Taxonomy (NCBI): domain Eukaryota; kingdom Metazoa; phylum Chordata; class Mammalia; order Rodentia; family Sciuridae; genus Spermophilus; species Spermophilus citellus. The sequence continues at coordinate 53,443,314 of NC_138192.1, read as the reverse complement.
ATTGCTAACCACAGAAGGGTAAGAAAATTAGGCCTTTATCTAAAAGCCTATAGAAAAATCAATTCAAACTACAGGTGGATTCAGAGACCTAAACATGAGAGACAAAACTTTAAAACTTAAATATACAGAAATTTATAGAATTAATTTCTTTCTTTCCTTATTTTTTTAAATTTTTATTTATTTATTTGGTTTGTATTGGGGATTGAACCCAGTGGGGTTTTACCACTGAGCTATACCCCCAGCCTAGGGTTTCACTAAGTTTCTGACCCTGGCCTGGAAACTGTGATCCTCCCGACTCAGCCTCCCTCGTTGCTGGGTTTACAGGCCTACACCATCGTGCCAGGCACAGGAAAGTTTCTCAAATATGAAAAAAAAAAGAAGAAGCCATAAAATAATTTCTCCCAAGTTGAAATTAAAAATTTCTATTTAAGACACCCAAACCAAAGCAAATGAAACAAAACAAAAGCAAACTGGAGAAGATATTTATAACATGCACAGTTAAGAGAGAATCACTATCCAGAACATATAAAGAATACCTAAGAGAGAAATGCAAATCAAAACCACCCTAAGATACCATCTCACTCCAGTAAGATTGGCAGCCATTATGAAGTCAAACAACAACAAGTGCTGGAGAGGATGTGGGGAAAAGGGTACTCTTGTACATTGCTGGTGGGACTGCAAATTGGTGTGGCCAATTTGGAAAGCAGTATGGAGATTCCTGGGAAAGCTGAGAATGGAACCACCATTTGACCCAGCTATTGCCCTTCTCGGACTATTCCCTAAAGACCTTAAAAGAGCACACCACAGGGATACTGCCACATCGATGTTCACAGCAGCACAATTCACAATAGCTAGACTGTGGAACCAACCCAGATGCCCTTCAATGGATGAATGGATTAAAAAATGTGGCATCTATACACCATGGAGTATTACGCAGCACTAAAAAATGACAAAATCATGGAATTCGCATGGAAATGGATGGCACTAGAGCAGATTATGCTTAGTGAAGCTAGCCAATCCCTAAAAAACAAATACCAAATGTCTTCTTTGATATAATGAGAGCAACTAAGAATAGAGCAGGGAGGAAAGATTAACATTAAACAGAGACATGAGGTGGGAGGGAAAGGGAGAGAAAAGGGGAACTGCATGGAAATGGAGGGAGACCCTCATTGTTATACAAAATTACATATAAGAGGTTGTGATGGGAATGGGAAAATAAACAAGGAGAGAAATGAATTACAGTAGATGGGGTAGAGAGAGAAGATGGGAGGGGAGAGGAGGGGGATAGTAGAGGATAGGAAAGGTAGCAGAATACAATAGTTACTAGTATGGCATTATGTAAAAATGTGGATGTGTAACCGATGTGATTCTGCAATCTGTATTTGGGGTAAAAATGGGAGTTCATAACCCACTTGAAGCTAATGTATGAAATATGATATGTCAAGAACTTTGTAAGGTTTTGAACAACCAATAAAAAAAAAGAATATCTAAGAATCCAAAGCAAGATCAAACATGTAGTATATACATATGAAAGTATGCATATCTTCATTAATAATTTGGGAAATAAAAACCTAAAACTGTAAGATGCCATTTCACACCTACCACATAAAAAATTTTTTTTTATGTAGTGGGGTAGTGTTTCTCAAGCTATCCATTATGAACAAACTGTATATTTTATTTCCAATATTCCATGGATCAATGCCTATATTAAATACAAAAATAAATTACTAAATTCTAAAGTTAATAAATTAATAAAATGAATTACTATCAAAAAGATCATGAGCTTGGATGTTGCAGGAATATCAAGTTGCCATGAAAGTTTCTAAGCTGTCTCAATTTTTGTACTTACTTTGTTGCAGACCAGTGTCACTTTGAAGATCAGCACTAGTCCATGAAACATATTTTAAATGCATTGGTGGAACAAAGGCATCCAATATAATTTAATGTGATAATAGAAACATCTATATCTGTGTGGTCCAATATGGCCACTGACTTATATGACTATTCAGAGAAAAACAGAACTAACTTTTCAAATTTAAATTAAATCAAATAAAATTTAAACATAGGTTGCTATGTTTAGCTAGTATTGTAGAGTGCAGTTTCAGAGAAACTCGTGCACATGGGCTGCAGAAGACATTTATGCATAAGGAAAGAATTTCAATGGAACAGTATTCCTGACAACAAAACAAGAACAACAAAACAACTTGAAATCCCTCAATTGTCCATCATTAGTAAATAAGTAAATAAATTACATATATTTAAAGAGAAGAATGCTTCACATCAACAAATATGAACAAACTACATTTAAATATACCACCATATGTAAGAATCTTGAAATGTAATACTAATTGAAATGAGTCAGAGAATACATACAATTTGTACACTACATAAAAACATTTCAGCTAAGGACAGAAGCCTATATGATGATGGTCATGTACAATTATATTGCCTAATATTGCATAAGCACATGCTATAGTGTTCACACGTGACAAAGGTAAATTGATTAATTTTCCATTTCTCAGAATATATGCTCATTGTGAAGTGATGCATGACTATACAGAGTGGTCCCTTTATGTGAATGTGATAACTGGGCAAAAGTAAATTTATTGTTATAGGTAAACAGATTATAAAACTATTTTTAGAAAAGCAGAGAATGGTTAAACAAAATTTACATTAGTACTTTACTCTACCAAGATGTAGGCAGATAGGATTTAGAGAGGAACATAGAATAATAAAATATTTATATTCTCATTATGTAGTGACATTGTAGACTCATTTTTTTTACCACGTTGCATATTCTGTTTTGTGTGTATTAAATATTCGATTAGAAAACTTTTAAATGTAAATGCTAAAGTATCTTTTAAATTCAGTGGTGGTAAAACAAAATTATTATGAGACATCACATAATGAAAAAATGGATCAATCAACCCAAAAGAGATACAATTACAAACATACATACACTTAACATTCCAAAATACGTGAAAACAAAAAAATGACAGAATATAAAGAGTAATAACTTCAACAATAATAGCTGAATACTTCAATATTTCACTTTCATTGAAGAACAGTAATAACTAAGCTGAAGATGAACAAGGAAACAGAAGGCTTGTATGACACAAGGCCTAACAAACATTTATAGAAGACTACAACCAAAATAAAAGAATACACATTCTTCTGAAGTGAACACAAAGTATATTCCAAGACACCTATGTTTCAATAAACTTTTAAAATACTAAAATCAAACAATGTGCTTCTCTGACCACTATAGAAGAAAATTATAATAGATGAAGAAAATTTGCAAACTTCAAGGATGAGTGGAAATGAACAACACACTGGTAAATAACCAATGGATCAAAGAAGAAATCACTTAGAAAATTAGACATTTCTTGACATGAATGAAAATGAAAAAACAACATATGAAAATTTATGGTGTGCCTCAAAGCAGTGCTAAGTGGGAAATTTATAGCTATAAATGCTCACAATATAAAGCATCCCACAGCTGGGCATGATGGAAATTTGGAAAGCTGAGGCAGGAGGATCACAAGTTCAAAGCCAACCTCAGCAATTTAATGAGGATCTAAACAATTTAGCAAGATCCTGTCTCAAAATAAAAAAATTAAAAGGGCTGGGGATGTGGCTGAGGGATTAAGTGTTAATGCCTATAGGTTCAACCCCTAGTATCAAGAAATACATGAAATAACACATAAAAATAAAAAGGTTCCCAAATCAATAGCATGATCTTCCACCTTAAGAAAAAGTGGTTTAAACTAAACTCAAAACAAGAAGAAAAGAAAAATTATAGCAGAGATTTAAAAAACTCAGAATAGAATAAAAGAGAACAATCAATGAAACAAGTTTATTAGTTGAGATGATTAACAAATTACAAAACTTTGTCAAGACTGAGCAAGAAAAAAGAGAGAAGACTAAAGTTACTAAAATCATAAATGAAACCAGGGACACACTTTATAGAAATAAGAATTTAAAGAGAATACTATAAACAATTATGTCAACAACTTAAATAACAGATTTCTACAAACATAAACTACCAGAATTGACTGAAGAAGAAACAGAATATACCCACAATAAGTAATGTGAATGAACAAATTATAAAGGAAATTTCTAACATAAAAGCCCATAACTAGATGGTTCACTGTCGAATTTGACCATTCAAGCAAAAATGTAAACCAATCCTCAAGGTCTTCCAAATAAAGAGAAAAGAAAAGGAGCAATCTCTAAATCATTGTACGAGAACAATAGACCTTGAAATAAAAAACGAAATCATAAGAAAACTATGGACAATATCTATTAAGAATAAAAATCCAAAAAACCTCAACAAAACACTGGAAAACTGAATGTACAAGCATTTGAAAGGATTATATATGATAGACAAGTAGGATTTTCCTTTGGAATGTGAGCCTGGTTCAACATATGAAAATCAACATAATGTGATACACCAAACTAATAGAACAATGGTAAAAGAAAGACCATATAACCAGCTAAATAATTTATTTATTTAGAACACAACACTCCCTTAGGACCAAAAAAAAAAGAGAGACAAAGAGAGACAGAGAGAGAGAGAGACAGACAGAAAGAGAGAGAGAGAGAGAGAGAGAGAGAGAGAGAGAGAAACAACAAACTTAGAGGGAAATTTCCTCAACCTGAAGGAGCATTTCTGAAAATCCCATACTAAATTCATGCTTGGTTCTCAGAAAGTGAAATCTTCAAAATACGTACCATTTCTAATCTACATGATATTCTATGCTGGACAAATAGGTAAAAGAAGCAGAAAATATTAATCCAGTTTAGAGGGGAAGAAATAAAACTACATTTGCAGATGATATGATTTTATGTGTTAAAAAACCTGAAGAATCCACTAAAACAATTTTAAAGCTAATGAATTCAATAAAATTGCAAAATACATATTCAGTTTACAAAAAGCGGTTGCATTTTTAAATATTAGCATTGAAACAACCAAAAATGAAGTTAACAAAACAATTCCATTTAAAACAGCATCAAAAGAAGTAAATACTTAGGAGTAAATTCAACCAAGAGGTACAAGATTTGTGCACTAAAACTACAAAGGACAGTGTAGGAAAATTACAGAGTATGTACACATGAAAAGATATCCTTTGTGCGTGGATTGGAAGAGTTTCTATTATGACAATCTTCATCAGTTGGTAATCCCTACAGATGATCTACAGCTTCAATGTAATCCCAATCAAAATTTCAACAGCCTTCCTCTTGTTGCTTTTGTCACCCTGTTCTTATAGAAACATAAGAGACTCTGAATAGCTGAAACAATCTTAGAAAACAAAAACAAAAACAAAACAAAAAGTTGGAGAACTCACAATTTCTGATCTCAAAATTTACTATGTAAAGTTAAGGTATGGTAGTGATATATGGAGAGATGTTATAGATCAAGGAAATAGAACTGAAAGGCTGAAATATACAAATATATGTATCATAAATAGATTTTTGATAAGAGTGACAAGGTCATTCAATGTATGAGAGAATAGTCTCTTCGACAAATGGTACTAAGAAATTTGGATGTGTAAAGGATAATTTGAGCCTCTAATCTAGCACAAAATACATGAAGAACTCTTACAATTCCACATTAAAAAAAAAAAAGATAACCACTTAAAAAGGAGAATGGATTTTAACACATACTTCTCCAAAGAAGATATGCAAATGACTTATTAGCATATGACAATTATTAGAACATAATTAGCCATCAGGTAAGGCAATTAAAACCAGATGCCATTTAACACTCACTGGGATGGCTACAATAAAAAAGAGAGCATGTGTCCCTGTTACACTGCTGGTGGCAATTACAATAGTGTGGCCACTGTGAACAAGTATCCAGTTCCCGAAATATTAAACATAGAGATACCATGTGATCCAGAAATCCCACTCCTAGGTATATATCCAACAGTAATAAAAATATATTTACACAAAACCTTGTCCATGAAGGTTTATACAGGTACTATCCAAAAAGTAAAATATCCTAAAAGAGAAAGCAACCAAAATGTTCATCAATTCGATTCAATATTGATAAATCGATAAACAAAATTTCATAGACATCCCTATATGAAAAATTATTCAGCCACAAAACATTTAAATATTGATATATGCATATGGATGAAACATGCTGTATGAAAAAAAGCCAGACATAAGAGGCCACACTTCTATGATTACATTATACGAAATGTCTGGAATAAACAAATCTATATAAAGTGGATTAAAATTTCCAGAGGATGGGGAGAGGGGTAACTTGGAAGTTACTGTTAAGAGGTATGGTGTTTCCTTTTAGGATGATGGAAATATCCTGTGATTAAATGGTGGTGATAGTTCGGCAACACTGTGAATATACTGAAAAATCAATGAATTATATACTCTGGTGAAAAGTGTGAAGTTCGTGTTATGTAAATTTTATCTCAGTAAAAAATAACCACCTCAACAAAACCTGATACTTCAGGAATAGAATAAATGCTCAAAAAATTTCAGTTTCTTTTCTCTTTGATTTTTCATCCAAAAGATACTGCCACAGTCCTCATCAGATTAGAAATACAGCTGAAATGTAAAATCATATCACAATGAACATTTTATGGTTAGGTTCTACCAAACATTTCCACAGATTTCTAGGACTATCGAAATTCTTCCCTTTATTCAAAGAAAAGAAGAAAGGATAACTTCCTCGAATATCCTACTTTTCAACTTCATAGCGCACCACTCCCTCCCATTTAGTTCCTGCCTGCTTTCCATCCCATCCTCTTCTCTTTTAGGGGTTTAAGAAAATCTCTAAAATGATTTAAGAAATAATTTAAGAAAAATGGTTTAAGGAATTATTTTATTCTTCTGAATAAGTCATGTTATCTTGATCTTCCTTTTGAACATGCTCTTCCTATTTCCTGAAAAGCATTATCCCACTCTACCCTTCAACTCCAAACATTATCCCACTCTACCCTTCAACTCCAAGCATTATCCAACTCTACCCTTCAATTCCAAGCATTATCCCACTCTACCCTTCAACTCCAAACAAGATACTCCTGACTAGTTAGATTACTAGTTAGTCTTCTTTGAGGAAGACTTCCCTAAGGGGACATCTTCTCTCAGTTCTTTTCTTACAAACCTCTCCGCTAACACATTAGAGAGGCTGTATTATAATTGTTGTTTTTCTAGTCCTACTATATTTTGATTTCTCCAAGGACAGAGGTTATGTCTTCATCATCTTTGAAATTCCAAAATCTAATAAATATTAAGTGTTCAATAAATCTTTTCTTAAATAAACAAGTGAAAAGGAGGAAACACAATACAGGTTAATATTCCTTTAGTCTCACTTAGACTTCTAGTGGACCAGGCACTGTCAACAGCTTTGTTTGCATTATCTTGCTTAAACTTCCTAGAAACCCTGAGAAGTGGGTACAGTTAAAAACACTTTTCAGTAGGTAAAATGATGCTTTATAGAGAGACAGAAGATTTCAGGATTTGAATATGAATTCTGATCTTTACAGTTCATACTCCTACCCACATTATACTTCAAAGAGAAGGGACAGTAAATATATTGATGGAAGATGGTATCCAAAACGGATACTTAAGAACTTAACATGGATATTATCTATGGTACCTAACCAGAAGCTTCTTTGAAAGGCTTTTAAAAATAACACTATGTGTAAGATCTTACACTTATAAACAATGGCTCCACGAGTCTTACTGCTTTTATATCTTATGCCTTTATACATGCAGTTGCCTTATTCAGAAACCACTTCAACTTATTCATCTGAATAGTTCCAAGTCACACTTTAAAATTCTGCTGAGGCACTGCTCTGGACTTGAGGCCATTCTACCAAGGGAGTTATTATCATCATGAGAGATTGTTATTCCTCAAAATTACTTCAAATAACTTATTTATTTACAAGTCTGCTCCCCATATTCACTCTACATTTCTGACTCATCTTTGTATCCCTAGGGTCTGCATAGCACAAAACCATATACCTACAAGAAATTTGCTAAAAACACTGGCTAACAACTTCTGTTTCCCAATTTGGACTTTTGGTAGGTTTGAAATATTACCTGTCTAATCCTGGACAGGAGAATATGAAAAACATACAGACTTGCCATTGCCCATCTTCCTTCCTTTCCTCCTCCCCCACACAAAATTAATTCCATTCACTTTGGTTGCAGAGCCTTTACTTCAATCAAGGACTGTCTGAGTCTTTGCAAAGGCCTTGGTCTTAATAACTATAATACACATAGGATATGAATATGTGATATCTTGGGCTAAATTTAAATAAAAAACAAAGCAAGCTCTTCATAATTCTGGGAGTAGATAGGCATTAAAAGTAAAGAGATAATCATCTTACATGATCATAAAAGTTAATTCCGTGTGCCACTAAGAAGACGCAAAATAATTCAGCCTGAGGAGAACTAAGATAATTGGATAACAAGTGATATCTGATTTCAGACTTGTAGTAAAACTATTCCGGGGCAAGTTGCTGGGTAAGGCAACATACATGGTATAGAAGACAGTATGTGTACACAACAATAAGACCTGAAGGAACATAATATAATGCTGAAGAGGAAGCAGTTAGGTCAAATGCAAGAAAAGGCAGAAAGGAAAGAGTAAGGGAAGATGAGATTAGAGGTCTAACTTGAAGATAGTCAAATGAAGACCTTGTGTGCCAGACTGAAATCAGGATATATATAAACCAAACTGAAGGGACACTCCTTAATGTTTTCAATCAGGGTTGTGACATAATGAGATTTATGCAAAATTTAGAATACGGGCTAGACAGAAAACCAAAGGCAGATTAGTTAGTTATGGAGACTACTTACTGCCATTCTCTAGTCAGGGAATGAACTAAAGCAGTTCATTCACAACAAGGAGACAAAACTGAGCAGACTTAACAGTTAGGAAAGAGAAAAAACATACAGGAATTGGTGAAAGCCTGACCAGGGAGGAAAACAAACACGTGGCAGAAAACTATAACATTTTCTAATTTGGGACTCAGGGTGAATAGAAAGACACTATCCAAGAAAGTATGAACAAAAAGAGGTTTGTGAGAGATGTTAGTAAGTTTACTTATATTAATTCAGAGTTTGAAGGACTTCTAGGACTTACTGGTAAGCACACAGTCTAGGATTTAATCATATATTATTGAACTCTTTTGATATGTTTATATGGTCTTCTCAACCAATAACAAAGTTATTTCATTTTCTTCAAGTCACAAACACATCGAAAGCCTTCATTTAAAACAACAATAACAACAAAGTATTAGTGAGCTGATTTGATTTGTATGGACTATGATTGCATACATAAATTAGGACATGATATTATTATCATGTCCTATGATTACAGCACAAGTCTTCAAAAAAATTTGTAGATTACCTTATTAAATGAATCCTAATATACTTAATAGCATGAAGGCAATGGTGAAAGAAGACATATGATACTTACTATTGCATTTACTAGTAGCTACAGGAAAATTTTCCCTTCAATTCTTAGTCTCCCTGCTTTTATTCTGAACCAATTAGTCTTCACTCTACTTGAGAGAGTAACCTAATTCAAGTTCAACTTTTTATTTATCACTTATCATTCAACTACAGTATCAGATATTGTTTCTACCAAATTATCTAAAACTTTAAGAAAATTACTAAATGAGACGCTTAATTTAAATCTGTGGAAAAGAATAACAAGGCCAATATCACAGGTAAGGATTAAATGCTATGTACACAAGAATATGTAACTATGTCTAGAATATAATAAGAAGCTAAGCTAATATTTTTCTTCCTCTTTTTCACAAGGGAGAGGCATCTCTCTATATATTTAACATCTTTTTTTTTTTTTTGTAGTTATAGATGGGCAGAATGCCTTAATTTTACTTGTCTTATTTTTTTTTTTTAATGTGATGCTAAGGACCGAACCCAGTGGCTCACACATGCCACTGAGCTACAGCACAATCCCTAACATTGTTTTTAATATGAGCCTTTTGACATATTTTAAAGTTATTTTGAAAGTTAGAAGGTATAGTGCTTAAGAAGTACTAAAATTAGTTAATAATACATTTGTAAAATATGTATTTAGTAGATACAAGTGACTTGTGAATAAAAAGTTAATATATCTTTTATACTGTTTTGAAAATATAGTGCACTTTTTATTGCAAAGATAAATAGGATATTTGTATGTGTGTAAGTATTTGTGTGTCTTTGAGGAACACATAAAGTCAAAGGGAAACAAAAAAATGAATTCAATGATTCATCAAAAATTATACCACATAAGTAGTATTATCTTATATGAAAACATAAATGAATTTTCAGTCTGAAATATGATGCAATGGGAAGATCACCAACTAAATTTTTATTTTGTAGAATAACTAAATTCCTACTTTTATATAAATTGACACTGCATAAGAGAAATGGAAATTTTTTTGAGTATTTTCATGTGATTTCCTAAAGCAGGACGTTAGGAATAATAGATTTTACATGATAGTCTTTATAAAACTAGTATTAATCTAATTTGCTTTTAAGGAAGAAATACTTAGATGAACATTAGTAGATATTTTTACTGTACCAATGAAAAATATAACAATAGTAAGAATTTTTCCCCACACAAAAGTGGTATTTCTTCTTACCCATTGATCACTTATAATTATTAATTTTATTTTAGCAATAAGTATCCTTCATTAAGTCATCCACATCATATTACTGGATCTCCCTTGACCCTCAACAACACGTTTAATAAGAAAGTTAACTAATATATATAGTAGAATTCTTCACTAGAGAATTTTTTTTCCTGTGTTAAAAAAAAAAAAAAATCATGACTTACAGCCACTCAGTGTGATGGTGCAACATTGTTTTTGCTTAATACTAAATAATTAGCTTCATGAGCATATTAGTTCATTAATCCAGATCCAATAATTTGAAATGAGATAATCACATGTATCCATTAGTCTATTTCATCCCTGAACTTATCTGAGAAATAAACCAACAAAAGTAAAGTAAGATCATATCAGGATTTGGAATGAAATGCTTGGTCAAATTTTATAAACTATTTTTAAGCAGTTTTTAAACTCTTTTAAGAGCTTTGATTTACACACTACCACCTGCTTTAAGCATTACAATGAAAACTTATTTCACTCAAATATGGAGATGACTCTGTAGAGACAGTTCCTATCCTCATATACATTTGAAGTTAAGCTGTATATATTTTAAAACAATTCTATACGTTTTGCTTTTTTAAATTTCACACTAGATCTGGCCTTAATTTACTCTGTTAGCAGATCTTCAGGCACTTATTATTGGAAATCCCAATATGATACTATTAAATACTTAAACAATTACAGGTGCATTTTTAAAAATATTTTAAGTTGTAGATGAACAAAATACATTTGTTTTTTGTTTGTTTGTTTTTATGTGGTGCTGAGGATTGAACCCAGTGCCTCACACATGCTAGGCAAGCGTTCTACTGTCTAACCACAACCCCAGCCCTTGCACATGCATTTCGAAAGCAAGTGAGTATATTTACATACGATGAGAAATAAGTTAAATTTACTTCACTTGCACATTATATGTACTAAAAGACTCAGGATCTAATATATATTTCATAACATTGCTTTTAACTAAAATGATAATCAAGCCAGGCATGGAAATACATGCCTGTAACCCCAGAGACTCAGGAAGCTGAACCAGGAAGACTGCAAGTTTTAGGCCAGCCTTGGCAACTTAGACACTGTTTTGAAATAAAAATTTTAAAAGGCTGGGGGATATGGCTTGGTGGTAGTGCACCCCAAGTTTCAATCCCCAGGGCCATAAAATAAAATAAAATAAAGAATCCAGCAGAAACCATTTCATTTATTTATAATCTTTATTAACACCAACGATACCCCTTTGATATTTTGTAGATAGGTAAGAAATGGGTAAGTAACATATGTTTCAGTCAAATATCACTATAGTGGAAGTTGGAAAACCTTGATCTTGGCCAAGGGCAGAATGTGTATCCCATGAAGTTATAAAGGAGCAATTCTAAACCTTAGTAGTAAACAGAAAGAATCATGAGGGAATGCTTATTAAAATACAGGTTCCTGAAACTAGATTATTAAAAAATTCTAATACAGCAGTTTGGGATGCAGCCCAATAGTCTGTATTTTAATAGGTACCTCGGGTGATTCTGACACAAGTGAGCTAGGAGGTTGCTGGTTTTCAAAAAGTTCACAAAACCTGCAACACATAAACAAACCCATACAGAGACCCTATCAAGAGTCAAATAAGTTCATCAGATTTTCAAAGGCAGCTGAAAGAACAACAAAGGGTCAATGCCCCCTTGCCTTAGGAGGCACTAAATCCCAGGTAAAAATAATCCCCATCATCAACCAGATATCCATGAACTATAAGGTTCCTTTAAGCACTAATTGTCTTGTCATTTTTTCCCCTCCTTGTAATTTGCAGGGGCATTCCCTTGATGTCTTTATAAAAGTATCAAATATTAATAAGGAAATTGATTACATCACGGTTTTCTAAAGAAGTTTAGATCTGCGATTTTTTTGTGGCTTTAAAAAAGGATACCTCTATTTCATCTTCCCAACTTTGTTAAAATACATTTTATTTTATTCTTCACTTATTGTGGATTGTAGAACTGTATAGCTGTTTTTTAAAATGATGTAATGGGCCTTGATAATGTAAACTTTAAAAACTGTCCTTGTTTTACAAGGCTGATCTAAATATTTTTATGTATCCAATGGCATTATTAAAAAAATAAAAAAGGTCCTTTGGCCTTTTGCTTTAAGTTCCCTATAGCTTACTCACTGATGTGAGAAAAGTTTTATCTGTAAGTCCTAAACTCTTTTTTTTCTTCAAAGGCATACCTTCTCATCAGTAATATAAAGAAGGATGCAACTTTAAAATGTTATAGAGGCACTAAAAATAAATGGTAGAAAATATTGCTAAGAACAGAAATGTACTATCACTGAACTCTTAGTGCAATACCCTTATTCATGACCATGCTTAGTTATTCTAATGGCTATTATGTAGAAAAGGAAGAAAGGAAGAAAAATCTTGTTTTTTCTTGAACCACAGTAACATCCACCTAAAACTCTGATTATAATAATATTTACTACTTACATTCACACTGATTTTTATAAAAGGGAAAGTACATTTTTAATAGCAAAAGTACTATGTGCTAATCATTTATCTGAAGCTGAACTGTTAAACAGACGTTTGGTAGGCTAAAAATACTTTTGCAAATATCGTGCATTTCTGTTTCTAATAAAGGTAAATGACAAACTAGAAAATGGAAAATAGAGCTTTTCTATCTTTGTCCCTTTCCTTCAGATTAAAGCAGAGACAAAATAAACATTTAACTTGTTAAAAAGACTATGCTAAGTTTTGACACTATTGCAATGTATATATTTACATTTTTTTAAGCCTTTCATCTCTAATGAACTATTTAAGGGAGAAAGTCTGGTGAAGTGTGGCAGTAAAGGCCTGTTGTTCCAGTGACCTGGGAGGCTGAAGCAGGAAGAGTGCCAGGTTCAAGGTCAGCCTCAGCCACTTTCCAAGACCCTCAGCAACCTCTGTCTGTAAAGAACCCCAAAAACAAAAATGGGAACTTGGGGATGTAGCCCTGATTTCAATCCCCAGCACCCATCCCACCTCACAAAAAGCTTGTTTTCTTTAATGGCTTTCTGGTACAAGCACATAGGTATTAAATGTCTTTTTGTTTTTGGAGGGAGGGAAGATAGGTGGGAAATGGAAGGCAATAGAGAATAAGCAAAACCTTTTGTTCCAATAATCAATCTCTACCTCAAACCTGTATAACTTTACTTGCTTTAGAAGGACGAGGTGGCAGTATATACCATGTGCATTGGCATGACTGAGTATACAATGCGTGTGCAGGTACAAGGGGGAGCTAAGTAAGGATCTGTTAATACCTGGTTCTCTTTTCCCCATACATGATAGCCTGGTGGTGGCTCTTCTGCAAGTCCATTTCTTGGGACTTTAGGACATGAACGCTATACGGTCCACTTTTTAAATATTACTTTCCTGATAGTTTCAAACTTGCTTCAATTTCACCTAGCCAGCCAGAAGGCTCCTTTCCTGATTCTTCCTAGGGCTGAGCCAAGATGCAGTACTCTCATTTTTCTTGCCCTAGCCTCAGGAATTAAAGACACCATCCTGACACCATCCTCACAGGAACTCCTCACCACATCCCAGTGTTATTCTCAAACAAGTTAGAAGTCCAGATTCTGTAGTGCCTTCAGCTTCCCAAAGACCTGTGGACTGGTGTTTAAGGATCCTTCAAGGAGGAGGTAGAGAATGTTAACAAAGAGTATCTTAGGGTTATAACAGTAATTCTCAACAATGGCTGAGTTCTAGCATCAACTGAGGAGCTTTTAACAACAAAATACCATAGCCTCCATGCTTAAAAATTCTGACTTAAAACTTTAGGTCATGCATGATTTCAACATGTATCCAGGGTCAAAAAATGACTATTCCAAACCTAGAAGAAAGATGATGTATGCAAAAGAAAAAGTATTGTTTTAACATGCTTTTAACAGGGTATGGAAAGGGTAAGCAATAACTTAATGGATGTATTTCATGACAAAGATTAAATTGTGTATGCTATCAAAACTAATGCTGGAGTTAGAACAAAGAGGAAAATGTTTTGGCTATATTTTAAAAAGCTATCACTGTTATTTACAGTAATCACTTAACATATTTACCTAATTATCATGAATTTCACCAATGATTATGAATATACAGTAAATGCACATCAAATAAAATAAACATCAAATTGTCAGTTTTATTTAATTAGATCATGGAAATATAGTGTTAAGAGAATGATAAGGTTAGATACTCTGTACATACTTGAATTTAACAGAGATATAAAATTATAATTTATCTTATTATAATTTTAAAGAAAGATTTTACTATTCATTTGGGTGCTTTAAATATTAAAATTCAAACTACACAATGGTCCAGTATTATAGACCACTGCTTTTTCTTTTACTAAATATGGAACAGGAAGATGTGTCCAAAGTCACTTTTGCTCAAACTAGGTAAGATGTTTTGAAACATAACTGACATGTCAGTTGTCTGTGCTTAAATATACTCAATTAATAATGTCATTTTAATATATAATTCTTGTAACATAAACATTCCTTCTAACTCCTTTCTCCATTTTCTATTTTCAGATAGACTCTACAAACTAATCTCAAACAACACTGAACCAAAATTAAACCAATAAAATACATTTAGAAGTTAGATTCAAATGGAGACTCTATGTAGAAAATACTTTTTCATTAGTTAATAGTTATAATTTCAGGAGTGATTTATCCTCATTTTAAATTACTATTCAGCTGCAGTGACTTCTGACATTTTAGCATTGAGTTCTCCTGTATACCTTTTAGTCCAGGTTGGGAACTGATTCTACAAACACTTAAGTGTATCAGAAGAGCTTTCAGTGAAACCTTTTCACCATTTACTTAGTATATTCAATATTTCATGCACAAATTTCTTAAAATTTAGTCCAACATTAAATTGAAAATAGCATGTATTCTGAAGAGACAAAAAACTTACATACTAGAATAACAATAAAGTTTAAAATATACTGTACACTAATGTTATATCCTAACAATAATATAAAAATATGAAGGGGGATACTTAAGGAAAAAATTATCAATTAAAAAATGTTCATGTCACCACAGAATATCTAAAAGAAAGATTATCTTTATTTTTGAGACAACAGATCTAAGGTTGTAAAGCAGAATACTCATTTTTAACTCACGGCTATTATTTTTGTCTGTAGTCTGATGCACTATCGTTCTCCTTTGCCATATGTATTGTAGGTGGGATGTTTCCTGTTGTTACTATGTCTAGCTTTGCAGACTCAACTTTCAAACAGTTTATTTACTTCTCAAAGTGTGATCCTATAATTGTGCTTTGCTGTACCCAAGTCAGTTACTAGAATGTTCATCTAGTTTTCCTATTTAATATCCTTTTTTATAAAAATAAAAATCAAATCATTTAACTTGGTGTTTAAAGAATAACATCAAATTAAAAAATATAATGGAAACTAGGGTAAAATCATCTAACTTTCAATCATCTAACTTTCTCTATGTATTATTTTGCCAAGATCTTAACTATGATTGGAGTTCCTTTCTAATTTACTATAAACTCATTTCTAATCAGATACATGCAAGACTGACCCATACTAACAGTATTTCAAATTAAGTGTCAGATCAAAACCATTCCAGGAAAAAAATGTGTCCTTAAATTTCCAACATCCCGCTTTTCTTTGGTCTAGCAACAAGCAGAGTAGAGTTTAGTAAATTTGAGATAATTAAAGGAAACCAACTTTCTTTACTAAGAAAATAAATAAATAAATAAATAACACTCAAAAGTTTCCAGAGAGATCAGATTTAGGACTATGGCACCAACAAAACTGGCTTGCAAGGTCATAGTGGTGCCTTTGAATGTTTTTTTTTTTTTTTTTGAGTTTGAACTTAGCAAAATTCAAACAGTCAGTAAATACAAAAGGCAACCCAAAAGAAATTTAAATAAAATAAAGCATAAAAAGGTTTACAGGTATGATTCTTTGGATTATATTAATTACATTAAAGTGATCCAACTTTCTAGACATCTAGTCTCTCTTTAGATTCCTACTTTATTTCACATGGAAAGTCTAAATATACTAGAAAACAGGTGACCTACAACCCAGATATGCCATGTGCTATATGACCTTGGATAAGCCACCAACCCTTTCTGGGTCTCTCTTTCTTTCTCTCTCTCTCTCTCTCCCCCTCTCCCCCCTTTCTCTCTGTCTCTCTCTCTCTCTCTCTCTCTCTCACACACACACACACACACACACACACACACACACACACATGGAAATTTACATTCCTTTATCATCATTACCTAGATATGTGGTAACAACTTATATTTCTATTCTTAATTCTTATACTTCTGTTCATTAATAAACTGTTTGTGATATACATCACTCATACAAATATTTGTTTAGTATTGATCCTAACTGAAAAACTGTGAGCTCCATTGTCCTTGCCTTCTTATTTATTGCTAGCCTATAGCTAGTACTTAGTATTTGTAGAATGAGTAATTAAATAAACATTTACATTTATTTACACCATCATGAAAAACCCAAGACTGTGTCCCATGGCCTGGGTCTTTCTTTTCTAATGGATATATAAAATGAATACATGTAAAACAACATTTTTTCCCCCTGAGACAAATTCCTGCCTATGAAATTTTTATTATTCCCCTGAGTCAGTATTTGATAGCTTCTTAGCTTATATTAGCCTTAATATGAGTAATCTAAGTTTACAAACTGGGTTAATGGTGAACTGTGTACCTAATCAGCAAAATGAATACACAAAAATACCAAAAAAAGTGAAAAATAACATTTTGTAGACCCATTTACAACATTTAAAGATTGTGTAATATGAAAAATAGCATTGTGCATCTGAAAAAAAATGGTCTTTATGTGAAAATCTTCATGAATATTGGCAACTGACAGAGAGGAATACTAAACTAAGTTTTGTTTATTACTATTATTTGTGAGTATGTATTGTGCACATATATTGAATATGGAACCCGAGGTTTCTCACATGCCAGGCCAGTCCTCTTTATCACTGAGCTCCATCCAAGTTCTTGTTTGTTGTTGTTAAAGAGAATATTCATACTGTCTTTATGTCAAAAACTATTCCAAAGTAACAATGAACATTAATTATAATTTGAAACTAGATACTTTTCCATTACCTTTTTGTCTAAGCAATCATTTACAATTCTCTGTTAGACATGGTTCTCTTTGAGTCTTTTAACTGTCAGTATTTTTTTCTGGATCCCAAGGCAACCATCACTTTTCTTAACTGATGAATTATAGATGCCATGCATATAAGAAAAAAAAAGGCACCAATTAAAAATGTTCTTTAATGAATAATAAAAATATTGATACTGTTTGCCATATAAGCCTGGTGTTTTGCAGAACTTCATTCTATAATAATTCACTGTTTAAAACTTAGGATCACTGTTCACAGTAACAACTATTAATAATGAAAGCTTCGTTTTCTAGCTGGCTAAAAAACACACTGAATCCATAATATATAGTACTAGAGTACTGATAGCATGAGAAATAGAAAGGAGTTTTTGACCTAGTTCATCGAAGAGGGAGAAAAAGCCAGTTTACAGCTAAAAAAAGAAATTCAACCCTTAAATGTTCTAAGGGATAGCTAGCTCAACACTTGACTTTAATTAGACTAATCCCATTTAAAACAAATTTTTCATGCAATCTGAGTAAATCAAATTAACTAAGGCAACACATCAACGCAAGCCAATGAAATTTTTGAAGAACAGAATGATATATCTTGAACATTTATTTTACCCACAAATAGGTTTGTTTGAATTTTCAATAAGGAGTAGAGTCAGTTTGGCTGAACACACTGTTAAATGTAATATTTATATTCTAATTTTAAACTTTCTATTCACTTTTCTAGTGTCATATTTTAAAGATCCTAAACTTTCTGGATGCCTCAGTTTCTTTATGAAACAATGGAACATTTTTCATACTAGCTTCTTCAACGATAAGATTAAATTTGAAAATATTAAAGAATTTGGCAAATACAAAATGCTATGTAAAAGTCTGACACATGGTAGAAGAACTATAAATTAAACTGAATTTGTTTCATTCTACCAAATGTAAAATTATGAGTTAAGACATGTACCAAAATATTCTAATCACTGTTTTCTAGAACTAAAAATTAAACTGAATTTGTTTCATTCAACCAATTGTAAAATTATGAGTTAAGACATGTACCAAAATATTCTAATCACTGTTTTCTTTCTACGTTACATCTAACATATAAATAATATACATAAGCACTATAATAGTTAACACTTTAATGCTACTTAGCATGTGCCAGGCATTTCTAAAGTTAGTATACACATTTAAACTCATTAGCCAGGTGTAGTACTACACACCTGTAATCCCAGCCACTCTGGGGGTTGAAGAAGGAGGATCATAAATTCCAAGCCAATCTGAGCAACATATCAAGACCTTCTTTTAATTCATCAGTACATACTCATTAACTAACCCTGAGATGGCCACAGTGATTTTGCTAATAAATCACATAGCTAGAAAGCAATGAAATAGGGATTTGAATCCAGATTGGCTCTGGTGTCCAAACTCTCAACTCTTGTATAATATTGCCAATTTTTTTTCAGGTTTCAGAATTTTATTTTTTTATCTTTTTATTTAATATAAAGAAATCAAGACCAGGAAAGTAAATAGATTTACATATTTGTTCACTTAATGATCATAATCAACAAAAGCAATGCTGTAAGCTATGTCTACAATATTTACATTAACCAAGTAGGACCATTTATTCTAATTTCACTACAATCTGAGTTCTATAACATTTATAGATGCCCATTTTATTAGCAAAAGGTAGGAGTGCATTAAGATGAAGATCAGGTCCTCAAGTGTAGGAGTTCAGGAAGCTTTTAAAATAGCTTTAAAATTAAAGTAATTTTATTTTGTAAAGGGGGGGAGAAAAAAATTCTTGCTGGGTGTGGTGGCACAAATCTGTAATCCCAGCAACACAAGAGGTTGAGGAAGAAGGATCACAAGTTCAAGGCCAGCCTCAGCAACTTAGTGAGGCCCTAAACAACTTAGTGAGAACCTTTCTCAAAAAAAAAAAAAAAAAAAGAGCTCAGAGGCAAAGCAACTCTGGGTTCCATTCACAGTACCAAAAATAAATAAATAAATAAATAAATAAAATTTCAATAATCCAAATGCATAGTATAAATTTATAAAGAGTTTAAAATGTGATTATACTTACAACTAGAAACAGAGAAGGAAAACAAAAGGAAACCAACTTTTAGTGAATGGCTGCACAACATTGCTGAGACTTCCTATGTGTTCTAACATTTAATAGTCAAAACAACTCTGAGCTATGCATCACTAATACTAATTTTACTGATAAAGAAACTAAAGTTCAAAAGCTCAGCAGTACACCAAAGGCTGTGTATTACAGTATTCAGGAAATTAAGCTATTGTTCAAACCAAGGAATGAATGTCTCTGAAAACTGTAAAAGTTGCCACCCAGTAATAAGAAGAATATAAAGATTATTGTCGATTATCTATGCGCACTACAGTGAAAAGAATATAGAAATATACTACTAAGTTCAGCATTTAACTTTAAGGATAAAATTCATTACCTTTCTTTCGTGAAGTAATTAGAATGCAATAACAGAAATTGATATTTATCTTACTTTTCCTTTATTCACAGACGTATCTGGATGTTATTTGTAAACAGTGAAATGATATGAAGATGAATTTTTGTGTGTTCCTCAGAATGTTTTTTGCTGTTTGTTTGTTAAAAGAATCAGACATATGATAATGTATATAAACTGCTTAGCACGCTGAGTGGCACAAAGTACTTAATAAGTGTTAGTGATTTCTATTTGATATTCAGGAGAGTTAGTGCTGGTATCCCTTAAAATACAATATTTTTTAAAGAACCCTATTTACTATTCTTTAACTTAACCATGGTTTCTAAATCTTAATAAATGAAGGGACCTTGGGGGGATGGGGAATCATACCTATTCACTTATCACAGAACTAGAGGCCTTTGGAATATACTGTGCTAGAAAGACAGTAAGAGGCTATAAAACTTAATGATCACAACAATTCTAGAATAATGCCAAAGTGTATCTTCACTTCTATTTACGAGGAACATTGACGCCTTAGTATTATTAAATTTAATAAACTTCCTTTCCACACATTCTAAAAAATTCAAATATTAATGGTCTAAAAATCCTCAGTAGTCTGTTAGTGCATAAAAAATGAATCAATGATAGTGATAGTGATATTCTCTTCTTTAGAATGTTTTATAAATAACTAAGTAAGCACCAAATTCAATTCTGTGGTTCTTATTTTAAAATGTTAAACTGTTTTTAAAAGTGTGGTCTACCATATCTGAGAAGGTCAGAAAGTTAAGGTCAAGATTGCATCTTGAGGGATGTTCAATCTTCAAATTGATGCACTGGTAGAATTCATCAACCAACACTAGTAAGATGTACCCCTCTATTCAATGAATGCTTGTATGTTTTCCCTCTTACAATTTAATACATCTTTGTGATCTTCAATCCTTAATAAAAGTGACTTAATCGACTCATTATTTTTTATAATGCCAGTCAGGTCATTTCTTCATTTCTAGTTATTGATTAGATTGTTAATTCCTTAATAAAGATAGAAACTAATGTCCAAGATGCTTAATAATTAAAATCAACATGAAATGAAGATAATTTACTGATAACTTTAGAAGTTAAATGAAAATGATTAAAAATTATATTTATTCATTTTTTAAAATATTACTTCAATATGTTCAAGGCTAACATCATGGGCTGAAATAGTTAATAGAACAGTAATTTATAACTTCTGACTCTATGAATTACTTGAAATATTAATGAAAATAAAGTTGATACTTATATTGTTATTTTTGTACTCTCCTTAACAAAACATAGAAGAATTTATATAATATTTATATTGTAATAACTGACACAAAATATACTAGATTTATTTTATATCTTCTACTGTACCTCTAACTTGATTGGCTCCAGGTATAACACTCTCCTACATCCAGGAGTTGTTGAGGGTCCTCTCAAGTTGTCTGACTGACTGTCCCTTACCATCATTTGTTATGATCCCTCCAACATCAGCTTAGTACCCTTGAAGTAGGCTTTTTCATTTTTTTCATTATTCACATCTTAGTCAAATACAACCAAGACATTCTCTTTTGAATATAGACAGACATCATTTTTAAATTCCTTTTCTAGCTTCTACCTGATTATATTCAGGACACAATGTTATGTTCAACTAGTTTCTAACGTTATTTGTGTTAAAGATGTTTTTATGAGATGTGACACTGTAATCATGTTGATCAGATCTTTTTTTTTTAAACAGGAAAAAGCTTCACCAGGTTTAGAAAGAAATAAAAATTATCTCAAATAATACAACCCTTTACAACTAATAGTAAGCTTTTCCTGTTGAGCATAAAGAATATTAATCTAAGTTTAAATGGTAACCCTAAGGATTCAGCAAAGTTTGGTCCTGTAGTTTGGCTTCTACTTAATTCCCCAGCATCACATTTTATCATATACCCTTTCTTATTATAAAATTCTGTCAGCTATGCTTATCTGTTTGATATTGGATACCAAGCGTCCTCTCTCATTAGGACCTTTGTATGTAAAGTTGCTTCTTTTCAGGAAATTCTCTTCTCCATCTTGATCAAGTTAACTCATACTTCTTGAGATCTCAGCTAAGCAAACACGCTCTCAAAAGTTCTCTTGATCCCATTGGTTGAGCAAATTCCTTCTTAAAGCCAAAATATTAAATACCATGAACCTTTCTACATCAATTGAAAAGTTTCAATTTTGCTTTTATTTGTTTGATTACTTAATTAATATCCCTTCCTGTTTCTATGGTATAAGTTCCAGAATACAATGACCCACGTCTATTTTTTGCTTACTATCCAAGTTGAGTACACAATAGGTATCAATACATATTTGTTGAAGAAAGATAAGGACGAGCAAACCACTCAATGATCCTATATAGTTTTAAAGGAAAATCTATTATGTGTATTCAGTTGAAATCATGATACTTGGTAGAGCTATTTAAATATGCAATTTTCTGAAGGGAAAATTTCAGTTCAATTGCTAGTGGTAAGAGTGACTGGGATAATTTATTTAACAGGGCTACTTGGATAAAAGGTAAATTCAAAAGTTATATTATTTTATTACTTCAGATTCTGAAGGACTTCCTAGTTATAATTGCAAGGAGATACTCTCTTACCCCCATTTTACTGTTTCTTTTCTAACCTACATTCTGGCAAATAAAATCTTCAAAACATATATTTAAAGGTATACTATTTCTAACCACTTCCCTAATTTACCAGGTTATTCTGAATTATAATATTAGCTTTTAATAGTAAAAACAAGATCCCTCAACTCCTCATCCCATTGGAAGCTTTGTCTTTATCTGAAACAACTTCTTTTGTGGCAACCTAGAATCTCTTCTCTACCTAACTCATGTCTTCTCAAAATGCATGCACACTGTGATAAATTCTGGAGAATTCTAATTCCTCCTTTACTAAGCATATTTACCTACT
This sequence comes from Spermophilus citellus, assembly GCF_964194105.1. NCBI lineage: Eukaryota > Metazoa > Chordata > Mammalia > Rodentia > Sciuridae > Spermophilus > Spermophilus citellus. The sequence continues at coordinate 53,420,140 of NC_138192.1, read as the reverse complement.
CAGTTTGATGTTATTTTTACAAAGGTAACTAAAGTGTTTTTCAAGGATATGTTTCAGTCACTTAAAAAAATAAAAGTAGTTAGTTCTAAAACCTTCTGGTTTTTGTTCTATATTTAATTCAGTACCTAATATAGAAAATAGTACAGCAATGTTAAGTGACTATGCCATTTATATTTTGAGTGAACATATAAAAATCTGGATCACTGATTAAAATAATGAAAGTTTATCTTAGGCCCATGGATTCTTTTTGTTGCTGTTATCATTGGTACTGGGGATAGAATCCAGAGGTGCTTTAAAAATGAGCTATATGGGGCTGGGGATGTGGCTCAAGCGGTAGCGCGCTTGCCTGGCATGCGTGCGGCCCGGGTTCGATCCTCAGCACCACATACCAACAAAGATGTTGTGTCCGCCGAGAACTAAAAAAATAAATAAATAAATATTAAAAATTCTCTCTCTCTCTCTCTTCTCTCTCTCCTCTCTCACTCTCTCTTTAAAAAAAAAAAAATGAGCTATATCCTTAGTCCTTTTTAGATTTTGAGACAGGGTCTTGATACATCACTGAGGATCTTAATAAGGTGCTGAGGCTGGCCTCAAACTTGTGATCCTCCTGCCTCACCCTCCTTAGTCAGGGGGATTAAAGATGTGCATCACAATGCTCTACTAAATGTATTCTCTCTTCTCTCAGCCAAAACTATCTATAACATTATAACTGACATCATTCACCAACCCCCAGCAGCACAACCTATATATTCCCAGGAAAATACTGAGAAACCGATTTTTTAGTAAGAACCAAATGTTTAAAATCAAGATTTATTATACCCAATTTTTCTCTCTCCAATTGACTAAGCTTTTTACCCTTTTAGGTAAGATTAGGTCAGTGTGACAGACTTTATTCTGGATCAAGCTATGACAGTTATTAGCAAATACCAAATTTTTTCAAGGTATTTAAGGAATATATTCATATGATTATTTGGCTAGGAATGCAATTTTCCTGGGTTGTTTTCCTCTACAACGCCTTTTAATATATATGTTTTCATTACAAAATCTCAACCTGACTTTAAGCTTATTGTTAAAAATTAAAGCCAAGTAATGCTGAATTATACATTAGAGTTTTTTAGCCTTCCAACATCTGGCATATATATTTTATGTACACAAAAGATATAATTTGGTATATGTCTTTCAGACCTTTATTTAATATATTTACATGGCATATACTTTATGCAAATATACTGCATATAGTATAAAATGTGTATTGTATATCTGTGCAAACATACATTTGTAAGTATTACAAACATAATATTCTCTTTGTAAATTTATTATTATTATTATTATTATTATTATTATTATTATTTACATTAATGGTCTCATACTCTGCAGGGAGAATAAGGCAAGAACATCGGAAGTTTGAGGTCAGCCTCAGCAACTTAGCAAGGCCTTAAGTAACATAGTAAGACCCTGCTTTAAAATAAAAATATGAATAGGGCTAGGGATGTAATTCAGTGTTAAAGTACCTCTGGGTTCAAGCCCTAGTACTAAAAAGAAAAAGAAAAGAAAACCACCCATGAATTTAATCTATAAATCTAAATTTTACATGGTTGTCTTAATTCTTATCTTTAGATACCATAATTAGCATTTCCTAATTTTCTATCTTATATTATTTCAAAATAAATGGATTGTTTCCTTTGGTGCCCAGCAAAGTGAGTCATGTAGATCTTTCCATTGTAGTATCTGTTAATTAAAATATTTTAGCAACTATTCATTCAATTTGATATCATTTTTCATCCTAAATGATATGTTGTTTATATACCTGCCATAAAAATAGACATCAATAAAGTGTTTATATATACATAACGTCTACATAGCCATAGCGGTTACACATGCCTGTAATCCCAGGAAATCAGGAGGCTAGGACAGGAGGATCACAAAGCTGGCCAGCCTCAGAAATTTAGTGAGGCACTAAGCAATTTGATGAGAAAGTGTCTCAAATAAAAAAATAAAAAGGACTGGAAATGTTGCTCAGTGGCAAAACACCCTGGATTCAATCCCCATTACTAAAAATAAAAATAACAAATAATATTAATGTATATGTTTAGTCAATCAAGGTCTAAAGTAAGTAAAAAATAAAATTTAGTTTTATAAAAAAAGAAACCAATGTAGGGGCTTGGGATATAGCTCAGTTGGTAGAGTGCTTCCCTCACATGCACAAGGCCCTGGGTTCAATCCCTAGCACCACAAAAAAAAAAAAAAAAAAGAAAAAAAAAAAAGAAAAAGAAACCAATGTATATATCAAATTGGTGTACTATATTGAAAAATTAAATACCCATACAATTGAGTCATTTTCGGATTAGCCTAGGAAAACGACAAAAGCAGAGAGGCAGCTGAAGAAATGTACTTAAAATATTCTTAATAACTTAAAAAAAAGACCTTTAAAACAGTTTATCAACATATTTAAAAACATAAAAACCAAAACGGCAAGAGCAGCAGCTTAGAAAAGCAATATAATATTAAATTAAAATCTGTGTTATGTGTACCTACACTCTTTTCAAACATACAAGGTAACTGGAGTAATATGACTAATACTTTTATTTTCTAATTGGCAACATATTGCTATAGTTTTCAAACGGGATTCAAATCAATTGAATAGGAAAGCAATGTCTAGACAATGTATTAATTTTAAGACAAGTAAACTAGACAATTGAAGCACTAATATAAGCTGTTAGGCTTCATTTTTATGAAAAGAAAAATATTTTAAAGGAAAATCTATATTACTTCTAATGGAAAACAACCTTCACTTGACAATCCTAAAAGAATACATTATTAATACTTCATAAATGAAAAAAAAATATTCTTAAAGAGTAGTAAGATTTAGGATATCTTATGACCACATAAGATCATTACCATCATTACATATGATATTTTTAGCTGGTATGAGCTTTCTGATATATAATAAAGTGAACACTGTAGCTTTAATTGAAGTTTGAATGCTATAAACAGTTAGATGTCTGGCTCTGGCCTGCATTCTAATACCATCAGCAGAACAGGGATGGGAAGCATAAACAAACCTTTTAACTAGATTATAGTCTAAAATGGCCAAGAAATCCTTCAGCACAAACTCTACAGTGATAAATGTGGAAAAAGGAATATGATTTTAGAATAATACTAGGAAAAAACCCTCTAGAACTATGACATGAAATTGATGCTATGTAAGTACATGAATATAACAGTGAATTTCACCTTTATATATCTATAAAGTACCAATTAAAATAACAATAAATAAATAAATAAATAAAAGAAAAACCAGTAAAAAAGAGGTAGGAGAAAAGGGAAGAGGTGAGAGAAAAGAGGAAGTACTGGAGCAAACAATATTCCATTCTTGTACGATTATGTCAAAATGAACCTCACTTTTATGTACAAGTATAATGTCTTAATAAAAACATTTTTGAAAAAGCTCCTAATTTCTGTCATTACAGAAATATGTATTTGATTTTCTAAATATTTTGATGTCATTTAATATGAATGATAATGCACAGATTAATTAATGGCACATTAGTGGAGATTTCTGGACTGAAGGTGTATAAGAAATAATAGCTGTCACTACAAGAATAAACCTAAATAAAATTTAGTAGTCATTCTTAAGAAACATTTTACATTTACTTCTAACTACTAAGATACATGAATTTATTAAAAAAAAAAAAAAAAGGCAGCAAAAGAATGTAAGCTTTAACAGTAGCACCAAACTGAAAAATTCTATGTCATTGCTGCAATTTTGGTTGGTTGGCCAAAGACTGTAAGGCAACAAAGTACAAATATTTTTTGCCATTGTGAGAAAATCAATTGAGTTACATAATTCATTTCAGTCCTTTAAACAATACATTCTAACAATCTACTAAATGATACAGAATTTAATTACAAGTTCTCTAAGAAAAGGCTATATACATAAACTGAAAGAACTCAACCCAAAACTTGTCAAATTCAGCTTTGGCAGAAGAATAAGCTTTACAGCAGGTCAATAACAAAGTATCATTTATCCATCATATCCATCTACATAAGAAGGCATATCTTAATGCATGTTAAACCTAGATCTTGCCTTTTCTCTTTGAAGTTATTACACTAAGTTATTCCAATCTCTCAGTTGTTACATAATATAGAATAGCTTAAACAGAAATCCAGGTGTCAGAATCTTTACTTTCAACTGAATAACTTTTAGCTTATCTAAGAAAATTATTCAGGACCACAGACTTATTCCATTTCACTAATTATTTAGATTGTTTTTATAAGCAAGAACCATTTTAACAAACTTTCCCTTCTGAGCTGTAATATACTATACAGAGTATTTCTTTGGCATTTAAAAATGTTTCCAAAACTCTGCAGGACATAATGCACTGGCCTAAATCCCATATGATGATAAGAGTAAATACAAGTATATGGCTTGCAAGTATATTTACTTGGGATTGATGTGAAAATCACTTAAATAGTAACATAGAAAAAAAAATTGTTCTTTTTCTCTTAATTAAAAGATGTAAAAATCTATTCTGATTAGGTGGATAAAAAAGTACTTTACCTTAGTAGTTTTTTTATAGAACAAGCATAAAATAATTTAGGCATTCAGAGAATTCAAAAGTTGTCCATTCTCATACTAAAAATACTTCTGACTTTAAGTAGTACTAAAAAGAGAATATTAAACTTAGTCCTACATGTGTAATGTAATTATGAAAATGTTGTATGACAGAGTCCAGAAGGTAATGTATATATACACACCAAAGCACTAGAAAGCAAAAACTCCCCTTCGTTTAGAGATGTTTCACTACCAACACATTTATGTAATTTTTATAGTAAATATTCATTGTGTCACATATTGTTGGAAACTGCAAACTTAATGTAACAAAATGAAAAGATAATACCACACAAGATAAAGCTCAGTATAAAGAAGGTCCAGGGCTGGGGTTGTGGCTCAGTGGCAGAGCACTTGCCTCACAAATGTGAGGCACTGGGTTCGATCCCCAGCACCAAATAAAGATAAACAAAGTTTAAAAAAAAAAAAGATCCAAATGTCATTTTTGCTAGGCAATGAAGAGAATGACTTCAAGTATATTTTATGTTCCTTATATAGAACTGGCATTTTTTGTTTTTCTAACCTTATACACTTTCAGAAACTTATTAATAAGCTATCAGAGCCATGATTTTAGTAATGCTTTATTGAAGTATAGATTGACAAAAATTCTTTATCCTGAGTGTGTTTTGAATTAGAATGTGTCTGAAGTCTAATATAAATATTTTGGTGCTACAAAATGATAAAATGATGTTTGGTTAGTAATTAGTTTCCTCATTTGTAACAAGAATTAAGCAAAGTTCATAAGGAAAACTATAAGAAATGACAAAAATCGAATTAACAGTGCTGCACAGTGAAAATAAATGATAGTTATGATTATTACTAAGATAGAAATTTAAGAATAAATGTAAGCTGGACAAGGTGACACCTGCCTGTAATCCCAGCGGCTTGGGAGGCTGAGGCAGGAGCATCACGAGTTCAAAGCCAGTCTCAGCAACTTAGTGAGGCCCTAAGCAACTCAGTGAGACCCTGTCTCTAAATAATTTTTTTTTTCTTTTTAAAAAGGGATGGGGGCATACATGGCTTAGTGGAAGATACCAGAATTTACCATTCAGGTGTCTATTTATCTTCTTGAGATGTGTACCAGCAGAGTTAAGTCCCTTGATTTTTTCCAATACTGAATCAACAATATTCTAAAACTACATTAAGGAAGGTGAAGTGAATGCAGTATTTTTTTAACCTCTAATACTTTTCAATCACATATGAAAGCTACAAAAGATACTGAGATAGGATGTTTTTGGCTTTGAAACTCCTTAATTTTTCAGAAACTTCCAACTTTCTTAACTAGAGCTATAGAAGCAAGATTAAATATAATAACTGTTTTAGAATTAAAACTGGGAAGTTTCTCGCAAAGATCTTGAAATAATATATCCAGCATATGCTAAAATTCTAAAACTAATAAAAAGTAGATATTAATCACTGGATAATAATGAAATCATATGGTTAGGTTTGCTTGAAATTTGGTAGAAATGTCTAAAAACTCAGAATGATATTGTACAATGATTTCCTAATAAGCATGAAAGATATCCAGTTATACGAGATATAGATAGAAAAAAGTAGGGGCTGGGGATGTGGCTCAAGCGGTAGCAAGCTCGCCTGGCATGCGTGCGGCCTGGGTTCGATCCTCAGCACCACATACAAACAAAGATGTTGTGTCCGCCAATAACTAAAAAAGAAAAAAGTATTTGGGGAAAAAAAATAAGTTTGGAGAATTTGAATTTTTTTTCTATTTTTAGTAAGGAGAGGGAAATTAATGAAGTGTTGGTCATCTTCAAAAAAATAATTATACTTAGCAATAAAAATCCAGCAATGGTTGTCACATACACTATTTTCATTGTGTTAAATGAATGAACTATAAACAGAATAGAAATCCGTAGAATACAGAATTAAGTGAAAAAAAAATTTATCTTTTCTATATTAATAAAATACAGCAATATCCTTCTTAAACATGCATTATTCTACCTAACAATATTCATTTAGTTAATATAAAATTCATTTAGGTAAACCAAAGTAAATATATGACCAATACACTTGTGGAATACAATTAAGAAATCTCTTTACATTAAATTGCAGGGACCATTCTTGTTTGTTCACATGCCTAGCACAGTGCCTGACAGACAGCAGATGCTCCATAGATGTTTAATGAATAGCTAAGTACAATCTGTTTTGCACATACATTCAAAATCCAGACAAGTTTGCAAAGGTACATAAGTTGGACATAGGCTTTCTGGCTGACTTCATGGGGTCCCATTGAAGACTAGGAGTAAATCTTCATATCCATAGAAAACTGGCAAGTTGATAATTGTCTGGGTAAGGACCAAAAAAACAAAGTCAGGGAAACATGTCACCTAAGTAACAGTTGCTTTATAGAGCTGGTAAAAGCGGCCTAATAATTCCGTCAACCTATTTGCACCATTCACTCAATGAAGTGAAGTTTAAATGCATCTTGAACATTTACATTTTTATGTAAAATTTTTTATCATTGCTTATTCAAAAATCAATCACGTTTGTTAAATTCTATTCTGTGTAATGATTAGAAGTGAATAGGATTTTAGTTATTATTAGGAGTACTACATCATCATTGGTGTTTAATTTGGCTGTTGATTTTAAAAAGTGAGAACCGCAGCAGAGATTTAAAAAAAAAAAAATTCTCAAGAAAAAAGTTTTCATGGTAGTGAAAATTAGAGGGAGAAAGAGAAAAGGGAGGAAGGAAAAGGGAATCTCACAGTTGGAAGTAAGAAATTCAACTTTGTCTAATTCTAAACCTAATAAAAGATTTATAACAAACAACCAGTAAGGTCTACTGTACACCAGGCATTGTGCTGAAAATGAGGGACTAAGTTTAAATAACACAAAAATATTTTTATTTAAGTAGTTCTTTAAGGTAAGACTACCATGTAAACATTTACAAAACGCTGTGAATTTTATTTCTTTTTATAAATATGAGTCTTTAATACAAGAGTAGTAAATATGTTTCCTAATTGGAAGTTTAAGAAAAAACAGCATTAGAGAAAGCCAATATAATTCTCAAAAATATTAACAATCCACAATAAGTGAAGTTAGTATTTCTCAAAAAGATCAACAACAAAGAATTAATTATAATAGGACAAAGTTTTAACACTATTTACTTTACTATTCTTATAAAATATAAAATCTTAAGTGTTGTATGTGGTCTTGTACATGACAGTTTCATTTCTGACAAAGAACAATGAGTAATTAGTACAGTAAGTGTTAAAGTTCTCTGTTCCCTGTACTGTGTCCAATCAAGGCATTAGAACCTTGGGCAAGTTCCTCAAGCTCTCTGAACTTCAGAGGTATGGAAAATGAAGCTGGATAATATGACCTCCAAGATACCTTCTAGATGAAAACTTTCCATCCTAAAATATCAATAATTCTTAACACTTAAAAAATAAACCACAATAAAAGATTTCTAAGCATAAATCATTATCAAAAGTAGAGAAAATCTGGAGTCTTCCAACCTTAAAGGGTTAACCTGGCAGTGATAAAATAAGAAATACTTTCAAAGGAAACAGAAACAAAGTAAAGGTATTAATCAAGGACTGTCAATTTTTACTCAGCTGCCCACTGTGTGATGACTACCCCAATTACCTATACAATTCACTTTATTAAAATTGATTTCTTCAGTATGTTGTACTGTCTGTCTCCTACGTTAAGGTTGCTGAGGTTTTAAGGTAAGGACAAAAAAAATCTCAGGTGGACCTGGAATAGCAGTATAGATGTGTGGAGGAAAAACTTGAACTTGACACAAATTTCTGCTTCAGTGCATCAATGACACCTCAGAGAAAGGCTAGGAAACTATTCAAATGTATAATAGCAATGAGAGAAATAAGACCATATTGCTTACTGCTACACAGCTCTTTTTTTATAATTTTTTTTTGTTATTGTTATGTATAAACGTCTATTTTTGCACCCAGTTGGTAATTACAATTTTATAGAACAAGTTTCTACATATGTAATGCTTTTCAGTCACTAAAATACAAGTATATTATGTCTTGGCTTTACCAGTCAGAAAATAAGAAAGTATCATAATGTCTTCATAATATATATGGCAAATATCCTTCTAGGTTGATATTTCTTCAATCCTTTCTAGTTGATCAAATTGCTGTTTTCATATTGCCCATATGATCACAAAATTGCTGCTTTACAGAAGAATATTTTTTTGTTGACATAAATTATGGCAGAGATACCAATGCAGATAAAAAAAAGGGGGGTGTGTGTATGTGTGTCGGGGAGAGAATGAGAAAGAGAGAAAGAGAAAGGGAATGTATGTGTGCATCCATCTTCAAGGAAAGGATAAAGAATGTACATAAAACAAAATACCACTCCTAATGTAAGACCTAGTGTAAGGCCTACATCAGAAATATACTTTCTAGCATTTGTGAAATAAAGCACTGAATGAAAGCTATTCACTATGAACATACCATGTGAAAATGGAGAATAGTGATTTTTATCAAGATTGTTGCTCTATAAATCTAAACCTGGATTTACCTTTCAGTTTATATCTAACTATAATATACTAACTACAACTTTGTTTTCTTTGATCCATGAAAACATATTTTAGACATTTATTTTCTTTCACATATAGTGAACAATTTGTTTCAGTACCCCAAGAGATGAAAAACTCATCTCAATTTACAACAGTAAATAAATAATTCAGTTAAAACTGAAAGTGGTACCAATCCGGCAAACTATTGATGGAGAGATTTGGCCTTCCATGTAGCCAGAACAACATAAAGTTTTCAATAGGGATTACTTGTTCAGACAAGTTACAAGGATTAGAAAAATACTCAGTTAATTGTGAAATGGCTAATATTCTCATCCTATATGGAAAATAAATTCCAGAAACATATGTGGGTAAGACAATACCAGTGGCATGTAAACTTTAAGCATTTTGAGCTCTGCACTTTATAAACTCATATATGAAACAAACATTTAACAACAAAAAAAAAGCAATAATGCAAGTCAAAATCTAACCAAAGGCCTCTAAACTAAAAATTTGAAAATTTCTATTCAACTCAGATCAAACGAGAAATGGAGAAAATAAACCCATAACGCAAAAACCAGTCAAGTCTTCCAACCCAAAAGTCAATATCCAAATCACATACAGGACCAAAAAGGGGAAAACACTCAGGTCTACAAATGGATAGGCAGTTCCAATACAATCCAGATCCCGACATTTTCCCACTCAGAAACAAATGCAGTAGAGCTTTTCCTGGGCAAAGAGAAAAAGCTCTCCAAATGAAATTTTTTTAAGTGACATCTAGAAAGTGTGCCTCTTTCTGTCTCTTTCCCTGGCGCCTCATTGGAGGAAGGAGGGGGGTTGTTTTTGTATTCTCCCCCACTAGAGCAAGGCACAATCAGATGTTAGCTTAAGAAGAGAAACCACTTTTGACAACAGCAAATAAAAATAAAAGTGCCCTTCCTCCCCTGACAGGATGGGCACCCCACCTCACACATCCCTCCTCACTCCGACCCCTCCTTCTCTCACCCCCCCCCTGAGCACCACCCCCTCCTCACCCCAGAGCTCCACTGCGTATGTGGTTTGGTGCTACTGTTGCCCCGGAGTGAAAGTCAGAGCCAGAGGAAGGCAATGAATCCCCCACAAACACACTTACCTTTCCTGCCCCCCACTTTTGAGTGCCTTCCCTGGAGCTGTGGAGGATGACACAAAGGGTAATAAAGGGGGGGAGTGGAGGAGGAGGAGGCGAAGGAGGAGGAGGAGAGCTGGGGAAGTGGCTGCTCCTGGGTGTAGTGAGATGTCTCCAGCCAGGGCCAAGCAGCAGTAGCAGCAGTAGCAACAGCAGCAGCCACAGCAGCAGCAGCAGCAACAGCAAAGGGTCTGTGTTGCTAAGAGGCTTTTGGTCTCTTTCTCTCCTCCTCTCACGGCCAAAGAGAAGGAGGGTGGAGGGGGCTCGGGAGGGAAGCGAGTGGAGGGGTGAGGGGGTAGGAGTCGTGGATGGAGGTTTTCGAAGAGGAAGAAACTCCTTCTCCTTCTCTCTCAGGCTCAATCCCCCTCTCAGGGCTCCGGGCTGGAGGGTGGGGGAAGGAACTCAGCCGCCTTCCCCCCACCCCCCTCAATTCAAGGTTGAAGTGGGGTAAAATTAGTGTCCTGTCCCTTTAAAAATAGAAATAAAAGGTGCCCCCCCTCTGCCACTGCCTCTCTCTTCATCATCAGCTGCTGCTGCTGCTGGGGTCTCTCTGCTTGGGGGGGGAGGGGGGGTTCGGGTAGAAGAGACGGGAGGCACTCACTGCGCATGCCCCTCTCTGACGGGAGGCTGGTTGGTTGAAGGGAGGAGGAGGGGGAGGGGAGGAAATGAGATGTTTTCCCAGAAGGCTCCGAGGCACTCGCGACCCGGAAGACATTGTAGCGGGGGGTAGAGGGGCGGGGGCGGGGAGTAGGAGGAAGTCGGTACTCTTTAACATTCCCATCTCCCTCCTCCCTCCGAAGGGAGAGTGGAGGAACGGAAGTGGGCGTGGACGGAGGCGAAAGGAGGTCACGTGTTTGAGTGGGAGGCGGGTCGAGGAGCCAGAGGCGATACGTGCGCAGGGCATGCTGGTAGTGGTTGGTTGTGTACGGCTGGCAGCAGCAGGTGAAGTCAAGGCGAGGTGGCGGCGGGACGAGCTTGGGAAACGAATTCAGTAGTCGCTGGATTCCGGCATTGCGCTGATAAAGCCAAGCTAGCAGCGAGAGGTAATGTCTATCAGACTGGCCTCACAATGAAGGTCAGGCACGCCAGCGGCCAAAGAAGAATCGAAAGTGGTAGGGTGGAAAGCTGCAGCGAATATTGGGAAGGGGCAGGCTTTTCTAGGCCGGGCAGGCCAGAGCGAAGCGGGATCTGTCTGTCTCCTAGCCTCCACATGAGCCTGTCGACGCATCCTGACTAATGCAGGAAGTGCTGAGGATACTGCCTCTGCAGGAGATTGTAGGTGAGGTGCATCGTGGGTTGGATGTTAAGAGAGCAGTGAGATATGTTGGACCTTGGCTGCGAACTCTTAAATAAACTTTTTCCTCAGAGCTGGCGACGTATTTGGGGAATTAGAAGCCACGTGTGTGAATTTTGACCAGCTGCATGGGTAGCATTACTTATGTTGGATGTTGTGCCCTTCGCTCCTTACCTTGCAACCTTCTCTGGAATTTTGGAGTGACTTTGACACAGGATCAGGCAGGGAATGCTTGAGTGGAATTTCCCTCCATATTTAGCGTTGTTGCTTCCTCCCGTTGTGCCTGTTCTTAAGAGAGTTATGTGTGGGATTGTGTGTTCCTTGATGTTGAGTTTTATAACTGGTAAAGAGAGAAGGGATATCATTAAAATTTTCCCTTCCAGTGTAGATGGGAAATTTTTCAAATAGGTGCCTCGTCTTTTCTAGAGAAACAGCGATGTCTTTGTGTGTGTGTGTGTGTGTGTGTGTGTGTATGTATTTCATACAATCTTTATTGAAAACATTTTCATTTTCCAGCTATAATTTTTCGTAAAGATATTTTGAAGGATCATTATTTAGGTATTCCCTTTTTAAACAGAAAATAAACCTCATGTTTAATGTGTTAATGTTATTTATTCTATGGTATGGATTCCTTTACCTATCATTTAAACTTACTGTTTTTCTATGGTATACTTCCCAAAAGTTTTGGTAGTGGACCCTATTTATCCATCATGCCTAGTGCTTATTACTCTCTGTGTGTTCAGTAATTATGTCAGATGGGATCAAAACTAAGATGTTCCTTTACTGGAAAACCTAATTGTTTACCACGTTGTAATAGAAAGATTATATAGCAAGATAATTAATGTGCCTTTTATTTTTGTAGAAACTAAATCTTTGGAAAAGAAATCATATGTAGTATAATGAATAATAAAGTAAAAAATAATAATAATAATAATAAAGTAAACTCTAACCACTCCCCACTTTCAGAACTGGAACATCTTTGGAGCTGAAAGTACCCCAGTGCACACAGTCATGACCATTCCCCCACGTCACTAATTTTTTTTTTTTTTTTGGTTTTTATTTTTGTTTTTGAGCCATTTAAACCTCTTTATTAGTTTACTTAGCTCAGGTATTTTTTTATAGCATCAGAAACAGACTACAACAGAGGCTGGAAGAATTTTCAGGGACAGCTGAGAAATATGGACATTAAAAATGATTCTAGTGATCTCAGACAGAAATGAAGAACATAATGCTAGAAACTAGAGGAAATGTGACCCTTGGCATACAGTGGCAAAGGACTTGGTTGAATTGTATTTGTGTTCTAGCATTTGTGGTTGAAAAAACTTGCAAGGGATGAAATTGGATAGTTAGCTGGGATTACTATGCGAAGTATTGAAAGGGCACCTTGCTTCCTCCTGATAACTTAGGGTAAAATGCAAAAAGAGAATGAAGTAAAAAAAGAAGTCCAAATCCTTGATTTTAACATCCTGATTTTTATGGTAATTACCTACTGGTTTTAATATTTTTAAACTACCTGTGTCAGCATTCCTAAACACTGTAGATTAGCTTGTAAAGGAATTGCATATTATGTATCTTCTATTATTGTTTTTTTTTTTTTTTTTTTTTTTTTTTTTTGTTCATGTTGCTAAGATTTGACCCTGATAGTATGCTTAGTACAGTAGTTCATATATTTTCACTGTGGTATAGTTATATTATAGTATATTTTTAAAAATAAGCCACAAATAATTTAATTGTTCTAACATTAAAGGACATTTGGATTGTGCTCAGTTGTTGGTAATCATGAGCAATGTCACAATGTGTATTCATATACATGTATTCTTATACACATAACCCTGTATTTTTGTAGATTATTTATGTTTATCATCAACTTCTAGATTATGCTAGTCTTTTCCACAATGGATATACCAATTTATATTTCCACAGAAGTGTATGGTATATATCTTTTATTTCTGCAATATTATTCGTAATTTTTGTATTTCATCAAGCTGATAAATGTACTTTTAGTTTCTGTTCTAATTTACATTGTATTTATTATATTATAATACAACCTCCGGATCACTAAGGAGGTTGAACCTTTTTTTTTCTTACAAACATAACAATAGTGGAGTGCATTACATTCATAATTATCCATTCACAGCACAGTTTTTCATAACTCTGTATATAGAGTATGTTCCCACAAATTATGCCATTATACATGAACTCTCTTAATTTTTTTTGCATTATAATTCTTAATACACCTTTATACCACAATTTTTTTTATATCTCTGTATATAAAGGTATGTTGACACAAATTCACATCTTCATACTTGTATTTTGTATAATGATGACTGTCTGCTTCCACTGTCCTTGTTATTCCCCTTCCCCTCCCTTTCTCCCTACTCCTGTTCCCTATCTAGAGATAATTTTCCACTCATGCTCTCCCTCCCTAGCCCACTTTGAGTCACCCACCTAATATCAGAGAAAACATTCGGCATTTGTTTTGGGGGGATTGGCTAACTTCACTTAGCATAATCTTCTCTAATGCCATCCATTTCCCTGCAAATGCCATGATCTTATTCTTTTTTAGTGCTGAGTAATATTCCATTGTGTATAAATGCCACATTTTTTAATCCATTCATCCACTGAAGGACATCTAGGTTGGCTCCAAAGTTTAGCTATTGTGAATTGTGCTGCTATAAACATAGATGTGGCTGTGTCCCTGTAGTATGCTGTTTTTAGGTCCTTTGGGTATAGTCCGAGAAGAGGAATAGCTGCGTCAAATGGTGGTTCCATTCCCAGATTTCCAGGGAATATCCATACTGCTTTCCAAATTGGCTGCTCTTTATATACCTAGAGATTAGAGCTCTATCTGATGTGTGAGGGGTAGAAATTTGTTCCCAGGATGTAGGCTTCCTGTTCACCTCACAGATTATTTCTTTTGCTGAGAAAAAACTTTTTAGTTTGAATCCATCCCATTTGTTGATTCTTGGTTTTAATTCTTGCGCTATAGGCATCTTATTAAGGAAGTTGGGGCCTAGCCCCACTTGATAAAGATTAGGGCCTGCTTTTTCTTCTATTAGACACAGAGTCTCTTGTTTAATTCCTAGATCCTTGATCCATTTTGAGTTAACTTTTGTGCATGGTGAGAGATAGGGATTCAGTTTCATTTTTTTCAAAAATGTATTAGCTATTTGGATTTCTTCTTTCTGAATTGTCTTTGAATCATCTAATTCTTTTGTGCAGTTTTTCTGTTTGGTTGTTTTTTTTTTACTGAAAATTTGTAGCAATGTGGCAAATATGTTCTCTGCTGTTAGCCTAACACTTCCTAGATGATAATTTCGTCTACATTTAGTTCCTCACTGACTTACATGGAATAATGGTTGTTACTTGAATCTTACATGTTACTTTAACTCTTGCAAACAAGTTCTCTACCTGCATTCTGCATATTCAACTAGTAGCTGAATATGACTTTTGAGCACTTGAAATGTGTCTGGTGTGACTGAGATACTGAATTTTTATTTTCATGTAGTATTATATTTGAAAACTAATACTTTTCTGAGTTATTATAAAACCTCTGTTTGGAACAACTTGGATACATAAATTTGCTTCTCGGATGAAAATTTTATAAAAATATGGGTCAAATACTTTTATTATGACAATTTAGCATATGAAATTGTGGTGTTCTGTACATTTAAAATGAACAGGTGATTTGGAAAACAGTATGAAAACAGAATGTTTATACCTCAACTTTTTGTTATGATTCTATGTTGAAATTATGATCAGTATTACCTTGTTTTGCTTTTTTAAATGTTGGTACTAGAAAATTTTCAATTATTTATATGATTGATATTGTATTTCTTTTGGATAGCAATGCTCTCAACCATCTATGTTGAATTATATATTCCTATGTGTTTGCCACTTCTCTTTTTTCTTAATATACTCCTGCATTTCTGAGTCTTCTTTGGAGATCTTTTTACTTTTATTTGAGTAGTCTTTAGAAATTCCTTAATGCACACACCCTATTGACCATTTCTCTTAATTTTTTGGTTACCTTAGAATGTCTTCATTTTATCTTGATTATCTTGAATATTTGAGGGATAGTAAATTGTCTGATGTGTGGTTGTTGGATAGTAAATTGTCTGATGTGTGGTTGTTTTTCATCACGTTGATGATAACGTTCCACTGTTTCTTCCATTATTAATTTTAAGAAGTAAGCTGTCAATCTAATTCTCAGTGAGTGCTTTGAAGGGAATCTCTCTTTTAAATTCTTTCTTTGTCAGAGTTTTTTTTTTTTTTTTCTATTTCACTGTGATGTTTCTGTGTGGAATTCTTTGTCCTGCTTTGGTTTCATTGAGATTCTTGAATCAGTGCATCAGTGTCTTTAAAAAAATAGTGCCTGTGTTCATTCTCAGTACTTCTGGAGACCTGCTAAAAATTGGAATTTTGGCTTTTATTGGCATAGTATTCACAGTTAAATTGTTTTCTATGACAAATAATTTCACTTTGACTCTGTTTCTACTGGCTCTCCTTTTTTTCTTGTATACCTTTGTGCTAGTAATTTTTGAAAAATTATAGGTATATGAGTTCTGAGATAATGGTGTCTTTCTGAAGAAAGCATATTTTTCTAGGAAAGATACACAGTGTTGCTACCAGTTACAAATCATTTTTTTTTTCATATTCAAGTCTTAAAAGTCTTCCTGTTATATATTTGATATTAGGATTTCAAATTTGCATTATTTCTACTTCAAATTTGCCTTGTACTTGACAATGCTCCTTTTAATGTCTCAACTTAAATTGGATAAAGGCTCATCTGAGTATTCAACTTTGGTGGGCCTTGTTCCTTTACATAGTCTAACAAAGCCTTAAGTGAATCAGCTTTGCTTCCCAGCCTTTTCTTTTGAATGGCAAATGTCTTCAGAACAAGTGACTAAGTAGGGGCTTTATCTCTAATTTACCTTCTCCTTGATTTTTGGCATGTAATTTCTCACTGCTTTGTTTATTTTATTTTATAATGAAGTTGTTTTGTTGGCCTCAGCAGGAAAGTTGGTCCAGTCAGACATTACCATAAGTAGAACCCTCATTCACTTTTCACTTTCTTTTCTGTATTCTTAAAATTTAACTGATGTAAGTACTTGATACTTGTGAATATATTGAGAGGATACATTGACAACCAGCAGATTGTTTAGTAGTAAAAAAATAATATTAAATGTTTTGAAACTAAACAAATACTGAATGGTCATATAGCCAAAAAACAAAACAAACAAACAAAAAAGCCCCTAAGTTATCAGTGAGAGGATCTAGCATTTCTTAACTACCAGTTTTGTTTTATCTCCTTTTTTTTACTACATGTAAATAGATTGTATATTATGTGTCATTTTTCATCTTTTCTGTATTGTGTTGCTAAGATTTAAGTCTGTTAGTACATTTGGCTGTAGTTGATATATTTTCATTGCAGAATAGTTGTATTTCTAGTATTGTTAAGTATAGTAAGAATGAAGTTAACGGTATGATGTGTTTAAAACTAGAAAGTTTAATACCAAAATAATAAGCTAAAATGACTTTTCAAAGTTTTTTTCCTCTTGAGAGGGGAACCAAGGGCTGTGACAACTGCCTTAGCTGATATCACATTCTTCCCTGGACTAAGCAAGTAAGGGATGAAGTCCCAACTATGCTGGCCACAGTGGCTTCTGAAGCTAAGGCAGGAAGATATCAAGTTTGAGGCCATCCTCAGGAACTTAGCAAGGCCCTAAGCCACTGTGTAAGACCCTATATCAAAATAAAAACTAAAAAGGGCTGGGGATGTGACTCAGTGGTAAAGCACTCCTGGGTTAAATCCCTAGTACTAGAAAAGATAACAAAAACCCAATTCTTTTAGTCCATCATAGTATAAATATAACAGAAAATATTCTGGAGAGTCAAACCTATGACAAATAGGTATGAGCTGTTTTTAAATAATGAACCATGTAAAAATAGTTCTGTTTACTTTTGAAACTGTTAACTTTAAAAAGAGAAAAATAGCTTAAAATATGTTTTGCATTTCATTATTTGGTTTCTTATACTGTAGAAGCAAATATGATTTTAAAAAATTAAAAATAATCTGTGAGTTAAGTAAAAACACAGAATTTTGTCTAGAAGCAAGTTTCTGTGAATCCCTACCTTCCCTACTGTTATTAAATAGTATGATTGTGCCTTAGTATCATACATTTGTCACAATTAATCAACCAGTGTCAAAATATTATTAGTGTAAATTCATACCTTTTTTTTTCACTTTTCATGACACCTTTAATATAAGCATATTATTGTACAATTTTTTTGATATCATACCTTTAATTTCAACAATTAATGTTTATATTGTTTGTTATAAGGGTATAGCATAACATGTAGATCAGAAAACAAAATTTGATTTCAAGCTAAAGATCATTTCCAGATGGTTTTTAGGTTTATTTTCTACTCGATTCTCATTGTATCACATTATTTAATCCTATTTCTGTTACCATAGTTTATTTTTGTTTGTTTGTTTGTTTGTTTTTAATTTTTTATTGATTATTTAAAGCATTACATAGCTCATGATATATCATCTTTCATACATTAGACTCAAATTGTGTTTTGAACTCCCATTTTCACCCCAAATATAGATTGCAGAATCACATCTGTTACATATTCACATTTTTACATAATGCCATATTAGTGTCTGTTGTATTCTGCTACCTTTCCTAACCCCTACTATCCCCCCTCCCCTCCCCTCCCCTCCCATCTTCCCTCTCTATCTCCCCTGCTGTTGTTCAATTATCTCCCTTTTTTTTTCCCTCCCCCTTGCCCCTCATAGCCTCTTATAATTTTATGTATCCTTGAAGGTCTCCTACCATTTCCATATGCTTTCCCTTCTCTCTCCGTTTCTCTCCCCCCATTCGTCTTTGTTTACTGTAGTCTTTTCCACATGCTCTTCCTTCCTGTTCTGTTCTTAGTTGTTCTCTTTATATCAAAGCAGACATTTGGCATTTGTTTTTTAGGGCTTGGCTAGCTTCACTTAGCATAATCTGCTCTAATGCCATCCATTTCCCTGCAAATTCTATGATTTTGTCATTTCTTAGTGCTGCATAATATTCCATTGTGTATAGATGCCACATTTTTTTTTATCCATTCATCTATTGAAGGGCATCTAGGTTGGTTCCACAGTCTAGCTATTGTGAATTGTGCCGCTATAATCATTGATGCAGCCGTATCCCTATAGTGCGCTCTTTTAAGGTCCTCAGGGAATAGTCCGAGAAGTGCAATAGCTGGGTCAAATGGTGGTTCCATTCCCAGCTTTCCCAGGAATCTCCATACTGCTTTCCAAATTGGCCTCACCATTTTGCAGCCCCACCAGCAGTGTACAAGTGTACCTTTTTCCCCACATCCCCACCAACACTTGTTGTTGTTTGACTTCATAATGGCTGCCAATCTTACTGGAGTGAGATGGTATCTTAGGGTGGTTTTGATTTTCATTTCTCTGATTGCTAGAGATGGTGAGCATTTTTTCATGAACTTGTTGATTGATTGTATGTCCTCCTCTGAGAAGTGTCTGTTGAGGTCCTTGGCCCATTTGTTAATTGGGTTATTTGTTATCTTATTGTTTAATTTTTTGAGTTCTTTGTACATTCTGGATATTAGGGCTCTATCGGAGGTGTGGGGGGTAAAGATTTGTTCCCAGGATGTAGGCTCTCTATTTACCTCTTTTATTGTTTCTCTTGCTGAGAAAAAACTTTTTAGTTTAAGTAAGTCCCATTTGTTTATTCTGGTTGTTAACTCTTGGGCTATGGGTGTCCTATTAAGGAATTTGGAGCCCGACCCCACAATTTGTAGATCGTAGCCAACTTTTTCTTCTCTCAGACGCAGTGTCTCTGATTTGATATCTAGCTCCCTGATCCATTTTGAGTTAATTTTTGTGGATGGCGAGAGAAAGGGATTCAATTTCATTTTGTTGCATATGGATTTCCAATTTTCCCAGCACCATTTGTTGAAGATGCTATCCTTCCTCCATTGCATGCTTTTAGCCCCTTTATCAAATATAAGATAGTTGTAACTTTGTGGATTAGTCTCTGTGTCTTCTATTCTGTACCATTGGTCCACCCGCCTGTTTTGGTACCAGTACCATGCTGTTTTTGTTACTATTGCTTTGTAGTACAGTTTGACCTCTGGTATCGCTATACCTCCAGATTCACAATTCCTGCTTAGAATTGCTTTTGCTATTCTGGGTCTTTTGTTTTTCCATATGAATTTCATGATTGCTTTGTCTATTTCTACAAGAAATGCCGTTGGTATTTTGATTGGCATCGCATTAAACCTATAGAGAACTTTGGGTAATATCGCCATTTTGATGATGTTAGTTCTGCCTATCCAGGAACAGGGTACATTTTTCCATCTTCTGAGATCTTCTTCTATCTCTCTCTTTAGGGTTCTGTAGTTTTCATCGTATAAATCTTTCATCTCTTTTGTTAGGTTGATACCCAAGTATCTTATTTTCTTTGAGGATATTGTGAATGGAGTGGTTTTCCTTATTTCCATTTCAGAAGTTTTGTTGCTGATATATAGGAATGCCTTTGATTTATGCGTGTTGATTTTATAACCTGCCACTTTGCTGAATTCATTTATTAACTCTAGCAGCTTCTTTGTAGACTCTTTTGGGTCTGTTAAGTATATTATCATGTCATCCGCAAATAGCGATAGTTTAATTTCTTCTTTTCCTATTTTTATGCCTTTAATTTCTTTTGTCTGTCTAATTGCTCTGGCTAGTACTTCGAGAACTAAATTGAATAGAAGTGGTGATAGAGGGCATCCCTGTCTTGTTCCAGATTTTAGAGGGAATGCCTTCAATTTTTCTCCATTCAGAATGATGCTAGCCTGAGGCTTAGCATAGATAGCTTTTACAATGTTGAGGTAAGTTCCTGTTATCCCTAGTTTTTCTAGTGTTTTGAACATAAAGGGATGCTGTACTTTGTCAAATGCTTTTTCTGCATCCATCGAGATGATCATGTGGTTCTTGTCTTTAAGTCTATTGATGTGGTGGATAGCATTTATTGATTTCCGTATATTGAACCATCCTTGCATCCCAGGAATGAATCCTACTTGATCATGGTGCACAAGTTTTCTGATATGTTTTTGTATTCGATTCGCCAGAATTTTATTGAGAATTTTTGCATCCAAGTTCATTAGAGATACTGGTCTGTAGTTTTCTTTCTTTGAAGTATCTTTGTCTGGTTTTGGGATCAAAGTGATGTTGGCCTCATAGAATGAATTTGGAAGAGCTCCTTCTTTTTCTATTTCTTGAAATAGCTTGAAAAGTATTGGTATTAATTCTTCTTTGAAGGTTTTGTAGAACTCCGCTGTATACCCATCTGGTCCAGGGCTTTTCTTAGTTGGTAGTCTTTTGATGGCTTCTTCTATTTCTTCTTTTGTTATTGGTCTGTTTAAATTGTGTGTGTCTTCCTGTCTCAATCTGGGCAATTCATATGCCTTAAGAAATTTATCGATATCTTCGTTATCTTCTATTTTATTAGAATATAGGGTTTCAAAATACTTTCTAATTATCTTCTGTATTTCTGTAGTGTCTGTTGTGATATTGCCTTTTTCATCCCGTATGTTAGTAATTTGAGTTCTCTCTCTTCTTCTTTTCGTTAGCGTGGCTAAGGGCTTGTCTATCTTATTTATTTTTTCAAAGAACCAACTTTTAGTTTTATCTATTTTTTCAATGGTTTCTTTTGTTTCAATTTCATTGATTTCTGCTCTAATTTTAATTATTTCTTGTCTTCTACTACATTTGCTGTTGTTTTGCTCTTCCTTTTCTAGATTTTTGAGGTGTTGTGTGAGTTCATTTATTTGTTGGTTTTTTCTTTTTTTGAGGTAAGAACTCCAAGAAATGAATTTCCCTCTTAAAACTGCTTTCATTGTGTCCCATAAATTCCGGTATGTTGTGTCTGTGTTATCATTTGACTCTAAGAATTTTTTCATCTCCTCCTTTATGTCTTCTATAACCCATTGATCATTCAATAACATATTGTTCATTTTCCATGTGATGTAGGATTTTTCCTTCCTTCTTTTATCATTGATTTCCAATTTCATTCCATTATGGTCAGATATGGTGCATGGTATTATCTCCACGCCTTTATATTTACTAAGAGTTGTCTTATGGCATAATATATGGTCTATCTTTGAGTAGGATCCATGTGCTGCTGAGAAGAACGTGTATCCACTTGATGATGGTTGATATATTCTATATATGTCGGTTAAGTCTAGATTATTGATTGTGCTGTTGAGTTTTATAGTTTCTTTATTCAGTTTTTGTCTAGAGGATCTGTCTAATGGCGAGAGCGGTGTGTTGAAGTCACCCATAATTATTGTGTTGTGGTCTATTTGACTCTTGAACTTGAGGAGAGTTTGTTTTATGAACATTGCAGCTCCATTGTTGGGTGCATACAAATTGATGATTGTTATGTCTTGTTGGTGGATGGTTCCTTTTAACAGTATATAGTGACCTTCTTTGTCCTTCTTGATTAACTTAGGTTTGAAGTTGATTTTATTCGATATGAGTATGGCCACTCCTGCTTGCTTCCGAGGGCCATGTGAGTGGTATGATTTTTCCCAACCTTTTACCTTCAGCCTGTGTATGTCTTTTCCTATCATATGAGTCTCTTGAAGGCAGCATATTGTTGGATTTGTTTTTTTGATCCAGTTTACTAGCCTATGTCTCTTGATTGGTGAGTTTAGGCCATTAACATTTAAGGTTACAATTGAGATATGATTTGTATTTCCAGTCATGCTTCTTTATTTATTTATTTTAGTTTGGTTAGTTTTGCTTTTTGGTTATTTTCCTCCCCCTTTACTGAGATACTTCCTGCTGTTAGTTTTGGGCACTATTTTTCACATCCTCTTCTTGTAGTGTTTTGTTCAAAATGCTTTGCAGAGCTGGTTTTCTTGCTGCAAATTCTTTTAGCTTTTGTTTATCGTGAAAGATTTTAATTTCATTGTCAAATTTGAAGCTCAATTTTGCTGGATATAGTATTCTTGGTTGGAATCCATTATTTTTCAGCGTTTGAAATACGTTATTCCAGGATCTTCTCGCTTTCAAAGTTTGTGATGAGAAATCTGTCGTTAACCTAATTGGTTTACCCCTGAAAGTAATCTGCCTCTTTTCTCTCGTAGCTTTTAATATTCTCTCCTTGTTCTGTACGTTGGCTATCTTCATAATTATATGTCTTGGGGTTGGTCTATTATGGTTTTGAATGTTTGGGGTCCTGTAGGCTTCCAGGATTTGGCAATCCATTCCATCTTTCATCTCTGGGAAGTTTTCTAGAATTATTTCATTTAATATGCTGTCCATTCCTTTGGTTTGAATCTCTGTGCCTTCTTCTATCCCTATGACTCTCAGATTTGGTTTTTTTATGACATCCCATATCTCTTGAATAGATTGCTCGTGGGAATTAAGCATCTTTTCTGTGTTGACTATATTCTTTTGTTTTTTAGTACCATACGATTTATTTTTTTTAGTCATATATGACAGCAGAATGTATTTTGACATATAATACATACATGGAATGTACTTACATAAGTCGTAATGTCTATTCTATTCTGCTGCCCTTCCTATCCCTCCTACTCCTCCCCTCCTCTCCCATCCTTTCTCTCTATCCAATCTAAAGTGATACATTTTTTTTTCTTTTTCTCATCACAACATCATATATGTATTCTGTATAACAATGAGGTTTTCCTTCCATCTTCGGAGCAACTCCCCTTCTCCCTCTTTTTCCCTCCCACCTCTCTTCCCTAGTATTGAGAGATCAGCCTTTGTATTATACATTCTATGGATTTTAACAATTTACACGTATCCACCATTATGGTCTCTCTAGTTTAGGTTCAGTGCTGTTAAAAACTGCTTGAACTCCCCCTTGAACTGTCGATATTTTCACTGTTTCTGTAACATCTTCTGGGACTTCTTTCACTTAATCAAAGATGTCTTTTGCTTCTCTGTGTCTTTTCATGGCTGGATCGGTTACTTTTTTTTTTTTTTAAAGAGCTGGATAATATTCCATTGTGTGGATATACCAGTTTGTTAATCCATTTACTTACTGAAGAACATCTGACTTCCAACTTTTGGTATTTATAAATAAAGATACTAGCTGTACATGGTGGCCTGTAGTCCCAGCTATTTGGGCAGGAGGTTTATATAGGATGAGTACTTGAGTCCATGAGTTCCACACCAACCTGGGCAGCACAGAAAAACCACATCCCCCAAAAAACAAACAAATTAATAAAGGTACTATTAACAGATATAGTTCTTTTTCAGATATGTCTTTAACTCACTTGAAAAACAAAAGCATGTGATTACTGGATTGTATGAGAACAGTATAAATAGGTTGGGAAGGAACTTGTCTTCCAAAGTGGATGTACCGTTTTGCAATCTCTGTCAGTAATGCATAAAAGTTCCCATTTCTCCAACATTTGGTATTATCTTTCCTTTGGATTTTAGCTATTGTAATAGGTATGAAGTGGGTAGCTCATTGTTTCACTGTCCCCTTTTCTAGTAACGATGTTGATCATCTTTCATGTGCTTTTTTTGCCACTTTATATGATGAGGTGTTTGGGTCTTTGGCATTTTTAAACCGGGTGATCTCTGTTTATTTGGGATACCAGTGATTAATTAGATATGTATTTTTCAAGCATTTTCTCCAGTTTGTGACTGTATTTTCATTTTCCTAATAGTGTCATTTGCAGGACAGAATTTTTGATCTTCATAAAATCCAGCTTATCAATTTTTTCTTCATGTTTTTGGTGTTGTATCTAAAACATCATTGCCAAACAGAAGCCTATATTATTTTCCTGTTTCTTTTAGGAGTTTTACAGTTTTGCATTTTACATACGTGTCTGATTCATTTTGAGTTAAGTTTTGTGAAGTTTGTTCTTCAGCTTTGTTCCTTCAGTATTGTGTTGACTCTTCTAAGACTTCTGCCTTCCTATATAAACTTTCAAATCAGTTTGTAATATTCACAAAATTGGATTGGGGTTGCATTCAATTTATAGATCAAAGTTGGAAGAACTGCTGATATTCAGTAGTTCATAATCTTCCTGTGTACATGAAATATCTCTCCATTTGTTTAGGTTTTCTATAATTTCTTAGAGAGTTTTATAGTTTTCCTCAAAGGTCTTATGCATATTTTGTTAGATGTATACTGAGATTTTTTTTTTATTTTGTGTGTATATGTGTGTGCATGCATGTGTGCTATTATAGATGTTATTGTTTTGATTTGAAATTTGAAAAATTCATTACTAATGTATTGGAAAGCAATGGGCATGTGTATATTAACCTGACTTATATCCTCTAATCTTACTGCAATAGTTCATTAGTTTGAGTCATTATTTTGTTGCTGTTTAGGAATCTTCTACTTACACAATAATGGCATCAGTGAACAAAGACAGTTTTATTTCTTCCTTCCTATCTGGATACCTCTTCTTTTCTTATCTGGATTTCCTTTTCTTGTCGCATTAGCTAAGGATTCCATATTATGTTAAATAGAAATAATAAAGATGACATCCTTGCATTTTTCCTTATGTTCTAGTTCATTGTTAGATCTAATCTGTATTTTTTTTGGCAATTTTTGTGTCTATATTCATGAGAAATATTGGTCTTTTTTGTAATAACTTTGTCTGGCTTTTTTTTTTATTAGGATAATGCTAGTCTCCTAGAATGAAATTGGAAGTTGTTGTGGTCAGCTTTTCTGTCACTGTGTCCAGAAGACCTGACAAGATCAACACAGAGCAGGAAAAGTTTATTTTGGCTCATGGTTTTAAAGGTCTCAGTTCATAGATAGCTAACTACATAGCTATGAGCAAAGAATATCATGGCAGAAAAAACTATATCAGGACCTAGCACCAGAAAAACAGAGAGCTCCACTTACAAGGAGCAGAATATCCAAAAATGCAAGCCCCCTGTCTCTTCCAGCCACACCCTACCTGCCTTCAGTTATCATACAGTCAGTCCATATCGGTGGATTTATGCACTGATTAGGTTACAATTCTCCCAATTCAATTATTTCACCTCTGAATTTCCTACATTGTCTCACACATGAACTTTTAGGGTATACCTTATATCCAAACCACAATAGAAGTCTTCCTTCAACTTCTATTTTTTTTTTTTTTTTTGGAATAGATTGTAGAGAATTAATATAATAAATCCCTTAAATGTTGGTAGAATTTACCAAACAGAACCCTTCTGAGCCTATTGTTTTCTGTTGTAGAACGTTATTAATTATTGATTCAATTTCTTTAGAAGATTTGGATCTATTCATGCCATCTATTTCTTGTGTAAATTTGGTAGATTGTGTCTTAAAGAACTGTTCTTTATTGTTTAAGTTATCAAATTTGGTTTGCCATGGAGTTCATTACATTGTTTTATAATAGCATATAAATGTCTATTGGATCAGAACTGATGGCTCCTTTTTCCACTTCTGATTAGCAATTTTATATATTTGCTCTTTTTGTCTTAACCTGGTTAAAGGTTTATCAATATTATTGACGTTTTCAAAGATAGTTTTTTATTTTGTTGGTTTTTCTTGATTGATTTCCTGTTTTCAATCTCATTGATTTCTTCTCTGATTTTTTTAAAAACATTTTTAGTTGTAGATAGACGCAATACCTTTTTATTTATTTCTATGCCGTGCTGAGGATTGAACCCAGTACCTCAAACATGCAAGGCAAGCGCTCTACCACTGAGCCACAACCCCAGCCCTCTGCTCTAATTTTTCTTTTTACTTAGGTTTTAATTTGTTTTCTGATTTCCCAATCCAGACACTTAGGTTAATGATTTTTTTTGTCTTTTTTGTTGTTATAATATACGCATTCAGTAATATAAGTCTTCATCTGTGGATTGCATTTATTGCGTTGTACAAATTTGGTAAGTTCTATTTTCATTTTCATTTTGCTCGTAATTGCTTCACCCATGTGGTATTTAGAGGTGTGTTGATTTATCTCAATATATTTAACATATTTGGGGATATTCCAGCCACCTCTGTCACTCATTTCTAGTTAATTCATTTTGGTTCGTGAGCATATGAATTTGTTAAGATATGTTTTACGTTCCAGATGTGATTTATTTTGGTGATGTTCCTTTTGGATGCAATATTCTGTTAATGTCAGGTCAGTTGGCCCTTAATGCTGTCCAGTTCAAGTACGTCTGTACTGACATTCTGTCTGCTGGATTTATCAGTTATTTGGAGATCTATTAATGTCTCTTGCTAGGCTAGTGGACTTGTTTGTTTCTGTTTTTTAGCTTGGTGATTGGTTTGGATTGGATTGGATTGATTTGGTTTGTTGGATTGGTTGGGTTGGGAGAATTTTGGTGCTGTAGATTGAAGTCAGGGCTCTGTCTTAATGAAGAATTGACCCCTGTATTATAATTGTTTTTACTTTGAAGTTTGTTCTGTCTAAAATTAACATAGCAACTCCACCTTCCTTTCAATTAACATGGTATAATTTTATCTTCTTTTAATCTGTCTTTATATTTACAGTGTGTTTCTTAGAACATGTAGTTGAGTCTTGGTTTTTTTGTTTTGTAACCTACTCTTTTAATTGGTATAATTATTTAGGTTATTCACGTTTATGGTCACTGCAGTGCCGGTAGATTACCATATTTGTTCTTGATTTTCTCTTTTGTCCTTGTTCTTTTTTTTTTTTCTCCTGCCCTTTTCTCTTTCTTTCTCTTGTTTTTATTTGATTCAGCTTTTTTTCTCTTACTCAATCTATTGATTATAATTTTTTAGACTTATTTTAGTGGCTACCATAGAGTTCGCAGTATAAATCTACAACCAATTCAGCTTCTCTTTCAAATAATACTCACTATATCACTTAATGGCCGGTGCAAGTATCATGTAACAATATTCCCAATTTCTCTCTCATCTTTTATTAGATTAGTTATTCATTTTACTCATTCATAAGTTATATTTACGCAATACATTTTTGCTTGTATTATTTGGAACAAGCTTTTAGACCAGTAAAGAATAACAAAAATAATACTTTATCTTTGTTTATTCCTTCTCTAACACTATTCCTCTCTATGTAGGTTTGAATTTGTGACTTGCGCATAATTTGCCTCTTGTCAAAAGAACTTCTTTGAACATTTGTTTCAAGGCAGGTTTACTGGTAACAAATACCCTCATTTTTTTTGTCTTTAAGAATAATCTCACTTGATATAAATTCTAGGGTTTTGTTGTTGTTGTTGTTTGCTTGTTTGTTTTGGTATCAGGAATTGCAACCAAGGTGCTTAATGCACCACTGAGACACATTACCAGACCCTTTTTTATTTTAAGAGAGGGTCTCACTAAATTTCTTAGGGCCTAGCCAAGTTCTGAGGCTGGCTTTGAACTTGTGATCCTCCTACCTATGCCTCTGAGTTTCTTGAATTACAGTTATGTACCACTGTGCCCAGCTCTTGTTTATAGTTTTAAAACCTTACAGCACCCTAAGTATTGCACTGTACTTTCTTGCTAGCATGGTTTCTGAAAAGTCAGATGGGATTATCATTAATTTTCTATTGATAAAATGTTTTCCTTCTAGCTTCTTTTAGGATTTTTGGTTTGCTTTCTGATTTTCTGCAGTTTGAATAAGATATGCTTAGGTATAGATTTTTTTGGAATCTATTCTACTTGATTTTCTCTGAGATTCTAGCATCTGTGGTTTAGTGTACTTAAATAATTGGTACTTAAATAATTTGGTAAAAAATCTGTTATTATTCAAATGCTTCTTTTGTTCTTTTCTATACTCTTCCAGTATTCTTTCATTGTGCATGTTATACCTTTTTTAATTCTCACAAGATGGCTTTGGGGTTTTTTTTTGACTCAGTTCATATAGAAATCATGAAAGAGCAAAGTGCAGCTCTCAGTTTTGAGTGCCAGTAGCTCTCAGCTCTTGATGTGAGCAGGTCTCCCAGCTGTGCTTAGTAGCTTTCCTAACAGCTTTCAGCACCATGAGCTAGTGGTTTCTAGAAACTCAGCATAAGAGGAGCAATTCATGGAATGGGGGTTTCTAGGTTGTCCCCTCAAAGTTAGAGGAGTGCTGCATATATAGACAAAAGGGGCAGGCCAATTAACTCACACAGTCTCCTGCCTTCTGGTTTTCTGTGCTGCCCTGCCAGTCTATACACCCTGCCCTGGCTGTCATGGGTGGGGGCACTGTTATAGTGGACTGGTGTGAAAATATCTGAAGCAGCTGCAGGGTATATGGAGACGACCTGAGTAGAGTTATCTGGACCTGCTGGACAGTTATTTGAAATAGCTTTGGCTAAGGTTAAGTCTCCTAGAGCAGTTGCCGGACAACTGAGGCTGAATGGAAGGTCTCTGTGGAAACTAGGGGAACAGCTGCTGATGTCATGGTGACAGCCCTACCTGGCTACAGAGGCAACCATGGACAAATCAACTGCAGGGTTTCTAATCTATGGTTCCTGGATAGCCACAGAAGCAGTAGTAGTGAAAATGGTTGGCATAGCAACTGCAGAGGCTGTGGGGAAGTGCTGGTCCCTATTGACATTTTCTCTGACCATCCTGGGAATAGCTACAGCTGTCACTGGCATCAGAAGTGGTGCAGGCCCAACTAAGAGTGCTGAGGGCCTTCACCCCATACTTCAAATCTTGCTGGCAGGTCATCTGGCTGTGCCCCAGGGCAGTGGCAGCTGTAGCCAAGCAGTTGGGCATGGGGGAAGGATACATTCACTATCAGTTGAACAGCAGACTGCTAGTGCTCTGCAGGTTGGCTGCCTGCAGAAACACACACACACACACACACACACACACACACACACACACACACCTATCTGTAGACAAAAAACAAAAGAACAAAAACCTTTTGGGAAAGATTGGGCCCTCCTCTTTGGTCTCAGTCTCACACTTCTTAGACATTCTTTTCCATTCTCCTCATTTTAGTTAAGAAGTTACTGTTGGTATAACTTCAAGCTACCTGTTCCTTTTCTGGTTCCTGTCTACATTTCTAAGCCTATCAGAAGAATTATATATTGTCTTTTTAACTTCCAGCATTTCTTTTTGATTCTTAGAGTTTCCATCTCTTCGCTTATTATATTCATCCATAAACTGTAGATTAGCTGTTCTGTGTGTGTTTTATTTTTCCATTAGAGCCCTGCCATTCTAGTTTAGTCATTTCAAAGTTCCCAGTGTAATAGTTCCACAATCTTTCCCATATCTGAATCTAGTTCTGCTTCAAGGAGTTTTTTGTTTTTTCTTTCATTGTGAAAGCCACATATGATGTGAGGTAAGTATATCTTTAGTGAGATTGTACATTCGTGTACTTCATAGTTAGACTAAATTTATTGTTTTCCATAGCTATAGGTCCAGACTAAAATTTCCTGTTGTGTCTTCTATTTAAAATATTTCTAATATTTCTTTTGGTTTTCCTAAAGACTTCTTAGATACCATCTGTGAAGTATATAGGAGTTCTTACTAATGTGGTAGTAAAGTGAGGTAGAAGAGCACCATTCTATAGACCTATTATTAGGTCTCAATTTTTGTGTGTATGAGCCTTTGTCCCTGGGCTTTCACTATCAACACCTACTTTTAGGTTTGTCAGGAAGGGTAGAAGAAACTGGAGTTGGTTATTTCTCTTCTCTGGGTCTGTTAGGCTCTGGTAAAAGCCCAGTCAGTCAGGTTCTGGTACATAGTTTCCCTTGAGGGCAAGCCTCATTGAGGCTTAGGTGTATTTATTTATTTATTTATTTATTTATTTATTGCCAGGATTTAGGATTCCTGGAGGAACTCAGGAAAAGTGATGGAACCTCCCTTAGACTGGTTTCCTAAGAATCTTTAACTCTGAAGCTTGTCTACATTGAACCTTTAGCAGTACCCTGAAATAAGCTCCAGTGCAGTTTTTGATCCTCTTTCAATAGTCCATGATTCTTTGTGTCTGCTGATGCCTCTCGAGTTTGGGGAGAAAACACTTTGCCCTGTCACCTCATGGATCTCAGTTGTTTTCAGTTTGTTCAGCTTATTTCTTGTGATGAGTGCCAGCTTCAAGCCACCTTACATTCCAGAACTGAAATTCCTCATCCTTTTAAACCAAAAAATATCCTTTTTATATTTAAAAAAAAATTACTCAATACTATACTCGTTGAACAGTAGTAGTCTTATTGTACGTGTATATTATGGCTTAGTTCGTCTCCTGCTGAGTATTTTCCTTTATTATAACCAATGCTAGATATTAAACCATTATGGCATGTGTCTGTGATTATTTCTGTGTATATCTGATTATTTCTTATTAGATGAGAAGCTTAGAAGTGGAATTACTGAGTGAAAGGTGGCACAAAATTGAGGCTTCTACTAGTACATGCTTATACTCTTGTTATGAGTTGGTTCCACTTACCACAACCTCACTAACTTTATTAACTAAACAAAATACTTTTATTTTTGCATGCCAAACATAAGAAAAAATTCCACTTTAGAGATGGAATTTATTTTGTTGGAGTCTGAAAAGGAATGATTTTCCTCTCATATTATATGATGTTATGTATGACAAAGTTCTGAGACATGTAGTACTAACTTTCTAAAACAAAACAAAATTAGGGGGGAGGAGACTTGTTAGAATCCTCCCTAAAACAATTATCTGCTACAATATCATATTACAGTATAGTTGTAACTAACATTTTCATTTGTCCTGGTGAGGTTATTTAAGCATGGTGATAGAAGGTGGAATGGAGAACATAATTGGGGAACGTCTTTTAATTGATTGTATTACTTAGGCTATAGGAACTTTATCTCCTGTTTCCTGTATAAATGGAACAGTGAATATACTATCCTTCAAAGGTTTTAGGAGCATTATAAGATTTTGGGTTTGCATCAGTAGTTTATAGAAGTCCTTTAATAGTTTCTCTCTAGAGCAATGTTACTTTTAGTTTTCTCCCTCAAGTAGTTTAATTAGTATTTAGAAATTAAATCTCAAGAGAGTTGAAACATCATATTCAGATCCACATAACATAATTCAGCTGAGTATGGCAAAGAAAAACGTTATTAAATAGTAAGGAGTATTTTATTTGTTATTCTTAAATGAACATAAGACCTGAAGTCATTGTTATTGAAAGAAAGAAAGCACTTTACTTTATGGATAGGTCCAGGCTTTTCAAGGAAAATTTGCCCACATATGCTTTCTCTTTACCCACTTACTACTTTACCCTGGTGTTAAATCTTATGTCCTATCTGACACCCACATCCTTCAAAAAAAAAAAAAAAATGATGTTTTCAGTGATTGAGGTTTTTGTTGTCTTTGTACTATTATTTACCCACCCAAGTAAACACATGAGCTTTGATTCACTAACTTAATTTCTTCTATTTAGAATGTTTATAGTCAAATTGGTCAGAGAATATAGACTACTATTGATGAGTTTAATAGTTAGGATGTATCCTGCTGTCATGTATAACTAAAAAGAACAAATAATTTTTTTAAAAAAGTTGTACTTATAAGTCAGTGCTCAAAACATTGTATAATGCTTTTCAAAAGCCTAAAAGATTTCTAGACTGGTTGCAGATCATGTTGCTTCTTTCATTAGCCTATGTGATTTAGAAGCAAGTACACTTTATTTTTAGACATGTATTTTAAAGTAGTCCTTCCATTATTCTTTCTTTTCATTTTTTAACACTGGAGTTGATTTACCATCTTGTACAAAATGTGTTCCCTGTTAATAAGAAAAATGAAATAATTGTAGGAACTTATAAGTGCCTTTTTTCCTGAAAATTTTGTATTATTAACCATATGATCATCCCACCAAGGTATATTTACTTTTTTAATCAATCTCAACCCACCATGTTCTTAAAAAGAAATATATTGGCATATTTATTAATATGAGGGTTCCAGTAGGTTTTTTATAAAGTAGATAACTTATTAAAAACATATACTCATACATGTGTTTTATACATATATGTGTGTGTATATTTATATATGACTCCAGGAACACTGTTAGGCAGAAGTGAAAACTATAGGAAACTTAACTTTGCAAGAGACCCTGCTTTTCTAGAGAATTACCAGCCTTTCACTTTGAATTATTTGATCAATATTGCATAATCAGACATTAGAAAATCACAATTCTTCATTTGAATATCAATGAAGAAAATAACTTGGTCACCAAAAGACTTAACTAAAAATGTTTAAACCTTGGGTTCATGTGATGTAAATTTGTGGTCCTCAGTAAATTGTGTCCATGAATATTCAGAGCAAATGAGAGGAAAAAAGGATTTTATAAAATTGGCAGTGATCGTCACTGTTTTCCATTTTGAGCAAATTTTTCTAGAAATTACATAAAATACTTATTTTCTTTGAAACTACTCTTCAGCTACCTAGAAATCAAGAAGACATCTCAATAGAAGCTGTGCCCTAGCTTGAATTACTAGACACTAAACTACAGATTAATACAGTATTTTTGAACTGATCCCTTTAGGAAGTACTAATAATCTACTAACTTGAAATTTATACTTATGCTGTCTTCTGTCTTCCCCACCTTCGACCTTTCTTTTTATCTAATTTTATCTTTACCTCACTATAAACACTCCATCTGGAGATGGTGTGAGAGTTATTTCTTGCTGACTGGAAGAGAATTATTTCAAATGAAGATTAAAATTACTAGTCAAAACACTTATTTATTATGTTAATATGTAGAAACACTCCCAATATCCTTCATATCTTTACTTTTAACTATGCCCTAATTTGGAATACTTTTCCTGATAATTTTGCATTAGCCATAACTGGCTACTAGTTAGACTAAATTTATTGTTTCCACAATAAATACATTTTATATATTTAAAAAATATATATATTGGCAACGGGAATTTAAAATATATTACCCAACACATGAAAATATGTAGTTTCAAACTATTTCATCTATGAAATGAAGCCAGAAAAAATAAGTAAAAGAAATGAAAATGAAAACACTAGATTTCTGTAAAAAAAATTAATTTTCTTTAACATTACAAGGAATTAAAAAAGAGAAATATTTGAAGGTAATATTTGATCAGAACTCTATGCATTAAAGACTTTCTCAGTAAAAAATAACTAGCATATAAAATGTAACGTAGATGGAAATGTAGACTTAGCTATGGAAGAAAAGCAGAAGTAGAAAACTTCACTATTAGTACTGGTGTCCTTAACAGCTTTGTCACCAACTGAGCCTAGATTTGAGTCTTTGGTTCTGTCATGTCTTTTTTGCAAATTAAATTTCACTAAACCTCAGTTTTTTTCCTTTGTAAATTTTACGTGATATTTAATCCATAGGGTTAGTATGGGGATTAAATTAAATGGTTGACAAAGTTTTTAAATATTGGTCATAAGGATGTTGTGGTTAGATCCATCAACTATGGTCTTATATAGGCCCTCAAATCACGGACAGAAAGCCAATCAAACCTCAGAAGTCATTCCAATTACTGGGTCCCATACCCAGTTTCTTTTTCTCTTTTTGTGGTATCAGGGATTGAATCCAGGGCCTTGAATATGCTAGGCAAGTACCCTACTACTGAGCTACATCCCCAGCCCCAGAATTTCTGATTTAGGTATGTGGAACAGAGCTTATAGAACTTGCATTTTTTTAAATTGCCAGATCATGCTTCTGCTGCCAGTTCATGAATCAAACCTTCTGAGCAACTGGAAAAATTGAGTCTGATTACTGGACATCTCACACTAAAGCTGATAAAACTAAAAAGATATATAACAGAAGATAAAGAAATCCATGAATAGAAATTGCAACTTCTCAAATCAACCTAGGCTGGAGGTAAAAAAAAAAAAAAAAAAAAAAGTAGCTGGGGGCTGTAGATGGAGAAATTTTAAATAGGAAAGGCATCAGGAGACCAAAGAACTTTAATCATGGTAAACAGACTTTGAAGTCTTAGAATACTAATTAGACAAAACAAGAGGTCACATGTCATAAACTACAAAGGAAAATAAAAAGCAGTTAGAAGTTTCTTTCCTCCAAAAACAGAGTAAAATGGTTTTTTTTCATATTAGTTGTTGATAGACCTTTGTTTTATTTATCTACTTATGTGTGGTGCTGAGAATCGAACCCAGTGTCTCACACATGCTAGGCAAGCGTTCTACCACTGAACCACAAATCCAGCCCCAAGTTAAATGTTTTTTAACCTATCATTTGATAATCTGGACAATGCGGAAGATATGCCCCAAATGCATGTTCTCCTGTGATCTACTTGGAAGTCTTTGGTTACCTGAATGTTCACATAAACTTTTATAAAGAAAATAGTAGAAGTCTAGAAACTGTCAACTTATTGGATAATTTATATGTACACATTATTTCCTTTTTTGATATATATGTTTTTTTTTTGTTATTGGTTGTTCACAACATTACAAAGCTCTTGACATATCATATTTCATACCTTAGATTGAAGTGGGTTATGAACCCCCAATTTTACCCCAAATGCAGACTGCAGAATCATGTCGGTTACACATCCACAATTTTACACAATGCCCTATTAGTAATTGTTGTATTCTGCTACCTTTCCTATCCCCTACTATCCCCCCTCCCCTCCCCTCCCATCTTCTCTCTTTACCCCATCTACTGTAATTCATTTCTCTCCTTGTTTATTTTCCCATTCCCCTCACAACCTCTTATATGTAGTTTTGTATAGCAATGAGGGTCTCCCTTCATTTCCATGCAATTTCCCTTTTCTCTCCCTTTCCCTCCCATCTCATGTCTCTGTTTAATGTGAATCTTTTCTTCCTGCTCTTCCTCCCTGCTCTGTTCATAGTTGCTCTCATTATATCAAAGAAGACATTTGGTATTTGTTTTTTAGGGATTGGCTAGCTTCACTAAGCATAATCTGCTCTAGTGCCATCCATTTCCCTGCAAATTCTATGATTTTGTCATTTTTTATTGCTGCATAGTACTCCATTGTATATAGATGCCACTTTTTTTTATCCATTCATCTATTGAAGGGCATCTGGGTTGGTTCCACAGTCTAGCTATTGTGAATTGTGCTGCTATGAACATCGATGTGGCAGTATCCCTATAGCATGCTCTTTTAAGGTCTTCAGGGAATAGTCCGAGAAGGGCAATAGCTGGGTCATATGGTGGTTCCATTCCCAGCTTTCCCAGGAATCTCCAAACTGCTTTCCAAATTGGCCGCACCAATTTGCAGTCCCACCAGTAATGTACAAGTGTACCCTTTTCTCCACATCCTCGCCAGCACTTGTTGTTGTTTGACTTCATAGTGGCTGCCAGTCTTACTGGAGTGAGATGGTATCTTAGGGTGGTTTTGATTTGCATTTCTCTGACTGCTAGAGATGGTGAGCATTTTTTCATGTGCTTGTTGATTGATTGTATATCCTCCTCTGAGAAGTGTCTGTTCAGGTCCTTGGCCCATTTGTTGATTGGGTTATTTGTTATCTTATTGTCTAATTTTTTGAGTTCTTTGTATACTCTGGATATTAGGGCTCTATCTGAAGTGTGAGGAGTAAAAATTTGTTCCCAGGATGTAGGCTCCCTATTTACCTCTCTTATTGTTTCTCTTGCTGAGAAAAAAACTTTTTAGTTTAAGTAAGTCCCATTTGTTGATTCTTGTTATTTACTCTTGTGCTGTGGGTGTCCTATTAAGGAATTTGGAGCCCGACCCCACAATATGTAGATCGGAGCCAACTTTTTCTT
The DNA here is from genome assembly GCF_964194105.1 of Spermophilus citellus. Classification (NCBI taxonomy): domain Eukaryota; kingdom Metazoa; phylum Chordata; class Mammalia; order Rodentia; family Sciuridae; genus Spermophilus; species Spermophilus citellus. The sequence goes on along the minus strand of NC_138192.1, from coordinate 53,383,931 downwards.
CTATCAGACGCAGAGTCTCTGATTTGATATCAAGCTCCTTGATCCATTTTGAGTTAAGTTTTGTGCATGTCGAGAGAAAGGGATTCAGTTTCATTTTGTCGCATATGGATTTCCAGTTTTCCCAACACCATTTGTTGAAGATGCTATCCTTCCTCCATTGCATGCTTTTAGCCCCTTTATCAAATATAAGATAGTTGTAACTTTGTGGATTAGTCTCTATGTCCTCTATTCTATACATTGGTCCACCCGCCTGTTTTGGTACCAGTACCATGCTGTTTTTGTCACTATTGCTCTGTAATATAGTTTGAAATCTGGTATTGCTATACCACCTGATTCACACTTCCTGCTTAGAATTGCTTTTGCTATTCTGGGTCTTTTATTTTTCCATATGAATTTCATGATTGCTTTATCTATTTCTACAAGAAATGCCGTTGGGATTTTGATTGGCATTGCATTAAACCTGTAGAGAACTTTTGGTAATATCGCCATTTTGATAATGTTAGTTCTGCCTATCCATGAACAGGGTATATTTTTCCATCTTCTAAGATCTTCTTCTACTTCTCTCTTTAGGGTTCTGTAGTTTTCATTGTATAAATCTTTCACCTCTTTTGTTAGGTTGATTCCCAAGTATTTTATTTTTTTTGAGGATATTGTGAATGGAGTGTTTTTCCTCATTTCCGTTTCAGAAGTTTTGTCGCTGATATACAGAAATGTCTTTGATTTATGCGTGTTGATTTTATATCCTGCCACTTTGCTGAATTCATTTATTAGTTCTAGTAGTTTCTTTGTAGACCCTTTTGGGTCTTCTAGGTATAGAATCATGTCGTCTGTAAATAGTGATAATTTAAGTTCTTCTTTTCCTATTTTTATGCCTTTAATTTCTTTTGTCTGTCCATTTGCTCTGGCTAGTATTTCAAGGACTAAATTAAATAGAAGTGGTGATAGAGGGCATCCCTGTCTTGTTCCCGATTTTAGAGGGAATGCCTTCAACTTTTCTCCATTCAGAATGATGCTAGCCTGAGGTTTAGCATAGATAGCTTTTACAATGTCAAGGTAAGTTCCTGTTATCCCTAGTTTTTCTAATGTTTTGAACATAAAGGGATGCTGTACTTTGTCGAATGCTTTCTCTGCGTCTATCGAGATGATCATATGGTTCTTATCTTTAAGTCTGTTGATGTGGTGAATAACATTTATTGATTTCCGTATATTGAACCATCCTTGCATCCCAGGGATGAATCCTACTTGATCATGGTGCACAATTTTTTTGATGTGTTTTTGTATTCGATTCGCCAGAATTTTATTGAGGATTTTTGCATCTAGGTTCATCAGAGATATTGGTCTGTAGTTTTCTTTCTTTGAGGTGTCTTTGTCTGGTTTTGGAATCAGGGTGATGTTGGCCTCATAGAATGAATTTGGAAGAGCTCCCTCTTTTTCTATTTCTTGAAATAACTTGAAAAGTATTGGTATTAATTCTTCTTTAAAGGTTTTGTAAAACTCCGCTGTATACCCATCCGGTCCTGGGCTTTTCTTGGTTGGTAGTCTTTTGATGGCTTCTTCAATTTCATCCATTGATATTGGTCTGTTCAAATTGTGTGTATCCTCCTGACTCAGTCTGGGCAAATCATATGACTTAAGAAATTTATCGATGTCTTCACTATCTTCTATTTTATTGGAATATAGGTTTTCAAAATAATTTCTAATTGTCTTCTGTATTTCTGTAGCATCTGTTGTGATATTGCCTTTTTCATCCCGTATGTTAGTAATTTGAGTTCTCTCTCTTCTTCTCTTCGTTAGCATGGCTAAAGGTCTGTCGATCTTATTTATTTTTTCGAAGAACCAACTTTTAGTTTTGTTAATTTTTTCAATAGTTTCTTTTGTTTCAATTTCATTGATTTCTGCTCTGATTTTAATTATTTCTTGCCTTCTGCTACATTTGCTGTTGTTTTGCTCTTCCTTTTCTAGGGCTTTGAGATGAAGTGTGAGCTCATTTATTTGTTGTTTTTTTCTTTTTTTGAGGAATGACCACCAGGCGATGAATTTTCCTCTTAAACTGCTTTCATTGTGTCCCATTGATTCTGATATGTTGTGTCTGTATTTTCATTTATCTCTAAGAATTTTTTGATTTCCTCCTTTATGTCTTCTGTAACCCATTGATCATTCAGTAACATATTGTTCATTTTCCATGTGATGTAGGATTTTTCCTTCCTTCTTTTATCATTGATTTCCAGTTTCATTCCATTATGATCAGATAAAATGCATGGTATTATCTCCACCCCTTTATATTTACTGAGGGTTGCCCTATGGCATAATATATGGTCTGTTTTTGAGAAGGATCCATGTGCTGCTGAGAAAAAAGTATATCCATTTGATGATGGTTGATCTATTCTATATATGTCAGTTAAGTCTAGGTTATTGATTGTGATATTGAGATCTATAGTTTCTTTATTCAACTTTTGTTTGGAGGATCTGTCCAATGGTGAGAGAGGTGTGTTGAAGTCACCCATAATTATTGTGTTGTGGTCTATTTGATTCTTGAACTTGAGGAGAATTTGTTTTATGAATGTCACAGCACCATTATTTGGTGCATAAATATTGATAATTGTTATGTCTTGTTGGTGAATGGTTCTTTTTAACAGTATATAATGTCCTTCTTTATCCCTTTTGATTAACTTAGTCTTGAAGTCGATTTTATTCGATATGAGGATGGCCACCCCTGCTTGCTTACGAGGACCGTGTGCATGGTATATTTTTTCCCATCCTTTCACCTTCAGCCTGTGTATGTCTTTTCCAATCAGATGTGTCTCCTGGAGTCAGCATATTGTTGGATTTGTTTTTTTAATCCATGATACCAGCCTATGTCGCTTTATTGGAGAGTTTAAGCCATTAACATTTAGAGTTACTATTGATATATGGTTTGTACTTCCATCCATGTTTGATTATTTATTCTTTTTTTAAAAAATTTAGTTTGTTTCTCCATGATTATCTTTCCCCTCGCCCTGTCTTTACCGAGGCACTTCCTACTGATGGTTTTGGTTATTGTTTTTCATTTCTTCCTCGTGTAGTGTTTTGCTCAAAATGCTTTGCAATTCTGGTTTTCTGGCTGCAAATTCTTTTAACTTTTGTTTACCATGAAAGATTTTTATTTCGTTGTCATACCTGAAGCTTAATTTTGCTGGATACAGAATTCTTGGTTGGCATCCATTGTCTTTCAGTGTTTGAAATACATTGTTCCATGACCTTCTTGCTTTCAGTGTCTGTGATGAAAAATCCCTTGTTCACCTTATTGGTTTACCCCTGAATATAATCTGTCTCCTTTCTCTTGTAGCTTTTAATATTTTCTCTTTGTTCTGTATATTGGATATCTTTATAACAATGTGTTTTGGCGTTGGTCTACTGTGATTTTGTGTGTTCGGTGTCCTGTATGCATCTTCAATTTGTATATCTGTTTCCTTTTTTATTTCTGGAAAGTTTTCTGTAATTATTTCATTCAGCAGGTTACTCATTCCCTTGGTTTGAATCTCTGTACCTTCTTCTATCCCGATGACTCGTAAGTTTGGTTTTTTTGTTATCCCATAACTCTTGGATGTTTTTTCTCGTGATTTTTTACCAGCCTTTCTGAGTTGGCTAGACTCTTTTCAAGATGATATATTTTGTCTTCATTATCTGACGTTCTGGCTTCTACTTGCTCCACTCTGTTAGTGATACTCTCAATTGAGTTTTTAATTTCGTTTATTGTTTCCTTCATTTCTAGAATTATTCTTTGATTATTTTTTATAATCTCTATCTCCTGATAAAGATGCTTAACTTCTTCTTTTATCTGTTTATGTAATTCATTCTCAATGTGTTCTTTCGCTGCTTGAATTTGCTGTCTTGTATCCTTTTTAAGGTTCCTTTCCATCTGTCTAAGGTGTTCCTTGAGTTCTTTATGTGACCATTTTTCTGATGACTCTAGGTCCTCCTGTATATTTAGGCTGTCCTGCATTGTTTGTACTCCTTTTCTTGCTTTTTGAAGCTGCTCATGTTACTTCTTGTTCTGTTTGACTGATGATTTACTGTTTACTCCTATAAATTTATTAGTTGCTTGGGAGGAAAGGTATTAGAAGGGAAGGGAAGAAGTCACTAAAGAGAATGAGAGTAAGCAGGTAGAATTCAAGTAAGGGGGGATAAGATAATTGAAAAGAAATGAAAAGACAAAAGAAGAAAAATAGGAAATAAAAAAAGAAAAAAAATTTTTTTAAAAAATTAAAATTAGAAGAAAAAAACTTTAAAAAAATTGTAAAAATAATTTAAAAAAACAAGAAAGAAAAATGAAAATGAAAGAAAAACCCAAATCAAAAAAAAGAGAAAAGAATAAAAGAAAAAAAAACTAATAAATGCAGTCTTAGAGTTTGATTAACTTCTCTTCCAGTAGGTGGCGCTGTGCCCACCAGGCCAAGTTTCTCCTGTCAATACGCCGGAACCAATTACTGTGCAGCAGCTCCTCCCAGACTGGGCGAGTCTCCAATCCTGAGTGCCTAGGGCCTCCTCTTTTGTCTAGTCACTTCCCACTTTTCCTCTAGCCAGGCCCCTCTCACGGTGCCGCTCACCACAATACTGGCTACACGCCAGGTCTGCTGCTCCCGGGAGCCCTGTTTTCATGAACGACTGGGCACACTCTTCCAGTTTGCCATTCCCTCAGACCCTAAGTTTGTAGAGCTTGGGGCTGAGAATCCTCAGCGAATTTTACTTGCCCTCCGTTAGCCATGCCCCCAGTAGCTGGTGCAAGAGACCTCAGCTGTCAGCACTGGTGGGAGCGGTAGTTCCGCGCCACGTCTGATTCCCTCGGGCTGGCTATCGCGCTCACGGGACAGCTGGGAGGGGCCCTTATGGGAGAGCTGGGAGGGGCCCTTAAGGTTTCCCCGATGTGTGGAGAGGGAAGGCTAGGGAATTACACACCTGTAGCCGCAGGTTTCAATGAAGTTATCTCCTCCGCCGCCGCAGTCTGATGATGTCAGTTCTCTGCCATGGTGGTATCTCTTGCAGATGGCGACAGTTCGTTTCCCTTTGCCGGGCGACCAATGCAACGGGTGGGTCCTTACTGTCCCTCCCAAGCTCCGTTTCAAACCTGTGTCTACTACCTATGAAGGCTCGGTAGGCATTTCCCTCCGTAGGATCAGAAGGGCTGACCAGTTGTTTCAGCCGGATGGATTAGTGCTGAGTCACAGCTGTTTGTCTGCGGGAAGCAGGCAAACGGGAGCTGGAATTCAGCCGATATTTATGTTTTAATAGTAAAGAATAAAACAGTTTTATAATAATTTGATTCATCAGCTTTTCTTGGGAAAATTAAAATGTCTACACTAAGAAAAACTTAACAGAAGTAAAAAGATGTACATAAAAATAGAATATTTACTAAAAGCTGTCAAGTTATCAGTCTAAGTTGGTACCAAGGAACTTGAGAGGCTCCTAATATAAAAAGTCTGAAAAAAATGTTCTTGATTCAAAAGATGAAGACCAAGATGTGTTCTGATAAGACAACCAAATAATGGAGCTACTTGAAGGTTATAGTTTCATAGTTCCAATTATAGAATGAATGGAGAATGATTAAGCACTAATGCACTAGCACTAATAGGCTATGTCTATTACTGTGATGACAAGTGGGTGATCACTGGCAAAGAGCAAATAGTATTCAGGAAGGAAGACAAAAGCAATATGGATGAATATTCATAAGAAATATCATTTCTAGGGCAACAAACCTGAACCTATGTGTTAGAAACTCCCCTTCCTTTTTGCCCTTTTTTAACATTATGAGTAATTACTCAGTTTTGCAGTTAGAATTGGAAATGAATTAATGTCACAGAGAATGCTTTTAAAATTACTGGTGAAGCACTCACTGAGTTACTAAGGCTGGCTTTGAACTTGGGATCCTACTGCCTCAGCCTCCTGAGTCACTGGGATTATAGGTGTGCATCACCATGCATGGCTTTGAACTTGGGATCCTACTGCCTCAGCCTCCTGAGTCACTGGGATTATAGGTGTGCATCACCATGCATGTTCCTGGATCTTTTTCTGTTTTGAGGTTTTTGATTACTGATCCAGTGTGTATGTGTGTGTTAGTAGGGGTGGAACACAGGGGCACTTTGCCACTGAGCTACATTCTTAGCACTTTATATATTTTATTTTGAGTCAGGGTTTCAACAAATTGCCAAGGCTGGCCTCCAAATTGTGATCCTTCTGCCTCTCTAAATCTTAATATGAAACATGTTGGTCTACTTCTACTAAGGAAAATACATTATTAATCTTTTAAATATTTGTTACTAGTGAGCTGTTAATCCAGGATTATAAGAATATAGAGCAATTGACTGATACTGTTTTTCTGAAAATAATTGTTACCTTCTCTTGCATGAACACTGGTTAACTTTATAAAGTTTGTGAGTTCATTTAAAAATTATTTATTAAAAAATAAATTTCTTAAACACGTAAACTACGTTTTAACCATTTTGAAATTTTGCTGCTATGAGACATTCATGATTATTGACATAACTACATGTATTTTAAGTTATAAAAGAGCTCCCTTTATTTCTGTATTTTTTGAGAAAAATATTTTTTGAAGTTCATGGCATATAATCATCTCATATTGCTCAAAAGACCTTTTTTCCTCTTGTATACATATGGGAGGAAAACTTAAATGTGATAAAACAAATCTTTAAAAAAATCCTTAAGGTAAAGATTCTCAAGCAAGGTGTCTTCCTTACACATAAAAGGTTTCTAACAGCTGTCTTAGGAAATAACTAAGAAGACCATTTTTCTTCTAAGAATAGATTCAGTAGTTTTTTCTTTGGTTTCCAATTTGGGAGATTGAAACCAGAACTCCTGTTGGTGAGTAAAATTTCACTACCTTGTTTGAACAGTAATTGGGAGATTTGTTTTCTATTTATTTGTCAAGGCATAGCTCAGCAGCACACCTATGGTCATTTCCAGAGAAAATGGAAGCAGTATTACCAGGGATGGCTTTGTAATTGTTAACTGTATGAAATTAATAAATATTAATATAAAATACAACAAAGCCACAATGGCTGATCTTTCTTCAATTTATTGAAATGTGTTTGCATTTTTAAAATAGTTGGCTAAATAAGTAACAGTTGGTTAAGAAGATAATAACTTGGTTGGGTTCAAATCCTGGCTCTGCCACTTGCATGCTTCTGACATATAAATATACTTTTTAATAGACAAATAAAAAATTGTCTATGTTCATGATATACAGCATGCTGTTTTGTAGAATGACTAAATCAGTTAATATTTTCCTTATGTACCTATTTTTTGTAAGAATATTTACAATCTGCTCATCAATTTTTAATTATATATTATTATTAACTATAATCACCATATTGTACAATAGACCTCTTAAATTTATTCTCAACTCGAACTGAAATTTTATTTGTCTTTTTAGTCAATGCTTTGTGTCTTTTGGCTAAGATTTCCCTAGTCCTTCCCTGAGGACCTAATAAATAACATTCTACTCTTAGGCTTCTCTAAGCGACTCTTCTCTTTTAGAGACCACTTATGAGTTAAATTATGGAGTATTTGTCCTTCCGTTTCTGCCTCATGTCTTAACACTGGTGATGTCTAGGTAAATCCAAGTTGTAACAAATGACTCCGATTTCTTATTTAAAGTGAATATTGTTCCATTGTGTGTATATATATATATATACCACATTCTCTTTCTCCATTTATCCATTGATGCACAGTTGTATTGATTCCATATGTTGGCTTTGGTAAATAATGCTGCAGTAAACATGGGAATGAGGATGTCTCTTTGATATACTGATTTTCATTCATTTTGATATATAGCCAGGAGAGGTATTGCTGGATCGTAAGTTTAACTCTATGTGGAATTTCTATACAGTTACCCATATTATCTGTACTGATTTATATTCCTAACAGTGTACAAGCAGTCCCTTTTCTTCACATCCTTGTTAAATTTGTCATCCTAATAGGTATGGTATGGTATGATTACTCATCCTAGTTTTGATTTGCATTTCCCTGATGATTGGTGATATTGGTGATATTGAGCATTTTCTCATTTACCTATTAGTCATTTGTATGTTGTCTTTGAGAAATGTCTTTTCGTGTCCCTTGATAATTTTTTAATGGGGTCATTTTTCTTGCTATTGAGTTATATGAATTTCTTACGTATGTTAGATGCTAATCTGTAATCATATATGATTCACAAATATTTTCTCCTTTTCCATAGGTAGTCTTTTCACTTTGTTGATTATTTCCTTTGCTGTGTGGAAGATTTTTAATTTAATATAATTCCATTTGTCTGTTTTTTGCTTTTCTTACCCATGTTTTGTCATATCCAGAACTTTGTCAAAAACAATGTCAAAGAGTCTCCCTCTTTTTTCTTCTAATAGCTGCAATTTTAGGTCTCCGGTTTAAATCTTCTTAATCTAATTTGAGTTGATTTTTTTTTCATATGGTATGTTATTAAGAATCCAGTTTCATTCTTCTGCGTGTGCAATTTTCCCACCACCACCCATGTCTTAAAGAAATTATTCTTGTTCCATTGTGTGTTTTTGGCATCTTTATTATACTTGGCTTTGTAAATCTGTGCATTTATTTCTGGGCTGTTTATTCTGTTCTGTTGGTCTGTTTTTGTACCAGTACCATGCTGTTTTGATTATGATAGTTGTGTGATAGATTTCGAGATCACATAGCGTTGATGCCTCCAGTTTTGTTCTTTTTGCTTAGGTTTTGCCTGTGCAATATTTTTTGTAAGGTCTTATGTATTGCAGGAATTTTCTCCCCATTTCTGCAAAAAATGTCATTGCAATTTGAATAGTGATTGCCTTGAATTTATAGGTTACTTTGGGTAGTGTGGACATTTTTAACAATATTAATTCCTCTAATTCATGAGTATGTGCTACCTTTTTCAATTATTTGACCCTTCTTTGGTTTCAGTCATCAGTTTTCATTATACAGAGCTTTCATCTCTTTGGGTAAATTTATTCCTGAGTATTTTATGTTGCTTTTGCATCCTGCAACTTTACTGTATTTAGTTAGTTAGTTAGTTAGTTTCAGGTTCTTACAGTTCTTTGGTAGAGTTTAGGTTTTTCTCTTTGTAATGTAATTTTGTCTGTAGATGGACAATTTTTTAACTTTCTTTAGTATGATGTGAATGCCTTTTTTTTCTTTTTCTTTCCTAATTCCTTGAGGTAAGAGGTACTGTACTTTGTTAAAATATAAGTGGTGAGAATCAATATATATTTCTAGTTCTTGACCTTAGGTGGAAAGACCTCATTTTTAATTTTTCACCACTAAATATGTAATTAATCATGGACTTGTCATAAATATTTTTAATTGTGTTGATACCTTGCTTCTATACCTAGTTATTGAGAGATTTTATAATGAAAAGATAATGAATTTTCTCAAAGAGATTTTCTGCATCAGTTGAGATGGTCATATGATTTTTGTCATTTATTTTATATTTATTTTACATAGTATGTCTGTCTATTTATAGTTTTTCATAAATTGTATACCAAGGAGAAAATTTTTGTATACCAAGGAGAAATCCTACTTAATGATGTGAATTATCTTTATAATGCACTGTAGATTTCAATTTGCTGGTATTTTGTTGATGATTTTTGAATCTACATTCATCAAAGATATCGGCCCAGAATTTAGTTTTCTTGTAGTATCCTTGTTTGGCTGTGATATCAGGGTAAGATCATTTCGGATGTATTCCTTCCTCTTCCATTTTCTAGAAAGGATTTGAGAAGATTTGGTATTAGTTCTTTAATTCCTGGGTCAATTCATTTATGAACCATCAGGTCCTGGGCCTGCCCCTCTCTTCCTCCCTCTCTTTCTTTCTCTTTCTTTCTTTCTCTCTCTCTCTCTCTCTCTCTCTCTCTCTCTCTCTCTCTCTCTCACCGTGGATGAATACGGGGCACTTATCCACTGAGTCACATCTCCAGCTCTTTTTATTTTTTAAGATTTTGAGGCGGGATCTTGCTAAGTTGTTTAGTACCTCACTAAGCTAGCATTTGTGATCTTCCTGCCTCAGGCTCCTGAGTCACTGGGATTACAGGCATGCACCACTGTGACTGGCCCTGGGCCTTTCTCTGTCATAAGGTTTTCAATTACTGATCCAGTTCTCTTTACTAGTTACTGGATGATTTCTCTTCCTTCATAATTCAGTTTTTGTAGATTATATGTTTCTAAGAACTTATCCACATCTTCTCAAATATTGAATTTGTTGGTGTTTGTTCATAACTCTTGAGATTCTTTATATATCTATGGTATTAGTTATAAAATCTCCACTTTAATTTTGATTGTATTTGAGGCTTCTCTTTTTCTCAGTCTAGTTAAAAGTTTATCAGTATTCTGTCTTTTCAAGAACTAACTCTGTTGCTTTTTTCATTTCTGTACTTCCTGTTTCATTTATTTCTGCTCTGATCTTTCTTTTTAATGCAGACATTTAGTACTATACACTTGCCTTTTTGAACTGTTTTTGCTGCATCACGTAAGTTTTGGTAAATTGTGTTTCATTTTCTGTCTTGAGATTTTTTTTTTCTTTGACATCTGGAACATGTACTTTAATTCCCACATTCTTAAGAATTTTCCAGTTTTCCTGTTATTAATTTCAGTGTTATACCATTCTGGTTAGAAGAGCTGCTTTTCAATAACAAGAAATATCAATTATTTGTTAAAACTTGTTTTATAGCCTGATGTATGAACTGTACCACAGAATGTTTGCTTGTGCTTGAGAGGAATATACATTCTGGTCTCATTGTGATGAAAGAAAACACAAACAAAGCAATGATTTGGAAATTAATACATGAACAAAATGAGAAGTTTAATAAAAGAAATACAAACAATAAAAACGTATTAATTTTGAAGTTCGAGAATACATTGGTGGAACTAAAAAAAAATCAACTGACAGTTTCAGTAGTAGACAAGATCACACAGAAGAATTAGGGAACTTGAAGGCACGTCATTTGAAATGAGTCAAAGAGAAAACAAAATGAAAAATGACTTATGGGAGAACATCAGCATATACATATTTTAGCTCACTTAGCAATGAGGATGTGTTCTGAAAAATGCATTATTAGGCATTTTCCTTCCTGTGTGAACACCATAAAGTGTATTTACACAAGCCTAGACTATATAGATTACTACACATCAAAGCTACATGGTAAAGTCTATTACTCCTACACTACAAACTTGTACAGAATGTTACTGTACTAAATAGGCAATTTTAACACAATATAAAGTATTTGTGTAACTAAACAGAAAAGTCAGAGTAAAAATACTAGGCAACAACAGAAAATTTTCAGCTCTGTTATAGTATCATGAGAACACTGTCATATGCAATTGATTGAAAATTGATTGAAATGTTGCCATACAGTGCATGACCGTATAAAAATTAGAGGAATTTCAGAAAGAAAATATGGAGAGGAAAAGAGACAGAAAACTTATCTAAAGAAATAATGTCTGAAAATTTCCCAAATCTTGGCAGGGATATGAAAACAGGAAAGTAAGAAACTCAATGGTAAAGGTAAATACTAAGTCAAATTCCAAAAATCTCTAGTACAACAGCTAAAGAAGAAAACTGTGAAAAAGAGGAACACTTTTCAGAAGTACAGTATTGCTTAGCACGGGTTAAATCCCTAGAATTACCCATATACAGATAAACACATATATTCAATTTTATGAAGATCAAAGAGCCCTAAGTACGATCACTCAAAAGAGAAATACTGCAAGATAATATTGTAACCAAATTGTTAAATGTCAAATACAAGGAAAGACTTTTGGAAGTAGCAAGAAATGAGACAATCATCACAGGCAAGGAAACTCCCATAAGGGAGTGGAATGAAATATTTAAAGTATATTTAAAGTACTGGAAAACAAAACAAACAAAAACCCCTTGTAGAATACATTGCCTGGCAAAGTTACCCTTAAACAAATGGAAAAGACAATTCCAGAGAAACAGAAGCTGAGGAAGTTTATCATCACTAAACCTGGGTTATGAAAAATGCTATTACAACGTCTTCAAGTTGAAACCAAGAGTGATAATCAAAACCATGAAAACATATGAAAGTAAAAAACTCAATGGTAAAGGTAAATACAAAGTCAAATTTGGAATAGTATAACAGCTAAAGAAGAAAACTACGAAAAAGAGTTAGGAACATTAATCAGAAGTAGAGCATTTGCCTATCACATGAAAGGTACTGATTAAATCCCCAGAATTACTCATGTGCGCGCGCATGCACGCGCGCGCGCGCGCACACACACACACACACAAAAACTATTAAATAAACAAACCTACAGTAATCTCTTAAAACGTACACAATGTAAAAATATGTAAACTGTGGCATTAAAAACAAATCATGGAAAAAGTGTAGTTTCTGTATGTGATTGAAATTGTTATCAGCTTAAAATAACCGACCAGAAATACAAAATGTTTTATGTAGCCCTCATGATAACGACAAAGCAAAAACCATTAAGCTTCTTGAAACTAGTTTAAACTAAAAACTTTTGTAGATCTTATTTCTGGATTCAGTTCCTGTAGCTTTATTAGTTTTTCTTTGCTGTGTCATGTTTTACTGATTCTCTGCTGTCCTTATAGCCTTGTACTGATATTAGTGCATTTGAAAGAGGGAGCACTTTTAGTCATTTCAGACCGGTTTCGGCAGGTTAAAGCCTTTTCTTATGATGTTCCTGGGCTGATGAGATTTCCTAGTTACTGTAGTCAAATGAGACCAACCAGGTCATTTGTCTTCTGCTGGGTTCATAGTGCAGTCCTTGGTTGGTGGTTAGTTGATCTCTTACCCCAAGGGATCTAGTGAGCACAAATCTGCCCTGGTCTCTGGCTGTACTAAACTGCCTTCGGTACCTTAGTATGTTTGGCTAATTCTGGGATGACAGCCTGTAAATGGCAGTTTTATTATAAGATATGCATATAGGTACAGCTTCTCTGGGTCCCTTGGATATCTTCCAAGGTTGCTAGATGAGATTGTAGTCAGACACTATATTGTTTTCTGTCCATGGCTTGGTAAGGCTGAAACAAAGTCACAAAAATGCCTTAGGCTCTATAGCTAAGACCCACTCTTTTGCCTATTCCTTTGGTCACATGGACGTGCTTGCCACTCACTAGGTCCCTGATGGGCAGGCCTCATCTCATTGTGTTGAGAGGGTCTAGAGCTGCTTTTCAGGATCTTCTGTGGGGCTTTGATTGGATAACCTGTGGGTGGCATAGACCTGCCTCCCTCCAGTACCCTGGGCAGGAAATTTGTTCTCTAATTACACCTAAACAATGTGGGGGCCAAAATTACCACAATTGTTATTGAGAGGTTTTTTTTGTTTTCTATCACCATGGTAGGTATTTGGTTGGAACTGCCTAGAATTCCAAGATGAAACACTCTGTAGGGAATGTTTTGATCTGTACAGAGTTATTTGAGCTTCATATATTTTGATGGTTTTCAAGGCCCTAGATTCTACTTCATTAAATTTGGTCCAGTATAGATTTTGTGACTCTTCATTCAAACAGCACCCTTGAAGCTCCCCACAACATCAGTCCTGGGAAGGAACCAAGAGGGCTAAGTAGGGTGCCCTGTATGCTACTATATCAGAGGAGAACCAGACAACAAAGAACTGTATTTGAGGGACTTTTCATTATCCAGTCAAGACTCAGGAGAATAGGCTTGTCTTCTATAATACTAGTGGGAATCATTGCTCCTGGACCCATTATAGGAAAAGCAAAGCAACATGGGTCTATACCTGAGCCCTCAGAGGAACAGACCTTCTTCCGAATCAGGAGCTGGGACCACAGTTAGCACATGTGTCACCTTTATGAGTTTTTGCCTTCTCAAAGCCACCTTTCTAGGTCTTGGGCTCCCCTGGTACTTCACAGATTCCTGTTAGAATACTAAGGCTCCCACTGGGGCACTTTTATTTCATGGATGGCTATAAAATTATTATTGTTACATGGAGATTTAAGGCAGGTGGCTTCCTATTCAATTTTGTTGTCATCCCTGTCACATCACAATATTAATTTGAAGGTAATTTAGACTGTCTTGAGTTTGATGAGTTCTTGAGATTGGAAGTTGCAAAACAGCTTTAAATGGACTTTAATAGGATTGTATACCTTCTGTAGACTCTAGGGCAGTCCAGAATACATTAAAAAAAAAAAAAAGTATGACTTAATTGGGTTTAAATTCTGGCTTTTCTACTTACTGTTCAATTCTGGTCAAGTTACTTAACCTGTGTCTTCTAATCTTAAAGGGACATTATAATAGTACTTGTTTGGATTATTTTGAGGGTCAAATTAGCAAAGTATTTGTAAGAACTTCTACTACCCAAGTAAAACACTGTTTAAGGTATTATTATTACTTGACTTTTAAGGTACTCCTATAGGAAATCCATGCCAAGAAAATTAGATCTTTTAACCAAAGGTAGTCTCAAGGAGATTTTTTTTTTTTTTTTTTTTTTTTTTTTTTTTTTGGTCAGCTTTTTCACCACGGTGACCAAAAGACCTGACAAGAACAATTTTAGAGGAGGAAAAGTTTATATTTGGGGCTCATGGTTTTAGATGTCTTGGTTCATAAATGACCGGCTCCATTGCTCCATGCCCCGGAATTAGGCAGAACATCATGATAGAAGGGTGTGGTAGTGCAAAGAAGCTCAGGACATGACAATCCAGAAGCAGAGAAAGAGCTCTGCTCAACAAGAAAAAACATATTTATAGAAGAGGCATTCAACCTAGTCTGTAGATTGTGTATGATTGTTGAATGGAACAGAAAGGAAAGGTTTTTCTGTGGGAATTATTCTATTGGATGGATGGGTAAGAGAAACACTCTTTATAATGAGAAAGGAAGATGAATTGTAGATTTAAGGCAAAGGAAGAGTAGGTGTAAGAACTGTGTAAAGTAGAAAGGTGTCAAATAAGCTGGAACTTGGGCAAAGGAGAGCCATTGGGGATTTTTTTAATTTGAAAAAGTTTTGTTATTTTCATATTTTAAAACATTCATTTTGATTCCTGAAATGTAAACTCTTAAATAAATTTAAGCCAGTAATGCTTATTGTATTCATTTTTTTAGGATTGAATTTTATTGGAAATGAACAGTCGTAAATCAAAGAGTAACAACTTAATACATGCAGAGTGCCTTTCTCAGGTATGTATTTTCCATAGTCTCAAGGCTATTACAAAGACAAACTCTTTCCCTTAGAGATTAGTATAAGATCATCTGAACATCATGTGGAAGCAAAGCTTTCCAGAATGTGCAATGACAGAACTTGTTATGGTTGTTCTTAAGTCCTGTTATGTCAACTAATAATGTGTTTTATGGCTGGGGTTGCGGCTCAGTTGTAGAGCACTTGCCTTGCATGTGTGAGGCACTGGGTTCGATTCTCACCACTGTATATAAATAAAGGAATAAAGTAAAGGTCCATCAACGACTAAAAAAAATTTTTTTAAATGTGTTTTATATTAACAATCATGATACTACCTGATTTGGATAATTTAATCCTCTTACTCTTGTCTTCCTAAAAGTGATCTAAATTCAACTTAGTAAAATGTTATCTTCAAAATATGTTTTGCACCACTTTGTAAAGAAGTTATCCTGGTATCTTATTTATTTTAGTGATGATGTATATGAAACTGCTTTCTTAATTTTTATTTCTTGCTTTAGTTCATTGCTAGTATTAACCAAGTGATTTTTATATGATGATGATTTATCTTGAAATGTTGCTGAACTCGTTATAATAGTTTTTTTTTAATGTATTCTTTAGGATTTTCTCTATTCAGTATCATGTCATCTGTACATACAGGTAGTTTTACTTCTTCCTTTCCAATGTGGATACCTTCAATTTCTTTTCTTGATTAATTGTCCTGGTGAGAACCATCAGTAAAATGTTGAATAGGAATGTTAAGAACAGTCATTGATATCTTACATCTGATCTCAAGGGGAAAACATTCAGTTTTCACCATAATATATGATGTTAAGTATACATTTTTTGTACATATACTTTCTAGTTTATTAAGTGACTTTAGGGAATGTTTAATATTGAATGTTTAATATTAAGTGCATCCTGTATTTTAAGTATTAAACATATGTCTCTCTCTTAAGATGCTTATAATATGGTGGGAGAATAGGGATGGTATTTCCATCCTGGTATTTCTATTTATCTGACTTGACCTCAACTACATCAGTTTTTTTTAAAACAAAGCTAAATATGATTATAGTCCTTTATAAGACCTTAACTTTTCTTTTTGTCTTTTTTGGATGTGGTTAATACTAACACTATTAGAATTAATCACTTAGTGAGGCAGGTGTTCTACCACTGAGCTATATCCTTAGATCTACCACTTTTGTTAAGAATTTTTTTTTTTTTTTTTTTTTTTTTTTTAAGGCAGATCTTGCCAAGTTGTCCAGGCTCTCCTCAAACTTGTGATCCTCCTGCCAGAGCCTTTTGAGTAGCTAGGATTCACCATATTTTGGGATTTTGACCCTTCTAGTTATTCACGACAACTTCACTTTCTTATCCTTATATTTTACACATAGTTTTTGTCTAGTAGATTTTAGTGTTTTGTTTTTAAAGAATGAGGTTTGTGTTGTTTCTATAGATCTCCTCTCTGTAGAGAATACATGTGATTCACTGAATCTGTACATATAGCACATTTGAGTGTTTTACAACTCAGGTATCAGCTATTATGTATATAATATCTATATAATCTAACAAGATTACTAACTACCTTAATTTTCAAATCAGGCCTTTTATAAAGGTATTATTATCTCCATTTTATACATAAAGAAATTGAGATTTAGAAAGACTTAAACTTTCTAAATTCATATAAGTGGCTGTCTGGCACCAATATCATTATTCTTTGTATTTTCCTGAAATATAACTATGGATTGTTTTATCACTACTGAGTAATTGTCTTTCCTTAGCCTCTGGTACATGTAAAGAGAACTCAGATTTTTCTCTTTAGTACATAAAGGATGAATTCCATATTGTTGGTCTGAGAGAAGCCAATAATCTGAGGCTTCTTATTTAAGCCCATGGGGCCAAATCTGAGACAGCCTCCTAAGGTTTTTTTGTTGTTGTTGTTTTCGAGAGAGAGAGAGAGAGAATTTTTTTTTAATATTTATTTTTTAGTTTTCGGTGGACACAACATCTTTGTTTGTATGTGGTGCTGAGCCTCGAACCTGGGCTGCACGCATGCCAGGCAAGCGCGCTACCGCTTGAGCCACATCCCCAGCCCCCTCCTAAGGTTTTTGATGGACTTCTGTATTAGAGCAGACCCATAGAAGGAATGACTTTAATGTTCCAGTTTTAGAAGATTGTATTAGATTATTTGACATAATAGCTACCTCCAAGGATTTTTTTCTTAGCTCATTTCAATGATTCCTTACTTTTTCATTTCTTTGGGAGTGGGGTAGAGCCCAGGGCCTCATTCCTGCTAGGTAAGCACTGTACCTCTGTTACACCCCTGTTCCTAATCTAACCCTTACTTTATAGCCTAAATAAATGTGTTTTCTTTTACATACCCACACATTTGCTTATAGCTGAACTACTATCTTTTTGTCATTTGTTTCTTGAACTTGTCATTTCTTGACAATTTATTTGCATTTTTTAAAAAAGGCATGGATCGTATACTTTTAGTATTACTCTGTTCTGAATCTAGTAGTTTTTCAAAGCAACATGAACTTTTAAAATTTTTTGTTCAATTTAGAATCCTGCCTTTTATGACAGGTACAGATTGATAGTATTTGAGCTAAGCCAGTTTATATGTGTTGATCTCTAGAGTTTGTGTGTATGGTACATGACCATTATTAGATTACATTGCATTATTAGATTTGCTTCTTTTTGCCTTGGCTGACATTTTTATACAAAATGAAGTATTAATTCATTTACAAGATTAGAATAGACCCCACGTTGCTGATGTAGCTAAAGTAAGTAAGTAATTCTCCCCTTTTTTGAAGCTTTCACAACTAAATTCTCATTACTTCTTTGGGGTTTGATAAGTAAAAAGAATCATTAGTTTTATAACTCAGGAAAATGTAACAGAGCTCTTAAGGACAAGGATGTACTAAGGATTGAATTTGTTTATTAATATCTCTTCTCAACTGCTATATGTGCACTTTTTATTCATTTTTGAATGCATGTGTAATACTTTTACATTTATCCCCTTTATTTTATTCAGGTACAAAGAATATTACGTGAAAGATTTTGTCATCAGAGTCTACATACTAATCTATATGGAGTTCAAGCACAGTACAAGTAAGTGTAGCTATTCCCTTGTCAGGTATGAAGCTACTGATGTTTGCCTACCAGGTTTCTTTTCTTTTCTTTTCTTTTAACATATACTTATTTTTTAGTTGTAGTTGGATTCGATACCTTTATTTTATTTATTTTTATGTGGTGCCGAGGAGTGTACCCAGGGCCTTGCACATGCTAGGCAAGCACCCTACTGCTGAGTCACTACCCCAGCCCTACCTACCAGGTTTTGAAAATTAATCATACACAAATTTGATCTTGGTAGGATAAGGAATACTTTTATAGAAAAAGTTTTGCTTTGTTTGTAGGAACAATATCATGAAATATGGGCAGATGTAAATATTTCCACAATGATAAAGCTCTTTATCAATTTTGTTTTGTTTCCACTACCTGATATAGAGAGAATTCTGACCTTCTTGCCCATAATATTGGTACCCAGTTCTGGAGATAAAGGCTACAGTGTTAGTAGAAAAAGGGATTCTAAATGCAAGGTTCTTAAGAATTGCCTATTGTTCCTATCATCATAAAATTCAATGTTTGCCAAACTTAATAGGTTTTCTCTTTAGGTTTTCAGAGAATCAGCACTGGCCTGCTCTCTTTTTCTCCTAATTTCTTCCCAGTAGGACCATTTAAGCCTAAGTCAGGATCCCCAAAGAAAAGAGAAATTTCTGTGCATACTAATATGTAGCTTTTAAAATGTACTACCAGCAAATAATTCCAGCTTTTTATTTGAAATTTTGGCCCATTTGTATCATTTCAGACATTTAATTGAGCTACTAAAAAGAACTGCTATCCATGGAGAAAGTAACTCTGTACTTATTATTGGACCCCGAGGATCAGGAAAGACCATGGTAAGAGCAATTTTTGGTGTTTCTTTGCTTGGATAAACATGCGATGATTCTTATTTCAGGTAGCACTAAAAATGAATTTTATTTCACTATTTTACAATGTTTTTTCCCTTTTAAAAATAGAGAAGGCATACAAAAATCTTACAAAGTCGGGTGGGATATTGAGTAGAGCATACCTTTTTTTTTTTTTTTCTTTTCTTTACCTTCTATTTCTTCCCAGTGACAAATTTTCTCTTGATGTTAGTTCTATCCTGGTCATTGTGCTTAAAGTATTAGATACTTCCTGTGAAGAAATAAACTAGCATTTATTGAGCATGTATTTTGTGCCCCTATAACATATGTTCTTTCATTTATTCTTTATTTCCACCCTGCAAGGTAAGTTTTATTCCTTTTTTTATAGATTAGGGAATTTTCAGATCCTGCATTCTTTTTTTGCCCTTTGTTTTTTCTTTTTACCATTTATTGTTAAACTCTAAGCAGTTTTTTCAAATTCGTTTATGTCTTCTGTAATTTTCTTTTACTTTCCCTTTTTATCATATTGCTTAGTTACCTCAAAAAGATATTCTTGCTTTATCCCCTTCCATCTTTTCTTTCATATTCTTTATTCAATAAAGGAGACAAATTAAGCATATTAAACTTTATAATAGAAAAATTAAGCAGATTATATAGCATTCATATATAATTCTCTGCTCAGCAAATACACACATACTTAACATATTACCTTTGTGTGGTACCTTTGTTAATAAGCTAATATTGATATATTATTATTAATATTATTATTAACTAATAATAGCTTCAGATTCTCTGTTATACATTTCTATGGAATATGACAAATCAATAATGTCATGTACACATCTTTACAGGGTCATACAAAATAATTTGCCACCATAAAATCTCCTATGCTTTACCTATTCATCCTTTCCCTGGAACTCTTGGGGACTACTGTTGTTTTCCCTTTATCTATAGCTTGCCTTTTCCAAATATATTTAAAATGGCTTATTAGTTCATTTTTTTTTTTAAATTGTGGCTTATTAGTTCTTTTTTTTTTTTTTTTTTTTTGCTGAATAATGTTCCATTGTATGCATGCTTCTACCAGTTTGTTTATCCATTAACTTATTGAAGGACATCTTGGTTGCTTCCAATTTAGCAGTTAGAAATAAAGTTAACACAGACATTAGTGTTCAGATTTTCATGTGAAGGAAATTTTTCATCTCAATTGTGTAAATACTCAGGAGCACAATTGCTAGATTGTATACATGGTAAGGCTATATTTAGCTTTGTAAGAAATGCCAGACTATCAATGCGACTATACCAGATTGCTTTCTCATCAGCAACGGATAAGATTTCTTATTGTGCCACATCCTAAATAGCATTTGGTATTGTTAGAGTTCTTTCTATATTTGTGATTTTCATTTGGAGGGAAAAAAGGTATCTTTTCTTCATCAAAATGCCTTTGCTTCTTATGAAGATCAACTGACTTTGTGTACATCTGTTTCTGGGGCTTCCTTTCTATTCCCTTGATTTGTTAGATGTATTTGATTTGTTGTTTTTGCCATTGTCTTTATTACCATAGGTTTTTAAAATTCTTTTTTTTTTTTTTTTAACTACACTAGAGTGTATTCTGACATGTTATATATACATGGAATACAACTTATTCTAATTACCATGGTTTTTATAGTAAACCTTAAAGTTAAGTACTCTAAGTATTAGATTTTGCTCATCTTCAGTATTGGGTCAGCTGTTCTTACTATTTTTACTTCCATATTAAGCTTGGAATCAATTTGTCAGTATCCACAAAGTCCTGGGAATCTGTATTGAATTGCTAGGGTTTTGTGTTCAACCTATAGATCACATTGGTAAGAATTGAGACCTTAACTATATTGTCTTCCCATTCATGAACATGAAGTGTATTTTTATTTATTTAGATATTTTATCAGAATTTTTATTATATTGATTTTATATATATTTTGTTAGATTTATACCACAGTACTGTCTTTTGATACTAATGTGAATTGTGTTTTTAAATTTCTTTTTCCATAAAATTCAAAATTTCTTGTTGCTAACATATTGGCAAATAATTGGCTATTGTTTATCATCTTGTATCCTGTTGCCAGTACAAATAGTTTTAATAAATTCATTTTTTAAATAGTTACCAGTTACCCCAGTGCCTTTCTTAAATAATTTTTTTCTCACTAAATTTTTATTTCATCTGTAATAATTTCTTTGTATATTCTTCTTTTCCTGGGTCATTTTTTTTCTGATAGTACTCTAATAAAATATTAGAAGAAATATTTCGTCATTCTTTTTCCTTTTGAAAGTTTTATTTTTCTTAATTCTGTTCATTTTCAAATTGTCATAAGTACATGTAATGATAATATAAAGAGATGTCTATGATATTGCAATATAAGAGTAGTATTATGGCTCAAGTAAAAATGTATAAATAGGGGGCTGGGATCATGGCTCAGTGGCAGAGCGCTTACCTCGAATGTATAAGGCACTAGATTCAATCCTCAGCACCACATAACAATAAATACATAAAATAAGGTATTGTGTCCATCTACAACTAAAAAAATATTTAATAAAGAAAAGCATTAAATAGATGGCATAGAAACTTTTCATTATGAAAATGTGAAGCTATATAATTGTATGTTTTAAGGCAATAAAACACTGACTATAAATATATTTAGTAGTAACTTTTACTTGCATTATTAAATTTTTTTAAATCTAATTTGTTATATATGACAACAGAATTTATTACAATTTATATAACACATAGAGCACAATTTTTCATATCTCTGGTTGTACACAAAGTAGAGTCACATCCTTTGTGTCTTCATACATGTACTTAGGGTAATGATGACTATCACATGCGATGTTATTAATAATAATAATTTTTAATAATTTAATAATAATTTTTCATTGCAACCTTTATGTTTCTTTCAACTTAATTTACTAATATTTCTCATTTTCATTTCATGTTATCATTCTACGTAGTTTACAATATTTCACAGGAATTGATATATTGGGTGTACACTTCTTTTACAATAATTTAGCATTGTTCTGATAAATATTTTTCAGTAGCTTTTGATTAATTTTTGCTATTCTTATAGTAAATGTTAGACATAAAATATACCTATAACATGAAGTTCATAAGGGACTATAGAGTACTGTAACATGGAAAATGTTTATTTTTTAAATTAATTAACTTATTCTAATTTGTTATATATGACATCAGAATGCACTTCAATTCATATTACACATATAGAGCACAATTTTTTATAAAATAATAATTTTAAGTTGTGACTAGGATATAGCTTAGTTGGTTGAACATTTACGTTTAATCCCCAGTACTAAAAACATAAAATATATATTTTTTTAATATTAGGTTTGTTTCTAAACTTTTATTAGAAGTTTGGGTAGATGATTAAGAATGTACTGTCAATTCTGGCTCTAGTATCTTAAGAAAAGTCAGACATGAGGTTCTAGTTAGACTTTTTATCTAAAATATTTGAAAATTTAGTAATTAAGAACGACTTGTTTATATTCTGCTCCCCCAATCTTAGTTTTAGAAGAGACTGCTTTTTATCTCTAACTTTTCGTTTCTATTTAGTTAATAAATCATGCTTTGAAAGAACTCATGGATATAGAAGTGGTGAATGAAAATGTATTACAAGTTCACCTAAATGGTAAGTAGGCCATCAGTTTTCATGGGAATGATTTGAACCACATAATAGCCTCTAACAAACCATACATAATATATTTAGGAATCAAACATTGATCATCATGGAGTGTTTTTGTCTTTCTTTTTCTAATCAATGATATCCTCAAGGAAATCTGTTTATTGACACTACCAAATGTCTTTTTTTGCTATTTTTTTAATGATATAATGCGAACTAATAGACTTTGTTTCCTGTCTAGTAAATTTTTAAAAACATTGGAAAATTTATTTGGATAATAATCTTCTGTTAAATGCATATTTTGATTTAGTTCTTTTAAATGGGATGTATTTCAGGACTGCTGCAGATCAATGATAAAATTGCTCTGAAGGAAATCACAAGGCAGTTAAGTCTGGAAAATGTAGTTGGAGATAAAGTTTTTGTAAGTATTGTTTCAGATATTTTATTAAATAATCTTCAAAGCATAGTGTCCAGTAAAGGTATTATATTTCTGGAAGGTTAGGAGAGGGTTTCAGAGGTTTGAGTTAAAATATGGAAAACTCTGGTCATAAAAATATAAAATGTATTAGGATACATTTAGTTATCAAGCCTATATATTTGAATTTTTATAGTAGATTGTGCTAGTTCTAAAATAGCTAAGAAATCTATGTTTATGGAGCTATTCTCTAAGTTTATTACTTTGCCAAGAAGATAAATGCTTTCTGTCCTTAGAGATAAATTAATATTTATCTATTAAATAGCAGTTTATTTGTAGTCTTCTGAGACTTGTGGTAAGGGCATAGTGAAAACCGCTGAATTTTAAGCTACAGTAACTATTTTTGACACTTGCTTTACTATCTTTTAAACTTCTAATGATCTTGGGATAATGAATGTTTCTGAATTTCAGATACTTCATTTGTTAGCTGGGCTTTATTGTACATACAATAAAGATGAAAGGAAACAAACTTAATTTAGATAAATGTTACTTTTCTTGTTGCTAACATGCTATACAAATGTCAGTTATCTCTTACTATTAAATTAACAGAAATTTATCCATAAACCAATTTTCATACAGCATGCAGTCTCAGGACAGTGAACATCACTAATTTAAAGTCACTGATTTAAAATGTTTTCACATTTATAAACTTTTTACCTGTCAACTATTTTATGAGACCTAAAAAAATAAGATTAATTTGCAACCTAATTTTCATGAGGAAATTACTTATCCTTATATTGCTTATGCAGTTGAAATGGGATACTTACATTCCGAGTTCATTTTCTGATGACTAGTGATCATGCAGTGCTGTCACTGTACTCTCATAGCTATGTACTCCCTGCTTCAGTGACATACCATAGTTGTGTAGGCATTTAGGAATTTCTTTTCTTTAATTATCATCTATAAAAAGCTGAGCCAACCATATGCTTTCCTTTCATATTTTGCAGATCTTTGAAGTGCAAGTTCATAATGCTCCTTCTATAAATATAATGTTCTAACTCCTCTTTAGAATGTATGCCTAAGTTAGTGACCTACTACTTGATCAATAATTGTGCAAGTTATTGAGTTTTACTTTGACATTTCTATGCATGTATATATATTGTGTATTGATTGTATCCATCTTCCTGTCTACCCTCTGTTGCTCTCCTCTCTCCCCCCACAATCCCTTTCCCATTTCCTAGTAGTCACTCTTTTTTTTTTCTTTTTTTATAGCTTATATGTATGAGAGAAATATGTACTGTCTTTCTGTCCCTGGCATATTTCACTTAATATAATGTCCTGCAATTCATTCATTTTGCTGCATATGGCAGGAGTTCATTCATCTTTATGGTGTTTTCCTCCATTTTGTATATATGCAACATTTTCTTCATCCATGTGTTGACTGGCACCTAGGCTACTATGAATAGTGTTGCAGTAAATATGGGTTATGCAAGTATCTCTTTTGTATACTGCTTCATTCTTTCAGATATCCTTAGAATATATGCTGTGATTCCACAGTGGCTATGATAATTTCCATTCCCATTAATAGTGTATAAGTGTTTTTCCCCCACAGTGTTTCAAGTACTTTTTGTTTTTTAATAATCGCCATTCTGATTAAGGTGACATGAGATCTGAATATAATTTTGACTTACATTTACATAATGTAATGAATATTTTGAGCATTTTTATATATTCACTAGCCATTTATATTTCTTATTTTGAGAACTGTCTTCAAATCATTTGTTCATTTACTGTTTTTAAAGTTGTTTATTTTTGGATTTTAATCTTCTATCAGATAAATAGCCAGCAGAGATTTTTGCCAATTCTATAGATTGTCTTTTTTACTGTTAATTGTTTCCTTTGCTATGTAAAAATGTTTTAATTTGATGTATTTCTCATTATGCTTTTGTTTCTTGTTGGAGTCCTATTTGGGAAATCATTGCCTATGCCAATATTTTGAAGTATTTCCCATAGGTTTTCTTTGCAGCTTCAAATTTTCAGGTCTTTGATTCATTTTGAGTTGATTCTTTGTTTTTTTTTTGGGGGGGGGATTTTTTGTGCAGGATATGGCTCAGTTTTCTGTCTTCTGAAGATCTCCAGTTTTCCAAGCCTCGTTTGTTGAAGAACTCTCTCTTCTCCAATTTATGATTTTTGCATCTTTGTTGGGAAGTAAATGAGTCAGTTCATTTCTGGGTCCTTTATTTCTTTTCATTAGTGTTATTTATCTGTTTTTATGCCAAAACCATGCTGGTTTTGTTAGGATATCTCTGTAGTATATTTTGAAGTCAAGTATTTTAATGGCTCCCACCATCTTATTTTTTTCCGGATTGCTCTGACTCTTTGTGGTATTTTGTACTTCATATGAATTAAGTATTGTTTTTTTCTAATTCTTTAAAGAAAGCCATTGAAATTTTTATGAAGATTGCAGTGAATCTGTAGGTCACTTTGGGTGGTAGGACTATTGTAACAGTATTAATTCTTCCATTTCATGAACATGGGAGCTCTCTCTACCTTCTAGTATCCTCTTCAGTTTCTTTCTTCAGTGTTTAAGAGGTCTTTTACCTTCTCAGCAAGGTTTGCTCCTAGGTATTGTTTTTAACTTCTTGAGTTTTTTGTTAATGGGATTGCTTTCCTGATTTCTTTCTAAGCAAGTCCGTTATTGGCATATAGAAAAGCTACTGATTTTCATGTTGATTTTTATATCCTGCACCTTTTACTATATTTCTTTCCTCCTTTCTCTTTTCTTTTTTTTCTTTTTTTTTTTTTTTTTGTTATTGTTGTTGTTGTAGATGGACAGATGCCTTTATTTTATTTGTTAATTGTTATATGGTGCTGAGGATCGAACCCAGTGCTTCATGCATGCTAGGCAAGCACTTTGCCACTGAGCTACAGCCCCAGACCACTATATTTCTTTATTGGTTATAAAAGCCTTTTGATGGAGTCTTAGAGTTTTCCAGTATAGAATATCACCAGCAAACAGGTTTAATTTGACTATCTTCTTCTTTATTTGTATTCCTTTTATTCTTTTTCCTGACTAAGTGCTCTGATCAAAATTTCTAGTACTGTGTTGAATAAGAGTGCTGAAAGTAGACATTCTGGTCTTATTCCTGAACTTATTGGAAACACTTCCAGTTTTTTTTTTCCATTAGGTATGATGTGGACTGTGGCTTTATCATACATAACCATTACTATGATTCTGCTACACCTAATTTATTCTGGGCATTTATCATGACATTGAATTTTATCAAAGGCTTTTTCTATATATATTGACATGATCATGTACTTTTTATCATTTATTCAGTTTATTTGCTGTATTACATTTATTGATTTGCATATGTTGAGCCGTCTCTAGAATGAAACCAACTTGTATATTTTTAATAGCTGTTGAGTTTGATTTGCAAGTAATTTATTGAGGATTTTTGCACCGTTGTTCTTCAGGAATATTGGTCTCTAGCATCCTTTTTATTTATTTTTTATATATATATTTACTTTTAGGTGGACACAATATCTTTATTTTATTTTTATGTGGTGCTGAGGATCGAAACCAGTGCCTCATGCATGCTAGGTGAGCACTCTACCACTGAGCCACAACCTCAGCCCTTTATTGTGTTCTTATCAGGTTTTGGTATCAGGTTGATAATGGCTTTGTAAAGGAGTTTGAAAGGGTTTCTTCCCTTTCTATTTTATGTAATAAAGGAGCATTGGTGTACTTCAAAAGTCTGGTAAAATTCAGTATTGAATTCATCTGGTCCTGTGCTTTTCTTTGTTGAAAGATTTATTACTACTTTAATTTCATTGCCTATATTGATCTATTTCATTTTTTTAATATCCTCTTGGTCCAGTTTCGTTAGGTCTTATGTGTCCAGAAATTTGTCTCTTTCTTATTCATTTTCCAGTTTATTGGCATATAATTTTTCAAAATATTCCCAAATGATCCTATGATCCTTTGATTTTCAGTGGTACTTGTTGCATTGTCTTTTTTTTTAAACCTCTGCTTTTATTCATTTGGGTCTCTTCCATCTTTTGGTTACTTTAAAGGTTAATCAATTTTATCTTTTTAAAGAACCAACTCTTGGTTTATAGCACCTTGCTTTGTTCTTTTTTAGTTTCTATTTCATTTATTTCTGCACTGATTGTTATTATGTCTTGCCATCTGATTTGGGGGTTGTTTTATTCTTGTTTTTGTAAGACCTTGAGATGCCTCATCATTTGTGATATTCTGGGTTTTCTTCTTCTTCCTTTTTTTTTTTTTTTTTTAACCTTTATTTTATTGATTTATATGTGGTGCTGAGGAGGATCGAACCCAGGGCCACACGTGTTCCAGGCAAACATTCTACCACTGAGCCATAACCCAGCCCCTATATTTCTGGTTTCTTTGATGTAAACATTCATTGATATAAACATTGCTGTTAATATTGCTTTTGTTATATCCTACACATTCTAATATGTTGTGTTTCCATGATCATTTTATTCTAGGAAATTCTTCATTTCTCCCAATTTCTACAGTGAATCATTGATCATTTAAAAGTGTTTTGTTCAATATCCTTAATTCCTGTAGTTTTTTGTTTTGTTTTGCTATTGATTTCTAATTTCGTTCCATTTTGATCTAATAAGTTAAAAGAAATCATTTCATTTTTATTTTCAAATCTGTTAAGAATTGCAGTGGCCTAACATTTATTTTGGAGAATGTTCCATGTAATTATAAAACGAATGGTATCCTGCAGCTTTTCGATATCTTCTAAAGAACTAATCTATGGTATAATTTAAATCTGATGTTTCCTTGTTTGTTTTTTTGTTTGTTTGTTTTTGTTTTGGGTTTTGGTTTTTTTTGCCGGAATGATTTATTTGTAAATGGGGATATTGAAGCCACCCATTATTATTGTGTTGGGATCTGTCTTTCCCTTTAATGTCTAATAGTTTTTGTTTTATAAATTTGGGTGCTCTACTATTCAGTGCATATATATTTGTAATCATTATATTTTCTTGATGGAATTGTTGCCTTGTTCAATATATAATGACCTTTTTTCCTCTTCTAATTGATTTTGTCTTAAGTCTATTTTGTTATATATCTAAGTATAGCTTCTCCTGCTTCTTTGAATATTCCATTTACTGGGAATATTGTTTTCCATACTTCACTTTTGTTCTGTGCATGTCTTTCCAAGTGAGATGAGTTTCTTTACCATCCTGTTGGATCTTGGTTTTTAATCCTGTCAGCCAGTTAGTTTGTACCTTTTAATTTGTGAACCATTTACATTCAGGATTATTATCAAAAAATACACAGTTGTTTTTGTCATTTTGTTGATTTTCTTCTGGGTGTTCTGAATAGTCTGTTAATTTCTTCCTCGTTCATTTAGACATTTGACTGTTTACCAAACTGATGTTTGATTCTTGCCTATTTCTCATTTGTGTAACTACTTTTCTAGGGACATTTATTCTTTCCTGTGCTCTCATGATATGTTTGTCTTTGTCTTTGGGTATAAGGGTTCCTTTAAGTATCTTCTATAATGCAGTTGTGATGATCATGAATTTCTTTACTTTGTGCTTATCTAAGAAGGTCTTTATTTTTGTTTTGATTCTAAAGCATAACCTTGCTTTGGTACAGTAATCGTGGTAGTTATTTTTAGGCCTTGAAATATATCATTCCGTACCCTCCTGGCCTTAAGATTTTCTGCTGAGAAATCTTCTGTTGATGCCAACAGGTTTGCATTTACATGTGACTCAGCATTTCTCTCATGCAGTTTTTAACATTCTCACCAGGTTCTCTCATGATGCCTCAGAGCTGGCAGTAGGCTGGGCAGCCACAGTAGAAAACATTATTATTTAATATTTTTGAGCAAATTTCTTCTACCTTTCCCTTTTAAATTTCTCTTTAAAATTCATACTCATTTCTTTGGCAATGCCATTTAGAGACTTTTAGGAGCACCATGTATTTGAACAAATGGGTTTCCCATTGTGTTTAGATTATAGCAAATCTATAAATTTTTTACAGATTTTAGAACATATAAAATTTAAAACACTACATAGTTTTGCCATTTTCATTGCTTTATCATCTTTACTTTTCTATTAAGTTTTAAATAGTTAATATATTGACCCTTGGCTGAACGTCTGGGCAGTGACTCTTAATTTACTAGAAAAGAAAGATGTGTAGTTTCTGTGTAAGTCTAAGGATCAACCTCTTATTATTTTACTACTTGTTTTCTTTTTTTGTTTTTCAGGGAAGCTTTGCTGAAAACCTTTCATTCCTTCTGGAAGCTTTAAAAAAAGGTAAATACTTTTCATACAACAACATGAAAAGATTCTTTTTAACTTTTATTTTACTCTTAATTATGAAGGTAATACCAAACAGAAAACACAGAAGTGGAAATAGAAAAAAAAAAATCACTGTAATCCTACAACTATAATAGTGATTATCTCAATAATTGTTTTTTTTATTTTTATTCACCTGCCACATATTCTTTGTATATTTACATAGATAAATTTAACTTTATTCCAAAAATAAAATCATTTTCCTTATTGTTTTATAATCTATAAATTTTTATCTGCATAATTTTTATGATTCCCATGTTGTTTTTTAAAGGTGCTATAATTTATTAGTCACCAATTAAAAACTTTTTGTTTCTGATTTTTTTACAGTTAGCAAGACATGCTTATTTGATTATATGTTCTCTTGGATAAATTTTAATGAATAGAATTCTGGGTTATAAGGCATCAAATTTAAAAGAAGTAACATTAGCAAACTATTACTCTCTAATTTTATTTGTAAACAATTTTTGGTTTTTGCCTATATACTAGAAACAATTTTCATGTTTGCCTATATAATAAAAAAATTCTCTTGATCATCAACATAATTTATTTCTTTGATTTGTATTATTCTGTTAGTGGTGAGGCTCTTCATTTCATATTTTTACTGACAACTGATAATTTCCTGATTTATGTATTTCCTGTTGGTTCTTTACCTTATTTTCGTGGTGGTTATTTCATATTTACCTGTGGAAATTCATGTGCTCCCTACCCTCTTCCCTTAAATTTGGTTTGTACCTTTTAGTTTAACAAAAGTATTAAATTTTTTGCATAGTTACGTTTATGTAGATTTTTTCTCTCCTTCAGATTATGAAAACATCAGTGTTTGCATTTAATATAATTATCATTAATATTTTGTTGGAATTTATTTCTGTATGCATTGTAAAATAAGGATCTTTGAATAAATCGTTTTCCTCATTGATATTTAGTACCATAGTTTATCAGGTATTAAATTTCTATATCATTGTAGAGGTCTATTTTGAACTTTCCCTCATTGTGGACATTAATCCCAAAGTGTTTTGATTCTATATGAGTATTGAAAAATCTTTGTTAACTTTATAATTATTAAAGAAGTATTACATTTATATGATTTAAAATCTGCAGCCTTCAGTTAAATGATTATTTAAAAGATTTTCTTAATTTTTTATCAATCTGCTAGTCTAATAACAATTTGAAAGCAATAGGGGATATCTTTGTCTGTGAATAATTTTTTCATATTCAGTGAGTATCCATGCACTGTTAAGTGCCCTACCCATTGTAGGTTATCAGTGTTTGTTGAATGAGTTTCAATAATAGAAATGTAGTAAATAGTTTGGAAATTTAAGAAATGTTGTTAATATAAAAGCTCTCTATTTTAGGTGACCGAACTAGCAGTTGCCCGGTGATCTTCATATTAGATGAATTTGATCTTTTTGCTCATCATAAGAACCAAACACTCCTCTATAATCTTTTTGACATTTCTCAGTCTGCACAGACTCCAGTAGCAGTTATTGGCCTTACATGTAGATTGGTAAGTCTTTCTATTTTAAAAAAATAATTATAATATTTAGAAAATTCAAGCTAAATTGCTGGTACAGTAAGTCATTAAATTAGGCATAAAAAAAAACTTTTTTTCACCAATATGTATATAGATCCAGCTTTTTACAAATTGAGGAATACTAGAAAACAATTACTACACTTGCCTATAAACTAATATATTAGTCCCTTCACTGAAATTATTGAAAGAGAAAAAATACTAATAAGTATAATTTCTACACTTAGCAAGTAAAGAGACAGTTAAATAATCTAATCTCTGTTTAATAAAAATCATTAAGTTTCTACCATGTATTTTGAAAATAAAGATATTGTGTCCATCTATAACTAAATAAAATATTTTTAAAAAGAAAATAAAATGCTTGAAATCAAATGAGCATTATACTATTGCAATTTTCTAAGTATACATCCCCAGAATTAAAGAGGTTCTTTCTATCAAACAGTTAATAGTAAAGTGGCTTCTTTGTTCCTTGGGGGCTTTAGAATGGTTTTAAGCATAGTCTTGGTATGTGTGTCACTTTACTTTGTGAAAGCTATATACGTGTTAACCCTTTTGTACCTTTGGAGAGCTGCACAGATCTTTTGGTATTTATCTCCTTACACTCTGATAGTATGAAGTTTCTTATTAAATTCAGATAAAATGTGTTTTTAAAAATCATCTTATATATCCAGTTTTTTCCAAGCCTTCCCCCTCCATTTCTAGAAGTTTTATGTCAGACTCATATATTTATTTTCCTTTCCTATAAGTCATTTTCTTTTTTAGAAGAGAGAAACTTTTTTCCTTCCCAATGTAGACTCTTAATTCTTTCATAGTTACTTTCAGTACCTGCCTATATGAATGACTTAGAACTCCTCCTTCATAGATTTATAGAAAATAAAATGTAGAATTCCCTTGTTTCTGAATATAACCTCCTTCTCTTTTAATTCTTATTATAAAATCTTATTATAAAAATATTCTTATTATAAATTCCAGATATTTTGTTCTCTTTTCTTCCTCCTAGTTCAAGCTATTAATCTTTTCTGTCCTCCTTCATATACTATCCATAATCTCATTTTGATCATTTAAATTATTTCCTTTGTATCATGATTTATTAACTTGGATGTTATGAGAATCATCTGTCTAGATTTATAATTTTATAGTTATGGACCTCATTACACCTTTTTAAAAATGTTATACAATATTTCAAGATTTTATGTAGAAGAGAATAGTATAATCAGAACCAATCTTCTCTGCTTTAACAATTCGTACAAAATTCCCCACACAGAGACATATACCAAGTAAACATTTGATAAATTTTTATTGATTCTAAAGCATCTGCTCTCCTCCCCATGAAAATCAAGCTCTTTTGAGAACTGGACCACTAGAGCTGGCTGTAGTTACATTGTCCAGCAGTTTTCAGACTGAATCGTTTTGTTAGGATTACCATAGGAAAAAGGCACAGTATCATCAAGCCTACTGATGCTTACAAGGGAATTATTTATTTTCCATTAAATTTTTTCAAATGCTTAATTTTATTTATTTATATATAAATAAATATATAGAATAAGCATCGCTAAAGTATAGATTATAATATACTTGTACCTCTAACATTGGTGTAATGTTTGCATAAACATGCATCTTACAGAGATTTCTGTTTGTTTTTAAGGACATTTTGGAACTCCTAGAAAAAAGAGTGAAGTCAAGGTTTTCTCACCGGCAGATACACTTAATGAATTCATTTGGGTTTCCACAGTATGTAAAAATATTTAAAGAAGAGTTATTACTACCTGAAGAAATTTCAGATAAGCATTTTGCTGAGAAGTGGAATGAGAATGTTCAGGTAACTTGAAAGCAGTGGTGTTAAAATAATTTGTTTGTCTTGGTATATGATTTAAAGCAATTAAAATTACAAATTTAAAGAATTTATAAATTAACACAGAGCTTCTAATGCTGTTGTGATGACTGGAAGAATACATTCTTTTGAATTCTTTTTTTCTCATGAAAAGCATTTGAAATATCATTCTGTTTTGCAAAAGAATTACACATATGAGCATTAGCACTTAATGTCAGTAGTTTCAAATTAACTTTGAAGTTTTTATTTTATCTGTATCTGGTGTACCTTTTAAACAATTTTATTAGTGAATTTACATAATTAAAAATTTAGTTTCCATATTTACAACTGTAGCAAAACACTATGTTTATGTTCATTCCTATTCTATGCTAATGTTTTTATTTCAAATTTTCATATACAACTTCAATTTTTGTCTCATTGCATTATTTATTAAGAACCAATCTAAGCTGAGTCACCTTTCTTCTACACTGGTAATATTCATTCTAGATTCTTTGGAGCCTTGAGTATCTTAGATATAAGATCCAGGTGTTGTTTTAACAACTTGTTGAACCTTATAAACTCTAAATTTACCTGTGCTTAAGCTGAATAGCCTCGTTTATTTAAACCATTGTTGTATCATCTTAATACTATCATCAGTTTAATTTTATGTTGACAAGAAGTTTCAATTACTAGAAGAGAAGGTAATCAGTTAAATGACTCTGTTTGAAACCATTAAAAAATGTTATTTGTAATAATTCCTTCATGACACAATCTTAGCAAAGTATAGATCCAGTAAGAGTGGAAAATATTAGAATCTTTGGTTCTAAAGGAATTGGGAAAAACTGATCTGTAATAATCAATTCAACTGAATAATGACAACTAATTTTCTGCATGGAATTATACTTTTCTGTATTTTTTAGCTCTGAAAAATTGTTTCATGTTAAAGCAATGATTTTAGATATATTTTTTCAGTAAAATCTTAAATATCGGTGCCACAATTAATAATTTTGCTTTTATTTTCTCTTAAAATGATTTTTGTCTTTATTATGAAGTATGCTCTGCTTACATAAGCACTGTTAATTTTGACACAGGTTTTTTTTTTAATCATAAAAATTCACTAACAAAATCTAATCCATGTAGAATATATGGTAAAAAGTGGAAATTTCCCTTGTATCCATGTCTATTCTTTTACTACAATGTATTTATAACATTGTAGACCTTATTAAAAAGGTCAAACCTTATTTTACTTGTTTTAACTTTGTTCTCATAATTTCTCACTCTTTTTCCTGATACAGCTATACATAATTGTATATAAAATAGCTGATTTTATTCTTCAAATTCAAATATTGTGTCTTGATATAATTAGGTGGGTCCTCTTTCCCTTCCAGTTTAATCTTGCCTGGGACTCAGATTATCTATTTCATTAAGTTAGGTCAGCAATGTTGATACTATTTCTAATTGTAGGATTCAGCTCTATAGGAACCTTTATTATAGGTACTCCCACATTGTTTCTTGGTCTGGAATAAATCCAACATTTGAATCTCTAGCCTTTAGAGCCATTTCTCAGTGCCTCACAGACTTTCATTTTCTACAGCTTCTGAATTGTATGCCTTATTCCAACAGTATGTTTTTCAGAAGAAAACTCTTTCATACTATTTAAATATGTGTATGTGGTCTCCCAAGTTTTCCTGTGGTGATCACGTAGCCAGGCTGCACTGTTTCCTCATCCATCTTTCTGTCTTGCCTTATTATTTGCATTCTGAGTGTCTCAAAGTGATTATAGTCTGACCTATGTCTATGGTTTCTGAGTCCTCAGATAAGTTTGCAGTTGGGGAACTACACCTGTACTGAACATGTACAGAACTTTATTTCTTATTTTTCTCACCTAAACAATGAAGTATGACAAATATTTACATAGTATTATATACTATAAGTAATCTAGAGAGGATTTAAAGTATACAGGAATTACCTATGTACATTCCTAGGAATTTCTTTTACACTGCAATGCTGAAATGGAGTCTGCTTATATTCCTTATATGTAAGTCTACTTATATAAGCAGACATATTCCTATAATATGTACAAGTATTATACCATTTTATCTGATGAACCTAAGCATCCTCATATTTTGGTTGTCTGTGGGATGTCCTTAACACGGTTTCCTGGATAAAGTGAAGTCTGAATATAAACAAGGAAGATGATGGGGATTACTAGTGAAGCCCAACTCTGAAAGTCTGAAAATAGTAACCATGTGATAGTAGGATGACTCAATCCTGGTTTTTTTATTCCTTTTTTGCAGACCCTGTATCCCCAAAACTTAGGGATACATGCATGCATCAATCCTCTTGTGCCACTTTCCTTTGATATACTAATAAATTTCCCTTGAAAAAAATCTCTCAGCACCATAGCTTGAGTCCCATCAGGGTTGTGGGGTAAGGAAGGCTACAGGGTACTTTCCTCTCTGTCCAGTAGTTTTTTAAATTGCAAGGTTAGATTAAAAGAAATATATATATTTCTTAAATAATAAATATTTTCAGTGTGAAATTGAACCTAGGTATCCTGCTTAATTTAAAAGTTTGTTGTATCCCTACTTCAAATGAATCAATAAGTCAATAGAGTAGACTCCATCTCAGCATGGCAGTGTAAGAGAAATTCCTAGGAAAGAGAATTTAATAGAATTATAACTATTCTCAAGGAAAATTCCCCAAAATGCCATAGCTACATTCAAGTGGTTGTTAATAGCGTTATTTTCAAATACTTTATATTGTTTGAATCAAGATGCAATTTAAAAATTAAAATATGAGAAGCTAGGCTTTTTTTTTTTTTCCTTGTACTGGCTCACATATAGATGATGTAAACTTCTTTTAAAAACGGAATAAGTAATTATGGAAAGAAAAAGATGATAGCTTTCCAAAACAAGAAAGTTTTGAATAAGAGCACTAAAATTAAAGAGGCAAAGTACAGATTAACCCTTTGGAAAAAAAGCATTTCAAAAAAAGGTGAAGGTGTTTTTTGTTTTTGTTTTTTTAATTGAATTTTTACAGAGAAAGTTTTCTTTCATCAATTATGTTTGTCCCAGATGATTTTTTCTAAGTGCTCTGATTGTACCACATAAACTTTACAAGAGATTTGATAGTCAAAAATTCTAGAAGCCAAGACTATACTTTGCCTATTCTAATTAGCACATATTTCTTAAATTTCTAACATTATATATACAATGATGAACATATAAGTGTGTGTGTGTGTGTGTGTGTGTGTGTGTGTGTGTATTTATCCTTATATACTTTCAAAAGATATTTGGTCTTGTGTATGGAAAAAGGAGGTATGTATTAAGAAAAAGAACCCCATTAAAAATTAAAAACAAAATTAAAAACAACTGAGAGAGTGGGACCTTTAACTACCATAATCCCTTCACTAAAGGCAGGAAATTCAAACAGGGGCTTGGTTGTGGCTCAGTGGTAGATCCTTCACCTAGCACATGCAAAGCGCTGGTTTTGATCCTCAGCACCACATAAAAATAAATAAGTAAAATAAAGGTATTGTGTCCAACTACAACTAAAAACATTTAAGGAAAAAAAGAAACTCCAACAAACAATAGTAATGCCAAATTTTCTGGACTTCTTTTTTTTTTTTTTTTTTTTTTTTTTTTAATATAAGGAAGAAGAATCCTTATTCCATGCTGATGGTTTTTTGAAAAATTCTGCCTGTCTTCCCTACACCCTCTTGGCTTTTCCAATTCTGAGGCTGCTCTCTTTTCATCCCCTTTTTTCTTCATTGCCAACTCTTCCACACCTTCCACTAAATTCTACTTTACTGAAGTTGCTTGGCTCCTTTTAAGTGCCTTGTCAAAGGACACTATCTTAAAGTTTTCTTTCCAGATCACTGTTTTTCTGGATTCTCTTCCACTTCTTAGAATCTATCTTACTTTTGTGTTCTCTTTTCCATCTGCTACTTAAGTTGAGTACATTCCACTATATTCACAGACATTTCTGTCCCCGATAGTTCATCTTTGATTTTTTTTCTTAGCTCCTTCAACCCTTTCCTTCTCATCAGTTGATTCTCCATCTTATATTCTTCTGGCAATGTCCCAATTCTCTCTTTTCTTCACACCATCTGTACCTCAGGTATGAGCAGTTGCTTCTAATTAGATTTTCTTCCTTTGTCTTTCCATACTATCCGTTTACAAATAATAATCTTTCTCTATTACTAATGCTATCCCTGAACTTCTCTTTTCTCTATGTTCTTGTGTGTTGACTTAAGCATCCTTATAATACTTTTCCTTGTTTTCCCAAATACAATAACTGTTATTCTCTAGTATGACTAGTATAGTTCCCCTTATTAGATTAGAATTTGGGGGTGGGGGAAAGGAAGGATTGTTTTCTTCTTTTGTATATTGACTTCTAGGAGGAAGAATATCAGGATTGAAGTTTGATTTAGATTGTACTAAGTTACATAAGTAAATGAGGCAAATGATTATATTAGATTTAAGACTGCATCATTACTTAATTTTAATATTTTTTTCTGTAGTGTCTTTCAGAAGATACAAGTGTGAGAGAAGTTCTACAAAAGCATTTTAATATCAGCAAAAACCTGCGGTCCTTACATACACTACTGGTTTGTGGGCTTTTTATTGTTTTAACTGATATATAAGTTATCTTGTAATGTTTTGACATGTATATAAATTGTGTCATGTTACAATCCTCGTTAATCTCCTCAGTTATCATTTTGATAAAAACTTTCAAAATCCACCTTCCAGCTTTTTGAAAGTACAGACCATTGTTATCTGTAGTCACTCTACAGTGCAGTGGCACACCAGAGCTTTTTGCTTTTATTTAACTGTAACTTAGTATCCAAAAACAACTTTTTTCCCTCTTTACCTCCCCCTTCTTTTCATTGTCTGTGGTAACCACCATTTTACTCTACACTTCTGTAAGATCGACTGTATTACATTCCAAAGGAGTAAGATTCTTCCTGTCTTATTTCATTTAACCTAGTCATCTCCAGTTCCGGTTATGACTGATTATAATCTCCCCTACGTGTAGGTATGCATTCAACACATTTTCTGTATACATTCAACAATTGGTGGACACTTTTAGGCTGTTTGCATTTCTTGGCTATTGTGAACATGCTGAAATATTGATAGAAATTCAGATGTCCCATGCTGAGTTCATTTCCTTTGAACATATACCTAGTAGTGGAATTGCTAGATCATATAGTATTTTTAATGATGTGAAGTACCTCCATACTGGTTTTCATAAAGGCTGTTTAGTTCACATTCTACCAGCAGTGTATGAGAATTGTGATTTAAGTTTAGATGGGGCGTGGTTAAATCTATAAATTTTTGGACAATTGACATTTTTACTATAGTGTTCTAGTCCCTGAATGTGGTTTTTATTTTATTGTATTTTTTTATTACTCAAATCAGCATTTTCTAATTGCACAAAACAAATCCTATACATATTTAAAGCATTTAATGCCTAAGTATGTTCTTTTCTTTGGAGCAGTTGTAAATGATGGATTTAAATTTTGGTTTTAGCATGTGTGTTTACCATTAGTGTACAAAAATGTACACACATATCAATGTGGTCCTGCTAAGCCTAGCTTATTTTAGGAGTTTTTAAAAAATGATACCTTGGGATTTCCTATGCAGACAATAGCTTTCCATAAATAGATTCAGTTTTATTTTCCTATTTAATCCGTGTGGTTTTTCTTTTCTTGCCATATTGCTGTTGTTAGAACTCCTACCACTATGTTGAGTAAGAGTGTTAAGACTAGACATCCTTCCATATTCCCAGTCATGTGATGTTATCTATAGTTTTTTAGTACATGCTCATTATCAAATTAATTATTCTAAATTAATTATGCTAAGAATTTATTATGACTGGGTCTTGGATTTTTGTCAAATGCTAGATTGGGTGATAATGAATGATCATGCAGTTTCTCTTTAGCTGTTGATACATTCGATTGTGTTGTTTTTTATTTTTTGTTTTGGGGTGGTTTTGTTTTTGTTTTTGTTTGTTTGTTTGTTTTATGTTGAGCCAGTTTGCATGCCTGGAATAAGTTCCATTTGGTCATGGTCTTTCACTAAGATGTATTGTGTCTTAACATCAGTGCACAAATACTTAATTGTCCTGAAAGTTAAAGAACTTCTTTCACTAAGAGTATTTGTTATTACTCTGCTATTTAGAAAATTGTCTGTGGCAGATATCTTTTAAGGAGAAAATTATTTTCTTGGTCACTTTTAATAGTAGTAGAATAGTAATAATAATAGCAACCATCATTTATTGGTTAGCACATCTACCAAGTAATACTGTTTCTTTTCCTACATTATTTCTAAATTTTATTATAATCTTACTTTTTTTATACTTAGGTGTTTATTTTTGTCTTTAAAGAAATTGAGGTTCCTAGAGTTTAAATAACTTGCCCACAGCTAGTAGATGGCAAAGCCAGAACTTAACCCAAGGCTCTCTGGCTACAAGCTTTTTATTATATGGTTCTGCCATGTTTATTTATCATTTCTCTTTTCTCATTTCTGTTTTTATTCATAAAACTTCTCTTTTTTCCTATAAACTTTCCCTCTCATTGTTCTATCCCCCTGTCATTTTTAGCAATAGGCCTATTATGAAGAAATGTGTGGCATGTAGATAGGTAGGTATTAGATATAGATTGATTTCTGCCTCAATATTGTCAACATGAACAACCATTGTTCTGCAAGTTTCTTGTTGTCTCTTTTTCATTCATAGTAATTAATAGTGAGGTGCTTCTGATATGCTTAGATCATCCTTTTAGTGATTATCTCTGTCTTAACTCTGCAAGCTCTTTTTGTATTATGGATTTATGTCTCCAGTAACCAGGGAAATGCAGGTAAAGGCTACAAGTAAACTTACTTTTTTTTTTTGCCAATCTGGTGAGTTTCGTCAATAGAAAATGAATAATTGTGGGTATATACAATGGAATACACAGAAAAATGATTAGAATTAACACCTGGACATGGATAAATTAAATGTTCATTGAAAAATGAGTTGTGAGACTACATAGTATTTACATAAAATTTGAAAATTACTCTTGTCTAGGGAATACATATACATAGAATATGAATATAAAGATATGCATGGTTACTTTATGTGGTGAAGAGTAGAGAGTCCAATCAGGAGGAGGCAGGGTAGTCTTAGGTATTACGTTATTCTCTGTTGTCTCTTTGTATATTAAGAACATATTTCAGGGGTAGAGTGCTTGCCTAGCACATATAAGGCAGTGGGTTCAATCCTTAGCACCACATAAAAATAAGCAAGTAATGGTATTGTTTTTTATTTTTTTGAATGTGATTTTTTAAATTTTTTATTTATTTTTTAATTATATATGACAACAGAATGCATTACAATTTTTATTATATAGAGAGCACAATTTTTCATATCTCTAGTTGTATACAAAATGTATTCACACCAATTGTGTCTTCATACATGTACTTTGGATAATAATGTCCATTACATTCCACCATCATTTCTAACCCCATGGCCCCTCCCTTCCTTTCCCATCCCTCTGCCCTATCTAGAGTTCATCTATTCCTCCCATACTCCCCCTCCCTACCCCACTATGAATCATTCTCCTTATATCAGAGAAAACATTCAGCATTTGGTTTTCTGGGATTGGCTAATTTCACTTAGCATTATCTTCTCTGATGCCATCCATTTACCTGCAAATGCCATGCTTTTATTCTCTTTTATTGCTGAGTAATATTCCATTGTGCATATATGCCACATTTTTTTAATCCACTCATCTTTTGAAGGGCATCTAGGTTGGTTCCACAGTTTAGCTATTGTGAATTGTGCTGCTATAAACATTGATGTGGCTGTGTCCCTGTAGTATGCTGTTTTTAAGTCCTTTGGGTATAGACCTTTGTTAAAATGAAATAAATATTTCATATAAAAGAGGGTGGGGAGAGAAAGGGAGGGAGATATTGGTGGCCCGGGCTGTACCCAGTAGGAGAATGAACTCCAAGGATTGCTGATCTCTGTTTAAACTAAAATACTTGTACCCTGCTGACAATGGAGGTGTCTGATATATTGTATGGTACATAGTATTAACTTTAGGTTGTAGTTTTCTTTCTTTGTTTCTTTTTGCAGTATTAGAGATTAAACAGGATGCTCAAGCACTGAGCTGCATCCTTAATCCTTCTTATGTTTTATTTTGAGAAATGGTCTGTGTTACCCAAGCTGCCTTAAAACTTGGAATCCTTCTGCCCTCGGCCTCCAGAGTCACTGGGATTACTGGCAGGTGCCACTATACCCAACTGTATTGTGTGTTGATTTTTATTTGCTAAATCTGCCAACCCTAAATATCTAAACTTTTATAAGAAAAACAAGTATTTACAGAAAAAAGAAGTAGGTGTTTGAAGGGGATCGTTAGTTCAGGATTTGTGTTAGGTTTTGGGAAAGTAAACAAAAAGTACATGAGAATTGGACTCCGCTTTTTAAGTGTTTTCTTTTGAAGAGTAAGTCATTATGATAAGTGGGAGGTGATAGCAGAATGCAGCAATTTGTTATGCTTTTTGTTTATAAAGTTGTGTGTCATTAATTGAAATACTATATTTTAATAGAGCTAAATTTGAGAATACTTGTCCCAGGTATTCATGTCTACTCGCCCATAAGAATAAACTACAAATTTAGCAGCCTTGTTCAGTGATATCCTCAAACTGCTGAAGTAATTGGTTGTCCGATTCACATTTCCCTAGATGCTGGCTTTAAGTCGAGTAACAGTATCACATCCATTTTTGACTGCAGCAGACTTCATGGAGGCAAACCAGCTTTGTAGCATGGATTCTAAAGCAAATATTGTGCATGGTGAGAAGCGTGCTTTATAATCATTTGGGTTTTTTATAGTTTTTTAAAGTTTGTGTGTTTAAGTATGTATTTTTCAAAATTATCATTAACATTGTTCACAGCACTTTATTTATAAATACTTTAATATCCAGACAGCCTTTAACTTAATCCTTTACAAGGTTATTATCACTTTTGTTTAAAGTGAAGGAAACTTGACTCTGCCTCCCTTGTCCACTGAAAATCCAGATAATACTGTATTACTGAGGTTCTCAAATCACTAATTGCTGTTGAAGACCCTTTATTATCATTGAAATCATTTGTTTATTATCCCTTTTATAAATGCAGTGAGCATTCTCTCTGGGGGAGGGAAGGATACACACACAGTTTTGAATAGTTTCCAGGAGTTTGGGGATTCTCTGAGTAAATCTCATTCAAGGTCCTTTTGTGATTTGAAATCTCATAATAATCATAGTTTCTCATTGTTGTTTTAGTGTGAGTGCTTGATATATCGTCTCTTTATGGCAGCTCTAAGTTTAGAAAGATTCTTACTTTGCAAATGCAAATAAAAAATATATCAGGTAAAATGATTTGCGAAGTTTACATAGATAATAGTGAATGAAACACATTTAAAGTTAGAAAATGACCTCTCCCTCCTCCATCCTTCAAAACCATGATCTTTCACTTTATTTACTCTTTGGAGACAGGTGTCTCAATCTTATATATCATTGAACTACATTTTTTGGTATGTTTCTCTTTTCCTATTACAGGTCTATCAGTTTTAGAAATCTGTCTTATAATAGCAATGAAACATTTAAATGATATCTATGAAGAGGAGCCCTTTAATTTTCAAATGGTCTATAATGGTGAGATGAGACTTTGGTAGTTTCTTTCTGATTTTCCCCTGATGCTTATTTGAAGATATTAATGTTGTCTTTGCGCTCTCTCCAGAATTTCAGAAGTTTGTTCAAAGAAAGGCCCATTCTGTGTACAATTTTGAGAAACCTGTTGTCATGAAGGTAAGATTTGGTTTACTGTTGTTTTCTTGCAGACAGCTACCTTTTTTAGATACAGTTTGATTATATAGATCAAGATTTCACTTTTGAGTTTTAAACTTTAGGTACTTACTGTAGGAATTTTTTTCAGACAAAAATTATCCAGAAATGAAATGAACGTTCAAGTCATTCTGAAGGCAGCCAGTTTGACAGTTTGTTGGACTGTGCTGCCCTCTGCTGTCTGTTGTTAGTATTTGCATTCTACTGAGGAGCTGTTTATTATAGTCTATCAAAACACATCAAATATAGTAACCCTGTCCTTTTCCAACCTGAGTTGGATTTATAATTTCAGCAGTATAAGGAGACAAAAATGCAGACTAATGCCATTAAGAAACTTAATGGACAAAATCCTGTTAGTTGGTGGACACATATACAAAGTTTTATTTAGGTAGTAGGTGAGGCATGAGTTTAAAACTCAAAGGCTTCATTATTTCATGATGTCCACTAGAAAGATGTGGACCAGGATTTTCTAGTTGCCACAGGAAATAAAAGGTGAAACTAACTTTAATAATATAATTAACCCATATATTAAAAATATTTCAAACTCTTTAATCAAATAGGAAACTTTTAATGCAGTATTTTTTTGTCTCATATTTGGAATTTGTGTTTCTGCACATAATTATAGCAGTTCGCAGTTTACTAAATACTCATTAGAAACTTGTTTAAATTCATTGTTATAGCTTTAAAAAGTAGATTTATACTTTGAGATTGTTAGAAACGGTTGTCTAAACAAGTTTCAAATTTAAATTTAATGAATTTTTTTTTTTCTTTTTAAGCACTGGACCCCTACATTTTTTTTGTCTAATAAAAATTGAATATAGAGCCTTGTCATTTCTTCATTGAAAGAAGAAAAGTATTTAGCATGCTGCAAGACCAAATTTTTTTCTCCTAACTCCATATCCAATAGTCATGGTTATGAGAATTGTGAAATGTAGTAATGTTACCTGAGCATTTGAATTCTTATGAATAATATCCAGCAGCTCCGTTCTATATTTTAAATAAGGTTGTATTTTACTGCATAGAAATATGGTAAATTT
This sequence comes from Spermophilus citellus, assembly GCF_964194105.1. Lineage (NCBI taxonomy): Eukaryota > Metazoa > Chordata > Mammalia > Rodentia > Sciuridae > Spermophilus > Spermophilus citellus. Next base: position 53,340,144 of record NC_138192.1, on the reverse strand, counting down.
CAGTTTTGTTCAGTCTCAACATCTGCAACATCCAGTATGTTCTCATTTTCAGAAATAAAAGGTCTCTTTTTTTCTCTTTTGATCAGAAGAATTTTATGATAGAGTATATTCCCGATTTTTTCACAATGAACTGTAAGGATATAATGCTCAAGAACCTAATTCAGTGTATTTAATGATTAGTACAACATGATTCAATGTTTTTTTTTTTTTTTTTAAGAGAGAGAGAGAATTTTTTTTTATTTTTTAGTTTTCTGCGGACACAACATCTTTGTATGTGGTGCTGAGGATCGAACCTGGGCCGCACGCATGCCAGGCAAGCGCGCTACCGCTTAAGCCACATCCTCAGCCCAATTCAGTGATTTTTTAATACCCTAATATCTAAAACATCAAGTTTAGAAGAGACAGTAATATGTGAATATTAGAAGCAAGAAGAAGCAGACGGTGAAGGGCTCTATTAAGGTCAGGAAGATGGGTCTGGGGTTGTGGCTCAGCAATAGAGTGTTCACCTACCCTGGGTTTGAGCCTCAGCACCACATAAAAATAAATAAAAAATAAAGGTATTGTGTCCAACTACAACTAAAAAATTTTTTGAAAAAAGGGTCAGGAAGATGAACATGGAACAGAACTTGTTGACAGGTTTGACAGTCTCAGTGGTACTCTTCAAAGAATGTCCATGTCTGTACCATTCTGCAGAATCTAAACTAAAGGATCACCTAAATAGTCTTAGTATACTCACAGGAATTTCCTCCCTCCATCTTTGTTACAGCTGTGCTTAACTTTTATACAGCAAAGTCTTACAGATGGCAGGAATAAAAAAAAAAAATGCAAATTTGAGTAACCAGGTAATCAAGTCTTATCATATTCTTACACTTTTATAGAGAAGAAAACTAGAAACCCTTGTTAATTAAAATGCCACAGGAAGGGCCCTGGATGTAGCTCAAGGATAGAGTGGGTACTTAGCATGCATGAGGCCCTGTGTTCAATCTCTAGCACCAAAAAAGATGTACAGAAGGAACTATGATGTAGAATGAAGAACAAGACCTTGTTATAAAGACTGAGTTAAAATTTGCCTTGTTTATATTCAACACTTTAGGAACAGATAACTGCACTGACACTGTTTTTACATAATATGAAGTTTTTATGGGGTTGATAAAAGCTTTGTTTTTTGTTAATCCTTTGATTCCTATTGTGCTGGGGGCTTTTGTTGTTGTTGGGCTTTTTTTTTTTTTTTTTTGGCACTCAATTCCATGACCCTATTTTCTGGGCTAACTTTGCTACTTTTTTCCCTTGTTCAACCTCAACTATTTGTTTGATGTTTCAGGCATTTGAACACTTACAACAATTAGAATTAATAAAGCCTATGGAAAGAACTTCAGTAAATTCACAGAGAGAGTACCAGCTGATGAAACTGCTTTTGGATAATACTCAAATTATGAATGCTCTGCAGAAATACCCCAACTGTCCTACAGATGTTAGGCAGTGGGCAACATCCTCATTAAGCTGGTTATGAACATGGCTTTCAGCATTTCAGGCATACATCTCCAAAGAACTAAAAGCTGTTGTCCTTGTAACAAGAAATGTTATTATATTCCTTTATATTTATAAAAATTTTTATATTTATGAACAACTGTTGAACGTGTGATGTCTTAGCTCTGTGTCTTGCCTTTGAATCATGAGTATTTTTGTCGTTTGTAATTCCAGGGATCAATTTAGATTGTCCTATAAGCAGTTCAAAAGAATAAAATGTGACTGCTCTAAGGATTGAATCAGGTGGTTATTTAACACTTGTTAAGCGTCTGTGTGGTCCATTTGAAGAGTTCATTCCTGCCAAGCAGCCTGATATTTTTACAAATCTTAAAAATCAGTAAAGAATTGATGTGAATAAATAAATAAATGTGATCACCTTTTGGTTCCAGTAGTGGTATTGCATATTTTTTAAAATTTCTGTACATGTGTAAATTTGGGATTCTATCCAGACCTCAGGTCCTCTACTTCAGGAAATTGACAAGGTTAGCCAGAGGGTGGTTCACTTGGAAGAAAAAGGCCAAGGAACTTGACTATTTCTTTTCTCAACTTCTAAAAATGTGGTACTTTGACCATCTACATCAGAATCCCTTGTAGGATTTTTTTTAGATGTACATTCTTGGATGTGCTGTTGTCAAAGAGGATCAGAATTTGCCTGTTGAACAAGTATTGTCAGAGATTCCTGGGAAATTATTCTTACAGATATTGGACAGTGTTGGACAGCATTAGCTGAATATTTATTTCAAAAAGTAAGAATGTCAGTTAAAAGATTGCTTTATAGATTCAAGAATCCAGGAACTAACACAGATTTATGTTTAAAATGAAATGTAATAAGCACTCAAGAAGTAATAGTAACTTCCTTTGTTCAAAAAGTATTTGCTTACATATCATGTCATGGGAAAATGTTTATAAGACATTCCCTATCCTTATGCAATGTATAACCATTTAACTGTCAAAAGCTCTATAGGATTTAGGTACTGTTATTTACAGATAAGGAAAGTGACAGAATAGTGGCAGTGTCCAGAATCATACAGGTTGGGAATGAGCAACAGACCCTCCTGGATTTCAACTCAGATGTTGATTTGACACCAGAGCCCATGTTACAGTGGGTTCCTTAACCAGTTGTTAAAAGTATGCTCTAATGAACAATTCCCCTGGGTTTTAGGAAGTCTCAAGAGTGGAATATATAATTTTTTGTGGATAAAAGTTAGCACTTCCAATAGTTACAACCTATTCTTTTGCATACACTTTCCTTCCCCCCAAAAAATTAAGCCCTTTAAATCTTCAGATTTCTCATTTACTTTTCAGCAATGTCTCATTAAGACTAAGGCATGCATACTGGTTCTGTGTCGTAGTCCATGAATTTCTAGCTCATTTGCCAAAATACTTAAAACAGTAGCATTACTATTATTACTAGAGGGAAGAATTTTAAGCTTTATTTTTCCCTTTGAAAATTTTTCTGAACTATGTGAAGAAAGTATTGTCCACCTTAAAGAGTGAGCCTAATGAAAAGATGTGAGCATTCCTAATTTTTATTAGGTTTTCATGCCACTTGAAAGCTGAGAGCCCTCATGTGCTTTCCTGGCTGTGTAAAAACTATAGAAGATCCATCAACAACAAGGTACATGAGTTTAAAACTAAGAGGCAATAAGTGATTATAGTAAAATATGACAGTTAAAAGCAAATGGCAGGGGGACTAGCAGAAATATTGTACAAGTGATATGGCTACATCTCAAAGGCATTTTTGTGGGGAAACTTGATTTCATAAACTGGTTAACTATATAAGTGAAACAAAAACCAAATCTGAAAAGCTCTAGTTTAAAAAAACTTTTAAAAAACAATGTAAAACTTAGAAGCATAGCTTAAAGATACCTACATTATTTCTTAGGAGGAATTATAGCAAAAACAAAACTCAAAACTTCCCTCAATCATCAGACTGAAAAGCAAATGAAGAGTTTTATTCCAGAGCAATATTAACTTATTATATTCCTTCCCAAGTGGTCCACCAAAAAACCTTGTTCAAAGACCTGATTCAAATGTATGCCTGGGTTAGTAAGAAATTAAAACCCATGTTATCTAAATTTTTATTGTAATGCCATTTGTGTCAAAAGAATAATATCAGGTTCCTGAAGATTCAGTTTTTGGAAGAGCATGCTTTGGAAAGTTCAGTCTTTTAAGAGAATTCATGCACATCCCACCATGGTTTGCATTTTCATTTGGTTTAGAAGGCACTGCAATTTCTGTCAAACCACCATTACCTAAGTGCTGCCCTTTCCTTCCTTTTTATCCTAAAAAAAACTGATAATCTGTTGGAATGAACTGTTATACAAAGCCAACAGGCCTCTGGCTGCCTAATGCTGGCAGGTCCACCATATATACTTGGGTGCAAATACAGTCTGTTTAGATCAAGGAGGAGAATGCTACAAACCTCCTTTCACCACTATCCCCATTCTTGCAATTCTTAATGCAGAAGCCTCACAATAAATTACAAAGCTACCATTCCTCCCCTCTTTAAGAACATAGCTAAAGAAAAACTGCATATGCAAATCATACCATATTCACTTTTTTATTTAACTTGGGGATTGAATGGGGATAGCATACATTTTATTTTTACAATATTTAACAATCACTTAACCAAGATGGGGTTTTACTGGGGGAGGAGGGTTTGCGTGTATGTTGTTTTTAACTTTCTGTTAAATAAATACTTGCAGAAAAAAATAGCAAGTATGATTTGACAGTAGTACAACAACCTGTGCCCAAAACACTGACAAGAAATACAGAGTAAAGCTAAAATAATTGCTCACCAATATTTTGAGAGGTAACAAATAGGGATATGGGTTGAGACTGCATAAAAAACGTACTGCTGGTTGAATATCTGAGGTAAATGATGTTCAATCAAGATGCTACTTGTATCATTTTGCCCAAAAATTTTAAATTATTTTATGCACATTATACCAAATGTTCCTAAAAAGTAATTTTTCAAAAGTAAAAAAGATAAACTGGAAAATATCTATGATGAAGCATTTTTTTAAAAACGGTAATCAGTTTATTCCACTAAACTACCATCTGACCAGTTTTTCCAAACCATCTACATTTTACTTAAATGTAGTTGTTGGTCAGGGGCAAGGAAAGGGGCAAAAGAGAGTCTTTAATTTCGTGATTATGATTCTATTCCTAAATTCCAAAGGTGTTGGTGTTTTTCCTGATTGTATTTTCAAAAGGTCACCATGAAAGATAGTGCAAGGTCATGGGACCAACACTTGTGAGGCACAGTCTCTTTTCTGGAATTCACAAGGTACCTGTAATAAAAACATCCAAACAGGAATCACATATCACATGCTAAAAACTTCCTAGCATCTAAAATACATACAAGATCTCTACAGGGCATAGACTTCAAATAAAGCCAAACACTGGTTAATCCATCAGTCCTATGGCAGTTAATCATAAAGGATTTCTTACAAGGGAAATCTGGGTAAGGTGAAAAGTGAGTGAGAGCAGCACTTCTGATAGGTATCAGAAAGGCAAAGAACAAGACATCATGAGGAGCACCATACACACGAGGAAAAGTTATTGGGGTGTGTGTGGGGGGGGGGGTCTTAGTTTGCCCCCAAATAAATCACCATTTTTTCATCCTTTGATCTTTTTTCCAGTATCCCTAGCTTAAATTTTAACTTGCCCCCTCTACACTGATTATAAACCAATGCCCTGCAAAAAGAAAGTTTTAGTAAGATTACGTATCAGGACAAGCAGTCACTGGAACATTCTTTCTTTACTGCTTATAAAAAGATTTTCTAAATATATATTTTCAGAAGGATACAAGTTTTAAAATTGGTTAGACTTAAGTACAATACCCAGAATTTGTTTTTAAAAAAAATGTAACATGAAGACAAAATGTTTTATATTGTGAATAACTGGTCTTATAAAATTTATCTCTAGTATTCTCATAAGCCAAACATTCATATTATCCCTTTTTTTTTTTTTAAGTTTTAAAAGGGTTAAATGTTTACAACAGGTAGAAATCTGTCTTTAACTGTTTTCTTGATTGCACATTTTCCATATTTTCTCCTTGTTTAGTTTCCAGATGGAAGAAAACCCAAGTCAAGAATTTGAGAGGGGCCAAGTACTTTTTGAAATGGTAAACACTGAAATGGGAATTCTCAGGAATACAGTGAGACCTTGGGTACACACAAGATATAAAAACATAAACAGATCTGTATGGGATGTGGCACACAGACAAGAATGCTATTACTCTCCTTTTCCTCCCTGTTTAGAGTCTGTTGGCCTATGTTTTGTGTATAAATAATAATTTATTCTTCCCAGAGATTAAGTGCATTTTACATGTAAAATGTAGTGTACTGTGTGGTTAAATAACCATTTGAAGATAATGTATTCACAGTAAGCTCCTGATAGTGACATGTAAAAAAAATCTGTTTGTAAAGTTTATGTATGGATTTCAAAATGATCTGACAAAAAGTATAGCATAATCCTGGCTATTTCTTGGCTAGTAATCTAGAAATTCAGGAAACTAATGTTTTACTTTGGCCTGTATAAGTAAGTTTTAAGAAGCATCCAATTATACTCCAATACAGTATTGTTTGAAAAAGCACTTTGGCACCTACCTACCATCAATTCCATTTTCTTAGCAAGGATAAGGCATGAACTATCCTAAATTAATATCCAAGTTAGTTGTAAAAGCAATTTGGGGGAGGAGGCTAAGCTATGTTACCTACATCAACACTGGTTACCTCTAAATGTCATTGCATATTTTTAAGTTATAACTTTGTTATCCCTGATAGGTTTTAAAGCAGTAACATCTGAAATCTGTGCTTAAAGTTAATTAATATCTCTGTCCTAAGATAATTCTTTACATATCACAGACGTCAAATATTACTCTGACAAGATGGCACCAAGCAGAAGTGATAAAAGTTACAAGTCTCAAAGCAGAGAGTGAGGGATTCTGGGTAATGACACTTCCTGAGGTGGTCCTAAGACAGTGATAAAAAATATCCCACACACTGTTTTGGTGAAAAGAAAAACACTACAGTTTTACATATATAAATAGGAAAAAACAAAAGACTTTTAAAAGATAAAAAGAGCTTTCCAGTGTCACAGCTCATTTAAAAAAATTTAAATCATGCTTTAAATTTTTCAAATACTCATTCCCCAAACACAGCACACCTTTAAAAAAAAATACTTAGGTATGAATGCAATATTTTGGGATATGGATATAAGATGAAGCTTTAAAATACGGTAAGGGGGAAATGACACCATTTTTTTCATTTCAAAAAACACTTTTCCCTAAATTACAAGCCAGCACAAGAAAAGCTAAAACACTGTTTTACGAATGGCCACTTACTATTGGCACTAAGCACAGCTTACTTTTTTTTTTTCTTAAATAACACAGTGAATTTGTGATACCTTGTTACAAAACATGGATCGATTTATTATTCAAATTTTGTTAGTGTTTTCAATTTTATAATTTAGCAACCGTGGAACTGAGGTATACCTTGTTGAGAGGGAGGTTAAAGTAATGCTTGGAAGCCTCTTTACTGTACCCCACTTTGATGACTTTGTTTATGTACACAGAACAGCAGCACACTAAACATTCACAAGCTGTGTCATATTGGCATTACAATAGTCATTTATAGAAACAACAACAGCAAATGCAATAAAAACAAGTTACCCTTTTTAAAATCTGAAATGAAAAGTTTTTGATTTAAAAAAAATAGCAGTAGTTCATTTAAGGAATTAGTGTCTTCTGACAGACATTAAGAAATCTGATGTCAGTTTTCAACACTTGATTAGCCAGGTCCAAAAGATCCTTGATTTGGAGAGGGCCACATTCTTCATGTACATTTTCTCAAAAGTTTCTTTATAGAGTTTGCAATTTTTCTCTTAGCCTCATGTCCTTCACGTCTGTGCTACAGGCAATGCAGTAGTCTCCCAGAGCCACATTTTTCAACAAGGGGCTGCTTTCTTATATTTCCAGGAGGCATCCTACTCATTTCACACAGAAAATAAAACTGTAAGCAGTTTGTTAGCTTAGCAGCTCCAGTTCAGAGTCCCATTGCTCAGTGTGTACAGATGATGCAACCATCATAGACTAGATTCTTTGGGAGGAAAGTCAACATTTGTCACCATCGTGACCACTGTTACAATGTCCTCTGTAGTAATGATATTTGTGAGTCTCTGCATCTGGGTAATTCTTTCACCTACACATCCTGCTGATAACCTGGCTTCTGCATCATGATCCCAACATTCTTCTATCGTTTCACAGAGCATCGCCATTCCCTAAGAGAAGAAAAACATGGTCAAACACCACAACAATTGTTTCTATTAGAAATTAGAGTAAAATTTTCATAAACTGCTTTTTGTAGGCCAAGGAAATTTCAAGATTACCAAAGTATAATATTATTTAACATTCATTTTTTTTACTGATGATATGCAAGTCCATGAAAGAGAAGCACAAAGAAGAAAATATTTAAGTACTGGACACTACTACAACAGGAATATTTTTTAATTCCAAAAATTCCTATCCATTTTTCATAAACCAGATCATTTCAATGCAACCTTGAACTACACTCAAAAGCAAGGGTAATGGAGGTTATACTATTTTTCATCTTTTTCTTAGCTAATGTCAGCATTTCCATCTTGAAATTTAATTCAAAATTAGAAGGTGATCCTTCAGGATCTCTACCTGGCTTTATCCACATTTCTAATTATACTTGGACCAAAACAATCAAGGCAATAATATACTGTACCATCCTCTGCCTAATCTATAATTTTTTTTTAATGACAGATGAGTTTATTTCTTTTTCAAAATATTTTTATTTTATTTACTTATTTTTATGTGTGCTGAGGATCGAACCCAGTGCCTCATGCATGCACTCTACCACTGAGCTATAATCCCAGCCTCCTAATCTATAATTTTAAAGTATTCTTATAAACTTCAAAATCTAAGCCTAAATCAAAAGGCTTTTGAAAAAACTCCCATAGTGATTTGATGGATTGATGCTGTTCAATACATTTAAAAATGACATCATATGAAAGGTAGTGATCAACAAAGTTACTTAGCTGTCCACAGGCCCAGAATCAGTCATTCTTTTTTTAAAGAAGGTTTCCAAATAGAAGATACATGCACAGAATTATAGAGATGAGCCTTGTAAGGTTCTGTGACTTTACCATCTCCCTGGTTAGTACACAAAGCCCTGATAAAGTGACTTTTGCACTGTAGTATGAAATATCCTGTGTGAAGATCACCTTCCCAGAAAGTCCTCCAAGAAATGTGCAGAGAATAAATCATGCCTCTGAAAAATGTTTTATTCAAATTTCAAATGAAAAGCTGAGTAACTTACAGCATGTTTCTGCCAATAATCTCTTAAAACAGGCCTCTTTTTTTTATGTACAACAACTTCCTGCATATCTTCAAGAGATGGATGCTGGCCAATTTCCTCCTCAAATGGCAACATGTACTCATCTACAGGTCCTGAAATGTAAAACCAAAAAACAGGGGTGGTCATTTTAATTAAAATCTTCCTGACTTCCAAACTGGTATAAACTTTCTAAAATATATTCTGAATCACCTTTTTCCAATTCCACCTGCTGTAATGACAGTAAGAGCAAGAGAGCAACTACACTTACACTCTTCTTTAAGGGACCCACTCCTTCTTGCAATTCAGAGTGAAAGGTTAGCAGCGATGTTTCCACCTCTGAAGATTTTCGGTTAAATGTGTTATAACCACCTTTATTCTGTGGCAAACTCAACCCCCAGTACATGTCCCCTATGAGGAACTAAAACACGTCAAAGTCACACCTCTTCTCTACCTTTCCTCACAATAACTTTAATATTTTTTAATAACTTTAATATTTTAATATTCATTTTATGTTAAATTTTTTAAGTCACAACTATCTCCAACCAGGGTTCCCAACAAGTCAATGTACCTTCACAGATAAAATGTATTCAACAATAATTCTTTCTTTTACCTATTCATATAAGAGTTAATAATAACTAATATAAGAGTTAATAATAACTAAGATTCAATGAGCAGCCATCCTGACCAGAAACTTGTATTACATATATAATTTATCACCATTTTGCCTTCACAAGGTGAAGGTCCACTATCTGTATTTTGCAGATAGGAAGTTCAGAAATTTTTATGTAAATTTGCACAAAGGCACACAGCTATCCCATGGAATTTGAATTCATCTAAGTCTGCTTTTTTATCACTACATTAGCTCCTCTTGACAGTCAATACTGAGCTATTTCATTGACCAGACAGATACAAGTCTTGTGCAGTCTAAAAAGCACAATTACTGCTGGGTAGATATAATGAATCACCAAGAAGTCATTAGGTCTCCGCAAACAAGAATCTTTAATGCCTGGACAGTTGGTCTCTGCTTGAACACCTCCAGTGACCGTACTGATGTTCAACCTTGCATCTACAGGTCAGCACCACTGGCCTTAGGTGATGCCTTTTCAGATGTGGATGCTCTGGCCCCAACCCAGATCACTGAGTCAGAATCTCAATTTTAACAAGATTTCCAGGAGTCTGGTATGCATATTTATATGTGGGAAAAAATCACCAAATTTAACCATCAACAACTAGTCACCAACAAATTTAAAAGCACCCACACTGTCCCTTTGGCCCCAATTTCTGACTTATTAAGAGTCAGAAGTACCTGATTCTAATTGTGTCATTGCACATATGAAGCATTTAAGAATAGAAGGCATTTACCCTTTTCTTTTTCCATAAAATACTCCCTGATGACTCTTCTTCACCATCAATTTCTCCTATGAACTACCATAACACTGCCTTGTGTTATGGAAGTTACATTCATCTCAAAACATTTACTGAATGTCTAGGTACCAGGCACTGGGCTAGATAATTCACTTACTTTAGAGTTAATTGTCCAGAATGTTTTTTATTACCTTAACTGTATATTACTTAAAGACTGGGCTTTATGTCCCCTATGACACCCAATCCAGTGGTTTACTATGAAAAATTCATATTAAAGTTCTTATAAAATGTATTTTCCTATGACATCTTTCCTTGACCTACTTCCATTTCTATAAATGCATGCAATAATTGTAATACTACTTCTACTTTTGAGTCAAAACAAACAGCTTATGTGTTTTCTTATACACTTAAAAGCTAAAAGTTATTCTCAAGTTGCTTCAACCTTTCTTAGGTTCTGGACCCACCCCAATCCTAAAGAAATAGATCCGTCCATTTCTGAACAGATTTCTAAACGGTTCAGTAGATCTAGTAAAACTCAAAGTATCTTGTGGTCTACCCCTATATGTCACAAAACTTTTCAAAATATCACACAAGAATGTTGTCAAGCACCAACCAGAGCTAGCTGGTTTAAAGGGAACTTTTCAGTTCCCTTTAAAAGTGTAGTCCCCTAAATCAAATTTCACATTTCAGAGGAAGTTTGTTGTACACCGAGAGCCTTTAACAATATTTATTTTTTTAAGAATTTTTTTTAATATTTATTTTTTAGTTATTGGCGGACACAACATCGTTGTTGTATGTGGTGCTGAGGATCGAACCCGGGCTGCACGCACGCCAGACAAGCGCATTACCGCTTGAGCCACATATCCAGCCCAATATTTAGAAAGTAAAATATTCTTAGTTGGTTATACCTTTTGAAATATTCAACATATTTTTTCTATGGTTTTTGACACCTGGAAGAAGTTTTTAGGTAATTAAAAGAAAAAAAGATCAAGCTCATTTAAATTTATTTGGAAGTTTAACAGGAAGTTTGTCTTATCCAAAAAAAGTACTACCACATATTTGAGACAGAGTACAGACCTTATGAAGGAGCACTAAAGATCAAATATGTAGAACTTTATAGTTTTTACATTACAAATATGGTATGCAGATTTATAACCAATGAATAAATACCCAATGCTTATAAGATTTAAAGAAGAACTTTTCAATAACAAGAACAAAGAATAAGAAACCCTTTAGAGCCACCCTGCTGTGGTGGAGAATATGACTAATGTCTATGTCAGGTCAAACCTTCAAAGTTTTAGGGGGCAGAATTTTATCTGTGGTACATGTGAAAGCATGATCACAGTTCTGTCTTAGAGGATAAAACTAAAATTTAATATGGTTAACGATATGCTGGCATTTCCTGAGTGCTAAACAGACTCAGCCTCAGAGTCTTGAAAGGCAGTCAGAAGGCCCTCCCACTTTACATACATGTCCTCTTACCAAAATAGTTGACTTGAGAACAAGACAAGCAGGACCTACATGACCTAGCTGAAGTAGCAGCTCTTTCTTTACAACTGGATCAGAATCACAAATATAAGTTTCATCAATTACCTTGAAACAATTTCCTCACCTGTAAAATTGTGATAACTACTACCTCCAAAGTGGTTTAGGAAATAAGCTAAAAGTATGTGAAGTATCCAACAAAACATCTAGCAGCAGTAAAGAAGCAAACACTGACCAGTTCCCTTCTTCCCTGTCCCATCCTTTCTCCTTCCCTGCCTCCTGAATTCTCTATCATCTCTTGGTTATTAAAACAGAAATGTACTTTATTACCTTTGAATGTAACCATCCACTTCATAAATGTGGCATATGTACTTTTTAAAACAAAATACTTTTTTCCCTTACCATCTGCAGCAGTACAGCGAGAAGCCAGTTCCCACAGGACTAATCCCATGGCGTACATATCTATCCTCAAAAATGCATCCCTTTGGAAGTTTATAGCACCTTCTAATACCTCTGGAGCCATATACCTTCGGGTACCAACCTGAAAAATATTTTGAAATCAAACAGTACTCATTCATTAACTTTATGAACTAACATTTTACATTTTTTTAAGAATCAAAACCACATATGGTCTATTAAGAGGGTAAAGCAACTAAATTATGAACACCAAATTATAGCATATATACATAGTAAGATCATGTGTGAGTATACTTAAAAAAAATATATCAACAGATGTTATTCTGGTAAAGATTTAGAATTTTTCCCTTTCTAGAAGTAATCACAAGGTACTGAACAATGAACAACAATGGGAGAAGGATGGAACAGAGAAAGCTGCATAGTTTTCAACTGTACCTCTGCAAATATTTGAAAAGTATCTTTAAGAAACACCTTTTTTTTTTTTTGAGGGCTTCAATGACAGATATTATAAAATGTTTTAAAAATACTTAACCAAGCCTGTGCCCAACAACTTGGTATTTCTTAGTGCTATTACTATGGTTACTAAGCTAGTACAGCTAGCTCTATTTGGTGCCTGACAACATTCTTCTGTGATATTTTAAAAAGTTTTATGACATATAAGGTAGACCACAATATACTTGAGTTTTAGTAGATCTACTGAGCAGCTGAGCTATCGCTATTTTCAAAAAGCTCCATCCTTAGGTGACTGTGATTCCTATTCCACACTAGAAGTTGGGGAGTTACATGCAATAACACACACAAAAAACACACACAGCACAGATGTTAAAAATAAATAAATAAATAAATAAATAAGGACAGATCACTAAACTCTGAAGTTTTGAATATTCAATTTATTTAATAACGAGAACACTTTAAAGAAAGAAAAGGTAGCTTTTAATTTTTTTCCTCTTCTGAATAACTATACTACAAATTAACACCTCCCAGAAGCCTACTTTAAAAAAAAAAATTATTGGTGCAGTATAACTATACATATCAGTGGGATTCACTATTACATCTTCATACATATGCACATAATAAATTTCATTCCCCAGTACCTCCCCTTTCCCTCTCCTCCTCCCTCCCCTGCTCCCCTTTCTCTACCCTGTAGTCTCCTTTCTATTTTCATGAGATCCTCCCCCAACTTTTTTTTTTTTCTCTCTCTCTCTCTAGCTTCCACGTATGAGAAAAAAAAACACACATTTATGAGTTTGGCTTATTTTGCTTAATATTATGTTCTCAAGTTCTATCCATTTTCCTGAAAATGACATAATTCCATTCTTTATAGCTAACTAAAACTCTATTATATGTGTGTGTGTGTGTGTGTGTGTGTGTGTATGCCACATGTACTTTATATGTTCATCTGCTGAAGGGTACACAGGCTGGTTCTATAATTTGGCTATTGCGAATTGTACTACTATAAACATAAGTATGCATAGATCACTATAGTATTTAATTCTCTTAGACAAATACTTGAGAAGTGGTATTGTTGGGTCATATGGTGGTTCCATTTCTAGTTTTTGAGAAACCTCCACAGTGATTTCCACAGTGGCTACACTAATCCTACCAACAGTGTATAAGGGCTCCTCATACCTCCACATCCTTGCCAGCATTTATTAATGTCTGTATTCTTGACGACCGCTATTCTAACTGCAGGGAGATGAAATCTCAATATAGTTTTTATTTACATTTCTCCCACTGCTAAAGACATTGAATCTTTATTCACATATTTCTTGGCCATATGTATTTCTTATTTTGAGAAGTGTATATTTAGTTCATTTGCTCATTTATTGATTGGGTTGTAGGGGTTTTTTGAGGGAGGAGAAGTATTTTGAGTTCTTTATGTATTCTGGATATTAATCCTCTTTTTAAAAAGTTGCTGGCAAAGATTTTCTCCCATTCTGTCCTCCTTTTTTCTCTTAAAGATAAATGTATGCCATCTGAAGTTCTCTTTTGTTATAAGATCATGGCTTATCTAAATTTTTAGCCTAAAATATTCTCTTTTATAAATTGATAATAGATGAAAATTTGTATTTTTCCCCAGGGTTCTTTCTTTGCAATATATAAAATTTACAATAACATGCAAGTACCTTCAAATAGTGTTCCAATTTTCTGGTACATAAAATCTAAAGTCAAGGATCAACTGGTATAAGTAATTGGTTATTTTTATCCAACCATATGACCCAACTGCAAAGGAATTAAAAGTTGACATGAGTGAGTCCCCCAGTTTTTCTCAGAAAAAATGCCAGAGGGGCTTATGAGGTACCAAGGATGAAACTTTCCAAAAGTTCATCTTATGACAGTGAGTCATAAGAAGTACAGAAGTACAGAGGTTTGTCCCCAGGCTTTCTACATAACATCCATCTTGGTAGTATTTGCCACAAAAGTGTCTCCATTTCTAAAGAGACTTGGTGTCAACTTCTGTAGAGTTCTGTGACTGCTGACCATTGCCCTAAATTTTTTAATTGTTAGTCAACATTGGCAAAATTTGTGTGCCATGACTGTTTACAACTACGTTCTTAGAAACTTGAGGATATGCTGAAAAAAATAAAGCTCATAAATAGCTGACCAAAAATTGTATAACAAAATTTAACACCAAAGCCAATGAATCATTTGCTTCGTAGGAAATGTCACCTATCAGGTTAAACTGGTTTTCTTGAAAAAAGGTTATCTTATAGGAGTGAAAACATCTTTCCTAGCCTCACAGCTTCTGAGAATAAAATGTACAGACAATCTTTTCTCTTTGGCCTTTCTATAAGGTTTCCACTGCCAAGTTCTTGTTGTATAGACTTTAACTAATCAGGTACCTCACTTAGGCCTATACAAGGGCTTTGTATTCTGGAGAAAATTCACAGAAAGTAGATTAAGGAGTGAGTGAAACAATAAAGAAAAGCAAGAAACAAAAAATAAAGCAAGAAATTGTTGGATACAAAAATGGGAAGGGGATCTTAATACACTGAAGCAAGAATAATGGCTGATTTTTCTTCTATACCACAGGACGGTGAAAGAATAAAAGAATTAAAACTACTGAGTTAATAAGAAGATATCCCTAAGAATGTGGTCCGTCAAAAAAGGTGGGTTCTTCCATGATCCACTTTTTTAAAAAAAATCCTGTAACATCTAGGAGTTATATTATGAAGTAGTACTCTAAACCACCTGAGTCCTCCACCACAATATGAAAATGACATTTTCCTCAGAAAATGTAACATATAACTTTTGACTGGATGCTAATTTAATCTCCACAACAATTTATACCAATTCAATCTTGATATGCCAGTCTAACAAAATATGAGACATATTTATTTTTTGTTACATGTTATAATTACCACCCTTCCTTACCTGTCCATGGGTGTCACCTGCAGACTTGCCAGCCTCAAATTTTAATGCCAACCCAAAGTCAGCAATGCAAGCCGTCAGATTGTTTTTCAACAGCACATTTTTACTTTTGATGTCCCTTGCGAATATAAAGATAGTACAATTAAGTTTCAACAAGTTATCTTTTAAATTTTTTGCTCTTAATCGGAAAGAAGGAGAATATCTATGCTATAAAATAGTAGTTAAAATATGACATGCAAGGAAAAGAGAAAAGAAGAACCTTAAGCAGAGACCCCATACAGCACAAGAGTAAAGTAACAAAACTCCTATTCCTAACACAGATAGAAGAAATCCTCTCCATAAAGCAGTTTTATAAAGAAATGCCATTCCAAAAACACTTTATCTATGTCATTCTCACATATCAATAATAAAATTGCTATGATTTAAGAGGTTAAGAATATTTCAAAGCTTACAGTAACAAACTCCAAAAAAACTAAAATTTTTAAAAACTAAAGAATTTTTTTAAAAATACCTAAATTGTGTCCTTTTGTCAACTGTATAGACCTATATTTTAGAATACTCCCTTAGTGTGGTTAGTGGTTCTTATATTTTTTTTACCCAGTTGTAGAAAAACATCTCTAGGATATTTAACATCTCTAGGATATATAACACATTTTATCATAAACATATACTACTCTAGCTGTATCCTGTATTCTGAAAAGGGTAACAGTTTTGAAATAGGAAGATGTCTTTCTCTACACACTTGCCTCAATCAGTTCTTCCTAGAGATTACTATACTCTAATTAAATACATCTTTGCCATGACAAATGGCATGTGTACAGTCACAGGAGACAGCAAAGGGACAGGTATATATGGATGCTCCAAAAAACAGCTTGAAATTCAGGATTTTCAGGGCCCCTACTCCTAATAACCTTTGGGACTCCAAAGGATTAAATCGTTCCCTGTATGGAAGACAGTGCATGTAGGAAGGTGAGAAGAAAAAGGAGCCATTAAGCCAAATCTTAAATGACTTCTTCTTCTGAAGAAGAAGAAGTCATTTAAGGTTTGCAAAACCAGAATCTACATATAAGACATACGGTTAAAATAATGTCTCCCAGTAACCTCAAATACCACCTGGTGATAATCAACTAAATATTTGTTAAATGAATCAGTCAGTGCCTACTTTTAAAACAACCACTGTTAAATTGAATACAAGATGACAAACTGAATCCCATGTTGAAGGAAGTTAAATACATAGCAAACTGAATCAATGTTTTAAGGAAAAATATTTTGCCTTCTGAGAAATGACAACTGTCTGGATATTACCATCTCACTGACAATTGTTTGAATGATGTCTCCTTTGACCTTAGCTAAAAGAAGAATATAAGATAATTCAAAAAATAAGCAAAGAGATGAACATGGTAGTACCAAAGACTTGGGAGGCTGAAGCAGGAGGACTGCAAGTTCAAAGCTAATCAGGGCAACTTAGCAAGATCCTGTCTCAAAATGAAAAATAAAAAGGGTTGGGGATGTAGTTCAGTGGTAAAGTACCCCTGGAACCTGGATTTCACCCCCCAGTACTACAGTAAAAAACAATATATTTTTAATTAAAAAAGAAAAACAAAAAGATACACTCAAAAGACTTTCCTTCATTTACATCCCCTTGAATCTACTTAAAATAACCTTAAATCTTGACTTGAATTAAAATAAATTTATTTTTCCTTTGAGCTAAGAAAATATACTTTCATTCTCAACTATGGTTTTAGAAATGAGACTAAATTAAGAAATACGGAGATAATTAAACTTAACTAATGATGTTAATATATACATTTTCCAAAATACTTCCTGGCCATTATCAAAGCTAATTTAAAAAATAAATGAAAATCATCTGCCTCCTAGGGCATGACTGGATAACTAAGGGAAAAATTAATTTTACTCAAGGATTTAAAAGCTTATTAAACCATAAACATATTCTGAATCATCTGGAAAAACAAAATAAATTTTGCTCTACCTGTGAGATATTGCGGGTTTGTGGCCATCTTTGAGGCCAGGTATATCCTCATGTAAATATGCCAACCCTCTAGCCATGGTTTCTGCAATATGACACAGTTCATTCCAAGAGACCACATTAGCCTTAAGAAAGTCTGACAGTGAGCCCTAAAGAAAGGAGGGTAGAAAAACAAAAACAAAAAAAACTTAAGCTCTTGACAAAAGCCATACGTACACGGGAATTTTTTATCTATAAGTGTAAGACAGTGTATCTTTTCCTTTGAGTACATAAAAATATACAAAAAAATGGTCCCAATTTCCTTCCAATTCACATTATTCCAAGTTTTTCTTAATACATACTGAAAATCTAAAGTTCTAGAAAAAATTTTAAAGTGAAATTATAGCAATTTTAAATATATTATACCAAAGGACTAGGATAACAAACATCAGAATATACAAGCAACCACTAATAAACCTTTCTCTAGAGGTTATGGGCATTCTTATGGTGAAGAATTAAGGTATAAGAGCCACATACTTAACAATGATGAAAGTATCAAAAATGAAATTTCCTTATTAATGGTACTTTTAAACATCTCTGGAAGTTGAAAAATTGAGGGAAAAAAAACACAAGGGTTTTTTGGTGATAATTACCCTAAAAGATTATATAAATTTTCTGATTCTGGGTTTGTCATTATAGATTTTAAATAAGAGTTTTAAGGTACAGAATTCAAAGTGAAAATGGCTTATGAAATCAAAATAGGTCATTAACAAGTAAATGAAAATTACTAAGCACTGCCTATACTAAAGTATTTGCAAGAGAGGTAATTACAGACAGCACAGGAAATCTGGGACAAAAGACTGGTATTACAAATAGAGAGGCTACAAAAAAAGCTACTTCATTCTTTTGTTAAATAAGTTATGCTTTAAAATGGATTTTTATTTAAGAGCAATTTGCACTTTACGTTAAATAATAATCAACTATATAATATATTATCTACTGAAAAATAGGTCTGAGGGATTTGTAGTCAACATCAGGTAGGTAGGCCAACTCTTGATTTTACTGAATTCAAGTGTTAGGTAGTTTTACCTTTTCGTGAAATGCTGTTATTAGCCAAAGGTCCACATCAACACTGGTGCCTCGTTTTTCTGCACCAATGAACTGTAATATGTTTTCATGCTTCATTCCTGGTAAACTATAGACTTCATATTCATTTTGCCATGACTGTTTATCCTAGGGTTAAAAAGAAAGAATAGTAAGAACAACAACAAAATATTAAATAAATCACATCTAATAAATTACTTAAAAAGTTCTAAAGAAACAAAAAAAAATGTACTTAAGTAGAAAAGACCTTTTGTTTTGACCTTTCATTTAATGAAAGGAAGTTCTATTAGTTAACACTATCAGAGTTCTAGTAGTTCTATACTAAACGCCTGTCCACCCTAATCCTTTAAAACATCCTTTTCTGTGTTTCTAGAGGAACAGTAGTTGATCAGAAATGTTGCACTTTTGCATACTACAATGGCAACACATTCTACTTCCAAGTTATTATAAGTATTACACTGTAATTTCATCATGGTGTGAAGCTGCTCCTGTCAGTAATGAAAATAATCTCTCTGAAAGATGCAATTCAGGTGGAATTACTCTGTCCAAACAGAAAACATTTTTGTTTTCAACGACTAACATATTATGTAACATTCTTTAAAGTCACCATATACTCATTTGTGCCTGCAAATGATTCATGTCTACTACATTTTTACTTATAAAAGATTAGTTTCTTTTCACTATGAAAGGACACTGAAAAGACAGGCACCAAAGCATATGGATTAGGAAACCTCTGGCTCCAAGCTACCTAAACTTAAATTCTGAATATGCCACTGACCTTGGGCAATATATATAATCAATTTCCTCATTAAGTAAAACAGGGATGCAGTATCTGTCTCATAGTGTTGTGGTATTACATGTACATACTAATAATATACATACATATATGTAATATATAACACCTGACATAAGAGCATTCAATAAAATGCTACTCTTAATATCCAAATACGTTCATGTAATTTTTAAGATTCCTCACACATTAAAATAAATTTTCCCTGACTTTTTTAATACCTTTATTTTATTTATTTATTCTTATGTGGTGCTGAGGATCGAACCCAGGGCCTCACATGTGCTAGGTGAACACTGTACTGCTGAACCACAACCCTAGCCCCTTCTCTGACTTTTTAAAAAATAAATCCTGGCATTACAGACTGTACACTCTAGAGTTCTAAATTGTAATTTATAGGATATGCATTACTAACAAAAATAACCAATGAAAGTAATAATCTTCTTCATAGATTCTACAATACAAGCTTTAGGAGAGGTAAAAAGGCTAAAATCTAGTTATAGTAAGGCAAATTGCTTATAGGATAGCTTTGCAATAAGGAAAACTTAGGTGTAGGAGTAGAGCTTATATCCTCAAATCCAACCTGGGGCTTAAGTACTAAGGATAGCATTAGCCACAAGGGTACAAAAGCAAGAGCAAGGGAAAATGGAATCATCATCAAATTACACCACTGATGCAACAAAACAAAAGAAGGGTAGAAGCTTGATAAGGGTTTTGTGAAAAGTCCAGCTATTTTTGAAAGAAAAACAACTCAATAGTAAACCAATTATTTGGAGTCTTGATTCACTGCCTCTGAAATTCACCAAACAAAAACTTAAATAATTACATAAACACTCAAAGTAGAATGAAAATAAATCAGTCTGTTCACATACCTCCAAACAGCAATTCTAAAACAAAACACGCTACTTCTTCACTTTTATGTTTGCGATAATGTAAGGGATATTAAAATTTAACCAATGGGGTTTTTTAATTGGAATCCTTAGCATTTTTATAGGATTTTTATTGGCAAAAGATCACCCATGTTTATTTAATATAATTCTACCACTCCAAACAAACATGTTTTTGTACTAATAATTCCATTTCTCAGATGTGAAGGCAGACATAAAAAGGCTAACTGCTTTTCCCAGTATCACAGTATCACTTTGGAATATATGTCCTATATGTTTAGACTGCTTCTGAGTTATAATGTCCTAGTTGGTTTCAGATTTTAATATATATATATATATATATATATATATAAAACTTTATAACTGCAATAGCATACCTGTATTGGGAATATTTTAACGGCAACATATTCATTGAGCAACTGGGCTTTCCAAACACAACCAAATCTTCCCCTTGCTTTCACTTCTAATAATTGCAGTGGCTTCAAACCTAGTAATGGAGAAGGTGGGGGTGGTCCTGGGTCCTGTAGATAAACAAGAATAATAGTGTAAATAAGCAGACCCTGGAACATATCAATTCTAAAAATGAGAAATAAGTGAGTATACTGAAGAATCAACTGACAGAAATAAATGGTAAACACATAAGGATGACATTAATTTCAATCTTGCTAGAACTGAGTTTCTCAAGCATCACTAATCTGTAGGGATTACAAAGCAGGCAACTTGATTTAAGAGTTGTCATAATAACAGTTAGCACTATTGCTTCTCAGGTACAACAGTAGAAAAAAATCTAATACCATTTTTGATCCAGTCTCTCTAATTTTCCCCACTAAGATTTTCTGTGAGCTTTAGATCACTCATAACAATATTTCCTTAGAGAATAAGTATTTGAAAAGTGCCAGAAAAAGCAGATTATGACTATGTCTTAAAGAAAAGCTCAAAATATACTTTTTCTAATGGCTATTTAATTTAAAATTTTTTCTTC
Source organism: Spermophilus citellus (assembly GCF_964194105.1). NCBI lineage: Eukaryota > Metazoa > Chordata > Mammalia > Rodentia > Sciuridae > Spermophilus > Spermophilus citellus. The sequence goes on along the minus strand of NC_138192.1, from coordinate 53,318,882 downwards.
ATTAATTAAAATATTTTCTTCATTAATCTTAGAAATAACCAGTCATTCTTAAGTACATTGTAGTTAGATGTATGAAATACAAAAGCATGTAAAAGAAATATGTTATAGCCAAATTGTTTATACTTTGTCCTCATTTTTTAACATATTAACAATTCATCACTTTGTTTATAATTATTCCCAAAATAAATTTGTGTTCTGAGGCCAACTGACAAAGAAAATATAAACCAAAATTCAAAAAAGAAGTGGTCATCATATTAGATAGCAAGGTATAATAAATAAAAGAGAAGAACACTGCTATAATTAATTTTTAAAACAGAACATACATAGTATATAAATAGGAGTACAACAAGGGAATCTTCCCTATACAAAGTAGGATGACAACTTTTCTCTGAAAACATTTTATTGGTTGGTTATCTGCCATTCCAGAAAGCTTCTAGAGAAAAGCAATAGAAATATTTCCAGGGCTACATAACAAATGTTGTGAGGAGGACATAAAATTTTTGTTGCAAGAGGGAAAAGTATGATGGCACTGGGTTCCTCAGACATTTAGAAATGTTATGCTACCCAGATCAATACATCTTACTCTGCCTTTCTTCTCCCTCTCTTTTTATCTCCTCTCCTAATGCCTCAAATACTCCTAGTGCTCCTTAGGCATCATTCAGCCTACTGGTGCCACTTAGGAGTTTAAAAGTTCACATCTATCATTAGAAAGACCCTCAACAATAGAAACACTGCAAGATTATAAAATAGGAAAAACATGCAACTAGACAATCTTTATAAAATGGCTTGAGAACTCCTATTTTAAAACAGCATACTGTAAAACAGATTACTGTAACTCATTTTAAACTCAGATATTTATTTTAAAACATCTACAGAAGTTGCTTTTTCTTTCCAGGTTCAAAATATGAAGGATTAGTAAGCTAGAGTGTTTCTATTAGCAAAGCAATAGGGCAACGAGGTCAGCTATTAATCTTACAAGAAGGACAGGCTCTTGAGAATGATTCTCAGTGGGAGGGAACACAAGACTCTCTAGAGTTTCTATGGAAACTACACCATCCCTATCTCATTCTTCAACTATCTCTACCTGTAATTAGAGATTCTACCAACAGGAGTAGTTTGCTTATATAAATGTGAAGACAGGCAAAAATGCTGAAAACTACTTTTCCAGAGGCAAAGAAAACCCATCCAGTCTTCAAGGTCCAAGAATAACTATATAACTGCATAAAGGAATGATTAAGCTAAATAGAAAAGGCTAGAAAGGTATATTTTTCAAAGCAAAAATGCCAAAAACTAAAGTATGCAGATAAGAACTGAAAGCTGAAGAAAGTAATATGGTAGAAAGTAATACAGCTCTAAACTGAAATTTTTAGTGACATAAATAAACTGAGAATGTTTGTAGATAACATATACATTTATATACTCTCTGTTCTAAAGGGTACCAACCACGGAGATATGATTCAATCTGTAAAACAAGATTTAGATGATTTAATTCACATCTCAAAAATATATCAGTAGTTCAAACAATGATTTGAGTATATTAACTTTAAATTCAGAAGATATACAATAATTTTTAATATGTATGTTTAGGGAAAAAGTAGTTATTTGTTTTCCAAATGCACAGATAAGGAAAGTTTCTAAGGCTCTGTTGAGCAAATTTCTAAGCTACCACTATTTCAGAAAGATATCTTAAGTCACCCTCTTAATATTACAATTATATTCAATATTGTATCATAACAACCATAACACTTCTTTCAAAATTACTTAAAAGTAAAAATCCTCAAATTATGAGGAAAAAACTGGCCTATTTTATTTTCAGAGTGAGAAAAAGGTCTACAAAGGCACATTCTTATAGTATTAAAACTTTTAGAAATGTGTTTTTAAATGTAATTTAAAATAATATTCTTTAACAATTAAAGGATTAGGTCTAAAATTGAATAACTTTTTAGCAAAGATAATTGTATAAAATCTATAGCACTCATCAATATAAACTTTTTGCTTTTTTAATCAGAAATTACTCAAATAAAATATTAAATGCATTTCTAATATGTTTTATTTATCCAATAATCTAAGAATATTAGAAACAATTTTCAGCTTATTAAGATCATTATAGTAGTTTACCCACACAAACACACACAAAAAAAAAACCTTATTTGATTCTAGAAATAAAGACTTAAACCTTTGAAATGTATGACACCCTGGGAAGACAAATGCAAATGTAAATGTCAGAAATGACAGCAGCATTCTGTCTGATGTTATCCACAAAATACTGCTTTGCCCTGCTATACTGAAAAACTACTTTTGGGAAAGCATCTAAAAAGGTTTTAAGAATTCATAAAAACTTTTCCTAAGTATCCAGTTATCTTGCAATATACATACTATTTGGAAAACTAAAAAGATATACATTAGAAATGGCTCTGATTATACTCATGTCATCAGAAAATATCATGCTAAAACTACAATTATTAGAAAAAGTCTTCTACCCCAGGACTCCTTCCCAATATCATTATTATAACCAACACTAGAATACACAGATAGAGATGGACAGTTGTGAAGTCATCTGTTATCATTTTACTATTTCTGAATTCTCCATTTGAAGGGTGAATTCTAATAAAGTTATATAGCCTTAAACATTCAGACAGCAAAAATTCATCAAAAGTTGTATTTCTGCAGCTAGTTCATTTGCTAGAAATGCCAAAGATAAAACTATCTGAAAATACAGATTTCACATTAAAAGATAATGGGCTGGACTAGAAAGCTCTTGTTAAAAATGAGCACATGCTAACATTGAAACTTATGACATCCTCTAAAAATTAAACGATACAAAATTTTTAAGGCTATTAGAGTCATTTGATGTTCTTTTAATCAGCTAAAACAGTCATTTCTATATTCTACTTTAAATAAGTATAAATACTCTTAGCATTCCTTTAAAATCAAAACCTATTACTATGTCAAATCAATCATATTTTTATAATAAAGGCAGGGGGAAATCCTTATAACATAAATGTATATAAACTAAAGGATGCACAGTAAAGCAACAATAACAACAAAAATCTTAAGGACAAATGTTTAATATGCATCCACAAAAAATTCCACAACCATAAAACAAACATCAATGCATCTTACCTCTATCATTATATGAAAGGCGTGCTTGTGAAGAAAAAACACAGGCAAAAGAAATTACGATTCATATTCAGAATGAGATGAAAAATGACACATCAGTTACAAAAGGAAAGAGAATAATGATTTAGCTTTTAAAAAGTTGGCAGTGATCCAATGTATTATATCTTTAAATGAATTTTGGGAACTACTTTCCTTATGAACAGAGGAAAGTAATATCAAAAAAAAATTCAAAAACAAAAACAAAAGGACCACTTGGATTTTACCTATCAGATGAGAGGTAGTAAACAAATTATTGACTCTAGAACAATACGAAGTTATCTGACCCAACATACTTCAAGCTAGCAAGTGAACTAAACCAAGTCTTAAATAATTTACTACTGATTTTTTGAAAAGTACCTAGAGTCTACACTTTAAGACTAAAACAAGCATTTTAACTCAAAATGATATGAGAGAGAACTGGCTTCTGGACACCAGAGGGCAGTATTGCTTTTAACAAAATCTAGCTAGCAGCCCTAAAGAAATTTCTATAGAGCTAGAATCTCTCCTCTGATTATATTTTCTGGGTTGTCTTAAGAATTTTTAGAATCTCCTACTTCTACTGAGTGAATTGCCCCACTCCTTTTTCATGGAAGACAGCAGAATCACAGCAGTAAGAGAAAAATGTTTCTGGTGTCTATGACTATGTACAACATACTACACTGGTAAAAATAATAATAATAAGACAGAAAAAACAAATCACCAGAATTAAGTAAAACAGTGACAGACCAGGCCTAATTTTTACCTACTTTCCAGACACATAAAGGCAAAGAAATTAAAATGAGTCCTAATTAAAATAGAATTTAAATGAGTTAATCCACATTTCAAACTGATAATATATCAGCAGTTCAAATTTTGATTTAAGTATAATACTAACTTTAAATTTGGAAACATTCAATAATTGGATAAGCAGTAGTGGCCTTGGGAATGTTCCACACACATGTCTCACAGTCTGAGGCCAGTCGACTGCTAACAGAGAACAAGATTTTCATTTTTCTAGTCATCCCCAAATAGGTAAGGACTTGAATTTATAAAATTGAGAGAAACATTGTTGCTGAGAATTATTCCCAATAGATGGTTATATTCCCCAGTTTCCAATATTTCTACAACATTTCTAAAGAGAAAAATAGCACAAAAAAATAACTGATAACTCCTTTATCTTTACCGGCTGCTTAGCCAGTTTTTCTTCCTTCTTAATATTCTTCCTGTGATAATGATTCAGAACTATTCATAAGTCATCCAAAAGGCTGAGTTAATCCCACCATTAAAATATCTTATCAGTATTCCAGAGAAAAATTCATCCCGTGAAAGCCATGCCATCTGGATAACTACAGATTCCCAAGGTTCAAGGATCACTCAGATCTTGCTTTAGTACAGGTGCTTTCAAAAATAAAGACACCACTGTACAAACACAGTGCAAATAGGTGCTATCCTTACATCTTACCAAAAAGGATAACTCTGCTTATATTATTCCTAATAAATAAACATTAGAATAAGTTATAAAATGACCAAAGCTTAAATGAGTGAAAACAAGAACAGAGCTGAACGTGACAAAAAGGATCATGACAGAATCCAAAAACAACAACAAACTCACAAAGAGATTTTTTATAAAAATGTATATTTGCTCAATATATTTCCAAATAAACATCAAGATAAGAAAAATGACCCACACTAAACAAAAGCCACCAACAACATCCTTAAAATATACCCTATGTGACAAAATAACAAGTTAAAATAATAAAAAAAAAAATCACTTAAATGTACAGATTAAAAAGTAACCAAACAAATGAGCTGGATTCACAAATTTAAAAACATAGCTTTGAGTATTATGTTCTACAACTCTAGGTAACAGCAAAAAGAAAATCAGCACATTAATGTCAAGTAATTAGTTTGGGGAATTAGAAAGAGACTTGCTGCTCATCCCTTAAGTGGGAAAAAAAATTAGTGCCAAACATCAGAAAAAAATAAAGAGTATTTCTTCATTCATCATTTCAAAAACTGTTTAATAAGCACCTTGTCTGTGTCAGGTACTGACTACCCGAACCCTCATGAAGCTTACAGTAGTCCAGGGTAGAGAGACTTACCAATGATTCACACTAAAGAATACATAATTATAAACTAACAGCAATACAAAGGAATTCAGAACCTTAAGCATCTATAAAAAGATACCTGACTTTCACAGGCAGGTAAAATAAGATTTCCCTGAGCACAGTCTCAAGTAATGGAGTAAGAACTAGAGGGATGCAGAAAACAATTTTGGGACTAGATATCCAACTTAAATGGGCAATTATTCCATTTATTGAAAACCAAGTTTCGGAGTGGTAAGTGTTTGAAGATCTAGAAGTGAGTTATTTAGGAGTTAAGATATGCAGATATGAAATACAAAGAAATCTTTCCAGAAACAAAGATTTTTGTTTATATACTATATATATGTTTACATGATTATGTACTATAAATATTCTTTTATTTACTATTTAATCTATTCCAAGATATCTATAGCTCTATCTATATACATATATAAATTTTTCCCTTTTTTTTGTATACCTCACTCAATAACCTGTTGGGACTATCAAAAAAGATTTGAATGTCTCCTCTTTATTATCTAATTATTTTACATTTTAAGAAATTCTACAATTGTTCATTTTTTAAAAGCCTATTGTCAAGCAGATAGAAATAAAATAACCCAGTGTATCAGGGCAAACATTTCTGAGCTAGAAAAGGCAAATATACAATTACAGATTCAATAATACTGATATTGTTAAATGCACAGCCATGAGTCTATCTAATTAGATCTTCCATATTCCTTTGTAATGTATCCTACTTCCTACAGTTCCTTTCACCTTGCTCCTCCTGAAAGCAAAGCAAAAATTAACATGAATGAGACAAGGATTCTGGAAAAGTTCCCTACAAAGTGGTTAGCACTTCAGAGCAGACAGAACTGGGATGAAAAGTCAGAAAGAAACGAAGGCATGCCCATTTCTCCTTTTGATTATTGGTCAAAAGCATCGGGTTTCCGACTGACTACAGAAGAAATTTTATTTATTTTAGAATTTGTATTCTGCAGATTAAGATGAAGAAAAGGAAAAGGATGATGTTGTACACAAATAAATTGTGTTGTGGGTAAAATGGTTGTTTATCTACTAGGCTATATATACTTGAAACAGAAACTGTTTTAAATGTAAATTACATAAACTTATCCCTTTATCCTACTTGAATTTTTTATAGATCCTATCAAATTATTTATTGAAATAAGTCATTTATAAGTAATTCAATCAATGAACCTCAATACTTGGAATTAAATGCCCAGGCTTTGCCACAGGGTCGGGGACTCTAAACAATTCATCTATATGTGCCTTAATTTTCTTTATGAACTGGACTTGATTAAACAGAACCCATTTCATGGGGTATTTAAAGATTAAATGAATTAACAGGTATAAAGTGCTTTGTATACTGCGTTATACAGAATTCAAAATGAAATATTTTATTACACAAAATTCCAAGTATTAACTTTGATATATATCAATGATAGTTTCAATAAAAAATGATTCCTTTTGAGTTCAATTTTTTTTTAAACCAGGTATCAGGAATTGTACCCAGTGATGCTTAAACAGGGAGCTACATCCCCATCCCTTTTATTTATATATATATATATATATATATATATTTTATTATTATTTATTTAGAGTCTGAGTCTTGCTGAGTTGCTTTAGAACCTCACTAAATTGTTAAGGCTGGCTTTGAACTAGAGATCCTCTTGCAGATGGGATTATAGATATGAGCCACCACACTTTGGGTTCAATTCTGAAGTTGCTACTCTGTTGGCAATAACAGCTAACAGTTATTTGAGCACTTAACATTAGCAAAACACCCCAATGTTTTCCTCCCAATCACTACAGAACTGGAATCAGACATTTCTTCCTTCATACTTTTCTTATAAAATGACTAATGCAATTCCTTTCATAATCTTTGCCCTTCATTTCTGAGCTGCAAAGTAATCAACCAATCAACCTGTTTTTAGTTTACTTAGATACTAATCCACAAAGCTTCCATAACAGTTGTTTTACTAAATAGAGTTTTTCAATTCTATTTTCTCAAATAAATTTTAAAAAATGACAACAATGAAATAGCTAGCATGAAGGAACAAGTCTAAGATGAGGTCTAAGAGATGAAGACTACAGAGAAAAAGCAAACTCACTCCCTCCTAACTACCATCTCTTTTTTGTCAGGTAAGAAAAAAGATAAATTATATACTCTGGTCCCTATACATGGTTCCCATTTCCAAAGGGAAAAATTAATTTAAGATTTTGAAATTTAAATGGAGGGCAGAGGCTATAGCTCAGTGGTAAAGTGCTTGCCTAGTATGTGTGAGGCCCTGGGTTCAATCCTCAGCACCTCATAAAATTAAATAAATAGAATAAAGGTATTGTTAAAAAAAATTAAATGAAAATCACTTTTAGAAATAAGCTGCTTTGGTTAATTTCAAACTGCTCTAAGCTATTAATAAAACTACATTTTTCTCCCTTCTCCCCCTTCCTAACTTTTTCCTTTGGGCATAGAATTTTAGCCATCTCCAAGTGACCCTGTCTGAGCACTTGTGGGTTGGGGGTGGAATAACTGAGAATTGAACCCAGGGATACTTTATTACTGAGCCACATCCTCAGCCCTTTTATTTTGAGTAAGAATCTCACTAAGTTGCTTAAGGCCTTCCTAAGTTGCTGTAGCTGGCCTCAAAACTTGCAACCCTCCTACCTTAGTCTCCCAAGTTGCTGGTATTATGGGTATGTGTCACCACACTCAGCCTCTAAGTATTTTTAAGTGGAATAAATTATATATGCCCAGTGAAAGTAATATTTTCTCAAGGGACATGTTTATGAATAGTTTATGACACTGCTCACAATTTTAAAGAAAGCTATAATTTAGGTTATCAATATAAAAGTAATCATATACCATAGTGGAACACAGAAGGAAAAAATATGTATAGCAGCCCTGTACTATCTCTTAGGCATATGGCAAAAAAGAAAAAAAAAAACTCCAAGCTGATAAAAATATCACATTGTGCACCTTAAATGTACACCGTTTCTCTCTCTCTCTCTCTCTCTCTCTCTCACACACACACACACACACACAGTTTTGATATTTCCTGAGCATACCAAAACACTCCACTAAATCTCACTTAAAAATACATCATTTAATCAAATGAGATAGATTACCCATAACAAACTGAAAATATATCTTCTGTATACTGTTAAAATAATTCAATTTTAGAAAAATACTTTATAATTGATAAAAGAGGAATAAACTATATTCTCAAGTGAGGTTACAGAAAGGTACAGAAGGATATTCACCAAGCTGTTTTATAAACTGATTATTTTCAGGAAAGTGAGAGAAAGGGGAAAAAGGAGGAGCAAATCATTCGCTTTTTTTACACACCTCTTTCTAAATAATTTATCTTGATACAACAAACATGTATTAATAAGTAGTACTTTAAGTAAAAGAGAGTTTTAAAAGAGAGGGAGAAGGCAAAAGAAAGAAAAGGCAAGAGAATAGATATGTATTAATTAACTCCAACCATTTAGCATCAACTTATGACTTCAAGATGTGCTTCTATGGATACTATAATAACTATTTTGTAATAAAATAAAATTTAATATATTTCCCCTGCATCCTCCCAAATAAGGAAACAGCATATTTTTCCAAATTGACTTAACAAATGTTATCCTACCCATTCCATGTCTTATTAATTCTAAATGGATCCAAACAGAGACCCATTATCAAGAGAAAAACTTCTACAAAGTACTTTCACAGATAACTTAGTTTCTCAGTGGGTACTAATTTGGCATAGCATAAAATGACAACCTATTATTACTTTAATATTAAGGTCAACAGGATTATTTTCCAGTCCAACTCAGGGATCCCAAACATCAGAAGGTCCTTACTTCTTATCAAACTAAGACCTATTTAAATGTCATGATGCAAGGACTAAAGAAACTGGTATCATTTTTATAACTATTAACTCTGAAATAATAAAGTGCTAATTATATAACCTTAAAAAAATGAACAAGTGGCTAACATCATACCCTGTTAAAAGGGGATCATTTCTAGCCCCTAAAGTTAATTTTCTTATCAAGTGGTGTTTTTTATTAGCACAAATATAAATCTTATAAGCAGGAAACTTAAACTCACATATAGTCATGAAAGCAATGCAAACAGTTTTATATTTTTACATTCAGTTTACTCACTATATTTTATAAGAGCAGCTTCCTATATGTGGAAAGATAGTTTCGGCACAGACAAAAAAAAAAAAAAAAAAAAAGTAACCTGGATAACACAAATTGACAGAAAGTTTCAGTCTCGTTCTCTTATAAAAGCTGGAATATTTCAACTTCTTTAAAATCCCTCCAAAAATATGACCTCAAGATTTATCTCAAGGCAAAATCCTAAAGCACAAAACGTACAATTGAAGAAAAAAAACTGGAATATTTTATTAACATCTTGGTATAACTCTACAAACAACAAATTCAATTCACTAATTCAGCACTTACAGAATGGTGATTACACACAAACACCTGTGTAAAATATAGCAGTAATTACAATATATACTCAGTCTTTAAGGAGCTTACAATCTAACAGAAGAATGGAATATGAACACAAATTGCTATAAGCCCTTCCCAACATAATTCATCCGAATTGCAGAAAACAGAAAATGACTTGACCACTATTTTGTCAATTTTTTCAAGGATGGTAAATAATCAAAACAATTCAGATACACAGGATGAATGTTCTATGGTGTAGTGGGAAGAAAGAACCACAAGGCAGCGTACAAGACACATGTTATGCTCAAATTTTATATCCTTTATAGTGGATCACTGGGCGATATCAAATATTTTTAAACACAGAAACAACATAATCAAACATGTAAAATGCTATTCTAACAATAGTACAGATGAAGGAAGAGAAATGAAAACAAGAAAACCAACTATAAGATACAGAATTAATCACAACCACAGATGTAAAAATGTCCTGAACCACAATAGGATCAGTAAGGAAGAAAAAGGTGAAGGAACAGGATTTAATAAACGACAAGGCCAAAGTCAGAAATAGTTGTCTACAGGGCTTTCATCCAGTGTAATTGGGAAGAAATTAAATAGTGGTAGAAACAACAGTAGTTATCCATCATAAAGAAGCATGGCTTCAATTTTTTTAAAAAATAACAAAATGCTTTTTCTGTTCTTTTAATTATGCTAGATTTGTTTTAGAATGATTTTTGTTGGTTACTAAAAATCATAATTAAAAGAACCATGTTTTAAAGTATTTATATCCCTGTATCACTTCTTCAAGATAAAAATACTAATGAAACCAGAAAAAAAAAATCTAAACAACCTGATGTCTTAAAGAATCCTACCATTTAAATATCAGAACAGTTTTATTAATTATGATGCCACCAATTCCTAACAACAGACTACTTTATTCACAAAATAGTCTTTAGCCAAGATATTTTTATTGGTATAATTATATGTAATAGTGGGATTCATTATATCATATTCACACATGCACATAATTTGATCAATCTCATTTCGCTAACCAAGGATTTGAGAAATTTCCCTAAGAAAGTAATAACAAATTTGGTCATTGTTGTAATACATTTAAAGAATTTGGAAGAAGAATACTCCAATAATCCATGGCAAAAATGTTAAAATCTTTTCTCAACTAGTCTTAAAATTACACTGGATATACATGAATGTGGGGTAAAATTCATAAAGACACCTTAATACCATACATTCAGTATTCCTCTCCTACCTACCTCTTAACCCTTCAAAATAGTCATTTTGGGGACTATTTTCCAACAGGGTTTGAACTTTGAACCCAAGGACACTTAACCACTGAGCCACATCCTCAACCCTTTTTAGTATTTTATTTAGAGACAGAGTCTTGCTGAGTTGTTTTGGCCCTCACTAAATTGCTGAGGCTGGCTTTGAACTCATAATCCTCCTGCCTCAGCCTCCTGAGCCACTGGGATTATAGGCCTCTGCTACCAAGCCCAATGCTAAAACAATTTTTTATTTTATTTTTTAAATATTTTTTAATTATAGGTAGACACAATATATTTTATTTTTATGTAGTGCTGAGGATCGAACCCAGTGCCGCACACATGCGAGGCAAGCACTCTCCCTGTGAGCCACAATTCCAGGCCCTAAAACAATTTTTTAAATGGAAAACACCTTTCTCTCTCTCTCTCTCTCTCTCTCTCTCTCTCTCTCTCTCTCTCTCTCTCGGGGGGGGGGGGGGGGCTTGTTTTGTCCTTTAAGATAATGTTAATGTGAGATAATGTTACTGCTTGTTTTGGTAGTTAGACAAACTATTCAATATCCAAAAGTAGAAAAATAATTTATCCTATAGAATGATTCTGAGATGGCAGGAGATGTTGAATTATGTGAAATACCAGAAGCATCTGCTTTCTAAAGACAAGCAGAACTGAATCAGCAATAGAAACAAAGCTTCAGTGTCAGAGGGTTCTTGGTTCACATTCCAACTCTAACACTTGTGAGTTTTGCTGTCTCAATTTCTCTATCTATAAAATTGTAACTTACACTACATATTTGGTCCTGTGAAGTAAGATTAAATAAGTGCTTTCCATATCTGGCTGGTCACAAGATTCACCTGGGAAACTTACTGAAAAAATAATTTCACAGACCACATTCCATATTTTCCAGGGTATCATCCAGGAAATTATATTTTCTAACAAATCCCAAATATAATCTTTATACACTAGTATTGCAATCTGGAAGTTATTGAAAAACTTTTTCTTTATATGCTTTTTATATTATGATTTATGTATTTATGTATAATATAATGGCACCCCAGAACACACATTTATATCTTATGTAAATCAAATTATCATTAATTATTTTTAAATAAAAGGTAACCCTTTTGTCACAGGATGGCTACTGAACACTCTTACAGAACTACAGTTTGTGTAAACCATACTGTTTCAGAGACAGTGAGAGGTGATGAAAGCGAAATTCCACATCAATGGCAATGCCTCTTTTCCATGGTTTATGCAGCAAGAAAGCATAAAGTCAGGCTCATCTTGCATTTTTCTTCAGGTTACTATATCACTAAATCTGTATTTCTACTTTTTTTTCTGCAATTCATATAAATTTATAACAGCAATGCAAGTACTAAATAAATGTGTACGATAACATTAGTAATTGCAAAAAATATCTAAAAGGTTCAGAGACAGATATTCTTATATGATCCAGGTTCTTATGGTATCTTCCTTTTTTGGGGGGAGGGGGAGATATTGGGCTTGAATCCCAGAGCACACAACCACTAAGCCACATCCCCAACCCTCTGTATTTTATTTAGAGACATTAAGTTGCTGAGCACCTTGCTTTTGCTGAGGCTGGCGTTGAGATCTTAATCCTCCTGCCTCAGCCTCCTGAGCTGCTGGGGTTATAGGCTTGTTCCACCATGCCCCATGCATTGTTCCTTTTTTAAAAAAAGGAACTCTTGAATTAATCAGTATTTCTAAATAAAGTGATCTGATATATAGATTAGCAAGTCCTTTATAAAAAACGTCTTAACTACAACTTTATATCTATATTGGATATAAACTAATATAGGATTACATTATCTTTTTAAAATTCTTTCTATAAAAACCTTAACAAATTTATTTAAATGTGGGTTCTAGTTTATTTACATCACATCACAAATCTATGGTAAATTCAGAAAACTACTATAATATTGAATACTCTTCTTAATTTAGGTACTAAAACAAAACTTTAAAGTTTCTACTGACAAAGGTAAAGTGCACCCTATGGTTATCTGGAGTAAATTATATACATTAAGTACTAAAATTTTTTACTTTAAAACACTTTTTACAAATGATTTTTAATAAATCCAAATGTAGCCACTACTGTTTAAAAGTTAAGATTTTTCAGTTATTTACATACATAAAACATTATGTTTTATTACATAATATTACATAAAATATTGTTTATCCAATTTATTGAACAATGTATTTTATTTTACCTTTGGGTTTACTTCTCCATATACATATCTTCCAAAGGTTATGGAGATCAATGATCTAATACTAACAGATTGCTGCAAGTACTAAGAAAGAAGTGTGTTATGTAAATAAAGCTTAAAGGGAAGAAGTTGTTATGGTCATTAAATTATAGGACTTTACCATTTTCTTCTATCAAGTTTTAACCATTAATCCTACTGGTATTAGAAAAACAAAGTTAAACCAAGAGATCCAGAAGGCCATAGTAATCTGATCTTAAGAGTTAAAAGAAACTCAATAAAAACTAGAATTTAGAGAGATGTCTCAAGCAAGTATAACCAAAAGTTTTCAGCTTTCCTGGGCCTGTATAACATTAAATTACCTCCATAAAAAGTTCTTGTAAGGTACTAGACCAGTGTCAATTGTCCTACATGTTAGAGAATGAGGAAAATGTAATGCATTTAATCTGATTACCAATCACATCTCTATTTCAAGAAATATTTAGGGTAAGATGAGTAAGAAACAAGAGTGTTAAAAAAAAAAAAAAGATTTTAGTCTTCAACAGGTACTTTGTATGTAGGGGAAAAAAAATTTTTTGAACTACCAGTGACACATGAACACATGATGAAAAATGTTGCTCTTCTGCTCCTCCTCTCCCCCCTAAAACACTTTTTATGAAGATATGTTCCTAAATTATGATACTTCTTTTTCATACTTTCTTGGTTATCTTCCTGGGTCCATCCTAATGTTTGGACAATAGTATTGAAAAAGGCCCAGAAATTTAAGAATAGAGAAGAGGTTGGAAAAGAAAAAAAGGGTTATGATGACACTTCTTCTCTACCATTAATTAATCCTCAAGAAGAAAGTAGGGTGTACCTCCTACTTACACATATTAGAATGAAAGCAAAATTCTTGCATTCTAATTAATGAACATTTGAAAATCAAAATTAATATTTGAAAATCAAATTTTTAAAAAATGGTATTCATACACATTAATTATACAGAGAAAATAGGAATAGGAATACCCCCCATTCTACTCTACCTTAACTTTTGAGAAAAGTTTAGAACATAGCAAATTAATGTTTGTAAAATAAGCTGTAGTTCTCATGACAATAAACATTCAAAAATTAACTCAAAAAGAAAATAATTTGTTAGCTTAGTTTTAGCACAGTAATAGTTCTTTAAAATATAAAATTTTAAATAGTACAAAGTATGGCGCAATAACTTACTTGAGTTGGAACAAGTACAGGAGGGTAGGCCATCTTGTGATGCCTGTATACCCAAAATGCACATATGACAATCCCCGCAATTAACATAAGTGGCACCAAGGAATAGAGCAGAATGTTGTAATAGGGTGGCTTAGGTGCAACTGGATTTGAAGTGGCTGTGGAAAGGGGAAGGAAAAAACAACTCAGATTTGGTCTATAAAATTCTACAATATTTATCATAGTGTCAAATATTTGAAAAAAATAGAATATGAAGAAATAGAAGTATCCTATCAACACAAATATTCTTTGTTTTCAGTCTACATGCTGAAAAATCTTATGTATTTTCCCTATGAACTTACGCTGTGTGACTTCCATCTCCGGAAAATAAGAAAATTTTTCATTACACATATTGCCCTCACAGCAACAAAAGTAGACTTCAGGACTGTCTTTTTTTTCTATACAATCAGTCCTACAAACAGAAGAGAAATAATCAAAATCAATATTCTCAGAGATAAATAATAAATGTGTCACTTATACTCAACTTCAAGATTTTTATTAATATTTGAGAATCACATTTTTTAAAAAAAATTTTATTGGTACACATTTATTATACAGACTAATGATCATTTCCTAAAAGCCAAAAGTATCCTAGACTGCTATTACTAAATCTCATCAGGAAAGAAACAAAAACAGCTGAATTTATGACATTCACATGAATTCCTTGAGACCAGTGCTTTAATACAGTTTTTAATAAATAATCTATGTCAAGCATCTTTTTTCTTTCTTTTGTTAATTATTAGAAAAGCTTGAAGAACAACATAAGTCAA
This sequence comes from Spermophilus citellus, assembly GCF_964194105.1. NCBI lineage: Eukaryota > Metazoa > Chordata > Mammalia > Rodentia > Sciuridae > Spermophilus > Spermophilus citellus. Next base: position 53,303,685 of record NC_138192.1, on the reverse strand, counting down.
TGAGAAAATTCAGGCTAGCAGTGCTTTTGCTCACTGGAAATATAGCTTTCCCATTTTTATGAATATTAAAAACTAAAAACTTCGTATAAATCTGTGTATGTATGTGTATAATAAGGAATAATAATAAGTATACACACATACACATACCTATTTATACAAGCTCATATCTCATGTATAAGCATATTTCAAAATCAGAAATCCAAACTAGCTTTGGGAATTAATATTGTCATTTTTAATAGTAATAGATTTGTTTTCTGAACACAATGAGCAAGACTGGGTTAAGCATCAAGTAGTTAACAAATATACAATAACATACATACAGGACCTAGTAACTCAAATTGCTAAGAATTAGATGGAATTAAGAAGAAAAGGGGGAGGCAGTCAATGGGACCTAAGTCACTGAAAAGACGTGGATTCATCCTCTAGAACAACCCCTAATCAACTACCAAGAAATAGCTATATATATTTAAGTAAAAAAGAATCACCCTTTAAAATAAACTGAATCTTTGTGATGGCTGTAAGAAAAATAAAGTTAAATTTAACTATTAAGGGAAAAGTTCCAGAAATTTCAAGAAGATAGTTTTAACAAAATCAAATTTTAAATTATAATCTATACTAATATCTATTTAGTATAAAGTAAAAAGACAAATCTAAGTTTTAACAATGTATAAGAAGAAATGTACAAGTTTAAAAATTAATATTCAGATTCATACCTCAAGTTATAGGAGATTAACATGATTATACCTAGCTGAATTAGTTCAAGAAAATTACTTTTCGCCATCCAATTTCATTTTTCTTTATTTTCTTCCACATTTGGACACTGCTTGAATCTTTCTTCTTTTCTCTTACCATCCTTACTAAATTTTTTTCAATCAGATTTAGAGCATTAAAAAAACTCACAAACTTCTCTATTAGCATTTAGTCTCCCCAAACAAAGCTAGCGTAGTAGTTATCACTCTAAGAAAGCATGTATTTGCACTGAATAATGAAGCACTCCACAGACTTTCAGTGAATGGCTCACGACTCATTTCAACATTGAGTCTCACATGTTGAAATGCTGGTTTTAGGTAGGAAACAGTTTTTACTCTCCACCTCCCCCGAAAAAGAAATCTCTGATCTAAACTAATTAAAAAAAAGTTTCCCAAATCCCTCCTATTTACCTTTCATAATAGGTCATATCACTTGACTACTTTTGGTAGCAGACAGACTAATAATCAGAAATACTGCTAAAACATGTTAAGTGTAAAAACAAATAATCCTTGGAAAATTCAGACTTACAAGGATACCCTAATCACTAAAAATATACCAAAATAACTGCACTTTAATTTGTCATGAAATGTGAAACTAGTCCAATTTTCAGGGTTTATTCAATGTATGTTGTTATTAGTCACATATGACTAGCTGATCAGAGATCACAGGTAATCAACTGATGCTCCTGAAAGTAGATATCAGGTTCAGTATAAATGGCATCATTTACTTTCTGTTGTAATGGAAATTCTGTGGCTCAGTATCTACCCAACTTCTTAGAGAAATATCAAAGGCAGTCAATAACATGACCACTATATTTTAGTTCCAGTGCTGAACAATTTATAAAAGATCTTTTAAATAAAATGTAGCTTCCTAAGAGAACTATGTTAATTCTGCTGTAATTCTGAATGTCAACTTAAAATGTCTCTTGGGGTAAAGAACAAAGGCCTATGTAGCAAGAAAAAAAGTAGGGTGGGATGTAATAAGATCAATTTCTTCCAAATACATAAAGAAGAAAACTGAAAGGAAATTAAATACTACAATTAAGGTTAGGTCTCCTTGAGGATAGATTTTTCAACAGATATACTCTTATGAAGCAATTTTAAAAGTCCTTTTTCCTTAAAATTGGCATACAGGTTCATAATTCCGACATGGGCAATGAAATGATTTTTCCTTAAGAGGTCTCACTACTGGATATAATATTCAAAATATATCAAGAATAAAACATCATAAAGATACCATGTTTATTACTTTAAAATACATATCTTGTCATTAGAGCGTATTATAATGGTCTTCAAAATTCCATATTTAAAAAGCAAGAAAAATTCGTGTGACAATCTATACACTGATCTTATTTCAAAAGGGGGAACAGGTGCAGGAAAATTACTGAACACTTTCAAAGAAAATAAAGTATGTTCTCACCTGTCATAGCAGTTGATATCATCCAGCCAACAACCTTGTTTCACTATTTCAATGGAACCAGAAATATTCTTCCAGGTAGCAAAACAATGTCGCCGTTTATCTTTATCACCATAACAGGGTTCAACACCAGTTTGATTGGTTCTGTCTCTTTCCCAATTAGCATTAAAGAAAAGACACTCCTGAGTTTCTGATCTACCAAGTATAGCACCTATAAGATAATAAAACAACAACTTACTATAACATATTATATTATCATTATAAAAGAAGAGTTTGTCTCCCAAGATAGCAACTTCAGGTATTCCTAAAATGTCAAAATTTACTGTCTTCCCAGTATTATAATTTTAGATTTATGTTTCCAGGTTAATCCCTGGACTTTAAGTATAAAAATAACCACAATAATCTCAGACATCACAAAATTTCTCTGGACAACGCCAGTTTCATTTCATTTAAGAATACCCTTGATGAAAAGCAGCAGATACTATTAACTGTATTAATTTTCAATCATTAAATAGACTTCTTTTCAATACCTGTGACGAAATAGGAACTAGGCAAACACAATTCTGCTGCACAGCAAAGCAAAATGGTTGCCTCAAGAAAAAGCCCTTGTATGACTGTACAATATACAAATTCATACTTGGGTATCTGGCAGATAAGTTCTTAAAAGTAAACCAAGTAAAACTGTTACCTCAAGAAAAAAAAATGGACAGGGTGTATTGAAAATGCTAAAATTTGAGTTTTCAGGCAAAAATAAGAACTTTGAAATTTTTAAAATCTTCCCAATACTTAAAATTTTTTCTGAAAAGATCAGTGGTGATATTATCAATAATTTTTAGTTATACATGGACACAATATCTTTCTTTTGTTTATTTATTTTTTTGTGGTGCTGAGGATCAAACCCAGGGTCTCTCATGTGCGAGGCGAGCGCTCTACCACTGAGCTACAACCCCAGCCCCCAAAGGTCTCCTTTAAAGAGTGAACAATGAAATGCACTAATCTCTAGAAGGTCTATATAGTTGAGACTCAATATTTTCTAAATGAATTATGGGTACTGTTACAAAAGCATTTATAAGTAAATCCAATATGTAAGACAAATCAAGGGATGGAAAATTCATCAGTGATACCAAACCAACTAACTTTTAAGAAACTATGTTTAATCTTAGCTGGGAAAGCAAGTAACTAAAATACTCAAAATAATCTGTGAGGGGAGTACAAAGGTGAACTCATACTTTACTTTAAGGGTCACTATACTTATAGAACTGTGTATCTAGGGGCTGAGGCTGTGTGGCTCAGTGGTAAAGTACTTGCCTAGCATGTGTGAGGCACTGGATTCGATTCTCAACACCACATACAAATAAACAAAAAAGGCCCATACATTTAAAAACAACAACAAAAAAGAACTGTATATCTAAAACTATATATTTTATTCTATCATAAATTATATTTAAATAAAGCTGATTTGAAAATAAAATTGAAAAGAAACTACCTGAGTTTGGTATGGAATCAAAGAAAAGCATCCACAAATAGCTAATACATTATTAAAATATTACTCCTTTTCCTAACTATATATCTGTGTATGGCCAGATTTCCTTCATATACTTCATTCAAAATAAAATATCACAACAAACTTAACAAAGAGAAGAGTTCAGTTATCTTCTACTAAAACAATCATGAAAAAATATCTTGCTAATTTCTCTTTGTTTTGGAATATATTTTCATAAAGATCTGTTCTTTTACTAACAGATTTATTACTATTTTTAAACAAATTAATATTTTAAAATTTTCTGTCTTCCATTTCAAATATGATTAATATTAACAGATACAACCCACATTTTTAAAAAGTTCTTTGAGGTTTTTGAGAGCCTAAAGAAGTCCTAAGAAGAGCTGCTCTACAAATGTATTATCACAGAGATATAATTATAAGCCACTAGTATCTATGAGTAGTAATGGCGCCATAGACTTTCCCCTCAAGTATGGAAAAAATAATAGCATAAACTGACAGCACACTATGCTGGTAACTATCAACTGCAGTCTACAAAAGAAGGACTGATACTACTACTTATCTTGTACACAGCCATTTTCTAAGTTATTCCTTTTCAGAAACTTGTTCAAAATATGAGCAAACTAAGTTTCCTCCTTTACCAAAAAACCCCAAAGCAATCATTTACTGCCCACACTTTATCTTAAAACAGAGATGGCAAACTTTTTCTGTAAAGGTCCAGACAGTAAGTATTTTAGGCTTTACAGGCCATATGGTCTGTCGCAACTACTCAACTCTGCTTGTGAAGCACAAGAGCATCCACAGACAGTAAATGAATGAATGTGGTTGTATTCCAATAAAACTTTATTTATGAACACTATAAAAATTCTTCTAATTTTTGCATCTAAAAATTTTTTTTCAAAATTTTTCAATCATTTAAAAATGTAAAAATCTTTCTTTAGGCTGCATTTGACCCATAGATTGTGTGGTCTGCTACTCTGTCTTAAAACAATGTCCTAATTACAACAGTACAGCTAACTTGCCTTGTGTTTATTTTGTTAGGGATGGGTATCCTGTGAATTTTATTCATTTCATTTGTGTTAAAATACCACTGTTTAATTATCTTCAATTAATGAAAGAAGTTTCCACTGAGGCACAGTAATACCCCTTAAATTAAACAAAAATGAAGAACAAAGAACCCTGCCCTTTGCAACTCTGGTGTTAATTCCAATCAAGGAGTGGCTGCCTGGAGCACTGTACTAAAAAGGATTTTGAGGATTTTTCTGAAAGGATTTTACCATTTAGAAGGGAGGAGGGCAACACCAATGTCACATCAATTTAGACAGAGTAAATTTAGATAAAAGATAAGCTAATGGCCATTTTATTTATTTAAAAAGTATTCATACTAATTATTTTTTACAGGTAAACAATATTTCTGAGTGATTTTCTAGATGCAGACTATCATTTCATTGATACGAAATATAGGTAGAGAGAAAATGTCTTATGGAAAAAACTATGACAATCTCTCCACTACTCCTCAAGCTTATCTGTAATCAGTTTCTATGCTATCACACCTCTAACTAAACACTAAACATAAAGAGGTACTTATAAAATAAACCAAATTATATATATTTTTATATTCTTAAGCTCACATTGTAACATTAAAGGTGTGGTTTTAAAAAGATGGCAAAATAATTTACATGTATTAGGTTTTAATGGCAGGTCCTACTTTCTGAAACTTCATATCTCTCTCTCTCTCTCTCTCTCTCTCTGTCTCTGTCTCTGTCTCTGTCTCTGTCTCTCTCTGTCTCTCTTTTGTGGTGCTGGGGATTGAACCTAGGGTCTTGTACATGGGAGGCAAGCACTCTACCAACTGAGCTAATATCCCCAGCCCCTGAAACTTCATGTTCCTATACAAAAGTGTATTCTATCAAAAGTGTATTCTATCAAAAATAACTCCATATGCTTAATGTTGCCATTTTTAAAAGAAATAAACATACATGAAAGGTACGCAGAGTTAGTACAGTGATTCTTAAACAATGATGTACATCAGAATTCCCTTTGTATTTTCACACATTCATATATTAAAGCGCTATTTTCTTATGTCCTAGAAATGCAGTAGATGAAAAGTACATTTAGGGGATACACACACACACACACACACACACACACACACACACACATAGTATTCAGTTTGTGTTCTTTTTTTCTAATGTTCATTCCAAGTTAAGAACCATTGGCTAAATAGGCTTTGGCCTGTACTTGCAGACTAGTTCACAAACTGCTGCCTTGAACATGCTAGCAAATCCCTCAATTCAATTTCCAAATTTATTTTCCAGATCCATAATTCACACTCCATCTTATTACAGAAAATTTAGTCAGGTGGATCCAGCATCAGATTTAATTTAGATAATATCTATATATTAAAAATACTGGTTATGCATTGAAGACTAGTACTAACTGTTGCATTCATCCTACCATTAAAATATACATACATGTGAGCGTGTGTATGGAGTATGGGGGCAGGGGGGTCAATACACAGAATTTGACATTTGGTAGATTACTGGGCCATAAAATAACCTTGAAGAATTAATGTTCAGGGCTGGGGTAGTGGCTCAGTGGTAGAATGCTCACCTAACATGCATGAGGTACTGGGTTTGATCCTCATCACCACATAAAAATAAAATAAAGATATTGTGTCCACTTAAAACTAAAAAATAAACATTAAAAAAGAATTAATGTTCAATCTAAAATGTTTTTCCTTTGCAAAAAAAAAAAAAAAAAGAAAGAAAGAAAAAATTTCACCTGAAGCAACTGCATCTGAGAACAATTCAAGTTTTGTTTCTTAAAAACATAAAATATTAAAATACAGCTCATCAATTTTATACAATTTCTTCCAAAAAACAAAAGTAAAGGCATTTATTCATTGATGGGGCCAGTATTACCTTGATACAAAAAAAAAAAAAAAAAAAAAAAAAAAACGCAGAAAGGAAAACACACACCAATATCTCTTATCAGCTTAGAGAATCAGTTCTCCACATAATTTTAATAAGTGGAATCTAACAACATATTTTTAAAAGTGAAAACTACATCACAACCTGGTTTAATCCAGGTATACAAGGTTGATTGATTCAGCGTTCAAAAATCAGTCAATGCAATCTACCAAATCAACAAGCTAAAAGAGGAAAATCCCATGGTTTTATCAATTGATACAGAAAAAGCAACACCCATTAATGATTAATAAAAAACAAAACTTAGTCCCTAGGAATAGAGAGGAACTGCCTCAGTATCATAAAAGAATATTATACTAAAAAACCTACAGTTGACATCATACTTAATGGTGAAAGACCAAATGCTTAGGAAACAAAGTAGTAATAGCCACTCTTATCCCTCTTATTTAAAATGGTACTCAAAAGTTCTGGCTAATGCAATAAGGTAAGGAAATTAAGGGGATACTGGCTGAGAAAGAAGAATAAAATTGTCTCTATTTTCAGATGATGTTACTATTTATATAGAAAATCACAAGATACCTTAAAAAATAATTTCCTAGGATAAAGGAGTTCAGTCAGGTCACAGGACACAGATCAATAAACTAAAATCAACTGCATTTCAATATGCTGACAACAAAGTGGAAATTAAAAATGCAATACCAGTTACAATTTGAAGCTATAACCTAACAAATATATCATACATAAGATCCCTATGATGAAAATTATAAAATGCTGATGAACCAAAGACCTAAACAGTTGAAGAGACATACTATGTTCATGTCATGGAACTGAGACTGATAAAGATGTCAGTTCTGCCTAAACTTACATACAGTTTTAGTGCAATTCATACCAAAATTCAGCAAATTTCTTTGCATTAAACAAGCTTCCTTTAAATTTTTTTTGAAAAAGAAGACTAAAGTGGGAGAAATCACTCTCCACTTTCACAATGTTAAGATTTACAACACCCCTTAAGGCTTAACTGTAGTAAATCAAGACAAATGAAGTATAGGAAGAGGAAAACACACATAGATCAGTGGAGCAGATAAGACACCAGAAATAGATCCACACAAATATGTTCAATTAATTTTTGCAAAATGGACAAAGCAATTCAATGGAGGAAGGGTAGCTTTTCAAAAACGGGTGCTGGAACAACTGGATCTGAAGCAAATACATCTTGAATGCCCTCCCCCTCACTATATAATGCTATGCTAGTAATTCCTGAAAGTCCAGCTCTTTCAGAAAGCCACCCAGGCAAAATCTCATGTATGTGACAGTTTTCAAGTTTTTTTAAGATACACATATCAAAATCCTAACTCTTTTAATCAGGACTCTTTTTTCTCCTAAAGTGCTCAATAACCTATCCAACATAAATTGTTTTATACTTATTCAATGTTTTTAATCAGCTATTTATATATGTACTTTTACATATCAGAATGCTTTGGGGGGTTAGATTTTAAGCATTCTCACCACAAAATGTAAGTATGTAAGGCAATGCATATGTACATAAGCATCATTTAACCATTTCATAATGTACACATATTTCAAAACATGTTGTACATGCTAAATGTATATCATTTTGTTTCCACATATGTCCAGTTTAAGAACTGGGGAATATATGAGTTATACTGACATTTCTTTTCTTTAGACAGAAGATACAAGGTGATGATATAATACTGTCTGAAACTACAACTATGAATAAAGAGGTACGCCACTGAAGACCTACCCTAAATTTGTGCTTCCTATAAGCAACTCAAGTCTTCTAGGAAAGGTTAATGAAATTTCAAATATAATAAATTCAACTCAAAAAACAATTCTTATTTCCCTTTCACATATCATTACTCTTGCCACTTTATGGACAGACTACATGTTCAAAGAATCAACTATGGAAGACAGATCACAGTGAATGATGTTTTTTAATCCAAAATATCTTCTAATCAGGCAGCCCTCAATATGAAGGATCCCTAATTTTCCCCAAGAAGATTTTTTTTATCTTAACTTAAAATATACAAATTTTTTGTTTACCTGATACAGTTTAATGTATACTGAATTTATTAATTTAGCCTTATGTTTTAAATCACAAACACAAATTTAATAAAACAATTACATTCAAACTTTACCTGTATCTTCAACAAGTGTCTTATTACTTTCTTTTTGAGTCATCAAAAGTATCCTAAAAGGCATAATCTTCACTTCCATTTAAGTTGTTTTGAAAAGCAATACATTTTAAAATTCATATATAATACTCTCAATAAAAATATCTTTTAAGACAAAAATATTCATTCACATAATACTAAGGCAGTTAGTTTTTTAATATTTCTACACGTACATGTTGTGATTTCCATTAGTAACATGTTAAGCATCCTAATCCAAATATCTAAAACACAAAATGCTCCAAAATCTGAAACTTTTTAAGCAGCAACATGATGCTACACATTGACATCTCACAGTCAAAACAAGGTGCATTAAAGATACTGTTTAAAACAAACAAACAAAAACCTTCAGGATATGTATATAAGATGTATACAAAACTAAAATGAATTTTTGGGTCCCAGGGTCCCATCACTAAAATATCTCATTATATATGAGAAAATACTCCACAATTCTGGGTCCCAAGCATTTAGAATAAGGGTTATTTATCCTTTAGTTCTGTTAAAAATAACAGAAGTTTCAAAATATGAAAAATCTTGTAAAAACTAAAATATAATACCTTACTTTAAGGAATAAATTTTTAGAGAAAACTGCTTTACATTGGATGTATGCAGATAAAAGAACTGATCATACACTTGTTCCATAAATAAAATCACCAAGATAAGGGCTAGATAAATGTAGTAGGAATTTGGAAATGATAACCTAGGACCCCCATTAGAGTTTCTAAAACAAGTACAGTCACCACCTCTGTATCATCAGTGGCTAACACCATATAGACACTCAATAAATGTGCACTAAATCAATTCACAAAGACCTAGAAGAATTAGAAAAGGCTGTATAGCCAGGTGTGATGGCACCCACCTGTAATGCCAGTGGCTTAGGAGGCTAAGACAGGAGGATTGCAAGTTGAAAGTCAGCCTCAGAAACTTAATGAGGCCCTAAGCAACTTAGGGAGACACTGTCTCAAAATTTAAAAAAATAAAACAAATAGGTGTAGCTAAGTGGTTAAGCATCCCTGAGTTCAATCGATCATAACAAAAAAAAAAAAGAATAAAAATTAAAAGGATTTATGGAGGAAATGGGACTAGAGCATGACTACTAAATAATGACAGAACTAAAGTAAATATAGGCAGAGAAGATGAAACTATAATCAAGGTTGTGAACAGTGTTTGCCCTCACTGGATGGAAGCATTTCATATTCTTTAGTACTGGATATGGTACACTAAAGGAAAAAATGTCTTGAAAGACAATAAAAACATAAAATTGCATTTTAAAGACTGATCAGAAAACAATAAGTAAACTGTGTTGGAAATGGAATGAAACTCATAAAGCCATACTAACCAATCAATAAAAACAATGGTCTATAATATGCATGTCATAGGTATCATCAAAAGGATTAGCAAATTAGAGTACAGAGATCAAGTTTTTGCTTACCACAGTCCCATATTTAGTCTCCCTGAGCATATAAAAGTAATATATAAAAATGAAAAGGCTTATTAAGTTGGATGGCTGCATTTCTTTTTTTTCCTATATTTTTATTAATGCATAATTATATAATGGTGAGATTCATTATTATATATTTATACATGAACATAACAATACACTTTGGTCAATATCATTCCCCAGTATTTCTCCTTTCCTTTCTTTTCTCACAACTCCTAGTCCCTTTCCTTTACTAGGTAGCTACATTTCTAAATGTTTATCCAACTTCCAATAAAACAAAGCTTGCTTCCAAACATGTTTATCCTATGTTTCCCTGTTGCTAACTCTTTTCCTGATATTTACACTGTCATAAAAGATATATATTGCCCAGGATACGTTAGATATCTTCAAAGAAAAAGCACAAAATAAAGTACTTTTTGCCTATAGCTGCAAAACTTGGGGTATATTTATAAATGCCGAAGTCTTAAGATTAAAATAGTTCTATGTAGTCTTCTGGCATTCACTCAAAAGATACTTTATACCAAAACAGGAATAAGTAAATACAAGTTTTACTAAGATTTTACAAAAGATATTTCTGATATTAGATATTCATTTGCAGGCAAGGAAAGGGAATCATGAGGACTGTAGCTGGAGGCCAATAATCCCATCAGATTAATAGGCTATTTTTTAAAAATGTACAAAAGCCAAAACTGAGCATAAATTTAGGGGGAAAAAAAGATGAAAGGTAGATTCTTAAAATCACAACAGAGCTCCTAGTAGACAGATGAAGTACCCAAACACATAATATTTCTATCATTTATGCTTTCTATGAAAGTAATGTGAAACATAACCCTTGAAGAATCAATCAGCAGTGTCAAGAGCGAGAAAAGTGGGGGGCGGGGGACACAGCATGACAGCCACCATAAACACTCTCATCAAAGCAATATCTGGAAGTTAAATTAAAGGAGAGCTTGAAGAATAATAATAATATTTGTTAAAAGTAGCTTTTAATAGCAACACAGTAGTTATTTTAAAGTAAAAAGACGTAAGCTGATAACTCACTACAACACTAAATAACAGATGGATACGAATCACTTAGCTAAGCTTGTTTTTTTTAATCACCAGCTTTTTTCATATGTATAACTGTGTTGCTTCAACTTACAAAGAATAGAATTTCTAGTATCAAAAAAGAAAAAAGAAAACTAAAATTCTGTTTATTACATTTGTGCTACATAATTTCTTTCCTATTGAAGACTCATTAATTTGTTTCTGTATGATTACAAATACATTTTAGGTCTTTTGGTGCCTTTTCTTTCTATGTTAACACACAGCTTAGAGGTATCACCTTCCCTATTTGGCTGCTCTGGGCTGTTTTTAAACTTTACAAAAACTTAACACTATCCAAAACTTGCCCTAAAGTCTAATTTGTCCACAAAGACACAGAAAGGTTTGAAATATGATGAAGGAAATATTAACTAGCTCAAATTTTCTAAAAAATTATAAAGCTAAAAATAAAATAAATTCAAGTTAAATATATAAATCATAAACAACAGAATTAGAAAATCTAAACCAGGATTTTTAAAGGAAGTGAGTGTCACTGAAGTAAGAAAGTTATTACTGCAAGTCATCATTATCTCTGCCTGAGCTATAAGCAATACTCTTTTTACCTGATTTCCTAGCTTCTACTTTGTCCTATACAATCAGTTCTTCATGCATAAACCAGACAATTCCTTTATTAAGGTTAAAACAAAAAATATCAAGCTACTCCCCCAACTTAGAGCCATTCATTTAATGGCTGCCTGCCACACTTGCCTTAAGATAAAAAATCTTTAGCAAATATAAGAACTTTAAAAGTCTGGCTCCTCTTGAGCCTCAATTCCTACCAGACAAATGAACTTCTTTAAATATCAAACTCTCAGGTGACACATTCTACCACTCTTCCATCATCCTCAAATCTCCTCCCCCTCCTTGTGTTTCAAATCCAAAATTATTTGTTTATTTATTTTTATTGGTTCTTTTTAGTTATACATGACAGTAGAATCCCTTTTAATGGGTGAGATAATGGAAGGAAGTAAAAACATTGAGAAAGTGCTTGAAAAACTTTGCTATGATTTGAATGTTTATCACTCTAAAACTTCTGTCTGAATTTATAATTGCCAATAAAAGGTACTGGGAGGTGGGGTCTAATGGGAGGTGTTTAGACCATGGTTTTAATGCTCTTATAAAAACGGCTTTTAGAAGTAGGTGCTTCCTCTTGCCCTGGTACCATGTAAGGATACAGTAAGAAGGCCTACACCAGATGTTGGGACCTTGAGCTTGAACTTCCCAGCCTCCAGAACTATAAAGCAATACATCACATCATTTATAAATGACTCTGTCTCATGTATTTTATTATAGCAGCACAAAAGAAACCAAGTCAAATTTGAAAAAAGTTCACCAAAAAAATGCAAAACATCATCTCTAATTTAGTTTCTTAAACTACTAAAAACACAATTTGATTGCATTTTAAGTTTTCAAAATACATAAGTTATCATCTTCTCCACTCCCGTGAAACTACTTACATCTTTAAAACACTTAAAATCAGTTAAATTTCTGATAGTTATGTAATATTACCTCTCCCTTAAAAGAGACAAGGGAAAGCCTTTAAATCTAAATCTTTCTCTTAAAGAAAAACAAGAGAGAGAAAGAAAGTGAGACTATTCCTTTAGTCAGAATAACATGAACATGCACCCTTTCACAGAAAATCTGGAGAAAATCAACCAGAAACTTCAGATTTACATTCTACATCAAATGAACACCTGAATCTAGTTCACAGTTCTGAATTCCTGCTTAATAAAAAAGTAAAAAAATATATATTAATAAAAGTAATATCTGCCCGTTTTAAAGACCTTTCAATAATTACTAAAGTTGTTTTAGATTACTATCTTCTCTAGATATCATAAACAAAAAGTAGCAAGGACAAAATAAACACAACTTTTTACTTAATATTACAAACTACAATTAACCTATGACAATGGTATTAAAGTAAACTGAAGAATGGCAAATAAAGTTAAACCATTCACTTTTAAACCCACAGTGAATAAAAACCCAATACATCCTTATCTATATTCCTTGTGAATTTACATGTCACCTTTGCCCAGAGGTCTTGCTAATCTCTCCTATATTGTTTCAATTTTAGTACTTGTGCCTTATGTTTTAAATAAATGTCCTGAAAAGAATTCTGTAACTTTTGTTAGCCTATCTTGAATGCCATTCCACCATTTCTTCTACACAGAAATGTTTATATCCATCATTCTCTTAAAAAGAAACTTTAATAATTATTGGGGCTGTTCTCAATCTTTATTTGGAAACATTTAAACGAAGCAAAAAAAGTCATATTTCTAGACCACTGAAAGAAACTAAAATAAGACTCAAAGAAGTTCAAGTGATAATGTACTTTACTCGAAGTCAAAAACTACTTTGGAATGCTAGAAACTAAGTAAGGCCATGGCTGGCCAATTTTTTTAGTTCAGGTCTGCCCTCAGAATGGAAGCCTGAGATAAAGATATATGTTAGAGAAAACAAAATAATTTTGAAACACAGACAGCATCTTTAAATAATAATACTCTTTTATTTTTTTTCGTACTCAAGGATGCATGTATGTGCTGAGGAGATGGGAAGGGGACAGGAGCAAAAGACAGAAGCCGACAAAAATGAAGTTGAAAGAACAACTGTATCCATCAGAATTGTTCTCAGTTAAGCAGCTGGCTAGAGGATGCGTCAAGGGTCAACAATTCTAATCCACAGTCTTTACTAAATCTGAAAACCAATTCCTGGTGGAATTCACACACCCTCTTCCCATTTATCATTTACATCCATCCACCTGCTCCAGTTTCCAGTGAAGAACACTTTTACTTTTTAAAGACAAATTAAGAAGCGGGAACAACTGCAATAAAAGCCCACAGGAATTTACATACCTACAGGTATTTAAAACCTTGTAAGTCTGATAAAGACAAGGACAGTGATAGGCTAATGAGAACTGTATACTTAAATGCCAGTCTAAGAGCTCAGTCTTTAATATTATAATTTTTTAAAGACACATAAGAAATTTATGGTATATACCTACCTGAGGAAAGGAAGAACAGTGATATAAACAAATAAAATGAGTTTTATCAAACCAATTTCTTATCAGGTATGACTTACAGATAGTGGGTTTGTCCCTTCATTTGACATCTCTATAAATATCATCTTGAGTTCCCGTGGAAAATACACATGAACACACATGGCGTTGTGATGTCCAACATTTAAATGTTCAGGCTAAAATTATATTATCTCCAACTTACATTAAAGTCAGTACCTATAATCTGTGTCTCTGGAGGCATCAAGAAACAAGAGCAATGTTTCTCAATGTGTGGGCCCTGCACAACCTTCATAAAAATATTCAGCCAAAAAGTTGAATTCTGAGCCCATTCCAGATCCACAAATCCAATTCTCTTATATAATGCTGTTTAGCTGAGGCTCTACATATTTAATAAGTTACTTTTTTCATATCCAGAGAGAAATAAAAAGGGGTTCTATTAACTATGTATAGGAATTAAATAAGAAAATTTATAAGTATGAAACACTGTAACTAATACAAGGTAGATGCTCAATAACAGTCTGTACTCTCTGAAAATGGAGAAAATAGAGGATATCTTATCTCCAAAAAGTACAGTCATGATGGAGTGGCTTTTTGTTCTGTGTTGGTGTTTTTGTTTATTTGTTGAGGGCAGAAGAGGTTAATTGATAGAGAAGGGTTATTAAACATAGATTATAAATAATCCTAAATCTGGATAACCTCCTTTAAACAATTAAGAGTCACAAAGAGCCGGGCTCCGTATCAAATGCCTGTAATCCCAGTGGCTCCAGAGGCTGAAGCAGGAGGATCATGAGTTCAAATCCAGACTCAGCAATGTAGCAAGGCCCTAAGCAACTCAGTAAGACCCTGTCTCTAATAAAAATATAAAACAGGGCTAGGAGTATTGCTTGGTGGTTAAGCACCCCTGGGTTCAATCCCTGGTACAAAAAAAAAAAAAAAAAAAAAAACCTCAGAACCCACTGAAGATACCAAAATCCAGAGATTCTCAACTCCCTTATTTAAAGTGATATAGTATTTTCATATAACCAACACATATTCTCCTGCATACTTTAAATCACCTCTAGGTTACTTAACATACCTAATACAATGCAAATGCCATTTAAATAGTCATTATACTGGACTGTTTAGGAAATGACAAAGGGAAAAAGTCTGCAAATGTTCAGTACAGAAGCAATTAAAAAAACAAAAACATACATTTCAATCTGTGTTTGGTTAAATCCACAGAGGCAAAACCCATGGATAGAGAGGGAGACTGTATTCATCTAATTTGAATATCTATAATTCTACTTGGCTTCTGTGCAACTAATAAAACCAAAAAAAAATTAAAAAGGGGATAGGGATATTTAAAAACACATAATTTTGTGGACTGCAATCATGTACCAAAAGCTATTTAATAAGAACTAAGATTCACCAAAACTCAACTAGCACAGAAACCATTATTAATAAGTCACTACCACTTAGATTTTAATCTACAGAAGTCAAAAATTTAAATATCTTTTCACTTAATCCTATTTTTACAAACTTAAAAATCTTAGTTGATCCTTACAACAATCCTACAGTGTTAACAAAAATAGATACCATCATTCCTACACAACTCCTAATCCAATAATAATATGAGTAGATGCTTGCTTGAACCAAACCAGATCTTAAGAGCCATCCTTTCCAGTGGTTCTCCAAATGCATATGATGTACAACAGCTACAGTTGAGTGTGAAATAAAACATTCTTGGCTCTACCGTTAGATTGATGCAGTAGGTCAAACATGTAGCCTAAGAATCTGCATTTTTATCTACTACTCAAAAGTAATTCTAATAATGACAGGTCCTCAAATCACATTTTGAAAAACAATCCCAACTACGTCCTAGAGAGATAAGGTGATTAGGTCCACATACTCAATCCCAGACTTCTCATTTTTATTATCAACACAACTCACAAAATGAGATTTAGAAAGTACTTTCTTCATATAATTTATGTGTAAAACAATGTTCATCAATTACTGATCAAGAGGTTTCACCAAATCTTGAAAACTGTTCCCCCCTTAAATAAAGTGTTTATTACTCCATTCAACAGAGAAAAAATTGCAAGAGAAACACTCAAGTACAATGGTATTTCCTGAGTAACAATGACATGGTTTCCTTGGATATTGTTGAGATACTCAATGATCATACCAATATACTGGAGGACAAAGGTTTCTTGTAGGAAAAATATATAATGTGATCTGAAAGGTGCTACAGAAAATCAGAGGAAATTATGAAACAAAACGATTATCCTAACTACTCAAACAGGTTTTTTTTCCTGTAGATGGGTACCTTCCTCTTCTTAAAAACTGCTTTAAGGGGAGAGACAGTGTGAACATACATTCCAAAAATACATGATAGTCATTCTTTTCTCCCCTCTGATGTCCCCAACTAAAATTAATAACAGGAAATCTGTCATACTAGTCAAGGTCACTACATGCAGATTCTGTATTTAATTCATACAATTTAATCCATACAATTCTATGAAGTAGATATTATTTCTGCCCATTTTTTTGGATGAAGAAATTGAGGCTTGGGTGGTTGTAACTTGCCAATGAAAACAAAGTTAAGTGGTCCAGTCAGGTCTTAACTACATTTATATTCTATGGCCAATGACTCTACACAAGGCCCTCTTAGTCACTGCCTGAGCAATAAATTTTGATACCATATTCTGCATGAGCTTTCATTTGCTCTTAGGTCACCAAGAACTTTGTCCGGTTTTTACTCCATAAAAATCAATCATTTACCTCAGACTCTTCCTCTCTACTGTGTTAGTGTAAATCATCCTCTCTGCCTCCTTGCTACCCACATTATGCCTCTGCAATGAATTTTATCTGCTGATCTCAATAGTTTCTCTGGGGTATCATTATGAATGACTACCTGTCTCCTTCAAACTTTGTAATGACGACACAGCCTAGGATAAAAAGCCCTTAGTAGAAAAAGATGTTTTTCTTAAAATGATAAACAGTTACTCTGGTCATCTTAAAATAAACTGGTAATTGTCAAGTTCTGCCATTTTCTATTTTCCTGAAACCTTTTAAATTTCTACTATTCTTAACTTCCAGACAATTTCATTATCATCTACCAAAACTGTTTCATACCAATTTTTGATTCTTTCCCAAAACAATATGCATACAAAACAATTTCATACAAAATTCCCTTCATGAGGTAGGTCCTAAGAGTTTCATGTGTGTTCATCTTTGGCCTTCATCAATTTTCTAATTACCATAGTTTCACCTCACCGCATGCTCTAGACTTGAGCAATCTAATACAATGGCCACTAGCCATATGGAGTTATCACACATTAGAAATGTGCCTAATCTGGACTGAAATGTGTTTAAATGTAAAATACATGCTGGATTTCAAAGACTTGGTACAAAAAAATTCTCATTAATAATTTTCATACTGATTACAGGTTCAAATATTTTGATGTAGCTACTAGAAATCTAAAATTTCCTTTTGTGGCTCACACTTGTAGCTTGCACTATATTTTTTGTGCAGTACTTTTCTAGACACTCCATCATTGCAAGCTTGGCAGTCCATCAATATAATACATATAGCAATATAAGGCCTTCTTAGAATATACCCACTCTTATATGTTCAATCATCTCCTCAAAATTATATTAGTTCATCTGATAAAAAAACAATGTTTCATCACAAATAATATATGTGTGCATTTGAAGGAACACATCTGGAAATGAAGCTACAAAGTGAGAAACTACAAGTTAGGTGTCAAATGGGCTATTCCAAAGCACATAAACCACTCTGCCTTCTCTACAAATAGTCCTGTACCTGGAAATTATTCTGTGCAATTTTTATTATTGCTTTTTCTCCTATGTACTTAAAAAGGTTCCTCCAAGAAGGTAAGGCAATGGTTATTTCTAACAAAGGAAAATCCTAAGAACTATTAAAAGGTAAGTATCACTTCTATTACTAAAATGTTTATATATAAAACCAAATATATCTAAGATGCTGGGAGTTAGAAGACATGTTAGTAATGGGGGAAATCATCATAATTTTCAGAAAGAATGCATTTAACAGCAGCTGCCACAAACCTTGCTCTACTAGATGACCTAGGGACAGTGGTGAGTGACCCCAGACTCCTACCATGGTCATCCAGTAGCATTCCTGTCAAAGGAAGAGGTCTAATCAATATTTCTTCAATTGTATGAGCCAAAATTGCAATGTTTCTGAATTTGTAGAAGTGGCAGTTTTACCAAATCATCAGATGAAAAATCATGGCAGTCTGTTGTTGTCAGACTGAAAAAGAAGCAAGAGAGAAAGGTGTCTGTTCAGAAATACTCTGATAATATAAAGTATAATACAATGTAAGCTACCAAGGTTTTAAATCAACTGCATAACATGCTAAATACTCATGAAATCAACTTTCTATTAGGACCTAAGAAACTTTTATCATAAAGGCATATTTTACTTCTAATGAGACTTTACTCCTGTATATTTTTCTTAGGACACAATATCATCTTTATTTTATTTATTTATTTTTATGTGGTGCTGAGGATCAAACCCAGGGCCTCGCACATGCTAGGCGAGCGCTCTACCGCTGAGCCACAACCCCAGTCACTCCTGTATGTTTAATATGGAAAAAATAATGTATTATTTGTTTTGATGGATACAAAACTAGTAAGTAAGAGCTAGTAAGAAGGCAGTTATCAGTCTTTAAAATTGTACTGTAATAGAATGCATACATAAATACCAAACCATGGACCCATGTTTTTAATTCTAATTTGTAAGAGGAAATGGAAAGTAGACAAGCAGGTTTGCTGCTATACTGGGTAAAAATAACCTGTATCTGAGAGCAAACAATCTTTACAAGTAAGAATCCATAATACAGCTGAGGAGTGGTGGCACGTGCCTGTAATCCCAGATGCTGAAAAGTCTAGGGAAAGGGAAAGACCCTGTATCAAAATCAAAATTTTTAAAAGGGCTGAAGATGTAGCTCAGTGGCAAAGCACTTTCCTAGCAAGCACAAGGCCCTGGGTTCAATCCCTAGGATCATATTTAGGGGGAAAAAGAAAAGTCCCTATTATAGTAGCCACTCAAATCATTCTCTCTCCTACTCATGTCAAAGACCATGAAAAAACAAAATCATCTCATAAGGAATGCAAATGGAAAAAAGAAATGAGAAGACAATGAGCAGAAAGATCAATAAGGTGTCACTCTGAAGAAAAGCAAGATGCTGGCTATATAAGCAGCTCTATGGGTGACCCCCAAAAGCAGGCAGCAAGCTTTAAAACAAAATCTTACGAGATGGCCAAGGATGTGACTTAGGCCTCAGAATATTTATATAACAATTTTTTAAAATACATATCTGCTCAAGTCCACTGAAACTGAAAAGACAGAAGATGTAAGAGCAGCTGTTCTATACTTTTGCTTGCTGTGACTTACCCACAACAGAGAACACAGCTTTTTTTCTCCTTCAAAAATATTGATATATCTGTTGTAAAAATGTATTTGTAATTAGACACATGACATATACATAAATGCAGGGGCATGTAGGCTAGACATTCTATAAATTTTCTTATTTGACTAAAACCATGACTTAAAATGCACAGCAAGTTAAATTATTTCTTGATGACCCTTCAAGTCCTTAGAATCTAGGAATTAAAATGCAAAGAAAATGATTAGTAGCAGGTAAACACAGAATAAATATTACTTAACAATTTGATTAATATGCTGTATTAACTTGATGACATTTTATTTACTCAAAACTAATCCAAAAAGGGGGGGGGGAATATATATATATATATATACTTTCTTTCTAGGGACTGTTTAATATCATTAAAATCAACAAGTATTGGAACCAGAGGACTTTCAACATAGGTGAGGCACCTCTCCATACATGAGCTGTGTGAGCACTCAGGAGAGGGCTCAGGAGAGGAGACTGAGCTTCAGACATTAACCATATCTAAATGCTCAAAGTTGGCAAAACATTATGGAAACACACCAAAAGAAAAGAGTCTTTTTCTGCCTAAGAGAAATCTGAAATCCATTTTGAAAAACAAACATATCAAAAGTATAGGAATTATTTAAAATAATTTGTGTGCTTACTGGCAAACAAAGTATAAAAGAAATGTGAAGAAAGACCAAAAAGGATAAAAAGAACCAGTTAGAAAAGATTCCACACAAGATGCAGTATATGGAAAAGATTCTAGCTATACGTAGAAAGCAGAAAAAGAAAGTATAAAGTACAAAGAAGGAAAGGAGTATGGCACATATGGAGAAAGCAGCCCACAATGAGAAGCAATTAAAAAAAAACTCATTAAAAGAGAAAAAGGAAATATGGGGTCTCCTTCATGATATAGTCAGTGGATTAAATAGGAGGAATGAAATAAGTCAGGGTGAACAGCTCTTACAATTTAAAAACAGAGTCATGATAATTATGGTATTTACAGTCACTGTACAGTTACCAGGCTTACAGGTGTTATGGCTAAAGCATAAATCTCCAATATTTAGAGCCAACTCCCTTGTGAATAGCCACAGGGGACTAGATAAGGCAAAGATTTGTACAAACTGTGACATCTGCTCTCAAGACATAAATGCTTTAACAAGAAGAATCAGAAATGGCATGTTAAATGTGGCATTCTGGCAAAGGTATAACTTTACTCAAGAACTAATTCAAAAAGGGCAGATAGGCAGAGTTATTTGAAACTAACATATTTTATTAAATAAATAACAAGGCAGGATGACCAAGTAGAATATTAAAGGGAGGAAAAATAAGCCAAGGCTTAATTTGATGCTATGCTACAATGGGCATTTCTAAGTATCTAAGATTTTCTTATATTTTATACTCTACTAAAATATATTTTTGCCTGAAAGAGAATATAGTCACACATACACCTCTTCTCGTATCTACCCCCACATACCACCTTGTACACCCCTAAACCCCTTATCCTCTATTTACTCTGACATTCAAGACCCTACATACGTAATGTGGCAATAATTTAGCCTCTCAATCATACCCTCTCAACCTTATCTCCTGTGCCAGTTTTAATTCCTACACTGCAAGTATACCATTCTCGCTGTCCCTATCTTAGTTCAAGCCCCTACCTGCAACCCACCACACACCACCCACAACCACATTCCATCAACCTGAATTTTAACTCATCTTTCAAAGTTCACTGAAATCCCATTTTCTTCATGAAATTTCCAGGTTATTTTGCCTCTTGATGTTTTTCATTGTCCTGGATTTACTTGACTAGTATTCAGCTGGTTTTTCATGCAACCTAGCATTTATATATAAACTACATTGTAACATTTATTGTTGATTTATTAATAGAATTCTCTCTTCAGCTACAGCAAAGCCACAGCTTTCTGTTTTCTCTACAAAAACACAATAAGAGACACATCCCTTTTGTATGGCTGCTAACTCTATACACTATTCCCCTCTTTGACATAACTTGTCTATTTCTCAAATATATTCAGTCCCTGGATATACTTCCATGATTTCAAAATATCACATTTAAATATATCAAAATACAACTGGGGATCTTACAACCACAAGTTAGATGCTGGCTTAAGGAAATAAGCAAAAGGCAAGGATGAAGAGTTACTCCCCCTCATGAATGATGTAAAATCAATCTCTTAACATTTTTACAAATAACCTGAACAAGCAAGCGTATGCACAGCAAAATTTGCAGATTTACAGATTTCCCCCAAGCAATTCTGGAAACAAGTTATCAAACCAAAAGGAAGCAATGTTATAAAGTTCTTTAAGGGTATTCTATATTAAAAGAAAAATAATGTAAAATGCCTTGTTAAATGATTATCTCTGAGTTTAAAAAAAATCTAGAGGTCATCAAGGTCTGAGGACATGAAAACACAATGATATAAAATACTTACATATTCAAAAAGGGCAGTACCATTTTAGGAAGGTAATTAAACCTTAATAAAAAACAGAAATTATTAAAATGTGGCACAATAAGACAGGGTTATCCACATCTGATAATTCCAGAAGATACAGAACCTTTCCTCAAAATTCAAGAATTAGTATTATTTCCCAGATTAACAATAAAAAGATTTGCCCATTGCTACGGCGAAAGAAGAAAAACCTTAAAGCATGAGATCCCAGACTCCAATTCATCTTCACTCAACTTATTTTTCTAACCATATCTCCTGTTATATTTTCTACCTCTTCTCTCCTGTCTAAAAGGAGTATTCAGCATACTGTAAATATTATCACACTTACTGCCTCAATGCTTTGTGATTTGCCAGCTACTGTAAATAGAATGTTTTTCCCATCAAAGGCCACTTGGTGAAATCCAACCATTCCTCTCAGGCACAGTCACAAGCTACAACATACATGCATTACTCTCTTCAAATCTCAATGAACATGAGTTAAGCATCAACTCCACAATCAGTAAGCCAGGCAACAAGGACAGAGATGAATTAGAAAAATTCCTATCGATCTAATATGAATAGTGAAAACTGAAGAAATGTCAATCACATAGAAAGTGATTATATGATATTATAGAAACACAGAAAGGAGCACCTAACAACTGGTTACAGGAGAGAGGAAACGGGGGAGAGGGTCCCCAAGGAAATTGCAAGACGTACAAAATGATGGAGTGTGGAGGAAAAAACAAAAACAAGTATGTAGGAAAGGGAGAGAAGAGAAATTATAAAGTCTTATTAATGTGTTGAAAGATCAAAGTGGTTGGCAGTATGTGGCAGGAAACGAAGGTGGAAAAAAATCCCTAGGTTACTGCTGTACATCATATTAAAAAGCTTGACCTTCATCATTTGTTGGTGACAAGAAGTCAGTGAGGAGTTTTAAGAAGCTGAGTGTCGGGCTGGGGATGTGGCTCAAGCGGTAGTGCGCTCACCTGGCATTCGTGCGGCCGGGGTTCAATGCTCAGCACCACATACAAAGATGTTGTGACCGCCGAAAACTAAAAAAATAAATAAATATTAAAAAATTCTCCCTCCCTCCCTCCCTCCCCCTCTCTCTCTCTCTCTCTCTCTCTCTCTCTCTCTCTCTCTCTCTCTCTCTCTCTCTCACGTGCTTTAAAAAAAAAGCTGAGTGTCAGGGTCAGATTTGTAGATCCCTTAGTTTCTACAATCTCCATGGTTTCTATCAAAGACTGTGAAAGATAGGATTTCTTTTTCCCTGGTGATTTTTTTGGCTTACTTTGTTTTGTTTATGGAGCAGAAGAGGAAAAGATCAAAAAGGTCTATTCAAGACTTCAAACAAGGGATGGTAAGGGTGAAACTAACACACTGATGATGGGAATGGAGAAGCAAGTAGTAAACAGAAATAAGAAACACAAGGTCAAGTTGACAGGATTTCATAATTATACAGATTTGAAAGAACAGTAAAAAGAACACAGTGAAGATGATAGCCAAGTTTCTGACTCCAATTTTGATTTTCCCTTTTCTGTAACCACTCTCCTGAACGAATACTTCAAGCAAATAAACATTTTTACCCTACCTCTTCTCCAATCTCTTTTTTTTTTTTTTTTGGAATATGAAAATTTCTTACTATGTTTTCATCAGCAAAATTTATGATCTTGGTCTTTCCTTCTTGCCTTTGTATAGGGCCAAAAGGGAGACATGACTACTTTAACAACCTTGAAGCGGACTCCAGGAATGTCACCAACAGCATGACCTTTTCGACCAAATCCAGCAACTAGAACTTCATCATTTTCCTCAATAAAGTTCAGGAAACTATCGTTGGGTACAAAAGCCATGATTTTCTTGCCATTCTTGATCAGCTGGACTCTGACACACTTCCTGATGGCAGAATTTGACTGTTTGGCTTCAACCCCTACTTTTTCCAGCACAATTCCCCTTGCATGGGAAACACCTCCAAAAGGGTTGGCCTTCAGGGCTTGCCCAAATGGGCCTTCTTGTATTGTTTATCATGCCACTTTTGGTCCTGTCAGTGACTACAGAGCTTCCTGGCAGTAGGAAGACCGCGACACTTGCCCATCTTGTCGATGCCACGGGGCCAAGCGAAAGAAAGAGTTCCCCCCATCTCTTCACAAACTTTCTCAACCAATATTTCTTAAAAATAATGGATCACACCGGAATCCACTTCCTCATCTACATTTCACTCCTCATTTTACAACATGGCTTTTGTCTCCAGCACTCCACTGAAAATATTTCTTGCTAAAGTTACAAATAACTAACCTCTAACTGACAAACCAGTGATGAGTATTCAGACTCTATCTTATGACACTGTTTAATAGTCTCTCTACTTAGGAGGGAATGAAACTGCTTGTTTTCTTTCTATATTTCTGGACACATCTTCATCTTCTTTGTCCTCCTCCCCCTCTGCCCTGTTAATGTTCATATTCCCCTGAGTTTGGACTTTGACTCTCTTTTCATTCTTCATTCTGCCTATTTGATTCCATGCCTATACATATACTGGATGGATATTCAAATGCCTCTCCCCAGCTTAGCTCTATAAATCTACTCATATGAAATCCCTATCAGGATTAGCCACAAGTACTTAACTTGATAAAAATATAATGTATCTCTTTATTCTAAAGCACTAATCTGATGAAACATTCTACTTCTGAAAATGGCCCCTCCACAGCCTCCATCATGAAGTTAACATTCCTTAGCAAATCATCATGCCCTTCATAATCTGGCCCTACTTAACCTCTGCAGACTCATCCTCCAACATGCTTCATGACCCACTTATCCCTTATGATCTAAGCTTCCTGAACTAATTCCAGTCCCTCAAAAATGTAACAATTATTCACGTACTCATGTAAGTTGTTTCTTTGGCCTTAGTCTGGACATTCTTGGCTCCTTTAATCTCTTTTTATTCAAAATACAGTCCCTAAACAGACAGTACAGCAACACTGCAAGCTTATTAGAAATGCAGAACCTGGGCCCCACTCCAGACATATCAAATCAAAACCTGCATTTTAGCAATATCTTCAGGTGTCTTGTGTACATATTAAAGCCTGAAAAGCATCACTTTAATCTATCATGACCACTACTGCAATACACAACAGGTATCACAGTAAAAGGCAAATCTAGCACACATGCAACTTTGAGAGCTTTGATCTAAATCATTCCCTTACATAGGCTCTTTGAATCAGTAGTAATGAAAATGTTATTAACTCTCTTGTTTTCACAGTCACTCCTCTCTCTCTGGATTTAACTCTTTATACAATTTTGCAAACATGACATTGGCTTACAATTCTCAGTCCGATGAGGTTGTCTTTCATCTGGTATCAAGGAACTTGTCCACACTGAGCTGTCTCACCCCCAGGGAACATAATCACTAGACTTGGTAGAAACAAAATTATTCTTCTTTCTTTATTCATCTGGTGAAATCCTAGTCATCCTTCACGATTTCTCCAAGCACCACTACAAGAAAACATAACCTGATCCACTCCAAACTGAACTGGGCCATCTTGTTCTGTAATCCCAAAGCATTCTAATCTATGTATGAGGTGCTGTATAATCGCTAGTTTACCAATCATTCTCTTCCAATGAGGCTGTGAATCCTCTAGAGTAAGGTAGTGTCTTATTTATCCTCATAGTTGCAGACATCAATATACTTACTAGATGACTAAGAAGTCTGGAGCTCAAGAGGGAAATCAAAGTCAGAGACATAACTCAGGACATCTACATTTAGCTTTAAAAAAATTACAAGAGATGGGATTACTTCAGCAAGGAAGGGTATACAGAGTAAAAATTACATAAGGATTAAACTCTGAAAAAACAGCAACACAAAAAGAATGAATATGAAGGTGGTGAGGGCCTAAAGTAAGAAGTTAAGGAACAAAAGAATTTCAAGAAGGAACAGGCAGACAATAACATCAAACTTACAGAAAAGTTAAGTCATAACCAGATACACAACAATTTTTTAACCAATTAGAAAATCAACCTTTGAGGTAATTATTTCACTTATTTCAGGTTAACAGTAAGCTGAAGAGAGAATAAAAGGTACAGATGTGGAGCCAGGTATAGATAAAGAGCCATCTGAAGAAACTGGACCGTGAGAGAAAAAAAGAAGACTCTTTCCCATTAATTTATTTGACAAATACGTATTGAACACTACAGATGCAATGATACACAGGTGGACCACAATCCTTAAATTCAGGAAAAAAAACAATAAAAAGAAGCATCGAAAAAGGCCAGATGAAGGAAAATCTAAAATGCATCTCTCACCTAGTCCTAAAGGCAACCAAACAAAAGAAAAAAAGGAAAGAAAAAGAAGGACGGTCAGTCAATAATTTGGTGCTAGACAGCATTAATATTAGTAATGAAGGTGTTGAATTTTTTTATACTGCATGTTCAGAGTATGTACTGTGTTAGAAGGCAAGGGTATCATTCCAAAGTGACTAATTTCTTAGACAATCAAAGACTATCCTTCTTTTGTTAAGCTCTGCAGAATCTACCAAACTTGGAAGCCCATAGTAGATATCCTTAATTGTTGGTTGATATCAATTATAACTAAATGGACCATGGATATGACAATACTAGATTTCCTATAAATTCAGTTGCTTAAGTTCAAATAAAACCCCATGGATTTATTATTGCCTTCACTACTCATTTAACATCTTTTATTCATACTTATCATTCTAAAAACTGGAGAAATAAGGGATTTCCTTTTTTTCCTATTCTCTTCATCACATTTCAATTTCTGTAAGCTAACCTATGCTTTAAAAATTATAGTAACAGAAAATTGAGGTCCTTGGATTTAGAAAAATAAATTAATCTATTTATCAAGCCATCTTAATATAAATGAAGGGAAAGAAACCAGACTATTCATGCTTATCTAACATATTCTTCCTCATGAAACCAGAATTTGTAACAGGCACCAAGTGAGTAACTAATAACCACTATCATTAAATTATTTTCCATGTATGAGTCAAAAAGAACATGAATTTGTTTCCTTCTACATGAGCAAATTTCAATTAATTCAACTTTTCTGAATCAAGGTGTATCATTTTAAATAGACACAATTACTTTATACATTTGATTCACTAATTACTCTGATTCTGGTTCATTGTATAACCAAAAGAAACAACTTCTTTTTCTCAGTCTTTAAACAGCTGTGCACAAACAATTACTTTTATTTAAGAGGTGGAGAAAGCTCTGCTTTATCAGTCACTGCCAACCATCAACACCTCAACTGGATAACCTACCATTTCTGACATCATAAATCTCAAGGGGTGCAAAAAAACAGCAGTTTTTGTTAGGGTAGGGGGAAGTGGAAGGAACTTTGGTAGAATGGGTTCAAAGAAAATCATACTGCCCAAGAATTGGTAACTCATCTTTTAATATGTTTTAGAGTATCTGAATATTTGATTCAATATAAAGAATAGAATTAAGTCCTGAAAAATCTAGATTAGATACTCTAACTCTGCTTAGTTATACGGCCTTCCACAAGCCATTGACTCTTGGTTTCCTCATTTATAAAATGGGGTAATATTTATCTTGTACTGCAAATCACACATATTATCACTAAAACTTCAAACTACTTAGCCCAAAGCATGTTATAAAAGATGGATGCTAATAGTGATGGTTTTAACAAATGATAATCCTAGTAATATTATTGATATATACAATGACTGTGACATAACTTGCCTGTTTAGAAATATAACAATGTAAAAGTAAAATTATGGCACATGTGTAATGAGATTGACTTGATTATGAACCATTAGGAAAACAATTTAAAACATTCACAATCAAAATACAAAAGTGACTGAGAAAAGCACTTCTTCAGCAATCAAGGGCAGGATTTACCTACAAATTTCCTTCAAGCAACAACCAACACATGTGGACTCTTAGTCACCATCAAGATAGCCAAGCAAGAGTATATCTATCCTAAAATTAAAGCTCACTTTGGTACTTTCTATTGCTGCATTGCTGTTTCCAGCTCTCTGGGCTCTAAACATGGATTTCTTAAAGTCTGGTACAAAAGATTATCTGCAAAGCAACCACTCTAAATTACTGCAAACATTTCCCCCACTAAGGGTGAGAGAGGGCAGTGGAGTATTCTCTAAAAGTTGGTAAGCATAAAGAACCCTGAACTTAAAAGTCAGGGTTTTAGTTCTAGCTCCATTCGTTAGTGACTTCAGGCAAAATGTATTATCTCAGAGTCTGAGTTAAAGCAAATAACAACACAGAACCTATTTCAAATAGGATCAAATAGAATCAAACAAGAACAAACATGAAATCACTTACAAAACTATAAAGCATTAATAAATGAAAGCTATTTTTCCAGAAACGTTGGTATTTGAATACTGAGAAAATAAAACAAGATATAATTTGGAAATTTCAAGTTATTCCCCTAACACAACCATTCTGCTTTATCTCATTTGGGAAAAAAAGGTTTTGAGGTGCTCTCATTTGGGAATATACTACTAAATTACATACTATTTCATTCTATAATATTCTGAAAAGATTCCCTAAAAACTTCTGTATAAACAATACCACTAAATTATGAAACTGAAAATATCAGTATTATTCCCTGAAAACCAACTAAACTGATGATGTTCTAGATTTAAATCAAATAAATATTATAAAAATATAAATAATATTAATAAGAAATTATTTGCATCCTGAACACAATAATGTGGCCAACTGCAAAAGTGTAGTTTCTTACTAAATACATTGGAGTGGCTTCAGTTGTCAATTCACTACACTCCAACTTGTCATATTCAATAAATGGTTTAGAGATAGCCACCCAATGCTTAGTAAAAAACAACAAGCAGCATTGACAATTAATTATATTTAATAGGATTCTGTCATATTTCCATTCTCTAACCAGATTAAATATGGTTTTGTTACTTTTCTAGTGAAGAACAATAGTCTTTCCATCTATTTCTTCCAAAACTATGACAAACCAAGGTAGAGATCAGAATTAGCATGAACTAGTTCTCGTGACATTTGCACTCAATATTTAACAGAGACAGAAATGTATTAATGACAAGTATTGTGATTTTTAAGTATTTAAAATGGGTAACTGGGTCGCCATTTGCAAGAGATACCACCATGGCAGAGAACTGACGTCACCAGACTGCATCGAGGAGATAACTTCATTGAAACCTGCGGCTACAGGCGTGTAATTCCCTAGACTTCCCTCTCCACACATCGGGGAAACCTTAAGGGCCCCTCCCAGCTCTCCCGTGAGCGCGATAGCCAGACCGAGGGAATCAGACGTGGCGCGGCACCCACGGCGCCGAACTCCCGGCTACCGCTCCCACGAGTGCTGACAACTGAGGTCTCTTGCACCAGCTACCGGGGACGTGGCTACCGGAGGGCAAGTAAAATTCGCTGAGGATTCTCAGCCCCAAGCTCTACAAACTTAGGGTCTGAGGGAATGGCAAACAGGGAGAGTGTGCCCAGTCGTTCATGAAAACAGGGCTCCCTGGAGCAGCAGACCTGGTGTGTAGCCAGTATTGTGGTGAGCAGCACCCGTGAAAGGGGCCTGGCTAGAGGAAAAGTGGGGAAGTGACTAGACACAGGAGGAGGCCCTAGGCACTCAGGATTGGAGACTCGCCCAGTCTGGGAGGAGGAGCTGCTACACAGTATTGGTTCCCGCGTATTGACAGGAGAAACTTGGCCTGGTGGGCACAGCGCCACCTACTGGAAGAGAAGTTAATCAAACTCTAAGACTGCATTTATTAGTTTTTTTTTTCTCTTTTTTTTTTTTGATTTGGGTTTTTTCTTTCATTTTCATTTTTCTTTCTTGTTTTTTAATTTTTTTTCAATTTTTTTTAAATTTTTTACCTTTTAATTTTAATTTTAATTTTTTTATTATTATCTTTTTAATTTTTTTTCTTTTTTTATTTTCTATTTTTTTCTTCTTTTGTCTTTTCATTTCTTTTCAATTTTCTTATTCCCCCTTCCTTGAATTCTACCTGCTTACTCTCATTCTCTTTAGTGACTTCTTCCCTTCACTTCTAATACCTTTCCTCCAAAGCATCAGATAAATCTATAGGAGTAAACAGATAAATCTATAGCAGTAAACAGTAACTCAGCAGTCAAACAGAACAAGAAGTAACATGAGCAGCATTAAAAAGCAAGGAAGAAAAGGAGTACCAACAATACAGGACAGCCTAAATATTCAGGAGGACCTAGAGTCATCAGAAAAATGGTCATATAAAGAATTCAAGGAACACCTTAGACAGATGGAATGGAACCTTAAAGAGGATACGAGACAGCAAATTCAAGCAGCGAAAGAACACAATGAGAATGAATTACATAAACAGATAAAAGAAGAAGTTAACCATCTTTATCAGGAGATAGAGATTATAAAAAATAATCAAACAATAATTCTAGAAATAAAGGAAACGATAAACCAAATTAAAAACTCAATTGAGAGTATTACTAACAGAGTGGAGCAAGTAGAAGCCAGAACGTCAGATAATGAAGACAAAATATATCATCTTAAAAAGAGTCTAGCCAACTCAGAAAGGCTGGTAAAAAATCACGAGAAAAACATCCAAGAGTTATGGGATAACATAAAAAAACCAAACTTACGAGTCATCAGGATAGAAGAAGGTACAGAGATTCAAACCAAGGGAATGAGTAACCTGCTGAATGAAATAATTACAGAAAACTTTCCAGAAATAAAAAAGGAAACAGATATACAAATTGAAGATGCATACAGGACACCGAACACACAAAATCACAGTAGACCAACACCAAGACACATTGTTATGAAGATATCCAATATACAGAACAAAGAGAAAATATTAAAAGCTACAAGAGAAAGGAGACAGATAACATTCAGGGGTAAACCAATAAGGTTAACAACGGATTTTTCATCACAGACGCTGAAAGCAAGAATGTCATGGAACAATGTATTTCAAACACTGAAAGACAATGGATGCCAACCAAGAATTCTGTATCCAGCAAAATTAAGTTTCAGGCATGACAACGAAATAAAAATCTTTCATGGTAAACAAAAGTTAAAAGAATTTGCAGCCAGAAAACCAGCATTGCAAAGCATCTTGAGCAAAACACTACACGAGGAAGAAATGAAAAACAATAACCAAAACCATCAGTGGGAAGTGCCTCGGTAAAGACAGAGGGCGAGGGGAAAGATAATCATGGAGAAACAAACTAAATTTTTTTAAAAAAAGGATAAATAACCAAATATGGCTGGAAGTACAAACCATATATCAATAGTAACTCTAAATGTTAATGGCTTAAACTCTCCAATAAAGCGACATAGGCTGGTATCATGGATTAAAAAAACAAATCCAACAATATGCTGCCTCCAGGAGACACATCTGATTGGAAAAGACATACACAGGCCGAAGGTGAAAGGACGGGAAAAAATATACCACGCACATGGTCCTCGTAAGCAAGCAGGGGTGGCCATCCTCATATCGAATAAAATCGACTTCAAGACCAAGTTAATCAAAAGGGATAAGGAAGGACATTATATACTGTTAAAAGGAACCATTCACCAACAAGACATAACAATTATCAATATTTATGCACCAAATAATGGTGCTGCGACATTCATAAAACAAATTCTCCTCAAGTTCAAGAATCAAATAGACCACAACACAATAATCATGGGTGACTTCAACACACCTCTCTCACCATTGGACAGATCCTCCAAACAAAAGTTGAATAAAGAAACTATAGAACTCAATACCACAATCAATAACCTAGATTTAACTGACATATATAGAATATATCAACCATCATCAAATGGATATACTTTTTACTCAGCAGCACATGGATCCTTCTCAAAAATAGACCATATATTATGCCATAGGGCAACCCTCAGTAAATATAAAGGGGTGGAGATAATACCATGCATTTTATCTGATCATAATGGAATGAAACTGGAAATCAATGATAAAAGAAGGAAGGAAAAATCCTACATCACATGGAAAATGAACAATATGTTACTGAATGATCAATGGGTTACAGAAGACATAAAGGAGGAAATCAAAAAATTCTTAGAGATAAATGAAAATACAGACACAACATATCGGAATCTATGGGACACAATGAAAGCAGTTTTAAGAGGGAAATTCATCACCTGGAGGTCATTCCTCAAAAAAAGGAAAAACCAACAAATAAATGAGCTCACACTTCATCTCAAAGCCCTAGAAAAGGAAGAGCAAAACAACAGCAAATGTAGCAGAAGGCAAGAAATAATTAAAATCAGAGCGGAAATCAATGAAATTGAAACAAAAGAAACTATTGAAAAAATTAACAAAACTAAAAGTTGGTTCTTCAAAAATATAAATAAGATCGACAGACCTTTAGCCATGCTAACGAAGAGAAGAAGAGAGAGAACTCAAATTACTAACATACGGGATGAAAAGGGCAATATCACAACAGATGCTACAGAAATACAGAAGACAATTAGAAATTATTTTGAAAACCTATATTCCAATAAAATAGAAGATAGTGAAGACATCGATAAATTTCTTAAGTCATATGATTTGCCCAGACTGAGTCAGGAGGATACACACAATTTGAACAGACCAATATCAATGGATGAAACTGAAGAAGCAATCAAAAGACTACCAACCAAGAAAAGCCCAGGACCGGATGGGTATACAGCGGAGTTTTACAAAACCTTTAAAGAAGAATTAATACCAATACTTTTCAAATTATTTCAGGAAATAGAAAAAGAGGGAGCTCTTCCAAATTCATTCTATGAGGCCAACATCACCCTGATTCCGAAACCAGACAAAGACACCTCAAAGAAAGAAAACTACAGACCAATATCTCTAATGAACCTAGATGCAAAAATCCTCAATAAAATTCTGGCGAATCGAATACAAAAACACATCAAAAAAATTGTGCACCATGATCGAGTAGGATTCATCCCTGGGATGCAAGGATGGTTCAATATACGGAAATCAATAAATGTTATTCACCACATCAATAGACTTAAAGATAAGAACCATATGATCATCTCGATAGACGCAGAGAAAGCATTCGACAAAGTACAGCATCCCTTTATGTTCAAAACATTAGAAAAACTAGGGATAACAGGAACTTACCTTGACATTGTAAAAGCTATCTATGCTAAACCTCAGGCTAGCATCATTCTGAATGGAGAAAAGTTGAAGGCATTCCCTCTAAAATCGGGAACAAGACAGGGATGCCCTCTATCACCACTTCTATTTAATTTAGTCCTTGAAATACTAGCCAGAGCAAATGGACAGACAAAAGAAATTAAAGGCATAAAAATAGGAAAAGAAGAACTTAAATTATCACTATTTGCAGACGACATGATTCTATACCTAGAAGACCCAAAAGGGTCTACAAAGAAACTACTAGAACTAATAAATGAATTCAGCAAAGTGGCAGGATATAAAATCAAAACGCATAAATCAAAGGCATTTCTGTATATCAGCGACAAAACTTCTGAAACGGAAATGAGGAAAAACACTCCATTCACAATATCCTCAAAAAAAAATAAAATACTTGGGAATCAACCTAACAAAAGAGGTGAAAGATTTATACAATGAAAACTACAGAACCCTAAAGAGAGAAGTAGAAGAAGATCTTAGAAGATGGAAAAATATACCCTGTTCATGGATAGGCAGAACTAACATTATCAAAATGGCAATATTACCAAAAGTTCTCTAGAGGTTTAATGCAATGCCAATCAAAATCCCAACGGCATTTCTTGTAGAAATAGAAAAAGCAATCATGAAATTCATATGGAAAAATAAAAGACCCAGAATAGCAAAAGCAATTCTAAGCAGGAAGTGTGAATCAGGTGGTATAGCGATACCAGATTTCAAACTATATTACAGAGCAATAG
Organism: Spermophilus citellus; assembly: GCF_964194105.1. Taxonomy (NCBI): domain Eukaryota; kingdom Metazoa; phylum Chordata; class Mammalia; order Rodentia; family Sciuridae; genus Spermophilus; species Spermophilus citellus. The sequence goes on along the minus strand of NC_138192.1, from coordinate 53,269,605 downwards.
TGACAAAAACAGCATGGTACTGGTACCAAAACAGGCGGGTGGACCAATGGTATAGAATAGAGGACACAGAGACTAATTCACAAAGTTACAACTATCTTATATTTGATAAAGGGGCTAAAAGCATGCAATGGAGGAAGGATAGCATCTTCAACAAATGTTGTTGGGAAAACTGGAAATCCATATGCAACAAAATGAAACTGAATCCCTTTCTCTCGCCATGCACAAAAGTTAACTCAAAATGGATCAAGGAGCTTGATATCAAATCAGAGACTCTGCGTCTGATAGAAGAAAAAGTTGGTTCCGATCTACATATTGTGGGGTCAGGCTCCAAATTCCTTAATAGGACACCCATAGAACAAGAGTTAATAACAAGAATCAACAAATGGGACTTACTTAAATTAAAAAGTTTTTTCTCAGCAAGAGAAACAATAAGAGAGGTAAATAGGGAGCCTACATCCTGGGAACAAATTTTTACTCCTCACACTTCAGATAGAGCCCTAATATCCAGAGTATACAAAGAACTCAAAAAATTAGACAATAAGATAACAAATAACCCAATCAACAAATGGGCCAAGGACCTGAACAGACACTTCTCAGAGGAGGATATACAATCAATCAACAAGCACATGAAAAAATGCTCACCATCTCTAGCAGTCAGAGAAATGCAAATCAAAACCACCCTAAGATACCATCTCACTCCAGTAAGATTGGCAGCCACTATGAAGTCAAACAACAACAAGTGCTGGCAAGGATGTGGAGAAAAGGGTACACTTGTACATTGTTGGTGGGACTGCAAATTGGTGCAGCCAATTTGGAAAGCAGTTTGGAGATTCCTGGGAAAGCTAGGAATGGAACCACCATTTGACCCTGCTATTGCCCTTCTCGGACTTTTCCCTGAAGACCTTAAAAGAGCATGCTACAGGGATACTGCCACATCGATGTTCATAGCAGCACAATTCACAATAGCTAGATTGTGGAACCAACCCAGATGCCCTTCAATAGATGAATGGATTAAAAAAATGTGGCACCATGGACTATTATGCAGCACTAAAAAATGACAAAATCATGGAATTTGCAGGGAAATGGATGGCACTAGAGCAGATTATGCTTAGTGAAGCTAGCCAATCCCTAAAAAACAAATACCAAATGTCTTCTTTGATATAATGAGAGCAACTATGAACAGAGCAGGGAGGAAGAGCAAGAAGAAAAGATTCACATTAAACAGAGACATGAGATGGGAGGGAAAGGGAGAGAAAAGGGAAATTGCATGGAAATGAAGGGAGACCCTCATTGCTATACAAAATTACATATAAGAGGTTGTGAGGGGAATGGGAAAATAAACAAGGAGAGAAATGAATTACAGTAAATGGGGTAGAGAGAGAAGATGTGAGTGAAGGGGAGGGGGGATAGTAGGGGATAGAAAAGGTAGCAGAATACAACAATTACTAATAGGGCATTATGTAAAATTGTGGATGTGTAACCGACATGATTCTGCAATCTGCATTTGGGGTAAAATTGGGAGTTCATAACCCACTTCAATCTAATGTATGAAATATGATATGTCAAGAGCTTTGTAATGTTGGGAACAACCAATTAAAAAAAAGAAATATTAACACATCTGGAAAAGATGTATTTTGGTATAAAATAATTTAAAGAAATGGAAATCAAATTTGTCAAGGAGATACAATCAACTGAACCTCCAAAAGTGGGAAGAAAATTATGCAAAAACAGAGATGATGGGTAGGGTTGGAAACCAGAGGATCAGCAAAAATTTTAACATAGCCTTATTTTATTTTTTATTGTTTTGATTTCTTGGTAATGCTTGATTTGTTCATTAAAAAAAGTTCTTAGAAACAAAAAAAAAATTAAAAAAATAATAAATAAATAAATAAATAAAATGGGTAACTGGGTAAATAAGTCGGGACTACCAAGTTACAATTATCATATCAAAGCTACCCATCTCCAAAGCCAAGACTTCTGCTTATACATTTTAACAGTAAGTCCTGTTTTACCTACACCCACTTGTAAATTGCCACATGGGAACAGCAAACCCATCTTGGTGACCAGGTGTGCCTGCTACTTGGGTTTCCCCTCTCAGTTAACGCCATGATTATATTACTCTTCCTCACTAAACTTCATCCTCAATTCCCTGCTATTTCTAGTATGAGTAAAGAGCCCAACTGCTGATGAAACATGAAGGAACAAAGAGTATAGTACAGAGAGAAGAAAAACTAAAAGTAAAATTTCTCCTCTTACACATTCATTTGGACAAAGCACAGAACAATGTGGAACCCAAGGATAAAACTTTTTCTGGTGCCTGTAAGAAGCTTACAAGCAAGGATATTAATTCTGAACTCCCAGAGTTTCAGATGTAAACAAAAATGCAAAAAAGTATCATTCACAGTTAAAAAAAAAAAATCATACATGCCTTCTTTCTTTCATCCAGGATATAAGGAATGAAGCACATACTCTACTCTAAAATGAAATGAGTCTGTTTGAAACTCAGTTATAAAGCGTATTAGCTATATGACTCTGTTTTCTCTCCTGTAAAACAGGTTACTACCTCATAAAGTAACTCAGTACCAGAAACACACTGCAGTAAGCAATCAAGAGGCTTCCTTTATGTATTTCATTTGGCTCTCACATACAATTAAAAAAAAAAAAAAAAAGAATCTCAAGATCAATATCCCAAACCCTTAGAACATAGGCTTTTTTAATATTTATTTATTATTTTAGGTGTAGATGGACACAACACAATGCCTTTTATTTTTATGTGGTGCTGAGGATCGAACCGTGCTAGGTGAGCACTCTACTGCTGAGACACAATCCCAGCCCCAGAACAAAGGCTTTTAATAAAACTTTTCTGACCACAAACTACAGTAAGAAATAAACTTTTCATTGAGATCCATTATATACATATATATATATAATCACACACAACTGAAGATTCACAAAACAATACTATCACTTGTGTGATACATTTTAATAGTTTCTATTTTTTCGTCAAATTGACGCTCTACAATGATTTCATGACCTCTAATGGTTTGTGACTTCTAGTTTGGAAAAAAAAAAAAAAAAACTACCTTGTACTCTTCTCTCTCCTTGATTTTCTCCTCCCATCTTTTCTTCTCTAATCAAATGCACAAAGTGTTTTTAGTCTTCCTATGCCACCCTACAGGAGCACCCAGAAGCAGGGTATTTCCTAAGATGTAAAGCCCAGAAAGCAAAAGAGAGATCATGGAAAGAGGAAGTTTTGAAAATAATGGGGAGAGTCTTTATTAAGGTCCAAGAAGGATTATTAAACCCATTTTCCCTCAGAGATAGCATTATTCCTGATGGTAAAGTCTATAGGACTGCTGGAATACAATACAGAAGGTTAAGTAGGTTTTCATATTAGTCTAGGAACTTAATGTTTTTATAAGAAACATGATTTTATAAGAAATGATTTTTAATGATTTTATAAGAAAATGCTAACTAGTTTCCAAAGAAAGTTTCTTAAACATATTTCTAAATTGAGGGAGTAATGCCATCCATACAACCAACAAATGCAACCTACAGCCAACAGGTCAAATCTACTCTGTGACCTGTTTTTTACACAGCCCCTGAACAATGGTTTTTATTTTAAAATAATAGAGAAAAATCAAAAGAATATTTGTGACACATTAAAATTATATGAATTTGGGGCAGGGATTGTGGCTCAGTGGTAGAGTGCTCACCTAGCACATGCAAGGCCCTGGGCTTGATCCTCAGTGCCACATAAAAATGAATGAATTAAAAAAATTAAGGTATTTTGTCTATCTACAACTAAAAATAAATAAATATTTTAAAAATTACATGAACTCCAATTCCTGTATGCACAAATAAAGTTTTAGTGAAAATCAGTCACACTGATTAATTTACATATTGCATATGACTGATTCTGTGTTAAAAATGGCAGAGTTAAATAACTACAAAAGAGACTGCCTAAAACATTTACTATCTGGTCCTTTACAAAAAAGTTTGCATATCCTGTCCTAAGCACTTGAAAGCATTCGACATTCATTCACAAATATTTGTTAAGCATCTACTATTTGCCAGATACTGGACACACTACAATAAATAAGTCAGCTATGGTCTCTCTTATGAATAGCAATGAAAGGCAAGTGGAAAAAAGCTCACAGAAATAAAAAGCAGTTGATTTCTTGTAGGAACTACCAGACAACAGATATGGCAAATGTGGTTGGACTTGGGCCATAGTATGCAGTGTCTTTAAGGTCACTGTAAGGAGTAAATACTCTTCTAATGTTTTATATTCAATTGCCTATGGAATTATTACCTGTATTCACTGACAGCTTAAAGATGAATTTCTACTCATTAATAATCACAAATTCTGAATCAGAAGTATTATCATAGTTCCCCTGAACTCTTCCTATTGTTCTCTACTCCTTGAAAACATTGTTGTATTCCTTAAAAATATTTGGTGTAATATTTCAAAGTTTTAAAGGTTTCATGTATATATGTATATGAGTGTGCTTGGGCTTTTGTGTGTAACCTTGAATCCTCATTGTAATCTTATGAGGTGAGCAACATAATTTCCACTGAAATGTAAAAAGTCCACAGAGTTATGGAATTTCCCCAGGTTCACACAGAATCACACCATGGTAGAGAAAGGTCCAACACCCAAGGTTTCTTCCTGAGAAATGTCTGCTCTTTCTAATATACGATTCCAAGAATGCAAAATAGATGACTTACATTGAATTTGAGACAAAGGAAATTCTTATGGCTGTTTGTTTTAGACAGCCATTTTTGTCAACAAACGACTACTTGTACCAATATGTTTTTGTTTCTGTTAACTAGCCCTTATTGGTAAATCACATGCACCAACAGCAGAAAATTCTAAATCTATAATATATTGGGTCAGCTATTCTTCTGTTCTCTGGCTTAGTGAGATCATGGAAATAAGGGTAATTATTAACTATGAAAATACTTATATTAAGGCTGCTAAATACATGCTGTTAAAGTAGTTAGAAATTATAATTCTTGGTATAGTAATATTCTTGGGATACAATACTAAAAGATAAGACCTGAAGATAAAAGATCCCAACTATGCTTCACTGACTCCAAAGAGAAAAAAATAGTCCAACTAATTCTCTTCTGACAATAACCTATTACTTTTATTCCATACTTCAGAAGTAAGGATCAGCTTGGGTAGTTTATTCTTCTTAAAAATCATCAGAGGTAGTTACTGGAGAAAATGGTACTTGACAGGCTGTTAGGCCCTCTCAGTAGTCAGAGACTCCTAATTTCCTAATTAACACCCAAACCAAGTTATATATCTAGAAAGAACAAAAAAGAAAATAAGAAAAGGTTACCAAATAAAATTTGTCATATATTTATATAGAATAGAAGTATTGTTAGTTTCTATTCAACTTCTTTTTATTTCCTGGTCTTTTAGAAAAGTATTTTATTCTGTTTCTGAATACCTGCTAAACAAATTGTTTTTCTAATACTGTCTGTCCTCATTGGTTATTTATCAACATTCTCTTATACTTTTCAACTTTTCAGTTCTCCCCATATCATTTTAAAGTACACTTGTGCAAGTTCAAGTTCATTATAAAAATAATTAGTAAATTCTACTAACTAGAGCTTGGTTTGTAGCTTATAGAGTGCTTGCCTAGCGTGTGTGAAGCACTGGGTTTTATTCCCAGCACCACATATAAATAAATAAAATAAAGTTCATCAACAAAAAGAATTTTTAAAAAATTTTCCACTAATCCTATAGTATCAAACTCCACTAGAGGGTAACACAAAGTCTAGCCACCAGTTTTTTGTTTTGTTTTCCTAGAACTACTTTACTGAAGGTAATAACAAACAGAATGTCCTATAATATTTACAGGGTATGAAACTATACTTCTTTACACAAAGTGACTCAAATACAGTTAGTTTTTCCTACTTCAAATGATAGACATCAAATGAAAAGGTAGCCACCATTATATTTTTTAAATTCAGTAAAATTTTATGTCTCTTCTGCTTTCACCTTTATGTAATAATGCAGTTATTTCCTAGTCAAAGATGCTGGTCAACTTGGTGCCATAATAAAAGCCAATATCCCTGCCCAAAGCATTACTTCCCTAAACAAGAGTAGAAGCTTGAAATCCTTCCAGATAAGAATACTGAAACTGACTACCTACAATTAGAGGCTGTAGCACTAAATAAAGCTAACAGCCCAAAGTATTAACTATTTACATTTCAGAATTTATTGTAAGAGCTTAATTACCTGAAAAAGATCTATTCATAATAATTAAGATACAAAATACAGTATATTACATATTTCAAACAATAAAGAGGTAGCGATCTTATGAAAAAATAGTACAAATGATTGAAGTTGAGCAAATTATGTTATATGCATTTATGAATGTCAAACTGAACCCCACTATTATGTATTACTATAATACACAAATAAAAACATTTAAAAATAAGCATTTGAAGAAGAGGAAAGCCAAAGTTTCAGAAGTGGGAATGCTTAAATAAGAATATAAATTAGCAGATGCACAAAATATAAATATAGAAATTTATTACAAAAATTCAATAACCAAGTCCGAGTTTTATTATCTTTTTTTTTTACTTTTTTGAGACACTATATTCAAAGTTCTTATGTCATAAAAAAAACCTTTTTTCTAGTAGAAAACATCGGATAACTAAATAATACTAGAGGAAGACTGATAAGTGTAAGCAAGCTGTACAATACAATCAGAGAACATTCAATGCTAGGAGAGATCTTGGAGAGTCTAGCTCACATTGATGCAACAGACTGCTAACTAGTCTTCACCTATACCCTATATACCTATACTCCTATATCCTCCCAATATATTTTTCAGATAGCTGCAAAAGAGATCTAGTTCCTCCTTAAAATTCTTTGCTTACCACTGGTTCTTTGCATTTTTATTCTAATCCCCTCCCCTATTAGATCAAGGTCCTGTATGATCTTGTTCCTCTCTCTCCAAATCTCCACATTTACTTCTTTGGGCAGCCAGTTAAATATTTCTTGAGTTTCTGTTTTGTGCCAGAAACTGTGCTATGTCCTGGGGATATGGTGATGAACACATACCCTGCTTCACTGTTGGAGCTACTATTAGAACTTAAACTCTAGCAGTGAAAAGGATAAATAATAAATAGGAAGGTAAACAATTAGAGATTGTGATGTGTGATATGAGGTGAATAAAAAGCAATCCTCTCAGCACCCTGCTAGTTTCGACAGTAGTAAATATGACCTCTATATTTAGTTGTTCACTTGACTGCTTCTTGACTGCTTACTTCATGACTATAAGCTCCATAAGGGCATAATATGTCTGTCTTGTTCACTGCCAAATCCCAAACACTTAGCAAACCATCCAGAATTTATTTGTTAAATGAATGAGCACCTATTTTATCATCTTTAATTTGGGGATAAGTGAGGTCTTAATGGTTGTCAAAGGTCAAAGAAGAGTCACCAGGAAAGTAGGAATTTGAGTGAAAGATTCTTATTAAATTTTACTCCAAAATATTATACCACACTCAAAATACTGATTTTAAAATTCAACTAATTGTGTTTTCAAAGCTTAAGTTATTGGCACCTAAAAAGAGACCTGAGAATCTTTCAAACACAAAAAAATTCTATATCAAAAAAGAAGTTTTAAAATACCTAAAATTGAAATGAAATAATCATTTTTTTAAATTCTGACAAATACAGATGCAGATTTATGCCAATGTTTCTTTTTAATGAGTGAGAACAATGAGACCTTAAAGAACTCTTTGTAAAGAACCATGATATCTGAATGTTTATTTCCTGGCATCTATCTAGCACTCTATACTGATATTTTGTCTGTATCATTTTTAGTTAGAATGTGATTTAACATTAGTTTATAAGTAATATACCTGCAAATTTAAAAATATCTCCCAAGAAAGCCAAACATGGTGACACATCCTTGTAATCCCAGCAATCTGGGAGGCTGGACAGTAAGATCACAAGTTTTGAAGTGAGCCTGGACAATTTAGAGAAATCCTGTTTCAACATAAAATAAAATAAAAAGACTTGGGGATGTTACTCAGTGGTAGAACATCCCTGGATTCAATTCCAGTACCACAATAAAAAAAAAAAATCTCCCAAAAACTGAATTTATACTTTTAAATGTCTTACACACTATATCCTTCTCAATTAGACTCAAAGACAGATTAATGATTAACATATGTATGTGAGAGCTACTCTAGATTTGCCACCGTGTTATGTGGTATAGTGTTCTATTTAATACAACTTGGTTTACACATCTAAAAAATTAATCTCAGAGTTTTAGAAACCTGCTAAGATCTCATAATTTACCCATGCCCTTTCCTCTTGAAATAATGCCTTGGAACAAGCTTGGTTTTTAATATATAGTCATAAAGACGTGAACAACAGATTTTTCCTAATAATGGCCTTTCTATAAAATATAAATTTTAAAGTCAATAATAACAACTAGGAAAAATCTTCCCTTCAAGCTTTATAACTAGACAGACTTATTTCTATCACAATATGTAAAGACTTAATTTAAAAATCTTTCATAAGGCAGCCCCTCCCTCAAATGTGTAGCTAGTCCAATTTAGTATCTCCTTGCTTAACATTTAGTAAGTATCTCCTTGCTTAACATTGTTACTTCAGCAACATTAGGGGATAAATTGATTCCCAGTGTGATAACAGACCCCCCCCCCAAAAAATGAAAAACTGTCTGTATTAAGTACAAAACAATGATCAATGAAAGGTTTAGGTTTCAGGTATGAATAGCATATACCAAGATCAGAAAAATATCTAAATCTATTTCTATAGCACAGTATAATTTATTGTTAGGAAAATGCCTCACACAGATTTAGAAAAATATAAAAAATATAAAATATAAAAATCTAGATAACGAGTCATTATTGTAATTACTTGAATTTGACCATTATTTAAACATAATCTAGATGACCAGTTAAGACTCATTACTGTAATTACTAGAATCTGATCATTATTTAAGCACAAACAACATATTGAGCCATTAAAGCTCAGAATTCTTTAAGTAGGTATCACGATAAAGACATATTCATCAAACAGTGTTCACCACATAAGAGAATATCACAGGCTCTCCAGTTTTTTATGTGCGCTTTCATTTTTCCAAATCTGTGTGCATATTTTCATTCATAGTTATCACTAAATCCATGTCTATCTGTGTATTTATTCAGTTATGAAAGCTCTTTCTATTTTTTTCTGGCTTATAACTTCTTTACCAATTTTATTTAGTACTACCTCCATCTACATTAATATTCAAGTTGCTCTTCTGTCCTATATTCCACATCATACATTTGAACATCCATCAGGATCTATATCACTTCTACCTTTTCTAAGTTTTAATTACTTTCATCTGCATTTACCCCTTTGACCAAGAATATCCCACCTCTTTAAGCAATTATGAATATCTCTTTATTACATAAATCTTTTCTTCAGATTAGGTCATAACTCCTCTATCCCAATTTGCCTTCCAACCATGGTCAAGTCTACTCTCAACTGTTCTTGTGCTCCTGATGCTATTTTGTACTTTTTGCTTCATATAAGATGAATATTCTTTTAAACTCCTGGAAAGATACTATTTTTCTCTAATATTGGGCTATAATTCCTCTAATTTTCTTAAATGAAAAAAAAAGTCTGAATTCCCCAAAATTATCTACAACACCTTCTTATGTACTTTAATTTATGCAACTAGTCCAGAACAGAAATAAAAGTGTCCCTTGAGACCAGTTTTCCCTATATTCCAACACCTAGACACACATTCTCCATTACAGATTAAATAATGACCATATTTTTCAGTGCACAGTTTTGTTCAGTGTATATATTTTTGACTGAACATAGTTCCTTCTCTGAAGTACTGGTTAGAATAAGAAGTTGATGAGCTAGGTCAGTGTGTTTTAGAAGTTTACAATCCATTGGCTGGTCACTGACTGATGGGTCAAATTCAACATTTTAAAAATGAAATCAAATTATTTTTTAAAAGTATCCTACTCACATTAAGATTATATAGTTCATGAAACTTTGTTCTGCTACATACACATACACACACACACACACACACACACACACACACACCACACATACACAATTACATGAGAACTAAGACATGACACAATGTATAATTCTTATTGTGGATTATGGCCAAAAAAGCATGAAAACTACTGAAACTTGAAGATATCTAAGATGTCTTCTAAGTATAAAATTTCAAATTATATTAAAAGATTTAGTCTAAGGAAAAAGATAAAGCATCTTTAAAAATGATCAGAACTTAAGGATATCAAAACAACTACCAGCAAAATAATTTTTCTTAACAAAATGTCACTACTGAACACTAATCCTAAAATTATAGAATCTTATGTCTTTTAAAGTAGGAAAAAAAATCAGAGATCATCTAATTCAAGTCATCTAATCCAAGTTCATCTCTTAACATAAGAGGAAATCTCTGGCCCAGAAAAGTGAAATAATTTCATTTCATTCATTCTATAAACATTTGCTGAGTGCCTACTGTGTACCAGGTTATAGGAATGAGTCTGTACATTAAGAGAAGATGTTTTCAAGAGTGCAAACAGGAAAGTAAACATCTGCACTAGTGTAAAGTAAAAGCAGGAAAGTAAACGTTTGCAATAATTATTGAAATCAAGGTGACTTACTAGATGTTAGATGAACACAAAACAACTAACTGAATCTAAGTTGGGTGATACAGAGAAAGTAATTCTAAAGAGGTGATACTTAGTCTTTTAAAACAACAGGAGTTAGCCAGGTAAAGGAGGAAGAAACAACATGTACAAAGATACCCTACTGATACACAAGATGACATCCAGAAAACTGTAATTCAAATTTGTATGAATGAAGTATTGATTGAATCCACACTAAAGAGAAGCAATAGCAAAATATTTAGCATTTATGTGCCATTTAATCTCAAACCAATCTCTTAGGCAGGCACTGTTAATATTCCCATTTTGTAGATGAGGAAACTGAGGCACATGAATTTAAAGTGAGTTTGGCCAAGGTTAAGCTGTGAAGTAAAAATTTAAACCAAGGAAATCTAATGTCAGTGCCTATACCCTTAACTACTATACAAAGAGATTAGAGAAAATAGGCAAGAACCAAAAATCGAAGGACCCTGTGTACCATTCTAATACTTTAGATTCTATAAAGGTGACTCAACATGAAAGGTTTTAAGCAAAAGTGATGTCAGATTTATTTTTTAATGAGGCCACTCTGGCAGCTATCTGGATGAACTGGAAAGAAAAGTAGTAACAGGGAACTAACTGGACTTAGCTAAAAGACCAACAATGATTCAGGAAAGAGAAAATGACAGATGAGCTAGATAGTGGTAGTACTGGCACAAGAACCCAAGTCAACCAACACTACAACCAACATTGGTGTGTAATATCCATAAGAAACTCCAAATTTCCCCCCTTAGGTCTACCATTCTAAAAGTTCTAGAAATTCAACCTCAGGATCAACATATTTCCTTTAAATACCTTTATTTTAAAAAACCTGACCACTAGATGTATTGGGTATATGAAAATGACTAACTGAAATCTAGTTCGAGAATGATGGAAAATCAACTGCTATCTAAAATAGTTTTCCTGCCTTCTTCCTCTATACACTATTCCTGGAACTTTCATGTTCAATAGTTAATTTAAAATCAATGTTCTGTCTAGACATGGCTGTCATAACTTAACAGAATTAAATGTACCACAAAGAAAAGCTAATGTGGGCCCATCAGTGGCAAGAAATATACTTTCAGGTATGGCCAAATTTTGGCATGAACAGAGATGATGAATTAGTAAGAGACTACATGACAGCAGCAAAGAGTTAAGAAAAACCTGAATATGAAAAGGAAAATAAGAGCAATCTAAAGTTCAAGCTATTTGATTATAAGAGATAACACTGCTCCCAAATGTGTGTACAGTAGTTCAGAAACCAGAGGGAAAAAAAACTATCTGGTCAATCTCAAACCTTCTAAATTCAATCTGCTTTCATTGAAAATAATGAGTGAGCCCTATTAAGGCATGGTGAATACTTAGCATAGGTTCCACAAGTAAACAGCCTACAGTATAGGAAAGTACAGAAGGAAAAGGAGGCAGGGGAGTAGACAAAAGGAAGAATATGAAAAAGGAACTGTAACAGGAGGAAATGATGAGTTTTATAACAAAAATAGTGAAGGTATACCAGTAACCCCAGTGTTAAAGGTTGCCAACTTCCTCCATGATCTGAGGAACACTGTAACAAGTGGCAGCATAAGAAAGCATGAAAACACAAATCTGATATCAAAGATGAGAAGTAATAGTACTTATAAAAGAAAAATGCAAAAAAAAATAAGTCATAAGTCTTAGACTCTAAAAGAAAAATTAGTGAGTATTAAAATCTCATTTGGTTTAATTAGTCTTCATTTCTTTGCAACAGACTCTGGTGGATCCAAAGGTGAAAATATCAGTAGTACCACACCAGAGGGCCATGAAGAGATGTTAAAGAGACAATATGAGGCTGATCTGCATACTTTTTGTGGAAGTGACTTCAGACTTCCTCTGAATGGTATAGCACTACTTAAAGAGTTTCACTATAAATTCAGGCATGGTGGCACATGCCTATAATTCCAAACACTTGAGAGGCTAAGGCAGAAGGATGGTTAAGTTCAAGGCCAACCTGTGTAACATAGGCAGACACCGTCACTAAAATAAACAAACATATAATCAAATCGAATCAATCAATCTATCTCAAATTTCACTATAATTTTCATCCTGGCTGGCTGAGTTAACGTTAATAAATCCAGGATTCAAAATAAGGTATGCATTTATTAATTATGACCAACATTTAATCTTAAAAAGGGCAAGGGTCGGCAAGAGATCATAGAAGAGCATTTAGTGTATCCTAAATAAGTCTAATGGTAACCAAAATCCAACTAATGATTGTCAAGAAAATTATATAATTAAGAATTCACTTGAAAGTTTCTTGAAATTATAGTTGGACAAAAGAAATCCTTTTTAAAGGGTGAATTTATACCTTGAAACTATTCAAGGCACATGTGATGGTGAACATATTTCTTCCATTCATACAAAACTTTTAGGCACCATGTTAAATACGTACAGACACATGTACACACATACCCCCATAGCCATGCAGCCCAGTGATCTCAAAAAGATAAAAGACAATATCCTTAAAGATGATTGGTATAGCAGAGAGAATCCCAGATCCAAAGCAATATAATTAGGCTTGATACCTTGACTAATTTTCATCATATCCATGAATATGCAGTTTTCATGAACACTATTAAAATAGACCACTGTAAGTTTACTGATAAAAGTCAACAAAATATTTTTATTAAAATTTAATGGGATGCAATAATATATATAACCTATACATATAGCCTATTTCCATAATTTAATCATATTTTAATTTTAAAAGATTAAAAAATCTTTTAAAATCTTTTAAAATCTTTTAAAAGCACAGCACTTTTACTTCTATACTAAGCTTTTAAAAATTAAGTGTTTAAACTGAGCACAGTGCACACCTGTAATTCCAGAATGATGAGACCAGCCTGAGCAACTTAGCAAGATCCTGTCTCAAAATAAAAAAGCCTGGGGATGTAACTCAGTAGTAAAACGCCCCTGTGTTCAATCCCCAGTACTGCAAAGAGAAAAAAAAAAAAATTAAGAGTTTAGAACAGGTCTTCAATCTCAACACTGAGTCAGATAATTCTTTGTTATGGAAGACAGTCCTATGCATTATAGAATGGTTAGCAGCATCACTGCCCTCCACCCACTAGATGCCAGTAGCACATACACTCCAAGCTGTGACAATCAAAAATATCTCCAAATGTACCCTGGGGTAGAGGGGAGAAAAAAAAAATCACCCCAACTTGAAAACTACTGATGTACCTCATAAACAGAAAAAAAATATAAATAAAATGGGGGGGGGTATGTCGGGATTTTTTCCTAGTCTGAATGTTTCAACAGGTTATATTTGATCACAGACAACGTTAAGAGATCCTCCCTCTTAGAAAACAACGTTTTTAATATCTACACTTGTTAGCCAAAGTTAACAAGAATCTCAGAAGATTCTCTGCAGTGCCAACTCTCCCTCCAATCACACACATACACTATCGAGGGTGCACAAGCAAATATGCATACACACACACACATACACACACACACAGATAGCCTAGCTGAACTGAAGAAAATGTAACATAATTACCATACTTTCATTTATTCATCAAATACATCGACCACACTTTCCAGCTTCCACAGAATCCAAAGGAATTCTTACAAAATGTAATGAAGCTCTAATACCACAATAGCTTCATTATTCTAGGTAGAATAAACTAAGTTCTAGGACAAGTATTAAATTCATCCTTATATTTTAACAAATTATAAGAAAAGATACAAACTAACCATGAAGCTTTAAAAAGGAAAAAAACTGAGAAGCAGATTTGTCAAGAGATAAGAGGAATGAAAAAATTCAAAATCAAAGGAAATCTGAAAGCATTCCAGGATGAGGGTAAAACTCAAAATGTTTCCCCTGGAATGAGAGATAGGAGGAAATTATACACTTGGCTATATCTTGCATAATCAAGTCTCCAGAATACAAACCATGGAATGAGAAACTGAAAAATCAAAGTCCACAAAATACTAAAGAAAACATTTCCACCCTGAACACTTAGAAGGACTGTTCTTTACTATTGTTTCCCACTCAAAAATTTTTAAATGAGATATCAAAGGAAAAAAAAAAAGAATCTGACAACTTGATAAATTTCTTAATTCTCATAAAAAACAACCACTCTGATACTTCCAGCATGCCAGATTACACATTACACAGAAAAATCAATCAGCAGGAGAAACACAATAATCCTTTTTTAAAGTATATTTGATTCATAACAAAGCCCTTTTTAAAAATCAGACATTTTAAGTACTAAAAACCTTCATGTAAATATGGATTAAGACTTTTAAGATTACTTCAATTATATTCAATAGGACCACATATTTTAATTCAAATAGGAATGTTCATTTAAAAAAACAATCTATGCAACAATACTTAATATTAATTTAATGTAAATGAACTATCTCTATGCTCCACAGCAACAAAATACTTTATATAAAAATTTTCAATATTAACCTTTGGCCCAGTGAAAAATCATCCTCCAAGAAACTAATGCTCAATTCTTTTTACTCCCAAACCAGAGGAAGCTGTAAGATCTATAGCGACAGCCTGCTTTTCTAGAAGTAATACCTTAAGACCACTCAAGAATAACATCCTTCGCCAATTAATGTGACTCAGGTGGGTTTGGGAAGGAATAATGTCCAGGATCCTTTGGTCAGTGGCCATGATGCCCCTCCTTCTCAAGGGCAGGAGATCAGAAAAAGGGATTTGAATAAGAGGAGTTCACCATTCAGAACATAATAAGGGACAGAGGAAAAAGAGTACTACAGGAAAGATAAAAACTACATGGTTAAGTCATTTCACAAAAGCAAGATGTTTAATGTTATCAAGGCCTTCATTCATTTCAGACACACCATTGTTTAGCTTCCTCCCTAAACCGTGCACAAAAAGAACTGTCAGCTTGCCTTAAGCATGTTTCTTCTTCCATTTAAACAGACATGATTCTTTTGGTTAATCTCTGGCAATGATCGCCATTTCACAACACAATCAGCCCACCCGGAACTGATCAATACCACTACAGACATAAGACTAGACTTTATCCATTTATTAACCACAAGGAAATGTACCATTCAGCAAAATTCTATACATTACAAAAGATTCTATTAAAAGGGGGGTGGGGAAGAGGGACACACACACACACACACACACACACACACACACACATATACACACACACCACAGAGGTACACAAAGAAAAGACTACCACCCTCTAATTTCCCTGTGGCAAACGAGATAAAGACATGACCATGAAACCTGTCAATTCGTTCTTCCCCCTATAATTCTATCTCACAACCTAGTAACTGGATAGTGAATACTTAGGATAAGTATATCCATTATGATTTTTAAACTGTTTCATCTATGCAACTAATTCTCCTGTTATGTACATTTGCACACCTTGCTGCTAAATATTGTATTCATTTACAGAATTTCAAATACAAAAGACTAGTTTCCAACCACTGGTTGCAACACAGAACGTCCTCACAAAATCAAAATCTCAAATATAAAATGGCCAGATCACTCTTACCAACCTTAGGCTAAAATATATCTCATGAGCATAGCATATTTAACAGTACGAACAATTTCACATGGGCTGTTCTTAACCAAAAACAATGCTTCCACACAAAAGCGTTTAAAATAAGTATTCCGTAGGTAAGCAAAATCTATGCCTGAAAAGAGCACACAAATAAATGATGGTTGAAAGCCAGCACATTACCAACAGACAGCGGCATACCTCTCCTGCACTGAGTTATAGTTAATACTCCAACAACAACAACTATTTTTAACACTGCTGGACAATGAAGTTGAAGAAAACGTGAGAAGAGACAAATGAATTGCTGATAGGATTCATTGTTTCTCACGGTCAAAATTAAATATCAACTGACTTGATTTATGTCGTAATATTCACCGGAGAAGCACTAATTAGAAGACTAGAAAATGACATTCATAAAAGAAAGAAAGAAAAAAAAAAAACCTTGTTTTGGAGGAGCTTACACTAAATGACATTTCAGAATACCCCTTTTGGGTCTCAACCTTTGCATAAATTGTCACTTGTGGTATTTGTGGCTTAACAGCAACCCCACCAGCGCTGTCATC
The DNA here is from genome assembly GCF_964194105.1 of Spermophilus citellus. Lineage (NCBI taxonomy): Eukaryota > Metazoa > Chordata > Mammalia > Rodentia > Sciuridae > Spermophilus > Spermophilus citellus. The sequence continues at coordinate 53,252,813 of NC_138192.1, read as the reverse complement.
CAGTGTTATGGCCACAAACCATGACTTTCTCACTTCCACAACAACACAGCACTCACTCTTATCAGTTCGTCAACCTAACTCAAAACAAGAAAAATTCATGGAGATTTCCAGATCACAATCAGACCAGGGGGTGGTGGTAGCAGCAGACGGGCTCGGGGTGTGGGGAAACCTCCCCAGGCTCCACTGGAGCTCACCGACCCAACAACAACCGCGGCCACCAGCAGCGGCAGCCGCGGCCGCAGTAGCAGCCCCGCCGCGCTCCCTGCACCTACCTGAAGAACAAGAGATAAGAAAGACGGCAAACGCCAACTTTGCAGCAGCTCCCATTTTCCCGAGGCGCCGGGGAATCCGAAGGAAGTTCTCGCTAGATATCCAGTTTCCTGCGTCTTCCTCGGAGACAAACCTCCTGGTGTAAAATCAACCGTCATAAAACATATTCGGAAGCCCCCGAGGATGGGGGTAAAAAAACGTTCACGGGGTTCTTAAAAAAAAAAAAAAGAGGGAAAAAAAAAGCACAACAATAAAAAAAAATGCACCACGGGGAAAAACCGCCACACACACGCACAACACACAAAACCAAACAACGAAAAGCCAACAACAACAAAAGCGGGTTTAAATCACTGTCAAAATCACTGTCAGCTCCGCTCGCCTCTCGAGTCTCTCGGAACAAAACGCCAGGCTGAGGCGAAGAGGAGGCGGCGGCGGCGGCGGCGGCGGCGTCCACTGCCGCCCGGACAGTTCGGGAACCGAGCTGGGTCCGACGTCCGGACCGACCTTCAACCCGGACACCCAAAGTCCGCGGACCACTGGCGACCGAGCTCGCGACTGTGGCGGCCGAGGAGGCAGCGGCGCGGGGAAGGGTCGGCGGGAGGCAGTGGCGACAGCAGCGCAGGCGGCGGCCAAGTTCTGGTCCAGGCTCTGGCTCCGGCTCCGGGCTCCGGGCTTGGCCGCGTTTTCGGTCTCCTGGCCTCCGCCGGGCCCCGCCCCCCACACTTCCGGTTCCGGCCCAAAGCTGGAAACTAGGCGCAGCGGAGAACGCTCGGCGGCGGCGGTGGCGGCGGCAACGGCGGCCGGGCGCAGCGCGCGTGCCGGCCCGGGAGCGCGAGGAGATTGTCGGGGAAGCGAGGCGGGAGCGGGGGAGGGGTGAGAGCGTGGGCGGGGCTGACTGGAGGGCGAGGAGGCGGGGCGGACGGAGGCTCGATAACGCGAGGCCTCGGCGTCCGGCCTGCTTGGTCGGAAGATCCCTCGACAAAGGGGCGCGGGTGCCTCAAAGTCTCTGGGCCGTGGCAGGGCTGTAGGTGGGCGGGGTGGTTGCGGCCGGGTACCTTGCACGGCTGTTGTCCAGATCGCGCCCAACTGGACTCTCTGGAGTGCCCGCCCAATCGTTCAGGGACAGTCCTGGAGGAACCCAGGATGGTGGACGGTGACTCCAAAGGGCGTCTGCGGCGCCCAGCCCTTCCTCTGGGGGTCGCCTAGTCGCCAGCACCAAGTGGGTCGAATCCGCGGGTGGGAACCGGTCTGCCGCGCCCTTGAAGCTGCTGGAGGGAGCTCGGGACGCGCGAGCTGGCGTCCGCGCCCCCAGCCTAGGCGATGCGACCTACCGCTGTGACTTCTATCTCAGCGTTTTGTCTTGCATCTGAAAAACTAATCAAGAAAGACCTGTCCGACGGGTTGGGATATCCACGCCAATTATCGCAATGTACAATTTGAATCCTTTTCCACCATACCTTTTGTACTCAAAGCGTTGTTTTGAAAACGGTTCTGTAGGTAATAGATTCGCAGATATGTGTGTGTTACGCTTTGAAGAAAAACCTGAAGGTTTCCATCGACATACCCAGTGGTCAGACAGGTGTTTACTTTTTAAATTTTTAGCTCTTTTAGGCCCCAAAAGACATATAATCCATGTTGTTTGCTTACAAGGTGCTGTGTTAGGCACATAATGGAATCCAAAATGTGAAAATAGGATCTCTACCACATGGAGCTCAGGGTATATACTATATTGGAAGTTGACTACAGAATACACATTAAAGGCTATTAAAGTTAACTAGCTCTGTCTTTTGCCACATGTTAGTGAGCTAACGTTAGAGATCTTGTCTTTTTCCCTATTTTTATCTCACCACGGAGAAGTGTCTCACATAAGTTCTTAATAAGTTAAAGAAAATTATAAATGATTCAAAAGTAACTGACCTCTTTCTTAAATACAAATATCTTTACATCTACTGTTTTTCAACAACTGTATGGTAGGCTAATTGATATTTTACTTAGGATTTACCAATTCCCACATTTTTCCACAAAACTCAAGCCTTCTCTTCTCACTTTTATTTATAGTGTTTTCTTTTTCTCTTTTCTTAAATTACTCTGTATTTCTGTCTATTAAGTTCATCCTGTAATTATCTGCCTAGTTCTACCTCTTGTCAGGGTTATTAATAATCATTGTGGCTCTTTAAACTCTCTCCAAGATTTCCAGTTCTCAAGTTGTGGTGCTCAGAATTTGACTGATATTGTGCAACAAAGTTCCAAGTTAGTCTTCAAGGTGTCCGTGATCTCATGCAATTCTGCAGCTTTTATGAGCTGGTCAGAAGAATATGTATAAAACTTCCATTCTTTGGTTGAATTAAGAGTTTCCACTATCCATATGGGAAAGTGCTTTTTTGATTTAGAACCACTTTCAGTCCATTCAGGAATTTGATGTCAGTTATGCCCTGGATGCAGGCCCTACTGTTGTCTTATCACTGCATCACTTCAATATTCTTGTGTTGTGAAACCAAAGCAAGTCGAATAACTGGAATAACCAGAAATGGAACTGAAACTTGAAAACATATTGCTTATCTTCTTACCACTCAAATTTGTCATTATAAGAGAATATGAAGATTATTTTTAATGTATGAAATATGATATGTCAAGAGCTTTGTAATGTTGTGAACAACCAATAAAAAAAAAGATTATTTTTCTGTAGTACTTAAGAGGAGCAACAAATCTAAATCTTCACTAGAATATTCTAACAGAGTTAAGTAACCCCATGAGAGAAGTTATTAACATCCAGTAACATTAGCTATGTATCTACTCCTACATCTATATTCACTCCTCCCTCTGCTTTTTTTTTTTAATTTCAAAAATAATAGTAAAACTACAGAGTATGTGACTAATTCCCACTTGGAGTTCCAAAGCTTAAAAAAGATAAAGGTAGCTACAGCTAATCATACTGCCCTTCTTTCCTCCCTATTTTCTTTTTTTTTTTTTTTTTAAAGAGAGAGTGAGAGAGAGGGGAACAGAGAGAGAGAGAGAATTTTAATTTTTATTTATTTTTTCTTAGTTCTCGGCGGACACAACATCTTTGTTGGTATGTGGTGCTGAGGATCGAACCCGGGCCGCACGCACGCCAGGCGAGCACACTACCGCTTGAGCCACATCCCCAGCCCCCCTCCCTATTTTCAAAGGAAAAAAATTGTGTGTGTGTGATGTATGTTTGACATGGTGTCCCCTGCATTGCCCAGGCTGGCCTCAAACTTGCAATGCTCCTGGCTCTGCATCCCACATAACTGGGGTTACAGACCCCTGCCACTGTGCCCATTCATAGAATCCCTTTTGGGAATCCACAAATTGAGCACTTTCCTAACATTGTACAAGATGTACAACCTGATTTGGGAAGAAAAAGAAGGAGGGAAAGGAAACAAGGGATTTTAGTGTACTAGAACATTTGATGTTATGAGATAAATAGATTCAGTTAATGACACTTAATCCTCACACCCAAGATCTAACCTTGTTATCAACCCAGTGTTAGACTTTCAAGTTCTAGAGTCCTGCTAAGAAGTTCAACTGAACCACAAGCTAGTGTTGTAATAATCTTGAGAAGTTGGTTCAATTTAGACAGTAAAGTATATTTTAGTTGGATGAGATAGTGACACAGAATGCTTGAGTAAAAGGTGATTTTGTTTTTGAATTAATAACTTATGTGGCTCAAAAAGATGGACAAAGTTTCAATTCTGAAGTAGCACTAGAATTGAACTGAGCTAGAATTGAATTTGCCCTGAGATTGAGTATTATGCCATTTCTGGAGAAATTCACCCTAAGAATTCAGTTGTTTTGGGACAAAGGACTTATCTGAATATATCACTGAAGCAAGATGTCAAATCTCTTCATCTTCAGGAAGATACATGACTGAAAACCTTTGGTGTATGTTAGAAGGTTAAGTTCCCCTTCAATGAAGGCTTTGGAAGTATTTCTGCTGTTTCTAGCTACTATAAAAGTTTACAGCTATGTTCTCATAACACAAGCATTCCTGAAAGTGACACAAATTTCTTCTATACCAATGCTCTAAGGCATAATAGGTAAGGAATAAACTTGGTAACTTTGTAAGTCAAAGGAAGACAGATAATGATCAACATATATTTTATGACTATCTTCTCTTTATGCACCCAAGGTGAAAAGGAAACCCCACACAGTAGCTTTTGCTTTATTCCTCCCCTTTTGTTATGCCCAGCAATAGCAATGCTATGCCAATGGGGTCAACAAAACATACTGAGGAGAATGAGGATGTGGGATTAGATAAAAGGCAAAGCAGTGAGATAAAATATTTTAGAGCAAGAATGTAAGTAGAGTTAAGAGAAACTAGTTGTGACAGAAATAACATACTTAGCACTTTGATAAAAGGCTATAGTAATCCATCCAGAAATGTAAATATCAACAATCAATTGGTTTCTCTGTAACACTGCATAAGCAACATTTTACTTTTTCTCCCCACTATCATCTCCTTCAAAACCCAGTATGAGAAACAAAAATAACAAAATTAATTTGAAAGGATGTTTTTTTTTTCCAGAGAGAGAGAGAGAGAGAGAATTTTAATATTTATTTTTTAGTTTTCAGTGGACACAACCATCTTTGTATGTGGTGCTGAGGATCGAACCTGGGCTGTACGCATGCCAGGCGAGTGCGCTACCGCTTGAGCCACATCCCCAACCCGGAAAGGATGTTTTTTCCCTCCCTCCAATTTATGTTGATTACCACAGTACTCAGTTTTCCTCAGGAACTAAGACTCAACTCCTCCCCAGACTGAAAAACCAAAGTGCCTACTCTAAAACTGCTGAGTGGCTGGCAGAACCCCCTTCCCTCAGTGGTTCTGAATTGTGGCATCACCAACCCTTCCCTCAGCAGCTAGAAATGTGTATGGGGATGGAGGTTGGAGTCGGGCAAGGTGTTAGTTTAGACAACAACTGGTAAGGGTGGTGCTACTAGCTTTTAGAGTACCAGGATTAGGATGTTAAATTCCCTTCAGTAGGTTGATTAGTTCTACCCAACAAGTAGTATAGCACATTAGACGCCCTGGGTTCAATCCTCAGCACCACATAAAAAATAAGTAAAATAAAGAATTTGTGTCCAAATACAACTAAACAATATTAAAAAAAAAACAGTGAATTCCATCCATTTTGACAAATGATTAAAATCTTAACTAAAACTTTGACCTTTTAGTACTGAAGTTCCAGAAAGCAAGATTGCATAAGGGTCAGTCATTTTCAATACGTTGTCCATCTTTACCTGTGATATTCATTTATTCCAAAATAAATTTTTAGGTATAGGATTTGTACTAGGTATTAGTTATACAAGTAATGGATGAAATAAATATAGTCTCTGCCCTCACTGAACTTACAATACCATGAAGGAGACAGAAAAAATAGCCAGTAAACAAGTAACTGTCAAAATGGGAGGGATTATTTTGATAAGTGGACAGAATGCTGAGATAAAGAATAAGAGTAGTAGGATAGGGTAGAAAGAGGGGACTTAGAGAGAGTGATTCAAGAAGGGCTTTCTAAGAAAGTAGCGCTTAAGACTGAAAGCTGAATAATGAAAAGGAGATAGCCAAGACAGAAGTTAATGAAGAAACAGTAAGTACAAAACTTAGATTGTATTTAAGACTCTGAAACAAGGCTCTCATGTCAAGGAGGAGAGTGGTATGAGTAAGTGAGAGAAAAACAAGGCCCGGAATACGCAAAATCTCAGGAAAAAGTAAGGTCCTTGGGTTCAATTCAAGGTGAAGCATCAAGCCATTGGTGGTCAGGTTTATGCTTAAAATATTACTCTGTTATATGGAGAATGAGTTTGCAGGATATTCTCAAAGAAAGTAGAGACTAGTTAGAAAGTCATCCAGTCAGCCTAGAGATGATGGTATTATGAACTGATATAGAAAGGAGTGAGAAGATTCAAGATATATTCTGGAATTTGCTGATGGATTGAATGACTCTTGATTTTTCTTCGTAAGCAAATTAATTGAGGTAGTGTCATTTATTGAGATGGGGAAAACTTTATGGAAGAAGCACTACTACATATATCTCAAATTGATGAGATTCAAGATACAAGATTAAAAGGTTCAATTTTGAAAACGTTAAATTTGAGATGCCTGTGAGACACCTCAGTGAAGATATAAAGTAAGCAAGTAGATTATGTGACTAAATTTTGGAGGAGCTTGCAATGCTACAAATATAAATACGGAAGTTTTCAGTGTATGATGGTATTTAAGGCCATGAAATGAATGAGAGCATCTAAATAGGGAGTAGAGAAAGATGCATATTTTGTGTAAAGAAAGATAAAGTACATGACAAAGGACTTATCTGAATATTTGCTACTTTTATAACATGGAAAGAGCATTTTAACCTATGCTAAGATAAAATTATTATTTTAGAAATAATTATTTTAAACTCTATGCTTAAAGAATTATGAATAGGAAAATGAAAAGATTGAGCTTATTGTTTTTATTTTGTGTGAAAGTTATTTTTGCACTTTCATAATAGATAATATTTATACATTTTATATTTATATATATAAATATTTTGTGGTAAAATAAAGCCAGTGGTAAAAGAAAAAACAATTCTTTTCCATATGATTGTTTTTTTTAATTTTTGTTTTCTTAGGTTTAACTACACTGGATTTTCCCACCTGTTTAAGCATGCAAATTAAACAAAACACTTAACTGCACTTTATTGTGCTTCTTTTTAACTTAGATCAGAAGAATTTTAATCAAAGCTGTACTGAAGCTTTAGGGGAATCTTAAGTTGTAGGGATGTTAGTAATTTTAACTAGTCCAAATACATTCTGTGTACCTTTTTATATTCAAAATCATTTATTACTAGCTGCTCTTGCAAATAAGTGATAATTTTATCCCATTTTTCAGGTGAACAAATACAAAGGTTAAATGGTTTGCCTAGAAGCATAAATTGAATCAGTAGCAGAAGTAGGATTATAACTCTAAACTACTGACTCAAAGCTTAGTCCAATGAGCCATGCTGTTTCTCAAGTAGTAGGCATATTAATTGTTCCTCCAAGCAGGAAACAGAGCTCTAAATGGAGCATGTCCCATCCAGAAAACCTATGCAAAATAGTAAAGAGACCTATTTATTTAATTTAGTTAAGGCAGAAAGAAAATAACTTACGCACAAAATTATCAAACTTGCTTTTTTTGTTAAAGAATAAGTATATATTATAAATTCAAAAAGTAATACAAAATAGGTTACAAAAATATACTGTTTCCTAGTTGTAAACCCATAGAATGTTTTGTTTTTAATGGTGGCATCAGACCTAGGATACACAGAATGATGAATTTGCTGTATAAAATAAACACATAATTCAGTAATCCATGTACTCTTTGTTATCTAGGCTAATCATAGAAAAGATTGTATAAATATTACTTAATATTTGAATAAATGTTACCTTACTCATTGCTCTTATTTCAAGTCCACCCAGGTATGTAATATTTTTTACTCAATTTTAACCCTGTACTTTCAAATCCATAAATGGGAAGGAGATTGTATTGAAAGAGTAGATTAAGGAAAATTACAATTAAAAGTAAATGGGTCAGGGCTGGGGTTGTAGCTCAGCAGTAGAGTGCTCACCTAGCACGTGTGAGGCGCTAGATTTGATCCTCAGCACCACATATAAATAAATAAATAAAATAAAGGTATTGTGTCCAACTACAACTAAAAAAATTTTTGAATATTAAAAAAAAGTAAATGGCTCAGGATTGGGGTTTTAGCTTAGCAGTAGAGAGCTTGCCTCACATAAGCACCACATAAAAATAAATAAAGTAAATGTATTTTTTAAAAAAAGTAAATGACTCTACTTCCATTTCTGGATATGATAGAAAAACTTATATACATTAATTCTCCTGCTAAGAACAACAATTTATAAATAAGATATGTCACAACTATTTGAAACTACTTAAAAAGTAATTAAAGAATCCATTATTAAAGGGACAAAAATCCTAGAGAGGATATAAGTTTAATGAATTGAGGTCCATATTTACCTATGCCTTTCACTTTGGTTTTTGCATTCAAGGTATGGATAATAGATGAAAACAAGAGAGTGGCAGTTAGGACTGTGGCTTTTTCACTGGATTAGGGAGATAAGTTGTAGTTTATGACTGCTAAAGTGACTTGATGAACTAGAGTTTAGAAGTTGAGGCCTACTACCACAAATGACCTAACTTCCTACAACTAGGCTCCACCTCTTAAAGGTTCCACCACCTTCCCACAATGGCATGAGCTGAAGTCCAGCCCTTTAACACCTGGGCCCTTAGGGGATACTTACCCAAACCATAGTAAGTGTTGCATAAACATTTAATTATTATCTTAATCTCAGTCATCATACTTGCCATCACATATTTATATAGAATGTCCTCTGTATTAAAAAAAAGAACTCATACAAAACTACCTGTTTGTTACTACCACTGTTCTTACCAAAAATTTAAAAAATGTATATCCATGTAAAGCCCAATGTAGTTTAACTTTAGTATAGCATGTTGAAGAAAAAAACTCAAGTGTATACAACCAACTTCTCATCAGTCTTTCAGCTGTATTGGGTTTTACTAAGTAACTTAAATGAGCTGCTTTGTGTTTGTGATGGCACAGTAAATCAACCTTGCTGAAATTTCTAAACCCTCTTCCCCTAACAGTGATCTCCTTTGTTGATCTTCAGGGCATGATGTCTCATCTGTTTAGTTTGGCCTTTTATTTGACCTTCATTTACTTTGTGGCCAAGCCTGTTTTCTTTGTTTGATATGCTAGTTCAACTATGTAGGTGAACCCAACCACTTAGTGGTGGGTATGTAATTTTTATAAACAACACATGATGTTAGTGAGAGAATTCATATTTTCCTAGCAAATGAAAACAATGTTTGACTTTTGAGTAATATCATGCTATCTTTTAGCAAACTTGTCTAATTGCTACTGAATTTCCATCAGGTATTTGGTTGTTTTTAAATATACAAGGCTCTACCTTAAACTAGATGGGACAACTTGTCTTTTCTAAGTGCTTCCTAGGTGTTAGAATCTTTTAGTCTATTTTCTGGAGACCTATAACTGTTACCCAAGCCTTAGTACTGAGTTAGCCATCATCATACAAAATTTGGTATAATGAATAATATTTTCAATTGAGGTACATCACAAGTTGTATCATGTCTCCAACTGTTAAAAAAACATAAACATGCATCTTGGGCGGTAGTATCAATGAATATAAAATAGAGAAACCAAAAGTAGTAAATATCAACATTTGTACCTTTTGGTACTGAAATTCTGATTTTACAGTAGTAAATTCAACTTCATTGCCTTGTTTCAGTTATGATTGGATTTTAATATTTTACCTCTTTTCTACAAAATTCTGTTAAGAAAGCCAAGACATAAAATGATTTTTTAAATCGGAAAGGTTTATATAAATTTTAGTTTTCTCTGAGGTAGTACTTCTGAAACCAAATCAAGTCACACAAAGAATAGAAATTTTAAGGCACTTATTATTCTTAAGTGTATTATTGGGGTGGGGGGATACTGGCAACTGTAATACCATCATCAGTGGTAAGCTTCTGTTGGCTCCAAATGGGAATTACTTTTATAAAATTCCCTCTAGAATCTTTGTTTATGGGAATGAGACCTTAGGGGATGTTAGAAAGGGTGTAGTCTTGTTTTATAGGCCTTCTTCTCTTGCAACATACTTTAAGTTTCAATATTCAAAATTCATTAATATAATCTCTTATTTTATTGATGTGGTTTTTTAAAGTTTCAGGTACCTACTTGCAAATGTTTCCCAAGAACATTTCCTTGTATCTGGGATGCTATGACTTTTGCCCTTTCTCTTTTTCTTTTTTTACTGTTTTAAAACATAGTGGTTTTAAAATATAGTGGATATTTCAAAAGAAAGAAGATTTGGAGAAGAACAGAAGTAGTCAAACTTAGGTTTCCTCATATGCCAACAAAAGTGCAAAGATAGGAGACCCTCTTAATTAAGAGGGCTCTAATTTTATTCCTGGAAGTTGTTGATTATGTCAGTCTTTTGGTGCAAATTGATAACAAATCAGTAAGCAAAATCTTGAAACAATTTGCAGCCTTTGGGATTATGGGAGTGTGAGGCAGTAGGTAGACAACAGGAGTAGGTCTGAGGAGATGTTTTTTGGTTTTGTTTTTTCATTAAATTTTTAATGAAAGGTATATATGATTACTTTTATATCCCTCGAATCTTTATTTTTATAGCTCCTATATTCCCTATATTTTCCTCCCTGGTGAGATTTGACTTCATATTCAAGGTTTCTTTGCAATCTTTGTTCAGTGATAACCACCCTGTTGGGGTAAATGACCACATGGATGATGGTGCCATTAGCCTTCTCCTGCTGCACCCATTCGATGTAAATAGCATATTTCTTTCTGTAATCCTGAACTTGCTGGTCTTTGTAGTGTCCTCACACAACCTGTACTTTATTATCCTTTTGGATAGACATGGATGGAACATTGCATTTTTGTCTCCGTTATTTGGAAAATGGGGAAGACATAATCTCCCTGTGAATGTGAGAAGGTGCATTGAAATGGCTTTTATGGTTCTTGCTCAGGTCAAAAGTCTCAGAGGGACTGGGCTTCATTTTGGCCTCTTTCACTTCAGTGATGACTATAAAAGAGAAAAGAAAATAGGATTTTCATTAAAGTTTCTCTAGCTTTAATTCTTTTTTTTTTTAAACTTTTTAATATTTATTTTTAGTTTTCGGCGGACACAACATCTTTGTTTATATGTGGTGCTGAGGATCGAACCCGGGCCGCACGCATGCCAGGCGAGCGCGCTACCGCTTGAGCCACATCCCCAGCCCTAGCTTTAATTCTTTTAATCTGAAATAAACCTGTAGACCTATTGTTCTAATTTGTACTCAGCCTTTTTCCAGGCCTTCTCATATTTTTTTCCTTGAAAGCTAAAATTTGTAATTTTCATATCCTTGGAATCCTGCTCAAGCATTTAGCTATATTATTTTAAACAAACATTTGATTTTATCTTTTTCTTTTATTGTTGTTGGTGATGATTTTTATTTAAGTGCAAAGAAGCATTTTTAGTCACATTAGGAAGAGAATGGACTCTGTAGTCAGACTTATTAGGGTTTCAACCCATATATATGTTTTGCTACTGGGGATTGAATCCCAGTGGTGCTTAATCACTGAACCACATCCATAGCCCATTCTTATTTTGAGTTGCTCAGAGCCTTGTTAAATTGTTGAGGCTGGCTTTGAACTTGTAATCCTCCTGCTACAGCTTCCCAAACTGCTGGGACTACAGGCATGCACTACTGCACCGGCTGCTTTTTTCACTTTTTTAAACTAATTATATAACATCTCATCTCTAAGACCAGCCACATAATATCCGCTATGTAAATTCCTTGAGATCATACTTGTGATGTGCTACTAGAGTCCAAGTCATGATTGGCCCTCCATATATGTGTTTCTTTTAAATTTACTTGAGGTATTCAAAAGTCTGTTTATTTTTGCAAAAGGACATACGTTTGTATTTTTTTTCATTCTTTCATTTATTCATCAAACATGTTGTGCATCTTCCTTATACCAGGCATGGGTTTAAGAACAGGAAATGTGTAATGAATAAAAAAGAATATTTAACAAATATTAAATTTATCCAAGAATTTGTATTCTTTTATTTTTTATTTTATGGTATTGGAGATTGAACCCAGAGGCACCTAACCACTGAGCCACATCCCCATCCCTTTTTTGTATTTTATTTAGAGACAGAATCTTGCTGAGTTACTTAGGGCCTTGCTAAATGGCTAAGGCTAGCTTTGAACTCATGATCCCCCTGCCTCCGCCTCCTGAGCCACTGGGATTATAGGTGTGTGCCACTGCACCTGGCAAGAATTTGTATTCTTATGGGGAAGCCAAACAATAAACAAAATAGGCATGCAAAATATCTCATATGTCAATGATGATCACCACTGCAGGGAAATGAGTTGTACAAGGAACAGGTCACATTTGAGTGGAGACCTGAAGGTGAGGGAGGGAATGATTTGGAATCCTGGGGGGAGAAAGAACAACAGGTACATTGTCCAGAAGCAAAGAGGCTGGTTTGTCTGGAGTGGAGTAGAAGATGCAGACGGACAGCAGAGCCAACATCAAGTGTGATCTTGTAGGTAATGTAAGGACTTTTTAACTCTGAGTGAAAGTGGAGCCAATGGAGGGATTTGATGAGAGGAATGACATGATCTGACCATGGCTTAAAAAGAAAGCAATCTGGGCTGATCTGTTGGGAAAAGATAATTAGAAGTATGAGGACAGAGGGGGAGACCAGTGAGGAGGCTGTAGCCATGACCCATGCAAGCAATGATGGTGGCTTGACCAAAGTGGTAGGTAGCAGAGAAAGCAGTGAATCTATTTTTGCATATAGGAATTTTGTAAGGTATCATGGGGAGCAAGTAAAGGATGACTCCAAAGTTTTTGGCTGGCCTAAGGAACTGGAGTTTCTGGTAACTGAAAGAGGAAGACTGGAACATTAACATATTTGGAGTAGGAGTGAGGGGGAGATCAGCAGTTTGGATTTAGATATGTTAAGTTTGAGATTAAAATGACTATTAGACATAGAAGTGAAAATGTTCCTTAGACTTTTAAGCCATAAAAGTGGATGAGGACTACCAGAGGAAAAGTATTGATAGGCAAGAAACCAAGCTTTCTGGGGCCCACTAGCATGAAGAATAGCTAGAGATGAAGAGGAACTCTGATCTACAAATATGTTGTTTATAGTGAAAGTGCAGTGTGGGGAATACATTGTGAGGAAATTTATCTATATTTACCACACTCCCCAATTTTAACTCTAGAAAAGTGAAATATTTGCTTCTTTGAAGTAAATGTAGCCTATCTATTGGTTAAGAAGCATAGAATTCTAGAAACATTCATGGAATTTCTATAGAAAGTAGACCAAAAAAAAAAAATTATCTCTGTACTGAAGACACTAAAAGGTCTAAAAAAAAGTCTCTGTAGCAAGCAACAGTAAATTTAGAAATGGCTTATAAATACATCAAAAGTAGAAAAGTGGGGTAATGGACTGGGTTGGGAAGTGATGGTCAGTGTTTTTAGTAAGTACAGCCATGTGGCTGATTTAGAAATGGCTTATGAAAGAGATGAGCATCAATTCGAGTTCATGAGGAACAGAACATGGATTGGTAGAAGAGAATTTCAAAACTGAGAATGGCCTATTAGCCACTGAACAAGTAGGACAAGCTTTTTGGTGAGTGACTCACTTCTTCCTTATAATATCACTCAGGATCCCTGCAGGAAACAGATGGTTCAATCAAAAGGAGCAATTGAGGAGAATTTGATGAAGGAACTATTTACAAAAGTGTAGGCAGGGTTAAACCTTTGTCTAGTATCCTATTGATGCTTCTCCTTAGTAGGCTCCTGCAGGAAGCCCGAGGACAAGCAAGTCTAGTAGCCTCCTGAGGCACAGAGCAGGTAGGAAGGATGGCTAATGGTTCTGAGGGACACATTGGGACTATTCAGCCCCTTATCTCCATAAAAAAAATTTATAATTAGCTTCTGTAGAAAGTCAGAGAATTATGAAAAGTTAATTACCATTATGAACTCTGAATGACCATAAATTGAATAGTGTTCTCCCAATCTTTCAGTGTTTATACCTAAAAAAAAATAATAATAATAATTTTTTTCACCTTTTTTCTCCTTTGTTTTTCTTCTTGGCAGTGTTGTTTTTATTTATTTTGTTTTGCTTTGGCTGCTTGAATTTTTGTTAAATATTTATAAAGACCTTGATATGCTTCTTCCTATTTGAGAATAATCTACTTTTAAGCAGCTGCCAGGTTTTCAATCTATACAGTCTCACTTTGCTGTGCAGGTATATTGTAAGCCTTAGTAATACTGACTCTAGTTTGAGTTTTCTACTTGTTTGTGGCAATCGGATAACTTGCCATCAAAGATAGGGAGTTAAAATCTTATTCTTGCAAAACAATCACTTTCCAAATTGCCTTATACATGGTGTTAAGTTATCCTATTGACTTCAGTAGTCAGCATTCTCCTTCTGACTCTACAGTGTTCTTATTATAGATATCTAGTGAGCAAATTTAGGCCAATTATATAATTAGAGTTAGTAAGATGAGGTAGAGACTAAATAAAACAAATCACAAAGTTACAATATCAAAGATGTGAAATATTTACTTTTTTTGTTGTTGTTCCAGTGTTGGGGATCTACCCCAGGGATTCAAGCCTGCTAGGCAAGTATGCTACCACTGAGTTATACATTCTCACCAAGATGTGGAATACTATCTTGAAAATTACCTGAAACCAAATGTCATAATCTGTTAGAAATATACAACCATGTGCAAATATCCATTACTTTCTCCTAAGATCATATTTAGCACCATATTGCTTCTTCCTTCCTTTCTTTAGTAATAGAACTCTTTACAATTAGCTGGGCACTTGGGGGCCAATATAAAGACTGTATTTCCCAGTCTCTCTTGCTGCTGTGTTTGACCATGTATTTTAGGATCTGCCCAATGATATGCAGAATAGAGTGATACTGATGAAAGTTACAAAAGCCATTTTAGTCCATAGGATGGAAACTATGTCTTGGGAATGCTGGAAAATGTAGTAGAAAGTGCTGAGGTCTTCAAGAGTTTGGAGTGACTGCCTCATGATCCTTGGATGGTTAATGCTCCAGTTCTTAGGTAAGAAAAAAGTCAGGGTCTATTTGTTTGAGTCGTTGCTTTTTCAGCCTTTATGATAGCAGCTAGACTTGTATCCCAATATATTCATGGCCCTTTTAATAAAGGCTAGTGTGCTAAAGTATAATAGTTATTATATTGTATCATCTGTTGATAGAAAAAAATGCTTAATGAAAAAGGGGATATTGTAAATGCAGGAAGGTTTTCAGTGAATTTTTATTTAATTAGTCACAACTATATACATTTGAAAAAATTATAATAGGATTAATGTAGGTGGAGTTTATTTCCTACTTACTCTATTGATAATGCTTGGACTGGCATGTGGACATAAGGACTCTTTGCCAGACCCCTTGCCCAAACTGCTTTTTTTTTTTTTTAAATTTTATTTGTAGTTGCAGATGGACAGAATGCCTTCATTTTCTCCTTCCTTCCTTCCTCCCCCTTCCTTCCTTCCTTCCTTCCTTCCTTCCTTCCTTCCTTCCTTCCTTCCTTCCTTTCTTTCTTTCTTTCTTTCGCGGTGCTAAGGATTGAACCCAGTGCCTCACACATGCCAGGCAAGGGCTCTGCCACTGAGTTACATCCCCAACCCCTCAAACTGCTTTTTGAAGTCTATGGACTTAGGCCTTGGAGTTCAATATGAAATTAGACATGATGGGATCTGCTTAGAAGATGAAAATAAAATCTGATATGCCTGTTAACTATAAAAACCATTGACTGTAACCAGGTAAGTGAAGAGAGCTAAAGCCCAGCGGGTTCAGGATCTGCAATGGACTTTGTGGTGACTTACCTAACATTGCATTGCCATTTTCCCGTTTCATAGCAATCATTTCACTTGGATGGGTGCACTGGGATAACTAGTGCCCCACCCCTCCCAAAATTCACGACCAGCCTAAACCTGTGATTATGACCTTGTTTGTAAATAAAGTCTTTGCTGATATCATCAAGTTAAGATATGGTAAATTAGAGTGGGCCTCAATCCAATGACTGAGAAATTTAGACACACACACAGAGAAAGAAGACGGCCATGTGAATAGGCAGAGGTTGAAATTATAAGCCAAGAAACACTGAAGATTACTGGTAAAAATCAAAGGCTAAGCAGCAAGGGGGAATTCTTCCCTAGAGCCTTTGGAGAGCGCATGGCCCAGCCAATACCTCGATTTTAGACTTCTAGCCATCAGAATGATGAGAGAATAAAGCTCTTTGTTTAAGGGCCCCAATTTGTGGTTATTTGTTATGGATGCCTTAGGGAATTAATATGGTATAAATTAATGCTGCCCTCAGTTGGCATTGTATTCAAAATGTTTTAATAACAAGTACATGATCCATCCAAATAGAAGGGATGTCTGATGCATTGCTAGAGCAGGGTCCAAATGGATTCTTGATTTTCAGATATTAATGTTTTAGTTTCTGGAATTTGGAGAAGACCTGCTCTGGAGAATGCTTTGGGCTGGAGAAGTAACTCATTGGCTACATATCCTCTGGGTTTAGGAGCATTTCAATATTTTAAACATCCATGGGACTGTATCAATGTATAGTAGGCATGTACCCTGGATGGTCTAAAATGTTACATTGTGCTTTCCTTCTTGCCACCATAAGCAACTCAAGAGACCCAAACGGGGCCAATCAGAATGAAGCTCAGGACTTTCATTCTTTGGTTGGAGAATAACATGCCATCTTAGGAGACATGGAAATGAGATGTGGACCCAGTTGTTACTGGATGAAACTTTGCAACCTGAAGAGAATCTATTTTAAGGGTAGAGCTATTAATCAAAGAATGGAAGAACCAAATAATTACAGCCAAATGGACCTAGAACTCTGATCAAGTGTATCTGAGTCTTTCCCATCCTCTGGACTATTAATTACAGGAGCCACTAAATTCTCCTTATTGTTTATGCAAGTTTGAATTATGTTTTATATTTTATCTTATTTTTTTTGTAACAAGAAGCCTCCTAACTGATACAATCTCTGTGATTTTATTGGTTCTTCTCTTTGAAACATTTTATTTTGTTGTCTGCTAATGTTCATTATTTTGTAATTACCTTTTACCTTTGTATTCTGTTAATAAAAGAGATACCAACTAGACTCCAAGAAAATAGGACTTTGCTGAAAGACTACTATGGGCCATCTTTATACTAAATCCTTAGACTATAACTTACAAGCAAACAAACGTGCACTTGCACACATACACTCCTGCAATTTCTCTCATATGTAATAAGAACTAGTTTGTATTATAGATGCAGTGGATGGGAAGAATAATATAAACAAATGAGAGAGTATCTGTAATCTATGGGGGATAGTAGAAAACTGAAAGAAGGTATTAATTCAAAGAAATATGGTTTTGTAAATGGAATTCTCATCTCTATGAATAAATACAGAAATAAATCAAATTGTAGTGCAAGGCCAATTTATTTTTTTATTTTTTTATTTTTTTAGAAGTAAATGTTTTTTCTTTTCTTTTCCTTTTTTTCTTTAATTTTTATTGTTGGTTGTTCAAAACATTACATAGTTCTTGACATATCATATTTCACACTTTGATTCAAGTGGGTTATGAACTCCCATTTTTACCCCGTATACAGATTGCAGCATCACATCGGTTACACATCCACTGTTTTACATATTGCTATACTAGTGTCTGTTGTATTCTGCTGCCTTTCCTATCCTCTTCCCTCCCCTCTTCTCTCTCTACCCCATCTACTGTAATTCATTTCTCCCCTTTGTTTTTTTCCCCTTTCCCCTCACTTCCTCTTGTATGTAATTTTGTATAACCATGAGGGTCTCACAAGGCCAATTTAAATACAGAGGCTAGCCAAGGAATGGAGATGAAGAGAGTTGAATAGAGGGAACTCAGGGAAAATCATGAAGGTAAAGTACTTTCCTATGTCTGAGTTTATAGAACTTGTCTTTTGAAGTTCTGGGTGCCATTTCAAAAACAGGGTTAAAGGGAGGAAGAAACAATGTAACAGTATTCTTTGTGCCTCAATAACAATGAAAAATTTGAGTTGAATAAATTGATTTAGGTTACCCTGAATTGCTATTCATGTATTTGTATACTGAGTTTGAACCTTCTGCTTTACACTCCTCCTGGCAATTACTATCTATACTTTGTTAACAGTAAATATTTTTAAAAATGTAATTTCAAATTTAGCCAACATTTAAATTGTTTTTGATCAATTTTTAAATTAGCATATTGCCTTAAATAAGAAAAAAAGTAATTTTAGAAATAAAACTAAAAATGATGAGTTAATTTTTTTCCAGTATACAATTCGTGTTAAATCACTGGTTCTGAACAATCAGTAACTGAAATTTTATCAATACACGTAGTAACACACATTTCTCATTTTAGTTGATAATTAATATCCAGGTATGCAGAAGAACACATAAGATTAAATGTCAGTGTTGCTTTGTTTTTGGTTTAACATATACAAATTGTTACTATATGCAGTATTTCCCTGTCTTTGCACATGTATATTTGTTAATTTTGTTCTTTTTCTTTGTGATCATAATATCTTTGTGTATTCATTTGATTCAATCTTCTAAGGAAATAAAAAGAATAAATCTTCTTGGTTTTAAAAAATAATTGCCTTATGTAATTCAGAAATGAAAAAAGATATCTGAGAGTCATGTTTAAAAGACTGCAATTGAGGACTTAGTTTAATTGATCCACTAGTATAGACATTTTAGTTCTTTTCCTTGCTTTTGTTTCATGTAATTTATGATTAACAGCTATGTAAAATGGTGAGCCACCTAATGAAAATAGTTTTATAAATATTGCATGCCATTTTATGTTCTTCAATCTCTACTTCCCTTATCAAGTATTTTTATGTTAAAAATGTTCAAAGTTAATGTGTGAGGAAGTAACTAGCTATTTTAGTTAGTTAGATTTCTCTTCCCTGAAGAAAATTACTATAATGGTTACTTTTGCTAAAATGCAATTACTGTCACTATAATAATCAATCATATTTTTATATAAGAAACTTTAACAACTCTTGAATGCATTAAGAAAAAGCAAATGAAAAAGACTCAGTGTGAAATAAGACTAGACACTCCAACCACTTCACTCATATTTGGTGAGAAAAAACTCATCTACCTCTCTTGTAATACATTTTAATGCCTTATCAAAGATTACTGTGAAAGTTATAGTAGTGAGCAAGTTTCTCAGATCATTGAAAAATGTTACATGTGTTCAATAACTAGTAGCTATTATCACTTCTGGTGAATAACAGTTTAATCCTAACCCAACAGAATCTATAGTCCTCAATTTCACAAATTAAACCAAAATACACCATTTGAAAAGGTTTAATTTTTTAAATATATTTATTCAGATGAAAACATCTCCACATGAAAAAGAAGGCAGAATGTATCAGTTGCATCAGTTCTCACTTTATAACAAGAATAGTAGTTGAGGTCAGAAAAAAATTTGTCTCTAAATATTGTGCAGTTACATGCTCTATACACAGTATTTCCCACCAAATCATCTGTAATTAATATACTACTCATGAAGGCAGAATACTGAATAGAGCATGAGATGACTGTCCTCATATAGTATTGAGAAT
The DNA here is from genome assembly GCF_964194105.1 of Spermophilus citellus. Classification (NCBI taxonomy): domain Eukaryota; kingdom Metazoa; phylum Chordata; class Mammalia; order Rodentia; family Sciuridae; genus Spermophilus; species Spermophilus citellus. The sequence continues at coordinate 53,233,295 of NC_138192.1, read as the reverse complement.
ATAGAAATAGATGGTGTGTTTCATACTGCTATTTAATAACATGTGCATTGACATGATGAACACATTTATAAGTGACATTAATCAAAATATATCAAAGAATAATGTACTATGGATAAAACTAATATTTCACGTAAGTATTTGCACTAAAATACAAAATTAACACACAGTGGTTAGGTGATCACAGTTCTCTTCTCTTTCCTAGGGTATCCCTAACTTGCCTTCTGCTTCTATGTCTTTGTCTTCTAATATCTTTAATGCTAACACCATCCAACTAATCTCCTAAACTGGACATATTAGAGGTATTTTAATCCCCCCCGTCCCCAAGAGCCTTCTTTAATTCAGTTACTTGATTTCTATTCTAACTTTGGGAAGTCTCTAGAGACTTTCATGGTCTTTGTTTAGGCCCCCTGTTAGCCTTCTCCATAACCTATGTAAGATCTTGGTGTTATCAGTCCCTCTCCTGTTTGTCACTCACCCTTTTTTCTGCTCCCAGTACTATCTTTTCAAACCCTTTGGCATACTCTACCATTCCCATCCTGTTCAATTTGCTCTCATCCCTATTAATTCCCCTGTCCTGTCAGTGACCCTGTTAACCCCAAAGTTCTGTAATAGTGGAAGCTACTCTTTCTTACTGGAATATCCTTTTCTCTATTTAGAAAATTCCTCCATCTTCACCACAAACTGCATCTAACAAGAATTCTCCTCTGATACCCAACTAAAAATTAAATGTTTGCTTCTCTATACTGTTATAGCATTTGGGACTCAACTGGTTTATAGCAATTTCTGTGTTTCTTGAATTTTCTTCCACTACACTGTGAGCTTATGCAAGGGAAGGATGCATCTTGTTCTTTTTTGTATCCCTCATGCTTAGCTCAGTGAGTGTCATGTAGTAAGTATCCCCTCAATACAGAGTGAAAAGTACTTTAGTACTTTTAATTCTGAACTAATTTCAATGTTTTATTTCCAGATTCACATTCTGTCTGGGAACAAGGCCATTAAGAAAAATAATTTTAAGTCATGCTTTAAAGATTAGCTTTTACCAATTTACCTGAAAGTAAAAATCCATTATAAGGGAGCTGGCTTGGTGGTAGAGCACCTGCCTCACATTTGTGAGGCACTGGGTTCAATCCTAGGCACCACATAAAAAATAATAAAGAAATAAAATGAAGGTATTTTGTCCATCTACAACTAAAATTTTTTTTTAAAATCCATTATAATTAGAAGACATTCTTCATTATCAGGAAAGTTCTCTATTCTTGTGTGTGTGGGTACCCCAATATATACATATTTGGGGTACATAAATATGAGCTGTGAATAGCTAATTCATAACAGCTATATGAATGATTGTTTGGCAATAAAAAAAACAAAAACAAGCAAAACATTATAGAATATCTGCTAGATGTCAGATTTCTTTTATTTCACTCAAAATTAAAGTTTTGGTTATAAAGTTTGTTTGGTTATAAAATTTCTCTGGTAGAAATTTTTTCAATGTATTTTAAATTGTTGACTGTAGCAGGCTAGTGCCATGTACAGAAAATTGCATTGGATTCTATTGCCAATATGTGGTGGTTTCCCCTCTGTAGTCTGTATGTTATTGGGGAACTAATAAAAGTGCTTCTTTCTGTTACCTCTGTGCTTTTTGGGAAAAAGGGAATAACAGCATATGCTTCAACATCCTTTCTCTTTCAATTAAAGGAGACCTTACAATTCTTTGATTTTTGGGTACCTTTGAATTAGACACCAATCATTTTAATATGATCAGAATGTCCATGATTTTTGAGAAGTTGTTCCTCTCTTGTGTCTGGGGTTTTGGTGAAATTTCAGTCCCAGTAAACTACCAGTTTCTGGCTTCAGGAGTGGGCAGAAGGCAGACCCAAGCTTGTGCAGTCATGGTGTCTTATCGTTTTGTTTGTTATGTTTGATCCACGTGGTGGTCATATGATCCAGACAGGACAACATAGAGTCCTTCAATGAAGTGTGTGTGTGCATGTGTAGACACATTCTAGAAAGGGTTTATAATTTTTTTTTTTTTTTTGCTTCTAGAGAGATAGAGATGCACACTTGGAATATTGGCACTTATGTGTTCTGATAAGTGGAGGTAGTCCATTTAGAGTAAGAAAATATGAATCTTACAAAGAGATACAGGAGCAAGCAGAGTTGAGAGATATTGAATCAATCTTAATGATAATATTTGTACCACAAATAGCTACACTTAAAGCAAGAGTCATCCTTGAATTTCCAGGTATATGAGGCAATAAATTCCCTCTTTTCTCATTAAGCTAGCTTAAGTTGGATTTCTATCACTTTAGTCAAAAAAGTATTCATTAAAGTGGAATTATTCTGTGAAAAACTGTTAAGGTGCTTTAAATGTGAAATGTCAGTATAAAATAGATGAAGGGTACCCATGATTGTCACTGTATCCTAAAAGAAATAACCTCGTAACGTGACAATGAAGAGAAGAAGCAGGGGAAGAAGCTTCTGAACATGAGTCTTCTGATACATCTTAATATTTTCTACTCTATGGTACTTGAAAGTTTTAAAGAATCATTTTATGTCATGTCTTCCTATTTTAAATGTTTTAAAATGTTCACAGTAAGAGTTCTAACAGAGGCTGATGACTTTGTATCATGTTGATTGTCTAGCGTTCCCTTCCCATCTGGTTCTAGCTTACCACCAGCTAGAATTCCCTGTGTGGGATTTGGACATGAAGGGCAGCTATGTTTGGGAAAGGTGGTGGCAAGGCAGATGCTGCTTCAGTTTGCACAGTTCCAGGGATTTATTATCAACAAGAGGCAGCTGCTGGGCCTCTAGCTCCTCCGACTCCTAATTAGGCTCCTCCAGACTCTCAGAACATTGGGACAGTGGAACATACATACCTGTGGTAAGGATTGTGGTTTATCCCACCCAAACCATTAGGACCAGATGTTATGAGTGATTAGGTGATATTTCATTTTTTTCCTTGAACTTCCAGTTTGCTCTTGTTCTCCCCAACTTTGCAACTGTTATGGTTTAGATATGGTATCCCCCGAAAGCTCAAGTGTAAAACAATGAAAGAAGGCTCAAAGGAGAAATGATTAGGTTATAAGAGTCAATCTAATCAGTGACTTAATTCCCTGATAGGGATTAACTGAGTGGTAACTGAAGTGGTAGGGTGTGACTGGAGGAGATGAGAATTGGGGCGTGGCTTTAGAGTATATATTTGTATCTGGCGAGTGGAGTCTTTTTCTCTCTGCTTCCTGATCACCATGATGTGAGCTGTTTCTTTCTACCAACCTCTCCTGCCATGATGTTCAGCCTCACCAAGGAATGGAGCCCACCTTCTACGGACTAAGATCTCTGAAACTGTGAGCCCTCAAATAAACTTTTCCTCCTCTACAATTGTTCTGGTCAGATCTTTTAGTCACAGCAGTGAAAGAGCTGACTAAAACAGCGACCATCTTCTTTTCTTGACTGCTCACCTTCTGCTTTTGCAGTAGAACTAGAGGTAACATACATGACTGTCTAAGGGTTAATCCCTATCATAATGAATTCTTTCACTCCTATTAGTTCTGCTTGCCTGATTGAACCTTACTTATCCTCCTGTGGTCCATTTTTTTTATTATGCATTTCTGAAATCATAAGAAATTGGGAAGCAAAATCAATGAGGTCAAATGAGTTTAGGCTTTATTCTCAGGATGATTAGTCTTTATATTCCCTTCCTACCTTTGCTACTTGTCAGTTGGCTTTTGACTAAGTTGATTAATCTTTTGATGCCTTAGTTTCTTTAGCTGAAAAATAAGGAAAAGCATATCTACCAATGGGATTGCAATTAGGATTCACAAGGAATAATATTTGTTTTTCCACTAGACTATTGTTCATTACTGCCATCTTTGTATTAGCATAATTGTTACAATGAACCTTAGTCTAAGTATTTTCTAAAATACTATAGATGACTAAATGTGTATGTGCTTAATCCATGTTAATTTTCTCCTCATCCCTTATTGAGGGAATGTGGTAACTTATTGTTCAGATAATATTCAGTCTCTTCCCCTTCAAAAACCTCTGTGGGAGATGTATATTTCCCTATCACATTGATTTGATTTTAGCAATATGCCTTGTTTTTTCCAATGGGACATTAGATGATAAGATGTGAACAAAGGTCTGGTGAGTGCTTCTGTAGGAAGGATTTTTCTTTCTTGCTCTTCTGCCTCCACCAGTCAGCAGAGCAGGTCTTGTCCAGTCTGAAATAAGAACACTCCAGCTAAACCATGAAAATATGACAAAAGAAAAATAAATATTTTTCTTTCTCTGACTTGAATACTGGGGTGACTTATTATGGAGAATAGCTGACTGATACAGAAGAGTTCAATTGTAAAGATGAAATCTTTATAGACAGAATGTAAAAGAAATATTAAAAATCAACTGGGTTTTATGTGTTTATTATAAATTAGAGATATTTGAACAATAGTTAAGCCTATCTTTTATCTGATTAACCTAGCCACTAATATGATCCACAACACCAATTGTGGTAATATATTGTCCTGGGATAGCTATAATAGATATTCAAAGAGTTCTGGTAGCTATATGTCCTCAAGAAAAGTGACTGTCTTATAAAAAACTACTACCTCGTCAAAAAGCCTTGCAACTGGCTTTCTACAAAATCATTATGTTGCTTCTCATTTGGACATGGAGAAAGAATTCTGCACTACTTAAAAGCTATGGCCTTGGAGAGAAGAAACTCAATTTTATTTCCTCATCTGTAAACTGAGGATAATAATAGTTACCATCCAATGGAGTTGTGAAACTTAAATGAAAGCATACATATAAAGCTCTTAGCATACTGTCTGGCTCATAGTAAGCAGTCAATAGAAGTTGGCCTTTGTTGCGGTTGTTATGCTTGTGAGTGACAAGTGCTTAGGCAAGAGGCCAGGCTAATTCTGTCACTCCAAACCATAATGGAGTGATAGAGAATTCCAGCATGGCTCTGTGATAGGATAGGGAGTCTAATAGCAAGAAGAATTCATTATGGGGACAATCCAAGATAATCCAAGACCAGTAAATCTTTATCCTCAGATCAAAATGTTGGTTTTTTTTTTTAGAACTATTCCTATGGAATATGTTGATCAAGATTTCAAATTTCCCTTCCTTAGGCTAAGGAATTTAAATATTTCTAGTTTTCTTTGTTGTTTACTTGTGAATTGTCTATACAGTTTTTGCATTTATCATTTTATTTTGTGAAGACTGTGACTCAAGGAAGGCCTAATCTGAGCCAACTATAGCAGAAGATGTATAGGCTGATATAGAGAACATATTTAATTCTTCTGTCATTTACTCCTATTTTGTCTCAAAATATTCATTTCCCATGCTATCTCCATCCACTTTCAGCCAATGGTTTTGTAGTTAGTATTGACCCTATTCTTAGCCCTGGCCTCGGCTTTAATCAGTTTATCAATATCTCATTTCTATGGCCCTCATAATTAGTTCAGAGGCATATGATCCCACCCGGACCAAGGATATCCTAGCCTGCAATTTATATTTTACTTATGGAACTTTTTTTCTTGACTTGGTGGATAGGATGTCAGATTTTCAGTTACTAGAGATAGGGTCAGTAGAGGCAAGTATGTGGGATTGGAGGGTAAAATCAACACAAAGGGAGATAAAATGTGGAAAATAGAGACAAACTGACTCATTTGTAAAATCAATGAAGCTGCTAAATCCAACCTTTCCTGAAGTAATTTAACTCCTTAAGCCTAATAAATTTATTTTAAGGCAATTTGAGTGGGGGTTTATGTCACCTGCAACATAAGATCTAATATACCTATATGCCACACCCTTATCAAATGTCTGAAGCTCAGATCAATGGAGTCCTGCTTTAGCACTGTGGCGTGTTCACTGTTCAAAAAGCACTTTCTTTTTGACTGGGGTTGTATAGCAGAATAGGAATCCCTTAATTGCACTTTCAAACTCTTTCTTAAGAAAATGCATTGTTGGATTCTGGATGATAAAAGCAGAACAAAAATAAATCTTTCTCTATACATGCACACTCACATATATAATCCATGTATATTCTATAGATAGTACAACCTCAGCTAGGTAGACAGAGGAAAATATTACCTTGAAAACAAAAATAATAAACACTATTAAACATACCCCTTTCTACCACAGAGCTGTTAAAATAAACTGTTGTCCTTCTTAGAAATGAAACACTCACTACCTACATGTCCTTGTGACATTTATGTTACACTCATTTGTCACACAATCATTTCACTTAACAACTAGATTGTGATCAAACATTACAGCACACTAATTCCAAAGTGAGACAAGTTAGAATATAGTGTGCCCTGCTGTTTTGTCACATTTCCCTCTTTTTATTGTAAAGTTCTTTTAACATCACCAAATTTGGTGCTTTTATCAAAATGATTGACTCTTAAATTGGAAGATTTGTTTGATGGTTAGGCTCCATATCTTGAATTAGAGAGTTTTGCTGAAGATTCATAAGTGCCTATGAGTGGCATTATCTCCACTAGCCTCACGTAGCACATGTATTAGGTACAAGATTTCTTATTCCTAAGGCTGTATAGCTAAGAAACAAAGGGAAGTGAAAGAAAACATTCTACTCTTGAAAGGAAGTATAAAATGTATCAATAAGTTTCCATGTACCATCTAATCATTATGCAATTTTATTGTTCCTTATTCAACATAATACTTGAAATTTTAGCCATAGCAATCAATATGTATCTTTAAAATGATTGTTTTGGGGGACTAGGGTTGTAGCTCAGTGGCAGAGTATTTGCCTAGCATGTGTGAGGCACTGGGTTTGATTCTCAGCACCACGTATCAATAAATAAAATAAAGGTCCATTGACAACTAAAAAAAATTTAAAAATGGTTGTTTTTGTAACAAAGTGAATAAAAGTTATTTCAAGTGGAGGACTAATAAGGTGGATATTAATTTCATATGAATTTCAATTTCATATGAATTTTTCAATTTTGGTATGGCTGATTTGTAAACCTCATGTCTAATTGTGTTGTTTTGAACTGTAGTAAGAGTATGTTAACACCCCAGCGACATAGAAAAAGTGATAGAATTTTTAGTAGGGTGGGGAGAGGGAAAAGTAACAAAATGGTAGGGTGCATATATATCTTCCCGTTGAAGTGACATAATAGCAAGAATGCTTTTAAATCTGACATGTTTTCTAATGTCTTTGACCATGGCTTCTTAGGGATGCCCCTCTTCCTGTGATAGGGGAGGTCATTGTAGTAGGAGAAGGAGGGCAAATAGAAAAGAGCCTTGGGAATTTTCTCTGGTTTGGTTCAACAAGGAGGTGAAATTTTGTAGCTTTCTCAAAGGTGGCTTTTAAAACCCTGATGATACAGTGGAGTCTGTATTGTAGTTTTGGTGACAGAGATGGAATTCATGGTTGCCATTCCGGTTTTTGCTGCATTTTATTCAAAGAGATATTCAAGGTCACTATTTGAATTGAAGTGTAAATATAATTAAACAACTTGTAGCAGGATGATATCACATTTTGATTCATCCTAGGTATTAAGTTATGAATGTTGGCATATTAAATCATAGTAAATGAGCATTTTCTTTTCTATTAAGATATTTGTAGTACTATACCCAAATATAAGTAGGATGCTATACAACTTTTTGAAAAATTATTCCTTCTTCCTTTCCAAATATTCACAACAGAAACTTAACAAATATTTTGTGTGTGGAGAATGCTTTTTGAGTATCCACTGAACTTACTAGGATATTTTAAACAATATATGCTGACAAAGTTTAATTAAATTTTATTTCTTCCAGATATGAATTTTATTCTATTTAGCTTATATTATGTAACACTCTTGAGTACACACGTGCACGCGCGTGCACACACACACACACACACACACACTTTAGCTTTCATATCTACAGAAAAAATGTAGCATGTGGTATTTTCCTCCCATGTGGTGGTAGGTTTAATAATTGTTTTAGAAGTTATTAACAGATAAATTGAAAAATTAAACATTCAAAAATTTAATTGTGGTGTCAGATATTTTTAGTATATCTGCACTTAAGATAAATATCAAGCATTAAAATCTTCATAAAATTATGAAATCTATCATTTTTTGCAAATCTGAAATGGTGTCAGAACTTTAGATCATTTTCTAAATTCACACTTATGTTTAAGACTTGCAATGTGCCTGGACAGGTTGTATGTATCCTAATAAATACCTGTGGCTGTTTAAGTTGAAATCTTCTTTTTAAAAATTTACCCTCAGTTGCAAATTTAATATTGCACTATTGGGTCTAAGAGTCTGAACTTTGGGGCCAGGGAGCCTAAATTCCCTACCAGCTGTCTAAACCTGTTCAAGGCAACCAAACCTTCTTCCCTTGTTTTCTCATCTATGAAATGGGGATATGTATTTCATTATAGAGCTATTGGCTTAATTAAATGTGCCGATAAATGTAAGCTACTTAGAATTGTCTCTGGCATAGGGGAGGCTTGATAAATGATAGTAATTTTTGTTATTGTTGATGATGTTTTTACCCTCTCTTAATGGTTGATTTAAAACAGTTAATGATATTATTTTATTATGCTTTAAAAGCACAATATGTCACACCAAAAATACATTGAGTTTCAAGCCCTATATTATTTCACTAAAATTAAAATTCCAGAATACCTAATCAATACTTTTAATAACACTTTCTATTGCATTATGTAAAGAAGATGACAATTAATTAGTGAAAATGAGATTTGTTCATCCATGTCACTAATATTCTGAGGAACTCAAAATAAACTTTTTAATATACTTGTTACAGAAAGCATATAATTCTAATATAATAACTTTCTTTCTTATTCCCAGGGTGCTTGTGATGTTTAATTAGTTAACATTTGAAAAGTGCTTTGTGGATTAAAAGTGCTACATAAGTGCTAAATCTTCATTGTTAGTAACAAAAGATCAAATTTGAAAGAACACATCAAGCATATTGTACAAAGGAATTGAATTTTATTGTAATTTTTGCTCTTCAACTTTGTAGAAAACTGCCATTAAAGTTTATTCTTTTAAGAGATAAAAACAGAGTGCTCTCACTGGAAATCTCAGCTCAGTTAACCCAGTGATAAATGGTGAAACTTTGACTAAGCCACCTAAAACCAATGCCTTTCATTTTCATTATCAGTGAAGTGAAGATAAGCATACTTAACCCCTGCCTACTTAATGCAGGAAATAAATACTCCTGTAAGGTAATGCTGGCTTTGAGCTCTTTGGAGGACAGTACTATTTATAACTGCTATGATTTTTGCATAGCAGCACCACATTCCCCATGTACTCAGCAGACACAGAGTGGTGAAGCAGGTAAAGCATCTCAGCTCCTAGCACTGATTGTAGGCTGGGCAACTTCTCTTCATCTCCCATCATCTGCTCAAAAATAAAGTGTAGAAAAACACAGTGAGTGGGAGAATCATTGAGCTGCAAACACCCTCAGAGACCACCTAGCCCAAAACTTCATTCCTCAGACACAAGTAAAATTGCTAAGTGGATGAATTGTATGGTGTGTAGATGATATTGCAATAGAATTGCTGTTTTAAGTTTGTGCAAATGTGTGTGCACACATGTGTGAAATGTCTGCTGCTTTGTCTGTTCTCTAAATTGAGTGGTATGTCTTCTTTACCAATCCTGTTCTGATTCCATTTGTAGTCTATGATGGATTGTGGAATGCAGTAATGTTGGTCAGACAAGCATGCCAGATGATCTCTCCTTTCTTAAGAATTTGGGATCCCCTTGCCTCTACCTCCTGAAGTGCTGGAATTACAGGTGTGTATCCACCATGCTCAGCCTTCTTTGTAAAGAGCAAATAGCAAAAAAATGGAGAAAAGTTGTTTAGTCTTTTCTGTTTTTCAGATGGTATTAACTTTTCAAGGGCTCTGAGAAGGTCATGTTGACCCATCCAACTTTCCTTTCCACAGTCTTATCTAGCTTAATTTCTTACTCAGTCTCTAACTTGGATTTCTGACATTTCACCCTGGAGCTTCCTTCTTTTAGCTCGATGGAGTTTTATTTTGGGGCATTTGGAAATGAGAGGAGATATTTCAAATTATTGTAATCGGTTGTGGAAGGGGACAGGGATGATGATAAATATTTTACATGAGCAGTCAAGCAAAACAAATAATTATTCTACCCCAAATGGCTATGCATGTGGTACAAATGGTGAGAGATACTGATAGAGTCTAGCTTAAGACTGGTTTCTTTTAATGTGTAAATACCAGAGTAGTCATTGTTACTCAGAATTTACCTAAGTTTCAGATTCTTTCCTTAGAAATAGTTTTGATATATTAGGCTGGTAAGAGATGGAGGAAAGAGCACGCATATATGAATTTTCTGGAGATGATGTTCTCAGGAGGGCAGAGAAGATGGGAAGGGAAGAACCCCATAGCAGACACTATTAGTTGGCTGACCCACAGTCATTGCCAACTACTTTTCCTCTTGTATCTTCAATAAACAGGGTGGACAAGCCGATTTTGTCAGCTTTCCTTTTGAATGTGTGACCATATGCTGACAGTAATATTAGGTAAAAGCTTGCTGGGGCAGGGAGGGGGCTTTTGGTTAAGTATTCCTTTCCTGGTAAAAGGGATGGTTGGTGGTACACTTTCCCTTCTTCCTGTCCTCTTAAGGATGGGATGTACAGAGCCATTGTTCAAATACTAGATAAAAATCATGCAGAGGAAAAGCCAAAATAGGGAGTACGGTAAAGGGGGGTGAATAAAAAGTGCTTGGGTCTCAGAATACACTTGAACAGCTGAACTAATCTTGGCAGCTGCTACCCTTGATCTGGCTCTGTAAAAAAAAACAACAAAAAACCCAAAACTTTATTGGTTTGAGCCAGGAAGTGAGACCTTCCATTATTTGTAACTGAACACATTTATAACAATACAGAATAAAAGAAAAAATTACAAATATTTATATGCATACTTTTGCCTGACTTCTCAGAATGTTTGGCCAGTCAGGATCACCCTACTTTTGCTTTAAAAAGTAGCCAAACTTGACAAGGCTCTCATTTAACTAATTTCAACATTTTTTGAGAGCCTACTACTTGAAAGGCAACCTAGAAGATATAAAAATGCACAATATACAATCCCTTTCTCAATGAGCTTTAATTTTGAAACAAATGAGGGAGACAAATGATCTTGCTAAATTATTGTGAACTAGTTTACATTAGAACTTTAGTATCAATGATTTGGAAAGCAAAGAAAATGGTTTGAAAGTGGGAGAAATTGCAGAGGGGAAGGCTTTGTAGGAAGTTATTGCTATCACACAAGCCAGGGCATGTCCACAGCACAGTCTGGCTCAAGAAGTTACATTGCTTCCATCTGAATATGTAGTAAAAGGCAAAGCTTTCTGAGATATCAAGGATACTCACCTATTTACTTGAGCAATTGGACTTTCAACTGCTTTTCATGACCTTGCTTGCCAAAATCACCTATTCTCATATCAAAGTTGATTAAACAAGTAAAGAACAAAATAGCAATTGAGCATCTGTGGTGTTTTTAGTGGGAGAAAAGTCTGCTTAGTGTTCAAGAGTGAATGCTCTGGTTTCTAATTCTGCCTCCGCTACTTACAAGTGTGAATTTGTACTTTGGTAAGCTACCAAATATGTCCATGCCTTAATTCTATGCTCTGTAAGCTGGGGATACAATTAATATCTACTTCTTAGTGTTGTTGAAGCAACTAAATGCAATAGTATGTTAACTGGGTAGAACACTGGCTGGAATATAATAAGTGCTTAATAAATATCAGTTATTGTGTGTACAGCATTGGATTAAATCATTGGGGATGCAAAGAGAAGCAAAGAATGTTGGGACCAGTATTGGGGCAAGGTAGGAAGGGGTAATTCAGTTTGCCAAAATTTCCTAGAACAGAGGGTAGAGTTGAGATAGCTCCAAGTGAAGCAACTCCAACATGGAGTACTTAGTTCTTTATGTAATTCAAGCCAGATTTTCAATGTGGTGATGTTATTGCTTGTACACACATACCTCTACCCCCAAAATCCTCTTTACCAAGGAGAATGCATCTGCACTGTGTGACTCTCCCAAGGCAACAAGGGGGTGAGATCTGGACACAGAATCTCTGGAATAAAGCAGAATCAATTCCACCTGCTTCTTGGGACTTGGGAAAGAGAGGTGAATAGGCATATTTTCAAGTGTTCAAAAATGATTGATGGTAGCTTACAAGCACTAACACACACACACACACACAAAAGAGGAAATTCTAAAAATAGAGGTTAAAATTAAATAAGACTAACAAAAGAAGATTTGCTTTGGGTTGGGGTGATAGAGCGAATTTGTCGAACTCTTCTTGAACTAGGAAAAGACTCAGTTAATTCAATTCTCTGTAAGCAATAGAGAATTGATCAAGAAACTTTATATGAATGGCTTTTTGCCTTATTTTATATAAAGGCAGCAATACTTTTTATTTGTCAACGAGGTTTGTCGTTTTATATAGATACACTATTAATCTCAGTGCTCTGGAATGCATATATCCCAATAGCAATTTGTCAATATAAGTTTTCTGAGATTGGGTTACATCGTTATGCCCTCTTCAATATGCAAACTTCATGCTACATTTATTTAACATAAGAAAACCTAGTTACTAAAACATCGTTTGTTCCTTTTGCTTTCTACTACATGATATTGTTCAGAAGAACTTTTTGGTTCTGAGCAAAGGACGACATTTTAAAAATAAATGAGGATTTGTTTTCCTCTTGAGGATGTAAGTTATCTATTTTAAGCATTAGAAAGGCCACTCTTTGGGGGCAGTGTTTTCATTTCAGTAGAAATCTGCAGTGATGTACAATAAGTAGGCTGTTGAAGGCAGATGCATGGTGTCTTTAAGTATTCACATAGGACTGGAGAAGATCCTTCTCTGTATTTTCTCCTTTTTCCTGCCATTGCATGTGTATTTGGGGTCACAACAGATTCCACTGACTCAGACTTGAATGGGGCTGGTTGGACCTGTGACAGATCCCTACCTTTTCCCACCATCTCCATTTAGGAGTGCACATTCCAGGGCAGAGGCGTGAACACAAAGAAAGGAAAGCTAACGAATCACCGGCTCAGAGGTGTAGCTGAAGAACTTGATTCTTCCTGTCCTGAAAAACGAAAAGGTATTTTTGTTATTTTGCATCTTCCTTTCACATATGTGAAACTAGAGAGGCTTTATACACAACAGATAAAAGTGTTAAGGACAATAAATTTGGCTACCCCTTCTCAATGGGTTAAGGAGATTATGAAACTTATGATTCTAAAAAAAATGTTAAGGAATCCTCCAGAAGCACTGCCACGGGTGTATCTGAGAAGTTATTTTGTAATGAATTGAAAAAGAATCATTGAAACCATATTTTAAAAAAAAATTTGTCATTTTAGTAAAAAAATTTGAGACTGCTTTTTACAAAACAATACAGCAAATATGTTGAAATGAAGAATTTATGACAACAAAAAGGCTATTTAAGCAGACTTTTTAACTCTACAGTGTTTTGTTTGTCTCTCTGTAAGGCTTATCAACATGTTACTATTAATCCAGTTGGTGGCAAATTTGTTGAAATGAAAAACAAAAAGAATAATAAAACCAGAAAAGAAGTTTTCTCCACTTCTGTGTGATAGAGGGAAAGAGAGGTAAGAGACTTTGCAGATAATCAGTATGCCACCTTAGTTTTATACTTAATGATTTACACTTTGATGTGCTTGAAATATCTATAAATGACTAGGTATATAAGAGAGAGGGAGGAAAGAGGCTTACTAATTCTTTCATCTTGATTCTGTTTAATGAAAATACTTGAATTACTTTTATTTAAAAATTAAATAAATTTTAAAAGCTTCATTTGCTAATGAATCTACCTATCATCTCCTTTCCTACCACCGACTTATTGAGACAGAGAATACTGCTAGTTTTTTTTTTTTATCTTTTTCTTCTTTCTTTAATTGACCTCATCCACAGTGAAAATTGGTGATTATGATGCTCAACCTAACTCCTCTATTTAAATGCATTTGTATGTAGGTTTATAGTTAAAAGAGTAGGAACGAATGATTAATTTTCTTGATTTTCAGGAATCAGGAATCATTGAAATTAAAAAGACATTTATATCGTTGTGCTCACATCCATGGCCAGGTTTATGATCATTTCCCATGGTTCTCCAGGTACTTTGCTTCATCTCACTCTGAATTATTTGACTGATTGGGTTTCCCATAATCAGCATAGTAAAACATTTTATGATAGAGAGGGGAAGACTTTTCAGCTGCTGGGGCTTAAATGGTATGATAACATTGAATGTAGGTGAAAACTCCTCCTTATTCTTGAAGCTTATGAAGGGGTGGAAAGCTTTCTGATATTAGTATTGAAGGACATTTGAGTATCAAAAATGCACATGGCTCTGTACAAGAGTGTTTCAAGAGAATCAAGAAGACATTGTCTCCATGTGGATGAGGCTCATAATCTTAAAATATAGCCTGTACATTTCTAGCTCTCTCTCCCTTCTCAATCAATTTTCATTGAACCCAGCTGTACTACTCCCAGAGGGCTTGGACCACTGTATTTGTGGCCCTTCCAGCCAGCTAATTTATAGAGAAGGCAGATGATTTTTATACTTAAATCTAGTCATTATTTGGGTACTAGATCAATTCACTGTTAAACAGAAAGTTGTCCTCTAGACTGTGTTTATTATCTCTCTCATTAAATGTTGGTAAACCAGATGATTTTTAGAGGAACAAATTTTTATATTAAGTAGCTATCCAGCTCCAATGTAATTATTTTATAACTGTAGGCAGCCACAATAGATATATGATCTGACACTAAAATATTCTGTATTTTTTTTAACTCACTTATTTTCCTACTTGAATCAATTTTAAATTAGGACTTCCCCTCTTACATTGATATTTTACTGGATAACATTGGACCACAGAATTTTTCCCATGTGCATATATATGGTTTTTCTACTTGGGGGATATGAATAAGTTTTCATACTCTACCTTCCTACTTGGAGTGTGTCACCTCACTGCAAACAACCCTGGGTGTCATGAAACCAACCATGAAACTGCTGCTGTGTTCAGCATTTATACCTTTAAATTTGCTTATCAGGTTAAGTTTGGACACCTGGGAGTGTGA
Source organism: Spermophilus citellus (assembly GCF_964194105.1). Lineage (NCBI taxonomy): Eukaryota > Metazoa > Chordata > Mammalia > Rodentia > Sciuridae > Spermophilus > Spermophilus citellus. The sequence goes on along the minus strand of NC_138192.1, from coordinate 53,218,173 downwards.
GAGAGGACAAATACATTTCATTGGGAAAGAAATGAGAAGAATTAGGGATGTCTATGACCATAGAAGTTATCCTAGTTACCCATGAGATTAAGGTAACCCTGATAACCTGACAGTAACTAGAAGTTGGTACAATTAAAAAAGGGAGAAAGAAAGAAAGAAAAAGAACATGCAGAAGAAAATAATATTTGAAAGGCTACAACATTATCTATTTCATATTTTTCACCTACTTTAAATTCTTGGCCAGGAAAGGCCATATCTAGATATCACAGTAAAAAAGGATCTGTCAACTTATAGCTTTGAAAGAAATAAATGAAATAGGTAACTTATGGAAACTATTCTAACCACAAAATGAATTTTGAAAGTCTAAGAAATTTAAAAATAAAAAGTACATTTTATTCAAAGTGTGTAGAGAGAAAAAAAGTTATTATAACAAAATATCATAGACTGGATAGCTTAATGGGAAGTCTGAGATGAGGTTCCAGTATAGTAATGTTGGTATCAGCTCTCCTGATTTACATATGGCTACTTTCTCAATGTATGATCACATACCGGGGGAGAGGAGACCCTGGTGTCTCTTTCCTTCTTATTATGGAACTAATCCCATCCTGAGGTCTTCACTCTCATGACCTCATATAGACCTACTTATCTCCTAAAGCACCTACCTCCTAATTCCATATCATTGGAGTTTAGGTTTCAGCATATAAGTTGGGAAAACACAAGCACTCAGTCCATAACAGAATTCAACTAATAATTGTGCAGCAGAAACTTGAATGAGCCATTTTAGGACCAAATGAATAGAGTTATAATTGGAAACTGTTTGTAAACAGCAGAGAATCTCTTTCCTCTTCTTCTTTCCAATTCTCTGCTGAAATGACCAGGAAATCCTGGTCTGAGTAGAGAGTTATCTACCATAAATTCAGGCTAGCCAACTTAAACTTGGCATTGCAACAAGGACATTTTCAAGGGATCACCAAACCTACTTCCTTTTTACAAACAACCAAATATTCCCCTGCCTCTCTTGAGGCTATCTGACTGAATTCTAGCTATTTCTATGAAGTGGATGTGATATACAGGATGTGATTCCTTAAATCTGCAAGATTCTCCAAGTTCCCTCTTTCGTCTTCTGCTGGCTAGCTGATGTCTGGACCCTAGAGAGCTTCAGTGGTTTGCTTGGGTGGCTGTAACAAAGTACCACAGACTGAGCGGATTAAACAACAGAGTCTATTTTTTCATAGTTCTGGAGGCTAGAAGTCAGAGATCTCAGTATCAGCAAGGTTGGTTCCTTCTAAGAGAAGGGTCTGCTCCAGGTCTCTCTGTTTGTCTTGTAGGTAGCCATCTTCTCCCTGTGTCTTCCTGTCATCATTATCCCCTATGTGTGTCTGCTTCCAAATTTCCTCCTTTTATAATGACACAAGACATATTGGATTAAGGCTTACTCTAATGAACACATTTTAACTTTATCTTTGCAAAGTTCTGTCTCCACATACTTTTACATTTTTTTTGTTCTATGTGGGGAAAGTGGGGGGTGAAACAGATATGTGGTAGCCAGGAGGCAGACTATGGTGGAGATATTTTCATGTATACATCAAATCTGCTTTCTTTTCCAACTTGGCACACGAAAAAATTTTATTTTCCAGCATCTTTTGCAGATAGGCAAAGCCATATAACTGAGTTCTAATCAGTGGAATGTGAGTAGAAGCAATATATACCTCTTCTGGTCCTAAACTCTAAAATATCTTATAAATCCTCCACGCCACCACAGTCCCTCTTTCCTCATCCTTTGGTTGGATTGTGCCAGGATGATCTTGATACCACTGTTGTAAAGTAAAGAGAATGAAGTCCCTGAATAAGTACATGGAATCAAGCCCTTAACAGACTGTAACCTTTGCTCTCCCTACCCCAACAAGCCCTCACTGACCATAACACAATTACTGTTTTTGTGATAAGGCACTGAGATTTGGAGGCTTTTTATAATAGTTACAGCAATTGGCATAACTTGACTGATACAGTCATTGTTGCTGTTAGATGATCCTTTCATTCCTCCCCAGTTTGGTTCTTTTCATGTTTCCCACAATGGCCTTTTCATTGATCTCAGATTTGATGAAGGGACCCAAGATGCCACTAGCCCACTATGTCAGTCAGTTTTTTGGTGCTGTGACCAAAATACCTGATAAGAACAACTTATTTTGGCTCATGGTTTCAGAGTATTTCATTCATGATCGGCTGGCTCTAAGGCAGGAACATCATGGCAGAAGGGCATGGCAGAGAAAACTGCTCAGTTTGAGGCAGCTGGGGAGCCAGAGAGAGAAAAGAGCCAGAGAGAAGATAAACTCTTCCAGAGCTTTCCCAGTGACCTTCTTCCTCCAACTAGGCCCTGATTCCCGGTAGTTCATCTAGTTATCCATGGATCAATCCATTTGGAGGTCAGAGCTCTCGTGATCCAATCATTATCTAAAAGCCTTACCTCTGAACTTTGCTGCATTGGGGACCATGCTTTCAATACATGAGCTGTTGGGTGACATTCCAGACCTAAACTATAATACTCATTCTCAAGTTTAGGCCCTCGTAGGTCCCAATCCCACTCTATATTCTGATCATGTACTATTTTGATTAGAACCTCTATATAAATAATCCTAAACATACCTCTCCAGTTTTGACCTCTCTCCTCAATTCCAGACCTAAATTTCCAACCGACTACTGAGTATAATTCCAAAATCAAGTTGAATCTGATTTACAGGAAGAAATGCATCCCTGTATTTATCATTTCTCCTGCAAATTCTGTGCCTCCTTTTTGGGGCAATGGTATCATCCTGTAATCCAGTTTGATATTTGAGAGGTGTTTTGAACCCCTGCTGCCATCTGACTCTCCACCCCCACTCTAACACCAACCTGACAGTTTATCTTGAATGTCTCACATCTATTCCTTCTTTCTCCTCCTTCATTAATTAGGACCTCCTCACCTCATTTCTGCTCTGTAATTGGTTTCATTTGACTCTTGGTTTTTTTTTTTTTTTTCACTTAATTCCATCCTTCTCAATAGACTTTCAGAACTACATTTTTTTTTTTTAAATTGTGGTTAGATCATGACATTCCTTGTCTAATAGGTTCTGGTAGCGTTTCATTATCTACAAAATAAATCCACATAATTTAACTTAATCTTTATTTATGAGCTCCCCATTATTTTAGTCACTTCCGGTATTCTCCATCTCCCTTAGCCTTCTCCGTGTTACTGTTTCCACTTTACAACCTCCATACTATATAGGTTGCTGATAAAGATCCTCAAACACTGGCTAATTGACTGATAGACTATCTGCTTCAGAGTCACAAGAAAACTTAAAAAAGAAATTATATTTATAGGCTGCACCTCATAGGTATTGCAGCCTTCTTAATCTACTTTATTTATTTTTTTAAAAAACTTCTATTTTGAGACAGGATCTTTCTAAGTTTCCCAGGCTGGTTTTGAACTCAAGATCCTCCTGCTTCAGCCTCCTGAGTAGCTAGGATTATGGCTGTATGCCATTGTGCCTGGCCCTCCTAATCTGTATAAGAATTACAATCTTCAGGAGTAGGGTTTTCCTAAGTATTTCTGATATGCAATAGAACAACTGCTAGGCAAGCTCAGACTGAAAGGGAATGGAATAAGGTAAACAAGTCTTTCATATCCATGGGAATTTTGTTCTAGGACCCCTTGAAACAATATTCCACATAATTAAAGAGAAAAAAATGAATGATCAAGTATCTGATACAAAATGTGTCTGATACAAAATTTACACACACAACTTATGCAATCCTCATGTATTCTTTAATTCATCTCTAGATTACTTATAATACCTAATATAATAGAAATGCTATGTAAATAATTGTTGTACTCTATTGTTTAGAGAATAATGACGTGGAAAAGTATACATGTTCAGTACAAACACAATTCTTTCTTTTTTTTTTTTTATTTTGGTACCAGGGATTAAACTCAGGGGCACTTGACCACTGAGCCACATCTCAGCCCTTTTTTGTATTTTATTTAGAGACAGGGCCTCACTGAGTTGCTCAGTGCCTTGCTTTTGCTGAGGCTGGCTTTGAACTTGTGATCCTCCTGCCTCAGGGATTATAGGTGTGTGCCACTGCACCTGGCAGCAATTCTTTTTGTTTTTTAGAATATTTTCAATCCACTGTTGACTCCATGAATGGGGAACCCACAGATATGAAGGGCAGACTGTATTAAATATGTACTTCCAAGGGAAGGAAAAGGGAGTTATCACCGTGAAATCTGGGAAGATTCTTTTAGTCAGCAGATTTACAAAAAACTAGATATATCAGGATCTGAGTTTTAAAAAGAGAAGTTCCCTTATTTATGTAGAATCTTCATCATTAGGAAAAATAGGAATAAACTAAAATTGGCTTCCTGAAATTAGGTAAATCATTAAAGTATACATACAATTTAAACTGTACTAAAATAAATGGAATATCCAGCAACAAAGAGAGCGTCTGTGCTCAGGAAAACTACCCTCTGAACAGATAAGAGACAAAAGCATGCTGGCAAGTGATTAAAGCAGGAGGACATGAGGAGGCAGGGTGACAAAGACATGTGTGTCTAACTGGCTAGGACAGCCAACTGGCCACCCTGTCAAGTGGGGTGTGAGAGAGAAGAGTCACTAAGGATGTCACTCTCTCGCCTAGACCTTATGTTTCTGCTTTGCATAAAGAAAGAAAAACAGCAATTGAATAGCTCATAATAACAAGTGAACAAACAATAGAAAGGACTGTGACTTCCTAGGGACTCCATGATGAATCAGCCTCTCCATTCTGACCTCAATGTATGAATAGGACAATTATATCCATTTTGTTTTGTTCTTATTTCCAGCAACTGGGAATCCATTGGACATTATACAGTAAGTAATTTATGGTAGGATGCAGCCACCATGGGAATGTCATTTTGAGATGTAAGCAAATGTTTGGATCCAAATGATTTTCCATGACATTTTTTTTCTCTTTAACTATGTGGATTATCGTTTCAAGGGATTCCATATCTTGAAAAGGGTTAACAACATAGTGTTTTGAAACCAGATCTGGTCTGTTTTTCAAGCTGTGCTGTATTTAGAGATATATTTAGTTCTGCAGATGTCTTGAGTCTGTCATTGGAATTGGACTTTCCCATCAAAACCAGACATGGCTTCTCAAGGAGCCAGAACAGGGTGCCCAATAGTAGGACCATTTTCATTCTTCCTCCCACAGTGAAGCAGCCCTGCCACAAAAGAGCGGATACAGTTATTCTCCTTTTGTCTGGCCCAAGCAAGCCCTTTCCCATTGGTTGTGTCATGCAAAGTTATCAGTTTTTATTTGGGCATTGCCTTGAACTAAGAAAAGTTTTAGAAATTGTATAATTTGGTCTCAAAGTTTTTAAAAAGTATAGACATAAGCGTATAAAAACATGAACAGGAGATTTATTTATATTCTGTCAGAGAAGCATTGTTGGAAATGGGATGGGGGAAGGGAATGTGGAGTAAAGGAGAAAGAGTATTTAAGATTCTAATGATTCAAGACTCCATAATGAACCACTAACTAGTTGAGAGATGGAGACTCAAGACCTGAGGAATTCCAGATTATATCTCAGAGTGAAATAAATACAAAGTTCATTCTTTTTGGAATCAGGGACTGAACTTTTATAGGCTCCAAAAATCAAAAGCCTAGAATGTATATCATCTGATTGAGTAGATGAAAAAAAAATCATTCAGGGTAGATGATTTTCTATTGCTATTATGTTATTTTGTCCAATTCCGCCCCCCCACCCCACAAGGTGTGATTTACATAACAAAGTTAGCAAAAAATTTCCAGGCCTAATTATCACTTTCAAAATAGAATCTGGAAATCAGCCATTGGTAACTGAAGATTACAGATTTTTTCTTTTTAAAGCAAATCTTGAGTTCAGCTCAAATGTTACCTTTAAAACTGGATTGTATTATTTTGCCACATCAAATGAAATGCCTTTTTGGCATCAAAGAAAGCAGCTACCAAGCTAATTGATAACGCAAATGCTGTTAATTCAGGCTATACTAAAGCTTTGTCTTTTTTAAAGTTAAAAAGATAAAAGACAATTGTGCCTATATTGTTTCTATAGGCACAATTCACATGACAGTTTGCCCATGTGGCTTTCTATACCATCTTTTCCACCTTATAAAAACAAGACAGAAGTTGGAATCCAAAAATACATTATTTTTTTCAATCTATACTTTATTACAGAGATAGTAGAGGTGATAAGAGCATAGGCCCTTAGCTCAACTGCCTGAATTTTGTTGTCTGGCTCCTGTGCTCCCCAGCTGTTAAGTCCTTGGGCAAGTTGAAACTCCTGTGTCAATTCTGTCTCTGTGAAAGGGAACACAAATTGAGCATCTCTAATCTGAAAATCCCAAGGCTGAATGCTCAAAATCTGAATTTTTTGAGTAGTAACCTGGCACCAAACCTGATCTCATGTGATAGATCTCAGTCAAAATGCAGGTATACTAAAAGTATTGTCAACAATTACCATCAGGCTACGAACAGAAGACGTACATGAAACATGGATGAGTTTTATGTTTAGATTTGGGTCTTATCCCCTAGATATCTCATTATGGATATGCAAATATTTCAAAAGCTGAAAAAACAGAAATTTGAAATATGTCTAGTCCCAAGCATTTTCAGAAAAGGAATATTTGACCTATAATGATAGGATTTCTCTTATAAAGTTTGTTGAGAGGATTAAATAAGTCCATACATTTAGAAAACTTAGGTCATTGCCTATAGATAGAAGGATTCAGTAAGTATTCATTATACTCTAATGTATTCTGTACATTGAATATTCACTTAGGAAGACTCAGACCCTGTCTATAAAGAGTACTTATCACTACTGTTAATATACATACTAAGCTAGTTGAGTGCTTTTTTAAAAAATTTTAGCAGTGCTAGAAATTAGTACAAAACAATGGTTTCAATGTGGTTATTATTTAAGCAATTTTCTTCCAAAATGAATTTATTTAGACAAAATTCACAGATAAGGACTTTTATATGCAACTTTTTTAAAAAATATATATATATTTTATCATATATATTATTGTATATATTTAGCTGTTGATGGACCTTTATTTTATTTATTTATATGTGGTACTGAGTATCGAACCAATGCCTCACACATGCTAGGCAAATGCTCTGCCCCTGAGCTATAACACCAGACCATGCAACTTTTCTTTAATAAGATTTTTTTTCTTAAAATATTTGGATAACAGCCTAACTTTATTGTGCAGTTTCATTAGTAAGTATTTTCTGAATTCTTACAGAAAACAAAGACACTGTTAATATCTGTGGACAATGGGGTAGTGATGATTAAGAAGCCATTAATACAAATAAATACACAACTCTGATCCTATTCTACAGGAATTAGATGATTTTGGCAGTTTTATCCCCTTCACAAACCAGGAGAACCCCACACGCTTTAGATTGTTCTGTGAGTAAGAAATAAACTCTTTGTGTCGAACTGTTGAGGTTTGTAGGTTGTTTCCATAGCAACTATAATCATTTACCTTTACCAATGATGTTGGTTTCTTAGTTCCAGTGGAACTAAGAAATGAGATTTGAAACTACTATAAATTCTGGTGTGGTTGGAGAGTCCCAAGAAGCCCTGCTTCAAGAGCAAAGTGGATAAAACTCTTTGTTCACCCTTTGAAATTTTGTTGAATTCCTATAGCATAAGGAGACACTGTGTAAGACATCTGGGATAAAAAGTAGAATAAAGCAGAATTCTGTCTTTAAGGAGCTCATGCATTGACCTCAGAAGCAGTGACAATACAGCTAACATTCAGTGAGTGATTACTATACTATAAAAATTTCATTATTTTCTTTAATCCTCATGAAACTCTTCTAGGTAAACACTTATTCCAATGCCCATTTTCAAGGTGAGGAAAATGGAGCCTAAAGAAATTCAGGAACTTGTAAATACTTGGAATATACTGTGAGTCTTGCCATAATGGAAAAAAACATGTAAACAAAATATAATGAAATTAAAGCTAATTGGAAATCTATCATGCTGAGCATTATATCTATTACGCTGAGCATTGTTATATGCTTACACACAATACACGCATACACACACATACACATACTACATACTGTGTTTAATCCAAATAATACTACCTCCCAAACATTCATAATTATCCCCAGTTCACAGAGGAGGAATATGGTGATCAGAGAATTTAGGGCTCTCCCTCACATCACTCACTTTGCAGTAGTGGAGTGAGGAACTGTCATCCGTGCCTTTCTGACTTCAAAACCCAAGTTTTCATCACTACATCAAGTGGTCTGGAGTGGTGAAGAAAGAAGAGAGAAGTGCAAGAGAAAACAGGGTCAGGTCCTACCTAGTGAACCTCGTGGGTGGTAAGAAGCCATCACAAGATTGTGGTAGAGGAATATCAGATTTGCGTTTCAGAAAGGGCAATCTGGTAGGTTTTAAGAATGAATCCACCTTAAAAGTTTTATACATTAAAACCTCTAATACTATTTTCTTTATTGGTTTAAAAGCATTTCCACGATGAAGGTCATGAACAAAATGCTTCATTATTCCTTTCTTATTTTGAGCCTTGGATTATATACTTTCCCTTTTCTTCAGGGTTAAGTGATTCATGCTTTTTTCCTAACCAGTCTCAAATGTAGCACTCTTTATTGTGTAAACTTGTTCCATATTTATGTTTTCCCCCGTATTTACCCCATGATATTGTCATCTAGATTTGACTGTGGGTAATATTCTCAAATCAATGTGGTAATAGAGGCATCCCCTGTGTACCATAATATCATAAGAAAGTGGAACATGTATTGATTTGATTAAATTATCAATGTTGTATTGTTTATCTATCAGGATATTTTACTGATTAAAAGCGAGGACTGTAGACAAGAATTGCCTGGGTAAGAATCCTGCAGTGCTGCTTACTAGCTCTTAAGCACATTGCTCAAGGTCATGTAGCTAAATACATAATTGGAATGTGGTGAAGCATTTGCTATAATAGAACAATATACACAGAAAATAAAACAGAACTAACTCTAGTTGAACACTTATAGTGCAAAGAGTATGCTAGACATTATGCTTTGTGCTTTACATGTATCACTGCATTTAATAAGAACATGGCAGACCCTGTGTAGCCACATACACTGTTCTGCACTTAGTGAGAATACAACATACCTACAAAGTGAGTAATATCTTCCTAGGTTGACCTCCATGTGCATTAGTGTCCTTATCTTTATAAGGATACTGATAGTAGAGGTTTCTTAGGATTGTTACAAGGAGTTAATCCATCGCTATGTGCTTAGCATGTGGTAAATTCTCCATCAATATTATTGCCTGAGGAATCAAGAAATGATTCAGAATAAAAGCTTGTGTCCTTTGAGACAGAATGATAAGGTATTAAAGGATCATATTCATATAGGAAAAAATAAATAAATGCAGGAGAGAGAAAACAGAACCATTTTTTTTCCAGCTGGTTTATTAGATTAAAGTAGAGCAAGCTGACTAGCTGCAAAGATTGTGCTGTGTATCTATGACCACAAGTACAGAAATAGCATCAGTTTTCAGATTTAAACATCCTTGATAATTTATTGAAAAATCTTATAAAAATGAATACTTTAAGCAATTACAGTTCACTGATTAAGCCACAGAAACTAAACTTTAATGAAAGGAAATCAACTTTACTCTTAAGTGTACCAATCTAATGGAATTCAAGTCAGAAAATGCTGAATTTAAATTCTATGAAACCAAAAAATAAGCAGATGAAATTGCCTGTAAATATCAATTGGGTGTCATTTTGATTTCTTAACCAGTTTTATATATGTAAATAACATCCATTTGCATAAAGAGAATATTAGTTAGATGAAAATGCAATCTTGTCAAGAAAAATTTACAGGAAAATAATCTGTAGAAAGAAGAAGGGACACTGCTCATCAAATCAGACTGAGTTAAAAACACGAGTGCCCTGAGCTCTCAAAGATGAAATTCTAATTAAATATTGGAAGAATATTCAAATTTCCCTCTGCTAAACATTGAAATGATCCTTGACAAATCCAAGAGGCCACATGAGTCTGTCTTCCTATGCTGGGGTGTGGTTCCGTGAGGGATGGGTTTAAACTGGCCTTTTATCTCTGTATTAGCTTATTAGGTAAAAAATACCAAGTCAGGCAATGTTGACTCTTTTTATGAGTATTTATAGATGTCCAACAAATGATATACTGGTAACTTTAATTTCCAACTGGATAACTATTCAAGGAAGAAATTTTGGAGATCCATTTCAAATATATTTTCTAAGTACAGAGGACAATTTATGTTAATTTTCCTATTTCAATTATTGTCTTTATGTGGCTATATTGTTATGCTGCTTTTTTGCTGGAGTTGTTCTTCACATATTGACTGGTAGTCAATATGCATGGTGAACCTACAGAACTTTGGAACTAAATATCTGGGTATAGATTGGAAACTGTAAATAACATGGTTTATTAGTACTAAAAAAGACTAGTAAAAGAGGATCTGGAAGACCCATTAAGTAGGAGTGTGTGTGTGTGTGTGTACACACACAAACATTGTAGCCAAATAACATGTAGAAACCAATTAGAAGGTAGAGAAGCTTTGTTTATATTGTTTTATCTTTTTTTCCTAGCATCAACAGCCATCCATGAGATCAGTTATGTGTGTGTATGTGTGTGTGTGTGTGTGTGTGTGTGTGTGTAAGAGACCCAAGGTTGGAGTTGGGGAGAGCAGGTACATCTTCTTGAAGGTGTTTCACTCTTCCATTATGTCTGTGAGGTGCACTTAAAACTCAAGAAGAAAGTCCACATTGCTGGAATTTTAGCATTTCTTCTGCCTCTGTTTTTATTCTCTTCTGAAATTCAACTATTCCTTTAGAAAAGAAATTTGCCTAATCCTGTGAAGCATAGTGAGTTATTCTGGTGGAGACTAAAAAGCTCTTGTGCAAAAAAAAAAAAAAAAAAAAAAAAAAAAAGAAAAGAAAAGAAAAAAGAAAGAAAAGGAAGCCCATTACATCTCCTCCTTCTCTCCCAGATTATATGCTCCTCTCTGAGTTCTAGTGGGGGTCCAGAGCTGGAGTGCATCCCACAGAGCAGCCAGCAGAAAGGGAACAGCTTCTAGGGAGGACATGGCATTAAGAACAGGCTCTGCTGTTTTCCTGTAGGAGCTCTAGGGAACTGCGGAGTTCCCTATAAATGTTTCAACACTGGACCTCCTGCCGGTTCCACCCCCCACCCCACCCATTTTCAAATATGCTTCTCAGGAAACACCCTGTATCCCTATGACATCTCTTCCTCTTTTGTCTTTCTAGATTGCCCTCCATTCATTTAAAAAGTATACATTTGCATGGTGAGAAAAAATAATTATTTCAAGATATGCATTTTCAAACATCACCTTCTTGATAAGACCATCTCTGGATGCCTCATTTATAACTGTCACCTTGCCTCCACCAACTTATGTGACTTTCCTGATACATTTTCTACATTGTGCTTGCACTAGTTCCACAAATAATATTTCACTTATTGATAGATTTTCTCAAATGGAAAGAAAGCTGTAGGAGGGCAGGGATTTAAACTATTTTGTTGTGTTGGGGCCATTCTATGAATATTTGAGGAATGTTGATGCAGATGACAAATGAAGATTCCCCTGATCCCTTCTGCCTGCATACAAAGCATCCAGGTGAGCACCAGTCTCAGTAGATAACTGCTTCTTGAAGTCTGATTTCAGCCATCCAATGCAAATGTGACAATTGTATTCTTCCTAGGGAGGTTTTGTAGTTTTGCAGAGTAGCAGCTCTGATTGTTTCCTTTAGCAAGCTTTGCCTCCTCTGTTACCTTGGTCTCAAGATCCTGTCAGCTGTTCTAATACCTGTGTTACTTGATGATGGTATTATGTTAGTACAACCATTTGGGTTATTCTGGCTTCCCCCTCATTGGTCTCAGTTGAAGGTGTCACTCCTGGGATCAAAGCTGGTCTCCTCTTTTGTTAACTCCCCTGGGGCTCTTCTTCTGCCTCACCAGTTTTGCAACTTTCATCTCCTTGACCATCTTCCACCTCAGTGCTACCACTAGCTCCTAAACCAATGGATGCTTTTTTGATTTTGATTTTGGGAAACAAACTAAAAATTGTTCCTAGAAGGCTTGTGCCTGGGTCCTGTAATCTCCCTCTCCCCTTCGGATATCCTTGAGAAAATAAGGAATCCAAACTACCCAGGGCTACTAACAGTTCTTTGCATGCTGGTGAGCTTGTGTATAGAACCTCATCAAAGTTTTTTTTTTTTTTTTTTTTTGTCTCCGCAGGTCATTACCATTCTGTTTCTGAATGTGCTGGCTCTTTGCCTTCCATTGCAAACCATGTGCTTAAAACTATTTCTGTTCTGTGCTTGATTCTTGGGCTTGATGTTTTGGATTGACTGGGGCAGGAGTAGAAATTGAGTTCTCTTTGTCCACTAGCACATGTAGCCCTGCTCACTCTTCTAGATGCTACTACTTGTGGAGCTAGGGAGGTTGAACTCAAAGGATCCTTGCTCCAATCTTTTCTGTCTCTACTTAGAACCTGTGGCATCAACCAGGGTAGTGTTGGAATGGGCAATGAGAAGCCAGACACCATAACCCATGTGCATAGGATACTAGGTCTGCTGATGGCAGGAACACAGTTGACATCAAGAAGATTGAGACAAACACTTTGCAGACTCATGATACTCATAACCATTGAGAGTGCCTTGTCCTAGACCAACTTTCACCAGATGAGAAATCTTCCCTTCTCCATTTGGACCTAGGCTCTGGAAACATCTTCCTAAATCATATATGTTGTCTCAGGAATTCTCTTTCCTGTAAAGGTCAGCATTTGACTCCTTGTACAGATTAGGCGACCAGGAAAGTCCAGAGGGGTTTATCTAGGGCCATATATATTTTTCCAATAAGATGCTACACACAGGTAAGCTCTTATATGAGCTCTCAATCTTGGAGCACATGACATGTAGTTGGTATCAAGTACAGCCTGGGGATAAGAAGGAATGCTACATTATTCACTCCAACAGCAGCTGCAGGCCAGGTTGAGGGAAGGTGGAGGTGGCAAAGGCATTGCTAACACACCATCTGCCTATTTGGAAGTCTTGCTGTCATCAGGGCTGTGATGTCAACAATTCTATCTTTGTACATAGAAACAGAAACAGTCTCTGGTACATTTATTAGTTTAAAATATTTTTGAGCAAACACCTATTGAGCACCTACTATGTACATATGGTTGAGAGATGAGAGCTTTGAAGCCTAAAAAGAGTCAGACTTCTTTCTTGCTTTCTGAAGAGCTTACTGTCTTGTGGGGTGGGGAGACAGAGAAATTCAGAAATTATACAAAAGAATGAAAGAAAAGGCATGGCAAAGTGATGGAGGGTGGGGCAGAGAATGAAAGTAGCCAACATAAAATCTCCAATTTTGAGCATTAGTGTTACAGTACATGTAGCTTTTATTTCTTTTGCAAAAGGAAGAATAAAAATTATGTGATCTTTTTTTACAAGACTATTAAGCGAAACTACTTCCAACAACTTAGAGAAATTTGGTTATTCATGAGAATAACACCTTTTTTTTAAAAGAAATAAAGTTAATTTTCTACTCTTCTGCAAAGGAGGTCATTAATTATACATTTTAGATTTCATCAATTTCAGTGAGATGAGACTAACATTTTAACTAGATGTCAAAGAAGACATAAGATATTAAGTTAAATACACTGGATGACAATAAATGGTTATTAAAAAACATAATTCTGTTAGTCTCATAATTTTCTCACTTGGGTGTCTAAGTGAAGGCCTGAGTCTTACATTTAGGCAGACAAGTCAATGTATAGCAATTCTGTGAGCTTTAAACAAAAGCTTCTGAACCATTGGGTCCTTTCCAGATTAAGGACAGATGGATCTTCCCCACCCCCTTCCTCAGCACTTAAAACAAAAACAAAAACAGTGGCATCCACAGTAGTAACCATCTATCTGCAAAAGAATCAACATACCTCTTGTTCTGCTCCCACTAGGAACTTACTATTTTTGAGATAGGCACTTTTCATGAAAAAAAGTTTAATGCATGTGATCCTGTGTTTTGTGGGTTCTCATTGCCAACAAATAACAGGAAAAGAAGGAAGAAAAAGCTAAGAGCATTAGTTGTTTGGCATGCTTGGTGAGATTTCCCAGGTTGCTGTTCTGTGTTCATCTCCTACTATTTTTCAAAAATTGCCCTGTGTTTGGACAGCTCCCTATGAGGAGAAGCAGGAGAAGTCACACGCTGCTCTCCCTGATGCTCCATGGGGTATCCAGAGCCAGCTTTCATTTTTCACATCGTCTTCTGCTTGCTTGGCCCAGATTCACAATTGGAGAAACTTTTCTTTCCCAAATTCTTTTTTTTTTTTAAAGGAATCCAGTGAAAGATATTAATCAACTTGAATTGTTTTTGTTAAACTAGAGGATAGTGGGAAACATTCATTTTCTAAAGTAGATTTAAGTGAATAGTTTTCTAGAATATAGGTTTGGGATATAAAAGTTTCTTTAAATACTTTGAATTCACGCATCTGGAGTGAACTTGGAATAGTTCAGACACCTGCATGATGAAAGATTGACACAAGTGAGTGGGATCTGTTTGGTCTTACTTTCTTGTCCTACCATCTTTTTTGTTAAGTTCAGCTAAGCAGTGAAGACCCAGTAGCTGCATAGGCAGAACGGTGCCAAACAAGTTAAGATCATCAATCAGACATTTTGAATCTTGGTTGTACATAAAGTGTTCAGGCTGTTCATAATTCCCCTATATTTTTGTATGTCATTATTTTTATATTTGTTCTACTAGATTTTGAATTCTCCAAGAGGTATGATTAGTATTTTCTGCCTGTTTTTTTTTTCCTCCATACAGAATCTATTCCAGGTCTTCACATATATTGGCAGTTTAGTAGATAATTGTTAACAGACTGACCTTTTCCCTCCTAGTTACTGATTGAAATTGGTTCTTGTTCTGTTTTTCTTTTTCTTTTTTTTCCCCCTTCATATTGTTCTGTGAAAAATCGGTGACCTTAATCTGTAGTGAGGAACATGAGGAAAAGAGATGACGAGAGTTGACACAAATTTGAAATGGCTAGGAAATGGGTCACACTGACTGAAATCAACAATGTGAAGACTGTATGAGTAAAAGAAGCCTCTGCTTTGTAAGTGACCACCTACTATTAGTAGCTATCACTTATTTTTCTGTTTCCAACTATTATCCACTTGATTTTCTTTAAAGTGCCTTTGAAAGCCCTCTAGCAACAAACTCATCATTTAAAAACACTTATTTAGAGTTTGGCCCTTGCTTTTCAATGTCATACACAGGCATTAAACCATAGATTCTGGTTCAATGTGGATGAAGCTGAGGAGATAAATTCCCAGTGTATGAAAGGGCAAAAAAAAAAAAAAAAAAAGACCTTTTTGTATTCCCCAAGAAGCAGCAGCAATTTCAATTTTGTAGATTTTGGAAAGCTTCCCTTCTTTCCTTTTTTTTTTTTCATTCTGTCATCATTTTTGCTTTATTAGAAAACAAGTACCCATCTGTTTTTTATATGGAAAGAAAATGTTTCTTAATTGTATTTATATGCAAGCCAATAATTCCAAGCAACATGGTTAGTCTGAGGAAATAAATAAATGATTTCAAGACAGTACTTATAAAGGCCACACTACCTTTCAAGATTGCAACTCTTCTTCACAAGTTTTTCTTTCCTTTTTTGGGGGGAAAAAGTTAACATTTTTGGTTTCCCAATTGCTATTAATCTTTATTGCATTTTTTTCCTGAAAAATTAAGTCAATAGGTGAAGAATAAATCACTGTATAAAAGAAAATTTGTAGCAGCTACCTAAATTATGGCTTACCTTTCAGAAGGGCAAATGGATAAATCCAGAGTCAAATCTGGAGAATAGTGTTTGAAAACCCATTTTAGCTATGTTCTTACAGGAAGACAATATCTAGATAGTATGGTCTGTTAGGTCAGAAAAAAATGTTAGAATTTTCAATTTTATACAGATTTTCTCATATAATTATATTGTAATAAAGAATCTAGAAATATCTACTCTAATCCATAAAACAGTGAAGATAATCCCACTGACTCTCATGGGCTAAATGTTTTAGTTTAATGTTTTATTAAATAGTCCCCATTTATTTCTTCACTTGAATAAGTTATTGATAGTGCATATAAATAGAACCATAACAAAGTTTTCAATTAAGGCAATTTTGTAATGGAATTTCTTTTATTTGAGGCAAAGTAAGTTATAAAAATAAGTTTCAGAAGAAAAAATTTTTGTTATTTGGACCACTTCAAATTAATCAGAAATTTAGTCATAGAAGAAGCCGACCAACGACAATCCAACATCAAAGCATCACTGAATAAATGTTGTTTGTGTACCCCATATTATGTCAGGGACTGTGCCAGGTGCTGAAGACACAATGTTTTTTTCTTTATGTTGGTTACAATTCCTGAAGCTGGAGAAATAAGGCATCATTTGAGGTTGATGTGAGCATTCTGGGACTTCATCCTTTGCTAATGGTTGTTCTTCTAAGGGCCAACAAATGCCTTGAACAGACCATGACGTGTATTTCCAGGAATGAATAAGGATGGCCTGAGTCTTGTTTAAGGAAATTCTAAGTATCTTTGAACTTTGAGTAAGGAAGAGCAGAAGAGATATTTCACTATCTAGTTGAAAAAATGGACAGGAAACCAGAAAAGGAAAAGAGCTCAACCGTGTTATGAGGCAGAGAAAGAAAAATGGAATTAGAAAAAGAAAAAAATAGAATATGTATTCAACTTCTCTTTTCCATAGTTTTATACCTAGCAATCTTTTAAAAAAATATATATGTTTAGATGTAAATGTATACATATATATATATATATATATATGTAAATAGACACATGCCTTTATTTATTTTTATGGAGTTCTAAGGATTGAACTCAGTGTCTCATAAATGCCAGGTAAGCGCTCTACCACTGAGCCACAACGCTCCCCCTATACCCAAAACTCTTGAGGGTTTTTTTTGTTTCTTTCTTTCTTTAAAAAAAAATCTTCAGATGGTGTTTAGGCATGGGAAGCCAATAACTAGAGCAGTAAATCCCAGTCCCATCTTATTCTGAAAACTTGGTTTCTTTTAGCTTACTAATAATATTGCTTGGAAACCCAATAAAATATGTAGAGTTGTTGGTGGCTAATAGTATAGCTGAGACTAGTAAATAATTTACAAATAATATGTATTTAGTGTCTTATTTGTGGTTTAATAGTTATATATGAATATTTAATTTGTCTTCAAGTATACCTATTCTTAAGTCTCTAGACATAGGATGGCCAATATTAACAAGGATAAAAAATACACATTACCAAATTCATACTTTTTCTCCAGAAAGTATGATAAATTAAGCAACTCAGGGATCAAAGTTCTGTACTATGAAAGTATGTTTGCTTTTTATATGAGAAAGTTAAATGTAGAGCTGGATATGTAGCTCTGTGACAGAGTTACATGTACTTGGCTAGCATGCATGAGGCCCTGGGTTCTATCCTCAGTACAAAGAAAAAAAGAAAAAAGAAAAAAAAAACGAGTTTATGAGTGCTTAAGGAATTCAAGCAGAAACTTTGTCTATCAGCCAGAGTAAAGGCTATAATTAAATAAACACCCAGGAAACAGGAAAATAAGTGTAAAAAATCATTCACTTTAACTTATATTAGTTCTTTCTTCTTAGTGCTTGTTAAAGGAGTTTCCATGCTTCATTTATGAATCGGCTGGAGATTTTAGTTGAAAATCACAAAATCTACTCTGGATAGTTTAGAGAGAGAGAAAGGATTATTAAGGTATCTTAGGTGGCTCAGAGTCTCTGCAAGGCCATTGACCAGGCTGGAATGCTACAAGTTCTCTCCATCAGTATAGCTCAGAGCTCCTCCCCACTGTGCTGCAGAATGGCTATTTTCAAAGATAACATTGCTACTACCTTTCACTAATTGGGCTGGGTGCCACATGCAGAATTGGTTACAGACACCTCCTGAAGAATCAATACCTTCGCCACCATATTTCCCAGAAGATGAATTCTCCTACATGTGGCTACTTGTTTGTACTTTCTACATCTTTTATTTCTTGAGTCTTCTGTGGGTGTGTGTAATCTACTTGGGGCTGCCTAGGTCTGCTGCTTGCACTGTAGCTACAAGTGAGTCTGGAAGGAGTAGTGATTTTTTTGTTGTTGTTGTTTAATTCTGTGCTGGCAAGGCTGGATTCCCAGTGTGAGAATCTATCAAAATATTGAGAATACTTGAAAGATACTGGGCAGCTACAATAATATTCCAAAGGCTATGACTAAAGAACCTCGGTAAAGGCACATAAATTTTGAGATGAACTAAACATTAATGATACATTAACAAGTATGCTGACTTAAAGTTGGGAGCTAAGATCTTTTTTGAATCTTAATTTTAGTGTAAGATATGGCCAATTATAATTTCTAAGTTTCCAACATACAAAATACAAAAGATAAACTTAACATGGAATATACGTGACCTATAAAGAAAACAATAAAAATGTAGTGAGCTTCATAAAAGAAAACACGAAATGGAAAGACATCTTTTCTTGGCTTGAAACGCTTTGTACATGTCAAAATGACAGTGTTCTCAAAGTCGATTGACTTGTGAATGGTGATACTAGTCAAATCCCAAGTGAATTTTTTGGAAGGAGCTTGACTAAATGATTCTCAAGATAACTTCGGATCATAAATATAGCCAGTGATATTCTGAAAAAGTGAATAGCCAATGAAAAAGATAACCAATAAATTTTTGAGAAAGAAAAGCAATGGTGGGTGAATAGAGGTAGGTGGTCCTTCTAGCACAGGAATAGACAGAAGAATGAGATAAAACAATGAGTTTGGGAAACTCATGTAAATAAGGGTATAAAATATATGGTAAAGGTGGCTGTGTAAACATCGCTTATTTAATAAATAGTGTTAAGAAAACTGATTAGCCATTCAGGAAAAATAAATTAACTAAACACTGACTTCACTATGTTAACATAAATTCCAAATGGACCGTATATTTAGTGTAAAAACTAAACTATAGAATTATAAGAAAAAACAAGTGTGGCTGACAGTATATGTACTCTTGGAGGAAAGCCTTTCCTCATTATGTATATCCACCCTTCCCCCCTGGCTTAAAGGAAGATATTGAAGTATTTAATTTTTTACAAAAATAAAAAATTCCAGCATAGAAAAAAAAAACCTTTAGAAGACTCTAAATCAAATTGGGAAAAAATATTTGATACAAATATTTGAGAATATGTCTGAAAATATATCAAATGTTAATATAGTCCTGGATTAAGAAGAAAAATTCTACAAGAAAACCAAAACATTTCTTTGTTTTTTCATACCCATGTGACATTTAAACTGACAGTCTGATAGTCTGTATCTCATGTCTCTTCCCTAATTTAGTCCCTTTATAGAATTTTCATTGTGATTTGTGATATATAGTAAAAAAAAAAAAAAAAAAGGGGGAGGGTGGTGCTGCTAGGGCTATGGCTCAGCGGTAGCGCACTTACCTGGCATGTATGAGGCACTGGGTTTAATTCTCAGCACCACATATGAATACATAAATAAAATAAAGGTTTATCAACGACTAAAAAATATTTTTAAAAAGATATGCTGAAAAATATTAAAGCTTTGATTAATTTACCTGGAAAATTATTTAACTCAAGGAAATATAATTCTTTTAAAAAGAATTTGTTATCTACTCTGTGAAATAAAGGTTTGTGTAATGAATATTACCCTTGGAAAAAAACTTTTTAGGTGATTTGCATTTCTGTAAAGAGTAATGCAAAGTTTGCTGGGATTATGCAAACTCTTCTAGCTTCTTTTCCTTTCTTTCCTGAATCCCAGGAAGAAAAAGCAGACTTTAAAAAAGGGGGGATTGGTTCTTTTCAGATTGTTATTCTAAATCTGACTTGATAGCAGAATCCAAAGTACATCATATCCCAGATAAAGCTAGCTGCTTGCCAGACTACTCTGTTACAATTGAACTGTAAATGGCTCACATCAGCACATTCTGTCAACTTTATATAAACCCCACTTTATGTAACATGATTATAGATCCCCTGAAAACGGCTCTGTACCTGAAGTTTGCAGACTGATTCTCTTGATGTCTACCAGACATGACTGAGAAAAGCAGCACAGGCTGATGTTGGGGACACAGGTGAAGGTAACAGGCTGCTAGTGCCTGATTGTTTCATTTTTTCTAGATGCCTGTTACCTCCATGTGCAAAAGAGAGTAGGTAAGTCTATTCTTTCTCTCCTCAAGCCATTAATCCTTGATTCCTGACTTTATCTTACCCAGGGATGTAAGATAAAGGGACTGGCTGCCTTTACCACACTCCATAAGAAAAGCATGTGATTCCTGTGGTCAGCACACTCTCCCATGCAATGTGATTTATCCAGGAAAGCTTTCCTCTCCATTTCTCTTTGATGATAGCATCCTCTGTGGGTTCCTCATCAGGCTGACTTGGATGATGTGGAGAGTTCCTGGGAAGCTCAGTTCAGATCAATAAGCATTTATTGAGCCTTTACTGTGTGCAAGCCCTGGGTGAAGCACTAGAAATACCAAGATAAATAATGCAAGATCCTTACTTTGGGGAGGTGATAGCCTAGTGGGAGAGACTGACCAAAAATAGAATTTCAATATAGCATGATTAATGTTAAGATTGCTGAGGGCACATAAAAGGAGGGTACATAGTCAGAAATGGGGTCCAGAAAAGGTGTCCCAAAGAGATGATACCTGAGCTGAGTCCTGAAAGTTGAGAAAGTATTATTTATGTGGGAAGAGAAATCCACACAAAAAGAACAGCCTGAGAAATATCATAGGGACATGAAATGCCACTGGGAACATGGGCAAAGAAACTCCCAGGATCAGAATTGCTGGAGGGAAATCTTTTACGCATGAAAGAAGGAGAAGAAGCTGAAGAAACAGGAGTTGGATGGGAAGGATATGTCACACTTGGGCTCGATTCTGTAGGCATTGTTAAGTTTTTCATTCTTTACTTTTCTACTTCTTATTTCTCTCTTTCTCTCTCTTTTTTTTTTAACCCACATTCAATCCTTCAGCAAATCATTTTGGCCAGACAGCTCAAACTTGACCACCATCACCAACCTAGTCCAAGCTATCAGCACTTCCACCTGGATAACAGCAGTGTCTCCACAATTGGTGTGGGAATATTCCTCCTTGCTTCAATTTCTGTCCCTGTAAGTCTACCCAGAGCACAGAAGTAAGAACATTTCCTCTAAAACACAATTTAGGTAATCACATCCCCTAGTGCTCAGCCTCCAATAGCTTCTTTATATCTAAATAGTTATGAAGGCCTGAAAGGAAGGCTTTAATTTGCCCCTGCACCCTAATCCCCTCTTGTGGCTAAAGTTCTCCTCCCAACTGTTTGTGCTGGACAGAACTCCCCTGACTACTTTCTAAAATTTATTTCCCCCTCCATCACGTGTGTGTGTGTGTGTGTGTGTGTGTGTGTGTGTATTTTTGTTGTTGTTTGTTTTTATATATTTGTCTGCTTATTACCTGCTTTACCCACAGGAATATAGCTTCAAGAAGGTAAAGATATGTTTTGTTTACTGCTGTATCCCTTAGTTCTAAAACACTCTGGATTTGTTGAATGAAGTGAATGAACCAATTAATGAATTCAGAACCATGAAAAACTTGAGATTGAAATGATCCAAATGTGTTCCAGGAGGTTTCCACATATAAAAATCACAATGGGGGCTGGGATTGTGCTCAGTGGCAGAGCACTTGCCTCACACTTATGAGGCACTGGGTTTGATCCTCAGCACCACATAAAAATAAATAAATAAAATGAGGGTATTGTGTCCATTTACAACTAAAAAAATATTTTAAAAATTAAAAAAAACAACACACATTGGAACTTCTCATGATTGGCAGATCTCTCTGCAAGGTGGAGGATGTATGTAGGGGGATGGATTTAGTATGAATGGGTGTGAATAAACAGGAGTTAGAATAAACAGTTAGGGATCTCTTGTGTTAGTCCTGGTCAGTGATAAGAAGGACTGAACAAGCCAGTGGTATTTGGCATGAACAAAGATGAGATAGATTTGAAAAGTATTAGGGATAAAATTATCCAAATATGATCAAATTATATCCGGGCCTCCTTCAGAGTTTTGGCTACAGAAGAAGATGATAAAGGATGCTGAAACTGAAAATGGTCCAGAGTCAGAGGGGATAGGATAATGTTGCCTGAGAACCTCTGCAACAAGTGCTTTTCTGGTTTAACATTTCCCTAAGTTAAAATTGCCAAGGCATTCATGTGTCCCCAGTGAAGTGCAGAATCATTGTCTTGCTGTGGATCCAAGAGACAACAATGAGTTGGATATATTTTTGGCACCAGATAGATGTTGATAATAGTTGTAATGATAGTTTCTACAACATCTGGTTTACTCTGGGGGCTTCCCATCTCTCTAATGACTAGGGCCACACCTGCTTAGTTTATAAGATCTGGCAAAATTATAATGTGAACTGGTAATGCCATGGGCTATTGTACATATCAGACCAGGTCTGTCTCTTACATATCTCTGAGGAACTTACCTGAGCCCAGTGCCTCTAGGGACTTCACGAATACTGACTTCAGAGGAAGTGCTGCACTATTATGCCACTACCATGAGCCAAGTACCTAGCAAATCAAGAAGGAACACACAGTACCTAACTTCTATAAGTATTTGATCTGTTTGAAAGTTTGAAAAGATGTTTGATCTGTTGAAATTGACACTTAGTAGAATATCACAATTTTGTTTTCAACATGGTTTGGGAAAGTTCTCTTTAGCTTGGGAAAATTTATCATCTTAGCCAAAGAGATATTTATGTGGGCCTCAAATCCATAAACTCTCAAACCAAGAGAGATTATGAAATTATTTTGGATGACTGGGACAGAGGTCTTTCCAAAGAAAAGGTTTATCACATGGGTGATTTAAAACACTACTAAAATTGCCTCTCTGAGCAATGACCTAGAAATCTGACAATGTGATAATGAAATCTCAAACAAATAAAACAAACAAACACAAAAATCACATTGGAACTTCTCACAATTGGCAGGATAAAAACTGGCAACAATAACTTCTGGAAAAGTGAGTTGGATCTTATAGCATTAAAATGAGTTTTGGGACTACAACATGAAGTCAACACTTGTGTGAGAATTTTAGAATGCTCAATTTCCCACAATCTCATCATTTCTCTGCCTGACAATTGTAATTATTCTTCATCAACTTGACAGTCAAATTTGCTTCCTGTAGTGATAATATACCTGCTACCATCCTGACCATATTGGAGTGATAGTTTTTTTCTTTGATAGGTTTGTTCATTTTTGAAGCTAACTTTCTATGTTATTCTAACCACTCTCTTACATTATTCATTAACTTATCACCATTTATGGTTTTGACAGTAGTTTGTAACTTTGGAAAAAATGAAGAGATACACAGCTGTCTCCCTGCTTATAAGGCAAAGACTATTTCACTTACATGTGTAACACAATTAATTAATTAGTTGGACAATGCATGCCATACCACTTCAGAAAATATCAGGCATTAGTGTGTGTTTCCATGATATCCAAAGTCATTAAATAATTATGGATCTAACATATAAGACATTGGAAAAGCCTCTAATTCTGTATATGCTGAGAAAACATGCATGGAACACTAAGACAAGGCCATATAGTTAAAAAAAATCATAGGGAAAACAGAATAATTGTGAAGCAAAAGTGCTTGATAGTTATAAAATATATAGATTTGAAATACATTCTGTTAGTTATTTAATTCAATAATTTTTATTAATTCATCTCTGAGAAAGTTACATTTGAACAAAAGACTTAAAAGAGGTGCTGGAGTAAACCTTAAAGATGCTTAAGAAAATAATTTTCCAAGCAGAGGGACTGCCAGTGCGAAGATCTTGAGGTGGGACCATGCTTGGAGTGTAAAAGGAGGAACCAAGAGGGGTGTAGAGGCCAAGGGCTGGAGATGAGCAACACATAGGGTGGAGTAGGAGATGAAGTCAAAAGGTCACTCAAGTCTTGGGGGCCATTTCAGGGATTTCTGCTTTTATTCTGAAACTGTGGGGGTGCCTAAAGTGTTTTGGCATGATATGATATATTTAAAGGGTCAGTTTGCCTGGATGTTGAGAATAAACAAGTCCTAACCTGGGTGGTGGCTTGAATCAATGAGCAGTGCAAATGGTGAAGTGATGAGAGATTTGGAAAGCAGTGCTGTAATATGGATTTTTGATGAAAAAAAGATGCAAGTTAAGGATGATCTCAGGGGAAGGAAGGGGAAGAAAATCTATTTTGCATTAGATTTTTAGCACCACTGTAATAAATTACCACCAGATGGATGGGATACAACTACAGAAATGTATTCTTTTGCAGTTTTGGAGGCCAGAAGTCCAAAGTCAAGGTGCTGTCAAATCTGCACTCCCTATGGAAGTTCTGGGAGAGAATCCATTCTTTGATTTTTTCAGCTTCTGGCAGCTGTTAGCATTCACTGGTCTTCCTGGGGGCATCGCTCCAATGTGCGCTTATGGTTGTGTTGCCTCCTGCTTTTTTGTCTCTTGGGACAGTAGTCATTGGATTTAGGGCCCTCTTCGGTGGTCCAGGTGATCTTGGCACAAAAACCTTGGCTTAATTACACTTGTAAAGACCCTTTTTCCAAATAGATAATATTGACAGTTCCTAGGGATCAGGACATATCTTTTTTGGGTTGATCATTTAACCCACTACACCATTCATTAAAGTAGAGGTGACTATGGCTGAGGCAGGCAGAGTGGGTGTATGATTTTTTCCTTTGGCTAAGAAGATATCTTATAACAGCCTGACCACATTTTATTACTAAAGGTATTCAATATTGGTTATGTTAAAAAAGATTATTAAATCTTCATAAAAGCCCAACATATTAAACTCAAATTTCTTATTTAAAAATTTTTTTTCTAATTTGTTATACATGACAGTAGAATGCATTTCAATTCATAGTATACATGTAGAGCACAATTTTTCATTTCTCTATTTGTACACAAAGTAGAGTCACACCATTCGTGTCTTCATACATGTACTTAGGATAATGATGTTCATCTCATTCCACCATCTTTCCTACCCTCATTCCCCCTCCCTTTTCCTCCCTCCCCTTTTCCCTATCTAAAGTTCCTCCATTCTTCCCATGCTCTCCCCACTTCCATTATGGATCAGCATCCACATATCAGAGAAAATATTCAGCCTTTGGTGTTTGGGATTGGCTTACTTCACTTAGCATGATATTCTCTAACTCCATTCATTTACCTGCACTTGCTATGATTTTATTCTCTTTTAATGCTGAGTAATATTACACTGTGAATATATATCACAGTTTCTTTATCCATTCATCTATCGATGGGTATCTAGGTTGGTTCCACAGTTTAACTATTGTGAATTATACTGCTATAAACATTGATGTGGCTGTGTCCCTGTAGTATGCTATTTTTAAGTACTTTGGGTAGTATAGACTGAGGAGTGGGATAGTTGGGTCAAATGGTGGTATCATTTCAAGTTTTCCAAGGAATCTCCATACTGCTTTCCAGATTGATTGCACCAATTTGCCACAGCAATATATTAGGATGCCTTTCCCCCTCATCCTTGCCAATATTTATTGTTGTTTGTATTCTTAATAACTGCCATTCTGACTGGAGTAAAATGAAATTTTAGAGAGATGAAATTTTAGTGAGATGAAACTTTAGTTTTGATTTACATTTCTCTAATTGCTAGAGATGTTGAACATTTTTTCATATATTTGTTGATTGATTGTATATCTTCTTCTGAGAAGTGTTTGTTCAGTTTCTTGGCCCATTTATTGGTTGGGTTGTTTGTTTGTTTTGGTGTTAAGTTTTTTTGAGTTCTTTATGTATCCTGGAGATTAGTGCTGTATCTGATGTGCGTGTGGCAAAAATATGCTCCTATTTTGTAGGCTCTCTTTTCACCTCACTGATTGTTTCTTTTGCTGAGAAGAATTGATTATTGATTTTATTTCTTGCTCTATAGGAGTCTTCTTAAGAAAGTTGGGGTCTAATATGACATGATGAAGATTTGGGCCCATTTTTTCTTCTATTAAGCACAGGATCTCTGGTCTAATTTCTAGGCCCTTGATTGACTTTGATTTGAATTTTATGCATGGTGAGAGATAGGGGCTTAATTTCATTATATGGATTTCAAGCTTTCCCAGAACCATTTGTTGAAGAGGCTATCTTTTCTCCAATGTATGTTTTTGGTGCCTTTTTCTAATACAAGATAACCGTAATTATGTGGGTTAGTCTCTGTGTCCTCTATTCTGTACCATTGGTCTACAAGTCTATTTTGATGCCAATACCATGCCATTTTTGTTGCTATATCTCTATAGTATAGTTTAAGGTCTGGCATAGTGAGGCCACCTGCTTTACTCTTCTTGCTAAGAATTGCTTTGGCTGTTCTGGGCCTCTTATTTTTCCAGATGCATCCCATGATTACTTTTTCTATTTCTATGAGAAATGTCATTGGGATTTTGATTAGAATTGCATTAAATATGCTTTTGGTAGTATGGTCATTTTGATAATATTAATTCTGCCTATCCAAGAATAAGGTAGATTTTTCCATCTTCTAAAGTCTTCTTTAATTTCTTTCTTTAGCGTTCTGTAGTATTCATTGTAGAGATCTTTAACCTCTTTTGTTAAGTTGATTCCCAAGTTTTTTTTTTTTTTTGAGGCTATTGTAAATGGGGTAGTTTTCCTATTTTCTCTTTCAGAGGATTTGTCGATGATGTACAGAAATGCCTTTGATTTATGGGAGTTGATTTTATATCCTCCTACTTTGCTGAATTCATTTATACCTAGAGGATCAAAAAAAATTCTACCAGAAAACTTCTAGAACTAATAAATGAATTCAACTCAAATTTCATTCGTCATGAGATACTTTAATTCAAATGGCTAAAAAAAGTGAATTGTTCATGTTTAAATTTTACTTTTCTTTCTGCCAATCTATGGTTTGCTAAGAAAGCATTTATTTATTCATTATTCAACAAATATTTTATTCAGTATTCTGACTGTATATCTTACTGCTAGGCAATTCAAAGACACAAAAATAATTAAGAAGTAATTTCTATCTTTTAAAAAAACTTATATGTAATAATCTGGCTCAAGATAGTGTTTATTCCCCCACATTCTATCCTAGTGGAGCTTTTTAAGCCTATAGCTTACTTATAGTAGGTGTTTTGTGAGTGAAAACATGGGCGACTCTGTCTCCTTCTCTAGTCAAGATTGATAATGGTCGCAAAATCTTTCTCTTTCTTTTCATTTCACAAATCCTGTCTGCCTTTACATTGAGAAACTTTAAGCAATTATAGATTGTGAGCTTCAGGTTCCAAAAGTGCTTCAAAATTCAGGAACAAGACACCAGAATGAATACACAGTGGGTGGAATCAGTTTATTTGGAGGAGCTTTTCCTAGAAATAACTCATCCTACACTTTGATTTGGAGAAGAGAGGTTTACTGAAGAGACAGAAGTGCTGGGAAACAAGCACCATTAAATGTAACTAATGTAAAAGAAACTATAATCTTGGAAATGGAGTGTGTTAGTGACAAATGGTCCTTATGAGGGTTAGGAAAGGGAAAGGCGGAGAGTGTATTTTTCAGTGTTTTAATCATAACTGTGCAACAGTAGGGAGAGACTATATTTGTTGTCATTAATAATCGGATCACTTGAAAAGAAATAAATTCTCTGATATTTGTATAGCTTGATTTAAATAGTCCATAGGACTACTTAACTTTCTTGGCAATGAACCTGGATTCATGGAGCAGACATCAGGTTGTTATTATAAAAAGCTTAGGGCTATTTCCTGGTACATCATATGAACTCCACAAAGTTTAGCAGTTATTAAAATTTGTTCATTTATTTTCCTTGCTATTCTTGTCATTTTTCCCAGGGAGGTCAAATTGCTAGGGGTGACTGATCAAGGTTGAGTTTGTAAGCCCTCTGGGTCTAGACTGGACTGTGATAATTCTGGTTAAAATGCAATCAGCATTTAGCAGCTTTTCAGACAGTCTATTGGTTATTTTTCCTTATGTCACAATGGGAATATTTCCTCACATTGAGATACTATTTGATAATAATCGTCACATATCATCACCTAATTATTGTTGTTCTTATTTAATTGCACTAACACAATGTTCTGATTAAGCTCTTCTTCAAACACATTTCAATAAATCAATGGTAGCAATCAATTAGTCTAAACTCAAAGTAGCATTCAAGACCTACTGTTACCATTTGACTTCAACCAGGTTCCAGCTCCCTTTTTCCATCACAACACCATATTTTTGGTGAGGCTACCACTCACGTAAGATCATTAACCATCCCTCCTTTACAAAAGGTATGTTCACCTAGCTCCCTGCTTTTGTTTATGTGCCTTCTGCCTCCTGGAATAATCTAATTTCCTATAGTTACCCGACTCTTGCTAGAATTTTTGCCATTGCTCAAGGGCCAGGCAAAGTCCAACATCTATTTTACCAAAGTCCAACATCTACTTTACCAAATCTAGCTATTTTCCCATCACTTTGGTTTTCTGTGGCCGGAAATAAATGCCATAAGAAAAAAATGCCCTATAGTTCTTTGGTCTGGTCTTGTGACGTTTGTTGCATCACACTGATTTGTTTGTGGAGGTGAGCTATCACAGAAAGAGCTAATGCTTTTTGGAGTCAAGACACACAAGTCTCACTTGCTAGATTTATGATCTTGAGCCACTTACTTAAACTCTGTAAACTTAGTTTCCTCGTCTGGAAAATAAGAATCATTGTGCCTACTTCATAGTGTTAATGTGAAGATTAAATGAGATCATGTGTGTGTTATAAATCTCTTAGTGTAGTCCCTGGTACATTATTTAAGCCCTACATGTTTGAAGTTATTATTACTTTATTGCTATTATTATATTCTCCTCTACATATAAGATTGCAATTATTTTGAAGTCAAGGACCATGTATATCTTGTTCATCTTTATATTCTGCTTAACACAGCATCTTGCACATAAGCCATTTTTTTCCCCTCTTTTTGCTAAATCTGTGAATGTAAGTATATCAGTATTGCCTCTCTAACTATATAACAAGTTTGTAAAAGTCAGGAACAATGCCATGTATACCTCTGTAGTTAACCCTTAAAATAGGAAAAAGGCTTGTTTGTGCCCTTTCTGCTCGGAGTAAAGCTAACCTTGCCCATTCACTTTCGGCAGTTGAATCTTGACTGCAGTTATCATCTGGGGTCTTGATGTTCACACAGTACAGACAATATTTTTTGTCAAGGTCTAAAGGAATTATGTGTAATTGAGAATAACTGAACCTATGTTCTGAAATTAGTACTATTATACTTAAGTTAATATATATTTAACAAAATACAATGAATATTGAAAATTATTCTGAAATGAGATTTCTCCCTTCATATGAGGGAACTGGTGAAACTTTAGGTGAACGTGGATCAGAGAAATATCTGACTTGGCACTCGCCTCTTACTGAATGCCCTGTATCCATTGATGTTGAAAAAAAAATGGACGTGCATTGCTTCATAAACAGGATTACAATTGGAGGAGGATATCTGGTTGCTACTCTTAAAATTATACAAACTTTAGTTTTTATGGACCATTTCTTTAGGTAATTGCATCAAATGTAATCCATATCAAATTTATGGTTGCATCAGATGTAAGGAGGATTCTCATGCCTCCCCTATATTGTTTCTCTGAGAGTTTTTTGAACTGTACTATACATAGGGGCCAGAAATAATCATATCTATTTCCACTGTTTTTTGATTGGTAGGTTATAATTATACATAATATTGGATTCATTATGCCAAATTCATAAGTGCACTTAACATACCATTGGTTTTGACGTGAAGATAGCAGGTACTTGTTGAATTTCTTCTGAAAAATAAAACCTCCATTGTATCAAAATCATTTTTGTGGCTTCCTGGTGTCACTGTGGAACACTTTCTCCCCCTACCCCTAACTTAAAAAATTTGAGGGCTGCTTATGTGACACTCTTAAAACTCTCAATAAACATTTATTGATTAACCTTGGAGTTTGTTTTTATTCTTAAAGTTTATAAAATGTTTTTATTCTTAAAGTTTACAAAATTCATAAGTACTAATTGTATAGTTTACAGGATCTGAAAGTACCTTGTAAAAATCATGTAACCTACATATCACCCTCACCAAATGAGACCTAGGCAATTATGTATCACCAGGAAAGTGGAAAGATTGCTAACTAATTGTATTAAATCTGGTCATAATAACATTATCATAGTTTAAAGGAGTAAATTCAGAGATGAAGGTAAGATGATGAAAGGAAATTAATAAGGAATTTGAAATCATTTAAACTTTTTCTCTGGTGGATTTTTTCCGAATGTCTCACTAATTCTTCATCAGTCATATGATATGTGTTATACATGGTTTTGCAAAATAAAACTTCTTTCTCCCACAGATACGGCAATTTATTTCTAGCAACCAAACTGGATTTTTGTTTAGGAAAGATAACTTTTGAAAGGAAAAGGAAGGTTATAATTCAATCATCTTTTCACAGCTGGATAGAAATTAATTTTATCTGGTTTAGAAAAATTAAGTTCTACAGCATTCCTTTTGCTTTGAATAAGTGGAATATTAGATCTAGTGTTGAGTCTCCAGTCCACCTGTTTCATTTTAACAAATGGAAGAAACGGAGAGTGACCAAATGGCTAGCTCAAGGACACACAGAGAGTTGTGACATAGTTCAAGTCTCTTGGCTTCTAACACAGGGTACTTTTCACTTCTCATTGTTTCTATAATCCTTTTAATTATAAAATTACCTCAGAAAGCACCAATGTTATGGATTCAATATCTTCTCCAAATTCACGTTGAAGCCCTAACCTCCAATGAGATAATATTTGGAGAAAAGACCCTTCCAGAAGAAATTTGGGTTAGATAATGTGATGAGGGAAGGCCCCCGTGATGGGATTATTGTCCCTTATAAGAAGAGTCACCAGAGAGTTTGCTGGCCTTTAATCTACCAAGTGAAGACATGGTGAGAAGGTGTCTACCTGCAAACTAGGAAGACAGTTCTCACCAAAAACTGACAAAGCTGGTGCCGTGAACTTAGATTTATGGTTTTCAGATTTGTGAGAGAACACATTTATGTTGTTTATTTCATCCAGTCTAGTATTTAGTTATGGCAACCAATATGCTAGTACAGCCAATAAAAATACTCTTTTTTTTTCCTTCGTACCACCAAATCTGGCTATTTCCCCATTACTTTGGTGGTGTTGCAAGTATTGATATTACAATTAGAAGGTGAGAAGAAAAACAGAAACATCTTTATTCCTGTGATGCATTCTAGGTTTCTGCAACTTGCAAATTCACATTTGCAGATAGAGGTGTATTGCATGATTTATGTGCAATTTCTATTCTTGGGCTTGCCCTGGAGATGGGTCTGCTTATGCAAACAAAGATTAATTTGATTAAAAAGAATATTTATTACACCTTAAAATTTCTCTTTCAAGTGGGAATATGTTATTCACTACTGAGTGTTCAGGGCTAAATTAGGTGATTCCTAATTATCGTGGTCAAAGGGTTAGTAGCAGAGGGAGTTTTGCATATCTTATTTTGCAAAGCATCCATCCATACAATTCTACCAGTTTCCAATGAGCTAAGAGTTATTTGGCAGAATCAAATTAACTGCTACAACTTCTTCTCAATTCAGAAACTCAACATTTAAGAAGGACCTATTATCAAAGCTGGTCGGTTCCTTCTTTCTTTTGAATGGGGAATTGAACCCAGGGGCACTTTACCACTGAGCTACATCCCAAGCCCTTTTTTATTTTTTTATTTTGAGAAAGGGTCTTGCTCAGTTGCTAAAGCTTGTTGTTTTTGTCCAGACATTTATATGGACTTTTTTCATAGAGAGTAGTGCAGAGTGGGGAAACCTCTGGCTTTTCCCATTGTAAGTCAGATCTGGATGGGGGCAATTCATGTTTGTAGTGGGGGGAGAAATACTGTGGCTCAGTGTTTTGGTTTTGATTAAGAAGTGTCATCGGGAGTCAACTTGTTTTTGTTTAAATCCAAAGTAAGTGCCTACAAGGATATGGATTGCATTGTTGATCACAAAATACAAAAATGTCTGGAAATATTTTTTAAAATGTACAAGTTAAGAGTGGTTATTTCTGGGAAATGAAACTGTTGTGATTTTCAATTTTTAAAACATTTTTGCACATTTCTATATTATCACAGTATTGTTAAAGCAAAAATAAACAAGAGGCTTTTTTTTTTTTGCAAGAGGCTTTTAAGTTTTTAGTTAAAGCTACAGTTTTAAAATTGATGAATATTTCACTGGGTAAAAACAAGGCATTTAAGAAAGTAACAATATTGACATACCTGAAATATATTATGGGTTGCATTATAAAAATGGACCCACAGAGAAAAAGCTAAATCTCCAACTTTTCAAAATACTTTTTCAAAAAGAAAAAAAAGCTTTTTCTATAGCACAAGGCTGCTTAAGTAGTAATACCAATAATGATATATTTAATTTAATGGGTATTGTAGCTCATTAAAGGCACTTTCTCATTTGAGCTCAACATGAATGTTGTCCAATAGGCAAGTCATGGCTTTCTTCCTCTTACTCGTGAAGTAACTGAAGCTTTCAAAAATTATGAGACTTGTTCAGGTTGAAAGGATAAGAGATGGCTGGGTCTGAAATAAGTCACATTCTTTCCAGTGCAGGCTCTGCATTCACTATCATTGGTACATGCCAATCATTCGTTCTTGGATATCCCACCAAGTTTTTTCATCTCTATCACTCCAGTGAACTAACTCTAATCAATGCTGCCAAGGACCTCTATCTGGTCTTAGAAATGGCCAATTTTCAGTCCTTATTTTACTTGACCTGTGGGCAGTACTCCTTTCTTATGTTAACAACAATAAACAACCTTTGAATAGGTAATACATGTGCATGAAATAAAATTATAAAGATACAGAAGGGTATAAAGTCAGAGTAAGTCTCTTTTCCATCAGACACAGTTCTCATAACCAGAGGTGTGTGTATGTTGTGTATCTTTTCAGAGCTATTCTTGGTATATATATGAAAATATGATGTATGTATCCATACTAATCATGCATTTTCAGGACTCTTCCATATGGCACCTATAGAGCTGCCTCATTCTTTTTAATGGCTGAATAGTATTCCATTTTGGAGATCAGTCATAATTGACTTAACTAGTTCCCTGATGATGCATAAAGTTGTTTCTAACCTTTTACTATTGAATGTCACCCCCTCTGTACTGAATATCTTAATACACTTGCCATTTTGCATTTTTCTAAATATTCTATAGGAACAATTCCCAGAAGTAGAATTGCTTTGTCAAAGGGTATATTCACACTCGAAATTTCAATATTGCCAAGTTGCTCTCCAAAGACAATATGACAGTTTTTGTTTGTTTGTTTGTTTCTTTGTTTTTTGTACCAAGGATTGAACTTAGGGGCACTCAACCACTGAGCCACATCCCCAGCCCTCTTTTGTATTTTATTTAGAGACAGGGTTTCACTGAGTTGCTTAGCGCTTCACCATTGCTGAGGTTGGCTTTGAACCTGAGATTCTCCTGTTTCAGCCTGCCAAACCCCTGGGATTACAAGCATGCACTACCGTGCCTGGAAATATGACAGTTTAAACACTCTCTCACCATAATATCTGAAACTGTTGAGCTTTCTTAATGTAATATTATTAACATTTTGATCTTTGTTAATCCTATGGGTGAACAACAGTATCACAATGAAGTTAAATCTCATTTTCCTTTATTATGAAGGAAGCTGAATATCTTTTCTAATAGTCACTTGTATTTTATTTTCAAATCCTTTGCTTATCTGTTTTCTTCTGGATGTTGATTTCTTATTCTCCTGATTTCTCTGCTACCAGACTGGTTGTTCCTTTCCAGTTTCTTGCCTGGGTCTTTCTCTTACGTAGACCTCTAAATCTGGAATGCCCCAGCACTCAGTCTCTATCCTTCTTTCCTTTATTTTCTGCTCATTATCAAATGACTTCCATCCCACGTAAGAGTTAGGGCCTTCCAGACTTGTATCTCTAACTCTGCCCTCTTCCCCAGACTTTTGTGTAACTGCTTGCTCAACAATTTGACCTAGATGTCTAATAGCCATCTCAAATTTAACAGGTTTAAAGTGTAACTGTTGGTTAACTACTTCCTTTCCAAGTCCTTCTTAATCCACTCTCTGTTATTCCGTCAGTTGATTATGATAAAACAAAGGAGTCATTCTTGATTTCTCTGCCTCACTCCCAATTAGCCAATTTGTCTGTAAGCCTGCCGGCTCTGCCTTTAGAATATACCCCCCAAATCTACCAATTCTCATTACTACTGCTGCGTGCTCATTTATGTTGCTCCTTCCACTGCATCAATCCAGCCCAACCACATCATTACTTACCTAGTTGAAAGCAACTACATCCAATTCCCTATTTTGTTTCCTTACAGTTTATTTTCCACAGAGCAATCGGGATTATCTTTTAACAATTTAGAATGTTACTATTGATCAAAAAGTATCCATTGACATTATTATTATTATTATTATTTTGGGGGGGTGCTGAGAATCAAATTCAGGGCCTTGCCCACGGTAGACAGGTGTTCTCCTGCTGAGATACATCACTGGCTTTCCAGTGACTTTCTATAATAGCAATTCCAAACCTCTTCCCAGTCTAGGTGATCCGGCCTCTGCCCACTTCTATGATTCATCTCTTGCCATCTCCTCCTCACTCACTCTTCTGTGATTTCCAAATTGCTATTCTTGCTATTCTTTGAATACACTCAGCTCATTCTCCCCTCAGCGTTTGCTGTTTCTTTGGTTACAGTGTTCTTCTCCAGAATTATTGCATGCCTTGCCTCTTCTTCCATTTTGGTCTCAAACTCCACATTTTTAGAGAGACCACTGGAATGTTGCCACCAAAACTCATGTTGAACTTGAATCCTCACTGTTAGATATTTAGTGGGTTCAAACTTATTCCAACTATGGTATTTGGAAGTGAGCTCTCTGGGAAGTAATTAAGATTAAATGAGGCCATAAAGGTGTGACTCTAATATAATAGGATTATGATTTTGTAAGAATAGGTGGAAAGACCTGAACTAGGACATTCTGTCTTGCCCACATTCTGTGAAGACCTGAATTATATTACATCTTCATGTGATTATTTTTCATCTCTCCTAACTCATTGTATATTACATGAGGTCAGGGCTTCAAGGATGTGTGTGTGTGTGTGTGTGTGTGTGTGTGTGTGTGTATACATACATGTGCATATTACTGAGGATTAAATCCAGGTGTGCTCTCCCACTGAGTTGTACCTCTAACCCTTTTTACTTTGAAATAGGATCTTGCTAAGTTACACTGGCCAGGCTCAAACTTGGGATCCTCCTGCTTCAGTGTCCCAAGGAGGTGGGATTCCAGGCATGTGTCACTGGGCCTGGTTAGGGTTTGTTTCGACAAATGAAAAGATTGGATGTGAATCGACTTAACAATACTTAACACTGTACTTTAAAATAGTTAAAATGGTAAGTTTTCTGTTATGTACATGTTACCACAATTTTTTTTTCTTTTGCATACAGGGTAGACTGAAATTCTGTATATTAAAGGTAGTAGTTCTGATAATGAGAGTGGTCCAATTCTTATAGAAAGCAATTGTTCTAAATGCTGAATTTAAAATGATACTATATAAAGACACATGTGGACACATTGAAACAATTTTTACAAAGATTGTCATGATATTGAATAACTGCTAAGCAAAACTGGTGAAAAATTCAAGAAGTTATGTTATATCTCTAAAGCTTACTTGGAGGGATTTTCTTGTGGGGACACACATACATCATTTATGCAGACACACAGTTATACCATACATATTCTGATCCTTCCTCTGAAAATATTATTATTTAATGAGCCAGTGCTTTCTCCCTGTGACGAATTAACTTATCTACACTTCTCTCTTTGTATCTAAACAGTTACGTATATCCAAAATCACAGTCAGTCTTACCTGCAATGCTTTTTAAAGCACACAGTAGTCCTCCCTTACTTACAGTTACGTTTCCCACAGTTTCAGTTACCTAGTACACCATGATCTGAAAATATTAAGTGGAAAACTCCATATTCACATAACTTTTATTAGAGTATATTATTAGATTGTCCTCTTTGATTATTGTTGTTAATCTAGCATTGTTTTTAACATACAAATTAAACTTTATCATAGGTTTGTACATATAGGAAACCCCTACAATATATAGGGTTTGGTACTACTTAAGATTTCAAACAAGCACTCAGGATCCTAGAACATATTGCCCTTAGATAAGAAAGCTAGTGTATATGACATTGTATTTGAAAAGACTCTTTCCTCCACCTTGTATGTATATTAAGACAGAAAAATCTGTGTTTCTTCTAGGAAAGTGACTTTTGTTATTTAGAGATTTGTGATACTGAATAGATAACTCCATCCTCTATTATTTTCCATTAATGAAGGTTTATATTGCTTGTTTTTTTTTCATGATGATACACTGTTGCTTATTCTTAAAATGACAAAAAAATTGAAATGTTGTCTAGTGATATAGTGTTAATAGATGCCTGTGGATTTGAGAGGAAGCAAGGAAGTTTCCCTGCTCAGCGATATAGGCCTACTGTGGATATTTGAAATGCCACTGACAGTGATTCATTGTTTTCTGTTAAGATTGTCCCTCATATGGTGGCTCTTTTCTAAATTGCATATACTCCAGGGAGGCATGTTATATTGAGTCACACTCTATTATGAAATAATTGATCATATATATATATATATATATATATATATATATATATATATATATATAATCATAGGAGGGACTGGAGGAGAAGCCCTGTCTGAGGACTTCTGCAAAACAGCTCACGAAGGATGGCCCTGAGCAGGTAAAGAATAGACTGTGGAAGACTCTCCCTCTTACCTGAGCTGAGGGTCAAGTTCCTGGTCCTTATAAATGAGTTTGTCAATTGCAACTTTAAGCTTCATAGATACACATGAAGTGAAGTGGAAATCTGGGACAATTGCCTAAATTATTTCATTAAAAAAATCTTCAGGGCTGGGGATGTGGCTCAAGTGGTAGCGCGCTCGCCTGGCATGCGTGCGGCCCGGGTTCGATCCTCAGCACCACATACCAACAAAGATGTTGTGTCCGCCGAGAACTAAAAAAAAATAAATAAATATTTAAAAAATTCTCTCTCTCTCTCTCTCTCTCTCTCTCTCTCTCTCTCTCTCTCTCTCTCTCCTCTCTCACTCTCTCTTTTAAAAAAAAAATCTTCATTATGGCTAAACAGGGATTTTTAGTTTAAATTATTCAACTGGACTGACTATATTAAAATGATCTAAAATTGCCTTGCTCCGTGGTTCACTTTATCTGTTTAGAGAGACAGACCTTAGGCTGTGTCTGCTTTACCCTGTATGGATTGATTTGGGGGAAAAAATTCAATTAATTTTATTCACAGAGGACCATCTTAGTAAACGGCAAAATGAATGTTGCTGGTTTCTTGATGCTCCATCCCCTGCAAAGCCTGGGAGGGTCTGAACCTAATGAACTTAGTGATTCCCTTCAGCTGGTTCACTAGCATCTGTGTGGGCTTCTGCTTGGCACTTGATTTTAAATGTATTGCCTTCAAAAATTGCTTTGCTTTGGGATAAGCAACAGAGCCAGTTCATTGTTTGAGAAGCAAAGAAAAGCAAATTGAGCCAGTGTGTTCCTAGCTAATATCTACTGCATGCTTACCATGTGCCGGGTATTTATTATCTCATTAATCTGAGAGTAATTGTAAGTGATAGAGTAGCTTCAATCCTAGGCTGTTTGGCACTGTAACCTGTGTACGTCAGTGCAGTGCTGTTCTGAGAGACAGTGTGGTCAAGAGTGTGGGCCTTGGACTCAGATTGCAGAATTTAGTAACTCTTTGCCTCAATTTTTCTCTCTGTAAAATAAAAGTAATAATAGTTCCTATGCCATGAGGATGTTGGAAGAACAGAGAGTTAGCACCTAGAAAGCACTTAAAAGAATGCCTGGCACATAATTAATTGCTTACTAAATATTACAAATATATTATTAACACCACTATCACTATTATCCTTATGACCAACATAACAATGCCTCCCAAAGGGATAGTGTGAAAATCCGTATCTTTTGTCACTTAATTTACTTCTTCTTTCATCTTTAATTTCCCTGTATCCCCATCCTTCCACCGTATATATTTTCAAATTTGAGATTGACGTCAGGACTGTATATTTGGGCAGAGTTATAAATCAAGAGCAAATGAACTGTTTTGGTCCAGGTGGTATCACAGGCTTATTTCTTATCTTTTTAATGTATCAGAAATGTTATCACGACAATGAGATTTGTGTAGCACTCAGTGCTAGCATATTTTGTATTCATCATCTCAACTGATATATTAAACTGACATAAAAGAGTATGCAGATGTGACTTCCATCCACAGAAATTGTAGTGCAGAGAAGTTAAATACTTTGCAGAAGGACTCTACACTGGTGAGGAGAGAGTATTATAACTTCCCCCTTGGGGAGGGAGTGCAGTAGAAATTGAGGGAAGGAACAAGAGAAACGTTTGGTCTTACTCTGAGAGATCTGAGTAGCTTGTGATTGTTAATGTCAGTGGCCAGAGAGGCCAGGAAATCAGAAAGGGTAAAGAAACAGGGAAAAGAGGTTTATAAACTGGGAAGGATACATAGCACTAACAGCAGTTTTCTTCAAGACTGCTGACTATTTGCGTCAAAAAGTGGATATTCCTCAATGGCAGTGCCTTTATTTAGGTCCTTAATTTCTCCTCCTGATACTTAGTGTAGTATTGTTGAGTGCCTAATGAATTGCTCTCTCTTGTGCAGAGGACTTCCTCTACAGCAGCTACTGTGAGCTTAAATAGTGGAAAAATGGTTCATTTGCCCCATTGAGGAGAAAGGAAGACCTCCTATGAAGTCAAGGAATTGGATGAAAATGATGGGTATTCTCTGGGGTGGTTGAAATTAGAACTCTTTGGGCCAGAAAATAAACTGTGCTTTCAGTACAGATACATTTATGGAAACATCAATAAACACTGTGATTAAACTGCAGATAGGATTCCATCAGTGAGAATAATTTATACTATACAAAGTATTTTTTTAAAGTGCCTGTTCCTATTTGCAGGTAAAACTTCCATTTTAACCACCCAGATGGGTTATTCAGATGGTTTTATTCAATCCAAATTATGTTAAAGCAAAAATCTAGCAGGATGTGGAAATTTTACTTCCCACCTCCCATCCTTTAGTGTATAGTCTTTGCAAATAATAGTTTTTCAATAAGGAAAGTTTGGGTATGAGCACGAGTTCTTTCTATTCAAGAAGCAATTGCTATTGCATCCAGAGCATCAGGCTTATGTTGAGCATATCCTGACAGAATTCTTGCTCCCAAAGAGGTGAAAACTTCTGGTGATTGAAAGGCTGTGGTATCCAGGTATGGTGGTGCACACCTGTAATCCCAGCTTCTTGGGACTCTGAGGCAAGTGGACACAAGCTCCAGGCCAGCCTGGGCAGCTTAGCAAGACCCTGTCTCAAACAACCAACCAACCAAACAAACAAACAAAAAACCCCAAACAATACCACAAAAGACTGTGACAATAACAAGGGCTCTGAGGGAGGCAAACTCAGGGAAGGGGCAGTTGGGAGAGTTTGCTGGATCCTTCTCCTAGTCTTGTATTTGCCCTCTACCCACACCACCTCTTTCTCCCCCCACCTTCCCGTGTGTGTGTGTGTGTGTGTGTGTGTGTGTGTGTGTGTGTGTGTTCCTTCCATATCTATGGCTCTGAATCCATGGATTCAATCAACTGTGTATAAAAAATATTCTAAAAAGTTGCATTTATATTGAATATGTAATTTTGCATGTCATCATTCCCCAAACTATTTACATAACATTTGCATTGTTTTAAGTGTAAGTAATCTAGAGTTGATTTAAAGTATATGGCATGATGTGTGTAGGTTATATGCAATACTATGCCATTTTTATATAGGGGATGTGAGCATTCACAAATTTTGGTATCTCAAGAGGAACAAACCTTTTGTAGGTGTTGAGGGACATCTATTTATAAGGTGCCGGGTCTCTAGTCTAATTCCAAGGTCCTTGATCCACTTTGAGTTCTATGCGTGGTGAGAGATAGGGGTTTCATTTAATTTTGCTGCATATGAATTTCTAGATTAACTGCATTTAAATGATCTAAAGTTCCCTTGTTCCTGATTTCACCCACAACCAGAGCTAAAAAATTGAAGGGCTGCTGAGGCTGTAGCTCAGTGGTAAAGTGCTTACCTTGCATGTGTGAGGCACTGGGTTCAATCCTCAGCACTACTTTAAAAACAAATAAATATACTGTGTGTTCATCTACAACTGAATAAATATTAAAAAAAAAGAATTGAAGGGCTGGTGGGAGGTGGGAGATGGAGTTGGTGAGTTTGATGAGCCAATCAGAAAGGGCTCTCTGGGTGCAATGCTACAGAGACAGGAAAAACTCAGGGGCTGAGAAGAGTGGCTGGAGTACAGATAGAAACTGGTAAGAGATGGGAGAAAAGATGAAACTGGAAAGATGGGCAAAGACCAGTGTCAAAGGGTTTTTGTCTGTCATTCTCAGTGTTAGAAGTTTATTCAGAATGCTGTGGGGGTGTCAGTTAAAGACTTTAAGCATCTTTCCCACAGAAGAAGGGGGCAAAAAGATGGGAGTAGAAAGACTGTAGATGCAGTTAGGTGATGTTTGGCATTTTAAATAATATCCTCTGAGCTGCTGGGTCAGGAATGGAGTGGAAGAAAGTGTGACTAAGGACAGTAAAGAATGATTGAAGACGCTACAGGAGAGATGATGATAGCACTGGAGAGAAGGGGACAGATATGAGCAACTGTAAAGTGAAAGCATTATCAGAAAGTGGTGATTGGCTCCATGATGGTGTGAAAAGAAAGGAGTCAAGAAGATTCACAGATCCCAGTCTTAAGAATCTTGTGGTTTCTTTCCCTAAGAGAGGGTGACTGGGGGAGGAGAAGGTATAGGGCGGAAGATTTTTTAAATTAATAATTTATGTATTCTAATTAGGTACATATGACAACAGAATGCATTTGCACACATTTGCAGTTGTACACATTTGCAGTACAACTTTTCATTTCTCTGGTTATACATGATGTAGAGTCTTACCATATGTGCAATTGTGCATGGACCTAGGGTAAGGATGTCCATCTCATTCCACCATCTTTCCTGTTTCCATGCCCCTTTCCCTCCTCTCCCTCCCCTTTGCCCAATCACAATTCCTTCATTTTTCCCATGCCCCACCCCCATTATGGATCAGCATCCACTTATCAAAGAGAATATTTGGCCTTTGTTTTTTTGGGATTGGCTTATTTCACTCAGCA
This sequence comes from Spermophilus citellus, assembly GCF_964194105.1. Taxonomy (NCBI): domain Eukaryota; kingdom Metazoa; phylum Chordata; class Mammalia; order Rodentia; family Sciuridae; genus Spermophilus; species Spermophilus citellus. The sequence continues at coordinate 53,176,659 of NC_138192.1, read as the reverse complement.
TGATATTCTCCAACGCTATCCATTTACCTGCAAATGCCATAATTTTCTTCTCTTTTAATGCTGAGTAATATTCCATTGTGTGTGTGTGTGTGTGTGTGTGTGTGTGTGTGTATATATATATATATATATATATATATATATATATATATATATATATATATCACAGTTTCTTTATCCATTCATCTATTGATGGGCATCTAGGTTGGTTCCACAGTGAATTGTGAATTACGCTGCTGTAAATATTGATGTGGCTGTGTTATTATAGTATACTGATTTTAAGACCTTTAGATATAGACTGAGAAGCGGGATAGCTGGATCAAATGGTGATTCCATTCCATGTTTTCTAAGGAATCTCCATACTGCTTTCCAGAGTGGTTGCACCAATTTGCAGTCCCACCAGCAATGTATGAGTGTGCCTTTTCCCTCACATCCTTGCCAACATTTATTGTTGTTTATATTCTTGATAATTGCCATTCTGACTGGTGTAAGATGAAATCTTAGGAGAGTTTTGATTTGCATTTCTCTAATTACTAGAGATGTTGAACATTTCTAAATATATTTGTTGATCAATTTATATCTCCTTCTGAGAAGTGTCTGTTCAGTTCCTTAGCTCATTTATTGGTTGTGTTGTTTGGGTTTTTTTTTTTTTTTTTTGGTGTTAAGTTTTTTGAGTTCTTTATATACCCTAGAGATTAGTGTTCTATTTGATGTGTGTGTGTGGCAAAACACTAGAAAAATTAGGGATGGTAGGAATACACCTCAACATTGTAAAAGCTATCTATGCTAAACTCAAGGCCAATATCATTCTAAATGGAGAAAAATTGGAAGCATTCCCTCTAAAAACTAGAACAGGACAGGTATGCCTTCTTTCACCACTTCTATTCAGACAAATGAAAGAAATTAAAGGGATATGAATAGGAAAAGAAGAACTCCATCTATCATTTTTTTGCTCCTAAAATTTTGGCTTTCTCTTCACATTATTAATTGTTTCTTTTGCTGAGAAGAACCTTTTCAGTTTAAATTCATCTCCTTTATTTATTCTTGATTTTATTTCTTGCTCTATAGGAGTCTCCTGAAGGAAGTTTGGGACTAATCTGACATGATGAAGATTTGGACCTACATTTTCTTCTCTTAGGTGCAGGATCTGTGGTCTAATTCCTAGGTCCTTGATTGACTTTGAGTTGAGTTTTGTGCATGGTGAGAGATAGGGGCCTAATTTCATTTTGCTACATATGGACTTCCAGTTTTCCCAGCACCATTTGTTGAAGAGGCTATCTTTTCTCCAATGTATGTTTTTTGGTGCCTTTGTCTAGTATGAGATAACTGTATTTATGTGGGTTTGTTTCTGTGTCTTCTATTCTGTACCATTGGTCTACAACTCTATTTTGGTGCCAGTACTGTGCTGCTTTGTTACTATAGCTTTGTAGTACAGTTTAAGGTCTGGTATAGTGATAACACCTGCTTTACTCTTCTGGCTAAGGATTGCTTTGGCTATTCGGGTCTCTTATTTTTCCAAATAAATTTCATAATTGTTTTTTCTATTTCTATAAGGAATGATGTTGGGATTTTAATAGGAATCATATTGAATCTGTATAGTGTTTTTGGTAGTATGGTCATTTTGACAATATTAATTTTGCCTATCCAAGAGCATGGGAGATCTTTCTATCTTTAAGGTCTTCTTCAATTTCTTTCTTTAGTGTTCTGTAATTTTCATTGTAGTGGTCTTTCACCTCTTTTGTTAAATTGATTCCCAAGTATTTATTTTTTTGAGGCTATTGTGAATGGGTAGTTTCTCTTTCAGAGGATTCATCACTGATGTATAGAAATGCATTTGACTTATAGGTATTGTTTCATATCTTGCTATTTTGCTGAATTAATTTATTAATTCTAGAAATTTTCTGGTGGAGTGTTTTGGATCCTCTAAGTATAGAATCATGTATCAGCAAATAATGATAGTTTGAGTTTTTCTTTTTCTATTCGTATTCCTTTAATTTCTTTCATCTATCTAATTGTTCTGGCTAGAGTTTCAAAGACTATGTTGAATAGAAGTGGCGAAAGAGGGCATCCCTGTCTTGTTCCAGTTTTTAGAGGGAAAGCTTCCAGTTTTTCTCCATCTAGAATAATATTGGCCTTGAGTTTAGTATATGTAGCTTTTACAATGTTGAGATGTATTCCTAATATCCCTAATTTTTCTAGTGTTTTTTTTTAAAGAGAGAGAGAGAGAGAGAGAGAGAGAGAGAGAGAGAGAGAGAGAGAGAGAGAGAGAGAGAGAGAGAGAGAATTTTTTAATATTTATTTTTTTTAGTTCTCGGCGGACACAACATCTTTGTTGGTATGTGGTGCTGAGGATCGAACCCGGGTCGCACGCATGCCAGGCGAGCGCGCTACCGCTTGAGCCACATCCCCAGCCCAATTTTTCTAGTGTTTTGAAAATAAAAGCCTTCTGTATTTTGTCAAATGCTTTCTCTGCATCAATTGGTATAATCATATAATTTTTATCTTTAAATATATTGATGTGATGAATTATGTTTATTGATTTCCATATGTTGAACCAACCTTGCATCCCTTGATCATGGTGCACTGTTTTTTAAATATGTTTTTGTATGAAATTTTTCAGAATTTTATTGAGAATGTATGCATGCATGTTAATCAGGGATAATGGTCTGAAATTTTCTTTCCTTGATGTGTCTCTGCCTGGTTTTAGTATCAGGATGATACTAGCTACAGAGAATGAGTTTAGAAGGGTTCCCTCCTTTTCTATTTCATGGAATAATTTGAGGAGTATTGGTATTAATTCTTCTTTGTAGGTCTTGTAGAACTCAGCTGTGAGTCTATCTGGTCCCAGGCTTTTCTTGATGAGATCTTCTATTTACTTGCTTAAAATTGATCTGTTTAAATTGTGCATGTCCTCTTGACTCAATTTAAGTTGATCATATGCCTCTAGAAATTTGTTGGTGTCTTAGAGGTTTTCTATTTTACTGGAGTATAAATTTTTAAAATAGTTTTGAATTGTCTTCTGTATTTCAGTACTATCTGTCATATTTCCTTTTTCATCACAAATTTTAGTAATTTGAGTTTTCTTTCTCCTTCTTTTCATTAGGGTGTCTAAGTGTCAGTTTTATTTTACTTATTTTTTTATAAAACCAGCTTTTTGTTTTGTGAATTTTTAAAATTGTTTCTTTTGTTTCAATTTCATTGATTTCCACCCTGATATTAATTATTTCCTGTCTTCTACTACTTTTAGTGTTTGTTTGTTCTTCTTTTCCTAGGGCTTTGAGATGTAATATCAGGTCATTTATTTGTTGACTTTTCCTTCTTTTAGTGAATGAGCTTAATGCAATGAAATTTTCTCTTAGCACTGCCTTCATAGTGTCCCAGAGATGTTGAGAGGTTGTACAAAGTTTTCATTTACCTCTAAGATTTTTTTTATCTCCTCCTTGATGTCTTCTGTTCATCATGCATCATTCAGTAGCATATTATTAGGTATTGGAGTAGCTTCTATTTTTTATTTTATCATTGATTTCTAATTTTATTCCATTATGGTCAGATAGAATGCAGGGTAGTATCTCTATTCTTTTGTATTTACTAAGACTTTTTTTGTGGCATAACATATGGTCTATTTTAGAGAAAGATCCATGTGATGCTGAGAAGAAAGTGTATTTGCTCATTGATTGATGGAATATTGTATATATGTCAGTTAAGTCTGATGCTTTATTGAGTCCTATATTTTCTTTGTTTAGTTTTTGTTTGGAAGATCTATCCAGTGATGAGAGAGGTGTATTAAAGTCACCCAGTATTATTGTGTTGTAGTCTATTTGATTTTTGTAGTTGAGAAGGGTTTGTTTAATATACATAGTTGCTCCATTATTTGGGGCAGAGATATTTATGATTGTTATGTGTTGTTGCTGTATGAATCCCTTAACCAGTAGGAAATGTCCTTTTTTATCACTTTTCAATAGCTTTGTTTTGAAGTCCACTATATCTGATATGAGTATGGAAACCCCTGCTTGTTTACACAGTGCATGTGAGTGATGTTTTTTCCCACGCATTCACCTTCAGTCTGTGGATGTCTTTTCCTGTGAGATGAGTCTCTTCAAGGCAGCATATTGTTGGGTCTGTCTTTTTATTTATTTATTTATTTAGTTGTTGTGTTTTTGTATTTATATGTGGTGCTGAGAATTGAACCCAGTGCCTCACACATACTAGACAAGTACTCTACCACTGAGCCACAACCCCAGACTGACTCTCTCTCTCTCTCTCTCTCTCTCTCTATCTCTCTCTCTCTCTCTCTTCTCTCTTTTTTAATCCAATCTGTCAGTCTATGTATTTTAGTTGATGAGTTTAGGCTCTTTGCATTCAGGGTTATTATTTATGATTTGTATTCCTGGACCTTTTTGTTTATTTTTGGTTTTTAATTTGAATTGTTTTCTCCCTTGATTGGCCTTTCCTTTAGTGTAGTTCCTCCCTTTTCTGATTTTCATTGTTGTTTTTCATTTCCTCCTTGTGGAATATTTTGCTGAGAATGGTAGTTCAGGCTTTTTCACTGTAAATTCTTTTAACTTTTGTTCATCATGAAAGGTTTTTATTTCATCATCAAATCTGAAGCTTAATTTTGCTGGATATAAGATTCTTGGATGGCATTCATTTTCTTTCAGAGCTTGGTAAATGTTGTTCCATGATCTCCTGGCTTTGAGGGTCTAGGTTGAAAAATCTGATGAGATCCAAATTGGTCTCCCCGCTGTGTGGGATTTGCTTCCTCTCTTTTGCAGCCTTTAAGATTCTATCCTTATTTCGTATGCTAGGCATTTTTATTATAATGTGCCTTGGTGTAGATCTGTTGTAATTTTGTACATTTTGTGTCCTGTAAGCCTTTTTTGATTTTCCAATTCATTCTTCATGTTTGGGAAATTTTGTGATATTATTTCATTGAAGAGATTATACATTCCTTTGGTTTGAATCTCTGTGCCTCCCTCTATCCCAATAAATCTTAGATTTGGTCTTTTGACGCTATCTCATATTTCTTGGATGTTCTGTTCATGGTTTCTTACCATCTTCACTGTGTGGCCAACTTTATTTTCAAGATTGTATACTTTGTCTTCATTATCTGATGTTCTGTCTTTCAAGTGATCTAGTCTGTTGGTGATGCTTTCTATTGAGTTTTTTATTTGGTTTATTATTTCTTTCATTTCAAGGATTTCTGATTTCTTTTTCAGAGTCTCTTTCTTGAAGTAATCTTTTTGCTACCTCTATTTGTTCCCTTATCTCTTTGTTGGTGTGATCAATGGTTGCCTGTATTTGCTTCCTTATCTCTTTGTTGGAGTGATCAATTTTTGCCTGTATTTGCTCTCTTATGTCATTCTTTAATTTGTAGATCATTTTAATTATGTACATTTTGAACTCCTTCTCTGACATTTCATCAACAGTGCTGTCAGTGGATTCTATTATTGTAGTATCTTGGTTTGTTTGGGGCACTTTTTTCCCTTGTTTTTTTTTTTTTTTTTTCATGTTGTCTATGTGTCTTTCTTTCTTGCAGTGCAGATCTAAGGCATTGCAGTTTCTACCCTATAATCTTGTAGTGTCCTTGCAGATTACCTATACCTCACCTTGGTGTTGGGCTTCCAGTCCCTGGCTGGTTTCCCAAGATGGATGCTTCTGCAACTTAAGGTGGTGGTGGCAATAGTGGAGGTAACTCAAGATAGCAGTGGCAGTGCCCTAAGATTAATACAACCACTTTAAGAGATGGGGCTGGAAGGGTGTGTTTTACAATGGCTGCCTGTTTGGAGATGCAGCTGCTTCTAGGCCCTGTCTGTTGTCCCAAGGTGGAGGCTACCATGTGGTGAAGGCTATGGTGATGGCTGCAGTGACCCAAGATGAAGGCGGGCTAGGCTTCCTGGGTGGGTCAGTAGGGGTGGTCCAGGGTCTGACCTGTACCTGGGCTCCAGTGCAGATCTGTAGGGGCGGTCTTGGGGCTGAGTGGGTGGGGGCAGCCCTAGGCTGAGGCCTGGGCTCTGTCATGGGTCTGGAAGATATTTTAGGATTGCCAAATTGGGAGAAGAACTATTGGGATTAACATCATCTGATGGGCAAATATGGTGTCATTTTCCTGCTATCAACTACTTCTGTGACTTTTGTTTTAACTGTCCTGCATGGTGTTCTCTTTTTCTCTCTCCCTCCCTCCCTCTCACTGCGCCCTGTTTCTGTTTTCTTTCATCCTCACCTGGTTTTGCTAATGCTTCTTTCTCTGTTCTCCCCACCCTACCTCCTCCAGTGCACCCCACTGAGACTCAGCAAACACATACAGTGACAACAGATAGAACAAATACTGAACCAACATTTTTGTTAAATAGCTTAACTGCTTTGTGGACAGGGATTTGTCAACACATCTGTTCTAAAGGATTTTCTTTTAATAGATGTGTGTGTGTATGTGTGTGTGTGTGTGTGTGTGTGTGTGTGTGTGTGTGTAAAGCAGATCAGCAAAGAACTGTTACTATGGCCTATCCTTAGAGACCTGGAAACTGCTGTACTAAGCAGAACTGATTAAATGATAGTTTACCTGTTTGTCATGAAGCTAACAAGCTGTGTTTAAAATTGTCGCTCTTATTTGACCAAAGGCAACTGAGGAGAGGAAGATACTATTCCTCTTATTCTAGGATTGAGGTCTGTGGTCCCTGTCCCTAGACAAGAGACTTTCTCTTCAATCAGTTAAATACAACATAAAGATTGCACAACACCCAGGCCTGTAAAACGGAGCAGCAAAGCTGACCATGAATGTAACTATACAGGGCTAGAGTACAGGTCAAGGAGACACCACCTGAATCCACCATGGATGAACTGTGTAAGGGTCTTGCTTACAAAAACAAGAAAATGTAAATGTTGGATCACCTGGAAAAGTATAAGTTCTGAAGATTCTTGAGCCACAGAGTCAATGGTATCTTGTTTCAGGAAAGCTGTGAGATAAGGAAACTGTTAGCTCTAGTGTCCTTTCACAGTGGGAACGATGGAGGGATCTGCTTGGTCTTCAAACAAGGGTGCATACCTTGGAGGTTGTGTTGCAGGAAATTAAACTTTGTTCATCGAAGCAGCCTGACTTTGTGATTAGGAGCAGGGCCATTGGTCAGTCAGTGTTTGGCTTCAGCCTGCCACCATCACTTGCTTCCTAGCAGTATAACTTTGGGTAAGTTATTTAACTTCTTCAAGCCTGACCCTTTTCTATATATATGGAGAGTAACATTATTTACCTTGCTGGTTTGCAGTGAGGAGTAACTGAGTTATGTAGGTATAGTGCTTTGCATGTTTCATGGTATATAATAGGAGCTCAGTAAATGTCAACTGGTATTATTAGTGGCTATCTGATGTGAAGATGCATGGGTAGACAATGCAATGAAGAGATCTGTAAAATGAAGATGTTTTATATCCTGAAATTAAGAGTCTGGACTTTGGGGATTTAGTTACAATGAATTTGGTACAAGGACTAACCATCTACTACAAAAGCCTTCTTGTGTCTTGTAAAAATATTGCTTTTCCTCTGCTCCTTGTTGCCATGATCAACACTGTTCTGTGAACTGTTCTCAATGAATGTCAATTTCAGTCTCTAGCTTTGATCTCTCCCTGCCTACAACCAATTACCAAGTTGCATGGTGAGTTCCCACAATACAGATGAAGAGTCTACCACAGAAGCAAGCCTCTTTTTTACCCTCCAGTATTAAGGATTGATCCCAGGGCCTCATGCATGTACCTCATGCATGCACTGTACCTCTGAGCTATATCCCAGCCCATTTTGTTTTATTTTGTTACAGAGTCTTGCTAAGTTGCCAAGACTGGCCCCTTACTTGTGATCCTCCTGCTTCAGCCCCCAAGTTTCAGCACTACCGCACCAGGATAGAAGCAAGAAATTTGATCCTGGTTTTTTCTACATCTGATCCGTCTTTCTGCTAGAGAGATTAAACATCTTCTAGATGAGAACAGAGCATTGTTCCTATTTCTGGCAGCAGAGGGTCTGTGGAAGAGCTGTTAATAAGGTGCAGGTGCCCAGGTGCCTGACACCAAACACTCCATAGTATTTGTGTCAAATCAGAAGCCAAGGGCCACCTACAGTTATGTTAAGCAACTAAGATAACTGTGAACATTTCCTGATAGGTATGGGGCTACATGTGTGACTCTTAAGGGCAGTGTACCCACTAACTCAATCAATCTTGTTTGGACATCATTCTCCAATACAGGTACTTCTGGTTCACATGTGATCTCCGTCAATTGCATTGGTCTTTGACTCAAGCTTTCCCTCTTGCTCTTGTGCAAATATATCAAATGGAATAAATTTAGGATGTGTGTTTTTCCTCCAATGTGGATATATGTTTCAAAACAGTTTTAAAATAAAACCAAACTTTTTGCCTTGTCGAAAATGAATCTGTGAGGAGTTATCTGGCAGGAAGAAGATGCTCTCCTGTCTGCACTCCTCTAGGAAAAATTTCCTGTATTGATCAGAAGCCCTTTTGTGGCAGTCTAGTTTTGGTTTGTAAATGCATCCCGATCCTTACCCACTAACTTGGCTAGAATAGCTGAGGTTACAGACTGTTCTCTTGTGAAGAAAATGTGCCTCAATGGACCTTGCCTTTGGACAGTTCAATGTCAGCACCAATCAGAGCTTGAACTGCCTCCTTCCTCAATAGACAGTTTACTCATAGGTTAATTTTAAGATGAAATTATTTTAGCAGTATGAATTTAAAGGTTTCCATTTCTTATTAAATTTTGTTGTATTTCCTTCTTTATATTTAACTAGAAGAGACTTATGAGCATTTCTCAAAAAAAGTTCCTTCATTCTAGTAGAAAATGAAAATATTTCCTCGTCAAAAGATTGGAGAAATGCTAGAAAAACAAGTTGATTTCTTCTCTATAGGACTTATTAGAACTTTTAACATTACAATGTTTATTATGCATGTGATATTTTTCCAAAAGTATTTTCCTACATATTCCTCCCCCACCCACTGGTCTCTTTCATAGAAATAAAACTCTAGTTTCTGAGGATTACATTTTTTGGGGGGAAATGTTTTGGAAATTAATGTCCTAAATTTCCTAAAGAATAAGTATAAACAGAGTAAGTAGAATATACATACCTGAAAACGAAAATTGGCATAATTAATGGACACGTTTTCTCACAATAAACATTTCAAGTAATGCAGAACTTTTGATCAATGTGTGTCTCAGGCCAGGAGGGTGACTGGAGATAGCTTTTCCCTGATAAACTTTTCCAAGCAACCATCTGAAATCAAGTGCCTTTGTTCTTCAGTTGCCAAAGTTGTTCTCAGCAGTTGGCAGCATTATTTAAAAACTGGGTATACCATATTGAAAATGGGGTGACCCAGACCAATCCTACAATTCTACCATGGCCGCCTAGGGACTTAAGAGATTTAGAGCAAAAACCATGGGATCTCTCCAATATAGGCTTGATGTTAAGTTACACCCAAGACAAGTAGGTGAAATGTAAAGTGTGGGACAGCTGTGATGGCTGGTACTGATCATAGATAAGCAAAATATTGGATCATCTCCTTGGTCAGCACCAGTGTGGCTAACAAATATTTATTGGGTCCCTACAAAGTGGTAGGCACTGTTCTGGTCCACATGAGCTGTAGCAGTGACAAATGAGTTAAATTCCCTGATCTAATATTTCTATTTTCTAGTTTAATCTTGACAGCCTCTTCATTTAATAGACCAGAAAATCATGGTTTTAAGAGACTGAGACTGTAGGTTTTCAACTCTGAAAGTTACTTTCGGAAACATTTATTCAAGCTCTTCATTTTACTCATGAGAAATCATATTTAAAGGGTTACTCTATTTGACCAAAAGTAGTGACAGCTAGGAGCAAAATCCAGGTCTTCTGCCTTCCAACTCTAATCTCTCTTTATTGCCATATGCTGCTTAGAAAATTAGTCTGGAGATGGATGAGGTGGGTAGTCGGCAGAGGTGTGATTCTCAGAGCGTGGTCACAGTCTCTGCCCTAACACAGCCAGAATTTGACACTGTCAGCTCAAGCTGCTAACTGAAAATCCAAAATAACAGTAGCTTAGGGACCATGCCAAGGGATATTTCTCAGGGTAAAAGGGAGAAGGGACCCCCTTTAACTGAGAAGGATGAGATAAATGGTCCCAGAATTCCTGCTAGCATCTTGCTGGATTACGAAAGCGCAGTGGATGTGTTCCAATTTAAATTTGGCCAGACGCTGGGGGATTAAGTTTCATGACACAAGGGATTGGTATTGCAACCCTTGTAAGTTCTCCATGAGAAGATAGAGCTCTTACATGCCATTAAATGTAAGGAAGGGATTTACGGGCCATATTTCTGTTATAAACAGAATTTGAAATTATTACTTTTATTTTCCCATTATTACTAAATCTAGAAGGTTCAGGGAGAAACATGCTTCATAGAATGAAGAACACTTGGTTTAAAATACCAGCAACCTTAATTGGTAAAAATGTATGAAATAAAGCATATGGGGCAAGAGCACGCATTTTATATTTCCTACTTTATAAAAAATTTGAGTTGTCTGAATGAGTAGGTTGATTAATTGAATGGGTGAATGAAAGGAGATTTGATGACTATCAATTTACAAACACTAAACATCTACACTGTTCAAAGCATTGTTAGATGGTAAGAAATGTAAAAATAAATAAAACCTGGTCCTGACTTTAAAAGAGTATGTACATGAGATGTGACAAATGGTATAATACGAGGTTGGAATTTTCATGTTTCTTAAACAAATATGGCATGTTTGGAAGAAAAATTTTTTTTTCTCATTATGGGAAATATAGTAAAAAATAGTGTCCCAGGGTTTGCTCCTATTTGAGTGTTGGACCTTAAGAATCTGGTTAGAGACATGCTATTGAAATGTAATGGAATGACATGACTTACCTTTTGGAAACTTACATTGGTATGGATGGTATGATTCAAAATACCATTTGCAGCATGATCTATAATAATAGCTGTTATTTTTTTGAGATGATGTTATATTGGCCTGGATCCTTCTGCAGTCGGTTCTGACATTTATAAGGGAGCAGTTAGCTCCTTTGCAGACAGCAAGCTCACCATCCTTGCATACTTGTATCTAAAATAGTCCTAAAATTCTCTTTATTGCCTCTACACTGTTTCCCAAAATGAAGCATGAGATCATGGTAGTATTTAGTTATTGGTTCAGTTTCCTCTCTTCCTAGATCTTTTTTAAGCATCTGCGTCCTAACAAAATGACCTTCTAGTTTAATGTCTGATCATGTGACCAGCTATTTACAATGCACTGCTGCTCTAATTTGATTCCTTTTGATAACATAAGAGGACATTTAGTTGTATAGTCTGTAGTAAGTATAATTCATCTCACAGTCCCAGAGTCTTCTGAGACTGTGCAATGGCAGAAAACAGACCAATTAGTGACATTTGATAAGAAATGAAGTCAACCCTTCTTAAAGCAATTTCTTCCAACTATCCTCATTTGTTGACTCTAACAATTCTAAATGAAATACATGATAAATTTAGTCAGTGAATGTGCCAAGCCATGCTTTGATTATCAACTTTATTATAAAAACATATTAATGTCTGAATTACATGTATCAGATCTTCTTTGAAAAGAAATATTTGCATTTTAAAACTAAAATTTGTTATTTGTTCTGCTAATATTTCTATTATTAGTTACTTAAATTCTTATCTTAGAACTCTTGCTGAAGTTTCCTCTAAGACACAACTTAAACACCAGTCCTCAACTGTTTTGTAGAACTATCATGCATACATAATCATCCCATACAATTACAAGATGCAAGTCACTGTACCCTAATAACATTGTTACGTAAAATATCACATTTTTTTTCTTTGAAGTAATGACATATCCCTCTTAGTTTGCATTACTTGTTTTGTGGATTTTAATCTCTGATCTCAGAGAATCTGTCCTGATTTCATTGGAAAATCATAGCACAATCTTATGCAAGTCTTCATGAGTGGCTATTTTTGTTTGCAGTTCTCAACAAGAACAAGTAAATACTGCAGTATAAGTTATTTTTAAATGTTTTAAAATAGCGTTTGTTATTTCAAAGCATTAACGAGTAAAATCTTCTTAGAAAATACTGGTCAGTTGTGTTTATTGCCTTATGTCAACATGTTTGTCATTTTGAGAAAGTGTCACAATCCTAGAAGATGGTTTGCACCCCTTGAGTCAGAGTCTAATCTGAGAAGTGTCCCGTGTATCAAAAGATCCATGGCTGTATATCACAAGCTTCATGCTTCTTCTAGCATATGCATGCCTGATGGGAAGACTTAGATTCTTTTGTTTTGCAGTATATTGCAAACTGGGTGGCTAATATGAGAATGGCAGAGTCTTATCACCTGTAGTTTTATTTTTCCTTCCCATAATCTTTATATTGTTGACATATTTAGGGTAAGCCAGTTACTGAAGGGCATGGACAGAACACGGAATCAGTATCAGGAAAATTATATTTGTCCAAAGATAGCTATTTGATTTTGAATTTACACTCCTTGGGCTTCAGTGTCCTTTTGTGAAATAAGAGTGTTGCAAACAGGTGGTTTCTGGCTTACATCTAGTATGCACAGGTGTTTTGTTTAGGCTTTTACAAGTTGTGCACTTTTATATAAGACTTCTAGCATCTTCAAGGCTGGGAGTATAGCACAGTGGTAGAGCACATGACTAACATGCCCTGAATTTGATTCCCCAGCATGCACAGAAAAGAGGAAAGAATTTCTTAACAAATGAGAAAATTTGGCAATGTGGGGCCTGCATTCTGCAATAGCGGCAAAATTCCTGGGCTCTGTGGGTTCTTTAGTTTTCCCATCTTTGCTTTTGATGGGATTTTGTTCCCTTGATCTTCTAAAATGGTGTGACTTTTTGGGCTTTGTTTCAAGAAACATTGTGGGAAAAGTTTAGTTACTCTTAAGTTCATTAAATTCATTAGACATGCTACTTTTCTTTCTCTGCCTCACACAATTTTAGTTTCCTCCAATTCCTTTCTGACCTCACACTCTTACAAAGGTTATGCATTCTACCTTTTTAGAGTCCATCCTGCTCGGGTGCTTCACTTTAGTCACGTTGGTGAGGGAGGAAACTTGACTTTGATTTTCATACCTCCATTTGATTTTCCTCCTTCCATAATTGTATTTCTAAATGGATCAAGTAAAATAATTTGTTTCTACAGAAGTTAGAGAAACAATGGCTTTCTACTCACGAAATCTAGAAAGTATGTGGAACTGAGAATAGAATAGTAAATCTCACTTTCTAAAGTTATACTGTGCTTGTTCACATTTTTGGTTACCACGCTGTATCTAATCAGATTCTTGCAAAAGCAATGCTATGCATGCGATGATTCCCCTATAACTCTCTTTGGAGACAGAGCCCAGCTGCTGTGGTGAGGGTTAGCCGCTTCTTATGGCTTGGGATCATTTTTCATTAAAAATCACAGATGGTAGTCTAACCTTCCCACCACAGAACTGGTATAAGTTTTGGTCAGGGAAGGGAGAGCTGTGTGGCCATGATTAGTTGTTTCAAGCACAACATCCTCGAATCATGTCCAATTGCTATGCATCTTGACTCCCTTTCCTGAATCTTGGAGAGAATCAATACACTTAACAGAAATCCAGTGTAGTAAAATAACTTTGAATCTTGATGGAAAATAATTATTGGAATTTAGTTCTCATTGATTTATTAAGAATTGAATTTGTTTAGAAAAATATTGGTAGTGAGAGAGAGTTAAGAGGAGGGGGTAAAATCTATTTGCTGAAATAAAGCATTGGTTTCTTATTAAGTTATTACAACATGACTTCTCTAAGGAGCAATAACGTTAAGCAAACATTGCTTTTTGTCAAATGTGATCCTTAAAAAGCCTGACTATTGACAGCTAAGGACTATCTAAAGATAATGTGTATTTTGCAAGATGATTCTCTTTCACCTGCTTATTAAGTTGTGCAAAATCAGTAAGCCCGCATGCAAATAAATCTCCCTGTTCCTGTTCTACTGGACAGGCTCCCAGAAGACTACAGCTAATGCAAATGAGAGAATTCCACCAGTTGATTCAGAGAAATAGCTAGCTTGAAACATAAACCTCTCAACAATGAGGTCTGGCAGGAAAACACAAAAATAGGAGCTTTTCCTCAGGGAAGGTAGGGGCAATGGGGTTCCTTAATGTAGGGTAATCACTCAATGTAGGGAGCAAACTGAGAGGATTCTCAATCTGTAAATTTATTCTCTTTCTCTTTTTCTCCTCTTATCTGGTTTCTCTTTGCTCAACATTGACTACCTGCTCAAAGTAAAGCAGAACACCCTAGGGTAGATCCTCTACCTCTTTGCTTTTGCAAGATTCATTTCCTTAAATGTCTTGCTGCGGTAGAGAAATTCCTTCCAAAAGAATGTCGGGAGCATAAGGGGTAGATTTTATGAGGCACAAAGGTGGTGAATAACTCGGTAGAAAGGCTGGTGGATTGATCCCGGTTTATATCTCATTAATCCTTTTAACAATTGCATGGAAAGTGAGCGGAATACTTTGAATATTTTGTGATGAAATCCCAGACACAATTAAAAAAAAAAAGAAGGGAAAAATATCTCAAAGAAAGCAATTCTGTGGATATGTGGATATTAGTCTGAAGCTCTTTCCTATCCAGTCATGATGTGGAAGTTCTTTAACCATATAAATAATTCGGTAAATTTTATAACAAGTTGTTCCCTGCCAGATTGTTCAGGAAGGGTAACAACCAGTCCTGAGCAAACATTTAAAAATGACTTATGAGCTAGAAATTAACAAAAATGAGGTGAGCTTGGTGACTATTTTATAAGCTTCATTTATTTTAATGAAGGGGAACATGGGAATAGATGGACTAGTGCCTTTATTTTACAGATGAGAAAACTGAGGCCCAATGAAAGTAAAGCCGTGTTTTGGGTTATATAACGCTTGAACAGTAAAACCAGAATGAATTCTTGATTCTTAGCCCAAGGCTTTGCTTTTAGGACCTGCTGCCTTAGATTTTTCCCACCAGATCAAGCTGCTGGCTTGGGTAGAATTGTAATAATTGATATTTCATTTTTGATAAAAGTTTGTTTTGTAAAGCCTGTATCACATTATGTCCTTTCAGCACTGTAAAAAGGAGCTTAATTTGAATGTCCCTGTAGCATACTGCACCAACCAAGTGTACCAGCTTACGCAGTACAGTGTCAGCACCAGGCTCCAAGAACACTGCGTAACTTTTTCCACCTGATGCTAGCCCCTATCTGTCATGTTCAGTTTTGATTTGAAAGGCTGCCCAAATTCCCCCGTATCTGACTATTCTTACAGAAAGATTCAGCTTTTAGTGTATGTCGATTTTCAAAGAACCATTGCCCTTTACCCACTTCTAATGAATGCATAGAAGTAAATGAAGTTATTTTTTCCATAGAAAATATTGGCATAAATAACAAAAGTATACCATTAATGACTTTACCATGATGCTAAATTGTCTAGATTTGCATGAAAACTGTGATGCTAAATCGCTGAACCATGGCCAACCATGTAAATGGCAACTCCCCTTTAGATTTCTTAAACTGTCTCTCTTTGAATGCTAGGCACTTTGAAATTATAGTTCTGAGAGTCATAGTTACCTCTCTCCCCCTCCTTTTGTTAAAGATTTATGAAATCAGACTGATAATTGGAAATAGAAGTTCATTACAAAAGAAATGAGGAAGATCTGAATACAGAGAAGGCCTCTCCGAGGATTTCTATAATTCACAAACAGGAGTTGGAGCCTCTCTATCTTTGAGGATTATTTCTGGTCTTGAGCAATCTCCATGGGTTATAGCTGCCACAGCAGTCATGTTCTGGAAGAAGTGAGGGATGATGAGAGGAGGATAAAGAAGCAAGGAGGCTCGGAAAAAGGCAAAGGAGGAAGTAGAAGGAGAGAACCAGAGAGGCTGACTCTTCCCAGGAATGGTCCCAGGTATGCCTATGCTGTGGTCTCTCACCCTTAAACTGATTTTGTTTCAACAGATTTATTAACTTATAATTTAGCTACCATAAAATTTAGCTACTGCAAGTGTACACTTCAGTCATTTTAGTATTTTGAGTTGTCATTCCACTTTCTTTTGGCCTCTTTGTTTCTGATGAGAAGGTAGTCATTAACTGCCTTGATGTTTACCTGTGCAGGATGAGTCATTTCTTTCTTGATGCTTTCAAGATTTTCTGTTTGTTTGCCATCTAAGAGTTGGACTCTGATATTTCTAGGTGCAGATGTTTCAGTGTTTATCCTAATTGAAGTTAATTGAACTTCCTGACCTGCAGATTAACATTTTTCATTAAATTTGGGAAGGTGTTTGCCCCTATTTCTTCAAATTTTGTAAGCCTCCTTGTCTTTCTCCTTCTTAAACAAACTTTACATATATGTTGATATGCTTGAGAGGGCCCCATAGGAATCTGAGACTCTTCATTTTCCATCAATCTTTTTTCCTCTTGTTCTTTAGTTGGATAATTTCTAGTAATCTATGATCATGTTTCCATATGTTTATTCATATCAAATCTTCTGAAACCCTGTAATGAATTTTTTACTTCAGTTATGGTATTTTTCAACTTTAGAATATTCTTTTACTTCTTTTATAATTTTTATCTCTTTTTTTGAGATTCTCTGTTTGCTAAAGCATTGTCATATTTTTCCTTGAATTCTTTAAATATAGTTTCTTCTAATTATTTAAATATATTTATGACATCTACTTTCAAGGGTTTGTCTGCTAAGCCCAACATCTCTATTCTCTCAGACGTTTTCTATTAAGCGGTTTTCTCCCCTGAGTATAGGTAATAATTTCTTGTTTCTTTGCTTGTCTTAATATTTTTGTTTATTGTTATTGATGAAAATTGGACATTGTAGGTAATCTCTTATAGCAACTCTGGATTCTGATTCTTTCATGCGAAGAATTTGTTTTTATTTGTTTACTTGTTTGTTTAATAACTTGCCCAGATTAAGTCTGGGAAGTCTGTCACCCCGGCAATGTATGGCTCCAGATGCCTCTACTTAGTTTGTTTTTATCATTTTTATTTTGAAGCTTGGCTTTCTAGAATCATCTCTGTGTCTAAATGGTTTAGTGTTTAGCCAACTATTGTTTAGAGGCTTGAACACCTTGAGCCAGTGTACCTTAAATTCTCTGCTGATGGATCTGGGTGTGGGACGGGGAGTACATTCAAATTTCAGGTTATTTTTAAGACTGCATCAGTTCTTTTGAGTCTCTTCTGTGTGCCCAGATGTGGGAGGGCAGATGTGGCAGGTCTTGTCAACCAAGAATATATGGGTGACTGTGCATGTACATAACCTTTAGTTAACTTAGGGCATTTGAAGAGTTTGTCTTGCCCTCTCTGAAGGTCTCATTTTTTTCTAACTCCCTTGTTAAAACTCTGGTTAGTTTGCCAGTCCACTGCTTATCTCCAAAGGGCTAGCAACCTCAGGCCAAGGGAGCCCTAACCCTCCCTTGTCACCAAGGTCTTCTTTCCAAATAAAAATGCTTGAAATCAGGGAAGCCCGCAGCTAGCAGCAGCAGCAGCAGCAACAGCAGCAGCAGCAGCAGCAACAGCAAAGCTTATTATTTTCATGGCTTTCTCCACTCTAGTTGGACTACTGGGGTGGGAATTGGAGGAGGGAGGTAGAAGCTCTGGGCAAAATGCCAGACGTGCTGTTCTTACCCAGTGCTAGGTAAATTTTTGTGAATAAATGCTTCTCATTTTGTTGTATGACTTCAGGAAAATTCCAGACTGTTGAAATGGCTGCTTTTGACTGCTGTGTCCAACTTTATAATTGATTTTGGGAAAAAGAAATTTTTCCCATCTCCTTATTCTGTCATGGTGGAAGTTGCAAGTTACCCATGCTTAGTTTTAAGGACATAATCTTCACTGGAGATGAGCTGTCCATGCTCTCTGCATGTGGGTATAAAAGTTCAGTCCACATTCCAAAAGTCATGCATATACTTGACAACGTTCTGGAAATGGGAATACCCCATCCATTTATCATTTTTCCAGAAGCAAACAGGTTTGGGGTTCTCTCATATTTCTTCTTCTGTTTCCTTATGAACACACAGGGTTCTCATTTCTGAGCACTGAAAACCAAGGTGCAGATGATTATTTTCTCCTTTTCGACAATAATGGTCATTGTTTTCAGGTTGGGAGACTGACAATCAAAGTTCATTATTTTTCTGCTTTCTTAGTAATAATTTTTTTTTTTTGGTAAATTAAGTATATCTACCATTTAGTGAGTGCTTACTATGTGTCAGGGACTTTCTTAAATATTTCACAATAACTTCACGGGCTATTATCTTTGACATTAAAGCTTAGAGAAGTCAAAAAACTTGCCTAAATTCACTCAACCAGTAAGTTGTAGAGAGAAGATTCCAATTCAGGCCTGTTGGATACCTAATTCCCTGTGGTCAGTGACCGTATTATATTCTTTTGGGGCATCTTATCTCCCAGACATCAAGCAAATTAAGTCCAGAGTTGCTTTGAAAGACTGGCTTTTAGCAACATGGCATTTCTTGATGATCTGCTCATGGTGATGCTTGTCTGTCAACTGACTTCTTCCTTCTCCAGCCTTCTTTACTGGCTTACTGAATTTAGTTGTAAGTTGGATAATAGAATAGAGGATTCAGGAAATTGTGCTTTAAAAACATTTTATTTTTCCAAATTTTCAATTTTCTCAACTAAAGTGTACATCTGGTCACAGGTTGGGTTCTCTGGGACATGACTCTGAAATGAGGATTAGCAAATAAGGTATTTGTTAGGGAGTTCTTTTGTGATTAATATCTCTGGAAGGAGGCAGGATTGGGCAGAGAGAAGATTGAACTATGAATCAATTTCAGCTGAGTTCTCAGACAGTCTTATAGAGAATTTGCAAATCATGGATAACCTTTTCAGACCTGGGACACAGGAGGCTGTGCCCTTCGTACTCACACAGATCTATCTGTGGAGAAGGGCCACCCTGGGCAAAGGGTGTGATCTTGGGTGAGGTGGGTCTTTCTAGCTTCTGCAAGCCCTGAGGAGGCCACCCACCGAGAGCTGATAGCCTGCAGCACTTGCTGCAGTTGGGGAGACTTAGTCTTAAGGTAGTGGGCCCCTTCTACAACTGTCTATATTCATACATTTTTCTATAATTCTTTATTCTTTCATTTTCTCAAGCAAAATATAATTTTTAAGTGTGAAATTTTGCCTGGTACTGTGCAAGAAACTGGGGATATGATAATGAAAGTGTGCAGAGTCCCTGTTCTTATAATGCTCTTTCCTCTGGGAGGCTGTTTGTATTTAATCTCCTTCCTTGAAGTCTCTTGTTTAGTGCAGAATTGGTTCTAGGTCAGTAACTCAATATGCCCAAACTTAAACCAATTTTCATCTCTCATCCAAGCTTTAAGCATTTGGATATCCTTCTTAGGTAGAATTATATCAGACCATTTTTAGAAGTTTTTGCCATTTGCAAAGTCACAATTACCAGTTTAATTAACTGTCAGCTAAGGCAAAGGAACCTCTATATTTGAAAAAAAAAATAGCATTAAACATTCATCATAATTTTTGACAGAAAGAAATGATAATATTAGTTGCATTTGTTACTCAATATTACCCTAGCTTTGAGTATTATCTTATTATCCTTAAAAAAGAAATACTATGTTCTAATTGTAATTACTTTTGATAATATTTTTCTTAAAAGGTAAATTATTAATTAGGGTGTGCATTATAAATTACTTTTTTATTAGGTGATTTCTGTCTGACAATAGTTTCTCGTTTTTTTTTTTTTAATTAAACCGTGTCTGTTGGATTTAATATTAATAGCTTTGGGCTCTATTAACAGGGAGGCTAATTGGGTTCCTCCTTATGTCTCCACATGCAACTGGAAAAATGATTCTGCCCAGCTGAGATAACTGGTGAATTATATGTGGCTAATGTGACTATTTCTGGGTGAGGAACGATTTCTAAGTGAAAATTTCATTTTCACATTTTTTTTCAACCATGGTATTTTGCTACAGATTTGAAGTCATGTTGTCTTACTGTTACACATTATGACAAGAGGAATAGATTTAGTTCTTTAAAAAACATTGGTTCAGGCAGACTGGAGATGTAGCTCATGGGTGGCATGTTCTTTCCTAGTATGAGGCCCTGTGTTTGATCCTCAGCACATAAAACAAAAACAAAAGGGGAAAACTGGTATAGGCATAGAAGAAACAAAGAAGGGGACAAAAAACTCAATGTAATCAATTTTAAGTGATAAAAACAAAAAAACTTAATTGATTGTTAATAATTTTTCTATTTGTATATAAATGGAGTATCCTAGCTAAAACTCAGTCTTGAAAACTTCATAGCTATAAATTGAAAAAATCAAAACCAACTAACAAAGGTAACAAAGAAAATATTAAAACACAACAGTTTTAAAAGTAGAAATCAGTTTTATCTTCAGATTACCTTTTGAGTGACAGTCATTTGAGAAGACCCTTTGAAAGAAAGATGTTTTAGAGGAATATATATTTCATATATTAAAATAACACTTGGGAAAGGTCTGGAGCAGCACCTCCTGATGAAACCCTTTTCTATTTCTCTAGTGATGCCTGTGGCTATTTACACTAAGTAGATAAATAAAGACCTATTCTTTACATGATTTACCCTAAGCCATTCACACTAAGAAGATAAATAAATAGCTGCATTCAGTTCAGTTTAGGTTTGCCACCTGAAGACTCAGTTAGGTCCAAATTTAGGAATGACATTTGGTTTTTAGATTTTTGGATTTCAGAGTATAACTAAGAGATTGTGTACCTGTACTAATAATGTGTGCCTCCCCCCAAAACCTGGCACAAATGGTTTTTATTACTAGATACCTAAAGAGTCATTTATTCCCAAAAATTATTCTGAGACTTCATGTCTTAAATGATTGACCTCACTACTGAAGGAAAGCTAGGGTTTTTGGTGTGGAAGTCCTTCTTTGTTTAGAGACTGGGTCATGAATATGGTCTTAGCCTTGAGTTGCCTTCTAACCCTCACCCATAAACAGAGCCTGCTAGTTGATGTTTTACCCATGGACACATACTTCTTCATTAGGTTTCCTACTCAAGTAAGAGATCTTTCAAGAAACAGATTGATTTATGTAGCAGCAGCAGAACCCTCAGCAGTTACTTAATCCCCTTTTCTTAACCGTGACGTCACAGCCAAGAAGCAGGAAGGAAATTAATCCCATGAAAATAAGGATCAAGGTGATGTTGGCCTCATAGAATGAATTTGGAAGAGCTCCCTCTTTTTCTATTTCCTGAAATAACTTGAAAAGTATTGGTATTAATTCTTCTTTAAAGGTTTTGTAAAACTCCGCTGTGTACCCATCCGGTCCTGGGCTTTTCTTGGTTGGTAGTCTTTTGATGGCTTCTTCAATTTCATCCATTGATATTGGTCTGTTCAAATTGTGTGTATCCTCCTGACTCAGTCTGGGCAAATCATATGACTTAAGAAATTTGGGCTGGGGATGTGGCTCAAGTGGTGGCACGCTCGCCTGGCATGCGTGCGGCCCGGGTTCGATCCTCAGCACCACATACCAACAAAGATGTTGTGTCCACCGAGAACTAAAAAATAAATATTAAAAATTCTCTCTCTCTCTCTCCTCTCTCACTCTCTCTTAAAAAAAAAAAAAAAAAGAAATTTATCGATGTCTTCACTATCTTCTATTTTGTTGGAATATAGGTTTTCAAAATAATTTCTAATTGTCTTCTGTATTTCTGTAGCATCTGTTGTGATATTGCCTTTTTCATCCCGTATGTTAGTAATTTGAGTTCTCTCTCTTCTTCTCTTGGTTAGCATGGCTAAAGGTCTGTCGATCTTATTTATTTTTTCGAAGAACCAACTTTTAGTTTTGTTAATTTTTTCAATAGTTTCTTTTGTTTCAATTTCATTGATTTCCGCTCTGATTTTAATTATTTCTAGCCTTCTGCTACATTTGCTGTTGTTTTGCTCTTCCTTTTCCAGGGCTTTGAGATGAAGTGTGAGCTCATTTATTTGTTGTTTTTTTCTTTTTTTGATGAATTTTCCTCTTAAAACTGCTTTCATTGTGTCCCATAGATTCCGATATGTTGTGTCTGTATTTTCATTTATCTCTAAGAATTTTTTGATTTCCTCCTTTATGTCTTCTGTAACCCATTGATCATTCAGTAACATATTGTTCATTTTCCATGTGATGTAGGATTTTTCCTTCCTTCTTTTATCATTGATTTCCAGTTTCATTCCATTATGATCAGATAAAATGCATGGTATTATCTCCACCCCTTTATATTTACTGAGGGTTGCCCTATGGCATAATATATGGTCTATTTTTGGAGATGGGAGGGAAAGGGAGAGATGAGGAAAATTGCATGGAAATGAAGGGAGACCCTCATTGCTATACAAAATTACATATAAGAGGTTGGGAAGGGAATGGGAAAATAAACAAGGAGAGAAATGAATTACAGTAGATGGGGTAGAGAGAGAAGAAGGGAGGGGAGGGGAGGGGGATAGTAGGGGATAGGAAAGGTAGCAGAATACAACAATTACTAAAAGGGCAGTATGTAAAATTATGGATGTGTAACCGACGTGATTCTGCAATCTGCATTTGGGGTAAAATTGGGGGTTCATAACCCACTTCAATCTAATGTATGAAGTATGATATGTCAAGAGCTTTGTAAAGTTGTGAACAACCAATAAAAAAAAAAAGAAAATAAGGATCAAGAGAAACAGAAAAGAAAAAAACAAAACAAACAACAAAACTAAAACAAAAAACAAACCTAAACTAAACTAAGCCCAAAGGAAACCAAGATCATTTAGGAAACAGAATAAAACAAACAACAACATACGACTCAGAGAAAGTCCAGAAAATATTACATAAAATAAGAGCAATCATAAAAACTAAAAGTTCCTAAAGAATGATAATATTATTGCTTATATACCGATAATTTAGTGCAAGAGTTGGAAAAGGAAGTAGAAGGACTTGCTCAGCACACAATGCCATAACAAGAAGAAGAAATGGAAATATACAACAACACCCGAGATAAGAGCACCAAGCAGGAAGTTCCAACATCTTCTGAATAAAGAAACAACAAAAATAAAGGGGAGGAACTAATCAAAGAAATAAGAACAGTTT
Source organism: Spermophilus citellus (assembly GCF_964194105.1). Lineage (NCBI taxonomy): Eukaryota > Metazoa > Chordata > Mammalia > Rodentia > Sciuridae > Spermophilus > Spermophilus citellus. Next base: position 53,153,544 of record NC_138192.1, on the reverse strand, counting down.
TCTAGAGACAAAACACAGGAGTGATCAGTTTGCCAGGGCCCACTGTGTGAATCCATAATGACTGTGCTCCCAGCACTGAAGAAAACAAAAGTCTGGTATCTGCCCTGGGGAAGCCCAGGGTGTGAAGGAAGCTGGACCTTTCATGTCTGAGGAATTGTTCTGACTTTTATGTGGGGAGTGAACTGATTTACTAAATGAATAAAGAATTTTCTCCACATCTTTCTTAATCAAATGTTGTTGGTGGTGAGGAGGTGCAAAGAGAGAATGTGCAGCAGGTCTTTTTCTATCAGGAAAAAAACAAAATGTTAGATTCATATTCTGCTAGCATTTATTAAGGCACTTTAAAAAAGAGCTTTGCACGCTCCTGTTCACTCCATCGTACAGTGAGAAAGCAGGTTATAATGTACTATATGTAGGGTCTCATTCATAACATGCATGTTAGCTTTCAGAATAATCTGGAAGGATATATCCTATCTTTGGGTAGTGGAATGATGAGTAATTTATGTTTCTTCCGTATAATTTTCTACATTTTATGAAATAAGTATATGTTAATTTTATCATTAAAAATAATCAAGTTTCCATGGGGGAAGCCCTGTTTTGCAGTATTTAAAATTCAAATACTCCTGGGAGGAAAAGATTGTATAAACCTGTGAGACTAGTTTGTCAGGGGAGGAAAAGTAGAAGGAGAGAAACCCTTTAGGGAGAAAGGCCAGGGGGCAGGCAAAATTGCAGAATGGAGAGATTATAAAATCTCAAAGATAGAGGGGAAGAAAAGCTTAATCTATGTCATGTTTCACCCAAGGTCTTTATTTATGAATTTTCTAACTGAGGTATATCATCTTCCTGGAGAAAACATGTTACCTGAGGACTAATGCTCTCCAAAATAATCTACTCATGAGCAGAATCTAGAAAGAATCTGGCTGTGGCTCAGAAATGAGGATCAAGGAAGGGAGCTCCAGGCTAAGAGAATACTGCGGCACAGCTCACATAAGACATGCCCTGGTTGCACAGTTCTGCTCACTTACTTAACAGTAGATACCCAGACTTTATTGATCATTCAGCATCCTTGAAGAATGTTTTGTTGGGTCTTTCCCTATTGTCGTCATGAAGATACACTTATACCGAACTGATCCCTGTGGAGGGCCATTGACGTCACTTTTTAAAAAGCAGGCAAATAAAGCAGAAATGGTTTCTTCTCAGAGTTTGCAGATTATGAAAGATAATAATTTGAAAGCTAATTTTATGTAAACAGAAAATATAAATGGTACCTCTTCACAGTGAAACCCGAATGGCTATGTGATGACCTAATTGGTTAAAAATGTCCTTAGTGGAATTCAAGTCACTAGCACTGGCCTGGAAAGTGAGAAAGACTTTGACCCTCATAATAGCCCAAAGCTTAAGAATATCCACTATTATATGCATCTCTTAATTATGTAATCCCTCAGAAAGCAATGATAGAGAATTGTCATAGAATTGTCTGCTCAGGTTAAACTTTTTTTTTCTTTCAAGAAAGACATTATGTTTATAAGATTAAAAATAAATAATTCAAACTTTAAAAGTTAATTTTCCCTACAAAAACGCTATTGTGGAATATTTTATTTGAAGACAGAGCGTAACAAAAGCAGGGGGAAGGTAGAAAAGTCGATTTAAGAGATAATGTATTGCATTTAAAGAACTTGAATGCCATTACTTTTCATCACTTAACTTTTCAAAGAACACTTTCAGCTTCCTTATTTGCATGTTTCATTGTTTTCAAGTCTTTACACTGTATGCTTAAAATGCAAATGGAATAATATAAGAATAATGAGAAGTAATACTTGGAAATGTTCTGAGAAAATGTTGCAAAAAGGGCCTGGTTTCCCTCTGACTGAAACGAGGTGAGACTTATGAGAGAGTCAGACTGGGTGCAATTTTATCTTAACCTCTAACTAAAAGCACCATTGCCATCCTTTCTCCTTTGTAGTGTTGAAAATTAGTTAATATTTCTCTTTCATGACTCCCTTACCCTTGATGTATTTCTCTTATTTTTCACATTAGGTAGTTATCAGTTAACCTCAATTCAAGGAACATTACTGAACACATAGAGACTAGTCCTTGCCATATCTAGAATGTAGAATATATGGTTCTTATTAAGAAAAGTAAGATTTGGCTTAAGGACAAACATGGAGAAACATTAGCCTGGCTCCAACTTCTCTGATGTCTAAGTCCACACTGAAATGGGGCCAAAAATCCGATTTTCTGGGTTCCAATCTTAGCTCTGCTATTTCCCAAATATTCGTACTACTTAAGTTCGTTATTTCTCAGTTTCCTCATCTGCAAAATGGAGTAATAGTAACATCTTTCTTGTGGCAGCTGTGATGATTAAAAAATACAAATAAAGTGCCTAGAGAAAGACCACTTAAACACAGTGTGAGTATACACTTACTATCGTGTGCAGTTCACTGTGCTCAGCAGTGTGTGGGTCATTTGGTTTGTGACGCAGCAAGGTATCGGGTAACCATCTGTTCCAATTTGTCTGATGAGATGGATAGGTTTTTCTGGGATGTGGTTCTTTGGTTAATAAGGATGGTGCATGTCAAATCTGGATGAGTTGGTTACCTCTAGAGATAGTGGAAACTATATTCAGTTAGTCATAATCTCAAACCAAGTGAATCAAGCTGCATGCTAGAGGCATAAAATTACATTGAGGCATAAGACTAGACACGGCCACATTTCTTCACAGAAAAGAGGGAACATTCCATGCAGGGGGTCTGAAGAAACAAGAGATATGGAGGTGAGAAAGTATTGGGCTTGGTTGTGAAAGCCTGATGCAGTTGGGTATGGGAAACATGAAAGTCTATGAGGACATGCAGTGAGTTCCGGGTTCAAAAAGATGTGATATGGCCAGACTCTCCAAGGCCTTAGTGATATGCCCAACTGGATTTGCACAGAGGTAACTGGCCATTGAGGGGAGGTGCTGGAGCAGTGGTGCAATCTATACTTCTCAAATCTTAATTACATTCCATTTTTCTAATGAGAATTCATGTGGCCACTTTAAATAGATAAAAACAAACAATTTATCTTTAGCTCTCATTTTATTAAGTAATTACTGGATTTCCACGTGTCAAGTATTTAAGATGGGCTTCCTTATCTGATGATAAAAGGTGCAAAGTAGTTTTTGTTGTCTTCTAGAAGCAAACTTGGGGGCATCTTTGACCCTCTTCTTTCCATTATCCTTCTTATCTAATCAGTGACAGGTGTTGATTTTCGTCTTCACAGCTAAGTTTTCTTTCCATTCTCTGGGTCCATTCAAGACAGGATGGTGTGTGCTCCCAGCCCCTCTCTCCTCCAAACCATCCTTAATATCTTGTCTAATCTCGTTAAACAGCATTTTTTGTCATGTCACTTTCCAATCAAAGAACCTACTGTGTCCTATTAACAACTAGATCTAGGCCACTCTTGTCAACCTGCCTTCAAAACTTCTCCATTAGTGGGCCCTTCCTTACAACTACTCAGATTTCTCTGACACTGTTTCTCAGAAGCCATTTGTGCTACTCAGACCTGCCTTCCTTTTATCTGTCATGCTTAGGAATCCAGTTCCTCCATTTCACACTGCTCCCAACACATGTAATTGAGTGTCTCTTCCTTCTTTCTTCCTGTTTAAGTCCACAGCTATACTCCAAGAGTAATATAATGTAAAGCATAGAGTTTCTAAATGAATGGTTATATAGACCCATTAGTGTCCTTATGGTTCTGCCTTGTAATGTTCTGCGATTACAGCTCATGTGTGGAGAACACTTTCTCATCCATGATGCTCAGACAAGTGTGTCATCCCACCTGACCCTCATCACAGCCCTGTAGGGTGGATGGAGTAGATGCTTGGCTTTCACATGAGGAACCCGAGAATGGATAAGGCACTTGCTTATGCTAAGTGACAGAGTTGGTACTAGAATCTAAGAACTCTGGTTCTGGTAAGGTGCTCTTTTCACTATTTTCTCTAGCTGCCTCTACTCTTTGAGGCAGATTTTGTGTCTGAAACAACACTGAAAGCTCCTTGAGATATGGAACTATCAGTTAAGAGTTCTCTTCAGTCCCCTTAGCATGTAGTTGAGTCTTGGACACAAAGATTCTACTTCTTAGGTACTTATAGGAATATTGGTAATTTCCTCAACTATTATTCATGCTTTTAAATATTTTATATCATTTAAAATGTATGTCCTGTATTTCCTGACATAACTGTGTGGAAGAGAATTTTAGTTCTCAGTTCTCCAGGTTGCCTGTGAAAACTGTACCTTCTTTGCTCTCCTTACATTTGGGAGACATCACATGCCAATCTTGGCCACGGTTGTGAATGATGGTGACTGTCTCTCCGAGTTCTTTTCTTCTGACACTGAAGCTGTGGAGGAGTACTGATGCTGAACTGGTGGTCCCAAGATCTAAGGGGCAGGTATTGCTACTCTGAGCCTTGGAAGAGAGCTGCTCTGGAGAGTTGCCCTCTCTGCATGGACTTGTGAGAAAAATCAATGTGTGTCATGTTCAGTTACAGAGATCTTAGTTTAGTTTTTTTTTAAACCTCAGCATAATCCAGTCTGTCTTGACAATGCAAAATTGAAATGTTTAAAGACCAGCACATTAGCATCTCAAACTCTCAGAGTTGCCTTAGAGAAATAATAAGGAATTGTTCTTGATTTCACAGTTGGAGCAAATAAGGGCCCAAAGAAGTTTAGTGAATGATCTTGAGCTACTCCCCAGATCAGTCTCTCCTCTATGTTGGGTGATCTTTCCCACACATACTTAAGGATAAGAAGTGATATCAGGTGTAGAAAAACGCACACTAATAATTTAACCTCTTTGCTTCTACAATAACATTCTCCACCCTAAGTTCTCCACCCCATCTGACACCCAGTGATCTTCCCTTTTCTGTCTAGTTTCCTCCTCCCTAACTGCCAGTTGCAGCCTTTCCCAGGGCAGGATCCATTATTTATCACTGTGTTGCCAAAGAAACACCAGCCTGCACAAAGATCTGGCTGGAGGGGTGGGACGGACACAAAAGATAGTTCTACTGGTCTTGTGTAAACTTCTGTCACCATCTTCTGTCCCTGCCCTTGGTGAAGAAGAGATGAATATAGAGCTTGTTGTCATTTCTAAAGAAGGGCATGTCTGACAGAGGGGGGGAGGGGGGAGGAGGAGAGGGAGGGGGAGGGGGGAGAGAGAGCACAATAATCTCATGAATTTTATTCCAAAAGCAGTAATTATGGTATCCCCTCCTAATCACACAAATTTTCACAAAAAAACTGCAGTTTTAACTTGTTTATTATAATAAGCCCAAAGTTGATTGTCTTCTCAATTTTAGGTGAAATTCAGGCATCAGTATAGCCTTATTTCTCTAAAGTTCTGTATCTATCTATACCTTTCTATATGTCTATATCAATCTTCTCTCTAGCCATATATAAAACTTACAGGTCAGCAGCACACATCTGTAATCTCAGGTATTCTAGAGGTTGAGACAGGAGTAGGATCATGGGTTTGAGGCTAGCCTGGGCAATTTAGCAAGATCCTGTCTCAAAAATAACCAAACTGTGGTGCATGCCTGTAATCCCAGCAGATTGGGAGGGTGAGGCAAGAGGATCTTGATTTCAAAGCCAGCCTCAGCAAAAGTGAGGTGCTAAGCAACTCAGTGAGACCCTGTCTTTAAATAAAATACAAAATAGGGCTGGGGATGTGCTCAGTGGTCAAATGCTCCTGAGTTCAATCTCTAAAACAAACAAACAAACAAACAAACTCAACAACAAAATAATGAAACCAAGCCTAAACAAACAAAACAATAATGACAAAAATCTTATTATTTTATATATATATTTTATTTTATATATATAGTTATTTTATTTTATATATATATTTATTTTATTTTATATATATAGTTATTTATATATATATATATATATATATATATATATATATATATATATATATGCACACAAAGCATATATTATTAAAATTTATTTGCTTGTTTATGTGTGTGTGTTTGAGGGGGTAAGTACAAATGTTGAGCTAAGTAGACACTGGATCCAGACTAAATTCATCTGTATAAATTAGCATGTCTTACCGGAAAGTTACTGATGTTTCTTTGCAGCATTATAAAGTTGGACAGATTATTCAATTCATATTTTAACCTCACAATTTTAACTATTAGGAAAAAGCTGAGGGGGAGGCTGAAAAGATGTTCCTTGGGGGAATTTTTGTCGCTGAAATGAAAGATACCAATAGACTCACAAAAAGTTCCATAAAACAAATGAAAAAAAAATGTTACACTGAAGATACAGATAATTTGGGAAGCTGCAGCCATCTGGTTATGGTCAAAATAGCTGCTTCTGATGCCCTTAGATGGTACAAATTATTGGCAGACCTCAACAACCAGAGCAGGAATCCATTTCGAGATCAGATTTCGTTTGCTTTCAAGATAAGTTTATGAAGAAATCAAGATTAGAGGAAACAGAGGAAGAATTGAAGTGTGGAAAGAACTTATCACCAGAGAGTTATTTAATTTGCTCATTGTCTAACATGAGCAGAATTTGAATGAGAGGACAGGTGGGGGTCCAGATCCAGGTCATCCATTTTGGTTTTTCATGTTACTACAGCCATCAGCATCCTAGCTTCCACATGTGAGCCAGGGAGTCACATATTTTGTTGGGGGTGGGCTAACAGTGGCAACCAAGAGGCTCCTGCAGTAGGAGACTGGTCCCTGACCACGGAAGACAGCATCTGATGACTAGTGGGCAGTTCTTTGTAAGCACTGAGGACTCTTTTGGAGGCTCCTACAAATAATGTGGAGGGGAGGATTTTGTGGGTAGGGTACTGGACAGGGACACTGAGATCTTGATTTGTAGAAAGTGTCCCTGTGCTTTGAGCATAAAAAGTAAAGGTACTTTGAATTTACAATGTATAGGACAATGAAATTTTAATACATTGATCACATCACTGAGTTGTTCCAGTCTGTGAGGTGACTGTACATTCACCATCTCATCAACCACTGCATAAGTAACTACTCCACTTGGGCCGGTCTTGTTTTCCTCCTCTCAAAGACATGCTCCCTGTTTCTAAGCTCACATCAGTTGCTTCCCCTCAGCTTCTCTTCCACTCTCCTCCTGATCTCCCTCCCCACTTCCTAGGACTGGACTTTTCTGTGGCCTCTGTTCTGATTTCCTGTTCTAGATATCTGTGAATCAGAAGCTAAGGAACTAAATAACTTCCTTAAAATGAGGAGGGAAGCGACCAGGGTGCTGGTATTCTTGTAGGTTAAAAATAATTTGGATCATCAACAGGTACATTATAATGTTATTTAGGTAAATTTGAAAATAATTTTAAAATAGTTTTGAAGCATTTTTTTAAAGTGCTTCAGAGTAATTATAGGAAATATTGAGGAAAATGGCATTTACTTCACACTGGTTTTATGTACATTTTTTTTTTTTTGGTTTGTTCCTTGCATTGTTGAAGACACTGAAGATTTCTTCTGTGCCTACAATTGAGATAGGAATTGATGCCCGATTCATGTAGCCTTACTTAAATAATGACAATCTGGAATATCAGAGATTCACTCATGAGGTTCTTGGGGGTCACTTCCAAGAGATGCGTGCTCATTCTTTAGAGAGACAGAAATGGAGACATTGTTAGGGAGGGACTCATGGCATGTAAATTGGGAAGCATTCTCTGCATGTTTCAAGGCTCCTTAGTGAAAACCAACAGTTTCAAAATGAGTCTGAAGCGAATAGTCTCAGGATTTATAGATGTTGATTTACAGTCAAGCTACTTCTCCATGGGCATTTCTATGTGACTGTGCTTCTAGATAAATAATAGCAAGGATTTGTTTATGGATCATAGGTGATTTTCCTGAGAAATGCCCAGGAGGTCAGTTAAGATAAAATGATTTTAATAAATTTGTAGCTGATTTTTGGCTGAAAAATGCGTCTGTGTTTGTTAGGGCAGGCTAACTATCATGAGAATAGACCCCAAAATACATATGGCTAACACACACAGAGTTTTATTTATTGTTCACTTGATGAATGATAGGAACAAGCGAACAGGTCAGCAGAGTGGCTGTCTCCTATGAAGCCATGTAAGGGCTCAGGCTGATGGAGACTGTGCCGTTTTCAACATGTGGAATCCAGGGATACATGATTGAGGAAAAGGGTATAGAGGAGCATACGTGGAAAGGTCTGATGAGCCAGAAATGGTGCCCATCACTTTTGCTCCCATTCCAATGGCTACAGGGTTACATCTAACTGTGGAGAAGGCAGGAGATGCAGTTTACCTGTGCTTCTGAGAAGAAGAGGAAAATATGGGTTTTAGTCAATACTTTCTGCTACAGTGTCCGTTTATCAATCAGTGGCTGTTGTGACCTTTAGAAATAGACATACTTCATTCAAGAGATGAATTTTGTCAAAAAGATTTAAAAGGGAACTCTTTTTCCCCAAGGCATTTGGATAACTCTGACTTTATCCAAGGAGAAATATTTATTTTAATGTACAAGTTTGTAAAATTTCACACACCATGCTGCCCTAAGTCTGTCTGCTTTGTCCCCAAATCAAACAGGAATTGCATTCAGTTTTCCTTCCCCAAAGCATTATTAACATCTCAAGATTATTACTCAGTTTTTAAACTGTTTAACACAACTTTACTTAATTCAATATATTATCATTGAAAACATTTGTTTGAGTATATTTGTTTGTGTTTTCTAACCTTGGAACTAGGGTCAATACCCAGAGAATTACGTAACTATGAATCTAAGTCACTCATAAGTTAACCTCTTTAATATCCTTTCTTTATTAAGGTACGCATATCCTTCTTTGGACTTTTCTGGCATTTGTGAATGAATAAACACACCTTGGTTTAGTAGTCAGTAGGAGTAAGAGGCCTTATAATGACTTAATGTTCTTGTTCATTACTGGCCTTAAATTATATTTAATCTAAGGGTGGGACTTGCTGCAGTATTACTTGTAGAACCAGTTATGTTTCATATAGAATGACTTTGTTCATCTGAAATCAGAAGTTAATTCTTTGTCTAGGCTAATTAGGTGGGTAAAAGGCAAAGCAAACAAAACTGCTTTGGAGTCAACTTGATTATGTAGGTTCATGAGGAACAGCGAACAGTTTTGATAACTGAACATACAGTTAATACCTAAATCTCACTCTGTCCATTGGTTTCAGTTACTTCCTGTGTTTACAGTAGTGTGCAACAAGTCAATTGCTTTCTCTTCTTTCATTTGCTCTCAGCCCCTGCTTGCTTACTTTTCTGGTAGAGAATGCTGGATCCTTTGTGAACTGCAGAAAGAGGCTGGGAACTGGGGGTCAGCAGTAGACTATCTTTTCTTGTCATTGGGTTTTTTTCTGGCAGAAGGCAGGATAGAGAAATGACATATAGGTTCTGAAGTCACCTACCAGTTTTGTGGTTTTAGACAATTATTTAATTTCTATGATCCCTAGATTCTCTATCTGTAAGGGACTGAAACTGTCCTTTTTCTCCCCCATAGAGTTTCTGTAAGAATTAAATGAGATCATGCATGTCATACTCTTAGTCAACTGCCTGGCATGTAGTAAGTACTCAATAAATGTTAGCTAAAAGTATTATCTATGAAAAATTTGGATATCCTGATCTCCCTTCTCTGTTCTGTGCACTTCTTTATTCCTGGTAAGAATTAAAGGGACATATATTGCAGAGGTTCCTCAGTAGTTAATGTGGCAGCCCCCAATGCCCTCTATGACCTTAGGATGAAACAGCTTGGTGGTTCAGAGCAGCTCTTTCTTCTCAGCTCTATTTTGTTCTTGATATAGCTGTTCTGTTCACACACCTTGCAATCTGTGAAGTTAAAATTAACCTATTTGCCAACCTGCGTCTCAGTGAGAAACTGAAAAATTACACCTTCTCTACGCACTAGACAGTGTTTTCTAGTGCATCTTTGATGAAGAATATGTTAAAGCAAGAGATGGCTTAAAGGGAAAAGACTGAGTTCTATCTGCGCTTAGTTTATTCCTTTGGAAGAGTCCTCTGCAAATGTCAAAGCTGGGTTGAGAGAACAGGATGTGACATGGAAGTCGCTCAGTTGCGTCTCCACACACGTTTTTGAAATGGGGAATCAAAGTGTGCCAGTGTAACTGTCAGATTTGGGCATATGGAACAATCTAAGGAATCAGACTCTTTCCAGTAACAAGTTTAGCAACTTCCTTTAAAGGAGGGGGCAGGGAAAGAGAGAAGAAAAAAAAAGTACCCTCACGGCTTTTACAACCATTCAAAACAAGGGTTATCATCAGTCAGCAGTTCAAAGGAGTCCATTTTTACATTCTGTATTGAGCCTACATTTTTCTGGGGTTGGTTAGGGGTAGTGCAACCACCCACATATTGTCACCCTTGGTTGAAGATGCCCTGGAGTGATCTGGCCATCTTCTGCCTCCCTCTTAATTCAGAGCCATGGCAGGTGCCCAAGGATTATTTGTTGGTCTTGACCTTGTTCAGGAGGGCAGCTTATCACTTTTCTCTGAGATATCCTGGAGGATTCACTAGTTTGCCAGATGCACACTCTTCCTGTTTGTTTCCTATCTCCTTCAATGGGCCATTGTGAGGTATTCCTCAGTTCTTTCATGATTTGTCTTCCAATCTTCCCCACTCATCCTCTAATTCTTAGAGTCTACATGGGTTCCATGTTTTATTATTTAGAACAATGAGGTGGGGCACAAAGTTGGGGTCTGATTCAAGGTCTAGATCAAATGATTTTTAAGCCATCAAAAAGATACATGTCACCTGACCCTTAGAGATGTGGTGAGAGGAGAAAAAAACATTGCAAATTGTCCTTTCCTGTTTGGCACTGTGAACACAAAGCCAGGGAGGCAGGTATCTGTGATGCGTAGACTGAGGGGTAATAGACATAATTCTCTACCCTGAAGTATCTTATTTATGTCTGCAGTTTAATACCAGAAATTCATTCCTTTGGATCTGGAGACATTTTAGTTTTCATCAGGTTTCCATCTATTATCTGTCTGGGAAATACAACTTTAACACATAATTTACCCCTGAAAACAACCCAGTGAGGTAAATACTACTATTATTCCCATTTTAGAGAAAGCTGAGTGACAGAGGCATTAATCAGAGTCCAAGGTCCCATACCTAGGAATTAGTAGGTCAAAAATTTGAACCGATTTGTCCAGATCCAGAAATCCAACTCTTAGCTCCTTATATTCTACACTAACAGCAATGATTCTTATTTTTTTTGGCCACAGCACCTAAATAGTATTAACAGAAACTCCATACTCTAACAATACCCTGTCTGTCCCCACTTTATAAGTAATTCTGGGAGTACCCAGAGAATATCAGCTAGGTATGGACCCACGGATCTAGTAGGATCCACTAAATCCTTTTGCCTGGTGTGTCTCCTCAATATTATCCTGAAGCTACCCCTAAATTATAGCAGTTCTACCCAAGAAGGCTGTGTTCTTTGGAATCTCCATGGCGTGAAGCCACATGGTACTCCATATTGAAGGAGTGAGGATGTTGTGCTAATGTGAGACATTGAGGCCTAAGCAGTACCATGCGGTGCCCAGATGTTAACACCTGACACTTGGACCCTTTGCTAAGAACTCCCTCTCCCAGCTCCTCCCCTCAGAGTGGACCCTTTCCTGTGTCAGTTCCTGGACCCCACCTGATAGGTTTCCCTGGAAGTGACTGATCCCAGCAACCCTCCCTTTGGGCCCATTTGACTTGTCCAAGGACTGATTTAAACTCAGATAATGGTACTCTCTTTGGGTGGACTGGAGGCCAGAGAGAGATGGAGGACAACATCTTTCTTGGGGTTAAATCTGCAGGATATCTTATAAACTTAATTGAGCAACTGTCAAGCATGGTGTGTCTTCTCATTTGAAGAATGCCAAGCATCAGGGAGAGAAAATAAAACTGATAGGCAGTGAAGCAGGAAGGAAAAATACTGTGAAACTCCAGGTTGCATGTTAGTTCCCATTCTAGTAATTTCTGAGGTTTAGAAATGTCCCTCCTCTTCCCATACTTTATTGTTCTTTTCTTTCTTGAATATTATGAGCCAGTAAAATTTCACATTTTCCCAAGTTGATTTGAATTATGTGTTTGTCACTTGAACCTAAAAGAAATATAAAAGTTCAGCAGTTGGCAGTTTTGGATTTAAATTTCTTGATATCTGTTTGCAACTCTCTCTCTCCCTTGGGCTTTGGCAAAGTAAGCTGGCCAATTGAAAAATTTCCACTCAACACTTTCCTATTTTCCATAATGTTCCCTCCCCTCACATCATAATTCCTTAAATGTAAGGTTGATGGTTTAAAACTTTCACATATGTACATGCAAATATACCTGGAAAAAGAAATACCTTAAACCACTATCAGATAAAAGCATTTATTTGAGAGAGACTAGCTGAGAGTAAGCTAAGAATAAGACTTCTGGAAAGTGAAAACTGGTTGATGAGCAGCATAAATTGGAGATGTAAACTAGATTCGAATATGATGTGCATCCTCCAAAGGTTCATGTGTTGGAAGCTTGGTCCTCAGGGTGGTGATGTTGAGTGTTGTGGAACCTTTAAGAGGTGGGGCAAGTGGAAGGTGATGAGGTGCTACCCTTGAAAGGGATTAACAGCCCTCATAGGACCTCAGCTAGATTCTGAGACAGCGAGCTGTTATAAAAAGAGCAAACCTAGCTTCCTGTTCATGGTACCATCTCTTCTGCATAGTCCAGCCATTGTGGTACCATTTGCCACGAAGTCCTCACCAGAGACTAAACAGATGGGATCACCTGATCTTGGACTTTCAACTTCTAAAATGGTGAGCGAAATAAACCTCATAAAGTAGGGGTTCAGGTACTTTGGTTTAATGACTGAAAGGGACCAATCACCATGGAAATGGTGGGAAGACTTTTTTTTCAATGGTGTCTTGTCGCAGTCCGGCTGTAGCAAAATAACCGGGGGTGGGGGTGGGGGGTGACAAACAACTTGTGTACATTGATACAGCAGGAGTGGGAGCCGTTTATTATAGGACAGGAGGGGTATTTATACATTCCATACAGCTTATCTTAATTAACATAAACTAGATACAGCAGTCAACCAATAAGGAATCTCCACACTTAATGGCTCGCTGGCGTTACTTCATAAACCACTCCCTCTGCAAAATGCCAGGTGCCATCTTGACTTGTTTACAGATTCTAACAGTGTCTTGCTTTCTAGAAGACCCACTTACTTTAGCTGGATAAATCTGGATATTTGTGTGTTTATTGTACTTTTATTGTTCTTATTGAGGACAGGATTAAACTGAGGATAGTATATATACACTGTGCTGTATTTATTTTATTTACAATATTTATTTTATTGTATTTTCTATAAACCAGAATCTTTAAAAACTTAATATTCACACGTATTTCAAATGGAATGCAAGTTGGTAATACACTATGTTAGTGTTCTCCTTAAAAATAGAACTGATAGCATATATATAAATATATGGGAGGTGATATTCATAATGGGAATTGACTTATGAAATTATGAAGGTCAAGAAAGAAGTCCCATGATCAGCCACCTCAGGCTAGAGAATCAGACCTGCTGATTGCATAATTCATTCTGAGTCTGAAGGCTTGGGAATAGGGACACTGATGTCCCATGGCCGAAGAGGATATCCTGGCAAAAACAGAGTGAACAAATTCACCATTGCTCCACTTTTTTGTTTTGTTTGGGCCTTCACCAGATTGGATGGTGCTTGTTCATGTTGGTGACGACAATCTTCTTTATTCATTCTACTGATTAAAGTGCTAATCTTCTCCAGAAATGCTTTCAAGACACACTTACAAATAATGTTTGCCAGCTATCTGTGTATCCCTTGGCTCAGTCAAAATGAGAAGTGAAATTAACAATCACTATTTTTTTTTAACTAAAGCTTCTGAAATTTTAATCAGGTAGTAATACTGTAGATGTACCTTTCTTATCATGATTTAACTTTCACTGATATGGGGTGGTGGCTGGAGTTTAGGAATCCTAGAAATATATGCTTCTGCTTTCTTGTGGATTGTTTGCCAGGTCTACCAGGAACTGCATCTCTGTTGCTTTCTCTTGAAGAGGGATGGGAGAACAGAAGAAAATTCAGTTACCCTGACTTTCATTTCCTTAGTACTGTCTTCTAGGTCAGTACTTTTAGGATTTTTGTGTTATTTAAGAAATGTTTATTACTAGAAAGTTTATGTACCAGTTCTTTTTGATCCACTCATTTCATCAAACCATGGAATCTTAGATCTAGAAGGGACTTCAAGCTTTGAGTGATCCAGATCTTTTGATCACAGACTTTAGAAAACTGAGCTAGTTAGATGAGGGTCCATTCAGCTGCTTAGAGATCTTCCAATTCCTGGGACAGTGCTTTTCCAAATTAGGTTTTTTTTTTTTTTGAGCATATATCAAATTCAAACCCATGCTCATTTGCTATTTATTTCCCTTTGCTTGCCTTTCAGACAGAGCTGATAGAATTCATTTTTTGCCAATGTTCAACCTCCCCCTAGGTTAGAAAGTTTGACTTGACCTCGCCAGGAGTCAAGGGATGTGATGTACGACTGACTGAAAAGTACAGTCATTGGAACTCTGAAAGCCTGTCCAGATGAGAATCCAGTGTTCAGAACAAACTGAAATCTATGTCTGTGGGCTCTGTAGAGATGGAAACCATGCCACGGCCATGGGATGCAAGATGAAAACCAGAGAGAGCCAGGGTCCTGGGGTGGGAGTCTGGAAGGTAGAGCCAGAGGAAGTGCCTCTGAAGCAGCCTTGGGGCCTTTCTTCCTGCAACCCTGGCCCCTGCCCATTGTTGAGGGGATTGATTTGGACCCGTAAGACTGTCAGTGATTAAATGGAACAGAAACTATCAGAAAAACAGCAATTATGGGTGGTATTTTGGTGAATATTTGTCAGTCTTGATAATTCCCTGGTTGGAAAGCCCAAAGAGGGATGACTTGGCTAAGCTTGAGAAGCATTCTTAGACCTTTTTGAGTTCATACATCTATTATGAACCTAACTGATCGGCTCATACATATCACTGATGTTACAAATAAAAGAGCTAGAAGGTGTGAAAAGCAATACTTTAGGTATTTCAAGGCATGTATATTTTTGTGGCAAGTTCTTAATGTGCTTCTATGTGAATAATGTATGATTTAAATTCTCCCACCCTCCAGCCTGACAAATTTGTGTTGAAATTAAAACGATGGGTCCCTTGAGAAAAGCACTGGAGAAGAATTGTAGAAATACAGATTTTAGCGTTGGCACAAAACGGATTTCTCTGTTCTTTGGCTAAATAGGGAAGGTTGTGGAATGAGAAAACCTCTATGGGGACCTCTAGTTAAAAAATTCATGCCTTTTCTTCTCCTTATCGTTTATTCTGAATTTTTTTCTCTTCTTCCTGCTTCAATTAACCTGAACTCTTGAGTTTAAAACTTCAGAAGCATGAATAAATTTGTGTATTTATTAGACTAAGATAACACGCAAATAAATGAAAGAGTGTTTTAAACTTCCTGGACACAGGCTGAAAGTGCTGGATAGAGGCTTACTGTTACAATGTACAACTGGTTACAATGAAGGTGCAGTGATGATTTGAGGGAAGTGAGCAAGTTGAACCCATGCTCTAAGCTCCACTTTGCTGGTGGTAATGTGCTAAGCATGTGCTTGCTCTGCCAACTCATCTCATGTTATTACTGATATTTTTCAGTTCCCCTTTTCTAAGCAAAGTTCAGCACTTTGCCTGCACTTTACAAAACAGGTCACAGATGAACCGGAGATTGAGATGGAACTTTGGGAGAAGTGAAGGGGGATCCCAATAAAGTGGTTTTCTACCTGGACCATCCTGTTGTTGAGTAGGTGGATCAGGCAGCACCAGTGCTGATGACCCCAAGTGGGCCATTTCTTTCCACCCCAGCTTTGTGAAGATAAAATGTGGTTAAAATGATCCTAGAATCCTTGCAGTAAAACACTTGCCCCTTCTCCCCATCCCTATCCTTTTGGGGCCCCAACTGCTGCTTCACAGCAGTGAAATCCTGTGCACACCTCTCCCTCGCAACATAGATTCCTGGCACCTCTGCTTTCCTCAGCAAACCTGCTTTTGTAAGTACTTTTTTTTTGGTGGGGGTGGGGGTGGAGGGTGACTGAGGATTGAACTCAGGGGCACTTAGCCATTGAGCCACATTCACACCTCTATTTTGTGTTTCAGGGTCTCATTGAGTTGCTTAGGGACCTCACTTTTCCTGAGGCTGGCTTTGAACTTGCAATCCTCCTGGCTCAGCCTCCTGAGCTGCTGGGATTATAGGAGTGCACCACTGCAGCCAACTGTAAGTGCTTTTCTTACTGTATTTGACATACTATTCCCCAAAGAAATATTTCGTTTTCTTCTTCTTTTCTTTCTTTCTTTTTCTTTTTTGATGGAATGGTGGACAGGGCTTATTCAGCTACAATAGTATTTCCATTCCAGAATTTAGGTGTTCCTAAGTCTTGCTCTCTGTGTTCTGTCTGATATGAACAGATATAATGCAAAGAATGTTCAGAGGGTGAACATCTAGGGTGGATTCTGTGACTCAGTGATTGCATCAATGAACAAGGCATTATCTTCTGTCAGTCATTTTCGCTGTATTGGTATTTGACTCTTGGCTGGTTACTTCAGGGTAACAAGATGACTGTCATACCTCCTGGCAGCATGGCCATATTCAAAGGTGGAAAGGAGAAGGGTGCAGATAAATGGGAGATAAAGTACCTTAAACTAATTCTTTGTCATTCTTATATGTGTAGAAAGACTGATAGACACACAGACACAGGATATATAGAAGGCTCCAGAAGACTTTTATTCCTATCTCATTGACTAGAAGTATATTTTATGACCACCCACAATACAGGGTCTGGGAAAGCCACTGAAAGTTGAATACCCTTATCCAAAATGCTTGGAACAAGAAGTGTTTTGGATTGCAGATTTTTTTTTTTGATTTTAGAATATTTGCATATACATAATGAGCTTTCTTGGGGATGAGACCCAAGTCTAAATACAAAATTCATTTATATTTCATGTACCTCTCATACACATAGCTTGGAGTTAATTTTATACAATAATTTTGGTAGTTTTGTGCATGAAACAAAGTTTCACAATGTGGAATTTTTTTTTTTTTTTTTTTTTTTTTTTTTTTTTTTACTTGTAGTGTTGTCAGGACTTTGAAAGTTTCAGATTTTGGAAACATTTTGGATTTTGGATTTTTAGATTAGAGATGCTCAATCCATTATCTGGAAAACATGATTGGGATTTTAGGAGTGGCTTAGGTAATCATTGATTCAAACACATGGGGTACCAGTACATGGCTGTTCTGCACAAAGTTGTGCTTCTGTTGGTACAGCAGGAGTGGATAACAGTTGAGGCCACGTGCCTGTGTGTGTGCACTGACCAAGCACGGATTGAGTAGGTTTTTCCTCCACATTGTCAAGGAGTGTGACTCATTCACAATGAGGGGCTTCCTTCCCAGTCCTAGGAAAAAAAAATCATGAAGATAAGAAGATCTAAGCCAACCATGGTGGCCTAATTTTTCTTGCAAATGGTTCGGTTAAGCATTAGAAGCATGGCACAATTTTGGACAATGAGATGTATAGGGGGAATCAGATAGGAAACTTTTGGGGAAAGATTGCCTCCGACTAAAGCAAGCAGAAGAGAGGAAACAAAGTATTTTTATGGCAGAGATTGGCACGTGCAGTTGTGATGGCTGGTGCTGTTGCAATCATGAGGAGGGACTCACAATGTTCTTGAGAAAGGCAGAGGAGAGAAGACCCATAGGGCTTGATTGGCTGAGTTAACCATCCTTGGAGACATCTAACAAAGAACTTAGTATATGAGAAAATAATTCTTACCATCTAGACCATTCAGAATCACTTTTTTTCCTATTATATTCTGACAAAGATTCTCATGGAAAGAGGCAAGGGATACTAATAAGTAGGCTTTGCAAAATGTATTCCCTGTATATGTTCCACAACCCAAAGTAATCCATGATCAAATAAATATGGGAAATTTAAAAACTATATATGGCCATGGAAGTTAATGATCAAATTAGCATATCAAAGGCTCAGAGCAAAATGATTCTTAAAACAGATTTTTGCCTCTGCTTATAATTCTACAGCTCCTGTTAAAGTCAGGAGTGTAAAAACATAACATACAGGTGAGAGAATATGATTTTGAACAGAAAAGATATTTGAGGCAGTAATCACCACCCCAAATAAAAACATACATTAAAAATTAAGATTTTTGTCCACTTCTTGAATCTATCCTTGACACTGGAAAATATCTTAGCAGGGCTCTCTTGCTTCCCAGACATCTTGAGAATGGCCCAATGGCTCTATTTAAAGACCAGCTCTCATTTATGGCTGCATAGGCCAGCTGCCTTAGCTTTCACAAACATCCTAAAGTAGCATCCTGTTAGTAAACAAGTATTGATTATTGATCAAGAACCAGAGCTCACAACTGTGAAATTAGAAGAAATTCAAGGACAGGTTGAATATCTCTTATCTGAAATGCTTATGATGAAAAATATGTTGGATTTTATATCTTTGGGGATTTTGGAATATTTGCATTTACCTAATGAGATCTCAGGGATTGGACACAATTTTGACACAAAAATCACTTAATTTCATATACCTAACACATGTAGCCTGAAGTAGTTTTATACAAT
Source organism: Spermophilus citellus (assembly GCF_964194105.1). Taxonomy (NCBI): domain Eukaryota; kingdom Metazoa; phylum Chordata; class Mammalia; order Rodentia; family Sciuridae; genus Spermophilus; species Spermophilus citellus. The sequence goes on along the minus strand of NC_138192.1, from coordinate 53,134,850 downwards.
ATTTTATGCAGGTTTTGACTATGACCCGTAATAGGAGAACAGAGGATGATTTTCTACTTGTCACATTATGTCAGTGTTCAAAAAGTTTCAGATTTTAGAGCATTTTGTATTTCAGATTTTTAGATTAGGAATGCGTAACCTGTACGAAACATTACTTTTATAACATTTTCCTAGAGCTTCTGTAATAAATCCCCACCAACTGAGTGGCTTAAAGCAAGAGAAATCTCTCACAATTGTGGAGGGGAAAGTCAGAAATCAAGGTCTGAGCAGGGCCACACTCACTCCATAGGCTGTAGGGAAAAATGGTTCCCAACCTTTACTAGATTCTGATTGTCACTAGCAATTCATGGTGGTCCTTAGCTTGTAGCAGGGTACATAATCCAGCCTCTGTCGTCACATGGTTGTCTTTCCTCTGTGTATCTGTGTCTCTTTCTTATGAGGAATCGTGGGAATAGAGCCCACCCTGATCCAATGATATCTCATTTTAACTAAATATATCTGGAAAACCCTACTTCCAAATAAGTGCATATTCTGAGGTTCCAGATGGATGTGAATTTTGGGGTGAACCTTATTCAATCCTGCTTAGTCTCTGGTTGAGGGGCACTTATTCTGGTTGGAATGGCCCCAAATTGTACAGTGTTGTCATTATTGTGGGAATCAGATGGCTCAAAGAGAAGAAAAAGTTCATGTTATCTAGATGGATTGGGGAATGGGTGTGGATGAAGTGGAATTTGAATGAGGTTTGCAGGATTTGGCTTGATAGATGGGATAAAGCAGAATAGCTTGGATCAATCATGGCAATGGGAGAAATTCACAAGCAAAGACTACAAATCAATAGTTCTGCTTTGAAAAAATTAATGACTTGACCCCTTACTTGCTTGGACTATGGTTCCTGAGGACACGTGTGATCAAGGAAGTGCAAGGGTACTGTTCCCAAAGCCCAGACTTCTCAACATGGCTGGGAAGGATGACTGTATAGAAAGATCCATTGGTATGTGTGTGTGTGTGGGGGGGGAGGTGGGGCACTGAGGAACTTCCTTTATGCATGGATTATGACCTGTCTATCTTCTTTCAAGAAAGATGTGGGGATAGTGTAAGAGGATTAAGTGTTTTAATTGTAAAAACATAAGATAGATTGATGATGTTCACTTAAAATAAGTATTTGAAGACCAAAGTTATAGGTCAAATTAAGATGCAGATTTTTGTTGTTCAAACTACAGAAGAGTGAAGTTCTCAATCTTTATTATCTATGGGTTTTTATTTTGTTTTGTTTTTGTTTGCTAACATTTCTTTTCGTTACCATTAAGATTTTACCCTGCTTAAATTGTTCCCCAGATATCCTAATAATTACTGATTCATGGCATTCAGAATATCTGTAATACTGTTTGGATGCTCTAGTTATTAACTTTAATCATTTAAAAGTAACTGCAGCATGACTCCACGTGCAAAAAATTGCTAGAGAAGACTTTGCTTTGCCTCATATAGAAGCAGCCCAGTACTTCCTTTTCCTCTATATAGCTTTCTCCTCCTATATATAGATCAAACGGTTTCTAAAAGTATCTCTAATTCCTGGTCTTCAAAGTCTGCTAGAGCAGCTCTGAAAATTGGCTCCAGAAATAATTAAGTTTCTATTCAGCCTACTAATTTAAGTCAGCCGTCCCCAAATTTGCGAAAGTGGTTTGCTCTAAAATGACATCCTTTTGCTTCACTGTGACTGCAACTTTGGTTCAGTGTGCTTTTGACCACTGTTTTGTCATCCACAATGGTCCTGTCAAGTCACAGAAAATTTTACCCAGTTCCTCCAGATCATATAGGGACAAGCCTCCTGCCTATGACTGGCTTCTTTAATACCCTTTATCATATTTTGGTGGCAAACTTTTGAGTTTCATTGGCAAAATTGTCTTTTGTCCCAGTCTTCTGCAGGATGGAATCAGACATACTATTCACTTTAAATCAACAAGACTGAGCAAAGTAGAAAATATTTGAGTAAAAACCAAAAGAATCTATATGAAAGTTACAGAAGAATGATGGGAAAGGGCATGTTAGGGGGCAAGGCCTGGGCACTGACCATCAGAACAGAGGCTGGTATGTTTAAACTCCAGGTGCAACTGTCTGAGTGCTTGCTGTTGCCAATTGCTGTTTCTAGATTGTTCCTATTGTCTGAACTCTCTCAATCTCTGGCTCAGCTGGTCTGCTGCTCTTTTCTGTGATGGGCTGCCAGGAAGAGAAGTGTCCTGCTTTCTAGAGTACTGAGTGAGTTTGCTGTTTGAAGAAAACTGCTATTTCTCCCTTGAGGATCACTTTACCCAGAAACTGTTCAAGGGGTCTCTGGGTTGTAAGTTTGAAACTGAAGCTAAAGCCTTTTAGAGAAAAGCTTTGGAAGTCTTCTGGCAGATACATTTTTTTTTCCCTCCCATAGAGACTGAAAAGAAAGAAAAGGCAAAAGAAATCAGAGCTAGGTAATGATTTTTAGCTGAAATTAGTGTTAAAAACTTCTGGGAGTTTTGAGAACACTAATAAGTAAAGAGTATTTGAAGTGTGTTGGTCCAAATGTTAAACTAGTGTTCAGTGATTTTGATATTAGTTTTTGTGAATCAAGATCCAGGGAGTTGCGTGTTGCAAGTTCTGTGAACTCAAGAACTATGCCTGTGATGTAATATATTTTAAGCCACTATTTCAGTGACTGGTATAAATGAGCTTTCAATAAATATTTGCTGACTTACTGGATAAATGAATGATAAACGGAATGCCTTTTAAGATTGCACATTGTTGGTTTTTGTTGATAGAAGGAAAAGATACTTGTAGCTCTTTTACTGTCATTTGAAATTACACAATTAGAAATTCATTTCTCCATTTTAAACACTGCCTTTTTCTTCTTTTACTTCCCATTGAAACACAAATACTCCTGAATGAGGTGACACACTAAGCTTGCAACACCTCTGATGCTTTAGTGTGAGTGTGTTTATCAGATAAATGATGCCATAAGAAGTTCATGAGAAGGGAGAGATGCTAAGTGGAGGTAAATTGTTGCAGTAAGGGAGGCCAGAACCCATGAGACCAATTTGACTGATGCAGGTGTTTTTTCTAGAATTGGTCTTGTCAGAAGAACCTGCCCTAGCTGCTATAATCACTCATAGGAGCACCTGCAGCTTTTGGAAAGTAGCACAAATTAGGGAAAGAGGAGAAAGGTAGTTGGAAAGTGGACACTTTAAAATTCTTACCAAGATTGCTATTAATAAAATGTATTTATTACTTAAGCAACGTTTTTCCCAGCAGGCAAATTATAACTAACAACATACAATTTTAAGCTAACATTCTTTTTGCTCAAGGCCTCATTCATAACAGGTGTTATTAAAGGTAATAAGTACTGGAGGAGAAAGAGAACAATTCTTTTATTGGAACATTTTTGGAAGGTCTGGTCCATGGAATTTAGAATTATGTTGAGTGCCTTATGTTTTGGTTTTGGGTGAAGACCATGATCTGTAAATGACTGTATGGTGCCTGGTCATGATGGATGCAGGTAGGTACAATGGAAACAGTCCACTAAATGATTATGCTCTCACTGGGTTTAAGGAAAATGGACATTTATGTGTAGGAATTGAAACAAACACTGAATGTTTATTTAACATATGGTGCTGTAGGCAATTGAGAAAGAGAAGGTCTGTATATTTTTGCTTAGCATAGGGTATAACAAGGAGGAGAACTTGGCATGGGAGGCCAGATGGCCACACTCCTGACACCCCTGGTGGTATTCTGACAGTGCTCCCAGATGAGAACCAGTTCCAGATAGACGGTCCCTGTGGCCACTGTTGTTTGATTTCTCCCTCAGCCTATGGGATGTATGGCATTGGAAGAGGGCAATGTACAGTGTGCTGATTGGATCTGTCATGTCAGAATTTGTAACTTAATAGAGCAGAGATGTGGGAGGGAAATGGAGGGGGCAGGGGATTAGCCAGGATGGTAGAATTTTGTAGACATCATCATCCAAAGTTTGTTTATGAAGACACAAATTGGTGTCAACATACTTTATATACAACCAGATATATGAAAAATTGTTCTATATACATGTAATAAGAATTGTAATGCATTCCGCTGTCATTTATTTTTTTAAAAAAATCAACAAAAAAAAGAAAAAAAAAGAATTTGTAATTTAGATAATCCAGGACCATTGTAATAGTTATTTCCTGTAGGGACTTTCTTTGGTTTTAAAAATACTGCTGGTGGTGCAGCTTAGTGGTAGAGGATTTGCAAACACGTGCAAGGTCCTAGCTTGATCCCCTATTATAAAAATAAAAATGAAATAAAACATTTAAAAAATGAGTGTGCTGGCATATGCCTGTAGTCCTAGCTAGTCAGGAGGCTGAAGCAGGAGAATTGTAAAACCTGAGATCAGCCTGGGCAACATAGCAATGTAGTGAGACTCTGTCTCAAAAAAAAAAAAAAGATACTAACTATAAATTAAGTTATAAAGATCAGTAGAGTAGAGGAAGGAGAATAACTGGAGGGAAATGAGGAGGGAAAGGGGAAGGGAATGGGAACTGAAATTAAGTAAGTAAAATTCCATGCATGTATGATTTTGTTAAAATGAACCCAGCTACTATGGACACTCTAATGTCCTAATAGTAAAAGTTAATTAGTTAGTTAATTATAAAGGCTCCTCTCTAAGTCCAAGGGCCATTCAGTCTTATTGGCAACCAATTGAAACTCATATCGCTCTGATGCCAGATTGGCACCTTTCATTTTTTAGCACACTGAATACCTACTATATGTTCTCTTCCAGGGTTGGGATCATAGTTGAACCAGACCAACAGTCTGCACTCTTGGAGTTTATCTTTTAGTGGAGGTGATACATAATAAATAATAACAAAGATGGAGAGTTGGCATTTGAAAAATGGTTGCTATTTTGGAATAGAAACCTGTCAATGTAGTTGAAGAGACTAATATTGCTGACTATACTTACCATAGAAATAGAGCATCATCAATTTAAGGCACGTTTATGAGTCTCTACTTGGGGTACTGTTTGCTCTGTTATGGGATATTTTGCAATGAGTCCTTAGACTTCAAGTTGGCTTGTGAGTGTCTGGCAACAATTTCGTATTATCTCACCAATTTCCAATGATGTCATCACTTGCCTCACTGTAGAAATTAGCATTTTGAGAAACAAATCTCCGTCATATAGTGATTGATTGATGAGCTTGCTGTTCTCTCACAGGAGGTGAGAACATTGAGGCAGTTTCCACTACAGCTCATCTTTCCTATTTTTTAGGTCTTAGTCTCCCCCAGTACCCTATTTTTCTTTTATTTATCTTCTTGGCTTATCCCAAGGTATTTATAAACAAGAGGAGAAAGAAAAATATAGAAATAAACATAGAAAGAAGGCAAAGGTGTAAAATGCTATAAACATTTAACAAATAGTGTTATAGGAAAAAGATGTTACTTATCTATTTAGTTCATATTTTAAAAGAATTCTGTCCTTGGAGAAAATTAGGATATATTATATATATTGTGTATATATATATTTGAATCATTGGGCAAGAAAATAAAGGTCCTAGGATGTTAACAAGATTTATGAACACAAGAACAAGGTCTTATAAAGGCGATTGAAATATGTGATAAGCATTAGCATTTCAGAGTAGTGATGAGCTACTTGTATAGATTGATGTGGCTAAAAATTAGACAAGGCATATTAAAAGCTGAGATCATTCAGGCTTAGGAGCAGCTGAATATGAGCAATTATGAAGCAGTTAAGCCATTAAATAAAACTGGAGATCTTGTGAACTGCTGGAGCAAAAAGCCACCTCTGTGGGACAGAGAGCTTTATCACCAACACTCTCCTCTCAAAAACATAAACATTAGGAAACGTTGGTGCCAAGGGCGATGGAGAGGCTCTTTAAAGGCAAACTGATTCACACATTGCTCAGGACAGCAATCTCATACTGAGAAAGCCATCTTTAAGTGGGTTTGTCAATTGTGTGAGCAGAATATGGGGATCAAGCGATTAAGGCCAGGCTTTGTGTGGGGCCCAGGTGGAACCTGAATGTTACAGAGCCCTGTGGAAGATGGCTCACCTGGCTTCTGACATGCTCATAAGATTGTACATTTAAACTGGCTGCCTTCATTAGCTCATCCCTCCTGTGAAAATGACTAAATGCAGGCAATCCTGTTTGTGGGGAAATGTTTACTCTGTAGTCCTGTTCTGCTCGGGTGTTAGGTACTTTAGCATGAGAGGGTTTCAAGAACATACACTATGAGGGGAAATAATCCTAAGAACATCTGTTCTTTTCCCCAGTCACTGTGACTTGGCTACATCATTTGATAGTAAATAAGATTATTCCATGAAGAAAAGGCTGAGCCAATTTTAGTGTGGGTCTGGCCTATGCAGTAATGCTGTGTCTATATGCATAAGTCATTTCGAATGGCTTAATTGGTTGTCAATAGAAACATCTAATATTTATTAAGAATCTGCCATGTGCTAGGCATGGGGTAGGAATGTTTACATATTTACTCAGGAGAAGCAGGGTGTTGAGCAGAGAGGGGCAACAATTAGAGCTGCAGTCTTAACATTGTATTTAACTAGCAGTGGGGGAACTAAGCAAGTCATTTAAAGCACTCAACAAATGTAGAGAAGGAAAGCAAATGCTGTGTTTATTTTACTGTTTAAAAGTGTGTGTGTGTGTCAGTGTGTGTGTGTGTGTGTGTGTGTGTGTGTGTGTAAGTTCTATGGGCTGTATGTGTACACAGTTTTATTTATATTTTTGATCCTTCTGTTATGTCTTGCATCATATATTTTTCCATTTGCTGAACTGTATTTTCTTTCTTCCACATTCAAGTCAGTCATCAAATTCCACTTTAATTTTTCTTCAAAATATCTCTCAAATCACTTCCTTTCAACTAGTTGTTTTGTGTCTGCAAACACAGTGATGGAAGCACAGGCCAGAGGGGAGAATAGATATGGGTTCACTTGCCATTAGCATCTGTGCGATCTTTATTTCATGTTTAAACTGTCTAAAATTCAGTTTCCTTATCTGTAAAAGGGAGAAACTACCTCTCAGGATTGTTGTGAATATTGTATAATAAACACATATAAAATGTTTGGGAAAGTATCTGGTACAAAATCCTTAATATCAATAGTTCTTCTACTGATATATTATTATTATTAGTGGTCATCATATTACTTTACTATCATAACTACCATGATGTCATTGGCTTTCATTAGTCTGGGTTTCTAGGATGACCCTATAGCTGATATTCCTCACTATTCTCTGATCATCTGATATAGTAAGTAACTATAGTGCATGATAGACTTTGACTCATTTTAGATGGTTTTTATTGCTGTATTTTCAGGTTAACTGTTTTTTTCTTCTGCAGTGTCTAATATGCTATTTACTTCATTCTGTGTATTTTTTTCACCTCAAACATTCTATTTTTCATCTATAGGATTTGAATTGGGTTTTTCCTACTGTCTATGTTTCTCACCTTAACTTGCTTATGCTGGCCTCTACCTTAGCAGTTCTCATCCACAGGTGATTTTTGCACCTCAGGAGATGTTGGGCAATGTCTGGAGATACTTTGGATTGTCACAATAGGGGTGGGAAGATGGTACAGACATCTAGCCAGCAGAAGTCAGGGGTGCTATTAAACATCCTATAATGGATAGGATAACTTCCATACCAAAGAAGTATCTGGCCCCAAACATGAGCAATGCTAAGATCAAGAAATCCTTCTAACCATGGAATAAAGTTAGAGTAAATGTTTCAATGTGTATGTCCACTTGCTCTATGTTTCAGTCAGCTTGTTTTGCTGCTCTGGCTAAAAGACCTGACCAGAACAATTTAGAGGAGGAAAAGATTATTTGGGGACTCACAGTTTCAGAGGTCTCAGTCCATCGACAGCTGGCTCCATTCCTTGGGGCTCCAGGTGAGGCAAAAAACATCATGGTAGAGGAGTGTGGCAGAGGAAAGCAGCTCACATGATGATCAGAAAGCACAGAGAGAAACTCCACTTGCTAGATACAAAATATATACCCTAAAGCCACACCCTCAATGCCCACCTCCTCCAGACACACCCTACCTGCCTTTAGTTACCACTCAGTCAATCCCATCAGGGGATTAATCCACTGATTGTGTTAAGATTCCTATAACTCAATCATTTCTCTTCTAAACCTTTTTGCCTTGTCTTACTCATGATCTTTTGGGGGGCTACCTCACATCTAAATCTGTATCATTTCTAATTTGGTTTCTATTAATTGGTTTTTTCTCCTCATTGTGCTTCTTTTCATCTTAGTACCTTTTTGCTGCCTGCCAGTTACTGTGAATCTTGTTGTATCCTGGATATTTTTGTTTTCTTTTAGATATTCTTGAGTTTTGTTCTGGATATATTTAAATTACTTGGAAACAGTGTGATCTGTAGTCTTGTTTTTAAACTTTGTTAGGTAGAACTGCAGTAACTTTTAGCCTGGGGTTTGTCCGCTACTGAGGCAATAGGCCCTCCAGCTCACCACTGGATGGCCCTCTGGGTGATGAGGCTTCCCCACTGTGGACAGGGGAACACAAATTATTTTCAGATCTGTGTGAGCTCTGTGGGTTGCTCCATTTCAGGGGTCCTCCTCAGTGTTGAGAAGTTTCCCACATGGGTGTGCTGGGCAAGACCCCAGATGAGGAAATGGAGGAGTCCTCTGAGGTCTGCAGGTCCCGTAGGCAGCTCTCTCCTCTCTGCTTCTGTGTGCTCTGAGTTCTAGCCACTGTGGCCTCCCTCCCTGAACGTTCAACTCTTCTCCTCAGTTCAGGGAGACATCAGGCTCTGTTTGAATTTCTTTCCTTTGGTATAGCCCAGAAACTCTCTCCAAGCAGTAATAGGGGTGATCCAAGTAGAACTCTCCTGGTTTGTTTCTCTTTATTTAGGGAATTACTGTCCTGGGCTCCCTGTGGCTTGATGTCTGAAGACTGCCATTTCCTATCTTCAGTCTAGTTTTTAAAGTTGTTTAAGGAGGGAGGGTGAGTCTGGAGTCTGAAATTCCACCATGGCCATGATAGACTTTTAAGAAAGAGGTAGATAGTGCCAGAGATTCAAAATGGAATCACATTTTGTTCCCACAGCTGTGCTTCTAGCAACATGTTCCGTCTTCAGAATGAAATTGGCCTTAGTGCTGACATCTAAACCACAAGGTGTGCATTTACCAAAAGAACCTTTGAACTTTCTATGTTGATTCTCTTCTGCTGTCCTCCTCCACTTGGGATCCTTCTATTGAGAAGCTATGCTTCAATGCTTCAACTGTTCCATTTTGAAACCTTTTACCCTCTGGATTCTATTACTTGTTCTATTAATTTGGAGTTTTTTTTTTCATTTGCTTTTTGGTCTTTCCTACAGTCAGGTTCCAAAGTTTATGTATGGCTCAATAATTCATCTATCTGTTTGTTGGTTACAATGCAATTTAATAGTGTGTTTATATTGCTGTATTTATGAGCTTTGAAATTCCTAACAGAAGTATCCATTTTCTGCCCTGGGGACATGCTCACATTTTAATTACCAATTATGTATTAAAGAATATTTCTTTAATGTTTCTAGTAGCTTTTTTTTTCTTAAGGTCTTTCATTAATGTAAATTTATTGAAAAGGAGTGGGACAGGATGCATAATGAGAACTGGGAAATAAAAGCAAATAAAATACAACTGAGTCCCAAATTTCAGTGCTTGCCAGCTGTCCCGTTACTATTTTCCTTGATGGCATGATGTTTTCAGATTTCCCAAAGCTAGAAAAATGTTAGCTCTTCATGGCTTGTGGTCACCAGCCTGGAAGTTACCAATCCTGATGCTATTATACTGGGGTAAGCTTGATCTGGTTGGAGGTTCATTATGCAGCTGCTTGACAATAGAGCCCTGGGCTTAGATTGAGTGACTTATGAGATTATAGATGGGAAATGTGGAGTCTGTTATTTTTTGGTTCCCAATTCAGAGTCAATCAAAAAGTCACTGAGTCTAATGACCTCCAGTTAGAGGATGCTGTGAAATAAGCTGTTGCTGTCAATCCTACCTTTAATATACAAGAATCCCCATAACTCTATGCCACATGGTATTCTTTGTTCTACAAGGTTGATGAATGGGCTCTAAATGGACTGGTTTCTGGAAACAATTTATACCAATTTTCCCTCCCTTTTTTTTTTTAAACTTGCATTTTTTCAAATGCCTCCATTCTCATTTTAATTTGTCAAAAGAAGAGATGGATCTTAAAAACAATTTTTAAATACAAAATTGCTTTTTAAATGGTTTCTTTCTTTTTTCTTTTTTTTATTGGTTGTTCAAAACATTACAAAGCTCTTGACATATCATATTTCATACATTAGATTCAAGTGGGTTATGAACTCCCATTTTTACCCCAAATACAGATTGCCGAATCACATCGGTTACACATCCACATTTTTACATAATGCCCTATTAGTAATTGTTGTATTCTGCTACCTTTCCTATCCTTTACTATCTTCCCTCCCCTCCCCTCCCATCTTCTCTCTCTATGCCATCTACTGTAATTCATTTCTCTCCTTGTTTATTTTCCCATTCCCTCCCTTCTAAGAGCTTAGGCAATTTTATAGGATAAGCTGAAGAAAGAAGTGTCACCAAACTTTATTGTTGATCAAAATATGTTATTTGGAATCATTCCAGAATTGTGGGCCTACATGGAGAACAGAACATAATGGGAAACAACAACTATGAGAGTCAGTAGCCACCACGCTATGGACCACACTACTCATTCCAGAGACTGGCAGCTGTTTGAGCCACCAGAAGTAAGACCAGGGGGTGGTCAAAGACAGGAGGATGGAAAAACAATGGACATATGATTGAATAGCAAACTTAAAATAATAGTAACAGAGTTTGAAATGGAAGTCCTCCTCTTGTCATTAAGACTCTTATATTTTTCTCTTTAGTTGGTCAAAGTGAGTGAATTTGAGAAAAATACCATGTAGATTAAGCAGGATAATGCAAACTGAAGACAGATTATGACAAATGACAAGAGGTGCCAAAGTGTTTGGATTTCCATGACTTGGATTCAAGAAGGGCACGGTGATGCACACCTGTGATCCTAGCTACTTGGGAAATTGAGGCAGGAGAGCACTTGAGTTCTGGAGCTCGGGACAAGCCTGGGCAACAGAGTGAGACCCAGTCTCTTAAACAAAAACAAAACAAAAAGACAAAATGAAGACTTGGACTCAATTCTATGTCTTAGGGGGTAAAGGAGAGAGAAGAACATAATGTAAATGGGGTAAATGATTCCACTTGCCTTTGCACCTGCTGAATGAGCAAGAGATGAGAGATGGAAACCCCAGGTGTCCTCTGGCGGTCTCAGTTCTTAGGTGCTTCCCATACTGAGCATCTCTCTGCAGCATGGGTGATTCAAATGTTTAATGAGACAATTTTCATACGACATGGCCACTAAAAGCAAGCCGACAACTTCATCTGATGCTCAATCAGAAAAAGAACTGGGGGAAATGGAATTATAAGCCTTCCTAATGGATTTTTTTCCCCAAGAGTAATTTTAGCTTTGTATGATTTTTGCCTCCAGTGCTAACCCTGGAACTCAATTTCCACAAAAGATGTAACTTCACTGGAATACCCAGCCAATGGTTGGCACTAGACAAATATTGGTTAAATAAGTGAATATGTGAATATTTGAACAGAGTGGTAGGGGACCCTGTTTCTAGAATATTCAATGGCTTTGCGAAAATGCCTTTGAGGATTTCCCTGGCTATCATATGTATATATGTATCCTTCCAATTTCATAAATACTTATAGTTACCACCCAAGCTGAGTATTAAAGGCTGACCTTTGTAAATATTTAAGTATTTGAGTTATAATATTGAGTGGTCTGTTTTGTAGTTGCTCATCTTTGGGTTTAAAATAAAATTTAATCAGTCATTGAAAGGAATAAATTCAAGAGCAGTTGTTAAACACATGTATTTTAGAAATGGTCTACATAGAAATTCAGTGTGTGACGTAGAAAGAGCACTAGAACGGGAGCCATTCCAAGCCCCCTGTTGAACCTTCAAGTTGATTGACCTTGGGAAAGATATAGCCCTTCTACCCTCACTTTTCTCTTCTGTAAAGTGAGAGGGTAGGATCAGAGCAATCTCTGAGACTCTTTATCTTTTTTTCCACATTTTTATAGGTATATTACAGTCATACATATTGATGGGACTATTTATTATATATTCATACTTGCACACAATGTAACAATATAATTTGGCCACTATCACTCCCCAGCTTTTTCCCCCTCCTTCCTTACCTTTCACTCCTTGGTCCCTTTTAACTTTTTCTACTGATTTCTAAGGCTCTTTAGTTTAAAAATTCTGTGATGAGTTTTTTTTTTAAATCAACTTAGCACTTTAGTGAACTAAATTTTTTTAAATTTTTTTAATTTTTTTTATTGTTGGTCGTTCAAAACATTACATAGTTCTTAATATATCATATTTCACAATTTGATTCAAGTGGGTTATGAACTCCCATTTTTACCCTGTATACAGATTGCTGTATCACATCAGTTACACTTCCATTGATTTACATATTGCCATTCTAATGTCTGATGTATTCTGCTGTCTATCCTATTCTCTACTATCCCCCTTCTCCACCCCTCCCCTCCCCTCCCCTTTTCTCTCTCTACCCCCTCTACTGTAAATCATTTCTTCCACTTGTATTATTTTTCTCTTACCCCTCCTTTCCTCTTATATGTAATTTTGTATAACCCTGAGGATCACCTCCCATTTCCATGCGATTTCCCTTCTCACTCCCTTTCCCTCCCACCTCTCATCCCTGTTTAATGTTAATCTTCTTCTCAAGCTCTTCATCCCTACCCTGTCCTTGGTTACTCCCCTTATATCAAAGCAGTCATTTGGCATTTGTTTTTTAAGGATTGGCTAGCTTCACTTAGCATAATCTGCTCTAATGCCATCCATTTCCCTCCAAATTCTATGATTTTGTCATTTTTTTAAAGCAGAGTAATACTCCATTGTGTATAAGAATATTTTATTAGATCACTTTCCTTTTTCAGAGTCTTCAGTGTTGTATTTTGATTTTAACACAAGAGGCTGATCTGTGGGAGCTAAAATTCTTACGTATATATCTAATTTGCATCCTGTTAGCAAGACCTAGCAATGTTGTTTGGAGGTCTCTTAAGTGGGATATAATATTTGTACACCTTTATGGAAAATGTTATGGTAATTCAATGCAGGTATATAATTCATAAGTATCTAATGAGGGTAATAAACACTTCTACCTCTTCAAACATTAACCACTTTTATGTTGGAAATTCGGTAGTCTACTTCTCTATTCACTTGAAATATGTTATAGATTGTTTTAGTCAATAGTTACCGTACTATGCTGGTGAAAACCCAGCACTCTTTCTTCCCCTTGGTTTGGTGTCCCTTATTGAACTTCTTTGTATTCTTTCTACTTTTGGCTCTTCTCAGTCTCTAGTGAACACTATATGATTTTGTTCTTCTAAGAGATCGACTTTTTAGTTTCTACAAATGAACGAGAACATATATAATTGTCTTTCCAGAAGTTGTTCCAGACGTTGTTCTTAAATTTTAGGATGTGTAAATGTCAACAAGGAAGCTTGTTGAAAATTTGCATTCTGAGATGTGGCCCAGGAATCTTACTATTTACTAATTACCTTGAGTAATTCTGCAGTGATGTTCCCTGGATTCTTTGAGGAATATTTCGAGTAGGTAGGCAAAAAGTGGGCAAGTAACCTCTCTCCTAGGGATTTGTGCAGGTGTGGACAGGGGCCCAGGTTATGTGGGGTTGGGAAGGGGTGGGAAATGAGTATAAAAGCTCTTAACTCCCAGTGCTTGACTAAAGGCTCCAGTTAGTCTATGTCTAGACTTTCGGCCCACAGATTGCACTGAGAGTTGTTTTGAAGGTCAGGTGTGGCTCACAACTTTGCCTTAGGCGTGGTGGGGGTGGGTGAGGTGTTGGTGGAGCTCCTCAATACCTTTTGTCCTAAGTTTACATGGGCAGGACCCTAGAAGATGTGTTGTTTATTCTGGCTTCCTGACCACCTATCTTTCAGTGGGAATGCTCTCCTGAATCTTACCTTCTCCCAGAGTTTCCACAATGGCTGTCCTGTCCACAATGGTCAGGGGGAATGCAGTTTTGGTTCTCTCTCGTCAGCCCTTCTGACCTCCAAAAACCTATCCCATGGGTAAGTCTGTTTAACTGTCTGGTCTGGAGTTGGAATTAGGAGTTCTGATCAGGAAAAATAACAGAGTCCAGTGAGGTTGTCCCAGGACGTCAGAAGTAAACATCAGTGTTGATAGAGTCTTGGGTTGGTGTTTTCAGAAAACATTTACCACTTTCTTGCTCTCTCTCTTTTCTCTCTCTCTTTTAATGAAGCAAAATCACATTCCTTTGAAAACATTTTTTTTTTATTGAAGCACAATTAAGAGAGCCCTAAAAAGAAACACCTTTTGCTGGTTTGTTAAACACTTATGTGTGAAGTCATTAAGTTTATCCTTAGCTTCATAGCTCGGTACTTACTCAGAATTTATCCTTGTGATAACTTGTCCTAAGAGTTTTAGAGTTTGTTGAATTAAAACAAATGACTTGAATAAATAATTTCCGAAGTGAATGAGTTTCCCCAAATCCTTTTGCCTTTAATGAAATAAAATTTTCTCAATGTTCATATTGATGATATAAAAATAATAGTGTTTAATTGAAATGTATTAGATAAATCAATACTAGGGAAAAAGTCTTTTTTATTCTTTTTCTTCAGAGAAGAGTCAGTGACCTCAAATTTAGACTACATTTCCCCCCCCCCCCAGAAATTTCTGAAGCCTAACTGGGTCTTGTGCTCCCTTTCTTTGCTCCTACCATGTCTCTTAGAGACCTGTATTACAACTCTGTGAGTATTAGGAGAAAGTAGCACAGCAAGTATTTGGAAACTGAGAGCCTGAAGTCCAATCCCAATTCCTTCATTTACCATCTGCATTGTCTTTAGATGAATGAATTAACTCCCTTAGACTCAGTTTCTTCATTTGTCAAATGAGGATATCACTAGTAGTTACTGAGCTAGCATGAACATTCAGTGAGATGATAATTATAAGGTGCTTGAAGTGCTTGATGCCTGGCATATATTGGCTTCTCATTAAAAGTCAGCTAGCTACAAAAATTAATTTTTTGGCTCCTTGTGTGAAGCCTACAAGATCCCATTGATAGGTCAGTGTTCATGTCTGTTCCTCTTTCTTGGCATATATTTGGTGCTCAATAGATATTAAATAAGTACATGCTTTGCTTTGGTGACAGTGTGGGATTGTTTCAAAACAAACTAAACAAACACACCAAGTATTCACACCAAGACCACAACAGGTCCATGTTATCCCCAACCATATTACCTTGCATGTGGCAGGGTTAACAATGGAAGTCAAACAGCATATCTTTTACTTTAGATCTCTACTCTCTTCCAGGACCTCCTGGGCATTACTAAGTTTTAATATTTGAGAAAATATTTGTGGTACTATCAGGTCGATACAAGACTCTAACAGGATTGTGGAATTTGTTGTTAGGAGGGCATCAATCTCTCATTTCATAGATGTGTCTTTGAGCCTAGTGGCTCTGTAGTTGATCAAGAGACATTCAACCAATCATAGGAAAGTCTGAAATAACTACCAGGATACATGACTTTTTGGCAAAGGCTTGTTTGAACAAACATGCATAACTGAGGAAAGAGTAAAAATTTGCTGGGTAATCTTAATCAGTAAAGAAAAGTAAATGGGGTTACACACCAAGCTGAACATAGATTCAAGATCCCAAGCAACAAAATAAGATACTCATGATCAAGGCCCTGGGTTGCTGTTGGGGTAGCAGGAAAGCTTTGGCTTTGAGCTAAAGGGACAGTATTGCTTTAGTGGTGTGAAGCCTTTACTATGAAGTTCTAATCTCAGTTCTGCCACTTATGATCTCTGAACACTTGGAAAACCTTAAACTCCCCAATCTTCTGTTTCCTTAACTTTAAAGTACAGGTAATATCTACCTTGTAGAGTTATTGTCAGTACTAAATAAAAACAAATTTATATAGAGGATTTAATGCTTAATGGCAGATGAGCTGTGTGGCCTTTGAAAACTTCATTAGACTCTCTGAACCTTAGTTTTCATATTTATAAGTTGGCATAATAATATGTAATGTGCAAGACAATTTTGAGAATTAAATGAGATAATGAATGTAAAATTTTAATTAACATTCTTTTGGAAATACATCTGTCTGGATGCATTGTCCCCTTCTCCTTTTCCCTACATTCCTCTCTTTTCCCAACCCCTACTCCAAGATCATGGACCTCATACTACACTGGAGATCCAATGCTTCTTAGTGGTTCACCAATTCAAACCTCACTTTCTTGTCAGTGCCCAGTGCCTCTAGGTTTTATTCTCCCAGTCAAAATTCACGGTTCTTTCCATGTTCATCTTATCTGGGTATCAGTAAGGAAAGCAATTGGATTAAAACAATTCATAATGAGATCTGAATAATTGATAAATCAACTTGGAGACTGTTGCATTTTACAGTCCATGCTAAGAGAAATATTCGTACCCACAGAGTCTGTTAAAGAAGTCAGTGACATCTGTGAGGAAGATAATGAAGAAATGTTTTGTAGGAGAAATATTTTGGGACAGTGTACCTTTCCTCCTTTGGCAACACATTTCCCTCAGTGCATACCAAGAAGGAAATGAGTCAGCATCCTCACTTGTGAAAGGTGGCTGCCAGCAGGAGTGGTTTTTTTTTTCACAGTGAGAGTGGATGTAGATATCTGTATGTGCGTCTCTCCTAGGTTTTACTGGCTCCCATTGGTATGCCTTCCACAGAGATGTATTTTGTAAGGTCCCATTTTTTTTTTTGAGACAGTCCCAAGTACCAAATACATAGATTTTTTTTCCCTTGAGAGCACAATGGAGCCCTCTATTTTTGTCTTGGCTGAAAATGAAAGGGAATGCTTCCAAATGTTTCAAATCCTCAGATGTCTTTAGTTTGGATGGAATAATATGAGAGATGAAGGCTGGCGGGAGTGTGATTGAAGTCTACAAAGTCACGAAGGGTCTGAGAAGAGTGAATACAGACTTGATCACCAAATCTCTGAAGGCTGTACAGCCATGGTCAATGCCTTAAAGTTTAAAGGACTAAACTCATTGCACTTATGGGCAGCTTAATGAATATGAGTTTTCAGTGATATAAAGGGCATATTGTAGCACTCTAAGAGACAGATCAACAAATTCATAGAAATTTACCTCAAGAGATATACACAGCTGGACATGCGATTGATATTTCTCATTGACTCTGGAATTAAAGACTTGCATTAGAATATATCCAAGAGCCTTTGATACTCTGTGGCTCTGTATATTATTAGGGAAAGTTATGGGATATTTGGGGTATATCCCTACTTTTCACAGGTTGACATATTGGAAGAGAGAAAAAGAAAAGTCCCTAGTGTCAAATTTGGAGACTGCCTATTGGATCCAAAGGGTTTTAACTTCCAGGTCCTCAGTTCTCATGAGATGAGTTTATCCCAGGGGAAAGTGAGTCCCCTTTAAATGAATTTATGAATTTGTAATTGCCCATATTGTCATGTGAAAAAGCAGAGCAAGAGATTGTCTGAATATCTGCCTCCTATTCCAAGGTGTTCCTGATTTTATCAAATCCTTGAATTTGTCTGATGCTCCCGATGAGATCACCTTATTCTTCGCGACAAGACAATGATTATATGTGTTATATATCTTTAGTTATGTTCCAATACTTGTTGCTTGACCTGCAGTGATTTTATTAGTCTCAAAAAACATAGTGTACAATTCAAAATGGATTGTGTACTTATTATAGCAAATGTATATTGATTCGATTAAAAATGCATTAATTTCTTTAAATTTCAGTAACACTGGATTCATTTTCAGAAAGAAAAGGCTGGAAATGTGCAGTCATGTAACCTGATAATCTCAGATAAGTGGTATTTAATATTTCTCAACAGGAATTTTTTTCTCTATACATTTAAAGCAAAAATCTCTAACATTAAGTGCTGTATGTAGTGCATATAAAGCATTTAGAAGAAAGGAAAGCTCTCTAATTTAACTCAAGGTCACATGCACATTGTCAGAGTAAAGAGGGAGTTGCAAAATTATCCAGGGAACTTGAAGCAGTCTAGACAGTCAATCCAGATCATTTAAAAAGATATGTTAAAGATTCTCATAAGAGTAAGAGAGTTAGCTGCTAATATGAAGATACAGTTTGGGACAAATCAAATTTGGTGGTAGAAAGCCTTAAGGTCTTTGCTTGAAATCCATTTTAGTACAAACATATACACTTAGAATATTCCGATAAACAGGAAATCATTTAGTACATTTACATATTTTAGTCATTTATTACACACACACTCAGCCACAGAAAAATCTTTTAAAATAGCTTAATGTGTGTGAACATTTGTTTGTTTTTTTCATGTCAAATGGATGGAATTAAGCAAAGCCTGCAAAACTCAGCACATTGTGTAAATAAACAAGCCCCAGAAGAAATACTTGCCTGCAAAGGGGATGAAATGAGGATTCTCTCAGATCTTTCATTGACTATATTCAGGAAAGTCTTCATTCTTATTCAGTTATTCACTTGTAAAATGAAGAAGTTGGAGCTGAAAGGACCCTTAGACTAGATAATCTCTGTGACTTAACATAAAGTCTAATAAAATATATCTGCATACTTTTATGACACATAGACATGCCAAACTATGTCTGTAACAACCGGCTAATTATATAACCAGGAGAATAACTAGAAAATTAATACATTTTGCTTTTGCTTATTCTTCTCCCAAGAATAATTTCTCAGTGGCTCAAGCTTCCAATTAGTAGGAACTCACTCAATAGTTGTTGAATTCACTGTGACCCATAGTACATAAAAATGGGTTTGAATTCTACCAAGTATGCTTAAATTTCACAAATCTTGCACTCAACACTGGGAATCAGCCTCAGAAGTACTTTCACTATTTTCATGGCTTGGATAAAGGTGGTAGATTTCACTAACAAATAGTTATCTTTGAGAACAGAAATATGAACAAAATCACAGCTTGTATGTGAATCGATTCTCCTTTCCAATGCAGACTGAAGGCCAAATGTGTAAATATACATTTCCAGTGCTGAGGCTCTCTCAGATAAGCTGACACACTAATTCTGCCAGTGGAGTGTCATGCACTTGCCTTTCTCGCCATCCTCAATACTGTCATCATTTTCATCACTATTATCATCCTAGATTAGTCCCAGATGATTTCTTTGCTCCCAGAGCTAAAATGTTCAGTATGGTAGTCACTAGCCACTGTGACTATTAAGCCCTGGAAATGTGGGTAATTCAAATGAAATGTGCTTCAAGTGTAAAATACACTTGCTTTCAGTTTTGAAAAGAGGAGTTGAAGGAACATCCTCCAAGGGCTCACATGATGGAAGCTTGGTTCTCAGTGTGGTGGTGTTGAGATGGCGACATCTTTAAGAATGGGAGGTTAGAGGATCATTAGGCAATGCTGAGCTGACGTGGATCTGGGGCGAACAGTCTGGGCCTCTCAGAACACACACTGAGCCTGGATCGGCTGAATTCAAGCTCCCCTTCGCCTGCTTCCCGCAGACAAACAGCTGTGACTCAGCTAATCCATCTGGCTGAAACAACTGGTCAGCCCTTCTGATCCTACGGAGGTAAATGCCAACCGAGCCTTCATAGGTAGTGGCCACAGGATTGAAACGGGGCTTGGGAGAGACAGTAAGGACCCATCCGTTTCATTGGTCACCCGGCAAAGGGAAACGAACTGTCGCCATTTGCAAGAGATACCACCATGGCAGAGAACTGACGTCACCAGACTGCGTCGAGGAGATAACTTCATTGAAACCTGCGGATACAGGTGTGTAATCCCCTAGCCTTCCCTCTCCACACATCGGGGAAACCTTAAGGGCACCTCCCAGCTCTCCCGTGAGCGTGATAGCCAGACCGAGGGAATCCGACGTGGCGCGGGACTGCCGGCTACCGCTCCCACCAGTGCTGACAAATGAGGTCTCTTGCACCAGCTACCACGGGCGTGGCTACCAGAGGGCAAGTAAAATTCGCTGAGGATTCTCAGCCCCAAGCTCTACAAACTTAGGGTCTGAGGGAATGGCAAACATGGAGAGTGTGCCCAGTTGTTCATGAAAACAGGGCTCCCGGGAGCAGCAGACCTGGTGTGTAGCCAGTATTGTGGTGAGCGTCACCGGTGAGAGGGGCCTGGCTAGAGGAAAAGTGGGAAGTGACTAGACACAAGAGGAGGCCCTAGGCACTCAGGATTGGAGACTCGCCCAGTCTGGGAGGAGGAGCTGCTGCACAGTGATTGGTTCCCGCGTATTGACAGGAGAAGCTTGGCCTGGTGGGCACAGCTCCACCTACTGGAAGAGAAGTTAATCGAACTCTAAGACTGCATTTATTAGTTTTTTTTTTTTCTTTTATTCTTTTCTCTTTTTTGTTGATTTGGTTTTTTTTTCATTTTAATTTTTCTTTCTTGTTTTTAAATTTTTTAAATTTTTTTTCTAATTTTAAATTTTTTATTATTTTTTAAAAAAAATTTTTTCTTTTTTTCTTTCCTATTTTTTTTTCTTCTTTTGTCTTTTCATTTCTTTTCAATTTTCTTATTCCCCCTTCCTTGAATTCTACCTGCTTACTCTCATTCTCTTTAGTGACTTCTTCCCTGCCCTTCTAATACCTTTCCTCCCAAGCATCAAATAAATCTATAGGAGTAAATAGTAACTCAGCAGTCAAACAGAACAAGAAGTAACATGAGCAGCATGAAAAAGCAAGGAAGAAAAGGAGTACAAACAATGCAGGACAGCCTAAATATTCAGGAGGACCTAGAGTCATCAGAAAAATGGTCATATAAAGAACTCAAGGAACACCTTAGACAGATGGAATGGAACCTTAAAGAGGATACGAGACAGCAAATTCAAGCAGCGAAAGAACACATTGAGAATGAATTACATAAACAGATAAAAGAAGAAGTTAAGCATCTTTATCAGGTCATAGAGATTACAAAAAATAATCAAACAATAATTCTAGAAATGAAGGAAACGATAAACCAAATTAAAAACTCAATTGAGAGTATCACTAACAGAGTGGAGCAAGTAGAAGCCAGAACATCAGATAATGAAGACAAAATATATCATCTTGAAAAGAGTCTAGCCAACTCAGAAAGGCTGGTAAAAAATCACGAGAAAAACATCCAAGAGTTATGGGATAACATAAAAAAACAAACTTACGAGTCATCGGGATAGAAGAAGGTACAGAGATTCAAACCAAGGGAATGAGTAACCTGCTGAATGAAATAATTACAGAAAACTTTCCATAAATAAAAAAGGAAACAGATACACAAATTGTAGATGCATACAGGACACCGAGCACACAAAATCACAGTAGACCAACGCCAAGACACATTGTTATGAAGATATCCAATATACAGAACAAAGAGAAAATATTAAAAGCTACAAGAGAAAGGAGGCAGATTACATTCAGGGGTAAACCAATAAGGTTAACAACGGATTTTTCATCACAGATGCTGAAAGCAAGAAGGTCATGGAACAATGTATTTCAAACACTGAAAGACAGTGGATGCCAACCAAGAATTCTGTATCCAGCAAAATTAAGCTTCAGGTATGACAACGAAATAAAAATCTTTCATGATAAACAAAAGTTAAAAGAATTTGCAGCCAGAAAACCAGCATTGCAAAGCATCTTGAGCAAAACACTACATGAGGAAGAAATGAAAAACAATAACCAAAACCATCAGTGGGAAGTGCCTCGGTAAAGACAGAGGGCGGGGGGAAAGATAATCATGGAGAAAGAAACTAAATTAAAAAAAAAAAGGATAAATAATCAAACATGGCTGGAAGTACAAACCATATATCAATAGTAACTCTAAATGTTAATGGCTTAAACTCTCCAATAAAGCGACATAGGCTGGTATCATGGATTAAAAAAACAAATCCAACAATATGCTGCCTCCAGGAGACACATCTGATTGGAAAAGACATACACAGGGTGAAGGTGAAAGGATGGGAAAAAATATACCACGCACACGGTCCTCGTAAGCAAGCAGGGGTGGCCATCCTCATATCGAATAAAATCGACTTCAAGACCAAGTTAATCAAAAGGGATAAGGAAGGACATTATATACTGTTAAAAGGAACCATTCACCAACAAGACATAACAATTATCAATATTTATACACCAAATAATGGTGCTGCGACATTCATGAAACAAATTCTCCTCAAGTTCAAGAATCAAATAGACTACAACACAATAATTATGGGTGACTTCAACATATCTCTCTCACCATTGGACAGATCCTCCAAACAAAAGTTGAATAAAGAAACTATAGAACTCAATACCACAATCAATAACCTAGACTTAACTGACATATATAGAATATATCAACCATCATCAAATGGATATACTTTTTTCTCAGCAGCACATGGATCCTTCTCAAAAATAGACCATATATTATTCCATAGGGCAACCCTCAGTAAATATAAAGGGATGGAAATAATACCATGCATTTTATCTGATCATAATGGAATGAAACTGGAAATCAATGATAAAAGAAGGAAGGAAAAATCCTACATCACATGGAAAATGAACAATATGTTACTGAATGATCAATGGGTTACAGAAGACATAAAGGAGGAAATAAAAAAATTCTTAGAGATAAATGAAAATACAGACACAACATATCAGAATCTATGGGACACAATGAAAGCAGTTTTAAGAGGGAAATTCATCACCTGGAGGTCATTCCTCAAAAAAAGGAAAAACCAACAAATAAATGAGCTCACACTTCATCTCAAAGCCCTAGAAAAGGAAGAGCAAAACAACAGCAAATGTAGCAGAAGGCAAGAAATAATTAAAATCAGAGCGGAAATCAATGAAATTGAAACAAAAGAAACTATTGAAAAAAATTAACAAAACTAAAAGTTGGTTCTTCGAAAAAATAAATAAGATCGACAGACCTTTAGCCATGCTAACCAAGAGAAGAAGAGAGAGAACTCAAATTACTAACATACGGGATGAAAAAGGCAATATCACAACAGATGCTACAGAAATACAGAAGACAATTAGAAATTATTTTGAAAACCTATATTCCAACAAAATAGAAGATAGTGAAGACATCGATAAATTTCTTAAGTCATATGATTTGCCCAGACTGAGTCAGGAGGATACACACAATTTGAACAGACCAATATCAGTGGATGAAATTGAAGAAGCCATCAAAAGACTACCAACCAAGAAAAGCCCAGGACCGGATGGGTATACAGCGGAGTTTTACAAAACCTTTAAAGAAGAATTAATACCAATACTTTTCAAGTTATTTAAGGAAATAGAAAAAGAGGGAGCTCTTCCAAATTCATTCTATGAGGCCAACATAAAGAAAACTATAGACCAATATCTCTGATGAACCTAGATGCAAAAATCCTCAATAAAATTCTGGCGAATCGAATACAAAAACACATCAAAAAAATTGTGCACCATGTTGAATGGGCTGAAAGATGGAAATAGCACCTTTGAATTACTGGGGGGAAATCTACCAACCCTAAGTTCTGTACTCATGATTTTTTTTTCACAAATGGCAGCAAAATAAAGATTTCTCAGACAAAAAATAAATAAATAAGAAAGAAAAAAAAAAAAGCTGAGAGAAAATAGCTTGATATTTAGCACATTAATTTTTATCCCAAATTAATTGATCCTATGTATTTGGGTTTATTTCTGAAATTCATTCTGTTTCAGTGATTATTCATTTATTTCTCCACCAGTACCAAGCTTTATTTATTTATTTTTTTTATTACAGTACCTTTTGTATATTTTGATATTTGGTCAGACTAGTTTCCTCTTCTTGGTCTTTTCCCAAAATTTTATGGTTATTTTAACACATTTGCTATTGCATTACATCTTTATATAGCTATATTTCTGTGGGAAACAATGAGTTTTCCAGTGATTGGGATGACATTGAATTTCTATATTAAGTCAGAAGAATTGAGAAATTTACATTATTGTTCTTATCCAAATTATATCTTTTGATTTATTAAAACATTTCTTTGAATTATCTCAGTAGAGGCTTATGACTTTATTCATGTAGGTACTCTGGATTCTTAACTTTATTCTTAGGTATCCCCACCCCATTTCATTGCTAATTCTGTTTTCCTGGATGTATTTTCTCCCAGTTACTATGAGTATGAAAAACTCGATTTTTGCATATTAATTTTGTAAGCATCTAAGAGCAACTAGGAAGTTGAATTCTTATTGTTTTCTAAATTGCTTTTTGATTAATTTTCCTGTTTCAACTAGGTATAAATATACTAGTATATCAGTAATCAATAACAATAAATTATTCCTTACTTTCTTTTATTTTCATCTTGTTTTCTTTCTGTTCTATAATCCAATGGTTGGTATTTTGAGAACAATGTTAAATTGTAATGAGTTTTATCTATTTTATGACCATTAGGCATGATATATACTTTTAGTTAGAAACATAAATCTAATTTCATTAAAAAAAAAAATTGTGCACCATGATCAAGTAGGATTCATCCCTGGGATGCAAGGATGGTTCAATATACAGAAATCAATAAATGTTATTCACCACATCAATAGACTTAAAGATAAGAACCATATGATCATCTCGATAGACGCAGAAAAAGCATTTGACAAAGTACAGCATCCCTTTATGTTCAAAACATTAGAAAAACTAGGGACAACAGGAACTTACCTTGACATTGTAAAAGCTATCTATGCTAAGCCTCGGGCTAGCATCATTCTGAATGGAGAAAAGTTGAAGGCATTCCCTCTAACATCTGGAACAAGGCAAGGATGCCCTCTATCACCACTTCTATTCAATATAGTTCTCGAAACACTGGCCAGAGAAATTAGACAGATGAAAGAAATTAAAGACATAAAAATAGGAAAAGAAGAACTTAAATTATCACTATTTGCGGATGACATGATTCTATACCTAGAAGACCCAAAAGGGTCTACAAAGAAACTACTAGAACTAATAAATGAATTCAGCAAAGTGGCAGGATATAAAATCAACACGCATAAATCAAAGGCATTTCTGTATATCAGCGACAAAACTTCTGAAACCGAAATGAGGAAAAACACTCTATTCACAATATCCTCAAAAAAAAAAAAATACTTGGGAATCAACCTAACAAAAGAGGTGAAAGATTTATACAATGAAAACTACAGTACCCTAAAGAGAGAAGTAGAAGAAGATCTTAGAAGATGGAAAAATATGCCCTGTTCATGGATAAGCAGAACTAACATTATCAAAATTGCAATATTACCAAAAGTTCTCTATATGTTTAATGCAATGCCAATCAAAATCTCAATGGCATTTCTTGTAGAAATAGATAAAGCAATCATGAAATTCATATGGAAAAATAAAAGACCCAGAATAACAAAAGCAATTCTAAGCAGGAAGTGTGAATCAGGTGGTATAGCGATACCAGATTTCAAACTATATTACAGAGCAATAGTGACAAAAACAGCATGGTACTGGTACCAAAACAGGTGGGTGGACCAATGGTATAGAATAGAGGACACAGAGACTAATCCACAAAGTTACAACTATCTTATATTTCATAAAGGAGCTAAAAGCATGCAATGGAGGAAGGATAGCATCTTCAACAAATGGTGTTGGGAAAACTGGAAATCCATATGCAACAAAATGAAACTGAATCCCTTTCTCTCGCCATGCACAAAAGTTAACTCAAAATGGATCAAGGAGCTTGATATCAAATCAGAGACACGGCGTTTGATAGAAGAAAAAATTGGCTACGATCTACATATTGTGGGGTCGGGCTCCAAATTCATTAATAGGACACCCATAGCACAAGAGTTAATAACAAGAATCAACAAATAGGACTTACTTAAACTAAAAAGTTTTTTCTCAGCAAGAAAAACAATAAGAGAGGTAAATAGGGAGCCTACATCATGGGAACAAATTTTTACTCCTCACACTTCAGATAGAGCCCTAATATCCAGAGTATACAAAGAACTCAAAAAATTAGACAATAAGATAACAAATAACCCAATCAACAAATGGGCCAAGGACCTGAACAGACACTTCTCAGAGGAGGATATACAATCAATCAACAAGTACATGAAAAAATGCTCACCATCTCTAGCAATCAGAGAAATGCAAATCAAAACCACCCTAAGATACCATCTCACTCCAGTAAGACTGGCAGCCACTATGAAGTCAAACAACAACAAGTGCTGGCGAGGATGTGGAGAAAAGGGTACTCTTGTACATTGCTGGTGGGACTGCAAATTGGTGCGGCCAATTTGGAAAGCAGTATGGAGATTCCTGGGAAAGCTGGGAATGGAACCACCATTTGACCCAGCCATTGCCCTTCTCGTACTATTCCCTGAAGACCTTAAAAGAGCATACTACAGGGATACTGCCACATCGATGTTCATAGCAGCACAATTCACAATAGCTAGACTGTGGAACCAACCCAGATGCCCTTCAATAGATGAATGGATTAAAAAATGTGGCATTTATACACCATGGAGTATTACGCAGCATTAAAAAATGACAAAATCATGGAATTTGCAGAGAAATGGATGGCAATAGAGCAGATTATGCTTAGTGAAGCTAGCCAATCCCTAAAAAACAAATACCAAATGTCATCTTTGATATAATGAGAGCAACTATGAACAGAGCAGGGAGGAAGAGCAGGAAGAAAAGATTAACATTAAACAGAGTCATGAGATGGAGGAAAAGGGAGAGAAAGGGAAACTGCATGGAAATGAAGGGAGACCCTCATTGCTATACAAAATTACATATAAGAGGTTGTGAGGGGAATGGGAAAATAAACAAGGAGAGAAATGAATTACAGTAGATGGGGTAGAGATAGAAGATGAGAGGGGAGGGGGGATAGTAGGGGATAGGAAAGGTAGCAGAATACAACAATTACTAATAGGGCATTATGTAAAATTGTGGATGTGTAACCGACGTGATTCTGCAATCTGCATTTGGAGTAAAAATTGGAGTTCATAACCCACTTGAATCTAATGTATGAAATATGATATGTCAAGAGCTTTGTAATGTTGTGAACAACCAATAAAAAAATTTAAAAAAAAAGAAAAGAGGAGTTGAAGGCCAAGTTCAGACCTAAGGAACTTACTGAGCAAATATCATGAAGAGAAGGAATGTAAAATATCGTATTACTAACTTTTATGTTGATTACATGTTATAATGATAATATTTTGGATAAGTTGGAATAAGTAAATGTTATTTTGATGATTTTCACCTGTTTATTGTTACTTTTTTAAAAACGTAGCTTCCAGAAGATGTAAAATTGCATAAGTGGGTCCATGTGTGGCTCCCATTATATTTCTGTTGGGTGATGCTGTTCCTGAGTATCTGCTGGAAATGCATCTTTCCTGTGTTCTCTTTCTCAAGAATTTCAGTGGTGCTCTCTTCCCATCCATGTGACCTACAGGTTCTTTTTAGCTTTCAAGGCCTTCCATCTGCATCATTTCTATGTAAGCGTTTTAGGAGGAAACTGCCCCTTCTCTTCTTCAGGGTATCATTTCCTGCCTTTCCCTGGACCCTTTTCCCAGCCCCATCTGTGCCAAGGCCCTGAGCAGTTTCATTCGTGGAACAATTATTGGTTTTGGGTTCTGAGCAAGAGGCTGTGCTGGAGGAATGCAGTTCGGCCCTTTTCTCAGGTTTTAGTTTTGAAAAAAGGAGTTGAAGACCTAAGTTGAGGCCTAAGGAACTTACTGGGCAAATGTCAGGTGAGATGGGCGAGGGAAGGTCCTTCTAGGAAGATAGATGTGGCCTTAAGCCAGGAATTGAGAGAACACCTATGTCATCTAGTGAGATGAAGAGTGTAATACTAGTGGGAAGGAGACAGGAAGCTCAAGCTGTAGGTCAGAACTGTCCAGATCATGAAGGTCATGCCTAAGGAGCTTGGCCACATATTCTTTGCTGTATTTTTTTTTTCTCTTACCCACATGCTGCAGATTGATTCTATTCATAGATTCATTTCTTACCCCTTTGTATATGCTTGTCCTTTGCCAATAAAGTTTTTCTCATTAAATAGATGGGTGTTTTTTTATTCTCCACTCTTGAATCTGGATTTGGCTATGTGACTTGTTTTGATTAAGAAGTCAGCAGATCTTGAGCTTTGGGCTTAGTTCAGTGGTATACAGTTTGTGCTTAGAATGCATGAGGTCCCATCACCATCCCAATACCCTGCTCCCCTCCCAAAAAGAAAAAAAAAAAGAATTAAAAAAAACTAGCAGATCTTATTAAAGAACACTTGTGAAGTTTGCCTATAATTTTGCACTTTGCTGCTGTCTGAGAGGGACATGCCCAAGCTGGTCCCTGAAGGAGAATGAAAGGGAGCCCAGTAATCCTGATCAATCTAACCAAGGCTAGACTACAGCCCACCTAAGCCCCAGACATGAGAGAACCCAGCCAAGATCAGCAGATCTGCCTAACAACCCCAGATACACAAGCACAAAGTGCTTATTTTGCATGTAGCTATTTGTCATGCAGCATTATGGTGGGAATATATAACCAACACCCATGTAACTGATTACCCCAGTAAATTGTATGCTCCTTGAGGGATGATATATTTTCTGAATTTTTAACAATGCTCAATATATAACTAGTAATTGACAGATATGGATTTGAATTGTCAAAGATTTTAATGAAATAGTTGTAGTCATGAAAAATGGGAATTTTCTTGAGCAAATGTTGATGACTTTTCTAATCCTTTCCAGCAAGGGGGAAGAAAGCACCTATCCTTCTCCCTTTACTCTTTTAAAAGGCCCCATAGGTGACTCTGAAAGGGCAAAGATGAGAAGGATGAGTGGATTGTTCTGTGGGTTTTCTGCACCAAAGACAATCACCCCCTACATCCACCAGAGGAATGTTGGACTTTAGGATACGTTACCTGGTACACATACATTTTTTTTTAAAGAGGCTGACGGGAGCAATACCCAGTACAACGTCTGGAATCTAAATTGACAGTATTTCAAGAACACCTGCCTTCCAAGGAGAGCTTGGCTCTGACAGATGCTAAGTAGACAAGACGAGAAGTTCGCTGAGCTTTCTGGACCTTGCTCAGGTGGGTCAGAGTTGATGGCATTGTGTCATAGTCATTTTTCATCATCAAAGGAGTAAGGGCCATTCTCAGGATCCAACTTCACTCTGTTTTACGTAGCTATACTTCAGAATGACACCGAAAACCTAAGAATGCTGTTAGTCTCTGTTTCAGATCTCTTGGAAAACTTGCTGAGATTATCAGGACTTATTGAACATCTGAAGTCCTTTCCAAAGATAATAAGCCAGGTTGATAAACAGATCCTGAGATGGGCATGCCCAAGAAGATATATAAAGATAATCAGTCCCCTTTGTGGATCAGTATAATCCTCTGCTCTGAAGAATGGATTCACATGAAATCAGGTACCAAAGTCCACATCAAGGAATTTCTACCTTTATGACAGGAATCTTCCTTTTGTATGTCAGAGAGATAAAGTGGCTTTGGGGCCACATGGTCTGGTGTTGAATCCAGCTCTGTTAACATCATGTTATCTCAAGCAGGAAAAATTATTCTTTGAGCTCACTTTTTCCTCTCTCATAAGATGGAAATAGTCATAGTAGTGCCTGTGCTGAGTTGTGGTGAGGACTAAATCAAAAAGGGCATGAAAAATACTTCACAAAGTGAATGACAGTGAATGAGTTCTCAGAAAAAGGTAGCTGTTTTTATTAATGATTTCTTCAGTCTGTGTTGACTCTTAAGAACCAGATAGTAAGAAAAATAATCCAGTATCTTCTATTGGGGGCTGGCTGGCTGAACGCTTTATTGGCAAGAGATGAATCTTCGGGGGAAGTGAATCTTCAGTTGAACAGTGTATTGCTTGTTCCCCTATCATGCTTGCACTGACTATAGATAATGCTGTAGCAAAACCAAATTGTCCTGAGGGTCTTTTATGCTCACCTACTCTTACTGTCTCCAGGATGGACTGTAGTCTACTGTAAAAGGAAATTGTTCAACTATAGAAGCTACTTGCCACTTTCACTGCTCAGGGATAACTATTCACTCCAATTGGCTAGAGTCTGGGCATGACAGTAACTTTGGATGATACAGAGCATTGCCACAATCCAGTGGCCACAGATGTCTTTTATGGTTTTAGTAAATGCAAAGTATGTGTCTATATAGTGTTTGTTTGCGTGTGTGTGTGTGTGTGTATACTCATAAAAAAGGATAGCTGGTTTTACTTCTTTGGTGATTGAATCTTTCAATAAATATTTATTATATGCTAGGTGTTATGGTCTCAGTGTAAGTAAATTAGACATTTCTTTACTGTCAAGCTGTTTGCAAGCAGATTCATTTATTGATCTCTTCTGCAAACTATTTCCAGTTTCCCTTCCCAGGTAGCTTCTTGCGAGGTTTGATCAGTGGGATACATTATAAAGAAATAGTAGAGCAGAAAGAT
This sequence comes from Spermophilus citellus, assembly GCF_964194105.1. Lineage (NCBI taxonomy): Eukaryota > Metazoa > Chordata > Mammalia > Rodentia > Sciuridae > Spermophilus > Spermophilus citellus. Next base: position 53,104,329 of record NC_138192.1, on the reverse strand, counting down.
GAGAAGCAATAGTATTTCTCACTGTACCCCCACTTCCTACTTTGAGAAGTTATAGTATCTTCTTTGTGTCCCATCTCTTGCCATAGCTTCTGCTATGAATCCAGCCCCCACAAGATAATTCAGATCTTGTGATCATGTAACAGTTCTTTGTTCTTATAGCTCAAGGGATGACAGCAGCATTTTGTTTTTTGTCTAATTTGCTTTTGTCTAGGTTATTTCACTCTCAATTTCTCCAAAATTTTTGTAACTAGTTTCCTAAGTTAAATTCCTTCTGTTCAACTACCTGTTATTGCCTCTTTACCTGTTCTAGACTTTGAGTGATACAATTTCAAAACTTTACATTACAGTTTTTTTTTGTGTGTGTATGTGTGTGAAACAGATATCATTCAAATAGATCCACAAACATGTAATGACTACTATTATAATGACTTTATATACTATGAAGTTCAGGTACAATGTAAGCAAATAACCCAGAGTCTAGGTCTTGCTAATCCAAGGTCTTGCTATAAATGAAAAACTCAGATCCCAGTGACAATGGATTCATAATTTGCATTTTAGCAAGCTCCTCAGCTCAGAGGAGCAATCCCATGACATAGCATCTACTTTCAGCTTGATTACTATGGCGCAATCTTCCCAGCTCTCGTGTATTGGGATTGTACAGAGTCAGTGGCATCCCTGAATCATAGCGCCATCCAAATGATGAAAGCTTGCTTCTTGATCCTGCCTGAGCAAACACTGCAGGACAGATTCTGGCTAACACAAGTCAGAGAGGAGATTAGGGTGACTGTTGGGATAATTCCCTTAAAAACGCCAGAAAAATTGCTTCTCTGATGGCTATTTTGGGGTAGCTGGAAGCCAAGCTCTAGAAGACTGAGTCTTTGAAATGCATTGAAGCATGTTGTGGGAAAGCACATATTTTCCCCAAAGTGACCATATCTTGTATCACCAATGTAGCACATTTGCAGCTCCATATCTTTTCCACAGCAGTAAATTTACACACTTTGTGTTGTGAACCACAGTGGAAGAAGCTATCAGAGAGACAGACATGGGCATTTGAAGCTAAGGCAAGGCAAAAGTTATAAGAAGGTTTTTAGTGATGATCTTTTTAAACTGTTTGAAACTTCCCCCTATCCCTTACCCCCAGACCTAATCATTGATTTTCAATGATCACTTCCTTTTTCTTTGTCCATCACTGAGAAGTGAGTATAGTAGAAAAATAGAATCTGAAAGTAAAAATCCATGTCAAGTTCTCTGGGCATGTAATGCAGTTGGTCTTTGTCCCCAGTTTCTGTCACAGAGCTCCTAAAACCTTTGAATTTCTTGAGTGACAGGAGTGTTCTTCACATCCTTCCCCCATACTTTGAGGACATGTCTTCCTTCATCTGGGTGTTCATCCACATCCTTTATGATAAACCAGTAAACATCAGTGTTTCCCTGAATTCTGTGAACCATTCCAGCAAATTAATCAAACCAAAGGAAAGGGTGGTAGGAATACTGATTTCTTAAATGAAAATTTAAAGTTTTCTTGGCAAAGAAAAGTCACATACAAACGATTCTATTTTATGCTAATGATGGGTCAAAACCACTTAATTTTGTAATTGAATTTGAAAGAAAAATGCATACAAATCATTATAAACCTGTTAGTGGGTATGTGATATAAAATAACTGAAACATCAATAACATAACTTTGAAAGGATATATAAATATACTGAATGTTTACAATGTATTCAAGTTAATTTGTTACCATTTTAAAATGCAGTGTAAACTTAAAGTGACCTGGATAAAATTTCAATGTAAATGACAAACTACCATAGAATATATAAAGAGAAGTGGGAGAGGAAACAAAACATGTCACTAAATCAGCAAACCACAAATTAAACTATTAAGAAAAGTAGGAAAAACAATTATAGAAATATAGAAAACAACTTACAAAGTAGGAGTAGTGAGTGCAGCTCAATTCATTAAAAATAAGCTATAGTGTTGGTAAGGATGTGGGGGAAAAGGCACACTCATACATTGCTGGTGGGACTGCAAATTGGTGCAACCACTATGGAGAGCAGTATAGAGATTCTGCTCTCATATCTGACCCAGCTATCCCATTCCTTGGTTTATACCCAAAGGACTTAAAATCAGCATAATATTGTGACACAGCCACATCAATGTTTATAGAAGCTCAATTCACAATAGCTAGACTATGGAACCAACCTAGGTGTCTCTCAATAGATGAATGGATAAAGGAAATGTGGTATATACACTCAATGAAATATTACTCAACTTTAAAGAAGAGTGAAATTATGGAATTTTCCAGTAGATGGTTGGAGTTGGAGAATATCACACTAAGCAAAATAAGTCAATCCAACAAAACCAAAAGCTGAATATTTTCTCTAATATGCAGATGCTAATTCACAATAAGGTGGGGGTACTAGGGAAGAATAGCATTACCTTAGATTAGGTAAAAGGAAGTGATGGGAGGGGAGGGGAGGGGATATGGGGATAGGAAAGATAATAGAATGAAACAGAAATTATTACTGTATGTATATATATTGACTGGATGACCAGTATGATTCTGCAACATGAACACTCAGAAGAATGAGAAATTATATCCCATCTATGTATATCAAAGTGCATAAATGCATTCTACTATCATGTATAACTAATTAAAACAAATAATATATATTATATATATAAACTAAGCTATAATTATATGTATACATATATATAAACTAAGCTATAATTCTATACACACACACACATACTAATACACACACACAGAGCTATAGAACCAACTGAGGTGCCCTTCAACAGATGAATGGATAAAGAAAATGTGGCATATATACACAATGGAATATTACTAAGCCATAAAAAGAATGACTTTATGACCTTTGGATGGCTCTGGAGACTATATCATGCTAAGTGAAATAAGCCAACCCCCAAACCAAAGGCCAAATGCTCTCACTGATATTCTGATGCTGGCACACAATAGGAGGAGCAGGTAGAGAAGAATAAAAAGTCCAGTGGGTTAGACAAAGGGGAATGAAGGGAAGGAAAGGGGGATGGAAATAGGAAAGACAGTAGAATGAATTGGACATAACTTTCCTATGTTCACATATGAATACACAATCAGTGAAACTCCACATCATGTACAATCACAAGAATGGAAACCTAATTAAAATAAGTTATATTCCATGTATGTATAATATGTCAAAATACACTCTCCTGTCATGTATATCTAAAAAGAACAAGAAAAAAGAAAAAAGAAAACCAATTGAATACTATAGCTTTTAATTTGTTTTTAAGTCAGGAAACAGCATTCTTCCAAAGTTATTTGTATTCTGAATATTTTTGAGGTATTCATACAATTTTGAGATTCCATACAATTTCTAGAGTAGTTTTTTCTGTTTCTCAAAAAAAAAAAAAAAACCATTGGAAATTTGATAGCTATTACATAGCATCTCCAGATAATTTTGAATAGTACAAACATCTTTTAGTTTTATCTTTCAATTCTTGAACAAGACTATGTTCAAGAGTATTCAATTAAATGCCATATATTTATGGATTTTTGTACATCCCTTCCACTTTTGATTTCTAAATTTATCCTATAATATATACAAAATAATTTTAATATTCTCATATCTACTAACACTTTTTTATTCTTGAAGAATAGGTCTATCCAGTATAATATTCCATTTGGTATTGAGAACATGAAGTATATGAGTATAATTGGTTTAAAATATGTTTCAAAGTCTTCTGTTTTGTGATTATCATTTTATGTGACTTTCTTTTCCTTTTTACTAAGTGGGGGTTGATGTATCCTAGTCCCATAGTCATGCTTTCTATTTCTAATTCTCTCCATCTTACCTTATTATATTTGGGAAGTACGATGTGAGTTGTGAGTGTATCTATTCTTATTGCAGTATCCTAGGGAAAGTCCCCTTTTATTTTTATTAGATATTCTAGTTTGCTTCATTTAAATTTATATAAATTTTAAATATATTTTATCTCATATAACTTTTTGTTTTAAACTATGTTTTGCCTACCATAATTTTGCCACTCCAGCTTTCTTTTGGTCACTTTGTATGTAACATTTTTATGTCCTTTTGCTTTCAGTATACTTATGTCCTTAGATATAGAGTTCCCTGTAGATTACAGACAGTTGTATATTTTTTAAAGATTTAATTCTCTAAGAAAAGCTTTTTGTTTTGATTGGTGTTTATTAATAATGCAGTTATAGTCAAATTTCTAAAAGGAATACTGATTTACACCCAATGAATCAGAAGGTGCTACCTATTCTAATTGGCCTCTGAAGTCAGTGGGATAATCTTGTGGGACTGAACCCTCAATCTGTGGAATCTAACGCAACCTGCATTTGGATAGTATCAGAATTGAATGGAGTTATAGGATACCCAGTTGTTGATTCCATTGCTTGGTTTGTGGGAAAAAAACAAAAAACAAAAAACCTCCACATATCTGATCACAGAAGTGTTCTGTGAGTAGAGAGAAAAAAAATTCATTATTCTTTTAAATCCTCTTCCCAAAACATTTAGTGATCTGTACTGCCTTGGGCAATTGTCTTACTATTTGTGATACATTTTTTTTTTTAAATGTTCCAAATGGGACTGAAAACACCTGAACTCATTGGTTTCTAGTGTGGTTCAAATGGTATAAAAATGTGCTCTATAAAATGAAAGGAACTAACTGGCACTGAAAATCCACATTTAAAGCAAACCAAGCTGGCAAAGTTCTTAAGGAAAAATGAAAGATGTCACAAGTGTGATTGAAGTGACGTGCTCTGTAGCTTTTGTGATTGGATCAAAAACTAAAGACTGCACAGTGTCCTCTTACCATGTTTTGTTTTGTTTTTAAATGTTCTCTTGTATGACTTTAAACTGTCCCCTGCCTCTTGAGCTTGTTCTGAATTTGTGATTCCCAGTACTCACTTTTTTCTTATTTGTGGCCATGTATGTTGAGATTCATTCAGCAAAATACGTACTGGGCACCAACTCTGTACTAGGCACCAAAGTATGAACCAAGCCTCTCTCCTCATTCAGTTTATAGTTTAAGGAGCCCAAGCTGACATAGTAGTGAACCTTCTGGTTAGGTTTGAGCTCATCAGTATCCATCAGTTCTGCCTAAAGACACAGATCCCCAGCTGGTCCTAGGTGGATGAGCATGAAAACCTGTTTGAATTGCTTGCTGGTCACAACTGCTGTTGTCCAGCTATGACCTTACAATGAGCAAAAGTATTCCATATTCATTTTATTTATGGGTGTTCTCTCTTTATACTGTCTTCTCTGGTGACAAGCCTACTGTCAAACTTCTGGGAATAGGAGTCATTCTGCTTGTATGATTTTCCTTTATTCATTCATAAATATTTTTCATTCACTCATTCCTTCAACTGATATTTACTGAGAGTACCATGCTAGGCACTGTATTTTACACTGAGGAGATATCTCCTCACATGACAGAAAATGATGTCTTCATGGAGCACCTCTTCTAGCAGGGAAGGCAGTGGTCCAATTAAGCACTCAATTATAATTATGAAGAGGACAGCAGAGAAAAAGTGTGTGGTACTATCAGAGTCTCTCATAGGGTGCTGGACTAGCCTGATTAACTTATCTCCTTGAGGAAGTGACATTCAAACTGAGTTTTAGAGCATGGGTGGTGTTGACCAGGTAAGGGAAGGAAGAGGAACAGTGTGTGTAAAAGTACTAAGGCAAAAGAGAACGTGGTACATTGGAGGATTGGAGGAACTGAAGACTGTATGACTGGAACTTAGTGAGTGAGTGAGTGGAATTAGGGAACAGGATGAGCTGCAGAAGCACATAGCCTTGTAGTTCAAATTTGGCAGTTGGCATTCAAGATTCTAGCTTGAGCATCTGGGTATATGGTGGTATTGTTCACTGAGAGGAGACAATGGCAGAGGAGTAGGTTTTCTGGGCAAAATGATTTTAATTTTGAACACATTAGATTTGCACTGCCTTACAAATATCTAAGAAGAGATTTTAAGCAGATAGTTACTTATAAACATACAAAGTTTAGACTGTGAATTGCTGCTAGTAGCTGTTTTATTCATGGTTGGGTAAATACTCAGGTTCTGGAACCAAAACCTCATATCTATACTGATGGCAAAAGTACCTTATCAGTCTTCTCCCTGAAGTGGAACTTCTAATTGATATTATTTTCATTGCCTCTTGAGATACTGTTAGACTTTGGCAATGCCTCCATATTACATCCCAGGTTTTTTAGATGCAGGATGCTATGTTGGAATATACTGTCAATAAAACTGCCTGATGTCTAGTTACAGTTAAAAATAATGAATTATTGTCTGTTGCAGATATTACTTATTACCTCCTAATATTCACTCGCCCTTCCTCCTTATCAACAGAACATGAACTGCATTTCCTTGGCCTCTTTTATAGTGACCTGTAGCCCTCTATCTGAAGTGACTGCCACTAAGACGTGAAGAGTAGCTTTGTGTGGAGAGAATCATTAACAGGTAGGAGGCAGGGGTGGGGAGAAGCTCATGTCCTTTCTGTTGCTTGGAGTTCAGATGTAATGGCTGGAAAACAAGCTGTAATTTTGGACTATAAAAGTCATGTGGGGCAGAAAAGAAATAAACAAGGAATGTGGGTTCTTGATGACTTTATTGAGTCCCAATATTAGACTTATGTTGATTAAAGTGTCTTTTTTTGTTTTGTTTTTAACCTGTAGACTGGAAAGGAAACTAAGGGAATTTAAGACTTATTTAGATCTCCATCAATACTGATTGAATTGTTTTACTCCATGCATGGCAATTACTTTCATACATTATCATAATGTGACTTATTATGGCATGAAATTTGGTATAAATAGAATAAGTTTGGATCTCATCTAAAGTGCTAGTGGGATCTTGTTTAACATTGTTATCTGTTGCCCAAGGCCTGACCAAAAGCAGAGTAAAAGAAGGGATCTGGAAGATGAGCAAGTGGAAGTAAAGTAAATAGGAACTCCAATGGACAAGAAATGAATTAGTTAATGGTCGCTTTTGTTCCATAGCAAACCAACCAACACTTAGTGACAGCAATGGAATGAGTGTTTGCATCTCCCCCAAATTCATGTTGAAGCCTTAGTCCCTAATGTGATAATATTTGGAGGTGGGGTCTTTGGGTGTTAATTAGGTTAAATGTGTGAGGTGGAGTCCCCATGATGAGATTCATACCCTATATAAGGAGCTTTCTCTCTGCCATGTGAGAACACAGCAAGAAGCCAACTGTCTGCAAATCAGGAAAGGGATCCTCATCAGACCGCGCATTTGCCAGAATCTTGGTTTTGGACTTTCCAGCCTCCAGAATTGTGAGAAAATAAATGTTTGTTGTTTTAGCCACTCAATCCATTTTTTTTTTGAGAGAGAGAATTTTTAAATTTTTTTTTTTTTTTTTTTTTTTTTTAGTTTTCGGTGGACACAACATCTTTTATTTTATTTTTATGTGGTGCTGAGGATCTAACCCAGCGTCCTGGGCATGTCAGGCGAGAGCGCTGCTGCTTGAGCCACATCCCCAGTCCTCAATCCATTTTTTTATTTCAATTTTTTATTTTAGCTGCCTGAACTAACACAGTGACTTAGAACACAAACTATTTATTTAAATGATGCTTTTGCAGATTGATAACTTGGGCTGGGTTCAGTTAGACTGCTCTGTTGATCCAGGCCAGGCTTGGCTGCTCTTGGCTGGAGCTCAAATTTGCACCTGTAATTGGGAACCAGGTCAGCTGTGCTGACTGACCTTTGATTGAGTGCGTTGCTTTTCCTCTACGTAGCCTCTTACTCTCTAGGATTCATTCACATGGTGATAGGGGTAAGTGTACCCCCAAAATGAGAGCAAGAGTGCATAGCTTCTAGAACCAAAGTGCGTCTGCATCCATCTATTGGCCAGAAGAAGTCAGAAGCCCAGCTCAGACTAAAGGGGTGAAAAAAATTTTATTTCTTGATGAAAAGAGAATGTGGGAGTTTTGGTAACTGTTTTTGCAATCCACTACCCCAATACCTAAATATCTAATTTCAAAGGAGAAATGGGAGAATCTAGGGCCTAGCTTGAGTAAGATATCTGAACACCCTCAGTAGGAAACATAACCCAGGGCTTAGGAATGTGGCAGTGAGATAAGCCCTGACTGTGTTGTTGCTTGGCTAGATTCCTTATTTATAATGGCTATCTCATGGGCTTGGGAGTATTATATGTATGTAAATCTCCTAGAACAGTACCTGGCATGTGGTTAAGCAGTAGTAAAAGACAGTTGTTAAAGTTATTAAAGGATGTTGTTGTGGCATAGGGTCTGGACCAGGATCAAGAATGGAAGCCTGGGCAAGAAAGAGGTTGGTTCAGGTTGGCAAAGAGAAGTTATCCTAGGATCAGACAGTGGAGTAGGGCAAGACAGGGTTCAGGTCAGATGGTCTAGGGGCTCTTCTTGTAGGTATAGGAACACAGGTTAGCACATCTTCTAGTACTAACAGTAAGAGCCAACATTTATTGAGCACTTATAAGCACTAGTCTAATTGCTTTTCAGGTATTAACTCATTCAATTCTCATAACACCCCACAGAATTATTGTTATTTCTGTCTTATACTCAGGGAAACTGAGGCACAAAGAGATGCTAGCACTTTGCCCACGGTCACACAACTCACAAGTGATGAGCTAGGATGCCAACCAGATTTGTCTCACTCCCTGATCTAAGCATCCTGCTTCCTCACTACATCCTGGAAAGACTCAAAGTGGAAGCCAATGGCAGGCAAGAGAAGCCTAGAAATTTCTAGACAGGGAGGGGCAACTCAAACAGGCACTTATGGCATCCAAAGAACAACTGAACATCTGCTGGAGGGTGGGGGAGAGAGAATTGTCTTAATAATTGAGACTTCTATGTGGCTCAGTGCTGCCATTTGCACTATTTTTGGCATTGAATTTTCTAGTCCTTAAAATGAGGAAGGTGAGAATTACTTTCCTTTAACAATTGAGCTATTGGAAAGGGCAGTCTCTACTTCTGGTCTTCACTTTCTTCTCTCCTACTCTTTTAGCTTAAGGTGGCCTGACCTGCCAACCTCCGCCTAGGTCCAGGTCGTCAGTGGCCTGGGATGACCACAGCCAGTGGATCAGTCCTCATTGCTTGGCATTGGAGAGCTGTGGGTTATTCATTTACTGAAGGGCTTTCCCTGCTGTCCAGATAATGTGGGCCTGGAGGAAGAGCCTCTTACCCTTTGTTAAGCCTGTTCTCCAATAATCTACTCATTCTCTCTGAGGGGCCAGGGCCAGACTCCTGCCCTCATCTCCAGCCTGTGTTTACAGTAGCTCATTCCTATGGCCAATTTCAGGCACCTTGACTGATTGAATTTTTCTTTCCTATTCCTTTGAATGATAAAAACATAAATACCTCTACAGCCTCTGACTCATGGTCTAGACTATGGGAATCTGAAATGGGAGTGGTAATTATCATCTATTGAGCCCACATTATAGTACTTTACAATCTATGAGATATATGATTCTGGTCTTATTATACAGATTAGGAAACTGAGGCATACAAGAAAATTAACATATATCTGGTAAAGGAGAAACCTGGATTCCCAGGTCATTTGGACACAAGAGCCTGTGCTTTTCTACTACCTCACGCTGCCTCTAATAATGCACACATTGTAAACCACGGGATCAATAGCTTTATCTGCAATAGCATGAGTCTAATTTGCATTTGTTTAGTTGTTTATTATTTGTTTACTACTATTGCTTTTGGGACACAGCAGAACCTAGCTGACTGATTAAGAATTTCAGACTGCTTCCCAATTGCCCAGGGTGTGAATGCCAAAGGTCTGAATTCTATTTGAATGCCCGAGTGCCTCTTTTTCTATAATTTGTAGCCAGAGTCTATCTTTAATTAGAATGTTCCTGGGATTTTATGAGAAGAGGAAAATGTACTGGTGAGATTACAGATCAATAGCTTTTCCACAGGACAGATACAGAGCAAGCAACAGTTCAGGGATTAGAAATTGCAATCCAGGCATGAAGGCACCTTGGAAAAACACATTTTTTAATTGCATCCCCCTTTGGGATCATTGAGTGTCACTGAAGCCAATAAGTTAAAACTTAATAAGTGAAGCTTAATGGGCGAAGCAGCGTATTAAGGGAGGAAAACTAGAAGCATTTCTTGACCTGGTAATTTGGAAGGAGAGTAGGTGAAGTGTGTAAATTAGAGAAAATTCAAAGGTGAGTCATTTTGGAAATGTATAGTAGACATATATCACACTAACTGCATCTCAGAATTGTGAATCCCACCCATGAAATCCATTAAAGTACGGCTTCCTCACATTTTTACTTGCATCATTATTTGCTTGATTTTGTCATATGTGGTCTATGTTTATTTAAAACTTCAAATGAATTAAAATGATTCTTTTGCTGAAGTTTTAATGATGCTCCCTTGAGGTGGTAAGAGGCACTTTGGTGGTAAGAGTCCCAGGGCTGAGAATTATGGTATTATAGAAATGAAACCCACGTGCTACCTTCTTTCATTTGTAATTTAGAAGGAACAGCTGGATATAGTGTTTCAGAGCTTAAGGCAAAAAAGACAGGAAATTCAGTGTTCTAATAGCCTGGACTGAAAGGAGAAGTGAAAGAGTAGTGACCAGTCACCTTTGACCTTCTTGCCTAAATCTAATCCTGTCATTTCAGGAAAGGAAAAGATATTCTGTAAGGAATTTCATACCGCCCAAGTCTTAGGATCTTATGTCTAGAAGTTTATTTATCCAACAAATATTTAGTAAGGCTCTATCATGTGCCAGGTTCTGGGCTATACCACAGGCATTCAGTGGTGAAGCCACTTGGGCCGTTGTCCTCAAAAAAATGACATTTTCTTGTGGGCTAGACTGACAATCAAGAAATAAGTGTGGCACTCCAGTCAGAATGACAGTAATCAAGAATACAAATAATAATTAATGTTGGAGAGGATGTGGGGGAAAAGGAACAATTTTACACTATTGATGGGACTGTAAATTAGTACAACCACGTTGGAAATCAGTATGGAGGGTTCTCAAAAGACCAGACATGGAACTGCCATATGACCCCAGCTATACAGCTCCTTGGTATTTATCCAAAAAATTAAAGTCATCATAATAGAATGATGCACACACACCCATGTTTATAGCAGCACAGTCCATGATAGTCAAACTGTGGAACCAACCTAGGTGTCCATCAATGAATGACTGGATAAAGAAAATGTTATATATTATACAATGGAGTTTTATTCAGCCATCTGAGAAATGAAATTATGTCATCTGCAGGACAATGGATGGAACTAGAAACTATGTTAAGAGAAATAAGTCAAACTCAAAATGGCAAGGGTGGTATGTTTTATCTTATATGGATAAACTAGAGAGGAAAAAGGAGAAGAAAGGTGAGGAGGAGGGATCTCATGAAAATCAAAGGGAAGATGAGTAAAGAAAAAGAACCAAGAGGAGGGAGAGGGAGAAAGAGAGGGAAGTGCTGGGGAGGGATACTGACCAAATTATATTGTTATATTTTGTGTGTCTACAAATATGTAACAGCAAATCCCATTAATATGTACCACCATCATGCACCAATAGAAAAAGGTGAGAAGAAATAAGTGTGGTATTATGTCAGTTTATGCTAAGTACAATTTAAAAAGAAGCAGGATAAAGGGAGATATATTTCTAGGGAAGAGATGTTCTCTTATTCAGAGTGATTAGGAGGACTCTCTGAGATCATTCTGCTGTATTTGAACAAAGAATTGGTCTGTACTAAAACTCAGTGGAGTAAAAAATAGCTAGTACAATGGACTTGTAAGTCTATATCACAGGGAGATTAAGAGAGAAAGATCACCAGAATTCCTTTTGAAATCCATAATGCCTTTGCTGTACTATTGAATTAATATTTAGGAAAGGACCTTAGGTCCCACAGATATCATTGCCAGAAAGTTCCCACATCCCGGGCTTGAAAATGCAGAGTTCTATAGCCCTGCTAAAAATAGGAATCTGTGACGGTAAGGACCAATGAACACCCCCAGTTTGGATGCTGACTTAGTTTATCATTTTACCTGGTTTCTTCCCAATGACAATAGAAACAAGCAAGGCAATTATCCAACTCTAGGCAAAGACAAATCGAGATGCTTGGACTACACAATGCACAGTAGTCATTCTTTTTGACAGGTTGTCATGGTGTGTTAAATAAAATTTCTAATCTAATATCTGAGAGTGAGAAATAACATGGCGTACAAACTTCAGCAAGAACAGAACTGGCTATTTGGGGAAGTTTTACCTTCAAGACAAAAATCACTTGTTTACTTAAGCAAGCCATTATCCATCTGCCTTTGTATGCTCAAATCTTCAGTCTATTTAGGACTTTTGCCTTGGTTAGAAATCATTTGTTTATAAGAAACAACCCATTCAAATAGTCTTAAGAAAATCTGGAGAAATTATTTTAGGAAGATACAAAGCAATAGCCTAGAACCCAAGGGAAGGAAGCCAGTTTGGCTCACAGGATATTGGAACTTTAGAAACTCAGAAGAAAGGGGAGTCCTTTCTCTAACTTTCTGCAGTCTTGTGACATCTTGTCTTTGCCTTTGTTGCTCATCTGCTCTTTTGTGTCTCTCTGAAGGATGTGTTTCTAGGTTTCTTTGAGCATACAGCTGCTTTACTTTCTTGTTCATTCTTAAAAAGAGACTGAATAGAACTAACCCTACCTAATGAATAAATATGTGTAAAAAAGCAGGTTATAAATAGACATCCATAGTGCAATTCTATTCTATAAACAAATTTCATATGTGTATGTATGCTTAGCTCTAAGAAATGCACTGAAGTGTTTTTTTTTTGTGTGGTTATCTCTAAATGGCGGGATTATGGGTAAATTTATTTATTTATTTTTGTGTTTACTGTGTATGTACTTTTCTAAATTAGCATGGAAATTGTTACTTTTTTAACTGTGAAAAAGTTATTGGATAAAAAGTTAAGATGAAACAGATATAGGATATCCAAGTGGTCCCGAGTCATACCTAAGAATGTAGCCATTAGTTATGTGCCAGATCAAAGGTTCAGGAGGGAGGGTGTAAAGAAAAAGATGACCAAGTATACTGGGAAAGAGAGCAGGAAATACTGCATAGGCTCTTTATTTCTAAGCTTATTTAATGGTTTTCTAGAAAACACCCTCTGATAGTTGTCAGTACCATGGTAGGAACAAAATTTGTAAACACTGATACCACACTTACCAGACCTCTGGATCTTCTCTCTGTTTTTTTTTTTTTTCCTTCTTGGTTTACTCATGCAACTGTGAAATACGTTGTCTCAGACTGTCAGTTCTAGAGTATCCTGTGTGTTGTAGGGTTGACGGCACAGTGAGAGCCAAGTGTTAAAGTTGAAGCTCTGCATTACATCTATTCCCTGACTTGCCCCTTTGGAAGACATCAGAGTGGAGCCTGTCAGTTCCTCTCCCTGGTACAAGACACCACCTGAAAAAGCTGGTTCTTAGAGCCTTTCCGGGACTCCTATCATTACCCTGACCAAGTTCACACTGCTTGGCACAGCAGAGAAAGCTAATGCCTGGCTGACATCTACTCCCCATCTCATTTCTTGCCACCTTCCCCTTTTCATTCGCACTACAGTCACACTAAATCGCCAGTAGCTCTCTTAATACACATGGCATTTCACACCTCCTTGCACTGGTACTTGCTGTTCCTTCCTTTGGGAATGTTCTTCTCCTCCTTTGTCCCCTTGGAAGCCTTTCTTCTGCTCGATGTCACATGTTTGGGGGAGATTTCCTTGAAATCTTAAAGAAAACGTTCTTCTGGTGTACCTTTCTGCCTTACAACACCCCTGACTTTGCTTCCTTTACAAAGTTGCATAGTAATTTGTTTATGCCCATCTATTCTGCTAGAGAAGAGGCAAGGACCACAGTACAAGAACTATCTTCTTGGGGGCAAGAACCATATTGACGTTTTCGGATTCTCAATTTTTTTTTTAGCTCACAGATGCTCAGTAAATATTTCTTAAATATTTAATACATAAATAATTCCAACTTGGACTCCTGCAAATATTGTGTATTGGAAGGTACAGGGGATTATAAAGTCAAAGGGGAAAGAAGATAAATGATAATAGAGGCTTATAGACATTATCTCCTTTAATCTCAGTAGCTCCATGAGATTTTTATTATCCATTCATTTTCCATGTGAGGAACTGTAACTCAGAGAAGCTAAAAATCTTGCTCAAAGCCATGCTTTCTGAAAGTAGCAGAACTAGGATTTGAACCTGGTGACAAGCCTATGCTCCTTTAATGATAGAAACCGTGTGAATCTCAACCTTTGTGTGCTGTTAATGAGCTTTGTGACCTAAAGCAGTTCATTTAGCCAATTAAGGTCAGGTTTCCCATCTATGTAGCAAAGTAAACTCAAAGGAAGTAGTTCTCACACCCTGGTTGCACATTAGTGTCGCTTGCCAAACCTTTATAAAATACTCATGGGCAGCTCCCAAGCCAAGATATTCTACTATCATTTGTGTAGGGTGGTACTTGGAGATTAATATATATTTTTAAATCTCCAGGGGATCCTAATGTGCAGCCAGAATTAAGAAGCAATGCTTTAGCTCACTATTTCTCAAACCTTAACATGCATATATAACTCATCTAAAGACCTCGTTAAACGAAGATTTCAATTCAGTAAATTTGCAGTGGGGCTCTAGTTACTGCATTGCTAATAGGCTTTCAGGTGGGGGTGCCACTGGTAATCTTCACACTGTACTTGGAGTGTCCAGTCTTGAGGGGAGCAGACTGCAGCCTAAATGATCAGATCTAAATTACTTAAACAAAGTATTTATTGATACATCACCTCCTCTCCTTACACAAATGGTGCTTCCTTTGATTTTTTTTTTTGATTCAGTCTCTATGAACCTGTAGTCTTTGGCCCCAAGTGGCCCTATTCATCATCATCTTTATTGTTAGGAGTGCCTAGCAGTTACAGTTCTTCTGATAAATTCCCAGGGGTTAGGAAGCAAGGTAGAAGACCCAACTAGGAGCACAGCTGGAAAAGGATCTTAGGCAGGCAATCAGGGCAGCAGGTAATACCAACCCAAACACTCAGGAATCCAAAGTGGACCCTAATGGAAAGTGTGGGAACTCTGGTTTTTGTTCAGTACTCAAGTGCCTGGCTGGTTGAATCTACAGGCTAGTTCAGTAAGGGATGGGTTATGGGGGTAAATGCAGGTGAGGCAACGGATGAGGAAACTGTTAAATAAAATTGAGTCAGAGGCTTAGGATGATCCACAGTGGCTTTCCACGAGGTCAAGCTGTCAACAATCATCAACCAACAGATATGCAGTTATTCACTGTCTCTCCTACCTACAAGTCCTGGGCTGTTATTGTGTTGTGTGTGAGGGATGAATGAGTTTTGTAAATGTTTGTAAATCAGAAGAGAAACCTTGTTTGTAAAGGGTCTACTGCCATCAGATCCAGTTCCCAGAAAACCTCCCGGCACCACATCACATCAAAGACATTTGAGCAATTTATAGACTGACAACTGTGATGCTTTGGTTGAACAATCTACTGGGACTCCATATCTACACTGCTACATGAATATGGATATAGTACATAGAATGTTTGGTATTCATATTACCAATGAGAGGAAGATTTGCCCCTTTACGAGGAAACACACAGAGAAAAATCTAAGACATTAGGGAGAATTTTCTTTCCCCAAATTTGAGGAGCCATTGGTGTATTCACTTAGAATGGAACTTCAAGAGCTGATTTTTTTTTTTTTAAATTTCAAAGTTTTCTTTTAGGTTTAAATTTTGCATAGTGTGGAGACAGGGCAGGACTTGGATGACCTCCTGGAACCATCTTCCAAATTTGGTTATGTGTTTATGGATTGGAAAACCCACCACCTTCACTGCCTGGGTATCCTAGACACTGAATGTTTTTCACAGATTTGGTAGCAGGAACACCCAACCTCTTTGTTTAACCACTTGAAAAGGAGGATTAAGGGAAAAAAAATCAGAGACTAGCTACAACTAGATGGAATGGAACTTGTTTTGTGAAGCAGAGCCTCTCATTTTGGCTGTATTCCTCATGAAAACTGAGGTCAAAGCTTCATTTGCTTCATTCAAATCCAGTACCACTAGGACCCTGTGGCAGAATGCCACATCACCCCTTGCTTAGGCCATGTTTGGGCACAATCTTATTGGTGAGGTCTTGCTTTATTCCAAGGAACAAACAGGGTAAAATTCCTGATCTTCCTTTGTGTCACCAGTAACCTGACCTGCAGGCTTGTATCTGAATCCTGAAACCTTGGGGTTCACTGCTCAAATATAATACTTGGGAAAAGAAGAAAAGGAGTAAAGAGACTCTTCTTAACCTTTGCAAATGTCACACACTATTTATATAACATTTACCACTTTTATTTTTCACAGCCCAGGATTTTGTGAGGAGAAAGGGGCAGGCACCTTCAACTAAACCACATTCCTACAGGTTTTAAATTACAGACTCTCCTTTCTGCCTAAACTCATTGTATGGACATCATTCCTCAGGGGCTGATTGTCTCATAAACAACTTGAATTCTGTTTCTTGGATAATTGACAAAACTGGTTTTCTAATAGCTTCAGGAGACAAACATTTTCCCTCAAAATTAAATGAATCAACTGTCCTAAAAGACAAGTCACTATCTGTTGGTTGGAAGCTTTGGAATTCTTTTCGTCTGGTCATAAAAAAAAAAAAAATGCACCGAATTTTCATTTTCAAATCCAATCTTATTACATAATATTGTTCTTTTTCAAAGACTGGACTTAATCTAAGGTTTCTTCTGTTTTGCTTGTGTAATCACTTGAGGCCTAAACCTAACTGAATGAGTTGTCATATGAAGGCTAAATATTTCATAAATGCTAGGAGGAAGCCATGGAGTTTCATTTTGACAACCATCCTACCTGCAGGTAGATGAAAAAAAAAAAAAAGCAAATACAAGTTAATGCCATTGAAGATAAAGGGAACATGTACCTCCAGGAAATGTGACAGACAAGTATATAACTGTTGTGCTCCCATTGAAAGCACGTGTTTCAACTGTAGTGCAGTTTTCA
The DNA here is from genome assembly GCF_964194105.1 of Spermophilus citellus. Lineage (NCBI taxonomy): Eukaryota > Metazoa > Chordata > Mammalia > Rodentia > Sciuridae > Spermophilus > Spermophilus citellus. The sequence goes on along the minus strand of NC_138192.1, from coordinate 53,087,252 downwards.
TATATTTGATCCTTCAATAAAAATAGAGATTTTTGGATCATGAGCTTCTAAATAGCTTAAGTGTTTGAGTGTTTTAGAATGACACACTTCATTTTGTTTTAAAATGGGTGCCACAACTCAAGTCAGAGATTGTCTGCTGGCAGTGTCTCGGGTACCTTGACCCAGAAGTATTTTGTTTGGCTCTCACTATGTTTAAAAGTGAATTGGTTGCCATATTTTAAAATGAGGTGTTTCAAAAAAAGATAAAGATTCCTCTACTCTCTCAGAAAATGGGTAGGTTCTAAAAGGGATTGGTTCATATTCCCATTTGGTCTTGATGTGCTGGGACTGGGTAGGTCTATATTTTCTCTCCAGTTTGCTAGTGGCTGAGGACCACTTTGCTCATCTCTGTTGCCTCCCTGATCCCTGTAGGCTGTTGGCTCCTGTAGTACCTTGTGGCATGGTGGCCCATAGGTGTCCCCTAAGACATTGTAAATCTCTCCCTTTAATTCTTTGGTGGAGACATTATTTATCTTTTTCTTCTTGTGTAAGCATTGCAGCTTACATGAAGGATCCCTGAATTAAGGGCCAGGGACTAGTGCCTAGTGATAACTTCTTTTATCTAACAGAATGAATTCAGAGTCGTTAATCTTTCAGACTCTTCTTCTTTATCTGTATCTTCTTCTTTATCTTTTTATGAGGGGTTCACTGATTCATTGATTCATTCAACTAAGATTCAAGACACACCCTGATCCACAGATTTGAGTATGCACCAAAGGACTCAATTTAAAAATGACACAAACCAATCTGTAGACATGTCCCCGGTTGATGTGCCACATCTTTTGTAGGAAGAGTGACCTAGAAGGCCTTTAGATGGTTTCCCATAGCGTCTGCCTCTCCTAATCAATCACAGTCTCCATTACCTGCCTGACCTGTCAGTCATGGAAGTTCACCAATGGTTCTGCACCTCTGCAGCTCTCTCCTGCTCTAATATCCTGTGGGTTTTCCCTCTCTTCCAACACTTGCCTCTTTCTCTACCTTGTCTCTTTCCTTTTGTTCTCCTTCTGCCTCCATCTCCCCCAGCCTAAGGCTTGCCAAGGGCTTGGCTTTTAAAGTCGGCTGTTTCTGGCGAGAGTATTCTGGCTTCGTCCCTTTGCTGCTTTTCATCCTCACCTTGACAATAAGGACACCATTCTCAGTTTTACTCGGTGGCTTGGTTTACTGTTCACAGCAGTTTCCCTCCCTTCTCTGCAGCAGCTGTTCTCATTCTTCTAACTGGTTTTTAAAAGGCTTGAATTCGGAAATACAGTCGCTGTGAGCCTCTTCAGAGATTCATCCATAACTGTCAGAGCCTTTTCATTCCCTGTCTTTTGTATAGGTTTCTTTTATGAGCACAGTAATTTGCATTTGTCTTTAATTCTTAATTTGTCTTTGCATTTACTGTGGATGTAACATGCAGCTGAATTTGCATTTTCTTTTCACTTCCATTCTCATGGACTGGGGCTGTCTGAGGTGTAAACTATGGAGAGATTCAGGAGTATGTTTGCTGAGCCGTAAACTTGGCTGCACTGGCTTGATTTTATTTTCTCCTCCCATTACTCTGGTTGTCTTATTATATTCAGATGCTCTAAACTAGAATCAAACACAGCCTATACTTTCCAATCCATTGGTTCTGTATTCCCATTAACCGAATATTAGATCTTTAGCAGTTATGTTCACTTCTCCAAAGAAGCCCCATATAAGAAGCTATTGTTAGATTCTGGGGTATAGAAAGCTTAGGATTTATTTTTTGCCTGCCACCAACCACTTGGGCGCATATCATATAACGCTTGGGTCCTCAGCTTCTTTATCTGTAAATAACTTTTCTGGCTATTTCACTGTCCTTCTGAGGTGCAAACAGTAGGATGGGGGTGGATTCATTCTGCACCAATATAAAATTCAGTGCACTAAAGAGCCTGGCAGTACTGTCCTGTAGCACTCTGTTTACCTTCTCCTTGGCTGTTGGTAGAGATTTGGTTCCATGGAGTTTCACCAACAATGACCACTGTGTTTCAAATCATATCAAAGTTTCCCATTAGCAAGGCAAAAAAAGGCCAGGCTAATATCCACCCACAGCCTCCCACTAGGGGCTTCTCTTTAGTGCTGTGAAATAACATTTAAACAGAAGGTTAATGCCTTACACTGAACCTAGAGTCCTGATGTTCCTATGAAAAGCATTAGATCTAATTACTCTTCCTAGAATGGTAGAAACTAGAAGTGGCCCTATATATTCTAACATTCAATTACAAGGCTGTTCTTGAGAAATAGATTTTTTTTAAACTGCATTATAGAATGTTGAGAAAATTGTTAGTTGTTTCCATCCTCGTTCTGTAGCAATATGTAATTTTTAGCCTCTCTGAGAGGGAGGAGTATTTCAAGTCAGTGTGAACTAACTGTAGGATAGCTCTCAACAAAGTCCAGTGGCCTCCTTACGGTTTCCATTCATTAGAGCTCTATCTCCAGAGGGGCCTTTGAGCCAGTACTGAGGCTTGGAGATTTCCAGTAAAATCTATTTGGTCTGAGAGAAAAGGCCAGTCCCTTAAACCATGAGCTTCCCCCTCCCTCCTCAATGAAAAGAGACTTTTCTAGATTTGGAACTAGGCCCTGAGATATGGAATTTTTAATGGATTTAACTCAATCAGCGGGTTGGTTTGACAGTTCAGAGACCAGGACATTTTTTTCCCCTTGCTATGTATTCATTTTCCCCTAATTCTTGTCACCCTTTACCACTTGAGAAACTCTTCTTTTTGGGTTTAGGGAGAGGGCAGAGCTCAGAACAATTTGCAGAGATCTCTACTTTAGATGGTTCAAATGTGGATAAAAAGGACTCTGAGACAAACTAAGCCCATTACTCTTGAGACACACATTTCCATACTTGGAAGCCAGAAAATAAAGGACTCAAGCTAAGGAGTCAGAAAAGATGCAGAGGATATAACATGCCTGGAAAAAAAAAAAAAGAAAAGCAAAAAACAGTAATGTTTGATAAACTAAAGAAAATGTTTGTTTGTTTCCCTTGAAATTTTAGAGTGAAATGGTTGGGTGCAGAGGGTTGTGTTTTATTTTGTAACTTATGAACAATATTTCATTGTTGTGAGAAGGTTCTCTGTTGCGATCTTTTTAAGTGCCAAAGACCCCCCTTTTTTTTTTTTCGTTTCCCAGATCTTTTTGCCACTGTTAACCATGGATCAGAGCTTAGGATTTATTGTCCTATTTACCCCTGCCTGGGTACATGAAATGCAAATTTTATATCAACTTATTTCTCTGGAAGCAGTTGCCCAACTTCTGTGGATGGGAGGACAGGGCATTTGTTCTTTTAAAACTTGATGGGCTTCAACGGGGCAACTATAGATTCTCTTCTGACCTGATCTCTCGCCTAGGGGAGGGTCTTTTCTTTCCAGATTGCTGACTGACTTCCTTCCTGTGATGCTGGAAAGCCTTGTTCAAAGATCTCAAAGCCTGGCTGCATCTCTTTCCTAATGAAGCACCCTTAGCTCTAAGCTGGGGGAGAAGGTCCATCTGGCTTCTGCCATATGTGTGTATGCTGTCAAACCAGTAAACACGGCAGAGTTTGCTGACAGTGAGGAGTTTCAGTTAGTCAGTCATAAATTAGAGATGAGATATGCAGTGTTCCTGCTGCTGCGAGCTTCCACACTCCAGAAAGGAATCTCCACTTACCTACCCTGGAGAAGGCAGTGTGGAGCTAGGAGCCAGGGGGTGTCACACAGAGTCAAGCACACAAACACTCTTCAGAGAGTGCAGTATGTACAGGATTAAGGAACCAAGTCATTTCCTAGGCGCCTGATTTGTATCTGTTTGCTTGTGCAGTTGGTACATTGGCTCTTCTGTTTCAACACATACATATCTAGTCAATTATGCTTTTTCTACTTGGGGTGGGTGTTGGGGAACATCTCTGTGAAGAGTCTTTAAAAATATTCCTGTGCTGGGTGAACATATGTGTATTTTCCTCCTCAAATGTGATTTTTTTTTTCTTTTTTTCCTTGTCTGATAATCAGGTAGGGAGACAATAATTAAATTTTAATGCATCTGTCTTTTTAAAGAGAAAAGTGCTTTCTGACTCTTAATGGCAAATTTCATTATTATGATCTTAATGCTTTTAGACTAAAGAGGAGTTTACATTTAGACTGCAAGAGGCATAGCTAAACTATTCCTCTAAGACATCTTTGTTTCATTTATGGGCTTGTGTTGAGGTGTGTTTTAATGTATTACATTTAAAACAGACTGTGATACATTAGGTTATTTAAATATCTTAAACCAGAATCGCTTCAGATAATATTGCTGTCTGCATTTGAAGTTATTACCACAGGAGGGTCACAATTTTTAAGACAGATTCATTTTTACCATAAATACTCCTTTCATCCAATAGGTCATGTGACCACCATCCCCACCCCCACCCATCTTCAAATTATTTTGCTCTAAGAAAGAGTAAGATATTAAGATACTTTAAATAAAACAAGAAATGGGAAACTATGATGATCTATTCATTTCGTTTGATGAATTCAGAAAAGAAGAGGTCCTAATCTCAGCAGTGTTTTGTTTCTTTGAGATTGGAATTTAGGCAGGAGAAAAAAAGGTGCTGATGGATGGGAAGAGAAGAGTTCAGTTTCTAGTTCATAAAAAAGCACTAACTGGGGAAAGGGTAGTGGTTTAAGGGTGGGGGCATGTTGTCCTAGTCCCAGAGATAAATACTATGGGCAAATTCCCTCTTTGTTTCCTAGTATGAGAAGGAATGACATGCATATTTTCTTTGCACATGAAGCTGATTTTAGCCATGTATTCAATAACATCAAAATTTGATATGTTGCCATAGTGAATTAAACAGCATTCTCTCAAAATTCATGTCCACCTGAGTCTCAAAACGTGTCCTTGTTTGGAAATTGGATGTAATTAGTTGAGGATCAAGGTGATATGTTGGATGGGCCCAAAGTCCAATTATTAAAACCCTTATAAGAAAAGGAAAGGACACAGAGGCACAGAGAAGAATGCTGTCAGAAGACACAGACAGAGATTGTGAGGACCTATCTACAAACCAAGGAAGGTGAAAGATTGTGGTACCTGCCAGGAGTTAGGAGAGGACTGGGGCCAGATTTTTTCTTAGAGTCTCCAGAAAGAATCTATACCATTCATGGAATCACATTATGATTTTGGATGGCTGGCCTCCAGAACTGTGAGAAAATGAATTTCTGTTATCTTAAGCCACCAAGTTTGTGGTATTTTGTTATGGCAGCTCTAGAAAGGAATGTTGTTGCTTAACAATTTCATTCTAATAGTTAATAACCATAGCTTTAGGTACTTTACCACGACAAACACAATTATTTTACTGACCTTAGACATTCAAACCACTATTGAAATGAGATTTATAAAAACTTTCTATAAAAGGGATTTTGCAAGGGGGAGTAAGGTGCTTCTAGGTTTTCCATGGCTAAGATGGGATCCACCATGTTCCCCAATGATGCAGTTCTCCAGTTCCTCTGTGTCAGTCGTGATCTCTTCATCAGTCCCAAAGAAAGAGAATCATGGAACTAATGGGTATGGTTTTGATCTCCATGCTGCCATAATCCCATACTCTGCATCAAGGTGGAGGTGATGTAGACAATCTAAGGAGAGTTATTCTGTAGATCAGAGAGCTTGGGGGACATCTGATTGACACCTCCATGTTAGAAGATGTGATATGAAGGTAAATCATTTGGCTGCATCTCCCAGAGTAGCACTTCTAGGTGAAAGCATCCAATAGTCACTAATACCTGGATGTGGTTTGAGATTTCTTCAGCTTTGTCCATGTAGATACCCAGTTCTATGATCAGAAACAAAAAGACAATTTGTATTTCCAAAGACAAAGATTTAGAATCAATTTCCCTCAAATCCAAGTACATTTGTCTTCTATCTATCTGGCTTCCTGGTTACATGATCTGTTAATTCTCAGACCTTCTTAATTTAGAGCTGGCTTAGAAGTGTTTAGAGGGAGGACCTCCTTAGGACCTCGTGAAATCCAACTGGAATACTCATCTGTTTGAGATAGTTTAGGTGCACTCTCTCCAGAGGAGAGTAGTCTTTGAAGGAATATGGATCCCTGTTTTGGTAAATAAAATTGCAATCAATCTAGTTGCTCAAGGGCAAATCTGGAAATCATCCTTGACTCTTTATTCTCTCTCATCTCTCATATCCAATCAATCACCATGCCCCTCCCTGCCCATTAAGGGATTTTATTTGTATGTATATTTTACATTCCTAGAAAAAGAATCCCAGGATTTTTCCTCCTGGGTGTTTTCATCTTGCTTCTTCACAGTCCATGATGCCAGTTTAAATTGTCAATATAATGAAACCAAACAGATGGGATGGGAGCAGATTATTCTGCCATTTTTCTAGGTCTTTGAGCTGCACATGAAATCTGGGGCTGATCACTCCACACTTGTTCAACCTGCCTGTGAGGTTCACAACGATTTTCCCAGCTCTGTGATCATCAACGATTTCAAATTTGCCAATGTAACCGTGCTTCATCACCACAGCTAGAAACCAGATGATGATTTTGGAGCACAACGTAATAAAGACTTGACATTTGCTTGTCTTCTCAGCATTGTTGTTGCTCTTGAGAACACCAACCAAGACACTCACTCACACTATTATGGAGGCATGGAAAGATGTGGAAAGAGTTTGATTCCTCCTTTTTCAATATTCACTCATCCCTCCATCTCTCTCTATCCCCTCTGTCAACACCCTATTTCAACCTGCCATAATCTGTTGCATTGAACACACCTGTTAAAGCCTCTACCCCTTTCCAGATTGTCACTCAGTAAGTTTGGGGCAGACCTTAGGCATGCATATTCTATTAAAATTTCCTAGATGATTCTGGAGCACAATTTGACTTTTCATTCTTTCTAAGTGTGTGAAGCAACTATTAGGAAATGAAAGAGAATAGTGGAAACTCATATGGGTCTATATGTTAAGTGGGAGGAGACCAAAAGGAGAAAAAGAATTGTCTACCACTTCTGCTCACCTATTAAGGCTCTGCCTTTGTACCTAGGCATGTTTCCCCATTCCTAAGTATCCATCCAGGAATTGACTCCTTTTTTCATTGTCTAATCCAGAAGAGTGACCTCACTGTGGCTCTGTTAGAGGGCTTGTAAGGCACTGGCAGACCAAGTTAGGAAAGATCTGGGCTTGCTAGAATATTATAGGACTCTCCCAATTATGAACAGGGATGACCACTTTTGAATTTCAGGTCATAGGAATGTTTTCCTTCCAGCTGTCTTGCTGAGGTTGGTTTCTGTCAATTTTCAAGAAAGGGGACCTTGCACTTGCTATGGTGTCACTAAGTGTTCCCCTTTATGTAACACAGGCTTCAGAACATTGCTCTTAAATATATGTTAGGGTTGGGCTATTTAAAGCTCAAGACTTATGCTGCTCAGACATGAAGCACAACACTCCAACATAGCTTTAAGTTATGCAAATGGCTTCTTCTCAGTTGCTGCAAGAAGCTTTGTTTGGTGATACTGGCATGGGGCCAAACAGGTAGCGTGATATGAGTAGGCAGCCCTCCTACTCCTTCTCAAGTGGAAGGCTTCCGCCAGTGCTGTTCTCAAATGTGCAAACAGGGCAGAAGCAAGCCTGAAGAAAGACATGTTTGGAAGGTAGCATGATTTTGTTAAGTTCATCCAGAGCCTGACTAGAAGGTGGAAGAGCTAAGCTTTCAGTCTTGGCTATGGCTTAGGGGAGGTGATGTCTATTCTCCATTCTGCCTCTTGGAGAGCTGAACTGGATCTTCTGTTTCAAACATAAGATTTTACTTTGTAAAGACTAATATTGGCAAGTATGCATAAATAACATGCATCAGTAGACATTACATATCTATATTCTAAAGTTGATGGTGCCCTTTCTCCTTTAGAGATTCAATCTGATTAATTTGGAACCTAGTCAGTGCCAAGGCATGGAAAGTCCAGAGTTCTCCATGATTTCTGTAATTTCCCAGGCTCATCACCTTGTCTGTTTCTCCATTCCCATCTCTGGGTAAAAACTCAGCCTAGTTATTAAAAAAAATCCACAAACTCCAACATTTTATAAGCTTAAGTGGAAGTTTTTCAAATCTGGGAAGGAAGAATGCAGGGAAGAATCACACCCTAAGGTCTATGGCCTCTTGCAACTTCCTGGCTCCAGTTTTCTTCCTCCATGTGTGCTCCCTCCTTCCCTGTCTTTTCACACTCCCTACCTTCCCTAACCCCAGATCACCCTGTTATGCAGAATGAATTGGCTCCTGGGGGCAGTGGAGGCAGGTGGGGCTCAGCCTCTATCTCCAAACTTGCAAGCCCACCCACAAGCCCCTTATTGCTAATGCAATTCACTCTTCTTAGAAAACAGGTTTGGATATAGATAGTTTTCTCTCCCTTGCTGCATATTTGATATCTTACCATGTGCTCAGGTGTATCATGCATATGGATACAATGGATACTGTGGAAATTTTAGAATGTACAGGTGGGTTCTCCTGCAGGCAAGCTGTGTGATGTTATTAGCCTTGAGCTATATAAAACCACCAAGATTTTAAAGTTTGGATCTGCACTATTTTGAGGCAAAAAAGAAAGCGATGTTGAGGAAGAGTGTGAGAAGAATCGGAGTGTTTATGTATAGATGTGCAACTTTCAAAGTAAAAGGTGAAAAATATATAAACTATCCTATGAATATTAATAAGAATACTTGGCAAAGCACTCTGAGTTCTCAGAAGAAAGACGCTACCTAAGCACAAACTTTACCTCATTAATCCTAACAGCATCCTTGTGAGAAGAGAGCCAAGGAAGGTTTTCCATTTTAAAGAAGAGGAAATGGAGAAAGGCGGAGACATACTTGTTCCTGAAGTCATCATTATCTCTGTTGCAAAGGACCTGCAAAGCCCTCCTTTAGAAAGTCGCCTCTCCCCAGCCAGCCTCCTGCTTCATGATTCTTCTTTACTGCTAGATGCTGCTCACCATTTCACCTGTCAGTCTCATCCAGCCAATCAGATGAGAGTTTCCTGAGGGTAGAGCCTGGGCCCTCTATCTCCTTGACTTCTCTTTCTCTCACTGCAACCATTCAACAGAAATTAGGACTTAATAAATATTCAATAAATGATTGTTCGTTGATGGGCAGTGAATGTTGTGTGGAAATGACAATGGTTGAACTAGCTTTATTTCCCCTTCCAGTCCTTTAAATTTTTTTAGTGATTTTTCTCTTTTCATATTATGTTTGTAAAAAATTATAAGTAATATGAATGCTTTACTTTTGTAAAATAAATAAAACATTGTAGACTTTCTTCTGTCTATCGCTCTCCTCCTAGACTTAATCACTGCTTTATGAACAGATTAGGGAGAGCTTTTAGTAATATAGTCAAATATTTTCTTTCCCATCCTCCTGCCTTGGTCTTCTAATGACTGGGACTATAGTCACATATCACCACATCTGGCTAATGATAAATTTTTACAAATACTACATGTATATAGTGAAAAACTCAAAAGGTGTTTTGAAATACATTCTGTGAAAAATAATTTATCACTATGCTTTTCCCCAGGGCCACCTGGTTTGACTCTGCAGAGGTAATTGCCATTCACAGTCCCCAGTGTGTCCTTTTAGAGATGTCCTATGTTTCCATGAGTATATATGTGCATATTATTTTTATTCTAAATAGTAATATATTATAGAGATTTCTCTGTACTCTTTTTTTAAGAGAGAGAGAGAGAAGAGAGAGAGAATTTTTTAATATTTATTTTTCAGTTTTCAGTGGACACAACATCTTTATTTTTTTTAATTTTTATGTGGTGCTGAGGATCGAACCCAGTGCCCCGTGCATGCCAGGCAAGCACATTACTGCTTGAGCCACATCCTCAGCCCCTCTCTATACTCTTTTTATTTTTTTAATGACATAGCTTGGGGATTTTTCCAGGTCTATATTTATGATTGACTCATTTACAGAAGTCCTGTATGTCCATATCATTGTTTACTTTCCTACTAATGGAGGACAGTATTTTGTTGTTTCAAGCAATATTCTAATAAATGATTTTCTACTTATATCACATTAATATGTGGTAGGATATCTATATAATAAATTCCTAGGAGAATTATTGGCTCAAATAATTTTTGCATTTAAAATTTTCATGGACATTGCTATATTGCTATCCATATAAACAAGTTGTCCCAATGAACACTCCCAATCACAATGTAAGAGAGAGTGATATTTCATTAATTTTTTTTTTGTGGTTCTGGAGATTAAACCCAGGGCCTCATGTATGTTTGGCAAATACTCTACCCCCGAACTACATCTCCAGCGTAGCTAGAACATGAAACATTTTAGGAAAGCTGTATGTATGAGATGAAAGCATGGGGAAAGGTGTATGAATTAGACTGCAGCACAGTAGCATGTCCCAGTGTAGTGGCTGATGGCCAAGGTTCACCCATAGAGTTAACCATGTGTTTAGCCCTTTTGTGAGCTCTTGTATTCATCATCTCAAAACAATTCTGAGATTTCTGTGTGATTTTATTGAAAGGACTTTAAATTGGCACCTTGTTTAATAGTTAACGTAGCTATTAAAAAAGAACAAACATTTATTGAATATCTCTTGCAGGTCAGAAACAGAGATAAACCCTTACTATGCTGTATCAGTTAATCCTAGGAAGTAAGCATTATTTTCCTCTATTTTTTTTTTGATGAGGAAACTGAAATTCATGTTAAGTAACTTGCCCAAGATATACCATGAAATTAAAGAAGGCCTCTGGAACTCTTTCTTCTATGCCACATTGGCTTCCTATGTTGCTTGTGTGATTTGGAAGATTAAGGAAGTCCTCAGTCAACTGAAACTGCATTTTTCTGAGGAAGAAGGTTATAAGTCCAGCGGTATTACAGCATGAAAAATGTCTGAATATCTATATTTGAGCTTGTCAGTAGAAACACAAATCACCTGGTAACCAAGGGATGTTTTCTGCTGTGAAAACCTCAACAATTTTGCAGCTCTCTCCAACATGGGGAAGGTCATAGAGACAGTTATGTCGTCACAGATGATGACCTGCTCAAGAAGGAGTGGATTTTAATCTCGGCATTATTTTAAGATTTGGCTACCTGAGGAAAGGGAACATAAGGGAGTGGAACATATTATTTTCACATTAAGATTCAAGGTAAGCTGAGACACTAACAGTGGCCAAAATTCATGCCCTGTGGTTACTGCTATGTTGAAATCCTGTGGAAAGGGGAGTTTCACTTCCAGACACAGATTGACCACCAACAGTTCAAGAAGACCTATGCAGTCATCTGTTGGTCTTCCCCTCCCCACCCCCCAAAAACCCCCAAAACTGTCATGTACTTTTACAGGAAGCCAGGGATGGCACTGTGTGTCTCTTATGGACTTGAGTTCAGAAGATGGTGCCGGCTCTGAAAGTACCTTCTTTTTTAAATTTTTTTTTTAATATTTATTTTTTAGCTGTAGTTGGACACAGTACCTTTGTTTTATTTATTTATTTTTATGTGGTGCTGAGGATTGAACCTAGGGCCTTGCACGCACTAGGCGAGCGCTGTACCACTGAGCCACAACATCAGCCCTGAAAGTACCTTCTTAATAGGGGTATATTGCACACTGCCCCTGATGAGCAGCTCTGATACAACTAATTGGCTTAGTTACAACAATTACTTACTATATTCTTGCCAGTCTGTGAATATCTCCATGATGAGTCACTGGAAGATACATGGGATGTAAATTCCTGTCTTTATGTACTGCATACCGAGGCGTTGCCAGTCTCTTTGGACAGATAAAAACACAGACACATGAAAAGTTACGAGAAATTCCTCCAACAAATATTTGTTCACACTGTTTTGTAAAAGGCACTGAGCTAGATTTTCAGACTACAATGAAAAAGAAAAGAGATCTGGTCCTTGCTTTTCTTATTTACATGTAGATGGTGGCGACAGGCTATCAAACAGTTAACACTAGGTGAGAGTAAGTGCTGGAGATAATTTAGGCTACATTAGGTTGGCTTGGTGGAAGAAAGTGCTAAATACAATGTGAATGTGGAAGTCAAGAGTGAGCATGTTCTTCCTTCTGGGTGGAAGGAATCTTCTAGAAGGCAAGTGTGGAAGTCCTAAGTTCTATTGACCAAATATTTCAGTCTTTTGTCCTTCTGGTTCCTGTAGGATCATATGTTCCCACCCTTTGAACTCAAGCTTGACCCTATAACTTGTTTTGAAAAACACAAATAACATTGATATGCATCTCTTCTTGCTGGAAACCTTGAGGCACGTTAGAGTAACCATACCTTGGCTTTCCACTGTTGGGCTGAGCCTCATGGACACGTATGTTGAGAGGAAGTCTCTGCCAGTCATTGTTCCCAGAGGACGATAATGAACTGACCTCCTAGCATTTAGAAGATTTACGCTGTTGTGTTTTTGACTCACTGATATTTTGGAGACTTTGTGCTTTTAAAGTCCATTCTGACTCATGAGTTGGGTCTACCATCCACTTAATTTATTTTTAAGGGCTAAGAACAAATTCATAGAAAGCTACAGGTAAGAGTCTTATTATTTTAGAGCTTCTGATTTAGTTGTGGGGAAGTTAGGAGATGAAACTAGACACAGAGCAAATAAAAACATAATTAGAAAGACTTTAGATTATGATAACTCTGATCCAGGTATTGAGATAAGAGAGTACCTTTTTAATACAGACTACTTAGAGAGGGTGGTCAAATGGCCTCTCCGAGAAGATGATATTTGTAGCTGAAACCTTGTGAGTGATTATGGATCAACCAGATCAAAACCCAGCAGAGTGTTACTGAGACAGGAAATAGTAAAATCCCTGAGGTCAAGAAAGCTTGACTTGTGTGAGGAATAAAAAGAGAACAACGTGGCCCAAATAAGATTCCTCTTAGGAGATGAATGTGGTAACAATTGAGGTATCAGAGAGGTAGAGACTGATGTTCAAGCCTACAGTACAAAACTTGAATTTTATTTTATTTAAATATTTTTAAAAAATTTATTTTAGTTTTATGTGGTGCTGAGAATCGAATCCAGTGCCCCATGCCTGCTAGGCGAGCGCGCTACCACTTGAGCCACATCCCCAGCCCCTTTTTTAAATGTTTTAAGCAGGGGAGTCATATGATGTTATTTATATTTTAAAAAGATCACTGTGTGATCTTTACAGGAGAAGGTCAAGAGTGAATTGAGAAAGACCACTTAGGAGACAACTGCAACCTTCTGCAAAGAAATTTTGGTGGCTTGGTTTAGTGTAGAAGCAGTGGAAATGGAGAAAATGGGACATATTTGAGACGTATTTTGCTGATGGATTGAATGTGTCTGGATTTTTGGCCTGAGTTAAGTGGACAGTGTCATTCACTGAGAAAGAGGACAGGAGTAGAATTAGGAGGGAGATTGGGAGGTAAATGAAGAATTCTGTTTAGATAAATTTAATATTCACAGTAGATATCAAAGATAACAAGACTGTCTGAGACTCTAAATAGATATTAAGCTGAAATAAAACAAGGAGTCATCGGCAAATAGATGACACTTGAAGCCATGAAAGTGGCTGATATCTGGGGAATGTGTGCAGATAGGAGAAGGAGAGTCCAGGACTCAGCCCCTGGGAACTCCAAAATTTGGAGGCTGAGGAGAAGAGAAGTTATGACAGAGGACTGGGAATGAGTGACTAATGAGATAAGAAAAACAGCAGAAGAGTGCAGTGTTGGAATCAAGAGAAGGAGCATTGAGAAGGGAGGAATGGTTAGATATGCTGAACAGTATGGAAAGCAGGATGGGATTAGAAGATGGATGTTTTCATTGACTTGGCACAGAAGAGATTGTTGGTGAACTGAAAAGAACAAATTAGTGGATCTAGAAGCTAAATTGCAAAGGGTGGAAGAAGGAATGAATGTAAAGTGGAAAAATATCAGAAGCTATGTGTATAGAAGTTGCAAAAGCAAAGAAAAGCAATAGACTGATGGATAGATGGTAGGCGGATGGGTCCTTTGTAAGGATAAAAGTTTCTAAAGTATGTCATATGGTCATAAGGATGATTTAGGGAAAAGAGAATGAAGTGGGAGGAAGGGAGGGAGAAGGAAGAAAATGAGAAGGAGAAAAAGAGGAGGAGGAAGAAAGGGAAGATCTTTAAGTGCAAAGTGCTTGAAAGCCATGGAATTAAGAGCATCAGCAGAAAAGAAGGCATTGGCTTTGATCTTGATGGATGGTTAGAAGTTGTGAGGGCAGAAAGGACATTATTAATAAAGGTGCATATGATAGTTAAGATGGTGTCTTGGTGCAAAAAGTAGAATGGACTGAAGCCATGATTTATTAAAGATATATTAGAACTCAAGAGTGAAAATACTTGATGAAATTGGAGAGTTGAAAGGGAAGTTTGCTCCATGCAGAAGTGCCTCCTACCACTGATCAATAGATGCCCGTCTAGGCTCTCTTCAAAGGGGATGATGGATTGCAGAGATCCTGGTATCTGAATCGGCTATTGAATTCATAAATTAGGCCATGAAAATCAGGATAGATTTTAGAGTAGAACGGAACTTCATAAAAGAGTACTTTTAGCAGCTTCACAGGAGGAAACATTTAAGATTAGAGCAGGGAGGGCCTGGAAGCCAAGAAGCTAGCCTGGAGGCCAGTGGAATAGAGGCCAATAAGGATGGCACCATTGGGATTGGAGAGGGAGGGAGGTAATGTGGCAGGAGATATTAAAGGCTACAAGAGGAAGTATGTCGAACGGAAGGAGATTTAAGAAGGGTGAAGGCAAAATGTGACGATGTATTTTTGAGCCTAGGAGGACAATGGTGGTTTGAACAAAACCAGAGAAGCTGTGAACAGAATAGTGTAGGTGAGGACTAAGGAACTTGAACTTTGGGAGTGTGTTTCGTATGAGTGATTCTGGAGCCAGGATACTAGATTAATCTATACAAGGAAAATGTGGAAAGAGAAAAGCTGGACACAGAAGAGAAATGGGTGAGTGAGGGAGACACAGGAGAGCAGTGGAACAGAGAACAGAGTTCCCAAAACTTGGTCTTTGGTGTCACATGTGGCAAAGAGAGGCAATTAGCCTGGGATAACCAGAAAAGCTACATGTGCTTAGTTTACAAAGGGCTTTCATCAGATTTCACTTCATTTACGTTTTAGTTCTACTTCATAATTCTGAGGTAGTGAGGTTATGGACTCTCATTTTCAGAGAAGAGAATTGCTCAAGGTCACACTTGCTTCAGGTCCACAGAATGGTAGATCTCTAAGTGAAGTTCCATGACCAGCAGCACCTGGGAGCTGGCTAATACCTAGGCTCCACCTCAGAACCCCATCAGTTACACTGGGGCTGGGCCCCGGGTAACCTGTTGTCCAACAAAGCTTCCAGGTGAATCTGATGCACACTAAATTTGAGAACCACCAGCTGCCAGAAAGAAAGCCTATTCGGGAAGGAAGCCAGATGCCAGAGGGTTAAGGACTGAATGGGAAGTAAAACACAAAGGCAGCTGGAGTAATCACTTTCCCTAGTTAGCTCTGACCTCATTTCCTGGGGTTGTGGCTGGAGGACACTCCTTTAGGATCTCTGGATTCTGCTTATTTAGTAATAGATTTTTAAATTTCTCTTTAAAAATTTAGTAATATTTTGCTTTCCATTTACCCATATATTATTTTGCTACTGCATTATTTGTTCAGTGCTGTTGTATTGGTGGCGATATTAACTCTCTAATTAGAAAGCATATTTTATTAGTAGAAGGAAGAACTTCATTGTTTTTTAAAAAAAGCACTCTCATGGAACCTAACATAGTAGTGATCAGCATTCCACAGTTTCTTTAAGTAAAGGCTCATTAACATGTTGATGCCTCTAGACTGTAACATGCGGGCATGATCCTGCTATGGATATTTAGGAAAGACAGGAATAAAAACTGGAGCAATTGGGGCCTCAACAGTGTGGACTGGGTATGGGACTCTTTCATGGTGCTTAGAAGCTTTGAGGAACATTAAAAAGTAAGACCGACAAGAGATAAATGGTGGGATGATTGCTAATTTGGCAATGGTTAGGGAATTAACACAGTTTTAGTTCAAAAAGAAAAATCTGAAGAAGCTTTTCTCCTTAACTGTAAGCTCTTGGTCATAGAAGAGAACAAGTACATTTAAAGCAAATGCTTTCCATTCTCGCCTGTTTATCCACAAGATTGGCTGCTCTTGCTATTGTCAATAAGGGCAGCCTGCTTTTTGACTTGATGGCCATCCAATGTTCCTTTCAAGCCCAGGATCTGGGTCCTGACCTTCCCTCCTTGGCATCAGTTTGATTTCTTTTCTAATCTTGCCTCAACATTAGCTGTGAGGTTTTCTGCTCCTTTTAGGGATTAAGATGGCTGATTTTCTCTCCTTAAGGACATGGTTCTTTATCATTTAGTTTGTGTGTCTTTGTGTGTGTGTGTGTGTGTGTGTGTGTGTGTGTGTGTGTAAAGAAAGGAAGTAAACAGATTCTGAAGGTACATTTGTTTTCTTCCTATTCTGGTCAGGTATGTCTTCCATCACTCCAAGAGGTCAGTTGGGGTAGGAACCATCACATTCTCAGTCCTCAAATAACTTCTGCTTGAAATAATTTTTGATTGACTAACTTTATGGGGAAAAAAGTAAAAGAGGTTTTGGCAATCTTCAATAGGACAGATGGAAATGTGCCTGGCAGGGTTTGATGTTCTAGGATGAAGTTTCCATCATCTTTTGTCTAATCACAGAAGGTGCTTTGGAATAAGAAAAGTAAAACTGAGTTTGATGTGGGCTCATTTGGCTAGATATGTACTATTCGGACATGAGATTTTTTGGCATGGATGTCTGAAGTTTTCTGTAGTAAATAGGGATCTCAGTGAGCATTTGATGAAGAAAACATGAGACCCCAACAATTGGAGTATTGAAAAGAAAACATTAAAATAGGAAACTAAAATATACACATATGTCTTTAAGGATCTCTATACGCAGACAAAAATATATTTATGGACCAGACAAGAGCCGCAACTCAAGGAAAGACCTAGGATAGATACATGAATTGACAAAGCAGTGAATATCACTGGCAGATTCACTAAGCTCAGGGGAATGAGCAAAGCAAAATATAAGTGCAGCTTATATTTTAATTAATGAAAACACATGCAGCCGTCCTGTGAAGTGAGTCAGTGTTCCTCATTTCACATATGAGGAAACAAGGGCAGAAAGGATAAATGACTTGCCATTTTGCCAGTCAGAAGTATCACCCCAGCCATATTGCTAGCATTTTCAGTGAAGTTTCAAAGAATGACTTTAATTTCAAATTCGGTCTGGGTTCATGCAAGACCGCTGTGGTGACATTTCCAGTTCTCTGAAGTCACTCGCCCTGTCCTGCCTGGGAGGTAGATAATGGTCAATTAGGATTCACATGGAAGATATGGAAATTTTAAGTGCTTGTTATGATGACTTAAATTAGCACTTGTCTTGCTTTTTTTAATATAAACTTCCCATCCCTGAGTGCCACTTACGTGCTATATAGCACAAAGAGCAAGCTTGCTGGAAAATTAATTAATTCAATAATTGGTGGCAAAGGAACTTGAAAACTTGCCAGACCAACAGCCAAGTGTGATTTGTAGCAACAGAATAGATAAATACCTGAGGAATGACTTTCATGGTTTTTTTTGGGTGGAGTGGGGTGGGGTTGCTGTAGTAATTGGTAGGAAGGGAAAGGGACATTGAAAGAAGACATTATGGATTCAGTTTTTCTTTTGCATGATAAGAACTCTGTGTAGAGTCATCCCTAGATCCTGATGGAGCACCTGGACCTGGGGTGTTAGGGTAGAGAAAGAAAGTAATGGGAGAGCTAGCTATGCTTTGGAAGACTGACTCAATCCACAGACATCAAAGAGAGGCATGCAATTCCTTAAATGAACTAGGCAGAGAAGGCACAGAAGACAAAGGTCTGCAAATGGCTTGATAGTTAATTTTGTTTCAACGTGGCTAGGTCAAGGAGTACCCATGTGTTTGTTCAAACATTATTTCCAGGTGCATCTCTGAGGGTGTTTCTGGATGAGATTAGCAGTTGGAATTGGCAGTCTTGAGTAGATTACTGTCCCTGATGTGGGTGGCCCTCATCCAATCAGTTGAAGGCCTGAATAGACCCAAAAGGCTGACACTCCCTCATGTCACAAGAAATGCCTTTCACCTGACTAAGCTGGAATATTGGCCTTTTCCTGCCTTCAGACTCTTTCTGGGTTTCAAAGCCTGTTACCATTTGGACTAGAATTTACACCATGGGTTCTCCTGATTCTTCACTTTCCTGATGGTCAACTGCAGATCTTGTACTTCTCAGCCTTTGTGACCACGTGAATCAATTCTTTATAGTGAATTTCTTCCCACTCACCCCTGATTTTGTTTCTCCAGAGAAGTTTAATGTAGATGGAAATAGAATTTTATTAAACATCCAGAAATTTGAAGAATAAAATGTCACCTTTGGACAGAGGTAGGCAGTGGCAAGAAGAGAGGAGAATGAAAGTCCGGTGTTTGGCTAGAGAGGCACACCTGTAGATGGGAAAACTTAGACCGGTGGAAGATTACAGATGTGTGCCTCATTTCTCAATCTGTAAACAAAGAGGTGATCACTTGCATTTTGCCAATGGGAAAGGGAACTAATTAATTAGAGGAAAGGAGGATCTTACAGTATTGGGAAATTTTGAATATCAATGGAGAAGTTGTCAGAACGTTTCAGAATGAGTCAGAGGAGCTGAATGTTCAGGGGTGCATGGTTTGTGAGCATATGATTCATAGGGGGAATTTTATGTGCTAAAACTGTCAATTGAGTAAGTAGGTTTTCCTGGTTTTTTAGGAGTTCAAAATTGCCTTATTAGCAACAAAGCTCTTGAAATTCTAACAGTTTTAATAGATGAATTTTAACATGATAATTTCTTATAATGACCTTTCTTGAATGAACCTTGAGAACAAACATCAGCAGGTGTTGAATGGCTGGGTGAAGAACATTTTGTCGAGTTCTAAGGGAGGTTCACAAAGGAATAAGAAACGATATAGTCATAACCTAAACTCCTACTTTCAAGATGTATCAAAATAGCTAAAGACTGGTATACCTTTTCTTCCTTTAAGCTCTTTCTGTGGGTTTATTTTATGAGAATAATCATGAATAGAAAAAGATCACCATATTGATATTATTCATAATTGTGAAATATCAGGAAAAGTTGGAAACATAAGCAAGCATTTTTCTATTTCTTAGAATAATGTCCAAATAAATTACAGTGTACTTATTTGATAGACATATACTATTAAGCATCATTAATCAATTTCCATATTGATCAGTCTTGTAATGAAAAACATGAACATATGTTAAATGAAAAGATTAGGATGATAATAACTTTTATTTACTATCTATTAGGTAATTTTCTTTAAATGTTTTAACTCATTTAGTTGTTATAATAGTAAGTGGCATTATCTACCCAATTTTGCAAATGAAAGAACTGAGACATGGAACAGTCATTTTCCAAGGTTACACATCTCACAAAGAAGTAAAGCTTAGGGTTGAAATGGCCATCTGAGGTAAGATATAAAAATATATTAACTGTACGATTAAAACTCTCTACTAAGCATATATTAAGAGAACACATTGATTTCAAAAATTGAAGATTCTTCCTATATGTAATGCTATTTGTACAAGGCTATTATCTTCTATGTTCTAGCTACTTAACTAGCCACCAAAATAAACTTGGTCTTGTTATGCCTGGAAGTACCAAATGGATTGTGTACATGTAGTTATTTTCCTGGCACAGTATGGGTAATCTGCAGTGGTACTAACTATATTTCACCATTTGGTTTCTTTCTTGTAAATCTGGATACACACAGTTGGAGACCAGATGAGATGCCAAATATTGGCATTGACAGAAAACTTTGCAAGTTGCTATTCCCCTTGGAGGCCTAAGCTTCAGACTTCATGAGGCTATCTTCTAATATATTAACTGAGTGACAATTTGTTTGCTATCTATAGTTCACAAATAATTTTTATTATCACTTCATTTGATCATCACTAAATGATTATGTTTATTTTGCAGATGCACAAATTGAAGTTCAAAGATTCCTTAAATTGCAAAAGCAGAATTCAAGCCCCACTGCTCTATTCTTTCAAAGATGGGATAGAATTATATATATGTATGTAGCTGTTGCTTTTCTCCTTATCTACCTTTCTCTCCTGCAACTTGCTTTCCCCACTGAATACTATGTCACATACATACAAAGTTAGGGTATAAATGTGACTCATTCTTTCAATAGCTAGATGATAACTGGCACCACAGTATGTGCTGCTATTTAGCCTTTCCATCCTTTGTAGACATGTAAGTTGTTTCAAGTTTTTGCCATTACAAATGCAACTGTAATAAACATTCTTGTTATGTATGCCTTATATACTGGTACTTTAATTTTTACAGGATTGATTCCCAGAAGTAAATTTGCTGAGTCAAAGGATATGTGCTTTTAAAATTTTAATATATGTCAGATTCCTTTCCAAAAGACTGGATCAAAGGCATTCCCATTGATGACATCTAAAAGTACCTTTTTGTCTCCCTCCTCACCAGCCCTGGAAGTTGTCCTTTGTACATTTGTTTTAGTCTCTTATAGAGTGAATCCTAGTATTCTAATTGTAAATCTAGGCCTCTCAATCAAGGTATTTCCAACAACAGAGATTTGGGGCAAAATCTCTTAAAATAGTTACCTGTAAGAGATTCTTCACCATCTAATAGACGTGAGCTCTATTCAGAGGCTGCTTTTGGCCTCAGCCCCTGCTTTGTATACACACAACATATCAATAAATAATAGCCATTGTGGTTGAGCATTAGAGTTGACAGTATAGTAAGTTATGAACAAATATCCTCATTAGCAGCACTATTATTTTGGTGTTTGCAGTAATCTACTATTCACAGCTAAGTTGAAACAAGAGCCATTATGTATGTCAGACATTTTTAGCTCATTTACTCTGAACCCATTTTGTATACAAGAGCACTTGGCCCACACCATATGGTATAATGTCAGGACAAGATGAAAATGTAAGTGAAAAGGAAACAGACCTCTTTGACATATTATCATGTATGTGAATGCTCATGACTTTAGAACTGAGTTCCTGATTGTTTCTAAATGGATTCAGATTTTAATTTCTAGCTGAGTGATCCACATATTTTCTTGTCAGAAATGGAAGGATTCTGTGCTAATATATTTTCAGTGTATGCCTGAATTTGCCAATTAGTTAAGATGTTGGAATTGTGACATTGTGTCATTGGGCTTAATTTCCCTTTGTAAAAATGTTTGTCGTTAATTTACTAACTCAGTTTGGGAAGTTGATTTGCTTGATTTCATTTTGGGGAACTGCCTCTCCCTAGCTCCTTCAGGATATGAGGTTTAGATGGAGATTATAGAATCTCCCTCTACTCTCATTTCCAGTGTATCATATTCCCTTGACATATGGTTGGTTCAGGGATGGTCATGTAACCTAGTCTAGGACAATGACACTCAATTCATGGACATTTGTTAGAATTATGGAGAAGAGATAATACCTTTATGCCATGAGTACTAGCTCTAGGTTACGGGTAAACCTGAGCTACAAGGTCTCCATAAGCCTACTCAAGAGTGAAGTCAACCCAGAGGTAGAGAGAAACTGAGTCCAGGAGTTCCAACTCTGGTACAGACTGCTCTGGATTTTACTGTGTTTTGAGCCAGTAATTTCCCTCCCTCTCCTGATTTTTAACATCACCAACTCAGAATAGTGTCTCTTTTACTTGCAAATGAATCTTAACTAGTTTAGGTTTTAAAATTGTTTTTATTCTTCTATTGCATTGTTATCTGGATGACTTAAGGGTTACACTGAATAAACCAATGTTATTTTAAGGCAATTTCTAAAGCAAAGTATTGATTAGGTTAAAAAGAAGCTGAAAAAGAGCCATAAGAGCTGAGGAATGAGCTCCTGTTTGACAGCTCTCCAAGTTAAGAAGTTAGCCTCTCTGGTCTACCTAGTGTTTGTTTGGTACGTTGTTACGTCAAATGTGTGTTTGAGCTTCCTTCCTCCTTGGTGACCATTATCAACCTTATGGGATTTCTGAATGTTTTTGATTATTTATATAATGGCACATGAATGATTATTATCCCAGCACATTTAATATTATTTTGGAGACTAAGAATAGGGCAAAAACTACGAATAGCACTAAAACCAGGTTCCTTCTATGGGGAAGTATTTGTGTGACTCACAAATGATTTCTTAGCTTGTCTGTTATTTTGTCCTGGGCCAGGCAACCAACATGGACTTTGAAAATTAATTTTATTCCTCTGAGCTGAGTTAGATCATGTTTTAACTCTCTTAGAATACTCAGTAAGAATGTTTATTTGTTTCAGAAACTAAGTGTAAGGATGGATAGGGGAAGACAGCCTGTTTTCCCACAGAGTTGGGAGAGGGTTCGTCATTCTCTGTTTAGATCACTATCTGAAAAATGTTACTTATTTATTTTTTTGAACAAAAGGAGCAAAGCAAAGTAAAAACAAGTATTTCTCCAGTGGCCTCAGGGTAGCCACACACGGGACAAGAATGGGAGTCATGTGAAGCAGGGTCATACAGACAAGAATAGCACAGGAGGATCATGCACCTTGAAAGAAGAGCCTCTTCTAGCCGAAGAACTAAAAAATGTGCCGGAGAAAGCAAACATTGTTAAAAATACTACTGATACATTTTGATATATATGATTTTTAAAAAATATTTATTTTTCAATTTTAGTTGGACACAATACCTTTATTTTACTTATTTATTTTATGTGGTGCTGAGGATTGAACCCAGGGCCTTGCATGTGCTAGGCAAGTGCTCTACCGCTGAGCCTCAACCCCAGCCCTGAGCCTCCACCCCAGCCCACTTTGATATATTTATACAATAAAATACTATACAACAATGAAAATAAACAAGCTAAATCTTTACATCATAACAAGATGAAACATGTGAATATGTTTATGACCTAAAGAAATCACATACAGTGTAATACATTCTGTCCAAGTCCATTTATGTCAAGTTCACAATTAGGTCAAACTTCTCACTGCTATTAGGAGTTAGGGATTGATCACTTTTGAAGAAGAGGGAGGGAAAAAGAATTGGAAAAGTGATTCCTGGGGGTGTTTCAGAAGTTGTATTTTTAAAATCTGGATGTGGTTACAAGACAGGTTCACTTTGTCATATTCCTCAAAGTACACACTTGTGATTTATGCATGTTTATGCATATTTTGAGAAATTGCTTATTCAAAATAAAAATGGTATAAGATGACTGAGTAGAGCTTATTCCAGAAATGTAAAAAGATAATTTAACATTATAAAATGTATATCATTAAAAAATAAAGTGACTATCATGGAAAAAAAAGAAATACTACTGTTTAAACTCTATACTGAAGCCATGTTCCATGTAAGGGTAGAATAGAGATTAAAAATTTCCTGGATTTAGCAATGCAGGAATTTACCCAAGGAAATGACTTGCCAAAGCATAGGACACAGGTATGACAAGGATAGTGTGGAGTACAGAATATGATGGACAGTGTAAGGAGAGACCTAGGCAGATTAATACTATCGGCCACATTGTATGTTGTGTAGTCCAAGATAATATGAATGCTTGATATATATATATATATATATATATATATATATATATATCTCAATATAATATATATTATACATAAATGAATATAGATATATTATATATAAATAAATGCTTGATAATATATTTGTATACATTTATATTTTGTATATACACACACAGAAAGACACATATGTCTTTTGCTTAAGTTAAGTTATAGAAAACTGTTTATGCCTTATTCCATAGAGAGGAATGTCACTGTAGTTAATCATCTGCAGTCTCCATGAAATGTTTAACTTCTCAGTGGCACAGTTAAGATTCAGGTTCCCAGAGTGAACACACAAGAAAAATAACACCTGAGGTGGGATGATGCTCTTCCTGGGATGGTTTCCAGGTGGTCGTGCTGTCTGGGCTGTCCCCACAAGCAGCATATTAAAGAAGTTACACATTTCATCTCCAAGGCCACAGACCTGGGTAGGTAAAATGCTAACCTTGTGGATACTCTCTTTGATTGCTAAAGTGATTGTTGCAAAGAAGTCTTCTTAGTGCATTGCCTGCATCTCTTTATTCATCCAACTTTCTTTTAGGTAACATTCTAGCTGGTCAGGGAGAATGGGAGGTAATGTGTTTGTGGAGCTGTTAGAAATGTGACAAGGAAGGACAAGGCCTATACTCTGTTAAGAATTGAACACAGTTACTTGTGTGACCTTGCACAAATCCTTAACCACTCCGGCTTTAGTTCTTCACTTATAAAACAAATAATAATAGTACTTACCACATAATGAGTTTTATAAGGAAGAAATTAATGAATACATATAACACATACAGAGCAGTCCCTGCACATAGTAAACACTAAATAAATTTTAGTGATGATGATGATGATCTCTCACCAGAATCACTGATCAACCAGTTCAAGTAGGAAATGAAGTGATGATAGCTGACACACCCCTTTCGTGTGGCAATGGACTAGAAATTCAGCTGTGAGAATAGTTTAGCTATTCCAATGGCCTATGTACTAGTTCATGGTTATGTCATCTTATTCACATTGTGTTAATTTGCAGTGTTATTTTTGGTTGAAAGTGGCCTGTGACAATGTGAAGGACACAAATAAACCAACACTTCTCATGTGTCCATCACTGAGGTTAATGAACATTTTGATGAACATACCATTATCTGGAAACGTTTAGCTGTTACCAGAGAAAGTGTCCTAGGAGCTAGTAGAGAAATTGACACTTTGCCATAGCAACATCTTTTGCTTCTTACAGTTTGGGCTTTAAATAGTTCAAGAGATGATATGGTTTGAGATTAAAAGGCCAAACTGAGTGTATGCTGACACATGTTCAACTTTTGCTCTGCAGATAGTGACTAGAGCGTTTTTTTTCATTCCATTCCTACCTTGATGCTGTTATTTGTTTCCATGACACACTGGTTCTGGGAATGAGAGTGAGCACATTCAGTCATTACAAGTGATGGATTAGATAGTAATTGATGTGTGTTATGAAACTCACATCTGGGCCTTCCACCAACTGAGAGTCACTTTGATTTGATCTAGCAAAAGGAGTTTCAAAGCATTTGGTTTTTAAATTGCAGTGATTTATAGAAAAGTGCCTCTTAAGATGACTATCAGCTGGTAACAGGTTGAGTTCCCAGAAAAAGTGTGCTTTCATTGTCCTGATTTCTCCAAATGGTTAACGTACTGGGGTGCTCCTCTTCAGCACAGATCCTGGGGCCATCACTTCCTCTGGTGTGCTGCAGAATTGCTAAAGGGAACGCGTAGTTCACTAGGCGATAAATTATTTGGGGTTATTGGGTAATACTTGCGTTATTTAAATCAGGAACAAAATACTTTGATAATAAAGTTAGAATTTGAAAATCTTCATAAATTTGTGTGGATAGCAATAGATTATTTTCTTTCAATTCAAAACAGATAGGGTTTGCTGAACAAAAATTGTCATGACCTTAAATTTTATATTCTGGTTCCTGTTCTCCTCCTTCTATCATATTATTTTACTAGTGAATAACCTATAAGCATTGAATACCCTTTTCCTCTCTCAACTCCTTTGTCCCTAGCAAAATTTGCAGAAATCCAATCTTTGCCTTTTATTCTTGGTGTTCAGTTTCACCTTAGTATGATTAAATTTCTTGGTTTTACCTTTTCTGAGTATTTGCACTTTAGGCTTTTTTTTTTTTTTTTCTGGTTGTAAAAGTAAAAGGTTCCACTTCCTTGTTGAAGGAATTTCAAGCATCAATAAGCAGGGAGTCTTTCTGGAACGAGGTAAAAAGGCCTTCTGATACCATTCTAGTCCTAAGGGATCTAAAAGCAAATCATCAGGAATAATCTTCTACTATCCTATGGCTACTAGACATCTATACTAGACAAGGAAGTTTGTATCAGGGAAGAAATTTTATAGATCCCTACGTCAGTGCTTCTCAAATTTAATGTGCATTTGAATCACCTGGCGTTTTGTTAAAATAGTGATTCTGATTCAATAGATTTGGGGTATGTATGATGTACCCCAAATGTGTAATCAAAAATGATTACACATTTTTGACCATGCTAATGTCAACATTTTATGATGCCAGCGTTACCAGGTCTTAGGCCAAATGTTTTGAGTAGCAAGAATTTAGAAGGCTTAATGCTTACAAAGCTTTAATCCTTGTCTTTGTGACCTTTTCTCTTTTTTCTGAGATTGTTATATACACACATAGCACCCACACACATACATATGATTATGAAACAATGTTATTGTTATTAATATTTGATAATATTCCATATAATAGTCTTTTTAAAATCAAATATCATTCAGTTAAACTATTTATTAAGCACCTACAAATAAACTAGACTTTTCCCTACATCCTAGGCATATAAGGGTTAATAACACAAACAAAAATCCTGCCCTCATGAAACTTTCATCCTGTTGGGAGAAAAAAAAATAAAACAACCAAATAATAAACAAGCATGTAAAATCATGCCAGGTGGGAATGAGTTCAGACCAAAAGGCCAGGAAGGAGGATGAAGTGATGGGGTGGGTGAAATGTAGGTACATTGGGAGGGTCATCCTGAATAACAACTCACCCTCCTTTCTGAAACATTACAAAATTTAAATTATCATGTCAATTATGAAACAAACCAATATTTAATTCAAACACTAAAACCAAAGGAAAGATTTGTTGAATGAAAACAGAAAGTTGTACATTCTCAGTACCTCAAAATTTGAGTTTGCATATGTAGTATACATTGAATAATGTGTTTCTCTCTAGAAGCAGACGGTTCACCACTGGATGATCTTCCCAATCTGACAGGGCACCAATGAACACATCACCCATTACCAAATCTAAATAGCCTAGTACATTAATGACCTCTGGAAAGAATGAAAAAACCTTCTCAAATAGGTTTATACAACATCAAGAACCAATTGAGGGGCTGGGGTTGTGGCTCAGTGGTAGAGTGCTCGCCCAGCACATGTGGAATACTGGGTTCGATCCTCAGCACCACATAAAAATAAACTAATAAAATAAAGGTATTGTGTCCGTCTACAACTAAATATATATATATATATATATATATATTAATATATATATATATTAAATATATATATATATATTAAAAAATATATATATATATTAATATATATATATTATATATATATTAAATATAAATATATATATTAAAAAATATATATATATTAAAATATATATATTAAATATATATATATATTATATATATATATTAAATATATATATTAAAAATATATATATATATATATTAAAAAAAAGAACCAATTGAGTCGCTTGCCTTTCTTCACTGTGTGATCACATGCTGGTATTGTCTTCTGTATTCATAACTATCCAACCTACTCATTTTATTCAGGAGGGTGCTGAGGCCAAAAAGGTGGATGCTTCTTGGCCAAAGCTCCACTAGGGAGGAGCAGGAGTGTGGGCCCAGGACAACACTGGACTCGGAGTTAGCAGCTTCCTGGTATCTTCACTGCATTATTGCCTCTGGCAATGGAGATTCAGTGGATAGAATTGAAGAGCTTTAATCACACACTTTTAAGATGATTCAGGAAAGGATGAAATAGGGATGGTACTTTGGAACTTTTTTTTTTCTTGTGAATATAGAGAACAATGTGATCCCACAGTATAAATTTCTAGGGTCCCTGGATTCCAGCTCCTGTAGCTGGTTGGTGAAAGTAGTAAGGAAGTCAATGTCAACACTGAAGACTAACTGGCATCTTTCAAACAAACTCTTTAAAAAAAATAAAAAGAATTGATGGAGTGAGGTAGATGGTTTAGCTTGACAAAAAACCAAAAAACAAACCAAAACAAACAAACAAAAAAAGAATTTCTTTTGAGAAAAGTGACTGGTGCTATAAAACGCACTTCTGAAAAAAAGAGAAGGAAGAAACAACTTATAAGCAAGTGTACCACTGAGGGGGAATGCGAAATTTGTGTCATTAGTCTGAAAAATTGATAAATCAAGAATTATCGTTTACATTTTAAAAAGTGTGTATATGGTGGGGGTGGGCAAGAATTATTGAGAATTCTCTTTTTTTTTAAATTTTTTTTTTATTGGTTGTTCAAAACATTACAAAACTCTTGACATAATCATATTTCATACATTAGATTCAAGTGGGTTATGAACTCCCATTTTTACCCCAAATACAGATTGCAGAATCACATCGGTCTCAATCAATAAGCTCTTTTGGTGACAGGTTTGTTGAGTGGGTGAGTTGCTGAAATGTTATCAGCTCCACTTTAAAGTTTCTTAGCCTCTGAGCTGTTTTATACTTGAAAACTGCATAGGTAAGAACCTACTAAAGTCCATCTGGTATGTGTCCTTCTTCTTCTTTATTTTTCACTGGGGATTGAACCCACAGGCATATTATTACCAAGTTACACCCCCAGTTGTTTTTATTATTATTTTTAAATTTTGAAATAGGGTTTTACTAAGTTGCTCAGGGTCTTCCTATGTTGCTGAGGTTGGCCTTCAACTTGTGACCCTGTCTTGGCCTCCTGAGTTGCCAGGATCACAAGTGTGTGCCACCCTGCCCAGTTATATCCTTTGATGGGTGGTTTTGTTTTGCTTTTTACTTCTACTAGGTTGTTTTTTTTTTTTTTTTTTTTTTTTTTTTTTTTTTTTTTTTTTTGCTTCTTGATCCTTCAGCAAGGGAACTTGAACTGGTTTGTATTTGTTTGTTTTTGGAGTCCATGTACATACAACAAAGAAAATTATTGTAGCAAGAACATTTCCTCAGTTGTTTAAGGTTTTTAATTTTTAAATTATTATTATTATTTTTTGACCAGCAAACCCATGGTTTTACTACCCCTGATCACTTTGGGACCATTATGTGAATTGTACTCATGGTAATTCCTTTAGAAAGACAATTTAAAAAAAAAATCTTTGCCAATTGAAATATTCAGTATAAAAACGGATTTCTTCAAGTGTAGCGAATTGCTGATTCATTTACTAACCATGTTTGTTTCATGTATTTGCATTTGCCAGGCAAACACTGAGACTACATATATTTTAAATTTATTGCAAAACCACCACTTCAAGGCATACCATGAAATTAAAATTTATGTTCCTGAGATTTTTGTAGCTCTAGAATGATCATTTCAATTTTGTCCTGGGTACCTTATACCATTATGCTAGGAGCTCTTCCAGTTTAAACCTAAAATTTATTTTAAACAGATTTTGCTTGGGGTACATAAAAGAAATGTAACATGTAACAGCCATTACAGAGATTGCTTTAGTTCATTTACTAGGCATAATCCAGGTTCTCAGTTTCCCTGCTCAGAAGCTTGGTTTCTTTTCCTGTCTTGATGTAAACTGCAGGGAGAAGAAGGCTCACAGCATGAGTCCTCTATTCAGGGGAGAGTGCAGTCCTGGCATGGGTATGTTAATCACATATTCTGCATCTCTGAAAAAGCACATTTCTAAATTGGTCCTTTCTTCAT
Organism: Spermophilus citellus; assembly: GCF_964194105.1. Lineage (NCBI taxonomy): Eukaryota > Metazoa > Chordata > Mammalia > Rodentia > Sciuridae > Spermophilus > Spermophilus citellus. Next base: position 53,057,693 of record NC_138192.1, on the reverse strand, counting down.
TCCCAGCCCTCACATGTGGGACCCTTCTTTACTTCAAAATCCTCAAACAAACAGGCTTGATCTTGAAGATGACGGTTTCATCTTTTGAAACTCTTTTACCTTTATTCAGAAAAAGTTATTCAAGACTTCTAATTAAAGTCCTCACCCTCTCTCAAGCACAACAGATCAAAGATGTGAGGGTGGAGATTCTGTATATCACAGCCTCATGAGTTTACAGCAGGAATCACACAGTGTTAAGCAAATGGATTTAAATAATGTAAAAACATTGTGTAATAGGCTGTGTAGTGAACCTATGCACAGCAAGGTTTGACTTCCAAGTATTAATATTGGGGTTGTGTTACCTTCATACAACACATTTTGTCATTTATTATGAATCGTCAAGCTCAGAACACATGGCATATGAAATATTTCCCTTTTTTCTAACTTAGAAAAATGTTTGAGGAAAGCCTCCATATAAAATTCTCTGTTGCTAGAGCAGATTTGATGCCATTTGAAATTGGAATTATATAGAACAATTATCAAGAATGTAAGAGATTTTGGATTCGACAATTAGGTGGAGCTCAGAAATTAGGTTTCATCCTTTAGCAAATGTATCTCTCTAAAGGATTCAGGTAGCAGAGCAAGCTTACACATTGTATACTGAGTTTTCCTAAGACACCATAAGGAGTCATATAACTTCCCTGGCAGAAGACAAAAAAATAAAAGATGTGATTCTGTGAGCATTATGTGTAGTTAGGGGACTTTGCCTCAGGCCATCAAATGAAAATGGCATATGCCATTAGCCTTACAGCGAGAGGATTTTAAATATCTTAAAAATTAAGTTCTCTTTTGATTTATTTTGTGGTCCCTTTATTTGTCTATTTCTGAAAGAGTCCCGTGATGGGGTGCCCCAGGGATCATCCCTCCCAGAATGTGACATGTTGATTTCTGTATAATCCACTTTTTCTTTGACATTGGACACTTTCCAAATGTTGAATTAATTTCTCTGTTAACACACACACACACACACACAGCACAAATAAAACAAAAATCCCAAATCAAAAATAACTTTTCTTAAGAGAATTAAGAATTAAAATATAGTTGTGTGTCTTTGCAAAGCAAAAGGCTGAGGATCATCTTTGAAAAACTAAAAAATTAGTGGGAGATTAGAGGCTCTGGCCTCTACTGGATGTTTTGATGGTGCTTGCAGCCATTTATTTATGCTCAAACCTCTATTACCTCTGAGATTCAGGCTTTTGAGGAGAAAGATGAGGGGTATCTTCAGAGGGAGGTAGGTGGGCACTCAGAAGATGGAGGTGACTTGTTCGGAGAACAAGGCCTATAGGCTCCCATTACATGGAGGTTAGAAGGGTGTAATAAAAAGATCAAATTCAGCAGAGATAAACGACACACACCAGCATCATAGGTGATCGATAACCGGCTTCTGAGTGTAACCACTGTTAACTGAGCTGTATCAGTTCCTATCTGAGACTTACTGAGAAGTGAAGATTATATTCCTTTCAAGCTTGGAGGCCTTTAAAGTACACAAACCTATAGGGATACAGGCATGTTGCAATGATTTTTCTATAACATTACAAAAGTCTGCTTTATTGATAGAAATAGGATGATGTTACCAATGCAAGTATGTGAAATAAAACGAAAACAAAAGCCAAGATAAATTATACTATTTTTGCCATGTTTTGCACCGCCGTCCTATTAAACACTGACCTTTGAAGAACCATAAAGGAGGAACATTATTTTTTGATACAATACAGAATTTGCAGGTTACTAAAGTGCATGCTTTAGGACAGAGTCTCAGCAAGTTCTGACTCGAACAAAGTCTTAGCAACAGTTTCCAGTCAAGCGTAGCAACATATTTCATCTAGACATTTCGAGAATGAAATCGAGGGAACTTTTAAGAGGCCTTAAACCCTATCTCCCCACTCGCTCCTTGGCGTATAAATTTAGATAAGTGTAATGTACAGAACATAAGCATCCAAATAGACTCATTTGATTATATGGCTTTTCTGTCTAGGAATTATGGAAACAGGATGTTTTATTTGATCTTGGGATATAATATTACTGAAAGTTTTTGCTAAGGTTAATAAAAAGGAAATTCAATAGATACATTAAAATGTCTGAAATAGGCTTATGAGTTAGAACACTGAGCTCACTGCACTTAAAGCCTGGAAGTCGGAATTCTGACGCCACTGAGCAGTGAGTGAGTGTGTGTGTGTGTGTGTGTGTGTGTGTGTGTGTGTGAAGGGAAGTTGCTCTAGGAAAAGAGATTTCTTTGGCTCAATATTTTAGAACATGTTGCTTCAGAGAAACACTTTTAAGTGGCATTTAAATTCTTCTATTAATATAAGTTGGTATAAGAATGACAATTTTTCTTTTCTGGAGACCATTTACCATCATTCTCATCAATATTTAACCACTGGGAAGTTGGGAAGGCCTATTAGGTTATCTCAAGGACTGTTTAAAAAATCTTTGATAATTTGAGTCAAAATTCAGTCTGAGAAAACTCGGGGAACCTGTCTGTCTAGAAAGCTTTTCTTCTTTTCTCCTTCCTCTCCCCTCCCCTTCCTCAAGTTCTCCTGATTTGTAAGCCCAGGGCAAGTTTAATTATAATTAGTTAATGTTAGTTAATTAGGTAATGTTCATATAGTGCTTTGAAGATGAAAAATGTTTTAGAAATGCTAAGTGCTATCATTAATATCAGCAATGGGAGAAAATTAAGCATGCTGAATACTTTTAGAAACTGCAGAATTTGAACATGCAGTGCTTGGTGCCACGTGACTCATCAGTTCCACAACCTCAACTCTTCCTGACAGAATGTGAAACAGCCTTTTGTGTTCATTGTTTGGGTGTCCAGAGCTCCCTTCCTCCTTTCCTGTCAGATGCTGTCACTGCTCAGAGAGGTGAGCCCATGAATCTCAGTTTAAATACTCCCTCAATACACATATTAGAGAACACATATTCACATGTATATATGTTCACACAGATAGATCAGCCTCGATGTGAGGTCACATTCATGGTTCTTTCTGAATTCTGAGATGTTCCACAGGCTCCTACTCTTCATATTTTCTTTCATCTTTTCTGTCCAGAAGAACAGGGGAGAAAATTAACAACAGCGAAAATAACCCAAATTAGATTATCTAATTTATTAAAGAAAATGAACCTGCCAAGTACAAATAGAATGTCTTACTTGCCAACATGTGTGGAATTCTCTTAGTTGTAATTAAGATGCAAACTTTAGGCATATGGCCCCTAAGCTTTAGAAATGCATGGCTGTCCCATGCCACTTGCAGAACATACAGCATTTATAGGCCACGTTGTATCTGGATGGTGCTTCACACAACTTTTTATTAGCTATGCTCAGAAAAGTAGGTCAGTATAATTTCTGATTTATAGGGAAGGAAAGGGGGCCCTGGCCAGAGCTAAGTCCATGTGAGGGTGAGATTTCTCTTTGGAAAAGAATGCTAACTGAAATCAGGGTCTTCTCCCACTCATCTTCCAAAAAGAAATTACATACCTCTAGATTAAAGATGCTAATAATGAACAATAGGCTAAATTTCGTAATCTTGGAATGAAATAAATCAGTTTATGATGGTGGAGAGAGAAAGGGGCAGAAAAAGAGCTGAGGGGCTGCTTAGCTATCTGACGATGGCCTTCTACAAAGAAAGTTCAGCTGATGTTTGAGGGATCCAAACTCACAGAAAGTCAGACAGGAAACTCGCAGCTCAGGATTCCTTACTTCTTTGTTTAGCTCATCAATTCCTTGCTGCCTTTTCTTCATATAAATTGTTTAGGTGGGAAGAATACCAGGGAAGTGGCATTGAAGTATCTTGGAATTGAGTTAAATTGTTCCCAAGGGTCCAAATTGGTTCCTTACTGTTTGGTGGAGTAATTTGTGCATCACACGGAAGGGCTAATGAATACTTCACTTTGGCACTTGGAAACAGACACATTCAGATCATGTTAATCAAACATAATTAACTTTCAAGGAAGGAGGCTGGCAGAGCGGGCCAAAACAAATATGCTGAAATAGAACAGGGATGAATGCGACGTCCTGCCGTCAAGGAAAAAAAAAAAATTCAACTGCACACTCATAGAATAGTTATGTAGTTTATTAAAGCAAAACAAATCAAAATAAAGCAAGACAAACCAGCATCCACCCCAATTTAGAAGCTGTTGTGGACTAAAAATTTAACATGCATGCAGTTATGTGACCTGAAGGCAAAGTGTTCAGGCTCCTGTGCTTCCTCCTGGTGAATGTCCTGTGCCAGGGCTCAGTAGGGCTCCTCTGCCTGGGGAGACCATATCCCAAGAACTGAAATTTTCTGGGTTCCAGTTTTTGAGAAAGCATCAGGCTCTTATGAGGAATGATTAAACTGTGAGAGGTTTATCCTAGAAGACTAAATATTCTGGAAAATGGATGGTTGTTTTAAAATATTTTACATTAACAACTTAAAATATTAAAAAACTTAACATCTCGAGGAGGAATTGGGGCTCAGAATGGCTGGGTCTGAGGAAGAGATGATCAGCCAAATTGTGGTTCTGGATTTCAAGGCCTTCTATATATGTGCATTCAGCCCTTCTGCTCTTTTCAGAATCTCCTGCCCATCCCTCTGGGCTGGCTCACTGGTCCCCAAGTGCACCTACTATTCACCTAGGCATCTTTCCCTCACTTTTATGCTTGTCCCCACTGCTTTTCTGTCCGACTGACTCCCTCTAAGTCTCGACTAGTGTTTTTCAACCCTGGCGCATATTAGAAATACCTCGGGAGCTTTTAAAATACTATGCCTGGGCTCCACTTCCCGAGGTTCTAATTTAATTGGTCTGGTGTGGGATCCAGGTATCAGTATTATTTTAAAGCTCTCCAGATGATTTTAATGAACCTGGACCACCAGTTTAGTCCCAACTCGACTTTGGTGATGCACTTTTCAATTTCAGTTGCTCCTTTGACCTCCTGCTGGAATATTCACTTGTAATTAATACAACATCTGATTTAATTCAGTCAATGGAAAACAACCATCAGCTGTATGTTATTAATCACCTTTAGAAGTGCATATTTCCAATTTTCTTTTTCAGTTGAATCCTAAATCTTTTGGTTATTTTATATTCTGTATTCCTTCCTCCCTGATATACACTATATTGCTTTACCATATATTTGTGCATGTGTGAGTTTTTTTAAAATTATTATCAGAAATCAATAAATATTTCTTACTTCATTGGCAAATAAATTGTGGATTTTGGTAGTTGATACTAAACTTATGAAAATCATTATATCCAGAAATGTGCATTAAGAGGGTGCATGGAAATTTAGCTAAATTATTGAGTTAAGAAAAATATAATTTTGAATGCATTTATTTTTGCAGTAGATATTATGAAAGATAATTGTGATGGTTTTCCAGAGATGCCACCCCAAAGGAACAGAATTACATGGTTTGGCTGACCCTAGGGGTGGCTTAGTGTGACTCCTTACAGGTGTAATGTGAGGTTCCAACAGCATGAAAAGTTAATTAGCTATTTCTAGCTAATGAGAATATCTTCACTTTATTGTTTGAGAGAGGGTGGTTTTTTGGATCATTGGACCAAATTTTGTTTTAGCCCTACAGGTGGATTTGTGCGAGCCAGAACAAAAATTACATCCTAAGAAACTGAAGAAGTAACTAAGCCGTTCATAAATTCCAGTGCCACCTAATAATAATACTTTGTATTTATATAGCGTCTTTCTTGGAGGAGCTCAAAGCATTTTATAGGCTCTGAAAGTTAATCAAGTTGGGAATTTTTCAAGCATTGTGGGAGTGAGATCCAGGGCTACACACCTCCAAGCTGTAAAGCCGGCTTTCCTTATTTACACATGTGCACCCTGTTAATGTGGGACTTCAAAATGTCTGAAGCTCTTGGCCTTAGAGACGTTGTAACATAAAGTGGACTTAAATCCATTTCTGGCCAGCTGGTGAAAAGATCCAAACAATGTTGGAAGTATTTTAACAAATGAAAAGAGTATAAAAAAATCATACGCAGCTGCCTGGCATTACTTTGTCACCATGACAATATTTGAAATATAATGATCCCCATGTTTGTGCTTCTAATTATTATAAGAGTAATTGTAAAGAGGGAGAGTAAATTTTTCTTTGTTTTGTTTATTGACATTTTCTTGTTTCTCTTTATTCGAATGTGTATAATCTTTGAGTAATAAAAAGGGACTGGGAAAGTAAAGGGTTCTGCAGTAGGGTAAGAGTAAGAGGCTAAAAATAAATATCTTGAGACAAGAGTGTTAAGTGGTACCTTGATTATTTTCATAGCAATTAGGATATCACTTCATGGAGGAGCTCTTACAATAAGAGCCTTCAAACATGAGCAAGAAATGCACCCTGTGATGGAATTTTAGAAATTGGGTTAATAATGAGAATCATGCAAATAATTCATGCCATCAAAGACTGATTAGTCCTGTGAACATAATCTTCAAATCTGTGACTATTGGCTATTTTTACATTTGCTTAGAGCTTCTTTCTAACACTTGGTTGGCAGAGCGCTGGCTATTGTGGAACTGGAATTTTGTGGAGGCAGCCACTTTCTTTTTCTGGGGTCTTAAGGACTTGAAATGTGTTATATGTAGTGAGGTTCTATGTATCCTCTAGAGAGGCACATGGAGTTGACTTTGAGCACCTGCCACATTGTGGTGGAGTGAGCCTTCCAAAATTAGAACATCACCTCTTCATTCAAAGATACTTTGTCATTCCAAATGTATGCAATGAAAATAGCTGGGCTCACTGAGCATATGTTGGTTGGTTGATTGATTTTTTTTTTTAATACAGGATGTCCCACAGTGAGAAAAGTAGCTTTGGTGTTGGTCAAGATGCCTTTAGAAGGGATTGGAACCCTATGGTTCAGATAACTGAATTACATAGAATCTTATTCATTTTCCAATTCACTTGCCATTTTTCTGGTTAGTATTTGGTGTAAATATACTGGTTGTCTGTTCTTAGGTAAGGATATGAGGTTTTTTTGAAACACACTTGGATAGGAAAATACGAAAATATTCATAGGAAAAAATGAAGAATATCAGAGTGCACTGAAGAATATCAGTGTGAATGTGTAAAAATGACTGAATTCTCTTACTATCTGGTTTCTTCCTAAATCTAGCTATTGTTATCTCTTCCTTATATTTTTAATAGATAAAAGTTGCCTACTGCCTATTTCATATAAGTTTGACTTCTCACTTCCCAGGGATCAGATGTCATTTATGAATGGCAAAAAACATTATTCATCTAATTTCTTATTGACTTTCCAATACAAACATTTTCTCAATAAGGGTTCTTCAATGGAGTTAAGGGTTCATTATATAATGAATTAACTTTTCACTTACGTGTTTCCATTAATCTAATTTGTGTGTACCATTATTGGAAGGATTGGGAAAATAGTCTTTTATTCTGGATTGAGATGAGGAAACCTGACTGCAAAAAGGTTTCTGAAGTTGTTTTTGTCAAGTCAATTAAATTGGCTTAATTTACCTCTACTTTGAGAACATTCAGGTTAAATGATATTTGATTATTATGAAAAAATGGGAACTCTATTGCAATATGACTGATAAGTATCAAAGAACTGAGATTATGAATTCCCAACACAAAACAGGAGAAGTGGTCTCTTAAAAAAAAAACAACATACATTCTTAAGGAATATGGGTTCCTCTACTCCTTTCCTTGGAACATGACCACTTTCCTCTGCAGCCCTCTGCATTTCACATTGCTGATGCTTGCTTTCTCCCTGATTGTAGAACATAAGCCTGCTGCTGCATGAGCTCATGGTACCAGGATTTGGAATCTACTTCTGTTCACTATCCTGAGGTTGATTATGGGTCTAGGTCATTCTGGAAGGGGGTTCCCTAAACAGCTGCTGTGATGTATTTGTTTTTTTGTGGGGGGATGTAAAAGTGACCTGGAGCTGTAAGTTCTTGCTGGATTAAACTGCCTTCTTGCAGTTGTTTGCTCTCTCCACAGGACAATTCTTCCTTATGTTATATCTCCTCCCTATGATTGCTCAGTCCTCACCCTCAAATTGAAATCTTTCTCAAGAAAGGCAGCTCTGCAGAACTTGTGCTAAATCAAGTTAGTGTTACTACTTTTCCCAGGTGTGTTTGCAGTTTGAGGTTCTTATTGCCAGTTGGGGAACCCTGCCCCTGTTAAAGGTATTTCAGAAAACTGTAGAATAAGTGAGCTCTATGCTTAGGCCCCACAGGATCTCTCTGCCTGTCTTCAGATCTCAAGTCTGATACTTCCTGGGCAGCAGTTCTCATTTCCAATGTTCTGTTCTGTGTATCACACTTTTTTTTTTTTTTTTTGCTTCCTGTATTTGGTGAGAATTGGGCACTTCACTTCTTATCTTAATAGATCTGATAGATGGCAGTACACACAAATGGTTCTACCTGTTGGTGCTAAGCTGACCCTCTATCCTTCCTGCGGATAGCATCAGCTCCCCATCCTCTCCAGGCCTCCATGGCAGGGTGTGCTAATTTGCAAAACACACTCACAGCAGGCTCAGCTCCATATGGTAATTCATTCTATCTATCATCTATCTATTGTCTATCCAGCTATACATTATGAAAGGACTAGAGGGTAGGGATTGGAAGGCTTTCATACATTTCATTGGACAATTCAAGATTTTGGCTAGCTCTGCTTTTTTGGACAAAGTGTGAAATGCTGCCTCTTTGAACAGGGCTGCATGGTGGAAGGGCCACTTGAGATTTGCTGCTGCAGGCTGCTAGCATTTAGTTTTGATGTTATTACTGCCATTCTGGGTTTTAAATATTTTAATGAAAAATTTTATTGTGTTTGTGGACTGGCTTTTAGCAAAGGCTGCAGTTTTAAACATTCTAATAAATGAATGGGAGATGTGTATAAAGAGAATTAAAAATGGAACAGCTAGCTCACACTTACAGATGATTTTACAGAACACAATAGAGTCTGATGTTGTTTTTGAAGGTGAAGGGGTAATGGTTCTTTTTCAGAACTGCCACAACTCCAAAAGCTCTGCAAATTCATAGTTGGTTTGGTGAGTATTTGATTGTCTCTTTCTTTCAAGTGGATTATTGTTGTTGTAGTGGAGTCGCCATGTTTCTGAGCTCTGCCTGATTACACAAAGAGCAAAGGGAATGGAGAAAATAGTAACTAACTTGGAAAACCTAACCTCATGAATTGCTTTCTGCTTCTTGCAAATGAGTGATGAAACCTTATTCATTAAGAGCTATCAGTTTATAGATTTTATGAATTGGCAAAAAATTGAACCTGTGTGTGAAACTTTCCCAATGATCAATGTTGTTCATTTGGTGAATTATACTCCTTCCTCCCACTTCTGGGTTTGAATCCTTAAGTTTTTTCCATAAAGAGATGAACTTAGACAATCTAGCTAGGTTGTTTGCACACTGCTTTGGAAATGTAATTTCTTTTTGGTGTGGTGGTACCAGGAGCTCTGTTGGAGAGTGTGGGCTCCTCTCTTTCCCTGTGTCCCCAAATATCAAAAGATAAAATGGAAAACAATTCTGAAATGTGTGGATGATTGTCAGTTCCCTGTTTGCTCTTAGACTGATTTCTTGCCTTTCTTGGGGTCTGCCCTGCATAGTCAGGGTCAGTCAAAGAGATGCATGGGCAGGAAATTGGGGGCAGGAAAGAAGAGAGAGACCTGGCTAATGCTGTCTCTCTGCTTCAGGTCACATCTCTAGCAGCACCTCTGGCTCCCAAGCATGCCCTGCCACCACTCCCAAAGTCTCCCTCCAGTTTGTCATAAAAAAGAAAAAAAAAACTCTAACACATTATTTTCTGATTATGCATATTACAAGACCATTGTAAAAAACACTGCAAAAAGGAAAGTGGTGAAATCCTACTATACAGCAATGACCATAATCAATGTATTAGTATATTTCCTTTTTTGTGTTTCTGCTCTGAATAATTATAAACTGGGAATGCTTTGGGGGAACTTCTACTAGTTGGGCAACTAGTAGAAGTTCCCCCAAAGCAAAGGGTTTTTCTCTCCAAAAGGGAAATAATCTTCTGAAGCAACTCAAGGAGGCCTTCAAATACATTCCTCAAGCAAAATAACAGTAATAGCAAACCCTGTTTTTATATGGCACTTTCTTTTGATAAGATCAATGTATTCTGGCACTAACTCATTTTTTCTTCATCCTTGTAAGGATTTGGGGAATTATTTTCATTCCCATCTTTATAGATGGGGCCAGCAAGGTAACCATGTGATCAAAGCCAGTGATCCAATACCTTTTGGAAGTTCAGAGATTCTCATTCCATAGGTTCTGGGATGGGGCCAGTAATTTACATTTTACTAAAGCTCTTCCTGTGTAGGTATATAGCCAGGTTTATTGAAAGGCTATTGTAGGAGCCGAGTTATAGTCACACTGAGGAATCATATTGTGTGCACACTGTGCACACAATATGCTGATCTTCATGACATTTTGGGATTCTTTGAACTATTAGTTCTTCAATCTCAGAGTACCCCAAATTGGGGATATTTAGACTTTTCTTGACCATGATTGGTCTTCTTCCTGATTTAGATAGTCTGTATACATGGTTTTCTGTGCTTGTTACCTGCCTCACTGGGTGCAGGCTAGTCTCATGTTTTGAAAGTGAAAGGTGGCCCAGACCTGTGATGACCAAGAAACAAGTAGCAGATGACAGTGGAAAATGATGGAAGTTCCTGGGTCCTTCCTATCCCTGTTGGGCACCACTGGCTCTAGTGTTTTAAGAAGCATTGGGGCTAGGGTTGTAGCTCAATGGTAGATCCCTTCTCTAGCATGTGTGAGGCACTGGTTTGATCCTCAGCACCATATCACGAGTTCAAAGCCAGCCTCAGCAAAAGCAAGGTGCTAAGCTACTCAGTAAGACCCTGTCTCTAAATAAAATACAAAACTGGGATGGGGATATGGCTCAGAGGTCGAGTGCCCCTAAGTTCAATCCCCAGTACCAATGAATAAATAAATAAATAGATTAAAGGTATTGTGTCCATCTACGACATATATATATATACACACACATATATGTGTATATATATATATGTGTATATACAACTATATATATTATATGTATATATATACATGAATATATACATATATACACATATATATATACACATATACACATGAATATATGTATATATTCATGTGTGTATATATATACATATAATATATATATAATATATATACATATATACACATATATATACACATATACACATGAATATATGTATATATTCATGTGTGTATATATATACATATAATATATATAGTTGTATATACATATATATATATACACACACATACATACATGCTGGGTTTTCTGTCTTCTGTCAATGTGAATTAGTGATGAAACAACAATAATATCTGACTCCTCCCCTCTCTAAAATGCTTTAGTCCTATGTCTAATTTCTTTGGTAGCTAATTGACCTAATATGTTCCTAGAGGAAAGTTCATATATTAGATATCTTTTACTGCGAAATAAATAAAACCTAATACTTACTGGTTTAAAAAAAGAAACATTTATTACCCTATAGTTTAATTCGGTCAGGAGTTTGGGAGGAGGGTAGCCAGATGGTTGTGCTGGGGTCTTTCATGAGATTGCAGTCATGATATCAGCTGGGGCTTTGATTATTCTACAGGCTCCACTGCAGCTGTAAAGTCAGGTTATAAAGTGGCTGGTTCACATGGCTGTTGGCTGGAGGCTCAGACTCCCTGTGCTATTGTTCTCAGGGGCCCTCAGTTTCTTTCCTTGTAAGATTCCCCACAGGACTGCTTGTCCTCAGGGCATGGCTTTCCCCAGAATGGGTGATATGATAGAAAATGTAGAAGAGGGCCACCCAGGAAAGTGTGTCCCACTCTCATGACATTGTTGCAATCACTCTCATATTTTTTTAGTCATAAGTGAATCACTAGATACAATCCACCCTTAAGGGAAGTCCAGGAATTGGGCTTCACCTTTGAAGGGAGGAGCATCAAGAACTATGGATAATCCTTTACTATCCTAACTTTTCCAGTACTACATTTATATAATAATAGAGCCTCAGTGTTTAATGTTCAATGCTTAATAGATTCTAGAGCTCTCTTTTCTGACTTACTGACTTTAGACAGGGAAGAATAGAGACACTTCAGTATCTGGTTGATTTTGAATGCCCTCTCCTGTCTGAGATGCACATGCCTGTGTGTGCATAAATACACACACACAGGCATGTGCAATCTCCTGGTTCTAGGTCTGATCCATAAAGCAGTCACCTAACCACTGTCACAAAAGAAGCTTGCCACGGAGCCTTCCCCACCTCCATTCCCAGTCAGGCACTGGTCCCTCTGGTTTCTGACTTTTATTTTGATTATCCCATTCTTTGTCCTCAGGTTTGCCCTGAAGAAAAGCAGAGCAAGAATTGCAGTGACATTTGCAAGGAAGAGGAAAATCTTTTCCTTCCGCCTATGTATTCAGGAGTTGTGATATCCCTCATATCCTAGCAACAGTCTTGGAGGTGAGGCAACGCTTTGGGAGAATCAAAGCAAGTCTGACAGCAGCATCATGACTATTGAAAAGGCCTTTGAAAGATGAAAAAACTGCCAATTATATGTCTTTGAATTGGATTCCATGCAAACTCTCCCTGAAGGAATCCCATTTGCTTGGCGTCTGGGCAGGGACAGTAAGGGAGAAAGGAAGCCGGGGACATGTACTGCCCAAGTGCACAAAGTAGCTCCTTTGGCAGAGAATGATGTCTATTTCCCAGGCTGGGAGGTTACTGAAATGGGACAATGAATAAACCAAGGATCGTGGTTCTGTCAGGCTTCTCAGGACATTATGCATTAAAGGCTTGTAAAGCACCTGTGAAAAATCCAGTTAATGAATGGTAAAAAGGAGGAAGAGAGCTGCTATGTGTAGGTCAAAGATGGTAGAGGACATTGCCACTGGAAGAGGGTAATTTTCTAAACTCTGTTTCTTGTCCAAGGATTATTTGCTTCTGTAAACCCCTTGAAATAAAGCCCAAATTATTACAAGACATATAGGAAGAGTGTCACTGATGATAAAGTGACATGTTTTTACACCTTCTGAGGGACATGGGCGAATTTTCTTGGTTTGTTATTTTATTGGGGTGTGTTTATGAGGGACGATAATTAGGAAACGCAGTTGGCACTGTGCATTTCTGCTATAAAGCATTCTCTTCTGAGTGGTTTTGAATGACAAACATCAAAGCCTGTTGTTCGCATTCTTTCATTAAGCCATCATAGTGATCTGGAGACGTAGCTCTGTCTTTACAGGTGAAAATTTTGAGTTTTGGGGCTTAGGTACATTTCCCAAGGTCACATAGCTAATAATTGGCAGAACCAGAGTGGGGACTTGGGTCTGCCAGCTTTCAGTGCTCTGTCTAATCTACTCTGGAACTGTTGATTGCAGTAGGATTGCTATAGAAGTTTCCCAATTCTCATTTGGAATGGTTTTGTACTTTTTTGAAAAGCAGTAAAATGACCTCTTGCCTTTGCTCATCATCTTAATCTATAAAATGATTTGATGGCTGGATTAATATGGGGATCAAATGAGAAATGTTAAAGCATTTTTTTTTAACCTGAATGTGCAGTTTAAATACAAGGCATTATGCTCTTGCCTCAGCTAGAACTTGCTTCTAGGGGATTTTACGATCTGAATGTTTGCTATGGCCCTGTCTTTATGATGAGATTGGTGTCCTTATAAAGAAGGCAGAGGGAGCCTCTTTACCCATTCTACCATGTGAGGGTGCAGCAATTAGGCACCCCACATGAAACAGAGAACGATTCCTGACCAGACCCTGTATGTGCTGGCACCTCAATCTTGGACTACCCAGCCACCAGAACTGTGAGCAAGAAATTTCTGTTGTTTCTAAGTCAACAGTCTAAGGTATTTTGTTATAGCATCCTAAATAGACTAAGACAAATGTTTATATTAGCCAATGCACATGTGGTGAGTGCTGGTTGTGTTCAGTGCATTCCACTAAGACTGAATGTTTGCAGAATTGAGATGATGATGGGATTTCTACCTAGTGCCCTTGTGTTATTTCTTGGGAATTGGAGCATAATGAGTGTAAGAGCTGCTGAAATTGGCAAGGCAAAAAAGGTATCATTATCTGTGTGAGTTCTGTGCTCTCTGCATTTTTGGAGTTGAGCTGTATGAGTAGTAAATCATCACCTTTCTAGAAGATAAGCAGTTGCCCATTTTCAAATATTAAAATCCAAGAGAGACAAAGAAAAATGTGTTAGGATGATTATTTAGTGAAAAATGCAAAAATGACCCTGAGTTTCAAGTACAAAGGGAAAAAAAATTATCTGGGCTCTTCTTCCCATATAAATTCAAGTGGAAAAGAACAGTATACAATGAAGTAATTGAATAAATAGCATGAGATATTTATAAGTTGAAATTTCTCTTCAGAGGGAGAAGGTCTTGAATGCAAATGTGAAATATTTATCTTCTCACTGCTCACCATTGTCTACTTTAAATAAGGTTGTCTTGTTCATTAATAATGAAAAAGACAGCAGAACACCATCATTCTTGAGATGATTGTACAATTTATAATAATTTATCACTTCTAGGTGCTTACTCTCATTTATTAGTTTTCTTATGTGTCAATATCTTTAAAATGGAGACTACCAAAATTATTCTCATTTTATGAATTTGGGAACTCTGCAGTGCACAGAGATGAGTTTTGGGTGAGGTTAAACTTTGAGGATGGAGCGGACCTTTGGTTTATTTCTAGTGTCAAATATACAAAAGCCCCCTTAGTTCATTGCTTTCTACCACCTCATTTTTTTGATGGAGACAATTGAGTCTAAAAGAACAGTGGTGAATGAATTAGCAGAGGCTAGAACCTGGCCAGCCTGTTTCTTGAAGCTCAGTTTCATTCAACCCCAATGTGCCTCACACTGAGCCACCCCAAGGGCTGCAGTATCTGGGAAGTTGTTCTCCCTGCTCTGGATAGAGGTCGAGTAGGGGTGAGCAGAAGTCAGGACACAATGGGAGTCAGCCTTGTAAAAGATTTCAAAACTCCTTAAGCATCTTCTTCATCCCACAACATTTGCATTGGCTTCACTCCCTGCCCATGTAATCATCTTATTCCCCATCAGACAACATTACAAATGTGGGCAGCCATAGCCTCAATCTTCCCGAAGCCACCAGTTCCCATACAGCCAAAGGGAAGCAGAAAGGAGGGCCCAGCACAGTTTCTTCTTGGAATCTGACCCAAGCTTCCTCTCTTTCCTCCAGATTGCTTGTAGTCTGCAGTAACCTGAGCTTATTTTTGATGCTGGTAAGGGTGGTGGAACACAGAACCAAGTGCCATGTGGGACTGCAGGGGCCAAGATGGTGACATAAGAGAGCTGGATACTTCCAGAACTACTTGTAAACAAAGTGTGAAGTGAGACTGTAAAAAGATCTGAGCAGGGAAAGGAACAGTGCAGACATAGCACAGGACCAGTGGAATCTCCATCCTATCTCTTACGCCCCCACTTTAATTTAATTCCATACTTTTTTTTTTCTACATAGTACTGGCTGCTTTAGAGTCAGATCAGCAAACATGTACCAGACATTATGCTTGGTCCTGGAAAAGACAATTAAGGATAAGACCCATTGCTTTGTCTTCCAAAGACACCATCAGCATCATCGGGAGATGTCACACCTGAGCTGCACTTTCAACCTGTTGAGTCAAGGATCTGCTACTGAAGCAAATTTCCTGGATTAATCTCCTTCACTCACTTGAGGGAAGGCAAGTGAGTGAACTTTGGGTGGTCTTGATTGGAAGTCGAGGGACACTTGTGTGTTCTGGCCTGTGAACAAATGCTGATGGGTTCTTGATCCCTAGAGGGACAGACTCTGACTTTAGACTGCTGGTGCTTATAAGTAATTGACTAAACTCCTTTAGGTGAAATGAATGAGCACCTCAGGACACTTAGGGAAATTTTAAAAATTTGAATACCAAAATCAAGTCTAAGTCTGATTAAGAAACATTTATTGAGCATCTAGGATATCCATGGCCTTTGGGGACATGAAGGTCAGTCCTTGCCCTCCATTTAGCAGTGGATGTGAGACTCACTGATGTAACCTACTGAATGAAGGATAGAGCAAGTAAACCTTAGAGAGTGTCTGCCCTTGGGGAAGTGGGAGTATGGGGAACACCATCTTACATGAAGAGGTGTCAAAATGTGCAACTGAAAATCCTGGGAGAGAGGGGAAGGTGAGTGTAGGGAGATCCTTACTGATAGGGACATGACTTTTTTTTTTTTTTTAACTGTCATGCAATGAAATGAGTGGTCCTCTTCATTAGTTAAAAATAATTAATAATTATTGATCACATTCCATGGGCAGTCCAACATTTTCCGGGTATTATCTCCCATCATCCTCACAGCCACCAGATACATTAGTTTTCTCATTTTCCAGACAAGAGAATAAGAAAAAAAGAGAAGCTAAGTCAACTACCCAATGTCACATGGGAAATAAGCAGTAGGCCCAGAATTTGAACCTCTGGGGCTTTTGCTCTGTGCAGTTCTGCTGTTTGGCTTAGGGATCCTGTTGGAGGGATCTTTGGAGGAGGGAAAGTGAGAGCCATAACCCTCAGGAAGTCCAGCATAGAAAGGCAAGTGAGCCAAAGTCTAAAGGAGCTGTGGAACTTCCTGGAAAATGAGGCAGTGGAACAACTTGGGGCATTTTATCTCTGTCTGGAGCAAGAGGCAACCTTTGTTTTCTTGGTGGGACACAGGTGTGCATTTGCATGGGGGCCAGATAAACAACCCCCCCCCCCCCATTAGGTTTGCTCTCTAGTGCCAGCAGTTCAGGGCAGGAGGAGATAGCAATGGCCCTCTTGACTCAAGATCCAGGGCTGGCAACATGAATTATGTAGGTGGAAAAGGGAAACATTTTGAGGAATCCCAGAGGGCCAGCAAGAATAAAGTTGCAATGCCTGACCTTAAGACTAAATATGAAGAACAATGAAACTAATAGACCAGGGGACAGGGAAACAGACAGGTTTGGTGTCAGAATGGTGAGTTTGGAATCTGAGTGGTGTTGGCTACAGTGGGAGTGGGGATAACTGAATGTCGCCCAGGAAAATGGGTGGAGTTCATCAGTGAGGAACTGTGAGAAGACAGTGTGGAGGTAATGGAGGATGTCATATATGAGCAGCTGGAGAAACCTGGGGTGATGCCTCCCAGGAGCCCCCTTGGTGGCCGAGGGCAGTGTGCTCTGAGGTGTTCTAAATCCGGCCAGACCTCCCACAGAGCAGGCTGTGATCAATGGACAAAGGAGGCCCCCCACTGTTAGGGAAGAATTTATTGGCTTGGTGCTTGATCTGAGCCTGAAAGGAGGAGACATGTTTGATGGCTGGGGCTACAAAGAGGGAAGGAGAAACAGACAAGCTACAGAGGGTTGCTGGGAACTTCTCTCACCACCTAAGTTCTGCTCTTTGTGATGATCCACTGTGCGAATGTGAATGGTAATTATTAATATTCATGGCATCAGGGGCTTGTTTTGATGGCATGCAGGCTTTGACCCCAAGAACTCTTGAAGGAGTTATGTTAGCACACACACTGTACTTATAGGAAGAGACCAATTTTGGGGGGGGGGACCCATCTCTGAATTTCTGAGATAGACAAATGTATGAAAACACAGAAATACATTTATGTGTTCTTGTCTCTCTCTGTATTATATTAAACAAAATATTTATTATTTATTATTGTTTTCAGAGAGGGGAAAGGAATATGTTTTTTGAAGTTTAGTAACCCAGAGGGTTAGCTTTTCTGCCCTAACCAATAATCATGTGCAAACACTGCCATCTCAGAACCCCCTTGAAGCCATTGTTGACATGATCTTGGGTTTTTGCATATGAAACAGCATATGGGTTAGGGATGTCTTCCTGGAGTATATCTTGAAATCTTTGTCAGTCTTAAGGCATGTCCTAATGAGTCCTTAGCAGCTACTATTAACTACTGTTTTGGAGACTTGGTGACAACCCAGCTATGTTAAATGAGAAAGAGCCAGCCCCTGAATGCCACACTGCTGCTGCCTGTTCCTAGAGTTGTCCCTGTCGTGCTCAGAAACTGCTTGTCTTAGTCTATCCCAACTTTTACAACAAAATACCATATACTGGGTGGCTTATAAACAATAGAGATTTATTTCTCATACTTTTGGAGGCTGAGGAGTATAAGATCAAGGTGCCCAATGATCTTGTGTCTGGCGAAGGGCTGCTTTCTTGTTCATAGATGGTTCATAGTGCCATCTCACTGTGTCCTCACGAGGTGGAAGCAACAAGGAGTCTCTCTGGGTCCTCTTCTACAAGGGCACTAATGCTATTCAAGAAGGCTCTAATTACCGCCTAAAAGTACCCCTCCTGATTCATCACCTTGAAGTGAGTAGGATTTCCACTTGTGAATTCTGGAGGGACACAAACATTCAGATCCAACCACTACCTCTTCCTGAGATGATGAGGGGTAAAATAATTATGCCAGATATGATGATAGTTATTGTATCCAATAACTTATCCAATATTCTTCCATGACATGTGCTTCTGAAAGCTGGCTTAGAGAACTTGTTTAAGAGTCTTTTAATACAGAAATAAAAAGACTTTCATGTTTTGGGGAGAAAAGAAAAGGTGACTTTTGTGTGCTTCTTAATGCACATGTACAGCTTTGAATGGATTTATTATAGAACTCAAGAACAGAAGATTAAGAAATTAAGGATCATGATGCTTAAAATAGATACCACTATTTTTTTTTCCGCTTTAAGCAAAGCAATCTGCCAGGCAGGTGAGATTTCTGAAATGGTGACAATGAAATATCCAAAAGCATGAGATGCTATTCCTCTGCCAGTAAATATTCCAAATGCACTTTTGATGAATATTTTAAATTTTATCCTAGCAACATGTAGATAAGCAGAATGAGGGAAGTGATCTGATGCCCTTTCCTGTTCAGGTGCCCATGTACATGAAGGATAAGGGTCTGCTAGGCACTTAACAGCATTCTTTTTTTTTTTTTTTTTTTAAAGAGAGAGTGAGAGAGGAGAGAGAGCGAGAGAGAGAGAATTTTTTTTAATATTTATTTTTTAGTTCTCGGCGGACACAACATCTTTGTTGGTATGTGGTGCTGAGGATCGAACCCGGGCCGCACTCATGCCAGGCGAGCGCACTACCGCTTAAGCCACATCCCCAGCCCTTAACAGCATTCTTAATCTTCAAAATTGAATCAGCACCCAGTTCTATGCTTTTTCTTTCAGGTTGCAGATTTTCTTTTGTTTTTGAAACCAGTGACAGCTAGGAGGGGAAAAAATAATTTTGGATATTTTTATAAGCTGTGTAATTGCTTTTCTTCCCTCATCAGATTAGTTTTTTTCCCTTGCATTTGCTATTAATGCCATTTAAAGAAAGGGGTTAAACCTAGTTGGAGTTTCAGTAAGATAAATATGCATGGTTGAAAAAAGTATAATCACAACTGCATGTATTTTGTATCAGAAATTGACCTCACATGTATGCAGACACCCTATTTCTTTTTTTTTTATTGGTTTTTCACCACATTACAAAGCTCTTGACATATCATATTTCATACATTAGAATCAAGTGGGTTAGACACCCTATTTCTTAGGAGGAAATGGTCTTTGCGTCTTAGAAATCCTGTAATACTTTGTTTACATATTTGCACCTCATGTTGTATTTATTTATGTCTGTTTTTTATCAACCGTATTGTAAACTCCTTAAAGGCAATGGCTCTGGCTCTTTGTTTTTTCAACGTCTCCAGCTATGCCTTGCTACCAGCAGTGGTTAGGTTTCTTTAATAAATTCAACACATGGAAAGGAATAATTATGTATGCCTGCTTTGCTAATGAGCTACCTATGTGGTTTGATTTGAGGGCTACCAAACTCATTGTCCTCAAATATTTTCTGAGTTGAAATTTCTTCATTTCATCTTCATCATTTTAGAGGTTTTTTTTTTTTTTTTTTTTTTTTTTTTTTCCCTTTCAGAAAGCATCAAGTTTTACCTGGGAATTGAGCCTGGAGGGCATGGGACACAGACAGATGCATTTTGAATGGGGAAGGCTGGTGGGAAGAGTATGGAGTTGGGATGCTGCTGGCAGGGACAGTCCTACCCTGAGGGTACCTGGGGGAAGATGCTGCCGAAAGGCAGTAAGATACTATCAAAAGAGGTCTATTTTGCATCTTTCCTAAGGTTCCCAAGATGAGCTATGGAGATTTTAAAAACATCAGGCAACTAGAAAATCTTGCCTGTTCAGTTTTTTTCAGTTCAATCTAAGGCAAGCGTTTAGAACTGCCAAAACCTAATTAGACCCCTAAGTGCTCACCTACTTCTGTACACAACCTCAATGGCTGTGCTCAACAATGCTGTAGACAGCTGTGGTCTTGCCAGGTGAGAGGTAACCTGTGAGGGTATTCATGCTCTTCTATGTCAGCATCAGCTCTTCATTCTGTACATACAAGGAATTTCCAAAAACATTCACTTCCCTTAAAATGCTCTAAAAGACTTCGGCAGGATGTCAACCTGGAGGGTGATCCCAAGGGACCATAACAATCATAGGGCTCTCCAAAGAGGAAGGAAGCTCTGGCAATACACTCAGAGGCAACGTGACCCAAGATACCTTCCCACCGTGTCCCCTCACCAACCTCTGCCATTTTTTGCAGAGACCCTTAGGAAGGTAGCAAGGGGCTCAGATATAAAGAACTGACATTTATTGCTTCTGTTTTTATCCTTCAAAAAATCTAAATTCAAGTGTCCAGAATCATACAAAGTAGGTGTTGTTAGACAACAACATGTTTCAGGACAGATAGATACATCAAGAACAACGTGGCTTTTGGCAAATATGTAACAATATTTTATGAAGTTTTCTGATATAAGGCAGGATTTTCTTTGAGTACTGAAATCTAAAGCTGATCAAAAAATAGTTCAGTTTTCTCTTGGTGGTAGACGTAGGAGAGGCAATGGGGCAGGTGGGGGCAGCGGAGGGATGAGAGAGAGAGAGAGAGAGAGAGAGAGAGAGAGAGAGAGAGAGAGAGAGAGGGAGAGAGGGGAAGGGTGGGAGTCCTTGGGCATGGCTGCTGCATTTCAGGGTCTGTCAGCATTTCCATTACTGAAACCTCAGGGGGCTGTAATTTAATGTAACTATAAAAATTTACCCTCTGAATTTAAAGTTATCATCTTGCAATTTGCTTTGCTGATGTTTTACATTTTTTGAAGAGAGGAAAGGATGCATTTTCTTCCTGTGTTAAAATTAGAAGACAAACATAGAAAGCCTGCTTCACTTGGTTATTTTTGAGAGACCTTTGAAATAAGATAAAATAATATGGGCTTGGAGTTAAACCTTTTTCTGTTTCCATAGTTCTCTTTTATTTTAAAGTATTGTCTTCACCTACATCCTCTTCTTTGCCTTCCATAATATGTGTGTGTGTGTGTGTGTGTGTGTGTGTGTAACAGATTATCTTTTATATCATCTCTCTCTCTCTCTCTCTCTCTCTCTCTCTCTCTCTCTCTCTCTCTCTACCTCCTCTCCACTAATCAAACATTTGTTCCTATTTGTAAGCACTGTGCTTTGGGCTTAGAAGAACAAAGAATAAAATATTCTCTACTTACTAAATATCCTTTTTGTTCCCCTTAAATATTTGGTTTGTTTTATTTGTCTATATTAGGTTTAAACATTTTTAAGGGTAAAAACTAGCATTAAGTGCATAAATATACTGAAAAGCAAAACCTAACACATGTCATAAAAAAATCTTGTTAGTTTTGAAAACTAATGACTTTCTTTGGCATTACTAATTATCTCCCTTTAGCATTTCTTCCTTTATGCCCAACTGAGTGAGATTCACAAAACAACCCATACCAAGATGTGGTAATTAATATAATAATCCCTCAAAGATGTCCACATTCTAATCCTTGGAATCTATAAATGTGTTACCTTATATGGTAAAGGGATATGAAGGCTGCAGATGGAATTTAGGTTGCTGATCGACTGACCTTATAATAGAAGATTATCCTGCTTTGTCTGGATGGGCACAATGTAGTCACAAGCATCTAGTGCAATCACAAAAGCAGAAGAGGGAAGCAGAAGAGGAGACTAGAGGAATGTGACATAAAGATCTAACTCCATTGCTGGCTTTGAATATGGAAGCAGGGACCACAAGTCAAGAAAGGCTTAGCTATTTAGAAGGTAGAAAGGTCAAGGAAATGGATTCTCCCCTACAGCTTCCAACATCTTGATTTAGCCCATTGAGACTCATCTTGGACTTCTGACTTCCAGAATTTTAAGATCATATATTTTTTTGTTTTAAATCACTGTTCGTGATAATATGTTATAGTAGTAATAGGAAGCTAATATGCAAATAGAGCTCAGAACAGATCACCCTAATAGATTACTCAATTAATTCCCTTTCTGGTGGATCAGACCCCTCAAATAGTCTTTCTGAGTTTACTGAGACTCTATTCATTCCAAGTCCTCATTTATATCCCTACCATTTTAAGTCCATTCCGTGGACTTCTCATTTCTCCTATCTTCTATTTTCCTCTCCAAAACTACCTTGTCTCTTTGTTTAGGGCTTCTTCTTACAGATGAAAAAACTCTAATAAAAAGTCTTTTTTTCAATGAAGAGAATTAACTTTTATGATGTGCATCATTCATGATCCAATCAGAAGACAGAAAACACAGTTATTCAAACAAGAAAGTCAAACATACAGAATTATTAACCTTAATCATAACATTCTTTAATTCCACATCCCAATAAACAAACACAAAGAATTTGATGAAGTTGTAGACATTATTAATTTTATAAAATTTCAAGCCTTGAATACATATCTCTTCATTAATCCCTAGGACAAAATGGGAGGAATGCAAAGACTAATTCTGTCACATATCCAAATATGATAGTTCTGAGGAAAAGCAAGCGTGCAGTTGTTTGAATTGCAAGATGATCTAGCTGCTTTTTTCATAGGATGGCATTTTAAATTGTATGAATGACTGACAGACTATGGTTATGCAGACTTAGGTATTTGGTAGACATTTTCTTAAAAATTAAGAACAAAATGAGCCTGTCACTCTGAGAAAAAAGTGAACATTTGTTACCAGTGATAAAATTCAAGCTTTCAAGAAGAGATTAGAATTTTGGAAAACTTTGAGCTTGACAGCTTCCCAATCCTTAAAGACTTTTCTAATGAAATTGATGGTGGTATTACAAATATGACTTTTTGATATTGTATGAAATGCGTCAGCATTTAGAAGAATTGATAACCCTGTGAATTAATGTTTTCTAAATGACCAATGTAAGCTGTCCCAAATCATTCCCAGGTCAAAGATCTATTTAGACTATGAGATAGACCAATAGATTTTAATGCAATAGAAGACATAATGTTCATTGAAATGACTTCTGATTCCATACTGCAGATAACCTTTAAGGCACTACCACTTCTGAAGTTTTGTGTAGTATCAAAGAATTTCTACTCTTATTTGCAAGAGCTATTAATCTCTTTCTTTTTCCAAGGACTTACCTATGTGAGGATGGATTTTCTTCATGTACTTCAGCCAACATGTCACAACAGCTTGAGTGCAGAAACAGGTATGGGAATCCAGCTGTCTTCCATGAAGTCAGACATTAAAGCAAATTGCAAAGAGAAAATAATACCAATCTTCTTATTAAATTATATGTGAAAACATTGTTATTTTGAATAAAAGCATTTTATATAGGTTAATATATAATCATTTTTATATTAATAAATATTTAAATGATTATCAATTAAAATTTCAAATATAGAAAATATTAATTAATGGATAAAACTCACATGCATAAAACTTTTTGGGATAGCCAATGATTTTTAAAGATTATAAAGATCTCCTGAGGACAAAAGGTTGAGAACTGTTGACATTGGCAATAAATGGGCAGAAGTTGCAGACCTGGGCTTATGGCAGGAAGGTACTATTTGAAGATTGCAGCTGTCATGATCTCACTAGTAATTAGAAAAAATGAATGTTAAAATACCAGATAAAAACAATTTCTTGCCGCTAATATTGGCAAAAATTTTTAAATCTGATAGTTTCAAGAATGATGACAGTAGATAAAATTAAGTACTCTTATTAATCATTAGTAGAAGTTTGAGTGTGATCATTGGTAACAGCCAATTGGCAATCTCTTGTTTAATTGAAAATGTATTCAATAGCCCAGAAAAATCTACTCCTAATATTCTTGAGAATCTGTCACTCATGTGTTCATGGATAAATGGGCAAGGATGTCTATTATTATCTTCTTTGTGATAGGAAAGCAAACCAACCAAGCCCTCAGTGATGGCTAAATACAACGTGGCACCTTCATGCACATTGAGACCCTGTATAACTGTTAAAATAAATGCACCAGAGCTCTAAATGGATATGGACCTTAAAAGCATCATATTGGTGAAAATAGAAAATTACAGAGTTATATGTTTGGCACAATATCATTTACATGAAAAATATGTGTTAGGTTGAACCACATGAAATTGCATTATTTAGGTAAAAAACAGTCAAACATAAGCAAATCCATATTATTCAAACTAAATACAAAGGAGTTTAAGAAATAGCCTTGAAGTGATTGCACTGAATTCCTTTTGGGAAGGAGATGGGCCTAACCGATGAAAGGTTCAACTTCATCTGCAATAATGAATTTTTTTTTAATAAAAAAGAAAGAACAAGAAAACATACCAAAGTTGTAAGTTCTAAATGGTGGATACTTGATGGTGGGTACTTGGATGTCTATTTTATTATTATGTACTAAAGACTTAATAAAAAAAAACTTGGAATTGTCCAAAAGAAGATGAAATGACTCAATGCTTCCCATTACTTCAATGTCCAGGGTGTTGGAGGGGACATTAAAATTTCCCATGGGGGGACTTCTAGGAACCCAGTGACTTTACCCAAAAGAGTAAATGTGCTTTCAGCAGCTTCAGATCCTGTGGCAACCTGTTGTGGTGGAGAAAAGGCATAGGGACCATGGATTTTTTTTTTTTTTAGAGTCCTTTAAATCTCAGTACATAATCAGATCCATTATAGACTGATTTCTGATACTTGGTAAAGGAAGATTTTTTTTTTTTAAACAGAATCTTCACTTGAGCAGAGCTGAAAATACTGACCTCCATCCAACTACTCTTAAAAAATCCCTTTGGATATTTTTCACTATCACTGTGAAAGTTAGCAAGGTCAACTAAACATACATAGAATGAACTTCAAATATACGGATTGTAGTTAAAAGGTAGCTTGTAACCTCATGTATAATAAGCATCATCTTTAAATTCTATTCATATTTTTTGTCTGTTTTAAATTGCTTTCAAAGTAGAATTTTTAGTGGGAACCTCACAAGATAGAAAATGAAGGGTACTATCTGTAAACATTTTAGTCTTGTAAGCAGATATTATTTGCAGAGGTCTGTTGTGTAGGGAAGAAGAGATGATTTGTACATGCTTGAAAAAAATCTCAGTCTATGTGGTTAGAGCTCAAGCACATGAAACTCCCACCAAAAAAACCATAGAAGCAACAAACTTGGGCCTTGACAGTGATGATTGGAGAGAGCTCTAAAGTCATCATGGAGAGATTGTACAAGGCACTTGGCAGGGAAGGGCTTCTCCCGTGAGGCATGTCCCCCAGAGGCCTGAAAAGGGAGATGATCCAATTTACCCATGAGAAGGATGGCTTCCTCTGGGACTTGTGATTTTCTGCTGAGTCTGGAGGTTAATTCTGGAAGAATGGATTGAGCTAGCAACAGAGGGTGATTCATGGCCCTGGCTTGACTCTTGCAAATGAGTCGGGAAATATGAGGAGTGTGAAATATAGCAGGCAGTGGCTAAATAGTTCAGGGATAGTTATTGTTATTAGAATGTGTGAGGCAGTCTTCTTCTATTTATAGCCTGCCGTGTTGAGCCTCTGCTAAACTCCCACCTCCACCAAAAGAACTCAACGTGACACCAAGCTGAAGAGCTGCTTGTCTAGGTGAAATTACCAGGGAATTCCAATGGAACTTCAAATTATTCACATTCAATGACATTTTCTCATGGAAAAATGTAGGACTGCTTATAGCCAGCTGTCAGACAGACAGTGACATTAAAATGTGCCCGAGGAGGCCTCGGGTACTTTGGGGTTTTATTTCTCTAGGTCAGATCAAAGTAGATTCTTTAGTAGGTCTCTGCCTTTTTCTCACGCTGACCCAGGTCAAACGGGCCTCAATGAACTGGCTTCTGTAAGGCCCCTGTCGAACCTTTTCTCATTCATGATTAATCTCTGTCTTCTCGGCTTGGCATTAGCATGGTTTACTTGTTCTCTAATTAGTTCATTCATTCAGTTTCATATGTACTGGGTAGCAGGCTAGGGGTTAAAAATAAAACTTTACATCTAGTGAAGGAGAAAACACACACCCTTAAATAGTCTTAACATCGAATGAAATGACACAGGCCATATCAGCCAAGAGCAAAGAGTTGGTTGAAGGGTGATGTTCAGTAGTAGTATGTGAAAGAGGGAAGAAGGAGGACATGGAAGAGAGATGTATGGAAACTTTGTAGCAGAAGCCGTACTCACAGGACAAAGATATGAGCACTCTGACCAGATTTATGGTTTGGTGTTCCTTCAGAATGATGGTTTTAAATATTGCTCAATATTTGTTGGGTGGAGAGAATATAACCCCCACATATTCCTCTTTATTGGCCCATGTCATTGGGTTCTGGCCTCAGGCTTATATACCCTGTTTAGCAGGTAAAAACTCTGAGTTTACCTGAACCCACTCTCCTTAGAAGGCAGTCTAGCTACCTACCATCTGTGGTTATTCACACTTACCTCTGCCAATCCTCCCCACTCCTAAGTGGCTTTATTAAATTATTCCTCCCTAACACCTACAGTGCGGTTTCTGAATGGAGGCCTAGTAAACACAGTTTGCTCCATTTCATTATATTTTTGAGCCTAGCTAGGGTAGTTGCCATCTGGTCCTCTCCTTAATCTAGCTCTGGGAAATAGCAATATCCTGAGCAAAGGTTTGGAGGCTGGAGAGCTTGAAGATGACATCCCAGAATGTGAAGCACCATCTGCAGCAGAGAAGTGTGAGAAATGGTGCAGAGGAAGAGGCATCCGCTTGGAGAGCCTCTGTAGGCTAATCTAAGAGAACTGGCATCGGTTTAGTGAGTCATAGTAAGGAACTTAGGGATTATGAGCCAGGACTATGATTTATATAATCAGATTTATATTTTTGAAATTCCTTTTTGGTTAATAAAGAGAAATAGTGGATTTTAAAATGTATAAAGGTTAGACACTTTCAGCATAATTTTTCTTTGTACATTTCTACATTTTTAAAAATTTGTATAATCACTCATAGGTCATTATTATGGTTAGTATTTTGGTCTGTTTCCATGAATTTCTATTTCTTTGTATGTGTGTGTGTGTGTATGTGTTTATATGGTAGAGATTACACCGTATATATAATTTGCCAGTTTTTATACTTAATATGACAATATTAGTATCTCATATTATTAAAAATCACTTTATAAACATAGTTTCAATTTGTCGTAAAATATTATGGAAATAGTATTATTTCCTGAATCATTTTTCTATTGCTGAACATTTGGGTTATTATCCATTTATCTATTATTAAGTAGTGTTATAATTATTTTATTAAGATTCATTTGGCAATCATATGATTTGGAGAAGGAGGTTATGTTGCACAAATAGCAAATGGTTGGAAGTTAGAGCCCAAGACAGGAAGAAACTGTACTGATTCAAGGTCTAACTGGACAATGGTGAAGAAAAGGTAAGGAGATCCATTGGGTTATTGTTATTTTCCCAAGGTTTGATTTTCTTAAAGTTACACCAGGTTTTCCTCCTCTTCCTCATCTATGGAGCCCTCAATCTGTGTTTGTTTAATGAAACAATGAGTAATTGAACATGAGGCTTTGCTACTGTTGTTGTTGCCAAAGACCACACCACATCCACTCCAAACATCCTGGCTCATATAATCTCCCTGAAGAATACTGTCCAGTCTCAACTCGCCAATTCCCTCTGATGTGTCTGATGGATTTGTTCATTATCTTCATAAGCAGAACACCCATGAAAATAAAGAGTGGTCAGCAAAGAAGGTAATATATTTAGGACTTAATATATTTAGTTTCATCTTTTAAATAAAGTTTCTTATTTACTTCTGGCCAATGTTGTAGCCATTTGCAAAATGTCTTATAATATGCTCAGCTCTGTGCTTGCTGCTGGGGCAACTAAGTTGTAGATTCTGCCTCAGGCAAGTAAATTTTAAACTTTAGTTGAGAAATAAAAAATGATACCCAATAGTAAAAAGAATATGATAGAGTTATGTTTATTCGAGAATGCATTTACTACCTACTGAAGCTCAGGGAAAAAGAATAAGAAAATGGGAGAGAAACATTAGTGAACACACTAGAAGGCAAAGCCGATTTTATGAACTAAATTGAATTTCTGACAGTTGTGATTTTGTTTAACTTTGCAAAATGGAGGCAGGCAACAGCTGGTTCCCCCTTGCTGTGTAGTGGATCTTTTTTTACTTTCCTATGATAAATGGAGATCCCTAAATTAATTTAACCAGTGCTTCCCCACCATATTCTCAGCTGAGCTCTGACCTGCATAGACAACCTCAGAGACAGGCAGACCTGCTATAATACATGCGAATAATCAATATTTTATGGTATGATGACCTCACTCTGGGAAATAATGCTTATGAGTTAATTGAGCTAATGAGAATATATTAACTATTGGTTCAGTGAAAGTGATAGCAAAGTAATCTAATTCCTACTGGCTCCTGGATAACCTTCAATTTAAAGGTAATGACATTACGAAAATGTTAAACCAAATATACTCAAGTGTACATGGTATATACTCACTAGTTGGGATAGACGATTATCATAAAGTCATAGTTATGATTCTTGAGAGAAGAGCCTTTTCACTTGGGTTTCATGGTGGAGTTTAGGAATTCTGTGGAGTTGAATTAAAAAGACAGTACACCTTTATTTTTACCAATCTCTAATGAAATTTAGCAGTTTCTCATTACGAATATAGGCCACTAATTATAGTAGAATTTGCAGTATTCTCTTTGGTCAATCATAATAGAAATTACAGATGTTTTTGTGTTTATCAGGCCTACATCTTGTTACTTGATGCAGTAAAAAAGAAAAATTATATTGCTATATCATTAAATTGTTTAAAAATATTCTTGTATTAGCATTTAAATATAATTTGTTCCTTTTGTATATGTTTTAATTTTATACT
The DNA here is from genome assembly GCF_964194105.1 of Spermophilus citellus. Taxonomy (NCBI): domain Eukaryota; kingdom Metazoa; phylum Chordata; class Mammalia; order Rodentia; family Sciuridae; genus Spermophilus; species Spermophilus citellus. The sequence goes on along the minus strand of NC_138192.1, from coordinate 53,028,432 downwards.
TTAAAAAATATGACCATGAGAAGGCATCATAGACTTTGCCTGACTGTAAAAGGACCTGCTTATGAAAAGGTTAGGGACCCTTGCTTAGCATAAGGAAGTTGGAGCCTTCCCCACCCCATGGAAATGTTGCTATTTGCAATACAAATTCTTCCTATTTTTTTCTCACACAGGGGATCCCACTAGTCCCTTTCTATGGGGGAGAACTTGGACTGATTCTGCTGTCAGTTTACACAGTGAGATCTTCACCATATGTAACTCTCGAGGCTGGAGAGATGACATGCCGCCAGAATGATTGGGAAACATGGAGAAGTGGTGAGCTCTGGCTGGACCACCCTATAAGGAGAGATGACTTCTGCAAAGGAGGATTCTGCTGCAGGCTGCTGCTCTGTGTCCTTGGCTAGGCTGTCCCTGGACACTTACATAATATTAACAACATTAAAAAAAGTATACTGACAAAACTCAGAGATGCATGAGCCTGCTTTTCTTCCAATTATTTGGCTTGGTGGAGGGGATGGTAGCAGAACAGAAAAGGAAAAAACCATGGTCACTCCTAATGGTCATTTCGCCTCCAAACCTGAGCCCTGCTTGATAGTGTGATCTTGGGTACTACATCCTCTCTTGACTATGGGTTCCCCAGTTTTCAAATGAGGCCAGTTCTGATCCTGACTATGTCCTGAGGTTAGTAAAGGTGGAGCAGTTCCTCAGGGCTCAAGTTTTGTTCTAGTGGCTCTGACAGTCCAGGACTGTGAGAAGAGGAATGAAGAGAATGGGTAGAATATAGCATCTTGGGAGCCTCTCGAAGGCAGACTTGCAGTGTGGCTGTGTCTGCCATAAGGAGAGCAGAGGAGGTTCTCTTGGACACTGGCTTTCTTGACTCATCCAAAGTGGAAGTTGAACAGCGTCATCAGTAAGGAAGTGCAGATGCTGCTACACAAAGACCTTTGGAAGCCAGCTCTTCAGGGTCACATTCTTGGGTAGTTACTGTAACTGTCAGAGTGTAGGAGTAGGTTATTTGGGCTCAAGAATAAGTCTGGTTCAAATGGTCATTGTCTTCCATAGAGGCTGACTTCACTTTCTATAGCCCTTATCCTTTTTTATTTACTTTTATCTTTCACATTACTTTTGCTTACTTTAAACATTGCTTGTTCTCATGTGCTGAGCTCTGAGAATGAAAATAAGGCTCATGGATAAGATTTTTGTGGCCTAAGTTGGGAAAGTAGTAAAGGTGCAAAGAAAAAAATGTGCATTTCAAGTGTAAGTGCCTGGTTTGTTGGGAATAGTTGTGAAAATGTGTGACTTCTCAAACTGCTTATCAGTTTCTTCCAAGTTGTCTTATAGTAACCTGCTTCATAGAGACCCCTTGATACAGCATAAATTGTAGTGATTTGAGTGAATGGCTTCAGTGCTCTCCAGAATCTGAAGCCCACCCTCTCTCCCACAACCTGGAATTCTTTGGAATTCCAAGGGAGAGAAATGCTTGTGAACTCATGTGCCAATAAAAGTGTAATCAAAATTACTCTATTAAAACTTCCCCAGTTGCATGGGACTCTACCTAGAGATGTTTGTTCTTACAGTACAAAGGCTTTCATTTGACAGAATGTTTTGTTGGTTGAAAGTTTTTTGTATAATATATTTTTAGAAGAAAAAGATAAATGCTAATGAGGTAGCTATTGGGAATTTGTTCAAGAAACAAACTTTCATGAAATGGTTTGAGATTAGTAGAAAATCTGCCTGCTCTCCTATACCTGTTATCAGTTTATGACTATGATTAATATCCAGAAATGATCTAAGACATATAAAACCTCAAATCACAAAAGACACAGAAAAAATTGAGAAGAACAAAGTTTGGATCTCATTTTTTTTTTGCTTACCCCTTATTATCAAATCTCATATTGAACATGTTGAGTAATTGAAGTTTTACTCTCCCTTAGAAAGAGAGCCAAATTTTGCTGAGTTAGCTACTTGAAGGGAATGGCATTGACCTCCTATTTAGCAACTAAGACACTATGTTTAAGCCTTATTATGTTCTTCAGGTTATAAAATAAATTTAGATTTATTTACCAGTGTAGCTAAGGAATGGATGGCAACCCTATTCTAAGTGCATTTTATTTAAATACTCTGTAGAAGACAAGAAAATTATACTTAGGTAATATCCAATTGGCAAAAGGAAGAAATTTTATCATAGTTCTTTTTTCTTCAGAATGAAAAAGTTTATGAAGAGGACACTTGAAAGTGAAGCAAATGTTATATGATTTTAAGGATCTGACCTTTATTGGCAGTGTGTGTATGGGGGGGAGGGTAGGCAGCAATGAGGGGAGATTTTTTTTTTCTCTTTCTTTCTTTTTTTGGCTGTTAGTACCTGTAATTCCAATGAACATTGTAGGATTTTTGGAACATAGCACTTTAATCACTGAATCTGGACCAGGAATGGTAAGAGATTTATTTATCATTTCATTTTACTTGAGAGGCTGAAGGAATATTATTCACAGCTCTGGACTTTCTTTTTTTCCATCCATGTAACATCTATTTCAGACTTATTATTTTATGTCTGTGACAAGATGAATCATAAAATTAAATGCAAAATGTCTTGTTTATACCTCTAGACAGAGAAACCAGTATGCAGCTCAGTGATAGAAGGTAATAAGCCTCATTCCTCTCTGCAAAATATCTGAAAGGGCTTATTTGTAAATGCTTGCAAAAGTATGTACACCATCCTTGAAACGTTAAGTTTGGTGATTTAATAGAGACTTGAAGTTTATGAACAATATGAAGAGAGGCACAAGATTCAAAAAATTACATGAATTGTTGCAACTGCACTTGAAACTTTAGAACTCCAATTAGATCTGATCACACATTCTGACTATGCTTTCTATATCAGTCATCCAGAAAACTGAGCTAGGATTTTATTCCATAGTATCCTGGCTATGTCCTTGCTCTTTAGGTTGTCCTTCTGTGTCTGAAAGTTCTTATTGTTCTTTTTGCCTCCTTTGGAAATCAACAATTTCTGACCCTCTTTAAATCAAGTGAGGAAAACCAAATTAAGTTTTATAAAAAAGTTGACTTCCCATTCATTTGCCAAATGCCTACCAATGGGCCAAATGCTGATCTTCATCCTGAGGATGTAGTAGTGAACAAAATGGGTATAATTCCTGTCTGTGTTGGACTTATGTTCTACTTTGGAAGCAGATGCTAACTCAATGAAAACTTATAAAATTTAAAATTGTTTCAAGATCAATGGAGAAAAGCAAAAGATATCAAAGCTTAAAATTAATATTGGTCTTGGACAGATCTTTTTGAGAAGGTCTAAAATGACTTGAAGGATAAGTAAGAGTTAGAGAGTGAAATGGAGAGGTGGTTGTTCCAGGCATGTAGCAACAGAGTGTGAAGTCTCTGAGGAGGGAAAGACCTGGAAGAGTTGAGGGAATGGAAAGGTGGTGATGGTTGGAGCATCGTGTCTTCTGGGAGGAAAGTGTATTGGGACAAGTTCGGAGGTATGGGCAGGGGTCAATAGAGTGCCAGACCTATGCTTTACTTGAAGAATTATAGGTTTTATCCTACTCTACATGCACACACACACACACACACACACACACACACACAAACACCCCACATAACACACATAACTGATTGGTCCTTTTTTTCTAGACAATCCTGACCAAATACATCATGACACTGAATGCTTTTTTCTTTTCTTCTTATTCTTTTCTTGTGGTACTAGGGTATTCTGCATATTAGACAAGCTCTCCACTGCTGAACCACAGCCACTGAAAGCTTTTAAGGCAGAGAATAACATAATTGGATTTAAGTAGCCAAAGACCACCTTTATCTGTGAGAAAAATCAATTGGAGAAGGAGGCAAAAATGGATGATGGAGTAATACTATTTTAGTTCAGGACAAGATCACAGTAGCTTGGACTCCAGGCATAGGATCAAAGAAGAGCAGATGTTAGTAGGTTGCAGATATATTTTGTTGGTAAAATAAATGAAACTTGGAAATGGCTTGGATGAGAAGATGAGGGAGAAAGAAGTAATGAGTTTGATTACTAGATTTTTGGCTAGTACAATTGGTGGAATGAAGAAGATATCATTAACTTAGATAGGGAGGGCTGGAGTTGGAGCAAATTAGAGAGGAAAATCAAGATTTAATTTTGTATATATTATGGTTGAATGTTTTTGAAGCACTAGAGTGATGTTAAAGAGTTATTTACATGTAATGGTCTCTGATTAGGGATATGAGTTGAAAATTTTTTGCTACATAAAGCCATGTGAATGTACAAGGTATCAGTGAGGGTATATACTGAAAAGAGGGATAACTGGGTCAAATGGTGGTTCCATTCCAAGTTTTCTGAGGAATCTCCACACTGCTTTTCAGAGTGGTTGCCATCAATTTGTAGTCCCACCAGCAATGTATGAATGTATCTTTTCCCTCACATATTTGGCAACATTGTTACTTATATTCTTGATAATTGCCATTCTGACAAATGAGATAGAATCTCAGTGTAGTTTTAATTTGCATTTCTGTGATTGATAAAGATGTTGAACATTTTTACATATATTTATTGACTGATTATATTTCTTCTTCTGTGAAGCATCTGTTCAGTTCATTTGCCTGTTTATTGAGTTATTCACCCAAAGGAGTTAACATCAGCATACTACAGTGATGCAGCCACATCAATGTTTATACTAGCTTAATTCATAATAGCTAAACTATGGAACCAACCTAGGTGCCACCTTCAATAGAAGAATGGATAAAGAAAATGTATATATACACAATGGAATATTACTCAGCCATAAAGAAGAATAACTTTATGACATTTGCCAGCAAATGGATGGATCTGGAGACTGTCATGCTAAATCAAGTAAACCAGTCCCCCAAAAGCAAAGGTTGAATTTTATCTCTAATGGGTGGAAGCTAATCTACCATAAGGGGGTGGGGTCAGAGGAAGAATAGAAGTGCAGTAAATCAGACAATGGAGAATGGAGGGAAGGGAGAGGGGATAAGCAAAGGAAGGACAGTGGAATGAATCTGACATAATTTTCCTATGCACATACAGGGAAACAGTACAGTGAATCCTACCACAATGGACATCCCTAAGAATGGGACTCTAACTAGAATAAGATGTATTCCATGCTTGGATAACTATATCAGAATGGATTCTGGTGTCCTATTTAACTAAAAAGAACCAATAAAAAAAAACTGGAAAAAAAGAGGTTAATGGGGGAAAAAAAAGATTTTACTAAGAAATAGCATTTGGTAGAAAAAGAAGAAACCCAGAGACTGAGCTGTAAAAACTAAAATTTAAACACCACATAGAGGTGGTTCTGTTAATGAGTCTAAGAAGAATCAAGTAAGAAAGATAAGAAGACATTCAGGCGAAGGTAGTGCTTTAAGAGAGACAGAAGAGAAGTTTCAACAGGAAGAGAGTTGCCAGCTTTGTTGACTTTGTGCTGAGATAGTTTAATAAGATGAGGACTTCATCATTTGAGGTAGAGGCAGAAATTAGAATTTTAATAGGCTGAACTATACATGGCAGTGAGAAAATGGAGACAGACTGTGTAGACAACAGTGTAGGGAAAGATTGGCTGTGAAGGAAAACAGAGGGCAAAGTAGTCTCTGGTAGAGTCGTGGGCCAGGTATGGGGGGGTGATACTTTTTAAAAGATGGCAGGTTCTACGCATGTTGTAATACCAATGGGAATGAACAAGAGAAGAAGTGTTTGGGGATGCGAGAAGCAGTGTCAGGGAGCAGCCTGTCTGAGTAGGATGGAGGGAATGCTACACTGAGAGGGAGTTAAGCCCAAATCCCTCAATGAACACGGTGAGGATTTTGCAGGGCGAGGCTTATAGAAGCAGAGAGGGGGAGGAATGTAAAGGTGTTTGTCAAGGAGTAATCTGTAATGATAGATCTGAGGGCATGGGTAGGAAAGGAAGTGAGAACATGAGGGGCCTAAAGAATAGGGAGACACCAAAGGATTGGGGGGCTACTGAAGTAAGTGCATTTAACACAAGAGGACTTACTTATGTTACTCCACTCATTTCATGAATGCATCTCCTTATTTATTTATTTCTGCATTTTGTATAGATAGATACAAATGATAGAACTAGATAGAACTCCTCCATAAAAATGCTCATGCTTGCTAAGTAACCTAGAAGACTGAAACAAAGCAGCCTCTCTTAGGTTCCCTAATTCTTGCTGCATGGTGTTCTTACTATGCTTCTCATTGTCCTGAGGAGCACTGATATGGCTTCTTTACCAAGTATTTGATGGGATCCGACCAAGTCAACATTAGATTTTATGATCCAGAAACCTGATTGAGGTCCTTTGAGAAGCAAGAGAAGTACTCTAAGTTCCTTGTCATTTACAGAATTAATGTGTTGGGTCTCCATTAATGAAAGGATTTGCAAACAATCCAAAACCAACGTGAAAAGACTTTGGACAAAAATGTCTCTTGGAATGTCAGGATTTGTTCATTTCATTTCTCTTCTAGTTAGGCACTTGAATTTATATGGTTCACCCACCAACAAACTCTGGGTGCAAATCACATTTGTATACTTCCACCACACAGACCTGCTAGACCCAAATGTGTTTCCTGACTTTATTAATATTAAAGGTTTTTTTTTTTTTAATTGTTGTTGGTTCCTGTCGGAACTAGGTTCTTGACCTTCATGCTTACACTTAATTATGTGTTGAGTACCCATCAATAGACTGGCACTGTGTTAGATATTAGAAATCAGGAAATGAGGAAACTAATCTTTCCCAGGCAGGCATGCAACTCCAAATTTCATATAGAAAATGCTAACAAAAGTTCCCCTAGTTCTTGGTGAGTGGACTAGGGCTAGAGACTAATCCATTTTACTTCAATAAAAGAATTAGAAAGTGCTGTGCTCAGGGAGGGACTTTTGAGAAGAACCCTTCAGGGTGAATAGAGTGGGTTGTAAAGGCATGAATGAACATGATAATGTTTGCCACCTGAAAGAAATCTTTTGTGGTTTAGGAAAGTAAGTTGTGTGGATCTTGTGGCAAGGTTTCAGTTTGGAAAATTTAGCTTGGCTCAGTTCTGAAGAGATTTATGGGCCAGAGTTATGATTTGCATGTTATTCTATTGGATGGAAAGCTATTAAAAGTTTTATATGAAAAGGACCGATTTGATCGGGTCTATTTTTCTTGCCCCATTTCAGTTCTCCTTCTGGTCCTAGTGTGTTTCTGTTAAGTAATTAGTTTTCTCCATAGCCAAAATGATTCCTCCAAGTTGACACCACTAAACTGCAGATGCCTCAGCTGACGCTGCAGAGGCTGCCAACCCTGTGTTCCCCACTGGTCCTCCTTCTTCTGCTGTCTGGAAAGCAGACTTTTTTGCTAGGGTCATGCCAGCTGACACCGAAATGATTCTCCACCATTTCTTCTTCTTTGAGGCAAAATCCCAAGTAGGTGAATCTGATGGGCAGGAGGTATGCCCTAGTTGCAAGGGAACCTGGGATGCTGAATGACCCCCCTTTTCAGTTTCCATAACAGGAGGCTGGTTCTGCCTTGCACCGAGATTCATAGAGTGAGAGATTCTCAACACATGAAAATAACAGTCAGCTATAAACAACAACAACAAAATGCTCACCAGATCTCCTTTTATGAAAGAAGAGATTGGAGCCCAGAGAGGTAGAGTCACCCGTCCAGGGCCACAGTGGTGTAAAGAACCTGAAACCAGAGAGTCTGACTCTGGAACTCATAGGCACAGCCACTACATCTTATAAATAGACTATAGGGTGATAAGTATTTTGATGATGAAGAGTGTGTGTGTGTGTAAGTGACAGGGGTATACTAGAGAGAGTGGCGTTGGCTGTGAAACAGAGTGGAAGTAATGATCTGGTACAGGAGTTGAGATCATTGATGTAAGCCATAGTCAGGAACAGACCAGGACATGCTTGCTCAGTTCAATGCCAGCTTTACGTTAGCACCGGTGGCAATGTCCTTGAAACTCGACTTCCTGGCCCCCATGATCTCTGTTGAAATATTTGCTCTCAAGTATTTGTCCTTTCCAGCCTCACCTCTGGACCTCCAACTCCCCACTCCCCCATCACTGATGGTTTTTTCCTATGATGTTCTTTCTGGCCACTGAGAAGGGGAACTGAGAAGATGTTGAGAGGGCCTTTTCCGACGAGAGATGAACATCAATGTCAGTCACATACACACACATATCAGATGCAAATGTGAGAATCATGAAAGTGAATAATCTTAGCTAAAGCCAAATCCAGTGATCAGATCCTTCTAAGAGGTCATCAGATCTCTTCAAGTAAATTTTGAATGTTTTGCATCCTTCAGTGAAAATAAATAGCTTGGAAGATTTCTTGTAAATGCCAGTCAAAATGCTGCAATAAGACAAGCTACACAAACATCGAGGTCCAATTATATAATTTCCAAAGTTTTTATTCTTAAAAAACAAAAGAGAGCAAAAAGGAGATCCGTGTGAGTACTTGTTGTAGGTCATCCATTTTTATCCAAAATGTTGGCTCCTTGGTGTCGTTCTTTGAATGTTTGTAGAACATAGTGCCCGTCCCTCTGGGAATGCACAGTCTTCCAAAGCTTCTCTTTCTTCCTTTGTTTTTATCTAGTGTCATTATCCAGCTACCAAGATCAATATTTATTAGAGCATTATTTATCTACCTAGAAGTCCATGGTCTCTGAAAACAGTAGGACTTCTAGTTAAAAATTGTAAGTGCAAGAGCATGCTGAATGCTTCGTAATAATAAATGCTTCTTATTTCTTTTCATAAGCAGTTGTGCTTGTGGAAGTCAGAAGCTTCCTGGCACTTGAGGAGAATATACCTAGACATCAAATACCCATGAAATCGCTCGTCTTTTATAGCATACCATTTATTGGTGTTGCTCACGGATCTGAATATAGCCTTTTCGTTTTCTTTCAGCCACTGCCAATATTTATCTTTCATTTCTTCTGCTTCCCACAATTATCTACCTCTAAACATTATCAGAATTGTCTCCAGGCATCTCAACTTTAAATGAGATTGTAACTTTTCCACTTAGGCCTTGTTTCATTAAACAAATATGTGGGTGCTACATGATTTTGCAGCAGATACTCTTTATGTGGGAGTTGGATTTGTTCTGTGTTTACAGCTAAAGAGAAAAAAAAAATTCAACACTTTATTGGACATGTACTAGCATGTGGGTGAGGTTGAAGAAAATAATTGAGTGTTGAAATCAAATACGAGCCTGGGAAAATGTTCCTTTCTGATGGGACTGGCAGGAAAGGCCAACAGCTGGCACACAAGGAGACCTCTCAGGCTTAGCCTATTTTTTTGGACTTGCTCCTTCAGGAAGCTCAGCCTCATCCCTGAAGCAGAACCCTCAAGAACAATTCAAGGTAATGAATTGTCTATATCCAGAAGCAAGACATTTCATCTCAAGACAAAAGCCACATCATTACTCTGCTTAGTATGACTCCTACCACCCCTCTCAGAGCCATCTCTATCATTAATTCTCACTATTAGTGGTAATTATATTCTATAAAGTTGTCGTAAACACTGAATTAGGGGACACTGAAGCATTGATCTTGTGGAGAATACCTGTGAGCCCCTAAGTGGTGAGTGTTTATGATATTATGTTGCCTCAACCTGCTTATTTAAATGTAGGTTGAATGTTCTCATAAGCAGAAGCAGGGCCCAACTGCCTTCGACCCAGTTTACAATTCTACACCACACCCACAGGGCTCAAGCCAGAGATAAGATCTTAAAGAAATAGCTCCCACCTAACAGATTTGGGCTCTTGGTTTTCCCACCACTTCCTTGAAGTGGATCATGCTAGAGAAATTAAATGACGACTTCTCAGTCACAGTGTGACCTCCTGGAACACATCCCTGCTTACTTTAAATGCACCAATCAAAACACTCCTGGGCAAAACCTGTTGGGTTAACACCGTGGATCCAATAAAGGCCCTGGCCCACTGGCCTTCTCCCTCTCCCTGTCTGTGCTCCCTGTGTGTGGCCTCCAGGTCTAGAAGTACTAATGCTCTTAAACTTTCACAGCATGCTTGTGTCATTGAAGCTGTAACACCTGCAAGCTGACCCCTAACAGGATGCCCTCATGTGATCTGTCTGGGTCTCCATGGGGTGGCTGGGCAGAGTATTTACCATCAAAGTTAATAGAGAAACTTGAAGAAGTTCATTCAAAACACACTGGTCACAACATTTTTATTATCTGAGCAATATAACTTTGTTTCCTATGAGTTTCTATTTTTAAAAAATTGATATATATTATTGATTCATTAACAACCAAACTCAGGACTAATGACCCCACAAACTCATGTCTGAGCAGCTTATCGGACATGTGTCTTTTGTATAAGGCACATGGGGGCCTTCCAGTACTCAGGTATCCTAGACGGTGCATCTGTCCTACACCGGTGCACCATCTTAAACAGCACAAAATCAACAGCAAAACCACAAAAATGTGAAAAATGTGGCACTGAGTAGACAGCAAAAAGGACACTTATTTATAATATGAAAGTTGAATAAGAAGGTAGAATGTCATCTTGTCTGACTTTAGCAGAGATCCCAATTGGTGACTCAGGTTCTTCTCTGCTTTCTGCACATTCATGAGTAACTGTGAGAGCACCACAAGTATTGATTTGGGGCTGACAAATAAATTTTAGTGCTCAGGTGAATTTGGAAGTAAAGAATTCACAAATAATGAGGGTTGATTTGTACCGATCCATCCGTCTATCCATCAATCCATTCATCTGTCCATTCTGTTGCTCACCCTCCCCCCATCCTTCTATTCATCTGTTTGTTTTTAGGGCATGAAGCATACCAAGAATTTCTGATTACTTTATTTGGAGTAACCTACATTCCTACATTGTGAATGTGACATGTTATCCTTCCAGTTTTCAGACTGTCTGTTTAAAGTATTCAGTCATGAGATCAAGGACTAGAAGGTCTTGTTCACTCTTATATTCCCACCTCTAGTGCAGAGCATGCTGCTGAGTACATTCTCAATAAATATTTACTGAATGATACAATAAGTGATTTGCAAGTGGCACTTATTGCATAGAATTGCACTTTTCTTTCTCCCATATTGACCTCACATAGATGCATCACATAAATCTGAAAATATCTCAACCATGTGGGCTATATTTTGTGCAGTCTTCAAAGAAGAGAATTAAGGTAGAATAATTAAATAATTGCCATCTGTGAAATCAAATGGATCCCACATTTAGCCACCAATTTAGGTAGATGAAAATTTATTTCCAAATTTCCTTTCTATTTCCTTCTTCTACCCTAAATTAAGAAGAATCTACATTTTCCCTTAGTATATACATCAATATTTAAAGAGGCTTATCACCTGAAAAATCTTTTTTTTTTGATGGAAATGTTTTATCTTACTTTATTTTAAGAACTTCCCCATCCCCATGCTGGGTCCTGTTTCTCATGTCTTTCTTTCATGTGGTTACCAGGGTAAATAATAGCTCTGTTTATCAAAATCTCTTGGACTAACAGGCCTTAGTCTTTACTTTCTCAAGTAAAAAGTAAAGACTGTGTGTTGCTTCAGTCTTTTCGCCTGAATATTAATTGAAAGCTTTTGAATTGTCTGTATACACACATTCTGTTTTTTTGCATGAATTATTGGTTGAATATATTACTTTGGAAAATGTACAATTGGTATACTCTATACTCAGAAAATTGTTTGACTCACTATATGCCCAGGATTGTGTGAAAAAGTAAACAGAATTCCCCCCAAAATAAATAAATAAATAAATAGGAGGAAAATGTTTTTAGCATGGAGGCCAAATTATGACACATAAAATTAATCTTATAAAGCATGGAATCATAGGCAATGTGCAATTCAACAAAATAGTTAGGTTTATAAATAGCAGTGCCTTTAAACCCTTCAGATTTGGGAGTAAGAAATTGTGGGTCTGGAATGAAGTGACAGGGAAGCTGCTGGGACTTAATTGTATGAACTGAGTCATTCTAAATAGCTGTCTCTTCTAATCCCAGAGTTTAGTCTCTTCTAACCCTGGAGGTAGTGCACCACCTGGCAGAGGGTGCTAATTTAACATTATTATAAACATAGTCTCTAAAGACTAGATGTGTGCATTGGGTGGGGGTGTGTATATGGTCAGGGTGTGTATATGTGGTCAGGGTTATGAATTGGGGGTGGGGCAAAAGTTCCTGGAAATAGTATTACAGTAGCTATCATTTATTGAGACTCCAGATCATTGTCTTGTACCAAGTTCACAATAAATGATAGAATAAAAATCACCTTAATACTTACATTTTGATGTTCTATCCCAATTTCTTTTAGTCTTCTAATATTTTCATTCTTATATCTGTATGTTTTTCATCTTTACCTATAGTCTCATCTATTTAGATATGCATGAACGTATACATATAACCAAATTTGTAGGGATATATCAGAATCAGGGCACATAATGATTTTATGATCTAATTTAACAACATGATATTAAAAGTTCCTCAAAATCAATAAGCTTAATTATTATTTAATGTTCCATGAGACACATATACTGTAATTTGCTTATTTTTAATATTTAGCAAATTCAATTTTTTTGTATTGTAGGTAATACTATGGTGAGTACTACTGTGACTTAAAAGTCTTTATCTGAAATTCAAATTTTTTACACAGGATGGATACTTAGAAGTAAAAATTACTGAGTATGAGTACATTTTTACTTTATACTCATAACTAACTTACAGTTCTCAATTTATACACTTATTACCAATATATAAAAGTACTGCACACTGCATAAATATTATTAAAAGTCCCTCACCAATTTTTGATAAAAATGATATCTTGATATTTGACATCATTCATACTAAGCATAAACATTTTAAATATTTTTATTCTCATGTCATGCTCCATGCCCATCATTTTGCCCCCTTTAGTTGGTTTTATAATGTGACTAAATTTTTATGATATTCTTTCTGGTGTCAGTACATTCTCACCAATTTTCACATGACCTTGAAATCACCAAACCTGCATTTATGCCAGTTTTTTTTTTTTTTAAATTTTATTCCAGGAATTGAACCCAGGAGTCTTTAAATACTGAGCTACATTCCTAGCCCATTTTATTTTTAGTTTTTGAGCAGGTTCTTGCTAAATTGCTTAGAGCCTAAGTTGCTGAGGCTGGCTTTGAACTTGTGATCCTCCTGCCTCAGCCTCCAAGTCTATGGTATTATAGAAGTGGGCCACCAGGCCCAGCTATGCCAGTTTTTGTGAATTGGAGATGTTGGATATCATGTAATTTGGGGAAGAAGTTCTAGAGAACTACTTAGTATCACTCTTCCTGTCCCACCCCCACCTAACTGCCCTCTGCCCTCTGTCACTTCTCTCCTGCCTGTCTTTGGCCTGGAATCAACCCCATCTTGAAATGGGCTTGAATCTGGATCTCATACTGTGAACTGTGGTTTTGGACTTTGACTGCTCCCCTCTATGACTACAGAATTCCACCAGTCTCTCCCTTCTTCTCCTCATTCTGTACAACATTCTCCTCTTCTCATCACAGAATTGGGTGTGGACCTGAGCTGTCTATATTTCATGGACCTGTGCTAGTGATCATGGGAATTCAGATCTTAGGTTCAGGCTAGATTTTCTAAAAGTGTGATCTCACTAAGATATTTAAGTTTTATGAATCACAATTTCTCAGTAGGTAGAGATCCATTCATTCATTCATTCATTCATTCATTCCATTCATTCTGTCTTTATTCCTAAGCTAACATGTCAGCATGCTTACATATGGGAAGAATGATTCTGGCCTTCAATTTGAGCATTAAACTTCTTGAAGTAAGTAAATTGTTTCTACATAAGGACAGGGCACCTCATATTGTATTTAAAATTTGTTCCGTATAGTCAATAGTATCCTAATATTCTTTCAGAATTATATCCTATTTTGCTAATAGCAGTGAAATTTCAATTCAAGGGAGAATCCTAGAGTTCACTACATTTATAGTAGTCTAACATCCTATCCCTTCTCCTCATTCTCCCTCCTCAAACATTAGGCTGTTAAGGACCTAATGCTTCCAGAAATGTCTTTCTTATTCAACTTACTTTTTAAAAACATAACAATAACTATTAAAATATAAACTTTCTTCTGGCTAGAATTTGTGTATTTCTTGTACACAGTCTCCTACCTGTATTTAACATAAATTTTAAAAATTGAATTATCTGTGTGTGTGTGTGTGTGTGTGTGTGTGTGTGTGTGTGTGTTACTGGAATTAAACCCAGGGCCTCACATATGCTAGGCGAGTTCTCTATCACTGAACTACATCCTCAGCCCTTTTTACCTTTCTTTTGAGACAGGATCTCTCTAAATTGTCAAGGTTTGCTGTGAATGTGATATCCTCCTGTCTCAGCCTCCCAAGTAGCTAGCATTATAGCTGTGCCACTATATTTAACTAGTAAGTTAAATTCTTAATTCAATCAGTAAAGAAAAATCTCTGGCCTATGTGTTGCTTAAACTTAAGTGTGTGTGTGTGTGTGTGTGTGTGTGTGTGTGTGTTTTAAGAGAGTCCTAACATCCCTTTACAATATATTTACCATATTCCCACACTGCCAACAGAATATTTTTGCTGAATTATTTGTGGGGAAAACAATGCTTCACTTAGGGACTGAAATGAAAAATGAAAGATAAAGCCCTACTTGATAGAATCTAGAATTCCACATTAGTCTTTTCTTGTGTTTTCTGGTTTCTTTAAAAATATGAATCAAATTTAAACTTTTTTATCATATTGTGTAGATGACTCTGTAAGTTTGTATAAACAGCACTGTAGGTACATATTATTTTTTATTCTGGTGTAGCTCACCTCTCCCTATGAAGATCAGTGGATCAAATCTTATATTTTCTGAAATGATTGAGCAAAACAAGACTGATTTATAAACCTTCCAATATCATGACATCCCAGAATGCAATATTTTTCTAATCTGGAGATGGATGACCCTTCAAAAGGATTCAATACACCATGCCTTGTTCAATTTTTGTTTCAGAAAATAAAGTGAGAACCTAGTTGTTCATTTTAACTGATTCTGTTTTTCAGTCTTTTATGGGATTCCTATATTGATTTGAATTTTAAAATGTTTTTCCCATCTCAATCTCCTGCCACTCTGAATGATTCCAAGGGTCTTATTGATTTGGATGGAAACCTCTGTGAAGTTTGAAGAAATTATTTTTTTATTTACAAATTTCAAACAAAGCATCATTTACCGTAATGAACAGTCAAGTCCTAATAGTGCATTAGTGCATTAATCTTTAATGCTTTTATAGATGATTTAGTCAGAGAGAAGAAGGAGAAGGAGAAGGAGAAGGAGAAGGAGAAGGAGAAGACCACATGACCCAAGCCTGAGTGCATGGTCCCAAGCCTGGAGGCCTCCTTTATCTGGGTACCCAGGCCCTGCCTATCTTCCTCTCTGTTCCTTTCCCTGCTCTTGCGTTTAGGATATGATATGAGAGGAGGAGAGGTAGAAACAGGATTGAGTGAAGGAGGAAGGGGAAGAGCTATCAGTTGGCCAACAATTATTAATTGACTTCCTGTTATTTGTCAGGTACTCTTCTAGGTCCTAGAGATTTAACAGGGAATAAAAGAGACAATCCCTGACTCCAAGCAAATGAATTCTTCTCTTCTTAACCACAGAAATGGGAGGAAAATGTAGGAGGACAGTAGCAGAAAGATTTTTGTGCTCCAGTTCTTATTTAACTTTTGAATAGTGAGGGGAGATGATCATTACCATCATTGTATACCTATTGTGTCATGAATTGTGCAAGAAGCTTACAATACATTCAACTTTTAAAAATTACAACTGTGCTGCCAGAAATGTAAAGACCTCGGAGCTAGTACCCAGTAGTGTGTGTGTGTGTGTGTGTGTGTACGCACACGCAAACACATACACAAAACTGTTGTGAGAAATTGGTCCCTCTATTTCAAGGGCTCTACTTTTTCTCAAGGAATAGTTCTTGTGGAACATTCATATAAAATTAAAACTCTATTTCTTAAAAAAGTTTTTTGGGTTCTGGACAAAAGCAAGGTTATGGTAACATTTTATATATTTGCGTAAATGAATTTATTTTACTTTGCAGCATGTAATAGAATGTCTACTGTGTGTGGGATGTGGACTGGAGGCTTTTGATAATAAGTTTAGTTTGAGCAGATTGTTGATTGTTTTAGGAGCTAAAAAGTGCAAAAATAACTCTTTTTTTGTGTGTGTGTGTATGCCAGAAATTGAACTCAGGGACACTTAATCACTGAGCCATATCCCCAGCCTTTTAAAGAAAAATTTTAATCTATTATTGTTTTATTTTGAGAGAGAGTCTCACTAATTTGCTTAGGAGCTCACTAAACTGCTGAGGCTGGCCTTGAACTTGTGATCCTTCTGTCTCAACCTCTAGAGCCATTGGGATTATAGGCATGTGCCATTGCACCTGGCATATATGCACACACACACACACACAAAACTAAACAAAACAAAACAAAACAAAAAAAAAACAAACCCCAAAAACCTTTCAATTAACCACATGTATAATAGTTACATTTGTCGAGAGCGTATGAGGAATTTTATTGGTAATATCTATCCATGAAATAATATTGAAATAATAGGAATTGAGTTATAATACATCCTATGATTATAAATATAAATATAAACTATAAATATAACCTATAAAAATAGATATAAAATGAGTTATAATACATCCTATCACTAGGCAAATTTTTACCTTCATTGTGTGTTTGTCAACTTGCTGCATGTTGGGATCAAAGAAAGAAAGAATTAAAATAGGAAGTGAAATGAGAAAATGTTTCCTAGAAATTGCATTTGTGAATTGAAAACCATATTGTTTGTTAACCACACAATCATTTCTTTGGGTAGTAAATAAGGTGGGACCCTGCCCAGAATCTGAGAATGGGCCAAGGTGAAGTTCCATGATCTCCTCTGAAGACTCTGCCTTCCCTGCCATGAGTCTGATATGGAAGCAATAGGAAAGTAATCTCAAGATAATGATAGCATAAAGGTTCTTGACTTCTATTGAAATAACTTCCTCATCATAATCTTACAACAGAATCATCAGCTGATAAAACAGATGTTGGACAATAATGTCATTTTTGTAACATTTTAAATTGGATGTAACACAAGGTTCACTTTGATGGGAAATTCATGTCATGTTACAAATCTTTAGAAAAAAGGCATTATAACTCAATTCCTACAGATGCTCATTAAACGTAGTTTGAAATTGTAACATTATACAATTGTGGGATTCTCGGGCTCCCTGCAGACTTGCACTGAAATTGTGATATCTTTATTGCTTTGTGTTTATTGTGCATGAGCATTTCCTAGCAGAGCTTGAACTTCCTGTTCACATTGAAATGTTTACACTTACTCAAACAGAAGGATTTGTAAACGTGAGCCAAGCAGAGTGCTTTCATTGTTTTATGAGCCTTCTCCAAAATAAGGACCAAATTGTGAAAGGATAATTCCACCAGATAAACACTTTGATGATATTTATATGTAGAGATTAGGTACTCAATAAAGCTTGCTGGTTGATTGACAGTGTGTGGAACACTTTGCACCTAATAGATGTTCAATAAGTGATTTCTTCCTCAAAGCACAAGGAGAGCATATGATATAATCCTTTACTTAAGATCATTTATAATCCAGGTGAAAAGTTCAAACAGGATGTAATTTAAGATTAAATTATAAAGCCACAGACCATCAGAAGCATTCAACTTACAGAACATTGTATATTCATTTGGTCATGGGTGAGTGGCTATTTATTGAACAAAATGAGAAGGCACAAAGTGAAAACAAAGATAATGAAAAAACAATCAATATTTTTTCGGGACTTATTTTGTGTTAAGTTCTGATCTGGTTACTCCAGAAGGATCTTATTACATTTTTACAATACAGTAATCTCATACATACAATTATCCTATTTTATAGATGTAGACACTGAGGTTTAGAAAAATTAAGGAGTCATGACATATCAGACAGCTAATGCATTGCAGAGGTATAATTTGACTTGATTCTATTTTACACCAATATACTCTGCTGTTTCCCTAAGGTCTGGTGAGATGTTTGCTTGACAGAATTTTTACAATTAGAATGAAGGAAAATTAGGGATTCTTGCCCATCAGTGCTACCCTGTGAGTTAGAGAAATAGATGTTTGTTAAGTTCCATGAGGCCCAGAACTCTGGATATTTTTTGAGGTCTTTTTTTTTCTTTAGTAGCTTAGAACTTTGAGTCCTCAAATAGTGTTATCACTGATGGACTGAGGTGCTATAAGGCTGCGAGGAGGAGGAGCAGAGACAATGGTAGAGACATTTCCTGCAATGACTTTGGCAAGTAGAATACTTTTTAAAGATACTGAGTGTAATACTGTTGAAAGTTCATGGGGCATCATGGTCCTAGGTACCAAAGGGATCCAGTGTACCTTCAAATTTTCTTTGTATAAGAAATGAGATTGGAAGTCAGGAGAAGACAAAAAGGATGTGCAAAGTTAAGTAATGCTTTGATAACATGTATCCTTAGTGCTGTGACTGTATGAATCAATAAAATTCTTCAAAAAATCAGTGATTGTCAAAGTATAATGGTGGAATTTTGCCAGAAGGAGTGTGGGAGAAGGCCTATAGGGCACTTATTTTGGGCACAAAATGCTTCCTGGTGGTTGGTGTTGAAGATTGCAATGGAGTCCCCATCTTCAAAGTTCCAAGAATAAGGTTTCATATGTAGAGGCAAAGGCTAAGATTCCATCTTCTTAATGACACATGAGCTCTGGTGACAGCCAAGGAAAGTGGTCATTATTCTTTGCATGATTGTGTGGCTGAGAATTGAGGGTCATTTCAAGCCAGTCGTTTATCCCAGTTGGATTATATCAACTTGATGTACTGAGTGTGAAAGGTTTAAGAGGGAAAAAGAAGGCGGCGGGGGAAATGCTGTAAGTATTTCAGGTTTCACTGAATGATATATACTAATCAGATGCAAATTTGTATTTTTTAAAAAATCAGGAACTTGAGAACCTATCATAATAATATTGCAGTCCTATTCCTTTAAAACCCTATAAGTATATTTCCACTTAAAATAATAATAATAATCTGTTCCCAACAGCCCCTTTCATACATTAACCTCTGTCAATGTTACCTTTGAATAGTTCTACAACCTCCTATGGTGCAAATGTCTCTGTTTAACTAACACTCTTTATTTTATTACATTCAAAATGTACTTGTGAAAATGAAAGTGCTTTGTATTGCTATTATAGCTCCAACAATGTGATTATTTAGCACTTTTCAGAGACTGATTTCCTTGTTAGTATTTATACAACCCATGTACCCGCTACAAGCATCGGAAAGGTGCAAAAGGCTTTGGAAAGTTGGAATTATTTTGCATGTTTTAGAGCAAGAATGACAAGGAATAAGAGGGGGTGCAAAAAAAATGCTTCTAAGAATTGAATTTTTTGGATTCCTGTTGACAAAACCTTCCTGAACGTATGTGGAACAAAATCAAAATAACCACCACTGAATCTGAAAACCAAATTCTGGTTGAAGAAAAAATAGTCAAAGTCTAGGTGACTTAAATTATACAACCAAAGGCCCAGTATTGTGGTGTTTTGGAAGGTTAAAAAAAAATTAAAAAAAATAAAAAGCTTTGTTGTAAATATCCAAATGCTCTCAGAACGCCAAGCAGAAGAGGTGTATTATTTCAGGTAAGGACATATTTTCTAGATCCTTAAAAATTTCCAGTTCTAAAGCTTGAGAGTTTATTCCCAATTTATATTCTTTTTAAGAGAAGAAATTACTTTCTAATTGAGGAATTTCTGAATGAGATTTTCCTGGAAAGCAGACCTGGAGATAACCAAGAATGACTCTGATACAGCAATGTCTAAGACCTAGGAGCCTCCATCAAATAATAATCAAATAATCGAACTGTGTGGGTGAGCACATCTAATTTTCTCAGTATTTTGAGGCCAGGGTAAGCTGAAAGGTGTTTCTATAACTATATTTATATACTATAAATTTTGCACCTCGCTTGTCATATATATTTTCCAACCTTGAGTACATCGGGTGAGGCCCTATCATATGCTGGTCCTTAACCCCAGGGTAACATACAAGCAGAGTATTTCGGCGGTTCAGATACAGTCCTCTACCAAGCAGGGCTGGGACCTCTGGCATCACAATTCTGAGTTTTTCTTGTTGTTTGATCTGTCATCAACATACTAACAGAGAATGATTAACAACTATGATGTATCAACATAGTGAAATATTATGCAGCCTTTGCCAGTTTGAATGAAAGACTAAAAGAAGCTTTCAAAATATTTATAAAATATTATTTACAAAATAATTGCAAGTTCCTCCAGTGCCTACCAGGTTGACTTACTTTTTATGAGACACTGCCTGAGCACCTAGCCCATCTTGATCCTTCTGGTTCCCTGGATGTCACAATAGGGCCTGAACTCCATTTCTAAATGGGACAGAGACTTCTGATACCCCCAGCTGATGGTTTTTCTGTCACATCAATAGTTATCAGAGAAAAGCAGCAATTGAAGAGGGCAATGGGAGCAAGCATGATGGTCCTTTACTCCATCTTTGACCAGACAAAAAGGAAAAGAGATGGAAGGAAGGAAGGGAAGAAAGAGAAAGGAAAAAAGGAAGGAAATGAAAAGAAAAAGCAAAGGAAGAATTAATTACTATCACAGTTCTTTCTTTACTCCATTTTCTTTGTCCTAAATAGACATAAAAATAAAGCCTCTGTATTTTTAAATCTCTTATTCTTAGATGAAGTCTGATACATCACACACACACACACACACACACACACACACACACACACACCAGGTTTAGATGGTGAAAGCAAAAAACAAAACTCCAGAGTAGAAGTGAATGCTTAGCAACCAGGACCACAATGTTTTTGGCCTGGCCACATGGATTGATTTTATTTTTTAAAGCTCTGATAATAGCTGAAGACTCTCCTGTGGTCTGAATTAGTGATCCCAATGTGTCTTGTGTAGTTATTTGTTTGACAGACAGCAGTCAACTTTCCTTTTGCATTGCCTCATCTAAGGAGGGCACTTTGGACCACTTTCTGAGTGTCTTCTTGGACCAGCGTAGAACTGTGGACCGCAAGATGTAGACAGCTGTTCTGGAAGGGGGGAAAAAAAAAAGCCCAAACCAATAGGCTTCTAAAATGGAGATGGATGAGCTGTTGATTGGCAGAAGATGCTCTGATTGCATAGTTCAAAGATAAAGTGAAGTAAAATAGATGTTGAAGTGATTTATGGGAAGTGAGGTATTTGGTGCTGAGAGAAAGGGGAAGGCATCTCTGGTGGGAAAACAATGTTTTTAGGCTCCAGCCCAAATGAAATCATTGCTAACTTTTTTAGGTAAAGAAAGAAAATCTGACATTGTTATAGGTTAGATATTAAGTGTCCCCTGCAAGTTCATGTGTGAGGCAATGCAAGAAAGCTTAGAGGTAAAATGATGGAGTTAGGAGAGTCTTAACTTAATCAGTGTGTTAATCCTCTGATAGGGATTAACTGGAAAGTAATCTTGGGCAGGCAGGGTGTGGCTGGAGGAGGTGGGTTGCTGGAGGTGTACCTTTGAGGTTTATATTTTGTCTGCGGAAAGGGGAACTTGCTCTCTCTCTCTGCTTCTTGGTGGCCACGTCCTGATCTGTTTTTCTCCTCTGCTCTCTTTGCCATGATGGACAATGGTCGTTAAGACCGTGGAGTAGCAATGGAGTAGGCCATCCCTGGACTGAGACTTCTTGAAACTGTGAGCACCAAATAAACTTTCCCCCTCTCTAAAATTGTTCTTATCAGGTCTTTTGGTTGCAGCAGTGAAAAAGCTAACTAAAACAGAGCTCTTACTTTACTTGGGAAAAAAAAAAGACCATGAAAACAACAATGATACCATAATACACATATTTGCTCTATTCCTCTGGTTCACTAGTGACACCAATGAAAGATGTTAAAAGCTTACCTAGAAATGTAGAGAATCTAGCCCCATAGGGGAATTTTTAAAGTGTTAGAGTAACCAATACTCAACTAAAAAAAATTAGTTAAATTTGCTGATAGCCTGTCATGTCAGTGAAACATTCCTGGCCAGTTTGTGACGATCATGCTCATTTACATGTTTGATAAATTAAAGGCCCATCTGATTCAACAGATGAAATCTTCCACCCCTTGCATCCTCATAAAGTTTTAAACACAAATGAATCCCAGGAAGGAAATGGCCATTCTATCATTCAAAGCCAAACAGAAAATAGCCTTTACTTTGGACAGCTTCTGAGTACTTGGAGACAGCATGGAAAACGGTTATGAAAATGGAAATTTCTGTTTTCTCCCTGTCTTCTTCTCCTTTGGCCAGTCTTCTATGGACCTGCAGGCCCTGTGTTCTTTCCATCTCCCAGGACATTCTCAGGGACCTCCCCCCACCCCGAGGGCCCCCGAACTGAGGTTCCAGGAGCTTCTCTTCCTCCTGGCATTGTGTGAGTTGCCGCCCTGCACCATTTGGCCCCTTGGCCTGGCTTTGTGTGGGGGTGTGCTTTTCCTGTTTTCTAACTCACATCTTGTTTGGTGGGGTGGGAATGTCTTTGTCCAGATGGTCCCCATCCCAGGACATTTTGCAGAGCCAGCAATCACCAGGGAATTTCATTTTTTCTTTTGACTCAAGAAGGTCCTTTGATTTTCTTATGTTGCCAAGTCTTCTTGTAAACCTCAAGGCATGTTCTCTTGCAAACAGCTCTCTCTGAAAACATGCACTTGCACACATGTGCACACACACACACACACACACACAATATTTTGTTTGTTTGTTTGGTTGGTTAAAAGAATCAGTCTCTGGCAAATTTCTGCAAAGGCAAATTGCTAAAAAGGGATAGTTTTTAATCCCTTCGAAGAGGCTGGCAGGACTTCTCCCTTTTGTGACTTTCCTTTTGGAGCAAAACCCTTGAGCTTCAGAAATGCCATTGGAACACATGTTCCTGAGTGGACACTCCACAGAAGCTGACCCCCAGGACCCAATGTGGGCCTGACCACCCCATCCCAGAAAAAAAACAACCCTCAGTCCTTTAGAAACAAATCACGTGGAATAAGCCAGATTGCAAATGAAAGCTGTTCATTCTATTGGAGGCAGCATAATTTGTGTTTATTATGCTCTTTCAAGCGATGCTCTATCCCCCTTTGTCTCATTTTCTTGTTGCACGGTAGACATCTGCTCATGACTGAAATGCCTTAGAAGAACTTGATCCCTTTGGGTTAGAAGAGGTGAGGGTGCATTAGGGGCCACTTCATCTGAATATTGCTTATAAACCTCACCCCTATCGTCTTTTGCAAAACAATCTTTATTCTCCCGTTCTTCTTTAGCATAGCACACCCCCTTCCCCATTGTGTTGCAATGTGCAGGAGCTATCTAAGTAAAGGATGTCGTGTTGAATAACTACTCCTGTTGAGGGCTTTTAAATGCTTTAACATGTGGCATCATTGTTATAGCTGTCATTGCTGTCTTGGAATTTATTCTCAGCTCTGAGACAGGCTTTTAGCCATGTGTCAGGCAGCACGTCAACAGGAATTGCCAGCAACCATCATATATATTCAGTCTTTTAGGGCTAGGAGGGTACTGCCTCAGGCTGCTTCAGGTCTGAAAGAGACAAAAATCACATCTTGGCAGTTTGTGACATATATCTGCCCTTGGTCAAGCAAATCATTTTATTTGAAGGATATCAGACCTTTTTAGAGATATATTCCTGAACATGGTTTACTTGATAGTAGATAATTTAAGAAAGTGGCCTCTGCCTCTCACCTAACTACTCTGTTTCTATACCATATTTGCAATTACTTCCTTCTGTCTCTCCCAGAATGCAATTTAGGAAAGGGTTGACCCCATTCTGTGTGCCCAACTCTAACTTAAAGTGAGATAAATATGCTAAAGTGTTTCTATGGGAGTATTTATTACAAGATCATTTGCAATTAAAGGGTTGGATTAAGTGAAGTGGTGTATCTCATTTAAGGGAATGATCCTACTTATTCAATGCAATACTTTTCAGGCATTAATAGGTTTTAAGGAAGGTCACTCCTTTGTAAATAAAGAATTGATAAGTAAAGAATAAGTTACCAACTTAACTCATGAATATATAAGACATACACACACACACACACACACACACACACAGACATATAATGGAATATTATGCAGCCTTAAAAGAAATAAAGTACTGATACATATCCTAGCATGAATGATCCTTGACATCATTATGTTAAATAAAAGAAGACAGAGCAAAAGGCCACATATTGTATTATTCTACCAGTATGAAATGTCTAGAGTAGGCAACTGGAGCAATACAAAGTAAATGAGTGGCTGCTGGGTCTGGGCAGAGAAGGGAATGAGGAGTTACTGCTAGTGGATATTGAGTTTCTCTTGAGCTGGAGAAACTTTCTGGAATCAGATGGCTACAAACTCTGAATATATTAAAACCACTGTGTTAGTCAGCTTTTCGTCACTGTGACCAAAATACTTGACAAGAACAACTTAAAGGAGGAAAGATTTATTTTGGCTCCTGGTTTCAGAGAATTCAGTCCATGGTCAGCTGGCTCAAAAACAGAAAAACTATGGCAGAAGGGTGTGGTGGAGGAAAACTGCTCAATTCATGGAGGGCAGATAGAAAGCCCACAGAGAGACAGGAAGGGGCCAGGGGCAAATGCAGTCCCCAAGCCATGCCCCCAGTGACCTACTCCCTCCAGCCATACCCCACCTGCCTACAGTTTTCACCACTTCCTAGTAAGTCCATTTAAATTAGTAATTCCATCAAAGAGATTAATTAATGGATTCCTCTGACCATGAGGGTCAGAGCCCTCATGACTCAATCATTTTACCCCTGAGCACTGCTGCCTTGCCTAACTCGTGAGATTTGGAGAACATCCCAGGTCCAAACCATAGCAACCACTGTGCTGTGCACTTCGAAAAGGTAAGTTTTACATCATATGAATTAAATCTCAATAAAGCTGTATGAATGTATATATACCCACATGTGTAATATACATATATATTTATGTATAAGTCAGTTAACTTTACTTCCCTTAGTCTTTTTATATAAAGGAAATATTTTAAAAAGGCAACTTTATCTAACATCATGTGTTAATGATGACTATTTTTATAAAAACAAGACAGGTATAGGCATATGTTAATAAAAAAGGACTAGAATGACAGTTACCATGGATGGAATGTGAGAATTTTGCATCTTCGTCTCTGTGCTTATCTGCATTTTTTTTCTAAGTACAAAAATTATACTGGTTTATTTTCCAAAACTTTGAACATGAATGTCATTTTTAAATTTAAGGAAGAGAGGACTAAATGATAGCAATTTAAAACATATGTTAAACAGTTTCTCTTTTTCTTAAAGGGGACAGTGTGGGCCTGAGAAGTGAGCATTCAATGGGAATCTTGAACCATGACACAGTGGGCCAGAAAAGTTAATCCCTTGTCCTTTACTTCCATTATCTTATGCTCAGAAAAAATAGCACTATATTAAACGTATTGTTTTGAGTTCACAACTGAGATTAAAAGTGGGTAGAAAGAAATGTAACACTTATTGAGTGCACCTGGCTTTCAGGAACTCTGAAAAATATTGCCCTATCAATTACATTAACAAATGTTCTATCTGGCTGGAGGTGGTTATCTTTAACACTTCCATTCACATTCCATATGAGAGAACTTAGTCATCTAGTCATACCTAGCTGCAAGTGAGACTAGAAATATGGTTTCTAAGTGGTTGATGATGTATTAGGCAAAATCTATGAAAGTTTGGAAGAAGGGAAGAGTGGATTTAGGGGGAAACTGATGCTAGCTGTTGAGAGAATATCTTTCTGGATATTTGTCATCCTAGCTGTTGAGAGAATATCTTTCTGGATATTTGAATATTTTTCAAATGCAGCAAAATGATATTTATACTTAAAGAAAAATGTCTAGAATCAATGGACAAGTCTGAATTACCATGGTTAGAAGTACAAGTTATTGGTGTTCCTTAAAAATATAGAAATAGCCTTTTGATTTGAATAGTTGATGGGAGGTTCAATGGTTTATAAGCAGGTTATGGTATCAAATGACCCACAGAAGTCATTTTAAGCTATGTGTTCATTACTGTTATGGTTTTGATGTGGTATCCCATGAAAACTCACACGTGAGACAATGCAAGAAGGTTTGGAAGAAAAATGATCGGAGCATAGCCTTAACCTAATCAGTGAATTAATCTCTGGTGGGATTAACTGAGTGGTAACTAGAGGCAGGTGGGTGTGGCTGGAGGAAGTGGTTCATTGGGGGCATGGCTATGGGGTATATATTTTGTATCTGGAGAGTGGAGTCTTTTCTCTCATTATGTGAGCCACTTCCCTCTGCCACACTCTTCTGCCATGATGTTCAGCCTCACCTTGAACCCTGAGGAATGGAGTCTGCTGTCTTTGGATTGAGAAACTATGAGCCCCCAAATAAATAAACTTTTCTTCCGCTATAATTGTTCTTGTCTGATCTTTTAATCAGAGTGGTGAAAAACTAAAAACAATTAGTGTCCTTGGTCTTTGTTCTTTTCATGTTACATAGAGAAAGTCCTTTGTAAGCAACTCACATGCTTGTTTACCTTTTATATCTAATTTTTGCCAGATAATGTAATATCAAGATAGATATACCAAAAAAAAAAAAAAACTTGTGTGCCTTAAGTTCTATAATAATTCCTATAGTAGTTAATTAATGCTAGATATTCAATGGATAAGTCCAAAATTCCACTGTCTTGACAGAATATTCATTTATATTTCTGCTTATATCCTAGTATAAAATATGAGGGTGTAATGGCAGCTTTCCATGTGATGAGTCAGGGACCCAAGCCCCTTTCTTCTTTCACTCTATCAAGTTTTAGATTCCTGTAACATTTAATTTCTAGCTGGGTGCATGGGGAGAAAGAAGTTGGAGACTGATGTGAGAAGTTTTTATGGCCCAAGCCTGGAAGTGGAGCACTAAACTTCCACACATAGCACATGGATCAGTCCTTGGTCACATGACCACATCTAACCAACAGGAGTCTGGGAAATGTAGTCCAGCTTCATTCTCTTAGCCAGCAAGAAAGGAAAGAGAGCTAAGAAACAATTAACTAGTCTATCACAATTTCCTTATCTTAAGGGAGGTGAAGTCCGGACTCTTTATCAAGGATTGCAAGGTTCTTTATGATTGACTTCTGTTTACCTCTAGAGCCTCACCTTGTTTCTTGACCTCTATTACATTTCAGGTCACTAAATCATAGAGAAATCTTCGACCAAGGTGTTGAGAGATCATGTAATAATATTGTTTGCCAGTGGAACAGTGAGTAGCAATTATTCAAATCTTTTGATCTTCTTATCTTCAGTTTCATGAAACCAACCACTTTTTATCAACACTTTTCCCACCAAATAAAAAAGACAGGTATGGTGAGTACTATTGCTTCACCACTGTTTGATGTTCTGTGGGATTTTTCTTTTTTCTATTCTAGCAATGCTTAAAAACTAGACAAGAAGGCATTTCTTCGTTTATACTTATATACCTGGGAGAATTTGTTACTTTCCTGAAGGGTTCTCTGGTCTTTATCCTCCAAGATGAAGAATGGTTTAACTTGAGCTACCTAAAATACTGGTTTTTAAACATTGAGGTACTTAAGGAGTCCTTTGGGAGTTTGTGGGAAAGATAATTTCAGGGACCCATCAGAGAATCTGATTCAGTAAGACTGATGTGGTATCCAAGAATTAATGTTGCTAGGGTTCTGATGTCATGGTGTGGGTTACAATTTCAGAAATACTTACCTAGCCAGTTAGAGAGTATCAAGAGGTGAATAAGAACACTACTTGAACAAATTTATTACTCTCTACAACCTAATAACACTGCATTGGCCAATTTTTAAAATACACTGTCTGGATGAGTGCCAATAAAATGCTATTGAAGTTATTCTTCTGGATGTCTCTCTCTCCACCTTCATTAGTCTTATATCACCAGCTGCATTGTGTTCCTTAGGAAAGGACAATGCCATCATGGCCAAAGGACTAAAAAACTGGCTTTTAGTATCAGAAAGAGTTAAGCCCAATGAAGAAAGGAGTAAGGATCCTAATCATTTTCTTACCTTTTCCCTTTTAAAGCCAATACCTTGACTACCTGCACATAGGGAGGCACTAGGGTGATATAGCTTGTAACAATATAACAATCATGAATGTTACTAAAGATATTACTATTTATCTCAACAAAGGAGAAGGTCCTCTTCTACTCCATGGTGGCCACAGTATAACTACTCCTTTGTGGTACCCCACTTAAACTAGAGCTTTGACAATCCAAAAGTAAGTGGACATAATGACATATGGTCTAGAAACAGGTTCCCATTGGGAAACATTCTATCAAATTGGGAAGTTAAAAAAAAAAGTTGGTTTTGGTACTAGGGATTTAACCCAGAGGTACTTTAATACTAGACCACATCCATATCCCTTTTTATTTTCTTTTATTTTTGAGACAGGGTCTCACTAAATTGCTTAAGGCCTTGCTAAGTTGCTGAGGGCAGTTAAACTATCTGAAGAGACTTGGTGGTAGTCCAGGGTGATGGATCTCTTGACCCATCATCACAGTATGATGATTAATTTAATATACTAAAGGAGATAAAAAATTTTAAGAAGACTTAGATTTATTTAATGACTTAGGGAGCAGGATGATGACATTGTTAGGAAACAGACTGGAGTGAATGATGCTACTATGTTCAGAAATGTTCAATTGTGGGAAAAGCAGAGACTAGTGAAGAGATCCTGAAGCGGTTGTCAGCAATATTTTTCCAAGAGGTAGCTAAATTACATGACCTGTAAGGTCTTTACTTAGCAATTCTGTGATTGGGTTAAGGGACGGTGATTGGGTTTGGTGGCTGGGTGACTTAACGGGATGCTTTGTGGTACTTCTGTTTCTGCTGATGCTATGGAAAATGTTCCAGGTCATTTGGGGTCCATAGGCATCTGTGTTTTCAACTATCTGATGTAAACAGTGCTATTAAAACTAAATTTACATGCTGCTTATGAGGGAAAACTTATAAAGACAGTGGCTTTCTTAAAACAGAACTCTATCTTTCCCCATCTGAATTTGGTTGGTAGCCCTTGAGTGTAACTGGGCAATGTTATCTTCATTTTGCTTCCCCTCCCCAGGAGCAGAGAGAGAGTGTTCTTCCTGGTTTCTATTCCTAAGAGGGACAAGAGAATTATTAGGAATCAGATAAACATTTGATGGTATTATACAGAGAAAGGCGTTTCTGGATCTCATGTTGGTCCAAGCATTTGCCTTCAATAAAGTTTCTGATATACACACAAAGAACAATAGCAGATGAAATTAGGTGCCAAAGTCTGATAAATCAGTGTAGAGTTCTCTGATGAAAACTGAGTTACTTTGCTAGGAATTTGGGGTTAGATCTTGATATTAAGAGGTGATATGGTCAGGGACCTAAGAATGCATACATTTTGCTCTGTTCCAGTTACCTAAACTATAGAAAGTTTCCCAGGAAATAGAAATCTGTGAGCAAAATTGACAAATGCAAAATTAGGTTATACTTTACTGCTGGCTAGATCAGTGTCCATTTTACTAATGTGACTCTCTAGTGAAAGGTGTGTGGGGCAGAAGGCCCAATTTATGTAGCTCTGAGGTTTGTTCTTCCATGAGCCCTTGAATTCTTTATCTGAACTCCTTGGAGCAAACTACATATAAAGACACAAGCAATTTTACAGGCACTTATGGTCGTGTTTGAGAAGAGACAATCTAGATCATGGGGATCCTAGGGCAACTTACAATGTGACCCATGGGGAAGGAAAAGAAATCCACACAGGAAATCAAGATGAAAGGCTTGCTTAGGTGAGGAATCATGATTCTTCCAAGAGGACAGAGACTGAGAGACAGGAAAGAAGTCATGCAAACAGGCAACCTTTCAACACACCAGTGTCCTTCCCATTGGAATATGGCCCCACCATTGCTAGCCTTGTCTAGAAAAGTGACAGTGCTGCAACTCAGTGAACACGGACAAAAAGCATTGAGGTAACCAGTTCCCAAGCAGGTTTAGTCTCATCCAGCAAAACCCACTGCAAAAGGGGTGTGGCAAAAAAGAAAGACTGGGTAGGCCTGATCCTAGCTTGCTTAACTGGTCACTTAGCCACACAGAAGCAGTGCAGAAAGAAAGACGGACAGGTTCCTAGGAAGGTCTGATGCAGTTCACCAGGCTGACCATATAACATGATAATGGCAGAGGCCAAGGCAAGATGACTAGATCAGTTCAGGTCTTAACCAACCAAAGGTATGGAAGCTGGAAATAGAAAAAAGTAAGTCCCTCTGAGTGTGATGTCTTAAGGCACAATGGTGGTCCTATCAGCATCCTGAAATCTGCACAGTATCAGCAATCCCTCCTCTTGGTGTGTGAGTAGAGGTGGGTGTATAAGGAGAACGTGAAATCTCTCCATCTCATACTAAAATATTCATGCTAAATGGAACGGGGTAATTTCCAAAAGGACTCTTAGCACCTTAGAGATTCAGAAAAGTTGACATTCGGGATGCTGGTTATAATCTTTGGTGTCGGGAAAACTTCATTCTTATGTTATATTAACAGGCAACATTCACAGGAGAGATCAGGAGAGGAACAGTATGATGTGGAGGTTAACTGTGCTCCAGTGTATGATAATCTATCATATTCATAAAAAAAATGATTCTTCACTTTCTTCAAGTATGTGTCATCCACCTTCCTCTAAGAAAATCAAAGTGTTTTACAGTTGCTAACAGAGTGGTCTTCATGGCATCTTGGGAATCTGAAATGATTTGAGATAAATGGAGACATTGGAACTCAAAACCAAGCCTAGTACTTGTTCTCAAAAAATTGCTACTTTGATTTTTGGAAACATGCTTGTGTGTCATGAGAAGAGTTATAGTCTAGGAGACCTAGGGTT